>NC_050104.1:37730000-38980000 GCF_902167145.1 Zea mays | reverse complement strand
AGCGCGCCGTGGACAGAATGAGTGCATTCCTCCACCACCGCCGCTGCCTCCTACCATGCAAGAACTGATGGCTCAGCAGAATGAGATTCTGTGACAGTTATCTCAGCGTCAGCCACCACCCCAGCACTATGGTGGTGGTGATTACCATCAGCGCCCCCAGCAGCGGCCACCTATCAGGAATTCCCCAGCACTCAGCCGCCATTGTTCACTCGGACAGAGGATCCTCTTGATGCTGATGTATGGCTCAGAGTGGTGGAATCCAAATTCCCACTACTTAATGGGGTTTGTTCGGATGTGGCCAAGGTCCGTTTCGCCACCCAGCAGCTTCGCGGATGTTGGGGCGAAGGCGAAGATGCTACCCTTCGCTCTAGGCCTTCGTCACCTAGCCGCACCAATGGAAGCATGATGACGGCGTGGCCCACCCTCCATCCTCCTAAACGCAAGGCAAAGGCCTACGACGAAGGCCTACGACGAAGTCTTCCCGTCCCATGTCGTCACCAGATCTAGAGGCCCATGTGGGATTCGGCCCATCGTAACAGGCCCCGCATTGAGAAGCGTGTTACGGGCCCAATTTGTAATAGCTTTTCTGTAGTGACAGTCTGTAACCCTCCCTTGTGGGAATATTCTGGGATAATCCAGGTGCCTGAGGGCATAAGCGTCCTTACATGGAGACGTTGGGCACTCGGACACCTATAAATACCCCTGTACAGTGCCCTTGAGAGGCTGGATTAACAGAGCTATTTCCATCTCGAGTTAAACCTTGTTTGCATCCTTTCCACTCCCCCGTTGGATCATCTTGCCCAAGAGAGCAAGTTCCAATAGCGGACCCGCGCGAACATGGTGGGACCACTTTCTCGCTATGCAGCCGGTTGATCACGTGGTGGAATCGGGAGAATTCAAGGCAGCATTCAGAGGACATCACATATCAGCAGGCATCATGGACCGCAAGCTCAATGAGTTTCTGGCACTCACCCAGGGGTGTCATACAGTGTTACAGTATGCCCAAGCCTTCAATGACCTGTGTCAGTATGCGGGCTATCATGCTGATACGGATGAGAAGAAGAGGGACAGGTTCAGGAGGGGCCTCAGTACTAAGCTCCGCGACCGTCTCAACAGTTAGTGCCAACAGCTACAATGAGTTAGTCAACATGGCCATTTCTCAGGAAGATTGCATCACAGCTCGCCAGGCAGAAAAGAAGAGGAAGACCCCTATGGCAGGACCTTCAGCTCAGCCTCAGCGCTTCAGGATTGTGTCCGACACTCAGAATAGGGGGCCTCAGCAGCAAGGATGATGGGTGATCTGACCATAGCAGCAGCAGACACCCAACCGCTCTCAGCCCTCAGTTTAGAGGAACAACAACCAGCCACAGCAGCAGTACCGTCAGGCCAATGACAACAGATGTTTCACTTGTGGCAGCACTGGACACTATGCCAAGAATTGCCCCAGGAACCAGCAGAGGCAGGGGCAGAATTCCAATCAGCACCAAGGCAAGAGGCAGAAGGTGCAAGTGAGGCAAGGCAGGCTGAACTTCACCACTATGGCTGACATTCCAGAGGGAGCACCCGTCATGACTGGTATCTTTTCTGTTTTGAATTAACCTGCAGTCATTCTTTTTGATTCAGGTGCATCACACAGCTTTATCAGTGCAAAATTTAGTGCCAAATGCCAGTTGCCTTTTCATCACACAAATGGGGGCATTACAATTTCAACACCAGGAGGCAGAGTTGCCGCCTATCAAATCAACAGGCATGTGCCTATAAAATTTGGTAGTCTTGTAATTAAAACCACTCTCCTTATCTTGGGATTGGATAGTGTGGATATCATTTTAGGAACTGACTGGTTATCAAGGTATCAGGCAGTAATTGATGTCGCAGCAAGGGCCATTGAGATACACTCACCTACTTGTGGTGAAATCACGTTATATTTGCCTAACCAGGGTTGTACCCGTTCCTGTGCCTTCACCTTGATAGAATCACCTATCGAGAGGATTCCAGTGGTCTGTGAGTACCCCGATGTTTTTCCATATGAATTGCCAGGGATGCCACCCGACCGAGACATAGAGTTTGCAATAGAACTGCAACCCGAAACTGCCCCTATATCCAAGAGACCCTATAGGATGCCTCCAGCGGAGTTAGCAGAATTGAAGAAGCAGTTACAAGAGTTGTTGGACAAGGGATTCATTCTCCCAAGTACTTCTCCATGGGGATGTCTGGCCTTGTTCGTGAAAAAGAAGGATGAGAGTTTGAGATTGTGTGTTGATTACCGCCCTCTCAATGCGGTAACAATCAAAAATAAGTATTCGTTGCCCCGCATTGATGTATTGTTTGATCAGTTGGTGGGAGTCAAGGTATTTTCCAAGATAGACCTTCGCTCCGGCTATCATCACATCAAGATCAGGGCTAGTGATATCCGAAGACGGCTTTCTCTACCCGATATGGACTTTATGAATACTTGGTAATGTCTTTCGGGCTGACCAATGCCCCGGCTTATTTCATGTACTTGATGAACTCAGTGTTTATGCCAGAGCTGGACAAGTTTGTGGTGGTCTTCATTGATGATATTCTGGTCTATTCAAAGAATGAAGGCGAGCATACTGAGCATTTACACATTGTACTTCAGCGACTGCGCGATCATCGCTTATATGCTAAGTTGTCCAAATGTGATTTCTGGCTGAGGGAAATTAAATTTTTGGGTCACACCATTTCTCAGGATGGGATATCTGTTGATCCTGAGAAAGTACAAGAAGTGATGAATTGCAAGCCTCCTACCACCGCACGGCAGATTCGGAGTTTTCTGGGATTGGTAGAATATTATCGGCGATTCATTCCGGATTTCTCCATAATTGCCAAACCAATGACTGAATTGTTAAAGAAAGGAGTAAAGTATGAATGGAGTCAGAAATGTGAAGATGCCTTTCATACATTGAGGCAGCATCTGACAACAGCACCCGTGCTAGCACAGCCTGACAACACCAAATATTTTGATGTTTATTGTGATGCTTCGGGCACTGGATTGGGATGTGTCTTGATGCAAGACAATAGAGTTATTGCCTATGCATCCCGAGCACTCAGGCCTCATGAGCAAAATTACCCCACACATGATCTGGAGTTAGCAGCCGTAGTTCATGCTCTGAAGATATGGAGACATTATTTGATGGGAGCACATTGTAATATTTATACTGACCACAAGAGTCTCAAGTATATTTTCACTCAGGCTGATCTTAATATGAGGTAGAAAAGATGGTTGGAATTGATCAAAGAATATGATTTAGAAGTGCATTACCATCCGGGCAAGGCCAATGTTGTGGCAGATGCCTTAAGTCGAAAGGCCCAGTGCAACTGTGTAACTATGGACTCCAAGGTCCCACTCTATGTGACGAGTTGTGTAAGCTGAACCTGGAAGTTGTTTCCTCAGGTACCTTGAGTTATATTTCAGTAGAGCCCACTCTACATGAGCAAATAGTCATGGCACAAATGGGTGACAAGGGTGTTCAAGTCATTAAGGATATGCTCGAACAAAAGGTGGATAAGTACAAATTCTTTCGTCAGGACAGCAAGGGAGTTCTATGGTTTGAAGACCGATTGGTTGTTCCTAATAATCCCGAACTCAGGTAGAAAATATTGTATGAAACTCATCTTTCCAAATTTTCCATGCACCCCGGCAGTAACAAGATGTATCATGATCTCAGATCTTTGTATTGGTGGACCAGAATGAAGAGGGAAATTGCTAAGTATGTATCTGAATGCGATACTTGCCAAAGAATCAAGGCTAGCCATTTGAAGGTAGCGGATACCTTACAGCCTCTTCCCATACCATCTTGTAAATGGGAGGACCTCAGCATGGATTTTATTGTGGGTTTGCCCAACACCTCCCGACACCACGATTCTATTTGGGTCATTGTGGATAGGCTAACTAAAACAACTCATTTCTTGCCGGTACATACCACCAACAGGGCAGAAAAGTATGCGGAAATCTATATTGACTAGATAGTGCGTTTGCATGGAATACCGAGGACTATCGTGTCAGACAGAGGAGCACCGTTCGTAGCACGTTTTTGGGAACAGCTGCAAGAGTCACTGGGAACTCAGGTGATAAGGAGCTCAGCACACCATCCTCAAACCGATGGTTAGACATAAAGAGTAAATCAGATTCTAGAAGACATGTTGAGGGCATGTGTGTTACACTATGGAAAGAATTGGGATAAGTGCCTTTCCTTAGCGGAATTCTCCTATAACAACAGCTACCAATCCAGCCTAAAGATGGCACCTTTTGAGGCCTTGTATGGGAGAAGGTGTAGGACACCGCTAAATTGGTCACAAGCTGGAGAGAGGGAAACATTTGGGCCTAACCTAGTGCTTGAAGCCGAGGAGAAAGTCAGAATCATTAAGAAGAACTTGGAAGCTGCTCAGGCCAGACAGAAGAGCTATCATGATAAGAGGAGGAAGCCTCTACAATTCGGAGTGGGGGATCATGTATACCTTAAGGTGTCACCCACCAAAGGTGTTCAGAGGTTTGGAATCAAGGGCAAGTTAGCTCCTCGCTATATTGGGCCCTATGAGATCAAAGAGACTTGTGGACCTGTAGCATACCAGTTGAAGTTGCCACCTCATATGTGAGCAGTTCATGATGTGTTCCACGTATCTCAGCTGCGAAAGTGTGTCCGCTTACCCATGGAAGTGCTACCTGAACCAGAATTGGAGATAGGGCCAGACTTGTCTTATCAAGAGCACCCCGTCATGGTATTGGACCGGAAAGAAAGATCAACTCGAGCTAGGTCAATCCAAATGTATAAGATTCAGTGGAGCAACCATTCAGAAGAAGAGGCTACGTGGGAGACTGAGGATTTTCTACGTTCTCGCTTCCCCGACTTTCTGCCTAAAGGAGTCGGTGCGTAACCCAAAACACCCACCCCCACCTGCCCTTTGAATCTAAAAATAAGAGAAACCTAGTTAGAAGTAGGGTAAGTTGTGAAAATAACTCTAGAAGGACTTCCTTCTGAAGTTGCAAAGAGGATGACATTCGAAGAGCAGTTAACTGGAGAAACTTGGTTAAAAGAAACTGCAACACACCAACACACACCTTCTTGGTACCCCTCTAAAGGATCCCTACCCACATCTCGGGGCGAGATTCCTTTAAGGGGGAGGGCTGTAACACCCCAGGTGTTACCTGAGGCCCTGGCTCAATACATTCACTTATGGCCTATTATCACATTTGTTTAAGTGGGGGAGAAGGGGCACCAAAACCTTAGAAACCATGAATTGATTAAGGAATGATCATGACAAAAGAAATACTCAAGATTTTCATAAATCTTCACCTTGGAAAAAGTGGCTCAAACCCTAGAACCCCCCTCTTGGGCCATAAGACCTCCAAGCATGGGATTAGTGGGAAAATTATGCAAATGACCATTTCATGACTTAAACCCTTTACCAAAGTTGAAGTACATTTATATATCTACAAGAAATAGTAAGGAAAATATTCCAAAAAGGACCCACAAAATTCTCAAATTCAGCCCCCAAGTGAAGAACACTCAAGAGCAACCAATTTTTCTCGAAGTTAAAAATCAGCCCTCTTCCAAAGATCAGGGATGTTCACCTAGTTGGTGGTGCCAAATCCATGAGGTCCAATTGACAAAAGGGAGCCAAATTACCTAAGGCACACACTAGAAAAGTTTGAACCGAAGCCAAGACCTTTTGACACGAGTTGACATCCGTTTTGTCTCGGGGTGAACAGTGCCGACAGACCCAACTTGGCGCCCACATATCTCCCAAGCTAGGGCATATCTTCCCTTGGAACTCACATGAACTAGGTAGCCCTAGGTGCAGGGAAGAGATCTCACAAAAGTCTTATGGCGAGATTCGCATGTTTGGCTGCTCAACAAGGGCTAGAACACGAGGAGAAGGAAATGGCCACGTGTTCGACGCGCCCTAGCGACGCCAGAGCACGCCCCGGCGCTCGGCCCCGCGCGCGCCGCGCTGCGCCAAGCAAGACCCCGTGCCCGTGCCCGCGCCTATAAAGTCGACCCCGGCCTTGACCGTACACCCACACTCGCTCTCAACCCCGTCGGAGAACAAGTTCACCGGCGATCGCTCTGCGCACGGCATGCCAGCGGCCGCCCGAGACCCAACCACCATAGACCGGCCACCCTAGCATTCCCTGCCCCGTTCGCCCCTCGGGATAGCCTCTACGGACCTTGGTGAAGCTTCTTGAGCCGGGGATTGAGCTCTACCTCGCCGGAGACACCGGATCGACGTTGCCGGACTTCACCCGACCGCCGGCGCACGTAGACCAAGCTCCACGGTGATCCCTTCTTCGATTCCTTGCACTGGTAGCACCCTTAGCCTCCCGTGAAGCTCCCTGTGCGGTTTAATTGAACTCTACCGCCGTGAGCAGGCCGGAGCATACGTTGCCGACGAGCCCGCCCGCTTGCGCACGTGGCCCGACCGATTCTGGCCATCACCATCGACGAGCCGTACCTCGACGTGACCGCCAGGACCTCCCGGTGCTAACCCTGCCCTTCGCCGGACCTCCCTCGCCGCCGGTAAGCCGTGCCACCCTATTTATTCCCGCGGTTACTGTTTCGAAGGGGGAAGGGGAGCTCGGGGAAAAAGAAGAAGAAGCCGAGGGGTTTGAATAGTCAGTGACTCCTGTGAATAGTCCCGCAGGGGTATAAGTTAAAGACTTGGTTTCGAAAAAGCCCAGGGGTCTCGGTGTAAACTGGTTTTTCATAAAACCTTTAAACATTATTCATTTAAATGTAGACAGAGCTTGTAAAATTCATAACTTCAGTTTTATCCAACCAAATCTGGTCAAACTAATTTTGCTAGGTTCGAAATAATATGGACTACTTAGGAAAAATACCAAACACCCTAAGTATTGCATGAAATTTTAAAGTTTAGATTTAAATAGTAAACTGGCCAAAAGCTAAATAAAGAAGGGAAAAATAGCTACACTTTTAGACTGGGGTTAAGAAAAATCAGAGAGGCACTAACCCACTACCTAGCCTGTTTAAAAATAATAAACTCCTCAATACACCAGATTAGGGAAGGGTTTGCCATTTAAACTCACTTTGACTCAAAATTAAAGAAAATAGAAAAGGGAGTTTAAAATAAGAACCAGGGGCAACCACATTTTTGCTAGTTTACTTCATTCACATAGTTCACTGGAAAATTTTGCTAAGCCCTCTGTTAGCACAAAAGAAATGCACCACAATTTATTTCATTAAAACAATGAGAACTTAGAAAAATCCTAGAAAAATAATCCTGAGGAGAACCCACCCCAATCCTTGGGATAACTAATAATATGCTAATATGAATCTAGGAAAAATAGAAGTTCTGTTGTTTGATATTTTTCAAATAACAAGTTAGTTATAAGTACATTTTTGACTTTAAACTTTGGAAAAAATCACAACTAAATATCCAGTGGGTCTTTTTCTGTGATTTTTAACACAGAGACCTACTATCATTTAGGAATCATGGCAAAAATATAATTTAGTGCAGAAACCTCACCTAAAGCAGAGCTATAGTGTAAAGTGCCCTTTTACCCTTACTTTTGTCATTTTTGCACAAGGAGTATCTAAATTGTTTTCAACCTCAAATTTATAGAATGAAACCCAGAGGTCAATATTTACCCACTGTAATTTTTACAACATTTATGGAAAATTCTAAATTGCCATGGTAGTTCAAAAATACTTAATAAGAAGCACAATAGGAGGAAAAAGGGGAAATTTTGGGAGAACTTAATAAGGTTTAACTAAATCCTTCTAAGAGTCCCATAGAACCTAAAAGATGTAATTATAGGTTTTAAGTTCATTCAAAACCCTAAAGATGAAGGTATGAAACCCTTAAGGCTAACAACGGAAACCCTAGTATACCCCTACTTTAATCCTGTTTCACTATGCTTAGTGTTTCCAAAATGCCATATCATTAATATGCATATGTATTATTCATTGCATTCGATAGACTGTAATCTCACTGACGGGGAGTACATCCTTGTTCCGGAGCAAGGAGTTGCTCAGGAGGTAGCCTAGGAGCCAGCACTAGAGCCTGCCATCGAGGATCTGCCTACCCCAGCTTTGGAAGGCAAGCACCGGTTTTACACATAACCAATTCTATATGCTATTTTACTGCACTTAATGTTTGTAGGCATGTACTGTGCACTTAAGTGTAGGAGTTAACTGAAACCTTAGTTGCATGAACTTAGGTTTTCCTTTGTGATGGATACTAGTATGCTAGGTCGAGTAGCTGCTTTGCTAATTAGGGATCTCAGTAGAAGTCGAGTGATTTTGCTAGCACTCGCGCGAGGTCAGGAATTTATTGTATCCATTTTATATCAGAATGATGATGGTCTGTTGACAACGGTCCATGGGGATGCATTGTCTACGAGATGGAAATTGGAATAAGGATTAAGGTGTGGTACCATGTGTCAAGCATTTGAACGTACTAAGCACATGACGAGAAATATGGTAAATCGGTAAGCCTAGTACCTGAGTGAACCTGGCAGCAGACTTTACCCCTCACACGACCTAAGACATGGTCTCCCATTCTGGTTATGGTGGGTACAAGTGCGGTCACTGCACGACGGCAGTTGGGGTTAGTGAGGCATTGTACGCCAAGGCGGTGAGCCCTGATCTGTTGATGGGGAATCGATGGGGACAGTTGATGTGTGTGGGGATGGAGTGCTTTGCCGCATCATGTGTTTAGGTTTACCTTGCAAGATTTAAAAACTCGATTCGAATCGTCTGCTTCTCGCAGCTAATGAGACTGCTTGATCCATGTTGATTTGGCAAAAGATATTGAGTGCTAAATGTTTGATACCATGTATGATTAGCTAGGTACACATTTAGTCTTAAGAGAGTCACACTAAAACTTGAATAGCTAAAACTTGATTTTAGACTCAGCTAGTGCTTTTTGGCAAACCAAACCCCTCAGCCAAACATCTGCATGTCTAGAGGTAGAGGAGTAGACTCCTCACAGCGGGTAAGTCTAGCTAAGTATTAGTATACTCAGCCTTGCTTGTGGCATAATTTTTACAGGTTCTCTGGAGGACATGGTTGCTGGCATGACTTGGTCGTCCATCTTGCCACCGGGGTGGACAGTCGAGTGGGACCCTACCTCGGCAGAGGAGGAGCATGAGGAGTGATGGGCCAGGCTTCCCCATCCCTCCGTTTATTTACCATTAGTTATATTCCGCTGCATCCCAAACAATGATCACTACTTTTGATAAACTCCGATGATGTTGTAATAAATTTAAGTACTCATTAACGTATGGTTTTATGCTTTATTGTATTTGCTTTGTGCCTCACCTTCGAGTGAGTATGTGGTACTTGATCCTGTTGGTGGCCTCGTCGGACTAGATCCGAGGGACTGACGTTTTATTCCTATTTAAGTGTGGTCTAGCCTCTAAGGCGAGACTTAGGCACTTAAGTTGGAATAATTTGGGCGGTTCCGCCATAGAACTGGCCAAATTTACGAAAGATGGTTCAATAATTTCGAAATTGGAAGAAGAAAAGAAGGCTAATACAAAGCGTATTGTTGATCTGGAATCTGTGCTATCAACCCAAGTAGATCTACACAAACCTAAAGTGTTAAAACTAGAAGAGAAGCTCGACGAAATTAGCGAAAATTTCTAAGTTAAAAAATAAAAACGTAAGATAGCCGAAACTGAGTGCGACAGAGTTCAAAGGAATGTTGATGAACTTCGAAATTGTAAAGAGCAATGTTATTCTGTTGCAACCCATTGCTGCGAGAAGCTAAAAAGTGTGTTCACTAATATTAAAGCTTTTTCGAGTGATGAAAATTTTGTGTGAGGTGATGTCGAAGGGGCTATGAAATGGATAGAGGGTGAAATTGAGGCCTTTGATGAAGTGCTAACTGGCCGAGGAGACTTCTTCGCCTGTGTGGGAGCACGAGGAGCAATTTCTTTGTTGGAGAAAGTTGGTTGTGATCATGCTAAGGTTGTAACTCAACCAGATTTCACAGTTTCAACGGATGATGTGAAAGAGCCCTCTACCGAAGCCATTGCCCTAGGGGGAAATTCTATTCTGAAATATGGCTTAATGGTGGAAGAAAGATAGCGAACGAAGTTATCAAGCAAAGTGAAGAAGAGGTAATTTTGGATTCTTAGTTTCTACCATTCAGGTTTTGGTTTACTTTTCTTCTTTCTTTGTCTATAATCAAATTATTCTTTTGACTTTTTCAGACTCATCGTGCTTTGAAAGAGGCCAAGAGAGTCGAAGAAGCAGCAGAATTAGAAAGACGTATAGGTACTACCTACTCGTTAATGAATTTTGACTTCGTAATTATCTATTTTTGTAGCGTATAACAAAAATCAATGATTTCTTGCGTAGTGGAACTTTCTCCTATTCCAGAGCCATACAAAGCCGAAGATGATCTAGCAATGAAAGAAATCTTTACTAAATTCAAAGTGGTGCATTCAGTGGTAGACAAAGTTGTTGAAACATTGCTGAACGAAGCTGCAGAAAAAGTTCTGAAGGAGGATTAGGATTAATTGTAGGAAATATGTTCTTGTCTTTTGGTCTGAAATTTTTTGTAAAAAGCATTTTAGTATATGCTTGTATTGTATAAAACCAATTACATGATTTGTATTCTATATACTTAAATTGTGTACGATATTTCTTTATGGATCATGAAATAAGTATACTCACAGTTTTGAGCCGAAGGCGAAAAAAGACATTCCCTTCTTTTCATGCTTCATAAAGAAGAATCTTCTGTAATCGAAGGTCTTGTGGTATTCTAGGTATGCGATTGCTGAAACCGAAGCATTGTCCCCTTCTTTGTCCTTTTTCTTCCATTATTCAATTTCATGAAAACCTTTTACGAAAGCTACGAAGGTTTTCATTCTTCAATAAGCTGCTTCAGAATTCTTTTTCATCTATGCGTGAAAGGGGCAATTCCCCTTCTTTTGCATCTGTACATGATACAAGATAATATGATGTATGATGGTATGAGGCACGATGCATGATGATATGATGGTATGATGCATGAAGGTCTGATGCAAGATGTTTATGAGAAATATAGAAATATTATTGCAATTAGACTCTGCATTCCCTTGGGAACAACTTTGGAGTCTTTTTACATCTTTACTAGGTGTTTTGAGCTCTGCATACCCTTAGGAACGACTTTGCAGCTTCTTGACCTTTACTAGGTGGTATTTTGAGCTCTGCATCCTCGTAGGAACGACTTTGGAGCTTCTTCACTTTTACTAAGTGGCATTTTGAGCTCTGCATCCCCGTAGGAACAACTTTGGAGCTTCGTTAACACTTTATAGATATCGAAGGGTATACCTTCTTAAAGTATCTACGGGCCAATATAAAGAAACTAAAATTACAATAAAGCTTTATAGATATCTTCATACTCTTGTCCGAGCCCTTCAGGCACTTTAGTAGATATGCTTAGATTCTGAAATAGTACTGTTGATTGTTCGAGCTTCGGACTGTTCCCTTGCATCGCATTGTGGCTGATCCTAAAATTTCCCTTGGTGCTGCTAATTATATGACGAAGTTGGAGCTGATGCGGGTGTTTGAGGCAGGGCCCATATGGCCGAAGAATGGCTTGCTGAAGCGACTGAAGCCGAAGGCTGCTAGATTGGCTGTGGACTGCGTACATACTCTGGTATGTACGAAGAATAATATGAAGTAGTATGGTGGACTTGCTTTGGTTGATTCTGCCTTGCCTCAGCTTCAGCAATTTCCTTCTGCTTTTGAATTGTAACCTGGCAGGTTCTTGTTGTGTGCCCCTTATTTCTCCATAAAATAAGCAAAACAACCTTCTTGGCTGAGTGTTGTATCTTCCTCCGAAGCTTCTTCCTCCTCTTCCTCCTCTTGGGGTTGGTGGTCTTAAGGAACTTTGATGAGTCCCTGTTGATTGGGAATGATTCTTGGGTTGTGAATTGTCCTGACGTGTCTTGGATTAAACCTTCCGCCGAAGCCCCTTGTCATTTTGGAGTATCTGAAGGCTTCTTACCTTCTTTGTCAAAAATCATTATAGGCCCTGATATATTCATCCATTTTTTGGAGGAGCTTCTCTAAAGTCGGAGGAGGCTTCCTAGAAAAGTATTGCGCCGCTGGTCCTGGCCAAAGCCACTTGATCATTGCTTCAATGACGATTTCATTTGGTACTATTGGTTCCTGAGCTCTAAACCGTAAAAACCTTCAAATGTAAGCATGTAAGTACTCATCATGATCTTGTGTGCATTGGAATAAGGTCTAGGCAGTCACTGGCTTCATTTGAAACCCTTAGAAACTTGTGATCAACATATCTTTCAATTTCTGTCAAGATGTTATTGTTCCTGGCCTAAGAGAGGAGTGCCATGTTTGAGCAACATTTTTTACCACCATGACGAAGGACTTGGCCATGACGGCTGTATTGCCACCATAGGATGATATCGTCGCTTCATAACTCATGAGAAACTGTTTCGGATCCGAGTGATCATCGTATATGGGTAATTGAGGTGGCCTGTATGAAGATGGCCATGGTACTACTTGCAGCTCTGTAGCTAAAGGAGAGGCATCATCAAAAGCAATATTATCATGGTGAAAAGCTTCGTACCACATATTTTTGTTGTTGGGGCCCTCCTACCGAAGGTCTCTTTGGTGCTGTCAATACTCTTGGTGCTCAGTATCTTGTGTGATGTGTCGCATCTCTTCAGATGCTTTGTCAATCTTCTTTTGCAACTCAGACAGTCAAAGCATTTTTTCCCTTCTTTTCCCTACTTGTTGGTGTATAGCTTCAAGGTTGTTGATCTATTGATCTAGGTCCTCATCTTGTGAGGTTGGACTGGCGGCCTTCCTTTTCTAGCTTCGGGCTTCTCTTAAGAGAATTCCGTCTTGTTTGGTGTCTAGAGGAGCAAGAACAGCCCCTAGCACCGTTGTCTTCTTTGGCGGCATGATGAAGGTGGTCGTAAGTGAGTTCACCGGAGGTGGGCGCCAATGTTGGTCACTTCTTCTCAATTGCTATACACAGTTGAAAACAAGGCAACACAATGTTAAAAAGATGACTAACCTTCGCCTTCAAACAGTTATCCTATTGGAATAATCCCTTTGAAGACAAAGGTTGGGATTTTAATCGGATGAATCATACATCAGTATATAAATGAATTTGCACATAATGTAAAGAAGTCAAACATGTTAGTTCATCTTGGATATTTCAATATCCCATTTCTCCCCTTTCACATGATAAAATTTACAATCGTACCTTTGGTTTCACAAAGTGAGTTAGAACGAAGGTGCTCTAGGGAAGAGATTACATGAGGCAACTATCCAGCCCACCAAAAGGTACTTTATGCAGGGCCCTATTCATCTATTTATAGAGGATCGTACAACTTCGTATTAAATTACAAGTATGCCCACAAGATCTATACATATGATTTACAAAATGATTTGAGGGCTATATTGACTTTTGCTTATAGAGTCTTAGATACAGAATCGTGAACACCTTCTCTCGGCATTGTTCACTTGTGTTTCCATATAGTGTTGTGACGAAGCTTAACGTCTTCGTCTTTGTCTTGATCCTGTTCTAAAGGTACTTGATGCCGAAGCTCCTGCAACGCTTAATAACATGTTGATAATCAGTAGTTAAGTGTGTTTTTTGAGGACCTTCAAAAGCAAAAGGCTCCCAACAAACTTATCTATTGCTCTAAAACCCTCTTGATAGCAAAGAGGAGTCCTCGCTTGTGAAAACTACTTAGAGTTAGTGCTTTATCAAAACGTTGGTGTTTTAAGTAAAAAACTGGTTTTATTTACAAATTCAAAAATTATTTGGCTTTGAGGAAAGTGGCTATGTTTTCCAAATATACCTAATCTTTTCTAATCTTAGTCTATGTCTTAGATTTGCAATTTTTGTTTCATATTGCTCTTGAGTTAGTCATATTCCTATTGCTTTGGTTGTGTTGGCATAAATCACCAAAAGGGGGAGATTGAAAGGGAAAAGTGCAACTTGGTGCAAATGGGTAAAACTATAAGGTTTAAATGTTTATAGGCCCATTACAATGTTTATATCACTTGGTCTTGCGCTCTAACTTATTTTGTAGCAAAAAGTGCAATTTGGACTTGGTTTGGGAATAATCAAGAACCTAAGTGATAATCTAAAGGAAAAGGTGAGTTACCTAGACTTAGTCAATTTGATTATATGCTAACTATGTTTGTCTTAGTCATAAGGAAGCTCACAAGAAAGTTCAAGTCAAATGGAACAAGAAATGGAGAAAAAGGACTTAAGTCTGCTGCTCTAAGCCTTACCGGACCCCATCTACAGAGAGCCCAGACTTAGGCACGGTCGGCCTAGCCCACCGGACCAGGTTCGTGGTGCATCAGATCACCGATCGTACGAACTTGCCGATCTCATGAATTATTTTTATAATTCATAAAACTATCTATAGTGAAGGGTCCGGTGTGCAGTAGACCACTTCTCCAACGGCTACTTCGGGCTTCAAGCGACGACCAATGGGTAGCTAACATGGTGAACAGTCTGGTGGTTAACCAGACAGATCTGGTGTCATACCGTTTTGAAAGGCGCCAATCAGGATCCTAGGGAGACTATTACTGTTTCTGGACCAGTGGTGCACCAGACTGGTCCGGTGCACCATTCGAGAGAATATTTTCAGCAGCTTTTACAAGGAAGGAGCAACAATTATGGACCATCTTTGGGCTATGAATAGGATCCCATGGTGACCTCCATCAGCTACACAAGCATACAAAAGAGCACTTGATCACTCCGACACTCTACCACAACACATTCTAGCGATTCTATTGATATCCGAGCGCTGTTTTGAGCTATTCTAGATGTTTTGTGAGACTGTGCCCTTGTGATCTTGACTCTTATATTGTGTTGCTATGTTTTCCCTTGTGTGTGTATTCCCCTCTCTCTATTTGCTATACTTTGGAGTTGTATCTCATATTTTTTTGTACAGTTGCAAGAGACTCCAACTTGTGGAGATTCATTGCGAGGGGAATATCATTGAGTAATGAAGACCATGGCACTCAAGTTGATCAATGGATCGCTTGAGAGGGGTTGAAACCCTTGTCCCTTGGAACATCACAACGTGGAGTAGGCATGCATTTGAAACTTGACCGAACCACGAGAAAAATCACGGTGTCACCTTTTTTATTCTTTGTAATTGATCTTCCTCTCTCTAAGTTCTTTCTTTCACTTGCAATACTGCTCTTACTTTATTACATATCTTGAAAGGGCATTCAAGTGAAAAGTAGTTTTCTCTCCTCTTCTCTTGGATCTTGTGTATTTCATTAATACTTAGTCAAGATTCAAATTGTTGTATTTGAGTTATGAATTTCAGGTGTCACCTATTCACCCCCCTCTAGGTAACTATCAGGCTCTATATATACCCCTCCAACTGACCATTTACAAGGGTGGGAGCCTAAGCAACATATAAAGTGAAGTGATACACATCTCCAAATCTTCAAACACCCATGTGCTTAATAGAACCACTTTGTGATTAACGTAGGTGCTTTGTGAAGTGCTTCAATTAGTTAGACCGCTTTGTAGTGCTTGCTCTATGTTTAGTCCTAGTTGATTGACTGAGGTTAAATACCCTCAACACCCTTGGTTCTTGCGCGAGTCATTGTATTTACACCGAGTGGGGAGATGTCTTGCGAGACCACACCAACCGTGATTGTGGTGTGGCCACCACCATGTACTGGAGGAAATGAGGCCCATGGTTTTTTGGCCGAAAGCTTGATAGTGGAGACGACGGGGAGCGTCGAGAGAAGACTAGAAGCAGAGAACCACTTGCGTGTGGAGAAGGCTCGCAACTCTCTATGGAGTTACTCAACCATAGTGCTTGGCCCTCATGTGGGCTACCCTTTGCATAGGGGCACCAATGAGGATTAGTTAGAACCTTACATGGTTCTAGATACACCGTTAAAAGTACTGGTGTGTCCACAAGAGTTTGCAATCTCTACCTTTCTCTTTAAGCTTTCGCATTTACATTTGTAAGGAAAATGGGTACCGGGCCATTTGGTTCAAAAGGTTTTGGTGTTTGATGATCAACATAGCCTATGGACTAATGTGTATGCTAGTGTTTATGATTGTAGTTCGCAGGATGCTAAAGTGACTTGGACTAAGGCATTGAGGAAAGCAACACCTCAAAAGAAGACATTATGAAGATCACAAGTGAAGATCAACAAGTATCAAGCAAAGTCCAAGAAATGAAGAAAAGTGTTGTCACTGGCGGACTGTCCGGTCGAGGGCAGCGGACTGTCTGGTGTCACACCGAAGTGTCTGGTGCCACACACTGGACTGTCCGATGCACCAAGGAACAGTAGCCCAACGACTAGTTCTTGGTGGCACTATGGAGGAGAGCGCGGACTGTTCGATGCTACACTGGACTGTCTGGTGCAAAGGCTGACAGCGCCAACGATCGACTCATAGATCCAACGGCTAGTAGCACACCGGACAAGGCACCGGACTGTCTGATGCTCACCACCGGACTGTCTGGTGTGCCACAGAGAGCTGCAGCTTTCCTCCAACGACTACAATTGAGTTGGGGCCTATATATACACCCAACCGGCTATTTGAAGGTGTGGGAGCCCAAGCAACATAACAAGGCATATTGTAGACATTCTAAGTGCTCAAACACCCAAGTGCTTAATAGAATCACTCGATGATTAGCGTAGGTGCTTTGCGAAGTGCTTAGGTTAGTTAGACCGCATTAGCACTTGCTCTAGGTGAATCCTAGTTAGTTGAGTGATTTTAGAAAAACCACACAACCCCTTGGCTCTTGCATGAGCCGTTGTAATTGTACCGAGTGGGGAGAGAGTCTTACAAGACCGTGACAACAGAGTTTGTGTCACGGTCGCCATCGTGTACGGTAGGGAACAAGACCTGTGGCGTTTCGGCCAAAAGCTTGATAGTGGAGATGGTGGGGAGTGTCCGAGAGGAGCCGAAAGTGGAGCACCACTTGCGCGTGGAGAAGGCTCGTGACTCTCTATGGAGTTTTCGACCGTGGTGCTTGGCCCTCATGTGGGCTACCCTTTGCGTAGGGGCACCAACGAGGATTAGTCGTAGCCTTGTGTGGTTCCGGATAGCTCAGTAAAAATACTAGCGTCATCCACGAGAGTTTGCATATCTACCTTGCTCTTTACCTTCCGCATTTATGTTAAGTATTTAAGTTTCAATCTTGTCCTTATAATTAGATTGTTTAGGATTGAATCTTAGAGTTTGCGGTAGAGATAGCAACACTTAGACAAAACCTAGTTTGCACATTCTAGATTGTTTATTTACATAGGTTTTGCTCTAGGGATTTAATTGTGGCCTAGTTTAGAGAAAGATTTAGAAGTCCTAATTCATCCCCCCTCTTAAGCATCACTGTTTCCTTCAATTGGTATCAGAGCCTGGTTTGGCTCATTTGAAACGTTTTAGTTCACTGCCAATTGAGCCGACACTTTTTAGAGGAAGGGGATGGATACCCATAGGCCACCACATTTCGACGGCACTAACTTCCTATATTATAGTGCTAGAATGGCTTGTTACCTAGAGTCCGTTGATCTAGGTGTTTGGAGAGTCACTCGTGACGGGATGAAACTACCTAAGAATCCCGAGAAACCTACCACGAGTGAGGAAAAAGAAATTCATTTGAATGCTAGAGCCGAAAATTGTTTGTATGAATCTGTCGGCGTTTCGACCCCGGGGGGTCCCTGGGCCGACGAGTAAATTGTCGCCGCGTGCCCCAGCCCAGATGGGTCGGCGCGAGACGGAGCGCGAAGGGGGGAAAACCAGAGGGAGGCAGGCATAAAAGGAGAAACCCGCGGCCTTCGTGTTTGTCCCGCGCCCAGGTCGGGTGTGCTTGCAGTAGGGGGTTACAAGCGTCCGCGTGGGAGGGAGCAAGAGGCCTGCACGCGCCGTCCCGTCCTCCCCGCGCGGCCAACCCTCTGTAAGAGGGCCCTGAACCTTCCTTTTATAGGCGTAAGGAGAGGGTCCAGGTGTACAATGGGAGATGTAGCAGTGTGCTAACGTGTCTAGCAGAGAGGAGCTAGTGCCCTAAGTACATGCCGCCGTGGCAGCCGGAGAGGTTTTGGCACCCTATTCATGAGATGTCGTGGCCGTCGGAGGAGCGCTGGAGCCTGGCGGAAGGACAGCTGTCGGGGCTGTCGAGTCCTTGCTGACGTCTCCTTGCTTCCGTAAGGGGGCTGAGAGCCGTCGTCGTCATGGAGCACACGGGGCGCCATCATTATTTGTTTTACTAGGGCGAGCCAAATGGGACGCCGATCTGGTTCCCTGTAGCCAGAGCTAGCTAGGGGTAGGGTAATGATGGCCCCTACTGTGACGTGGTCGGTCCGAGCCCTGGGTCGGGCGAGGCGGAGGCTCCTCCGAGGTCGAGGTCGAGTCTGTCTTCCGAGGTCGAGGTCGAGTCCGAGCCCCTGGGTCGGGCGAGGCGGAGACCGTCGGCTAAGGCCAGGGCCGAGTCCGAGCCCTAGGGTCGAGCGAGGCGGAGTTCGTCGTCTTCCGGGGCCGAGGCCGAGTCCGAGCCCTGGGGTCGGGCGAGGCGGAGTTCGTCGTCTTCCGGGGCCGAGGCCGAGTCCGAGCCCTAGGGTCGGGCGAGGCAGAGTTCGTCGTCTTCTGGGGCCGAGGCCGAGTCCGAGCCCTGGGGTCGGGCGAGGTGGAGTTCGTCGTCTTCTGGGGCCGAGGCCGAGTCCGAGCCCTGGGGTCGGGTGAGGCGGAGTTCGTTGTCTTCCGGGGCCGAGGCCGAGTCCGAGCCCTGGGGTCGGGCGAGGCGGAGCTTCCTATGGCGCCTGAAGCCGGACTTGGCTACTGTCAGCCTCACTCTGTCGAGTGGCACAGCAGTCGGAGCGGCGCAGGCGGCGCTGTCCTCTTGTCAGGCTGGTCAGTGGAGCGGTAAAGTGACTGCAGTCACTTCGGCTCTGTCGACTGAAGGGCGCGCGTCACGATGAGGTGTCAGGCCATCCTTGCATTAAATGCTCCTGTGAAATAGTCGGTCGGCGTGGCGATTTGGCCAAGGTTGCTTCTTGGCGAAGGCTGGGCCTCGGGCGAGCCGAAGGTGTGTCCGTTGCTTGAGGGGGCCCTCGGGCGAGACGTAAATCCTCCGGGGTCGGCTGCCCTTGCCCGAGGCTGGGCTCGGGCGAGGCGAGATCGTGTCCCTTGAGTGGACCGAGCCTTGACTTAATCGCACCCATCAGTCCTTTGCAGCTTTGTGTTGATGGGGGTTACCAGCTGAGATTAGGAGTCTTAGGGGTACCCCTAATTATGGTCCCCGACAGTAGCCCCCGAGCCTCGAAGGGAGTGTTAATACTCGCTTGGAGGCTTTTGTCGCACTTTTTGGCAAGGGGACCGGCCTTTCTCGGTTGCGTTTTGTTCCGGTGGGTGCGCGCGAGCGCACCCGCCAGGTGTAGCCCCCGAGGCCTCAGAGGAGTGGTTTGACTCCTTCGAGGTCTTAATGCGTTTCGTGATGCTTCGGCCAGTCTGGTTGTTCCCTAATGCGAGCTGGCCGTAGCCCGGGTGCACGGTCGGGTCCCAAGTTCTCGGGCTGGTATGTTGACGCTGTCAACGGTTTGGCCGGAGCTGGGTTTGCGAGAGCAGCCCCCGAGCCTCCGCACAGAGCGAGAGGACGGTCAAGGACAGACTCAACTTTTTTACATATGCCCCTGTGTCGCCTTTCCGCAAGGAGGAGAGGGGGAAAAGCGCCATGTTGCCCTTGGAGGGCGCCGAACATGGTGTCTCCAGTGAGCTGCTAACGGGTAATCCGAGTGGACGCCCATGCCCCATTTGTTAGGGGTCGGCTAGTGGCCCGGAGGCGCGCTCCAAAAGTACCTGCGGGTGATTTGCCGGACCCGGTCCCCTTTTGACGGTGTCCGAGGGCTCGATGCCTCCCTCTGATGGGATTCCGTTACAAAATCGTTCCCGTTGGTCTCGGAAATGTGCTAGGGTACCTCGGGAGCATAGCCCGAGCCTTGGTTATGTATCGAACGTACCCAGGGTCATCCCTCACTCTGCGTCTGAGGCGGCTGTCGAACCCTTCGAGGGCTAGCCTACGAACCCCTGATCAGTAGTGGGCACGGAGCCCGAGTGGCCTGAGGCGGCCGTTGAACCCTTCCGAGGGGCTGGCCTTCGAACCTCTGACCAGTAGTGGGCGCGGAGCCCGAGCGCTCTGAGGCGGCTATTGAACCCCTCCGACGGGCCAGCCTTCGAACCTCTGATCAATAGGGGGGCTTGTGGCCCGTTTCCTTCGCGGAGAAGGATCCCTTTCGGGGTATCCCCTTTCCTGGTCCCTGTTGTAAGAGAGAAAGAGGAAGAGGAAAAGGATACGAAATCGAATGACGTGGCGCACCTTTTTTGACGCGGTCATTATGGCGGAGGTGAAGCGTCGCCTGCTTCGCCCGCCGAAGGTGCCGCCCGTCCTGCCGCAGAGTTAATGCGACGGGACGAGTGGTTCACGGGTCGGCTGTTGCGCGTGCGCGAGCCGTTCGAAGAACGGGCGTTTCGCTTTGAGTTTTGAATCCCGCGGCGGGTTCGGGCGAAGTGTTGAATGGGTCCCGCCTGGGCCTTTATATATTCGGGAGAGGGACCGGTGACGGTTTTTTACTCTGCTACTTGCCTCCTTCTTAGGTTTTCGCAACCCGAGGGAATAGCCAGAGAAAGGAAACCGCTCACCCAGCCCTTCCCGCCGCCACCTCTTCTGCTTGGTGATGGCCGACCGGGTGACCATTGTTCCGCCGCGCGACTCGTGGCCTTTCTCCACCGTCACGGCGGATGACCTGGAGGCCCTTGTTGCTGAGGGTTTGCTTCGTCCTCTCTCCGGTGACCCGCAGCCGAAGTGGATGGCCCCTCTGAGCGGAGCCGCCCCG
The DNA here is from genome assembly GCF_902167145.1 of Zea mays. Taxonomy (NCBI): domain Eukaryota; kingdom Viridiplantae; phylum Streptophyta; class Magnoliopsida; order Poales; family Poaceae; genus Zea; species Zea mays. The sequence continues at coordinate 38,959,169 of NC_050104.1, read as the reverse complement.
TCCCCGACGCAGGGGTATGTCGTGAGCTTCGTCTCCTTTCACGAGCGGGGGTTCGGAGTGCCGGCAAGCCGTTTTATGTGGGCGATTCTGCATGTCTACGGGGTGGAGCTGCACAACCTCAGTCCTAACTCCATCTCGCAAGCTGCCATCTTCGCGGCGGTTTGTGAAGGATACTTGGGGATTGACCCTCACTGGGACCTGTGGACTCATTTCTTCTCCGCGGAGCTTTTTGCCTCGCCGACGGGGGAGAGAAGGGTCCGCACGGCAGTGCGGGCTGGTGGCTGCATCCTCCAGCTGAGGCAGGCGCGGGCGCCGCAGTATATCCCCGACATCCTTGCGTCCTCGAACAAAGGGTGGCAGCGCCGGTGGTTCTATCTCCAAAATGACGACGGGAGGCTCCCGTCGTTTTCTCAGCGAGTGGTGACCGCCGCCGATATCTAGCGCTACGGGACCCCGCACGACAGACAGAAGAATCTCCAGCCCTTCTGAAGGCCCTGGAGGAGTTGCGGAAGGGAGGGCTCACTGCTGCGGGAGTGGTCGCCGCCATTCATCACCGGAGGGTGCTTCCCTTGATGGAGCGGCGGCTGCCGCTTTGGGAGATGACGCGGGGGGCCGACTTGGAGGGTTTGCGGATGTCCTCGGATCCCCTTCCCATCGACGACCTCCACAGGCGGGTAGCCGTCACGTTGGGGAAGCCAGACGCCGCCGCCCTTTCCCAGCCCTTGATGCGTCCTGACCGCGGGTGTGTGTCCCTGGTGAGTGTCCGCTCCTTCTTTCTCCTTGCGTTGGATTGCCCTTGGTTCTCACAGCCGAGACTTTTCGTCTGTCTCCAGGAGGTAGAGCATCACAAGCCTTCCCTGCCACCGGTCTCAGAGGATGCGGTGGACCGAGCTGCGCGGAGGGTTGCCGCGGAGAAGAGGAAGGAGAAAAAGGATGTGAAGAAGGCTCGGGCCCGCGAGCGGACGCGGGCTCGGGACGCCTTGGAAAGGCTCCGTCGTCGACAGGAGAGGGATGGGCTCCCGAGGGAGCCGTCGCCGGAGACGCCTGACGACGACGACGACGATGAAGACGATGATATGGCTGCCCGCCTTGGCCTCAGCCCGGATCTGAGGCTGGGCCAGGGGTCGTCAAGCCAGCCCCCGAGCGGGCTGGTGCCGTCGGTATCCGGGGCCGGGACGTCGGGGTCCCGGTCCGAAGAGCGGGGGTAGACCGAGGGGGTACTTGACCCCTCGGCCGGGGAAGTTGAGGTGACCCCGGGGAGTCAGGCCGAGCTACCTGTTCCCCGAGAACCGTTGCCCGTGCCGACTGCGCGGGAGGGAGATCCTCAGGTTGTCGTGGCTGCTCCTGGGCAGTCCGTCTCTCGGGCACCTAGGGCGCCCAAGGCGAGGATGGTACCGAAGCTGGCAGCAAGGCAGACCTCGGTGGTACCTTCGGGGGTCGAGGTTCGAGAGACCTCCCCACAGGCACGATTGATTATGGCCCAGAGTGGGTAAGTATCTTAGGATATCTTCGTCCTGGCTCCTCCTTCGTATGTCCCGACCCTGATTTTCCTTTTCTCCTTAGCAAGCGGAGCCACGGTTCGACCGATCTGGCTCCCCGGAAGGTCCTCAAGATGGCGTCCGCTCCCGCAGCTAGTGCCGCGTCGGGCCTCGCCGGCCAGCTGACCTCCTCGCAAGACGCCCCACAGCGGGGGGCTCAGGCGGCACCAGTTGATGTGGAGCGCGCTCCCGAGGCTGGCTCTTCTGTCGAGGCGGTCGTCGCGCTGGGGGAGGCTGCTGGTGCGGCCGTGGCCTCGGGCCCACCAGACATGTTGCCGACGCTGGCGCCGGCTGCTGCCGAGGCCGTTGCCGTTCTGGCCGTGGAGCCACCCGTCGCCGCCGACGCTGAGATGGCCGAGGCGTCGCTACTTGGTGCCTCGGAGGAGGGGGGCACGGGACCGCGACCCGTCCCGTCGAGCGGCAGCCTTGTCCCCGCGCGGCGCAGTTCCGAGGGGCGGCGCCAGTTGCTTCGGTTCCGGACCCGTGGGGCCTTGGATCCCCTCTTTGTTCTTGACGATGAGCGGGAGGAGCAGTCTTGGGACGGGCTTCGTGAGTGTGCCGAGGCAACGGTGGGGTCGCTCTGGTCGACCTTGGAGGTCCTTTGCAGGGAGGTTCCCAAGATTGTCCATGTAATGATTTCAGGCATACCTTTCTCGTGATCAAGGCGTTCTTTGTGACGCCCCACTTCCTTCCCTCAGGATCTGACGGATCTGAGCGCCGCCAAGTCATCGTTCATCCGCCGCGAGGTCGATGTCTGGGGTTCGCTGTGGTCCCTGAGGACCACGCTTGCCAGGGCTACCGCGGCAAGGGCAGAGGCAGCAGCGGCACGCGCAGAGGCAGCAGCGGCACACGTAGAGGCGCAGTGGCGGCAGTCGGAGCTAGACTAGGTCACCGGCGAGCGGGACCAATCTCGGGGCCGGGCTGCCGAGGCAGAAAGCCGGGCTGAGGCTCTTGGAGTCCAGTTAGCCGAGGCGTCTGCTCGGGCCAGAGCCCTTGCAGCAGACCTAGCCGTGGCCCAAGCCGCATCCTCGGAGCAGCGTGCCCGAGCCGGAGGTATATCTTGGTTGTTTTAAGTTTTTGTTTCAGCTTGGTTCCTCGACTTGTGTTTGAGGTCTTCCGCTTTGGCTGTTCGCAGAGCTCGAGTCTGCCCTTGATAAGTCCACCAAGGCGCTCGCTCAGGCGGCTGAGCAGAGGGAGGCCGACCACGCGGCCATGTCCGAGGCCATCTCGGCCTTCTGTCGGGTCTTTGGCTTCGACGACATCCCCTCGGGAAGCTCCCCTCAAAGTCGCATGCAGGCCTTGGGTGACCATGCGCGTGGCAGACTCCGCGAGGCGCTGCATCACGGCGTCAGGTCGGCCTTCGCCGTGCTTGCTTCCCACTATGTCGTGGATCTGGAGCGGGTCAGCGAGGGGTATTGCCTCCCCGACGAAGATGAAGCCGCCCTGGCCGAAGTCCAGAGGCTCGACGCGGCCGCCGCGGGCCCAAGCGCGGTGCTGGCAACCACCTTCGAGGCAGAGATCCTCCCGCTTGCGCCGTTGTTCGAGGCCGGGGCGAACCTTGCCGATGGTGGGGACGAAGACGAGGGCGTGGCTCCTTCTCCGGGCGACGCCTGACTCTGCCGGAGCAGTTTTCTTTGAATGCATATGTGTCTTTTGCGGCCGCCGAGGCCCAAACTCTTTATTATCGTAATATAAGGTTGTGCTCCTTTTCCTTCCATTTTGCGTATCCGGGCCCGTTCGTCAGTAGCAGGGTAGCTTGCCCAAGTAAGAGTCATTTTTCGTGGTAGGTGCCGAGTGAGGTATCCGTATCCCAGAGGTGTAGGAGTCCCTCGGCTCGGTCGGCCTTGCCACTTACATGCGCCCTTATTCGTTTCTTGGGGTCCTGTTACTGATATAGCCGGGAGACGCGAAAGCCTTTTTGATGGAAGACATTTTTCGAGGAAAATTTTGACGAGAGGGGGTTCCCCCCTTCTAGCCCCCGAGGGAGGGTCGGGCTTTGCCGAGGCAAGGCTGACCCTTCCTTGATGATTAGACTTTGCGTGTGAACGAGGTGTACGAACGACTTGAAAGCATCTTAAGGGTAGAAGCGACGTAGCTATCGGATGTTCCAGGCGTTGCTGTAGACCTCGCCTTGACTGTTGGCCAGCTTGTACGTCCCGGGCTTCAGAACCTTGGCGATGACGAACGGCCCTTCCCAGGGAGGCGTGAGCTTGTGCCGCCCTCGGGCGTCTTGTCGCAGCCGAAGCACCAAGTCGCCCACCTGGAGGTCTCGGGATCGAACCCCTCGGGCGTGGTAGCGTCGCAAGGACTGCTGATACCGCGCTGAGTGTAGTAAGGCCATGTCCCGAGCCTCTTCCAGCTGGTCCAGTGCGTCTTCTCGGTTAGCTCGATTGCTTTGGTCGTCGTAGGCCCTCGTCCTCGGGGAACCGTATTCTAAGTCTGTGGGCAAGATGGCCTCGGCCCCATAGACTAGAAAGAACGGTGTGAAGCCCGTGGCTCGGCTCGGCGTTGTCCTCAGGCTCCAGACCATCGAGGGGAGCTCCTTCATCCATCGCTTGCCGAACTTGTTGAGGTCGTTATAGATCCGCGGCTTGAGTCCTTGCAGGATCATGCCGTTGGCACGCTCTACTTGCCCATTCGTCATGGGGTGAGCCACGGCGGCCCAGTCCACCCGGATGTGGTGATCCTCATAGAAGTCCAGGAACTTTCTGCCGGTGAACTGGGTGCCGTTGTCGGTGATGATGGAGTTCGGGACCCCAAAGCGATGGATGATGTTGGTGAAGAACGCCACCGCCTGTTCGGATCTGATGTTGTTTAGGGGTCGGACCTCGATCCACTTGGAGAATTTGTCGATGGCGATCAGCAGGTGCGTGTAGCCCCCGGGTGCCTTCTGCAAGGGGCCGACGAGGTCCAGACCCCACACAGCAAACGACCAGGTGATGGGTATGGTCTGCAGAGCCTGAGCGGGCAGGTGGGTCTGCCTTGCGTAGAATTGACACCCCTGGCAGGTGCGGACAATTCTAGTGGCGTCGGCCACTGCGGTCGGCCAGTAGAAACCTTGTCGGAAGGCGTTTCCAACAAGGGCTCGGGGCGCTGCGTGATGACCGCAAGCCCCCGAGTGTATTTCTTGTAAGAGCTCCTGGCCTTCGGCGATGGATTTGCATCGCTGGAGGATGCCTGAGGGGCTGTGGTGGTAGAGCTCCTTCCCATCCCCCAGCAAGACGAACGACTTGGCGCGCCGCGCCAACCACCGAGCTTCGGCTCGGTCGAGGGGTAGCTCTCCTCGGTGGAGATATTGCAGGTATGGGGTCTGCCAGTTTCGATTAGGCGTGACCCCGCTCCGCTCCTCCTCGACGCGCAGTGCCTCACCCTCGGGGGCCGAGGGTGCCTCGGGCTGGGCCGAGGGTGCCTCGGGCTAGGCCGAGGCCTTCTCGGGCTCGGGCGCGTCGTCGGTCTTGACGGAGGGTTGATGCAGGTCTCGGGAGAAGACGTCCGAGGGAACCGTTGTCCGCCCCAAGGCTATCTTAGCCAGCTCGTCCGCAGTCTCGTTGTATCGTCGGGCGATGTGGTTGAGCTCGAGCCTGTAGAACTTGTCCTCCAGGCGCCGAACCTCATCGCAGTAGGCTTCCATCTTCGGGTCGCGGCAGTGGGAGTTCTTCATGACTTGGTCAATGACGAGCTGCGAGTCACCACGAGCGTCGAGGCGTCGGACCCCTAGCTCGATGGCGATGCGCAACCCGTTGACCAGAGCCTCGTACTCGGCCACATTGTTGGACGCTGGGAAGTGGAGGCGTAGCACGTAGCGTAGGTGCTTCCCGAGGGGCGAGATGAAGAGCAGGCTCGCGCCTGCCCCTGTCTTCATCAGCGACCCGTCGAAAAACATGGTCTAGAGTTCCGGTTGGATCGGAGCTGTGGGGAGCTGGGTATCGACCCATTCAGCCACAAAGTCCGCCAAGACTTGGGACTTGATGGCCTTCCGAGGGGCGAACGAGATTGTCTCGCCCATGATTTCCACTGCCCACTTTGCAATCCTACCCGAGGCCTCTCGACACTGGATGATCTCCCCCAGGGGGAAGGATGACACCACAGTGACCGGATGAGACTTGAAGTAGTGTCGCAACTTCTATCGCGTCAGGATCACCGTGTACAACAACTTTTGAATTTGTGGGTTGCGGATCTTGGTCTCAGACAGTACCTCACTGATGAAGTAGACTGGCCTCTGGACGGGCAATGCATGCCCCTCTTCTCGTCTCTCAACCACGATCACGGCGCTGACCACCTGAGTGGTAGCGGCGACGTAGATCAAGAGGGCTTCTCCGGCAGCGGGGGGCACCAAGATGGGCGCGTTCGTGAGGAGCGCCTTCAGGTTCCCGAGGGCTTCCTCGGCCTTAGGGGTCCAAGTGAAGCACTCAGCCTTTCTTAAGAGGTGGTACAGAGGCAGGCCTCTTTCGCCGAGGCGCGAGATGAAATGGCTCAGAGCCGCAAGGCATCCCATGACCCTCTGTACGCCTTTCAAGTCCTTGATGGGCCCCATGTTGGTGATGGCCGTGATTTTCTCCGGGTTGGCCTCGATGCCCCGCTCGGAGACAATGAACCCCAAGAGCATGCCTCGGGGGACTCCGAAGACGCACTTCTCAGGATTGAGTTTTACGCCTTTCGCCTTGAGACACCGGAATGTCGCTTCAAGGTAGGAAAGGAGGTCAGAGGCTTTCCTCGTCTTGACTACGATGTCATCGACGTAAGCCTCGACCGTTCGACCAATGTGTTCGCCGAACACGTGGTTCATGCACCTTTGGTATGTTGCACCCGCATTCCTCAAACCAAACGACATGGTAACATAGCAGTACATGCCGAAAGGTGTGATGAAAGAAGTCGCGAGCTGGTCGGACTCTTTCATCCTGATTTGGTGATACCCTGAGTAGGCATCGAGGAAAGACAGGGTTTCGCACCCAGCAGTGGAATCCACGATTTGATCGATGCGAGGCAGAGGGTAGGGAACTTTTGGACATGCTTTGTTTAGACCAGTGTAGTCTACACACATCCGCCATTTCCCTCCTTTCTTTCTCACAAGCACAGGGTTGGCAAGCCATTCGGGATGGAATACCTCTTTGATGAACCCTGCTGCCATTAGCTTGTGGATCTCCTCACCTATGGCTCTACGCTTTTCTTCGTCGAATCGACGCAGAGGCTGCTTCATGGGTCGGGCTCCAGCTCGAATATCCAATGAGTGCTCGGCGACATCCCTCGGTATGTCGGGCATGTCCGAGGGACTCCACGCGAAAACGTCGGCGTTTGCGCGGAGAAAGTCGATGAGCACTGCTTCCTATTTGGGATCGAGCTCGGAGCCGATTCGGATCTGCTTGGAGGCGTCATTGCTGGGGTCGAGAGGGACGGACTTAACCGTCTCCGCTGGCTCGAAGTTGCCGGCATGGCGCTTCACGTCTGGCGCCTCCTTGGAGACGCTCTCCAGGTCGGCGATGAGGGCCTCGGATTCGGCGAGGGCCTCGGCGTACTCCACGCACTCCACATCGCATTCGTACGCGTGTCGGTACGTGGGGCCGACGGTGATGACCCCGTTGGGGCCCGACATCTTGAGCTTGAGGTAGGTGTAGTTGGGGACGGCCATGAACTTGGCGTAGCATGGCCTCCCCAACACTGTGTGGTAGGTTCCTCGGAACCTGACCACCTCGAACGTGAGGGTTTCCCTTCGGATGTTGGAGGGAGTCCCGAAGCAGACGGGTACATCGAGTTGTCCGAGGGGCTGGACGTGTTTCCCGAGGATGATCCTGTGGAAAGGGGCCGCGCCTGCCCGGACCGAGGACAGATCGATCCGCAGGAGCCCGAGGGTCTCAGTGTAGATGATGTTGAGGCCCGGACCGAGGACAGATCGATTCGCATGAGGTCATGAAGTCCCGCATGGCACTGGGGTTACCAAGACCGGAGAAATCCCAACAAAAGTCGGGCTCGTCATCTTCCTCAGAACCAGAGGGCCCATAGGTCGAGATGGCTGTCGTCCGGTCCCAGGGTGACCGCATACCGTACCCCGAAGGGTTTGGACTCGCCTCTATGAAAGCGTCCACCGAAGCGAAGTCGCTTGGTGGGTCGAGGCTGAATCCAAAAGGCACAAGATGGGAATCGGTCGGTACCTCTTGGTCGACGGGTGGTGACGAAGTCACGTCAGGGGCAGACTGCACCGTCGTCTCAGGTACGAGGGTGACGCCCAGCAAGTCCTTTGCGAGCGTGCTGGCGTCGTCCGTCCGCTTGGAGTTGGCGTGTTGCGGGGAAACGGCGCTCGTTTTCGTCTCAGACGCGAGGTCGATGCCCGATGTGTCCCCCGTTGGGGCACCGGCGCCGTTGACTCGCTCGACAGCCGGCGAGGTGCCGCCTCCTGCTTGGCCTTGGTTGCCCCGCCTCCTCCTCCATCGGCGGTGAGGCGACGGGACAAACCTGAATGTTGTTCTTCCGCCACGTGGGGAAGACGTCGTCGATTCCGCCGCCGGCTGGCGGGTTGTCGGCCGCCATTGTCGCTGTCGCGCGGCGGGGGAAGGAGTATCATGTCGTAGCTGTCGTCGAGGGACATGAACTCAAGACTCTCGAAACGGAGCACCGTCCCGGGCTGGAAAGGTTGCTGGAGACTACCCATCTGGAGCTTGACGGGAAGCTGTTTGTCAACACGCAGTAGGCCCCTACCTGGCGCGCCAACTGTCGGCGTTTCGACCCGGGGGGTCCCTGGACCGACGAGTAAATTGTCGCTGCGTGCCCCAGCCCAGATGGGTCGGCGCGAGACGGAGCGCGAAGGGGGGAAAACCAGAGGGAGGCAGGCATAAAAGGGGAAACCCGTGGCCTTCGTGTTTGTCCCGCGCCCAGGTCGGGTGCGCTTGCAGTAGGGGGTTACAAGCGTCTACGTGGGAGGGAGCGAGAGGCCTGCACGTGCCGTCCCGTCCTCCCCGCGCGGCCAACCCTCTGTAAGAGGGCCCTAGACCTTCCTTTTATAGGCGTAAGGAGAGGGTCCAGGTGTACAATGGGAGATGTAGCAGTGTGCTAACGTGTCTAGCAGAGAGGAGCTAGTGCCCTAAGTACATGCCGTCGTGGCAGCCGGAGAGGTTTTGGCACACTGTTCATGAGATGTCGTGGCCGTCGGAGGAGCGCTGGAGCCTGGCGGAAGGACAGCTATCGGGGCTGTCGAGTCCTTGCTGACGTCTCCTTGCTTCCGTAAGGGGGCTGAGAGCCGCCGTCGTCATGGAGCACGCGGGGCGCCATCATTATTTGTTTTACCGGGGCGAGCTAGATGGGACGCCGGTCTGGTTCCCCGTAGCCAGAGCTAGCTAGGGGTAGGGTAATGATGGCCCCTCTTGTGACGTGGTCGGTCCGAGCCCAGGGTCGGGCGAGGCGGAGGCTCCTCCGAGGTCGAGGTCGAGTCTGTCTTCCGAGGTCGAGGTCGAGTCCGATCCCCTGGGTCGGGCGAGGCAGAGACCGTCAGCTGAGTCTAGGGCCGAGTCCGAGCCCTGGGGTCGGGCGAGGTGGAGTTCGTCGTCTTCCGGGGCCGAGGCCGAGTCCGAGCCCTGGGGTCGGGCGAGGCGGAGTTCGTCGTCTTCCGGGGCCGAGGCCGAGTCCGAGCCAGTCCGAGCCCTGGGGTCGGGCGAGGCGGAGTTCGTCGTCTTCCGGGACCGAGGCTGAGTCCGAGCCCTGGGGTCAGGCGAGGCGGAGTTCGTCGTCTTCCGGGGCCGAGGCCGAGTCCGAGCCCTGGGGTCGAGCGAGGTGGAGTTCGTCGTCTTTCGGGGCCGAGGCCGAGTCCGAGCCCTGGGGTCGGGCAAGGCGGAGCTTCCTATGGCGCCCGAAGCTGGACTTGGCTGTTGTCAGCCTCACTCTGTCGAGTGGCACAGCAGTCGGAGCGGCACAGGCGGCGCTGTCCTCTTGTCAGGCTGGTCAGTGGAGCGGCGAAGTGACTGCGTTCACTTCGGCTCTGTCGACTGAAGGGCGTGCGTCAGGATGAGGTGTCAGGCCATCCTTGCATTAAATGCTCCTGCGATACGGTCAGTCGGCGTGGCGATTCGGCCAAGGTTGCTTCATGGCGAAGGCTGGGCCTCGAGCGAGGCGAGATCGTGTCCCTTGAGTGGACCGAGCCTTGACTTAATCGCACCCATCAGGCCTTTGTAGCTTTGTGCTGATGGGGGTTACCAGCTGAGATTAGGAGTCTTGGGGGTACCCCTGATTATGGTCCCCGACAAAATCTCTTAGCATGGATATTTTTAATCAAGTTTTTACATTAAAAACTGCTAATGAGATTTGGCTAAAATTATATGAGCTCCATGACGGCACATCCAATGTTCGTGAGCAAAAATATTGCCTAGTCTTAAATGAGTATAATTCTTTTGCTATGAAGGATAATGAACTTGTTAGAGATATGTATTCTCGTTTGAATCTAATCATCAATGAGCTCAATTCTATTGGCATTAATAAGCTAGGTGATACAGACATTGTGAGGAAGATTATCTCCTACTACCGTAACAAAGATATGGGAGCATAATCACCATTCTTCACAACATGGAGGACTTGAGTCAAATGACCCCGACCATTGTGATTGGGAAAATTATTACATTTGAGATGTCGTGAAAAATGGGTCGACAAGAGGAGCCAACTTCTTCAGGACAATATGCATTTGCATGTGATAAAAGAAAATGAAAAAAGAAGGCTCCCACTCCAAGTTCCTCAAGTGAAGAAGAGGAAGAAGAAGAAAGTGATGATGATGAAGATAATCAACCATCAACATCATCCTCCGAGGACGAAGAAAAAATCTAATACGTCGGAAAGGTAATGGGGATGATCCGCAAGATTAATCTAATGGGTGTGCCCCTGCAGGTCGAGGATCTTCTCTTTAACATTGACATGAAAAAGCAAAGAAAGAGATGATGCTTCGCACCGAACCCACAAAAGGGAGAAGCAAAGGCAAGACGCTTACAAGTGTCAAAACTTGGGATGACTCTTCAAGCGAAGATGAACCTCCAAGAACGCGCAGCCACCGATCATCATCATGCTCATCACGGTCATCATGCAAGTGCCTTATGGCAAGAGGTAAAATGAGTATTCCATCCTCTAGTGATGATAATAGTAGTGATGATGAAGGTGAGGGAAAGCCCTCCTTAGATGAGCTTGCAGAAGCCGTTAAATTTTTTGAGGATGTATGCACTAAACAAAAGGCTCAACTTAAAACATTGAAAAATAAGTTCATTAGCTCTCAAGATGATTATAAATGTTTGCTAGAAAAATTTGAAACTTTTGCAAATTTGAATTGTGAGCTATCAACTAAAATTGAGCAATTAGAGTTTAATGCTCCATCCTCAGCTACCGATGATGGCCTTATTAAAAAGAATGAAAACCTAAGACTAAGTTAGCTAGCTCTCAAGAAGCCATTGAAAATTTGCTATATAAAATGGAAATTCTTAGCATATATAATAATGAGCTAACTACCAAGCTAGAAAACATCGGTAGCACCCTAGGAGTATCTTTGGTTGAAATACCTGAAATTATTAAGAAAGATACTTCTACTTCTTGCGTTGATTTAATTAATGACTCTAACCCTTTCAATCAAGTTCTTGTTAAGAATGTTGTTTCAGAAACATGTTCGGATGAGATTGCAGTGGAGAATGAACAATTAAAGCAAGAGTTGGCTCGCCTTGGCAAGGCTTTGTATGACAAGAAAGGCAAAGCCAAACAAATCCAACCTACTCAAGATAACACCACTGCAGGAGTGAACAAGCCTATGGAGGGATAAACTGTGATTTGTAGGCTATGTCACAAGGAAGGCTACAAGTCTTACTAAAGCAAGGCGAAGACCGGGGATAAGCAAATGCAAAAGCCAACAAGCAAAATCTCCAACACCTACATCAACAAGGTGGATAAAAGGGCTGCTACACCATACTTATTAATCAAGAAGAAAAAGAATAAAAATGTGATAGCAATCAAGTCCAACAAGCAAGCCAACAAAGGGAAGGGGCCAAACGCATCTGAGTGCCAAAAGAAATTATTTCAACCATGAAAAGCACCAAGAAGGTTTGAATCTCAAGAAGGAAGTGAGAAATCCGAAGGACTTCGGGGAATTTGAAGACTTTGCAAATTTGGGATGTATATCATGGGATGCATCATATTGGATCAAGTCTATTGCCAAGTGGGTTAGTGTACTTTGGACCCAAATTCCCCACTCATGACTAAGGTAACTAGATTTATTGTATTTCTTGTTTTAGATATGCGTACCTATTTTCTTGTACCTAGATATTACCTTACATGGCTAGTTTTACATGCGATATTTACTTTTGGTTATAGTTGCATGCATACTAGGTCAATCATATGGTAGGATTGCTTGTTTTTAATTCATACTCTTAAGCAAACCTACATGGTTTAAAAAGATTAGTTAAGCACGGCACATAGCTTATTAAACATTCTAAGTAAATGATATTCCAACTGATATTGATATATGGCATATTCCACATCTGATATCCTCCATACTTTAATTGGTATCATTTAACTTATATGTACCAAAGCTCGAATTATAGGTCATTTGCTCCTCTTGATATCAAAATCAAAGTGCATGTCTCCTCCAAGTATTCAAAACTTGTATGCACACTTTCAGGGGAATGTTACTCTATAATCTAAGTCTTTGAGACTAATACATATTTTCAAGTCTATTATATGTAGTAGTCTCATTGAAGGAAAATGGAGTCCCCGGAGAAACACAATAAGCTTCCACTACAAATCTACAAGTAGTTTCATGTCTCACATGACTACATTTGGTATCTTTTACATGTCTTCTCCAGTTTTTGATAAGACTATATTTCATATCTTATACTTCTCATGTTGCTAAATGCATATATTGTCAAAATATATCTGTTACCTATGCATAGGGAGAGTTAGTCTAATCAAATCATGTCTTGTACCTCTATTTTTCACATGCTTTTTCCTAAGTAGAACATCTCTGACAAGGGGAGTGTTTCTTCGTCTATGACAAAGAGGGAGAATATTCTTTCAAAAGGAAAACACTCGTTTAGGGGGAGTAATCTTTTAGTGCTTCAATTGATAAATCTTTTAAGAGGGCAAGTCTTATTTGCTTCCTACATGCTTTTAATGACTTCCTTTTCAGTGGTTGATGCCAAAGGGGAGAAGATTTAGGGACCAAAACAATGGAAAATATATCAAACACCAAACACCACCAAATTAAAATTTTAAAATTTTTGATCTTGCAAGTGGTTTTGGTTCTCTGGTCTAACATAGGAAGTTAGTGAATTATGGAGTTAGGAGGATGCTTAAATCAATAATCTCACTTTGAGGGGACACTCATGCATCCTAGCAAGTAGATTACATTTTTCCATTCAAATGTTTGTTATATTTGCTTGCTTTGGTTGTGTTGTCATCAATCACCAAAAGGATGCTAAAGTTAGTGAATTTTGGAGATTGTAAAAAATGGACCCCAGTTCATTTGGTTCAAAAAGTTTTGGTGTTTGATGATCAACATAGCCTATGGACTAATGTGTTTGCTAGTGTTTATGATTGTAGTTCATATGATGCTAAAGTCACTTGGACTAAGGCATTGAGGAAAGCAACACCTCAAAAGAAGATATTATGAAGATCACAAGTGAAGATCAACAAGTATCAAGCAAAGTCCAAGAAACGAAGAAAAGTGTTGTCACTGGCGGACTGTCCGGTGGCACACTGGACTGTCCGGTGCCACACGCCGGACTGTCCGGTGCACCAGGGAACATTAGCCCAATGGCTAGTTCCTGGTGGCACTATGGAGGAGAGCCCGAACTGTCCAGTGCGACACTGGATTGTCCGGTGCAAAGTCTGACAACGTCAACGGTCGACTGATAGATCCAACGGCTTGTAGCGCACCGGACAAGGCACCAGACTGTCCGGTGCCCACCACTAGACTGTCTGGTGTGCCACAGAGAGCTGTAGCTTTCCTCCAATGGCTATAATTGAGTTGGGGCCTATATATACTTCACCCAACCAGCCATTTGAAGGTGTGGGATCCCAAGCAACATACCAAAGCATATTGTAGACATGTCCAAGTGCTCAAACACCCAAGTTCTTAATAGAATCACTCGGTGATTAGCGTAGGTGCTTTGCGAAGTGCTTAGGTTAGTTAGACCGCATTAGCATTTGCTCTAGGTGAATCCTAGTTAGTCGAGTGAGTTTAGAAAAACAACACAACCCCTCGGCTTTTGCGTGAGCCGTTGTAATTGTACCAAGTGGGGCGAGAGTCTTGCGAGACCGTGACAACCGAGTTTGTGTCACGGCCGCCACCGTGTACCGGAGGAAACGAGGTCCTCGGTGTTTCGGTCGGAAGCTCGATAGTGGAGACGGCAGGGAGCGCCCGAGAGGAACCGGAAGCAGAGCACCACTTGCGCGTGGAGAAGGCCCGCGGCTCTCTACAAAATTACTCGACCATGGTGCTTAGTCCTCGCGTGGGCTACCCTTTGTGTAGGGGTACCAACCAGGATTAGTCGGAACCTTGCGTGCTTCTGGATACCTTGATAAAAATACCAGTGTCATCCACGAGAGTTTGCATCTCTACCTTGCTCTTTACCTTCCGCATTTATATTAAGCATTTAAGTTTCAATCTTGTCCTTAAATTAGATTATTTAGGATTGAAACTTAGACTTTGCGGTAGAAATAGCAACACTTGGAAAACCTAGTTTGCACATTCTATATTGTTTATTTGCATAGGTTTTTCTCTAGGGATTTAATTGTGGCCTAGTTTAGAGAAAGTTTTAGAACTCCTAATTCACCCCCTCTTAGGCGTTACCGTTTCCTTCAACATTGATTGCTTAAGTTGCAATCTTTACTATTCTTAGTTTAGAATATTTAGGATTGGAACTTAAGTTCCATAACTATTTTTGCGGTAGAGATAGTAACACTTAGAACAAAATCGTAGGACACATTCTTGTTTAGTTATTTGTATAGGTTTTGCTCTAGCGATTAATTATGGGCCTAGATTAGTGCGTGAAATAGAAGTCCTAATTCACTCCTCTTAGGCATCACCATTCCTTTCAGCGGTCAGCCAGATTTAGGCCCCCATCCTGCTATAGCGTGACCGCCCATGCCTAGCGCCCGGCCCCGGCGAGCTCTGCCCCTAGCCAATGGTGCATCCAGCACTCACGCCTGGCTCCTGCTAGAGATGTCCAAACAGGCCACCCGATCTGGCCTCGCCCAGCCCCGTTGAAGCATGGCCCGCTTAAGCACGACATGGTTAGGCCTGATTTATTACTCAGGCTGGGCTGGGTTGCTCGACAGGCTCAACATGCTGAACGAGCCCAGCATGGGATGGGTCCAACCGGGCTGGGGCGGCCCAGTAAGCCCGGCCCAAAAATGAACACTGTATCGGCCCGAGCCCACCAACGCAAAAATCAAGCTTAAAATTAGATCACCATAAAAAACTGAACACATTTATAAATCATAATTGAAGGATATAACTAAATACAATAACATATATTACACATAATACACACTTCACAAATAAATGATATACCTTAAATAAAAAATAGAACTATTTTTGCAATGTTTGCCTTAGTAAATGGGCCAAGACCTAGCCCATTTAGAAACGGGCCATGCTCGGGCTAGCCCGGTGGGCCAAAAACTATGAACGAGCTCGGCATGTCGCTCGTGCCGGGCTAGGCCCAGGCCCAGGCCCACGTAGAATCGAGCCATGTCTAGCTTAGATCGGGCCTAAATAGTAGGGTACGTGACGGGCTCGTGGGCCTCATGCTTATTGGCCATCTATAGCAGCCACCGTTGTCGACTTCAACGCCCCGTCGCCCAGCGCATGTTCGTCTCCCACCGTGGAGCAACGTCTGCGTTGGTCACTTGTTCTCAAATGCTGTGAATCAAGAACAAGGAAACACAATTGTTGAAAATTAAGGACCTTCGTCTTCCGAAGCATTATCTTCACATGGGTATAATCCTCATCAGACGAAGGTCAAGAAGGGCATACCTTCATCATTTAATATGTGAATAGGAATGTGAAAGAATAAACATGATAAATGTATCTCATTAACTCATTTATTCTTGCATTCCATAAAACATAATGAATATCAACATTGTTAATATTGCATTGATACCTTCAGCTTGCTCGAATGTGTGGATGCAAGAAAGTGAATGCAATCCAGCGTGAACAGTACTGTGTTACTGTTCATCTATTTATAGGTACGGGACGTAGCCCGAGCAAAAGTAGATTTATATCCTCAACATTTACACATGATCGTAATACAAGTTATTAAGGACTAAGTAGTCTTTTCCTCTTTCGGTCATCATCATTATTCATCATCTTTATTGCGAGCCGAAGCTGTCCATCTGATGATAGCTTCGGCGTTTACTCTTATCCTCTTTGGGTCTGTCTTCATCTTGTGTGCCTTCGTCATAAAGGAGAAGCTTATATCTTGGAGACAAAGCTTCCTGTAATAGCTTATGCTGAAAACAAATGGTTAGTTATGTTTTTGAGGACCTTCGGAAGGAGAAGGCCCCCAACAGTAGCCCCTCACAGTATTGATTTGTTTCTTTGTAACAAATTTAGACTGTGACATGAACGAAAGCCTTTAGCCGAAGGTCCGAAAAAACACCTTCCCTTAGCTAGAATAGCGAATTACACTGACCTGTGGGTCCCACCAAAATTGTGGGGCTCTGATCATATATATATAGGAGCCTGCATTGTGAGTATATTTCGTGCTATATTTCAGTTGCTTACATTGCGCTTGTCATTTTAACCTTTCTTAATTCATCGAGTTCATTTAGATTTTATGCTTCGGCATTCTAGCAAACATCGACGAAATGGCTGATGAAAAGAAGGTTGTTGATCCAGCACTGGCCGGGTTTTACAAAGCTATGGAGAAAACCAATGCGGAGAAAATTGCAACTGAGATGCTGGCTGGAATATCTGAAAACTCCAGTGATAGTGAAAGTTTCGATGTAGAAAGCAGAAATGAAGACGCCGAAGATCGGCCCTAGAGACCAAGCCATGTTGTCTTTGGAAAATCAACTATTAAACAAGGATAGATCGATGCAATGAGGGGTAGGTATTTTCGTGATATCTCAATCGTGAGGGACGGAGGGGAGAATAATGTTCCTCTCCCCAAAGCTGACGAAGTGGTGGTTTATAGAAGCTTCATGAAAGTGGGGCTTCGGTTCCCTCTCGATAAATTGCTGGTCGAAGTTCTGAAAACCTTCGAAATTTACCTCCATCAACTTACTCCTGAAGCCATCATCAAGGTGTGGATCTTTATATGGGCCATGAGGAGCCATGGACTAGAACCAGATGCACGATGCTTCTGCAACATTCATGAGTTGTTTTATGAGATGAAAGCTACTGGAAAGGATTAATATCACAATAACTTTGGTTGTTACAGTTTCGTGCCTCGGTGTGAAGTGAGCTACCCAGTTCCCACATTTCGGAAGAGGTGGTCGGGTTCATGGATGCAGGAGTGCTTTTACGTGAAAAATGATCTAAGTGAAAGGGAGGATGTGAAAGGGATTATCCAATGCCCTATATGGTCTTGCTTCGGCATAAGGAGGTCAGCCACTGCCCTTGGGAATGATATACAAGCATGCCAGGCGGCTTTCAATACAATGTGTACTGACATAAGCACAAGAGATTTAGTGCAGGAGCACATTGCTTATAGAGTGTGGCCACTTGCAGATGGGTGGGAAATGCCGAAGGAGACTGTTGTTGGCTCTAGCCAAGATGGTTTAGTCAACCTGAAGTATACCTTCAGGTACAAGAGCCAATTTGATGAACCGAATGACGACTGGCTAGATTTCATAGAGGCGACTAGTGATGAATTGCTTGGAGCAAATTCGAAGGCTGAAGATGATGCCATGACAACTGCCTTTGAAGCTCGAGGCAAAAAGAGGCTGAATAGGGTATTCGATGTCATTGGATTTGTATATCTAGACTACTATTATCCTTCGCGGAAGCAAGGAAAGAAGAGAAAGACTACTACTTTGGCGACTTCTAGCGCGCCGAAGTCAAAAAATGTTAAAGTTGTGACGCGTCGACCTAGGCACATTGAGACGGCCGAAGTGCCGAAGCTAATTGAAGGGTTCGGTTCTATGTCGGAGCCAAGTCGCTCTGTGCCCGCCGAAGCTAGGACAGAACCGGCTGAGGAGCCGAAACTGAAGAAGGCGACAGAGCAGCTGAAGGTCCTAAGTCCACCATGCATGACGGAAGTGCAGAAGCCATCAAGGATCCCTGTAACAACTCCGAGGAAAAGGAGAATGACCAGCGTGCTGGACGCTGTTATGGAATCTGTAAAGGCATCAACTCCTGCCTCTGCTGAAGCGCCTAGTACAGAAGGTGAAATTTTAAAGAAATCTGATGAGGTTGGCATGGCGCAAGCCGTTTCTGAGGCTGGACCCTCAGTTCCTGCCGAAGCAAGACCTTCGGAAACTGCATACCTAGTCTTGGAAAAAGAGGGTGCCTCTAAGAAATCCAAGTCTCCTGCCTCCGGAGCACCTGCCGAACAGCTAGAGTTCATTGTGCGACATGCTTCGAGGAAGCAATTGTCAGAGGAGCAGATTGCCGAAGCAAGACAGTATGCCAAGGATTTGAAGTACCCCCAAGGGTCCTTGGTGTACAGTGGTACTGACAAGGATGATTTCCTTTATTGTCTACAAGACAATAAAGAGATCTCTGTCTGCCGAGAAATGATGAAAAATATGGGGTACCCGAAGCTTGAACTCGGCCTGTCTACAATGTCGATGGATGATATTGCAGATAGCCTTGCTTATAATAGCCTAAAGCTACATATACTTTTATTGTAAAGTAATATACATTTGTAGCTTTTTTGCTATCGTTATGTTCTCATATATTTTTATTATTAGGGCTTGATTCTAAGTAAGGCTTTAAAGGCCCAAAAGGAAGCAGAAGACCATAGCGGTCAAATAGCTCTTGGTAATCTTCAGACTGAAGTCATTTCACTAAGGAATGAAGCTCTCGAGAAAGATAAGATATTGTTTTCCTTAGTGGATAGGATGAAAACTAGCGAAGCCAAACTTAGTTCTCAAGCCGAAGCTCACAAGGCCAAAGTTGAAGATTTGAAGAAGAAGCATGCGGAAACGAGTGAAAAATTTGTAGTTGCAAAGGCGTAGCACGAGATAAGCGAAATTGAAAGATTAAGGGTACAAAAGAATGTCGAAGAGCTTCGCGACTCCAAAGAGAGATGCTACGAAATATCCTTGGAGTGTGCCAAAACTCTAAAGAACAGTTTTGCAAAGGTGGGAGCATATTCTTCCGAGCAGAAATTCATCCGCGGTGACCCCGACGATGTCGTCCAGTGGATCAGCGGAGAAGTCGAAGCCTTTGACAAAATCTTAAGAGATCAGGGAGACTTCTGCGCATTTGCTGGCGCACGAGGGGTCGCGATGACCTTAGAGAAAGCCGGTTGTGAGCATGTTAAGGCTGCAGCTCAGCCGGGATTTGTTTTCTTGGTGGATGACACCAAAGACCCTTCGGCTGAGGCTTCTACGTTGGGCGGGAGATTCTACTCCGATGTGTGGATGAAGGGCGGTCCTAAGATGGTTGACGAAGCGATTAGAAAAAATGAAAAAGAATCTCACAACGCTCAAGAAGAAGCTAAGCGAGCTGAAGAAGCTGCTGAGCGCGCAAGGCTTATAGGTACCTTTACTGAGATTTAGCTTCGGAGTTTGTTTTCAGCTTCGGAACTAACCAGCATTTTTTTATTGCAGCTGAACTTCCGCCTCCACCGGAGCCAAATAACCCCAAAGCTGACCCGACCATGAAGGAGTCGTTAGACATAATAAGAATCGCTAATGAAGCTGTTGACGAAGCTGTCGACATACTTTTAAATGAAGCTGCTGAAAAAGTGTTAAAGGAAGACTAAATTTTTGTATACTTGAAAGTGTAATGCTTATGTATGGCTTTCGTCTTTTGTGAGAAACAAACATCAAGTTTTTGTATTTATATTAATGAAATATATTTCTTTGTGATGCATGAAATCTTTGAATGTACCGTTTTTGAGCTGTTGGCGAAAAAACACCTTTCCTTCTTTTCATGCTTTGCAAAGAAAAAGATTCTCCTTATGTCACTGTTGTCGAAGATTAACTTCGTATAGAAAGATATATCTGCCGAAAGCATGTCTTGTGCTGTGGTATTCCCTTTCATAATCTGGTCAATTCTTTCGAAAGGGCAACTTCCCTTTGTTTCTCCACATCTTTTTTGGTGATGCAAGATGATGTACGATGCGATGCTATGCAATATGATATGATGATATGATGCGGAATGTCACTTGTGCCAAAATTAAGAAGCCACACGGATACACACCCAGATTCTGCATTCCCTTGGGAACGAATTTGGCGTCTCTTCACCTTTTGCTTAGATGGTATTTCAGCTCTGCATCCCCTTAGGAACGACTTTGGAGCTAAGCTCTGCATCCCTTAGGAACGACTTTGGAGCTTCTTCACCTTTGATTTAGGTGGTATTTAGGCTCTGCATCCCCTTAGGAACGACTTTGGAGCTTCTTCACCTTTTTATTTAGGTGGTATTTCAGCTCTGCATTCCCTTAGGAACGACTTTTGAGCTTTGGAACTTAAGCTGCGCTCCCTTAGAAATGACTTTGGAGCTTTGGAACTTACTCTGCGTTCCCTTAGGAACAACTTTTGAGCTTTGGAACTTACTCTTGTCACACTCGATGGTGTAACCATAGGTTTATTACATCAAGCTGAAGGTTAAACCTTCTTGTATTGTCTTTTTAAAAAGAATTTTAAAAAACAAAAAGAGTAAAAATATATCAAATCAGAGCTCTCTTTTGGCCAGAACGTTGTGCCATCTTCAGTAGATATGTCTTGACTCAGGCACAGTACTGTTAACTGTGCGAGCTTTGGACTGCTCCCGAAGGTCACGTTGTTGCTGAGGCCGAAGATGCCCTTTTGGCTGCTGATCATGACTTGGGGGAGGCGCAAGTGGTGGGGGCGGTGGTAACTGAGCCTAGGAAGCTTGAGAGTGAATTGCTGAAGCAGCAGAAGTCGTAGGCTGTTGATTGCCTACGTATTTTGGGATATATGGAGAATAGCATGAAGCAGTATGCAGGACCTGCTTCGGCTGATTCTATCGTGCCTCGGCTTCAGCAATTTCCTTTTTCTTTTGGATCGTGACTTGGCACGTCCTCGTTGTGTGTCCCTTGTCCTCACCACAGAACAGGCAGAACAATTTCCTGGGCTGATTACCATACCTTCCTCCGCCAAAGCTTCTCCCTCCTCTGCCTCTCGGGGCTGGTGGTCTGTAAGAAATTTGTTGTATGCCCGAAGACTGTGAGCTGTGGTGATTGCTCTGGGCATTGTTGGCCCTATCATCACAGGCATTAGGATTGTGGATTGTCCTGACATGCCTGGGATGGAGTATTCCTCTGAAGCCCCTAGTCATCTCAGAATACCTTTATGCTTCCTCCCTTCTTTGGCGAAAATCATTATCAGCCCGGATGTACTCATCCATCTTCTGAAGGAGTTTTTCCAAGGTCTGTGGTGGTTTCCTTACAAAATATTATGCTGTGGGTTTTGGCCGAAGCCCCTTAATCATGGCCTCAATGACGATCTCATTGGGCACTGTAGGCGCTTGAGCTATCAAACGCAAGAACCTTCGGATGTACGCCTGCAGGTACTCCTCATGGTCTTGTGTGCATTGGAACAGGGCCCGAGCAGTGACTGGCTTCGTCTGAAAGCCCTGGAAGCTGGTGACTAGCATGTCCTTCAGCTTCTACCATGACATAATTGTCCCTGGCCGAAGAGAGGAATACCATGTCTGAGTCACGCTTCTGACTGCCATGACGAAGGATTTCGCCATGACGACAGTATTGCCCCCATACGAGAATATTGTTGCCTCGTAACTCATCAGGAATTGCTTTGGATCCGAATGCTCATCATACATGGGTAACTGAGGTGGCTAGTAGGATGGTGGCCACGGGATAGCCTGCAATTCTGCTGCTAGAGGAGAAGCATCATCGAAAGCAAAATTACCATGGTGAAAGTCGTCATACCATTCATCTTCGTTGATTGGGCTTTCTTGATTAAGCTCCCTATGTTGGGGCCTTCGGTCTTGGTCATCTTGACTGAGATGACGCATCTCCTCAGCTGCTTCATCAATCTTCCTCTGAAGGTCGGCCAGCCGAAGCATTTTTCCCTTCTTCCTCTGTACTTGCTGGTGAATTGCTTCTAAGTCCCTGATCTCCTGGTCAAGTTCCTCCTCATGAAGTGTTGGGCTAGTAGCCTTTCTCTTCTGGCTCTTAGCTTCTTGCAGGGAGAGTGTATCCTGATTTGTGTCCAGTGGCTGCCCCTGACACTGTTGTCTTCTTTGGCGGCATGACGAAGGTGGATGCTTGCCGAAGGTGGTCGTACAGGTTCACTAGAGGTGGGCGCCAATGGTGGTCACTTGTTCTCAAATGTTGTGAATCAAGAAAAAGGCAACACAATTGTTAAAGATTAAGGACCTTCGTCTTCTGAAGCATTATCTTCACATGGGTATAATCCTCATCAGACGAAGGTCAAGAAGGGCATACCTTCATCATTTAATATGTGAATAGGAATGTGAAAGAATAAACATGATAACTACATCTCATTAACTCATTTATTCTTGCATTCCACAAAACATAAATGAATATCAACAATGTTAATATTGCATTGATACTGTTGGGGGCCTTCGGCCTCCGAAGGTCCTCAAAAACACGATTTGACAATGTTTTCCAAGTGAAACATGTGAACAGGTTTCTTCGGAATTGGGTTACTGATATACAAGAGTATGATCAAGACGAAGCTTGAGTGAGACGGAAGGCGATTATGACGAAGGATAAGATGATCACGAAGCTATGCGCAGAAAAGCTTCGGCATGATAGCAGGAAAGGGGAACCGACCTAAAGATGAAAAGCCTAATTAGACCTCGAAGAATTACTGTAGAGTTATTGATAAATATAAAGGGCATTAATGTAATTTTACACGGGCTGCGTCCTGTGCCTATAAATAGATGAACAGTACTCCCGTACTGTTCACGCTGACTTGGCATTCACTTTTGCGCCACGTCTGTATTTTCTTTCCTTCAAGCCGAAGGTACATTTGTAATTTATCTTTGTCTACACAAGTAATATAAATAGAAATATATTAATGATAATGTTTACAGAAATTACGCTACTTTCTGTATTTTGTTTGAATGTTCTTCATTTCTTAACATGATCATGAAGGTATGTCCTTCATGACCTTCGTCCTAAATTCATTATATCCGAAGGGAAATAATGATTAGAAGGACGAAGGGCTTTTGATATTTAACATTTTATGTTGCCTTGTTCTTGATTCATAGCATTTGAGAACAAGTCCCCAACATTGGCGCCCACCTCCGGTGAACTCACTTCCATTTTTTGAGTCTTGAACACTTTCGGCAAGCATCACCTTCGTCATGCCGCCGAAAAAAGCTTCAGCGACAGGGGCTGGTACTTTACAGCCACTGGATCCCAATCAGGACGTCCTTTCTCTTAGAGAAGCCCGAAGCCAGAAGAGGAAGGCTGTTAGTCCAACACCTCCGGAGGATGACCTGGATCAGGAGATCCAAAACCTGGAGATCCTTCAGCAACAGGTGCAGCGCAAGAAGGAGAAGATGTCTCGTCTAGCTGATCTTCAGAGACAGATAGACGAAGCTTCTGAAGAGGTTCGTCATCTTGTTCAAGATGATCAGAACCGAAGGCCTCCACGCAGAGAGCACCATCAGGAAGGCTTCTACAATGAGGACGACTGGTATGAAGATTTCCATCATGGAAACTTTGCTTTTGATGATGCTTCTCCTCTCTCAACAGGATTGCAGGCTACACCATGGCCCCAGTCTTACAAGCCACCCCAGCTCCCCATGTATGACGGTCATACAGACCCGAAGCAATTCCTGATGAGCTATGAAGCAACCATATCTTCGTAAGGTGGCAATACGGCAGTCATGGCAAAATCTTTTGTCATGGCCGTCAAGAGCGTTGCTCAGACCTGGTACTCTTCTCTTCAGCCAGGGACAATCACTTCTTGGCAGAAGTTGAAGGATATGCTGATAACTAGCTTCCAAGGGTTTCAGACGAAGCCAGTCACTACTCAAGCTTTATTTCAGTGTACCCAGGACCACGAAGAATACCTCCAGGCGTACGTCTGAAGGTTTCTACATCTGAGGGCACAAGCGCCAACAGTGCCCAATGAAATTGTCATTGAGGCCATGATTAAGGGGCTTCGGCCGGGACCTTCAGCGCAGTACTTTGCCAGGAAACCACCACAAACGTTGGAGAAGCTGCTCCAAAAGATGGACGAATACATTCGAGCTGACAATGACTTTCGCCAAAGAAGGGAGGAAGCATTCAGGTTCTCTGAAATGACCAGGGGCTTCGGAGGAAGATTTCACCCGAGGCACGTTAGGTCAATTCGTAACTCTGCTCAAACTGATGATCGAGGGAGTCAGCAGCAAAGGCCATAATACTCTTCACAAGCTTCGGGTCAGCAGCAAAGTTCTTTTCGGCCGCCAGCGCCAAGAGGCAGAGGCGCCAGGGGCTTCGGTGGAAGGTTTGGAGATCAGCCAAGAAAAATTTATTGCCTATTTTGTGGTGAAGATAAGGGCCATACCACCAGGATGTGTCACGATCTTCACAAGCTTAAGGAGATAGCAGAAGCAGAAGGAGATAGCAGAAGATAAGGGCCATACCACCAGGTGAAAAATTTATGCGCCAGGATCTTCACAAGCTTCGGTGTCCAGAAGCAGAAGGAGATAGCAGAAGCAGCTGCGCAACAAAGTAAGCCGAAGCAGGTCATGCATACTGCTTCGTATCATTCGCCTTATATTCCAGAATATGTAGGCAACCACCCCGCAGCTTCTGTCGCTTCGGCAAGCCAACCCCAAGCATCTTGGCAGCATCCTCCACCACCGCCACCGACGCAGCGAGGGCAGCAGCCAGAAGGGAGTCAGCACAATCACCTTCAGAGGGATTTCAGAGAGGAGTCCGAAGCTTTCACAGTCAACAGCACTGTGCCAGAGTCGAAGCACATTTATTGATGAATATCCTAGCTCAACAGCAGTTCTTTCGCATTCTTACATTCAGCATTACCTTTTTGTTAGTAAGGAACAATTATGAGGAGTTTAAGTGTCTTTTATCGTTTTTCGATTTCTTGTAACACTTTCGTCTATTATCGTAATAAAAATATGTCTTTTCCATAGGCTTGATTTGCCGAAGCATACAAATTTATGGTGGCATGAAGGACCTCTGTATTATCAAACATTTGTCCTAACAGACATAGGACAAATTCCTCGAAACAGTAAAAAGTCGCTCCTAAGGGAACGCAGTGTAAGTTTTCTGAAACTGCAGCGAAAAATAAGCGCTGATTTCGCCGAAAGTAAAAGGCGAAGAAGCTCCTAAGGGAGGCTTACAGCGAAAAATAAACGTTGATTCCGCTGCAAGTAAAAGGCGAAGAAGCTCCTAAGGGAGGCTTACAGCGAAAAATAAACGCTGATTCCGCTGAAAGTAAAAGGCGAAGAAGCTCCTAAGGGAGGCTTACAGTGAAAAGTCAGCGCTGAGATAAAAAGTGTGTGTGCTCTATTACAGGGATATGTATCTGTGGCACAAATATCATTCTGCATAACATAACATCATCACATCATTCTACATAACATAAGCATCATACAACATATTGCATGTGGAACAAGAAGGGGATACAGTGTTGGTCTTTGGAGAATATTTTGAAAAAGAGAAAATCGTGCTAAGGCACAAGACAAGTCGAGATGAAGTGTAGCCTCATCGGAGATGCAACACCTTATCCTGACGCCTTATCCTGACGCGCGTTCCACAGTCGACAGGGCCGAAGTGACCGCAGTCACTTCGCCCCTCCACTGACTGACCTGACAGGAAAACAGCGCCGCCTGCTCTGCTCCGACTGATGTGCCACCCGCTAGGGTGAGGCTGACAGCCGCCAAGTCCAGCCTCAGGCGCCATAGGAAGCTCCGCCTTGCCCGACCCCAGGGCTCGGACTCAACCTCGACCTCGGACGACGGTCTCCGCCTCGCCCGACCCCAGGGCTTGGACTCAACCTCGACCTCGGACGACGGTCTCCGCCTCGCCCTCCCCCAGGGCTCGGACTCAACCTCGACCTCGGACGACAGTCTCTGCCTAGCACGACCCCAAGGCTCAGACTCAACCTCGACCTCGGACGACGGTCTCCGCCTCGCCCGACCCCAGGGCTCGGACTCAACCTCGACCTCAGACGACGGTCTCCGCCTCGCCCGACCCCAGGGCTCGAACTCGGCCTCGACCTCGGAGGAGTCACCGCCTTGCCCGACCTCGGGCTCGGACCGACCACACCGCAGGGGGGTACATCATTACCCTACCCCTAGCTAGCTCAGGCTACGGGGAACAAGATCGGCGTCCCATCTGGCTCGCCCCGGTAAACAAGTAATGATGGCACCCTGCGTGCTCCATGACGACGGCAGTTCTCAGCCCCCTACGGAAGCAAGGAGACGTCAGCAAGGACCCGACAGCCCCGACAGCTGTGCTTCTACAGGGTTTAAGCGCTCCTCCGACGGCCACGACATCACATGAACAGGGCACCAACACCTCTCCGACAGCCATGTCAGCATGTACATAGGGCTCTGGCTCCCCTCTGCTAGACACGTTAGCACTCTGCTACACCCCCCATTGTACACCTGGGCCCTCTCCTTACGTCTATAAAAGGAAGGTCCAGGGCCCTCGTACGAGAGGGTGGCCGCGCGGGAGGACGGGCTAACGAACAGGCTCTCTCTCTCTCCCTCGCGAACGCTTGTAACCCCCTACTGCAAGCGCATCCGCCCTGGGCGCAGGACAACACAAGCCGCGGTTCCCCTTTTTATTCCCCCTTGTGTTCCGTCTCGCGCCGACCCATCTGGGTTGGGACAGGCAGCGATAATTTACTCGTCGGTCTAGGGACCCCCCGGGGTCGAAACGCCGACAGTTGGCGCGCCAGCTAGGGGCCTGCTGCGTGTTGATGAATAGCTTCCCGTCAAGCTCCAGATGGGTAGTCTCCAGCAACCTCTCCATCCCGGGACGCTGCTCCGTTTCGGGAGTCTCGAGTTCATGTCCCTCGACGGCAGCTACGACATGGTACTCCTTCCTCCGCCGCGCGACAACGACAATGGCGACCGTCAGCCCGCCCGCCGGCGGCGGAATCGACGACGTATTCCCCCCGTGGTGGAAGAGCAGCATTCGGGTCTGTCCCGTCACCTTCCCCGCCGTAGGAGGAGGAGGCAGGGCAACCATGGCCAAGCAAGAGGCGGCACCTCGTTGGCTGTCGAGCGAGTCGACGGCGCCGGCGCCCCAGCGGGGGACACGTCAGGCGCTGACCTCGCGTCTGAGACGAAGACGAGCGTCGTTTCCCCGCAACACGCCAACCCCAAGGGGACGGATGACGCCAGCACGCTCGCGAAGGACTTGCTGGGCATTAGCCTCGTACCTGAGACAATGGTGCAGTCCGTCCCCGACACGACTTTGTCACCATCCATCGATCAAGAGGTACCGTCCGTTTTCCATCCTATGCCTTTTAGATTCAGCTTCGACCCACCAAGCGACCCTGCTTCGGTGGACGCTTTCATAAAGGCATATCCAAACCTTCCGGGGTACCATATGTGGTCTACCTGGGACAGACTGACGGCCATCTCGACCTACGGGCCCCCGGGTTCCGAGGAAGATGATGAGCCCGACTCTGGTTGGGATTTCTCCAGGCTCGATAACCCCAGTGCCATGCGGGACTTCAGGACCGCATGTGACTATTGCCTCTCCGATTGCTCCGATGGTGGCCACAGCCTCGGCGATGAGGACTGTGGCCTGAGTCACGAATGTTTCCACGTCGATCTAGGGGGTCTCGACGAAGGCAACCACCTTGGTATGCTGGAGGACGGCGACCCCCCTAGGCCTGCGCCTCGCGTTGACATCCTTCGGGAGCTAGCTGTGGTCCCAGTCCCTGCGGGGGGTCAGGACGCACAGCTCGAGCAAATCTGCGAGATGTAGGCCAGGCTCGACGAGGAAGCAGGGCAACTTGTGCAGCTCCGGCAGAACATCAGGCAGGAGTGGGCATGCCGAGCACCAGCCGGAGAAGCGCGTCGTCTGCCCTAGGACGTCCAGCACCTCGTCGCTGACGATGCCAGGGCAAGGCTGCCCCCGGTCTCCAATGGGGTCGGCCAGAACCTGGCTGCATCAGCAATACTACTTCGAGCGATGCCGAAGCCATCCACCACCGAGGGGTGGCGTATCCAGGGAGAGCTCAAGAATCTCCTGGAGGATGCCACGGTCCGACGGGCCGAAAGCTCTGCCTCTCGAAGGCAGGGGTACCCCCCGGAGCATCGCTCCGCGACTTCCTGATTCATGCGAGAAGCCTCGGTCCACACCGGGCACACGCGGGACGCAACGCTTGCAGCCCCGGGTCGCCTCGGCCATGAGCCCCACCGCCGCGACCGTCGAGCCCACCTCGACGAGAAGGTGCGCCAAGGCTACCACCCCAGGCATGGGGGATGCTACTGAAAGGGAATTAGGCTTACACCTAGTTCCTAAATAATTTTGGTGGTTGAATTGCCCAACACAAATAATTGGACTAACTAGTTTGCCCAAGTGTATAGATTATACAGGTGTAAAAGGTTCACACTCAGCCAATAAAAAGACCAAGTTTTGGATTCAACAAAGGAGCAAAGGGGGAACCGAAGGCACCCCTGGTCTGGCGCACCGGACTGTCCGGTGCGCCACCGGACATGTCCGGTGCACCAGGGGACTCAGACTCAAACTCCCCACCTTCGGGAATTCCCAGGGTCGACTCGGCTATAATTCACCGGACTGTCCGGTGTACACCGGACAGTGTCCGGTGCGCCAAGGGAGGTCGGCCTCAGGAACTCGCCAGCTTCGGGAAACTCCAACGGCTAGTCCACTATAATTCACCGGACTGTCCGGTGTGCACCGGACTGTCCGGTGCGACTCCGAAGCAACGGCTACCTCCGCACCCAACGGCTCTCTACGGTGCAATAAATGCGCGCGCAGCGCGCACAGATGGCAGGCGTGCCCATACTGGCACACCGGACAAGTAACAGTAGATGTCCGGTGTGCACCGGACACCCTGGAGGGCCCACAAGTCAGAAGCTCCAACGGTCAGAATCCAACGGCAGTGATGACGTGGCAGGGGGCACCGGACTGTCCGGTGTGCACCGGACTGTCCGGTGCGCCATCGAACAGACAGCCCAGCCAACGGTCAAGTTTGGTGGTTGGGGCTATGAATACCCCAACCACCCCACCATTCATTGCATCCAAGTTTTCCACTTCTCAACCACTACAAGAGCTCTAGCATTCAATTCTAGACACACCAAAAGAGATCAAATCCTCTCCAATTCCACAAAAGGCTTTAGTGATTAGAGAGAGAGATTTGCCGTGTTTCTTTTGAGCTCTTGCGCTTGGATTGCTTCTTTTCTTTCTCACTTGCTCTTGTGATCAACACTCAATTGTAATCAAGGCAAGAGGTACCAATTGTGTGGTGGCCCTTGCGGGGAAGTTTTGTTCCCGGCTTTGATTTGAGAAGAGAAGCTCACTCGGTCTGAGGGACCGTTTGAGAGAGGGAAGGGTTGAAAGAGACCCGGCCTTTGTGGCCTCCTCAACGGGGAGTAGGTTTGCAAGAACCGAACCTCGGTAAAACAAATCCACGTGTCACACTCTTCATTTGCTTGCGATTTGTTTTGCTCCCTCTCTCGCGGACTCGTTTATATTTCTAACGCTAACCCGGCTTGTAGTTGTGTTTATATTTGTAAATTTCAGTTTCGCCCTATTCACCCCCCCTCTAGGCGACTTTCAATTGGTATCAAAGCCCGGTGCTTCATTAGAGCCTAACCGCTCGAAGTGATGTCGGGAGATCACGCCAAGAAGGAGATGGAGACCGACGAAAAGCCCACTACAAGCCACGGGAGCACTTCATCGGAAGAGTCCCGCACCAAGAGGAAGGAGAAGAAGAAGGACTCCTCCAAACGGAAGGAGAAAAAGTCTTCCTCTTCTCACCACAAAGAGAAGAAAGAAAAATCTTCTTCCCACAAGCCGCATCGGAAAGACGACAAGCACAAGAGGATGAGGAAAGTGGTCTACTACGAGACCGACACTTCATCAACATCGACCTCCGACTCCGATGCGCCCTCCGTCACTTCTAAGCGCCAAGAGCGCAAGAAGTATAGTAAGATCCCCCTACACTACCCTCGCATTTCCAAACATACACCTTTACTTTCCGTCCCATTAGGCAAACCACCAACTTTTGATGGTGAAGATTACGCTAGGTGGAGCGATTTAATGCGATTTCATCTAACCTCGCTCCACAAAAGTATATGGGATGTTGTTGAGTTTGGTGCACAGGTACCGTCAGTAGGGGATGAGGACTATGATGAGGATGAGGTGGCCCAAATCGAGCACTTCAACTCTCAAGCAACAACAATACTCCTCGCCTCTCTAAGTAGAGAGGAGTATAACAAAGTACAAGGGTTGAAGAGCGCCAAGGAGATTTGGGATGTGCTCAAAACCGCGCACGAGGGAGACGAGCTCACCAAAATCACCAAGCGGGAAACGATCGAGGGGGAGCTCGGTCGGTTCCGGCTTCGCAAAGGGGAGGAGCCACAACACATGTACAACCGGCTCAAGACCTTGGTGAATCAAGTGCGCAACCTCGGGAGCGTAAAGTGGGATGACCACGAGATGGTTAAGGTTATTCTAAGATCTCTTATTTTCCTTAACCCTACTCAAGTTCAATTAATCCGTGGTAATCCTAGATATACTAAAATGACCCCCGAGGAAGTTATCGGGAATTTTGTGAGTTTTGAGTGCATGATCGAAGGCTCGAGGAAGATCAACGAGCTTGATGATGCCACCACATCCGAAGCTCAACCCGTTGCATTCAAGGCAACGGAGGAGAAGAAGGAGGAGTCTACACCAAGTCGACAACCAATAGACGCCTCCAAGCTCGACAATGAGGAAATGGCGCTCGTCATCAAGAGCTTCCGCCAAATCCTCAAGCAAAGGAGGGGGAAGGATTACAAATCCCGCTCCAAGAAGGTTTGCTACAAGTGTGGTAAGCCCGGTCATTTTATTGCTAAATGTCCTATATCTAGTGACAGTGACCGAGGTGACGACAAGAAGGGGAGGCGAAAGGAGAAGAAGAGGTACTACAAGAAGAAGGGCGGTGATGCCCATGTTTGTCGGGAGTGGGACTCCGACGAAAGCTCAAGCGACTCCTCCGACGACGAGGACGCCGCCAACATCGCCGTCACCAAGGGACTCCTCTTCCCCAACGTCGGCCACAAGTGCCTCATGGCAAAGGACGGCAAAAAGAAGAAGGTTAAATCCAACTCCTCCACTAAATATGAGTCTTCCAGTGATGATAATGCTAGTGGTGAGGAAGATAATTTGCGTACTCTTTTTGCCAACCTTAACATGGAACAAAAGGAGAAATTAAATGAACTAATTAGTGCCATCCATGAGAAGGATGATCTCTTGGACTCCCAAGAGGACTTCCTAATCAAGGAAAATGTTGGGGACCTTCGGCCTCCGAAGGTCCTCAAAAACAGGATTTAACAGTATTTCTGGAGTATAATGTGTGAACAGGTATCTTCGGATCCAAGTCGGCATCACAGCAGACCAGAATAATACGAAGGTTGATACAGCGCCGAAGGTGTAAGCAGGAAAGCTTCGGTGCGACAACAAAAAGTGAAACCGACTTAAAGATGATAAGGCTATTTAGACCTCGACAGATTACTATAGAATTATTACCAAATGTAAAGGGCATGAATGTAATTTTGTATGGGTTGTGTCTCGTGCCTATAAATAGATGAACAGTACCCCCGTACTGTTCACGCTGACTTGGCATTCGCTTTTTGCGTCACGCTTGTACTTTCATCTCCTTTCAATCGGAGGTACACCTGTAATTCAATAATGTCTTTATTCATGTTTGATGAGTAATATATAATTATCGATATTGTCTTTTATATTTTTTACATTTTATCCTTCATCGTTATTTAATGAACTTATGAAGGTATGTCCTTCGTAACCTTCGTCCGAAAATCATTATATCCTTAGGGAAATAATGCTTCGAAGGACGAAGGATGTTGACGTTTAACATTTTGTGTTGCCTTGTTCTTAATTCATAGCATTTGAGAACAAGCCCCCAACATTGGCGCCCACCTCCGGTGAACTCACTTCCACTCTGAATTTTTGAACACCTTCGGCGATCATAAACCTTCGTTATGGCGCCGAAGAAAGCTTCAGCGACTGGGGCTGCAGCTCTGCAACCACTGGACCACAATCAGGAGACAGTCTCCCTGCGGGAGGCCCGAAGCCAGAAAAGGAAGGCTGTCAGCCCAACACTACCAGAGGACGAGATAGATCAAGAAATCAGAAATATGGAGATGCTTCATCAAGAAGTACAGAGGAAGAAGGAAAAGATGGCCAGGCTGGCTGAACTGCAGAGGAAGATAGACGAAGCCTCTGAAGAAGTTCGTCATCTTGCTCAGGATGAGCAGCACCGAAGGCCTCAGCACCAAGATCTTCATCAGGAGGGTTTTCCCAACAAAGATGACTGGTATGACAATTTCCATCATGGAAATTTTGTTTTGATGATGCTTCTCCTCTGTCCGCTGAGCTGCAGGCTACACCTTGGCCTCCGTCTTACAAGCCGCCTCAGCTTCCCGTATTCGATGGTCACTCCGACCCGAAGCAGTTTTTGATGAGCTATGAAGCAACAGTATCTTCATATGGTGGCAATGCTTCAGTCATGGCCAAATCTTTCGTCATGGCTGTCAGGAGTGTTGCTCAAACCTGGTACTCCTCCCTTCGACCAGGAACGATCACTTCATGGCAGAAGCTGAAGGACTTGTTGTTAACTAGCTTTCAAGGATTTCAGACGAAGCCAGTCACTGCTCAGGCTCTGTTCCAGTGCACCCAGGATCACGAAGAGTACCTTCAGGCGTATGTCCGAAGGTTCTTGCGTTTGAGGGCACAGGCACCAACGGTGCCCAATGAAATTGTCATTGAGGCCATGATCAAGGGGCTTCGGCCAGGTCCATCAGCTTAGTACTTCGCTAGGAAGCCCCCTCAAACTTTGGAGAAGCTGCTCCAGAAGATGGACGAGTACATTCGGGCCGATAATGATTTTCGCCAGAGAAGGGAGGAGGCTTTCAGGTTTTCTGAAATGACCAGGGGCTTCGGAGGGAAGTTTTACCCGAGGCATGTAAGATCAATTCATAACCCTACACAAAGTGATGATAAGGGGAACCAACAGCAAAGGCCACAATATTCCTCACAGGCTTCGGGGCAACAGCAAGCTCCCTTCCGACCACCAGCTCCAAGAGGCAGAGGTGCCAGGGGCTTCGGAGGAAGATTTGGCGATCAACAGAGAAGAATCTTTTGCTTATTCTGTGGTGAGAACAAGGGCCATACTACCAGGATGTGTCATGTTACCATCCAGAAGCAAAAGGAAATAGCCGAAGCTGCAGCACAACAAGCTCAGCCGAAGCAGGTCATGCATACAGCTTCGTATCACTCGCCCTACATCCCAGAGTATGTGGGCAACCACCCTGCAGTTTCTATTGCTTCGGCGAGTCAATCTCAAGCTTCTTGGCAACAACCTCTGCCTCCACCTCCGTTACAGCAAGGACAGCAGCCAGAAGGGAGCCAGTATGCTCCACACCAAAGGGACTTCCGAGAGCAGTCCGAAGCTCGTACAGTCAACAGCACCGTGCCAGAGTCAAAGCACATCTATTGACAAATATCCTACCCTAATAGCAATCTTTTCTATCCAGTTTTGTTTTCTGTAATAAAGGATATTGTTTAGGTTTCATATAAATACTTTCGTTGATTCCCACAAGGAAAATATATTTTTCTCAGGCTTAAATTGTTAAAGTTTAAAGACTTGTGATAATCAAGAGGACCTTCGGACTACCGAAAAATTATTCGAAACAGCAAAAAGTCGTTCTAAGGAACGCAGAGTAAGTTGCCGAAGTGACAAAAAAGTCGTTCCAAAGGGAACGCAGTGTAAGTTTTTTGCTCCAAAGACGTTCCTAAGGGAATGCAGAGCTTACAGCGAAAAGTCAACGCTGATTTCGCCAAAAGTAAAGGCGAAGAAGCTCCAAAGACGTTCCTAAGGGAATGCAGAGCTTACAGCGAAAAGTCAACGCTGATTCCGCCAAAAGTAAAGGCGAAGAAGCTCCAAAGACGTTCCTAAGGGAATGCAGAGCTTACAGCGAAAAGTCAACGCTGATTCCGCTGAAGTAAAAGGCGAAGAAGCTCCTAAGGGAGGCTTATAATGAAAAATTTTGTATGTTTTGTCACAGGAACGCGTGTATCTTCGGAATAAACAACATCTTACTCAGCATAACATCATCGCATCATTTCGCATAACATAAGCATCATACATCATATTGCATAAAGCACAAGAAGGGGACGTGACATTGATCTTCGGAAGAATGTTTTGAAAAGGGCAAACCATGCTAAGTAGCTTCACATTGTCAAGAAGCCGAGATATTATTCATCAGAACACTGGATATTGTTGTGACAAACAAAAATCCTTCTTCACGAAGCATGAAAAGAAGGGAAGGTGTTTTTTCGTCAAAGACTCAAAAAGCGGTACGTGTAAAGTTTCATGCATCGTAAAGAATTAAGCAATAAAAAGGGTATATTACATTCAGGATTACAAAATGTTACAATTCAGAAGTTTAATTTACAATAGTGTTCAATTTTCTTTTAGAACAACTTCTGCAGCCTCATTCAGGAGTCGATTGACGACTTCGTCCATGATTGCTTCGGCCATCTTTTTAATTTCATCGTCTCCTTTCGGCTGAGGGCCTGGAGACGCTTCAGCAGGATCTGAAGGACAGGACACGGCTATGCTGCTATTACAAACGGAAAACGAAGCTTAAAACCAAAAATTACAACACAATACAAACTATTAGTTAATACCTAATTGACCTTCAGGCTCTGTGCTCTTTTCAGCAGCCTTAGCCACTTCTCTAGCATCGTGAATGCCCTTTTCACTTCTTTGAATAATTTCTCCTGCCATTTCTCGGCCACCATTATCCCAGATATCAGTAAAAAACTTTCCACCAATTATGCTTGCTTCGGCCGAAGGGTCTTTTGCGTCTTCAAAGGACAAAGCAGTTTCGGATTGTGCTAAGATTTTTACGTGTTCACAGCCCTTCTTCTCTAGAATGGTGGCAATTCCTCTGGCCCCAGAGAAAGCACATATATCCCCACGGCTATTTAGAATTTCTTCGAAGGCTTCAGCTTCGTGGTCGATCCATTCAATAGGACCTTCGGGATTACCTCTTGTAAAGTTTTCTTCACTAGAGAAGGCGCCGACCCTGGCGAAGCTAGCCTTCAACTTCTTAACACATTCTATAGATTTGGTATAGCACCTCTTCTTGGATGAACGAAGCTCTTCAACAGTTGCTTCCAAGTGATCCGCCCATTGGTCGCTGAGCTCTCGCCTTGTTTCTTCAAGTATACGTTCTTCCCTGGCTTTAGCCAGTTGTTTCCGAAGATCTTCTATTTCGCGTTTCTGAGCTTCAGCCTGACTCTTGAACGCAGCTTCGTCTTCCTTTATTTTATCTACCAATGAGTGTAATATTTTATCTTTTTCGAGGCCTTCGTTCCTTAGTTCAATTACTTCGGAACGAAGGTTGCTCAGGGCTATAGTACACCCTTCGTCTTCAGTATCTTTTTGTGCCCTGAGGGCATTACTAAGTATCAGGCCCTGCAAAGAAAAGTATGTGTGTTTCAATAAAACAAGCAAAAGGTTTTTTGGTATCAACAAAGAATACACGGATCCCATTTGTCGCATCTTTAAGCTATTGTAGGCCAGGCTGTCGGCCAAATCGTTCTTCGACAGCACCGAGAGCCCGTCTTCTAAGGTTGGGAATCCGAAGCTCTTGCTCATCTCCCGGCAAACAGAAATTTCCTTGTTGTCAGGGAGACAATACAAAAAGTCTTCTTCTCCACTACCATTGAATATTAACGCCCCCTTTGGATACTTCAGCTTTTGGGTGTAATGCTGGGCCTCTTGCTCCTCTTTTTCTGAAAGTTTCTTCCCCGAAGCATGACGAACAATATAATCACGAACTCTGATGGATGCTTCGGGGGCAATGACTCCGATCTCTTCAACAAAAGTTGGCTTTGTTATTTTTTTCCTCAGTTTCCAAGGATTCTATCTTCGCGGGCTCTGAGGACCCAGCTTCGGCTTCAGTCCCTTGCACTGGAGTTTTGTTATAAGAAATTTCAGTTGTCGTTTCAGGAATGGCAGCAGCCTTTTTCGGAGGTGTGCTTGAAGTTTTAATTGTTTCTAGTACATCTAGCACATTGGCCATTCTTCTTCTTTTTGGAGTCACTGCTGGCACTTTTTGATTTTTTATTGTCTCAACATTTGCTGCAGGACTCACAATTTCTGGTACTTTTTCTTCAGTTGGTTTTTTCACTTCTGCAATTTTTTCTGTGGATGGCGCTTCGGCCATTTCTTTGGTTTCTGGCAGCGAAACCTTCGGTTCTTCTAGTTCTATCTTTTTCGCCGTTTCGGTCATCCCTGCAGCTGCAGGCGGCGTGACTGGTCTGGTTGGCTTTTTAGCCTCGGTAGCCAAAGAAGATTTTTCGGTAAACTCCAGCACCGAAGCTGGTTTGATATAGCGCGGCCGGTGAGTGAGGACTTTTATTTTCTTTCTTTCAGGCTCTGGCTCGCTAGGAGCAGTTGCAGCTTCTTCTTTTGCAGAGGTTGTGTTCTTTCTTTTCTGCCTTCGGACGGGGTAGCAATAGTCAGGGTAAACAAACCCAATTGCATCAAATACCCGATTCAGCCTCTTCTTTTTTCGGCCTCCGAAGGCTGCTGACATCGCAGTATCTTCGGCCTTCGAATAAGCACCAAGCAATTCGTCACTTAAATTTTCAATACTCTTTAGCCAGTCATCATCTGGCTCAGTAAATTTATCTCCAAACTTGAAGGTGTACTTCAGTCTCACAAGCCCACCTTCGTCGGCCTCTTTTATGGTTTCTTGAGGCATTTCCCATTTCTCCGCAAGAGGCCACACCCGGAAGGCAATATGCTCTTGTGCTAAATCTCTTGTTCCAATAAAAGAGCAGATGACGCCGAAGGCCCTCTGGCATTCTTCGGCAGCTTCATTCATTTCCACCTTCGGCCTCCGAAGGCCGAAGCTTTGCCAAATAGGACGCATAATTATACCTTTGATATCTTCTCGAGCTGATAGGTCATTCTTCACATAAAACCATTCTGTCATCCAATCCCCGGGCCATCTCTTCCGAAAGGATGGTACGGGACAGCTTGCCCCGGACCGGGAAACGAAACTATAGCAGCCGAAATTATTATGGTATTGTTCCTTACCCCAAGGTTTTGTTTCATATGATAATTCGTGAATATTGCAGAAGCTTTTTGCATCAGGCTTCAGACCTTGGCTTCTCACGGCCCAAATGAAGATATTCAGCCTTATGATTGCCTCGGG
Organism: Zea mays; assembly: GCF_902167145.1. Taxonomy (NCBI): domain Eukaryota; kingdom Viridiplantae; phylum Streptophyta; class Magnoliopsida; order Poales; family Poaceae; genus Zea; species Zea mays. Next base: position 38,922,098 of record NC_050104.1, on the reverse strand, counting down.
GGTTAGTTGGTGCAGATAAACTTCGAAGATTTTTAGCACCTCCACGACGAAGCTGCTCAAGGGGAATCGCAATCCAGCTTTCAAAAAGCTTCGGTACACCACAACTTCATTCTCTTCAGGGTGTGGACAAGTCCTTTCCCCTTCGTCCGCCCTCACAATGGACAAATCCCGAAAATACCTCCCCCTCATATTGGCAAGATGGTTTTCTTTGATAATTGATTTGCCGAAAACCGCATGACTTGGTCGCCAGGGGCGATCTTCGGAGTCTTCACCGCCACTGTCCACATCATAGCTGTCACTGTCACCAGTATCCTCAGACAAACCTTCCAGAATCTCCTTGGTGATTTTTTCTGTATTGGTCTTGGACATCGCTATGAGAAACCCCAAGTTTTTCTCTTCGTCGAGGCTCAGCTTCGTCTCAGCAGCAATCTTCTTATCTTCAGACATCTTCGGAGGCACTAAAAAACTATTTTCAAAGCCGAAGCTTCGAAGCAAAAAAGCTTAGCAAATCGTAATGCACAAGAGTTAAAAATTGAGTGAGCGGGAGCAGTGGGCCAAAGAGCGTATCAAATGAGTCTGCGGTATGGCCGTATATATACGCCAAGGGCGTTGAAAATTGAAAGACCCCGCTTGTCAGTGAATGTTGCTATTCTAGCAAAGGGAAGGTGTTTTTTCGGACCTTCGGCGAAAAGCCTTCGTCCATGTCGCAATTTAAATTTATTATTTTAAGTAAATTAATATTGCGAGGGGCTACTGTTGGGGACCTTCGGCCTCCGAAGGTCCTCAAAAACAGGATTTAACAGTATTTCTGGAGTATAATGTGTGAACAGGTATCTTCGGATCCAAGTCGGCATCACAGCAGACCAGAATAATACGAAGGCTGATACAGCGCCGAAGGTGTAAGCAGGAAAGCTTCGGCGCGACAACAAAAAGTGAAACCGACTTAAAGATGAAAAGGCTATTTAGACCTCGACAGATTACTATAGAATTATTACCAAATGTAAAGGGCATGAATGTAATTTTGTATGGGTTGTGTCCCGTGCCTATAAATAGATGAACAGTATCCCCGTACTGTTCACGCTGACTTGGCATTCGCTTTTTGCGTCACGCTTGTACTTTCATCTCCTTTCAATCGGAGGTACACATGTAATTCAATAATGTCTTTATTCATGTTTGATGAGTAATATATAATTATCGATATTGTCTTTTATATTTTTTACATTTTATCCTTCATCGTTATTTAATGAACTTATGAAGGTATGTCCTTCGTAACCTTCGTCCGAAAATCATTATATCCTTAGGGAAATAATGCTTCGAAGGACGAAGGATGTTGACGTTTAACATTTTGTGTTGCCTTGTTCTTAATTCATAGCATTTGAGAACAAGCCCCCAACAGAAAATAAAAAACATGTTAAGGTTAAAACTGCTTACGCTTTACAAGTTGAAAAATGTGAAAAATTATCTAGTGAGCTAAGCACTTGCCGTGAGATAATTGACAACCTTAGAAATGAAAATGCTAGTTTAAATGCTAAGGTTGATTCTCATGTTTGTAATGGTTCAATTCCCAATCCTAGAGATAATAATGATAATTTGCTTGCTAGGATTGAAGAATTAAACATTTCTCTTGCTAGCCTTAGATTAGAGAATGAAAATTTGATTGCTAAGTCTAAAGATTTTGATGTTTGCAATGCTACCATTTCCGACCTTAGAACTAAGAATGAAATGTTGCATGCTAAGGTTGTAGAACTTAAATCTTGCAAACCATCTACATCTACCATTGAGCATGTCACTATTTGTACTAGATGTAGAAATGTTGATATTGATGCTATTCATGATCATATGGCTTTAATTAAACAACAAAATGATCATATAGCAAAACTAGATGCTAAAATTGCCGAGCATAACTTAGAAAACAAAAAATTTAAATTTGCTAGAAGTATGCTCTATAATGGGAGACGCCCTGGCATCAAGGATGGAATTGGCTTCCAAAGGGGAGACAATGTCAAACTTAATGCCCCTCCTAAGAACTTGTCTAACTTTGTTAAGGGCAAGGCTCCCATGCCTCAGGATAACGAGGGCTACATTTTGTACCCTACCGGTTATCCCAAGAGCAAAATTAGGAAAATTCATTCTAGGAAGTCCCACTCTGGCCCTAATCATGCTTTTATGTATAAGGGTGAGACATCTAGCTCTAGGCAACCAACCCGTGCCAAGTTGCCTAGAAAGAAAACTCCTATTGCATCAAATGATCATGCTATTTCATTTAAAACTTTTGATGCTTCTTATGTGCTTACAAGCAAATCCGGCAAGGTAGTTGCCAAATTTGTTGGGGGCAAACACAAGGGATCAAAGACTTGTGTTTGGGTACCCAAAGTTCTTGTTTCTAATGCCAAAGGACCCAAAACAGTTTGGGTACCTAAAGTCAAGAACTAAAATTGTTTTGTAGGTTTATGCATCCGGGGGCTCAAGTTGGATACTCGACAGCGGGTGCACAAACCACATGACAGGGGAAAAAAAGATGTTCTCCTCATATGAGAAAAACCAAGATCCCCAACGAGCTATCACATTCGGGGATGGAAATCAAGGTTTGGTCAAAGGTTTGGGTAAAATTGCTATTTCACCTGACCATTCCATTTCCAATGTTTTTCTTGTTGATTCATTAGATTACAATTTGCTTTCCATTTCTCAATTATGTCAAATGGGCTACAATTGTCTATTCACTGATGTAGGTGTCACTGTCTTTAGAAGAAGTGATGATTCAATAGCATTTAAGGGAGTGTTAGAGGGTCAGCTATACTTGGTAGATTTTGTTAGAGCTGAACTCGACACTTGCTTAATTGCTAAGACTAACATGGGTTGGCTCTGGCACCGCCGACTAGCCCATGTTGGGATGAAGAATCTTCATAAGCTTCTAAAGGGAGAACACATTTTAGGATTAACAAATGTTCATTTTGAGAAAGACAGGATTTGTAGTGCATGTCAAGCTGGGAAGCAAGTTGGAACTCAACATCCACACAAGAACATCATGAAGACCAACAGGCCGCTTGAGCTACTCCACATGGATCTATTCGGCCCGATTGCTTACATAAGCATCGGCGGGAGTAAGTATTGTCTTGTTATTGTGGATGATTATTCTCGCTTCACTTGGGTATTCTTTCTACAGGAAAAATCTCAAACCCAAGAGACCTTAAAGGGATTCTTGAGACGGGCTCAAAATGAGTTCGGCTTAAGGATCAAGAAAATAAGAAGCGACAACGGGACGGAGTTCAAGAACTCTCAAATTGAAAGCTTTCTTGAGGAAGAGGGCATCAAGCATGAATTCTCTTCTCCCTACACTCCACAACAAAATGGTGTAGTGGAGAGGAAGAATCGAACTCTATTGGATATGGCAAGAACCATGCTTGATGAGTACAAGACTTCGGATCGGTTTTGGGCGGAGGCAGTCAACACCGCTTGCTACGCCATCAACTGGTTATATCTACACCGAATCCTCAAGAAGTCATCATATGAACTCCTAACCGGTAAAAAGCCCAACATTTCATATTTTAGAGTCTTTGGTAGCAAATGCTTTATTCTTGTTAAAAGAGGTAGAAAATCTAAATTTGCTCCTAAGACTGTAGAAGGCTTTTTACTTGGTTATGACTCAAACACAAGGGCATATAGGGTCTTTAACAAGTCCACGGGACTAGTTGAAGTCTCATGTGACGTTGTGTTTGATGAAACTAACGGCTCTCAAGTAGAGCAAGTTGATCTTGATGAGATAGGTGAAGAACAGGCTCCATGCATAGCGCTAAGGAACATGTCCATTGGGGATGTATGTCCTAAGGAATCCGAAGAGCCTCCACATGCACAAGATCAACCATCCTCCTCCACGCTAGCATCTCCACCAACTCAAAATGAGGATGAAGCTCAAGTTGATGAAGTAGAAGATCAAGCAAATGAGCCACCTCAAGATGACGGCAATAATCAAGGGGGAGATGCAAATGATCAAGACAAGGAGGATGAAGAGCAAAGGCCGCCACACCCAAGAGTCCACCAAGCAATACAACGAGATCACCCCGTCGACACTATCCTCGGCGACATTCATAAGGGGGTAACTACTAGATCTCGTGTTGCACATTTTTGTGAGCATTACTCGTTTGTTTCCTCTATTGAGCCACACAGGGTAGAGGAAGCACTACAAGATTCGGATTGGGTGGTGGCGATGCAAGAGGAGCTCAACAATTTCACAAGGAACGAGGTATGGCACTTAGTTCCACGTCCTAACCAAAATGTTGTAGGAACCAAATGGGTCTTCCGCAACAAGCAAGATGAGCATGGTGTGGTGACAAGGAACAAAGCTCGACTTGTGGCCAAAGGATACTCCCAAGTCGAAGGTTTGGATTTCGGTGAAACCTATGCACCCGTAGCTAGGCTTGAGTCAATTCGCATATTATTAGCCTATGCTACTTACCATGGGTTTAAGCTTTATCAAATGGACGTGAAAAGTGCCTTCCTCAACGGACCAATCAAGGAAGAGGTCTATGTAGAGCAACCTCCCGGCTTTGAAGACAGTGAGTATCCTAACCATGTCTATAAGCTCTCTAAGGCGCTTTATGGGCTCAAGAAAGCCCCAAGAGCATGGTATGAATGTCTTAGAGATTTTCTTATTGCCAATGGGTTCAAAGTCGGAAAAGCCGATCCTACACTCTTTACTAAAACTCTTGAAAATGACTTGTTTGTATGCCAAATTTATGTTGATGATATTATATTTGGGTCTACTAACGAGTCTACATGTGAAGAGTTTAGTAGGATTATGACACAGAAATTCGAGATGTCTATGATGGGGGAGTTGAAGTATTTCTTAGGATTCCAAGTAAAGCAACTCCAAGAGGGCACTTTCATTAGCCAAACGAAGTACACTCAAGACATTCTAAACAAGTTTGGGATGAAGGATGCCAAGCCCATCAAGACTCCCATGGGAACAAATGGGCATCTCGACCTCGACACGGGAGGTAAGTCCGTGGATCAAAAGGTATACCGGTCGATGATAGGTTCCTTACTCTATTTATGTGCTTCTCGACCAGACATTATGCTTTCCGTTTGCATGTGTGCAAGATTCCAATCCGACCCTAAGGAATCACACCTTACGGCCGTAAAACGAATCTTGAGATATTTGGCTTATACTCCTAAGTTTGGGCTTTGGTACCCTCGGGGATCCACATTTGATTTGATTGGTTATTCGGATGCCGATTGGGCGGGGTGTAAGATTAATAGGAAGAGCACATCGGGGACTTGCCAGTTCTTGGGGAGATCCTTGGTGTCTTGGGCTTCAAAGAAGCAAAATTCAGTCGCTCTTTCTACCGCCGAAGCCGAGTACATTGCCGCAGGCCATTGTTGCGCGCAATTGCTTTGGATGAAGCAAACCCTGCGGGACTACGGTTACAAATTAACCAAAGTCCCTTTGCTATGTGATAATGAGAGTGCAATCAAAATGGCCGACAATCCTATCGAGCATAGCCGCACTAAACACATAGCCATCCGGTATCATTTTCTTAGGGATCACCAGCAAAAGGGGGATATCGAGATTTCATACATTAACACTAAAGATCAATTAGCCGATATCTTTACCAAGCCACTTGATGAACAAACTTTTACCAAACTTAGGCATGAGCTCAATATTCTTGATTCTAGAAATTTCTTTTGCTAGTTTGCACACATAGCACACAAGTATACCTTCGATCATATCTCTTTTGTATATGCTATGACTAATGCGTTTTCAAGAGTATTTCAAACCAAGTCATAGGTATATTGAAAGGGAATTGGAGTCTTCGGCGAAGACAAAGGCTTCCACTCCGTAACTCATACTTCGCCATCACTCCAAGCAACTCTCTATTATTTGGGGAGAAATGAGCATCAAAGAAAAAGACTTCGTCTTTGGGAGAGAGTAAGAGCCCAAAGCTAAAGGACCGGACTTCGCCTTTGGTATAATCTTAACTCATTTATTTATGACCAAAGGGGAAGATAGCACTTCGAGGGCTCTAATGATTCCGTTTTTGGCGATTCATGCCAAAAAGGGGGAGAAATGAGCCCAAAGCAAAAGGACCGCACCACCACCGATTTCAAAAACTTAGTGTTGAATATTTATCAATTGATTTTCCTATTGTGTTCAAAAAGAAAAAAATAGTATTTCAAAATGATATATCAAAACCCTCTTGAACACTAAGAGGTGGATCTCCTTTAGGGGGAGTTTTGTTACATCAAAGGAAAAGCATTTGAAACAGGGGGAGAAAATTTCAAATCTTGAAAAGGCTTTGCAAACTCTTATTCATTTACCTTTGACTATTTGCAAAAGATCCTTGAAATAGATTTACAAAAAGAATTTGCAAAAACAAAACATGTGGTGCAAGCGTGGTCCAAAATGCTATCTAAGAAAGAAACAACCCATGCATATCTTGTAAGTATTAATATTGGCTCAATTCCAAGCAACCTTTACACTTACATTATGCAAACTAGTTCAATTATGCACTTCCATATTTGCTTTGGTTTGTGTTGGCATCAATCACCAAAAAGGGGGAGATTGAAAGGGAATTAGGCTTACACCTAGTTCCTAAATAATTTTGGTGGTTGAATTGCCCAACACAAATAATTGGACTAACTAGTTTGCCCAAGTGTATAGATTATACAGGTGTAAAAGGTTCACACTCAGCCAATAAAAAGACCAAGTTTTGGATTCAACAAAGGAGCAAAGGGGGAACCGAAGGCACCCCTGGTCTGGCGCACCGGACTGTCCGGTGCGCCACCGGACATGTCCGGTGCACCAGGGGACTCAGACTCAAACTCCCCACCTTCGGGAATTCCCAGGGTCGACTCGGCTATAATTCACCGGACTGTCCGGTGTACACCGGACAGTGTCCGGTGCGCCAAGGGAGGTCGGCCTCAGGAACTCGCCAGCTTCGGGAAACTCCAACGGCTAGTCCACTATAATTCACCGGACTGTCCGGTGTGCACCGGACTGTCCGGTGCGACTCCGAAGCAACGGCTACCTCCGCGCCCAACGGCTCTCTGCGGTGCAATAAATGCGCGCGCAGCGCGCACAGATGGCAGGCGTGCCCATACTGGCACACCGGACAAGTAACAGTAGATGTCCGGTGTGCACCGGACACCCTGGAGGGCCCACAAGTCAGAAGCTCCAACGGTCAGAATCCAACGGCAGTGATGACGTGGCAGGGGGCACCGGACTGTCCGGTGTGCACCGGACTGTCCGGTGCGCCATCGAATAGACAGCCCAGCCAACGGTCAAGTTTGGTGGTTGGGGCTATAAATACCCCAACCACCCCACCATTCATTGCATCCAAGTTTTCCACTTCTCAACCACTACAAGAGCTCTAGCATTCAATTCTAGACACACCAAAAGAGATCAAATCCTCTCCAATTCCACAAAAGGCTTTAGTGATTAGAGAGAGAGATTTGCCGTGTTTCTTTTGAGCTCTTGCGCTTGGATTGCTTCTTTTCTTTCTCACTTGCTCTTGTGATCAACACTCAATTGTAATCAAGGCAAGAGGCACCAATTGTGTGGTGGCCCTTGCGGGGAAGTTTTGTTCCCGGCTTTGATTTGAGAAGAGAAGCTCACTCGGTCCGAGGGACCGTTTGAGAGAGGGAAGGGTTGAAAGAGACCCGGCCTTTGTGGCCTCCTCAACGGGGAGTAGGTTTGCAAGAACCGAACCTCGGTAAAACAAATCCGCGTGTCACACTCTTCATTTGCTTGCGATTTGTTTTGCTCCCTCTCTCGCGGACTCGTTTATATTTCTAACGCTAACCCGGCTTGTAGTTGTGTTTATATTTGTAAATTTCAGTTTCGCCCTATTCACCCCCCCTCTAGGCGACTTTCAGCTACGACAGCGGGGAGGATCGGAGTCCCTTGCCCGAACCACCCGGTCCGCTGGCTTTCAGCAGGGCCATACGACGGGCGTCGTTCCCGACCCCGTTCCGAACCCCAACTACAATCACCAAGTACTCGGGGGAGACAAGGCCGGAACTGTGGCTCGCGGACTACCGGCTGGCCTGCCAGCTGGGTGGAACGGACGATGACAACCTCATCATCCGCAACCTCCCCCTGTTCCTCTCCGACGCCGCCCGAGCCTGGCTAGAGCATCTGCCCCCTGTGCAGATCTCCAACTGGGACGACCTGGTCAAAGCCTTCGCCGACAACTTCCAGAGCACATACGTGCGCCCTGGGAACTCCTGGGATCTCTGAAGCTGCCGCCAGCTGCCAGGGGAATCCCTGCGGGACTACATCCGGCGATTTTCGAAGTAGCGCACCGAGCTGCCCAACATCACCGACTCAGATGTCATCGGCGCGTTCCTCGCCGACACCACTTGCCGCGACCTGGTAAGCAAGCTGGGTTGCAAGACCCCCACCAGGGCAAGCGAGCTGATGGACATCACCACTAAGTTCGCCTCTGGTCAGGAGGCGGTCGAGGCCATCTTCCGAAAGGACAAGCAGCCTCAGGGGCGCCCACAGGAAGACGTCCCCGAGGCGTCCGCCCAACGCGGCACGAAGAAGAAGGGCAAGAAGAAGTCAGAAGCAAAACGCGACGCCGCCGACGCAGATCTTGTCGCCGCCGCCGAACACAGGAACCCCCGGAAGCCTCCCGGAGGGGCCAACCTGTTCGACAAGATGATCAAGGAGTCGTGCCCCTATCACCAGGGTCCTGTCAAGCACACCCTTGAGGAGTGCGTCATGCTTCGGCGCTACTTCCACAAGGCCGGGCCCTCGATGGAAGGTGGCAGAGCCCACGACAACGACAAGAAGGAGGGCCACAAGGCAGAAGAGTTCCCCGAGGTCCATGACTGCTTCATGATCTACGGTGGGCAAGTGGCAAATGCCTCGGCTCGGCACCGCAAGCAGGAGCGCTAGGAGGTCTGCTCGGTGAAGGTGGTGGCGCCAGTCTACCTAGACTGGTCCGACAAGCCCATCACCTTCGACCAAGGCGACCACCCCAACCGCGTGCCGAGCTCGGGGAAGTACCCGCTCGTCGTCGACCCCGTCATCAGCAACGTCAGGCTTACCAAGGTCCTCATGGACGGAGGCAGCAGCCTCAACATCATCTACGCTGAGACCCTCGAGCTCTTGCAGATCGACCTGTCCGCGATCCGGGCCGGTGCGGCGCCCTTTCACGGGATCATTCCCGGGAAGCGCGTCCAGCCCCTTGGACAACTCGATCTGCCCGTCTGCTTCGGGACTCCCTCCAACTTCCATAAGGAAACCCTCACGTTCGAGGTGGTCGGGTTCCAAGGAACCTACAACGCAGTGCTGGGGAGGCCATGCTACGCCAAGTTCATGGTCGTCCCCAACTACACCTACCTCAAGCTCAAGATGTCGGGCCCCAACGGGGTCATCACCGTCGGCTCCACGTACCGACACGCGTACGAATGCGACGTGGAGTACGCCGAGGCCCTCATCGCCGACCTGGAGAGCCTCTCCAAGGAGGTGCCAGATGCGAAGCGCCACGCCGGCAACTTCGAGCCAGCAGAGGCGGTTAAGTCCGTCCCTCTCGACCCCAGCAGCGACGCCTCCAAGCAAGTCCGGATCGGCTCCGAGCTCGACCCCAAATAGGAAGCCGTGCTCGTCGACTTTCTCCGTGCAAACGCCGAGGTTTTTGCGTGGAGTCCCTCGGACATGCCTGGCATACCGAGGGATGTCGTCGAACACTCGCTGGATATCCGAGCTGGAGCCCGACCCATGAAGCAGCCTCTGCGCTGATTCGACGAAGAAAAGCGTAGAGCCATAGGCGAAGAGATCCACAAGTTGATGGTTGCAGGGTTCATCAAAGAGGTATTCCATCCCGAATGGCTAGCCAACCCTGTGCTTGTGAAAAAGAAAGGTGGGAAATGGCGGATGTGTGTAGACTACACTGGTCTAAACAAAGCATGTCCGAAGGTTCCCTACCCTCTGCCTCGCATCGATCAAATCGTGGACTCCACTGCTGGGTGTGAAACCATGTCATTCCTCGATGCCTACTTAGGGTATCACCAAATTAGGATGAAAGAGTACGACCAGCTCGTGACTTCTTTCATCCCACCTTTTGGCATGTACTGCTATATTACTATGCCATTTGGTTTGAGGAATGCAGGCGCAACATACCAAAGGTGCATGAACCACGTGTTCAGAGAGCACATTGCCCGAACGGTCGAGGCTTACGTCGATGACATCGTAGTCAAGACAAGGAAAGCCTCCGACCTCCTCTCTGACCTTGAAACGACATTCAAGTGTCTCAAGACAAAAGGTGTAAAACTCAATCCCGAGAAGTGTGTCTTCAGAGTCCCCCGAGGCATGCTCCTGGGGTTCATCGTCTCCGAGCGGGGCATCGAGGCCAACCCGGAGAAAATCGTGGCCATCACCAACATGGGGCCCATCAAGGACTTGAAAGGAGTACAGAGGGTCATGGGATGCCTTGCGGCTCTGAGCCGCTTCATCTCGCGCCTCGGCGAAAGAGGCCTACCCCTATATCGCCTCTTAAGGAGGACCGAGCGCTTCACTTGGACCCCCGAGGCCGAGGAAGCCCTCGGGAACTTAAAGACACTCCTTACAAGCGCGCTCATCCTGGTGCCACCCGCTGCGGGAGAAGCCCTCTTGATCTACGTAGCCGCAACCACCCAGGTGGTCAGCGTCGCGATCGTAGTCGAGAGACAAGAAGAAGGGCATGCATTGCTCGTCCAGAGGCAGGTCTACTTCATCAGTGAGGTACTGTCCGAGACCAAAACCCGCTACCCGCAAATTCAGAAGCTACAGTACGCGGTGATTCTTACACGGCAAATGTTGCGACACTACTTCAAGTCTCATCCGGTGACTGTGGTGTCATCCTTCCCCCTGGGGGAGATCATCCAGTGCCGAGAGGCCTCGGGTAGGATCGCAAAGTGGGCGGTGGGGATCATGGGCGAGACAATCTCGTTCGCCCCTCGGAAGGCCATCAAGTCCCAAGTCTTGGCGGACTTTGTGGCTGAATGAGTCGACACCCAGCTTCCAGCAGCTCTGATCCAACCGGAACTCTGGACCATGTTTTTCGACGGGTCGCTGATGAAAACAGGAGCGGGCACGAGCCTACTCTTCATCTCACCCCTCGGGAAGCACCTCCGCTACGCGCTGCGCCTCCATTTCTCGGCGTCCAACAACGTGGCCGAGTACGAGGCCCTGGTTAACGGGTTGCGCATTGCCATCGAGCTAAGGGTTTGGTGCCTCGATGCTCGTGGCGACTCGCAACTTGTCATCAACCAAGTCATGAAGAACTCCCACTGCCGCGACCCGAAGATGGAAGCCTACTGCGACGAGGTTCGGCGCCTGGAAGACAAGTTCTACGGGCTCGAGCTCACCCACGTCGCCCGACGGTACAATGAGACTGCGGACGAGCTGGCTAAAATAGCCTCGGGGCGGACAACGGTCCCCCCAGACGTCTTCTCCTGAGACCTACATCAACCCTCCGTCAAGACCAACGACACGCCCGAGCCCGAGGCACCCTCGGCTCAGCCCAAGGCACCCTCGGCCCCCGAGGGTGAGGCTCTGCGCGTCGAGGAAGAGCGGAATGGGGTCCCGCCTAATCAGAACTGGCAGACCCCGTACCTGCAATATCTCCACCGAGGAGAGCTACCCCTCGACAGAGCCGAAGCTCGGCGACTGGCGCGGCGCGCCAAGTCGTTCGTCTTGCTGGGTGACGAGAAGGAGCTCTACCACCGCAGCCCCTCAGGCATCCTCCAGCGATGCATATCCATCGCTGAAGGTCAGGAGCTATTGCAAGAAATACACTCGGGGGCTTGCGGTCATCACGCTACACCTCGATCCCTCGTTGGAAACGCCTTCCGACAAGGTTTCTACTGGCCAACCGCGGTGGCCGACGCCACTAGGATTGTACGCACCTGCCAAGGGTGTCAATTCTATGCAAGGCAGACACACCTGCCCGCTCAGGCTCTGCAAACAATACCCATCACCTGGCCATTTGTTGTGTGGGGTCTGGACCTCGTCGGTCCCTTGCAGAAGGCACCCGGGGGCTTCATGCACCTGCTGGTCGCTATCGACAAATTCTCCAATTGGATTGAGGTCCGACCCCTAAACAGCATCAGGTCCGAACAGGCAGTGGCGTTCTTCACCAACATCATCCATCGCTTTGGAGTCCCAAACTCCATCATCACCGACAACGGCACCCAGTTCACCGGCAGGAAGTTCCTGGACTTCTGCGGGGACCACCACATCCGGGTAGACTGGGCCGCCGTAGCTCACCCCATGACGAATGGGCAGGTAGAGCGTGCCAATGGCATGATTCTACAGGGACTCAAGCCGAGGATCTACAACAACCTCAACAAGTTCGGCAGGCGATGGATGAAGGAACTCCCTTTGGTGGTCTGGAGTCTGAGGACGACGCCAAGCCGAGCCACGGGCTTCACGCTGTTTTTTCTAGTCTATGGGGCCAAGGCTATCTTGCCCACAGACTTAGAATAAAGCTCCCCGAGGACGAGGGCGTACGGTGACCGAAGCAACCAGACCAACCGAGAAGACTCACTAGACCAGCTAGAAGAGGCTCGGGACATGGCCTTACTACACTCAGCGCGATATCAGCAGTCCCTGCGACGCTACCACGCCCGAGGGGTTCGGTCCCGAGACCTCCAGGTGGGCGACTTGGTGCTTCGGCTACGACAAGACGCCCGAGGGCGCCACAAGCTCACACCTCCTTGGGAAGGGCCGTTCATCATCGCCAAAATTTTGAAGCCCAGAACATACAAGTTGGCCAACAGTCAAGGCAAGGTCTACAGCAACGCTTGGAACATCCGATAGCTACGTTGCTTTTACCCTTAAGATGTTTTCAAGTCGTTCATATACCTCGTTCTCTTTACATACACAAGTAAAGTCTAACCATCAAGGAAGGGTCAGCCTTGCCTCGGCAAAGCCCGACCCTCCCTCGGGGGCTAGAAGGGGGGAACCCCCTCTGCGTCAAAATTTTCCTCGGAAAAAGTCTTTCTGCCAGAACATCTTTCGTGCTTTTCGACTACTTCGATTATGGGATCCTGAAAACGACGAAGTACACATAAGCGGCAAGGCCAACCGAGCCGAGGGACTCCTACGCCTTTGGGATACGGATACCTCACTCATCACCTTCTGCGATAAGTAACTCACGCTCGGATAAGCGATTCTGCTGATCGAACAAGTCTTAATGCTCGAAAACTTTCTGCCGAAATGATTTTTCGTGCCTTCTCGACTATATCGATAACAGAATCCCGCGGACGAGCAAGAGTACACGTAAGCGGCAAAGGCCGACCGAGCCGAGGGACTCCTACGCCTCCGGGATACGGATACCTCACTCATCACCTTCGGCGATAAGTAACTCTCGCTCGCATGAGCGATTCTGCTACCGACAAACAAGTCCTGATACTCGAAACAAGAGGAAAAGAAACGCAGCTTTACAACACGATGATGATATGTTTGGGCCTCGGCGGCTGCAAAAAACATACGCACACTACAGATAGACTGTTCCTGCAGGTTCAGACATCAGTAGGGGGAGCAGCAGCACCCTCGGCATCGACTCCACCTCCGGCGGAATCCGACCCGGCCTCGAACGGCGACACGGGCGAAGGATCTCCACCTCGAAGGAAGATGTCAGCACGGCGCCTAAGCCATCGCCGCCGGGGTCTCCTCCAGGAACCCGGCCCGAGCAGACGGCTGGACCAGCCGCTCCGTAGCCTCAGCCAGCAGTCCTCGCGAACCACTCGTCCCGTCGCATTAACTCCGAGGCAGGGCAGGCGACACCTTTGGCAGGCGAAGCGGGCGACGCTTCACCTCCACCATAATGACCGCGTCAAAAAAGGTGCGCCACATCGTTCAATTTCGTATCTTTTTCCTCTTCCCCTTTCTCTCTCTTGCTACAGGGACCGGGAAAGGGGATACTCCGAAAGGGATCCTTCTCTGTGAAGGAAGCGGGCCCCGAGCCCTCCTACTGATCAGAGGTTCGAAGGCTGGCCCCTCGGAAGGGTTCGACAGCCACCTCAGAGCACTCGGGCTCCGCTCCCACTACTGGTCAGAGGTTCGAAGGCTGGCCCCTCGGAAGGGTTCGACAGCTGCCTCAGGCCACTCGGGCTCCGCGCCCACTACTGATCAGAGGTTCGAAGGCTGCCCCCGAAGGGTTCGACAGCCGCCTCAGAACACGCAGAGCGAGGGATGACTTTGGGTACGTCCGATACATGGCCGAGGCTCGGGCTACGCTCCTGAGGTACCCTAGGACATTTCCGAGACCAGCAGGAGCGATTCTGTAACGGAATCCCACCAGAGGGAGGCATCGAGCCCTCGAACCCTATCAAATGGGACCGGGTCCGGCAAATCACCTGCAGGTACTTTTGGAGCGTGCCTCTGGGCCACTAGCCGACCCTTATCGAACGGGGCACGGGCGTCCACTCGGATCACCCGTTAGCAACTCACTGGAGACACCATGTTCGGCGCCCTCCGAGGGCAACATGGCGCTTTCCCCCCCCCCTCCTCCTTGCGGAAAGGTGATGAAGGGGCGTATGATAAAAGCCGAGTCAGCCCTTGGCCGTCCTCTCGCTCTGTGCGGAGGCTCGGGGGCTGCTCTCGCAAACCCAGCTCCGGCCAAACCGTTGACAGCGTCAACATACCAGCCCGAGAACTCGGAACCTGACTGTGCACCCGGGCTATGACCAGTTCGCATGAGGGAACAACCAGACTGGCCGAGGCATCACGAAAGGCATTAAGACCTCGAAGGAGTCAAACCACTCTTCCGAGGCCTCGGGGGCTACACCCGGCGGGTGCGCTCGCGCGCACCCACTAGAACAAAATGCAACCGAGAAAGGTCGGTCCCCTTGCAAAAAAGTGCGACAAAGCCTCCAAGTGAGTACCCACACTCCCTTTGAGGCTCGGGGGCTACTGTCGGGGACCATAATTAGGGGTACCCCCAAGACTCCTAAACTCGGCTGGTAAAAACCATCAGCACAAAGCTGCAAAGGCCTGATGGGCGCAATACAGGTCAAAGCTCCGTCCGCTCAAGGAACATGATCTCGCCTCGCCCGAGCCCAGCCTCGGGCAGGAACGGTAGACCTAGGCAGATTTACGCCTCGCCCGAGGGCCCCCTCAAGCAACAGGTGCACCCTCGATTCGCCCGAGGCCCAGTTCGGGCAGGCTTCACGGAGAAGCGACCTTGGCCAGATGGCCTCGTCAACCGACCGGATCGCAGGAGCATTCAATGCAAGGATCGCCTGACACCTTATCCTAACGCGCGTTCCACAGTCGACAGGGCTGAAGTGACCGCAGTCACTTCGCCCCTCCACTGACTGACCTGATAGGAAAACAGCGCCGCCTGCTCTGCTCCGACTGATGTGCCACCCGCCAGGGTGAGGCTGACAGCCACCAAGTCCGGCCTTAGGCGCCATAGGAAGCTCTGCCTCGCCCGACCCCAGGGCTCGGACTCAACCTCGACCTCGGACGACGGTCTCCGCCTCGCCCGACCCCAGGGCTCGGACTCAACCTCGACCTCGGACGACAGTCTCCGCCTCGCCCGACCCTAGGGCTCGAACTCAACCTCGACCTCGAACGATGGTCTCCGCCTCGCCCGACCCCAGGGCTCGGACTCAACCTCGACCTCGGACGATGGTCTCCGCCTCGCCCGACCCCAGGGCTCAGACTCAGCCTCGACCTCGGAGGAGTCACTGCCTCACCCGACCTCGGGCTCGGACCGACCACGCCGCAGGGGGGTACATCATTACCCTACCCCTAGCTAGCTCAGGCTACGGGGAACAAGACCGGTGTCCCATCTGGCTCGCCCCGGTAAACAAGTAATGATGGCACCCCGCGTGCTCCATGACGACGGCGGTTCTCAGCCCCCTATGGAAGCAAGGAGACGTCAGCAAGGACCCGACAGCCCCGACAGCTGTGCTTCTACAGGGTTTAAGCGCTCCTCCGACGGCCACGACATCACATGAACAGGGCACCAACACCTCTCCGACAGCCACGTCGGCATGTACATAGGGCTCTGGCTCCCCTCTGCTAGACACGTTAGCACTCTGCTACACCCCCCATTGTACACCTGGGCCCTCTCCTTACGTTTATAAAAGGAAGGTCTAGGGCTCTCGTACGAGAGGGTGGCCGCGCGGGAGGACGGGCTGACGAGCAGGCTCTCTCTCTCTCCCTCGCGAACGCTTGTAACCCCCTACTGCAAGCGCATCCGCCCTGGGCGCAGGACAACATGAGCCGCGGTTCCCCTTTTTGTTCCCCCTTGTGTTCCGTCTCGCGCCGACCCATCTGGGCTGGGACACGCAGCGACAATTTACTCGTCGGTCCAGGGACCCCACGGGGTCGAAACGCCGACATATATAATATAATATATATATATATAGGGCAGGTATAACGGGAGCCTTAGGTTTCCAATAGTTAAAGGAATCCCAGGCCGATCACCCCTGCAACCTGGTTGAACCTAGCGCGCAGACTGGTTGTGCCACCCGCCCCACGTCTGTGCCCGTGAAAAACGAATGCATGCATGATTCAAACATGTTCCCTTGCATGCGCGTAAATTTAGGAAACACATGTGTGGCGATTTCTATTTTTAAATACTTTATTTCCTCCATAAATTTAGGATCGTTGCAACAGCCATGCAGCTAGATTCGTAAGGACCATTTTATGATATATACTGCTACTAAATATGCTATCATGTGTAGATAATTATGCAATTCGGTATACCGCGTAAAAATCTGTTACCAGCTGCATGCGCACAAATTTATGATGGAAATAATGTGCAATGAAAGGAAATGAATTGCACGCATAGAAACAAAAAATCATATTTAATGTTTTATTTTTTTTCATAAATATAAGATCGCTCCAACAGCCATGGAGCTAAACACATTAGATATAGTTTATAATATATACTGATACAAATTATACTAAACGGTGTAGGTCTTTATGCAATTCGTTACACTGCGTAAAAAATCTGGCATGTTGTTCACTGGTGGACGCATCTCCGGGTTGGAGCGTAATAACCTTAAGTTTTGAGCACAAAATCCCTCAATTATAAGCGTAAATACCGAGCCAATGTGAGAGGTTGATAGCTCTAGTAGGTTGTTATTACGATCCTATTTTTATGGCAGATCCGAAAAACATGGCAGTCGCATGCATGCGGTTTCTATTTTTATACAGATCCAAAAATTATGGCAAAATACATGCATTGGTCAAACACGTTCCCTTGCATGCGTGTAAATTTAGGAAAGATATTTGTGACGGTTTCTATTTTTAAATGCTTTATTTCCTCCATAAATTTAGGATCGCTGCAACAGCCATGCAGCTAGACTTGTAATGACCATTTTATGATATATACTGATACTAAATATGTTATGCTACACTGTGTAGATAATTATGCAATTCGGTATACTACGTAAAAATCTATTACCGGCTGCATGCGCACGAATTTATGATGGAAAGAATATGCGATGAAAGGAAATGAATTGCATGCATAGAAACAAAAAATTATGTTTAATGTTTTATTTCCTTCATAAATATAGAATCCCTCCTACAGCCATGCAGCTAAACGCATTAGAACTAGTTTATGATATATACCGATACAATTTATACTACACGGTGTAGGTATTTATGCAATTTGTTACACTGCGTAAAAATCTGGCATGTTGTTCACTGGTGGATGCATATCCGGGTGGAGCGTAAAAACCTTAAGTTTTGAGCATAAAATCCCTCAATTATAAGCGTAAATACCGAGCCAATGTGAGAGGTTGATAGCTCTAGTAGGTTGTTATTACGATCCTATTTTTATGGTAGATCCAAAAAAACATGGCAGCCGCATGCATGCGGTTTCTATTTTTATACAGATCCAAAAATTATGGCAAAATCGTGAAAGTTTCAATTGCATGCGCGCAAATTATGAACAGCATAAATCAAGGAATTGCCTTTCCAATGTCCATGCAAAAAATATGCATGCAGTAAACTGATATACAAACTCCGTGTTCAAGCAAAAAATCGTATAGTTTTTAACGTAATTAATACATGTGGTAGGCATAA
Source organism: Zea mays (assembly GCF_902167145.1). Taxonomy (NCBI): domain Eukaryota; kingdom Viridiplantae; phylum Streptophyta; class Magnoliopsida; order Poales; family Poaceae; genus Zea; species Zea mays. Next base: position 38,904,064 of record NC_050104.1, on the reverse strand, counting down.
AACACAATAATCAAAAAGAAAACACGAATCGAATGAGGTAGTGGCTGGAGGACATCGTCGATGACACAAGCACAAATGTAGGTCGTCACTTGGACCGCCCAAACTGCGCCGGATCAGAAGATGTCAAGCGCGATCATCGCTGCGCGCATCTCGCGCCTTCCGTGACGCCGCTCGCTCGAACCTCACGCCTCATGCGTCGTCGTCGCTACTCGCACGTCGACGGGCGCCGCTTGCTCGCCGGCCTTGGAAGTGCCGCCTCCTTGGGGCCTCGGGGACGCCGTCGCTTGCTTGCACAAGGGCCCCACTGTCCCTCGCCTTCTGGATCGGGGAGCCACCGCCACCGACCTAGGAACCGCCGCCACTACTCCGGATCGAGGAACCTCCGCCACCGTGCGTCGAGGTCATGGAGCTGCGACCACCGGTTGGGGGTCCATCACCGCGCACGCACTGGGGCAACCGCCGTCGTCGCACGCGGCGTCGCTAATGAATCGGGGTGGAGCATAAAAAACTGAACCCTAGCACTTCGGGTCCTGTTTTATAGACGTCCGGACGTGGTCCGGCTCGACCGGATTGCACCGTTCGACCTGGGCTTCCTCTAGTTATTGGAAGCACATGGCTCCTAATATATAAATTATATATATAGGTTTGATTTATACTTATACTTAGTAATCAGGTGGTGGTAATAAAATATTGACCAACTAAAATGCTAATCGCGTTGAACCTTAGACTTGCCTTGTTAACTGTCGGCGTTTTGGACCCGCGAGGACCCTCAACCGACTAGTGAATTTGTCGCTGCGTGTCCCTGCCCAGATGGGTTGATGCAGGATGAAACACAAGAGGGAGGATGAGGCCTATATTATCTTGCACCAGGGTGCTCGTAGTAGGGGTTACAAGCATCGCGAGAGAGAGAGAGGGGGGGTCTGGCCCTGAGGTGAGCTATCTGAGTTAGCCTCCTTTGTGTTTCTCCCACTCTACTTGCCTCTGCTCGCCCCTCTCCTTTCGCCCCCCCTTAGGAAGGCCCTGAACATCCCCTTTTATAGATACAAGGAGATGGTCCAGATGTACAATGGGGGTGTAGCTATGTGCTAACGTGGCCGGCGGAGAAGTGCTTGAGCCCTGTGTACGTGCTAACGTGGCCGTCGGAGAAGTGCTTGAGCCCTGTAGAAGCGCAGCTGGCGGTGCGGCATGGATCCTACTGATGTTTCCTTGCTTCCATAGGGAGCTGAGAACCATCGACGTCATGGACGCACGCGGGGAACCATCATTACCTGTTACCGGAGTAATCTAGATGGGACACTGGTCTTGTTCCTTCGTAGCCTGAGGCAGCTAGCTAGGGGTAGGGTAATGATGTATTCCTAGTGGCGTAGTCGATCCGAGGCCGAGGTCGGGCGAGGCGGAGACTTCTCCTGAGGCTGAGGCTGAGGTCAGGCGAGGTTGTGACTCCTCCTGAGGCCGAGGCTGAGGCCGAGGCCCGAGGTCGGGCGAGGCAGAGACCTTCTCCCGAGGCCGAGGCCTGAGGTCGGGCGAGGCGGAGCTCCCTGTTGCGCTCGAGGCTGAACTCGGGGGAGATCGTGACTCAGTTTTACCCTAGTGGTTGGCATAGTAGTCGGAACAGGGTGAATAGTGTTGTTTTCCTGTCAGAACGATCAGTAAAGGGGCGAAGTGACTGTGGTCACTTCGACCTTGTCGACTGAGGCGCGTGTGTCAGGATAAGGTGTCAGGCGATCCCCGCATTAAATGCGCATGCGATACGATCGGTTGGTAAGGCAATTTGGCCGAGGTCGCTGCACGACAAAGCTTGCTCGAGCTGGACTTTGGGCGAGCCGAGGGTGCGCCCACTGCCTGAGGAGGCCCTCGGGCGAGGCGTGAATCCGTCCGGGACTACTGTTCCCGCCTGAGGCTGGGCTCGGGCGAGGCGAGATCGCGTCCCTTGGTAGTTGAGGCATTGACTTGAACCGTGCTTATCAGTCTTTATGGTTTGTTCTGAAGATGTTTTCCAGCCAGGTTAAGGAGCATTGGGGGTACCCCTAATTACGGTTCCTGACAGTAGCCCCCGAGCCTCGAAGGGAGTGTATGTACTCGCTTGGAGGTTCTGCCGGTTTTTTTGCTAGGGGACCAGCCCTTCTCGGTCATATTCCGTTCTGATGGGTGCGCGCGAGCGCACCCGTTGGGTGTAGCCCCCGAGGCCTCGGAGGAGTGGTTTGACTCCTCTGAGGTCTTAATCCTTTTTGTGATGCCTCGGTCGGCCTTGTTGTTCCCTCATGCGGCCTGGCCGCAGCCCGGGTGCATGGTCAGGCTCCGAGTTTTTAAGTTGGTTTGTCGACGTGGTCGACAATTTGGCCGTAGCCTGGCGCGAGAGCAACCCCCGAGCCTCTGCACGGAGCGAGAGGATGATCAAGGACCGTCTTGACTTTTATTGTACGCCCCTTCGTCGCCTTTCCGCAAGGAGGAAGGGGGGAAAGCGCCATGTTACCCTCGAAGGGCACCAAACACGGTGTTTCCAGTGAGTTGCTAACGGGTGATCCGAGTGGACGCTCGAGCCCCGTTCGATAAGGGTCGGCTAGTGGCCCGGAGGCTTGCTCCAAAAGTACCTGCAGGTGATTTGCTGGACCCGAACCCATTTGATAGGGTCCGAGGGCTCGGTGCCTCCCTCCGGTGGGATTCCATTACAAATTGTTCCCCCTGGTCTTGGAAATGTCCTAGGGTACCTCGGGAGTGTAGCCCGAGCCTCGACCATGTAACGGACGTACCCAGGGTCATCCCTGACTCTGCATGCTCTGGGGCGGCTGTCGAACCCTTCCGAGGGGCTAGCCTTCGATCCCTTGATCAGTAAAGGGCTCGGAGCCCGAGTGCTCTGGGGCGGTTGCCGAACCCCACAGGGCGCAACCTTCGAACCCCTGATTAGTAGGAGGGCTCGGGGCCTGTTTCCTTCGCTGAGAAGGATCCTTTTCAAAATATCCCCTTTCTCGGTCCCAGTGGCAAGAGAGAGAGAGAGGAAAAGGAAAAGGATATAAATTTAAATAATGTGGCGCACCTGTTTTTGACGCGGTCATCATGACGGAGGTGAAACGGCGCCCGCTTCGCCTGCCAGAGGTGTCGCTTGCCCTGCCAAGGAGTTAATGCGACGGGACGGGCGATTCGCGGGGCATCTGTTGCGCGTGCGCGAGTCGTTCGTGGAACAGAAAAACCGTTTCACCTTCGAGTTTGAATTTCGCGATGGGTTCGGGCAAAGTTTTGGGTGGATCTTGCCCGGGCCTTTATATACCCGGAAGAGGGGTCGGTGGTGGTTCTTTACCCTGCCATTTGCGCTTGCCTTCTGCTTTTGTTTCCGCAACCTAAGAGAGTAGACAGAGAAAATCGCGCACCTCATCCCCTCCGCCTCCACCACCTCCGTTCGGCGATGGCTGACAAGGTGACCGTCGTTCCGCCGCGCGACCCGTGGCCTTTCTCCACCGTTACTGTGGAGGATCTGGACGCCCTTGTTACCAATGGTTTGCTCCGTCCTCTCTCCGGTGGGCCGTAGCCGGAGTGGATGGCCCCTGGGAGCGAGGCCGACCCGACTCCGCTGCCGGGGTACGTGGTCAGTTTCATCCCCTTCCATGAGTGGGGGTTTGGAGTGCCAGCGAGCCGCTTCATGCGGGCGCTCCTGCACTACTACGGGGTGGAGCTGCATAACTTCAACCCCAACTCTATTGCGCAAGCGGCCATCTTCGTGGCGGTTTGCGAGGGTTTTTTGGGGATTGACCCTCACTGGGACCTGTGGACTCATCTCTTCTCTGCGGACTTCTTCGCCGCGTCGATGGACGTGAAGAAGGTCCGTATGGCGGTGCGGGCCGGTGGCTGCACCCTCTAGCTGAGGTCGGGGCGCGCGCAGCAGTACATCCCTGCCTCCCTTGCGTCTTCGAACAAGGGGTAGCAGAACCGGTGGTTTTATCTCCGGAACGATGACGGGATGCTTCCGCCGTTTTCTCAACGAGTGGTGACCGCCGCCGGCAATAACTGGCGCTGGGGGCCACGCGCGAGAACCAGGAGAAGCTCCAGCCTATTCTGCATGCCTTGCAAAAGTTACGAGATGAGGGCCTTACCGCTGCGGGGGTCATCGCCACTATCCATCGTCGGAGGGTGCTTCCTTTGGTAGAGCGGCGGTTGCGACTCTCAGAGATGAAGCCAGGGGTCGATTTGGAGGGCTCACGGATGTCCTCGACATCCCTCTCCGCCGACGACCTCCTCAAGCGGGTAGCGGGTACGGTAGGGAGGGATGCTGGCGCCCTTAGCCAGCCCGCGATGCGTCCTGACCGTGGTTATGTGTCCCTGGTAAGTGTTCGATCCTCCTTCTGTTTTGCGCCGAGTTTTTTACGTTTTTAGCTCTCACTGTTGGGATTTTCGTTCGTCCTCAGGGGTTGAGGAGTTTTAAGCTCTCCCTGCCACCGGTCCCGGAGGACGTGGCGGCCCGAACCGCGCGTAGGCTCGCCTCGGAGAAGGAAAAGGAGAATAAGGACGCGGAAAAGGTTTGGGCTCGCGAGCAGATGTGAGCTCGGGAAGCCTTGGAGAAGCGTCATCGGAGGCAGGCAAGGGAAGGGCTCCCGCTGGAGCCGTCGCCGGAGACGCCTGACGACAATGATGATGATCATGATGATAAAGACGATGACATGGCGGACCGTCTTGGCCTCAGTCCGGACCCGAGGCTGGGCCAAGGGTCGCCAAGCCAGCCTCCAGGTGGGCTGGCACCACCAGTGTTTGGGGCCGGGACACCAAGGTCACGATCCGAGGAGCGGAGGTAGGCCAAGGGGGTACTTGACCCCTTGGCCGAGATAATCGAGGTGACTCCAGGGGGTCAGGCTGAACCGTATGCCCCCCAAGAGCAGGTGCCCGCGCCGGCCGCACAGGAGGCCGGTCCCTCGGTCGTCGTGACGACGCCTGGGCAGGTTACCCCCTCGGCGCCTCGGGCGCCCGAGGTGGAAGCGGCGTCGAAGCCGGCAGTGGGGCAACCCTCGGCAGCGTCTGCGGAGACCGAGGCCCAAGGGGCCTCCCCGCAGGCACGATTGGCCTTGCCCCGAAGCGGGTAAGTATCTGAGGATACCTCTGTTTTGGTTTTTTCATTGTGTGTCTTGAACTTGCTCTCTCTCTCTTTCTTTCAGCAAGCGGAGGCAGGGCTCGGCTGGTCTAGCCCCCACGAAGGCCCTTAAGACGGGGCCGGCCTCTACAGCCGGTGCTGCGGCGCGCCATGCCGGTTGGTTGGCCTCCGCACAAGGCGCCCTCCGGCGGGGGGCCCAGGCAGCACGAGTCGCCATGGGGCAAGCCTCCCAGGCTGACCCCCTGTCGGAGCGGCCATCATGTCGGGGGAGGCCGCTGACGCGGCCGCAGTCCCGAGCCCGCCTGACATGTTGCCGGCGCAGGCATCGACTTCTGCCGGGGCCGTCGCTGATTCACCCGCGGAGCCGTCCGTCGCCGCCGACGTCAGGATGGTTGAGGCGCCGCCGCCCGTGGTCATCCCCGACCTCCCCGTTCTCGGCCATGAGGACAGGGCGACCGTCGTTGCCGAGGTCGGTGATCGGAGGCCTGCCACCTTAGCCGAGGGGAGGCCCAGTACGTCGATTGTGGCGGTACCCGATGCATCGGCTGCAGGGGGACCCGACGCCTTGGTCGAGGGGCGCGCAGAACCATGGCCCGTCTTGGGGAGCAGCGACCTTATCCCCGCGTAGCTCAACCCCAATGAGTGGTGTGGGCAGCCGCTCCTGTTCTGGAGCCGCGACACCTCGGACTCGGAGCCCCTCCTCTCCCTCAACGATGAGCTGGAGGAGAGGTCTCGAGATAATTTCCATGAGTATACTGAGGCGGCGATGAGGTCGCTTCGGTCGACCATGGAGATCCTTTCCAGGGACGTTCCCAGGGTCTTCCAGGTAAGGATTTAGACATACACCTTGCGTGACCAGGGTATTCTTTGTAATATCCTATTTTCCTTCCTCAGAAACTTGGGGACGAGAGCACCGCCAAGTCGCTGTTCATCCGCCGCGAGAGCGATGTCTAGGATTCGTTGTGGTCCCAGTGGGCCGCACTTACCGAGGCCAATGAGCACCTCGCCCAACGGAGCGCCGAGGTGGCGGACCTTGGGCTGCTCTGTGATGAGCTGAAGTCGGAGGCAGCGACGACGCGGGCAGAGGCGGCGTCGGCACGGACGGAGGCTTCGTCGGCCCGGGAGCAGGTGGCTTCCCAGGCCGAGGAGATGCAGCAGCGGCAGCTGGAGCTTGGCCAGGTCATCGGCAAGCGGGACCAATCTCGGAGCCAAGTCGCTGAGGCTGTGAGCCAGGCTGAGGCCCTTAGGGGTCAGCAGGCTGAGGCTACGGAGCGGCTAGCCGAGGCGTCCGCTCGGGCCGGGACCCTTGCGGAGGGCCTGGTTGTGGCCGTCGGGTCTGCCCAGTCCGCCCAAGCCGTGGCCTCACAGCAGCGTGCCCGGGCCGAAGGTATGTTTTGCCCGCTTTGTGACTTTGTTTTTGTCTCCATTCTTCTCCTTGTGTTTGAAGAATTTTGTCCGGCTGTCTGCAGGGTTCAAGACGGCTCTTGACGAGTCCGTCAAGAGCTGCAAGGCGCTTGCCCGGGTGGCTGAGTAGGAGGCCGACCGCGTGGCCATGTCCGAGGCTATCTCGGCTTTCTGTCAGGCCTTTGGCCTCGACGATGTCCCCTCGGGTAGCTCCCCCCAGAGTCACCTGCGGGCCTTGGGCGGCCATGTGCGTAGTAGACTTCGCGGGGCGCTGCACCACGGCGTTAGGCGGGCCTTCGCCGTTCTCGCTTCCCACTACGACGTGGATCTGGAGCGGATCAGCAAGGGGTACTGCTTACCCGACGAAGAGGAGGCCGCCTTAGCCGAGGTCCAGAGGCTTGACGCGGCTGTTGAGGGCCCAAGCGCGGCGCTGGCTTCCTCCTTTGAGGTGGAGATCCTTCTGTTCGTGTCACCGTCCGAGGCTGGGCCAGATTCTGCCGAGGGTGGAAACGACGCCGAGGGTGCTGCTCCTCCCCCTGCCAATGTCTGAACCTGCAGGAACAGTTTGTTTTAAGTATGCGTATGTTTTTTGCGGCCGCTGAGGCCTAAACATTTTTATTGTCGGATTATAAAGCTGTGTTTTCTTTCCTCTTGTTTCGTGCGTTAGGACTTGTTCGGTAGCAAAATCGCTTATCCGAGCGCGAGTTACTTTTCGCGGAAGGTGATGAGTGAGGTATCCGTATCCCGGAGGCGTAGGAGTCCCTCGGCTCGGTCGACCTTGCCGTTTAAGTGTTCCTCTCGTCATTTTTAGGATTCCGTTATCGATATAGTCGAAAAGCACGAAAGTCGTTTTGGTAGAAAACTTTTCCGAGGAAAATTTTGACACAGAGGGGGTTCCCCCTTCTAGCCCCCGAGGGAGGGTCGGGCTTTGCCGAGGCAAGGCTGATCCTTCCTTGACAGTTAGACTTTATTTATATATGTAAAGAAAGAGAGATACATGAACGACTTGTAACATTTTAAGGGTAGAAGCGACGTAGCTATTGGATGTTCCAAGCATTGTTGTAGACCTTGCCTCGATCGTTGGCCAGCTTGTATGTCTCGGGCTTCAAAATCTTGGCGATGATGAACGACCCTTCCCAGGGGGGAGTAAGCTTGTGGCGCCCTCGGGCGTCTTGTCGCAGCCAAAGTAACAAGTCTCCCACTTGGAAGCCTCGGGGCCGAACCCTTCGGGCGTGGTAGCGTCGCAGAGACTGCTGATACCGCGCCGAGTGTAGTAAGGCTACGTCCCGAGCCTCTCCCAGCTGGTCCATTGAATCTTCTCGGCTGGCCTGGTTGCTTCGGTCGTCGTATGCCTTTGTCCTCGGGGAACCGTATTCTAAGTCTGTGGGTAGGACGACCTCGGCCCCATAGACTAGAAAGAACGGCAAGAAACTCGTGGCCCGACTCGGCGTCGTCCTCAGACTCCAAACCAACGAGGGTAGTTCTTTTATCCATCGCTTGCCAAACTTGCTGAGGTCGTTGTAGATCCTCGGTTTTAGTCCCTGCAAAATCATGCCGTTGGCACGCTCCACCTGCCCATTTGTCATTGGGTGAGCTACGGCAGCCCAGTCCACACGGATGTGGTGGCCTTCGCAAAAGTCCAGGAACTTTTTCCCAGTGAACTACGTGCCATTGTCAGTGATGATGGAGTTTGGGACCCCAAAGCGATGGATGATATTTGTGAAGAACGCCACCGCCTGCTCGGACCCGATGCTGGTTAAGGGTCGGACTTCGATCCACTTGGAGAATTTGTCGATGGCGACCAGCAGGTGCGTGAAGCCCCCAGGTGCCTTGTGCAAGGGGCCGACGAGGTCCATATCCCATACGGCAAACGGCCAAGTGATAGGTATTATCTGTAGGGTCTGAGCGTGCAGGTGCGTCTATCTCGCGTAGAATTGACACCCTCGGCAGGAGCGTACAATCCTAGTGGCGTCGGCCACCATGGTCGGCCAGTAGAAACCTTGTCGGAAAGCGTTTCCCACGAGGGCTCGAGGTGCTGCATGGTGACCGCAAGCCCCGAGTGTATTTCTTGTAACAGCTCTTGTCCTTGGGCAACAGATATGCATCGTTGGAGAATGCCTGAGGGGCTGCGGTAGTACAACTCTTTTTCATCACCCATTAAAACAAACGACTTGGCGCGCCGAGCCAATCGCCGAGCTTCGGCCTTGTCGAGGGGCGGCTCTCCTCGAAGGAGATATTCCAGGTACGGGGTCTGCCAGTTTTGGTTTGGTGCAACCCCATTCTGCTCTCCCTCGACGCGCAAGGCCTCACCCTCGGTGGCCGAGGGTACCTCGGGCTGGGCCGAGGTTACCTCGGGTTCGGGTGCGTCGTCGAGTTTGACGGATAGTTGATATATGTCCCTGGAGAAGACGTTCGGGGGAACCGTCGTTCGTCTCGAGGCTATTTTAGCCAGCTCATCCGCATTCTCGTTGTACCGTCGAGCAACATGGTTGAGTTCCAGCCTGTAGAACTTATCTTCCAAGCGCCGAACTTTGTCGCAATAGGCCTCCATTTTTCGATCGCGGCAGTGGGAGTTCTTCATGACTTGGTCAATAACAAGCTGCGAGTCGCCACGAGCATCGAGGTGCCAAACCCCTAGCTCGGCGGCGATGCACAACCCATTAACCAAAGCCTCATACTCAGCCATGTTGTTTGACGCCGGAAAATCGAGGCGTATAACGTAGCGCACATGTTTTCCGAGGGGTGAAATGAAGAGCAAGCCCGCACCTGCTCCAGTTTTCATAAGCAACCCATCGAAGTACATGGTCCAAAGTTTGTCCTGGATTGGAGCTGTCGGCAATTGGGTGTCGACCCATTCAGCCAGGAAGTCTGCCAAGACTTGAGATTTTATGGCGTTCCGAGGGGCGAATGAAAGTGTTTCGCCCATGAGCTCCACTGCCCATTTTGCTATCCTACCCGAGGCCTCTCGGCACTGGATGATCTCTCCCAGGGGGAAGGATGACACCACAGTAACCGGATGAGACTCGAAGTAGTGTCGCAACTTTTGCTGTGTCAGAATCACTGCGTACAGTAGCTTCTGGATTTGTGGGTAGCGGATCTTGGTCTCGAATAGTACCTCGCTGATGAAGTAGACCAGCCTCTGGATGAGCAGTGCATGCCCCACTTCTCGTCTCTCGACTACGATCGCGGCGCTGACCACCTGAGTGGTTGCGGCTACGTAAATCAAGAGGGATTCTCCCTCAGCAGGGGGCACCAAGATGGGCGCATTAGTAAGGAGTGCTTTAAGGTTTCCGAGGGCTTCTTCGGCCTCGGGAGTCCAAGTGAAGCGCTCGGCCTTCCTTAAGAGGTGGTACAAGGGCAATCCTTTCTTGTCAAGGCGCGAGATGAAGCGGCTCAAAGCCGCAAGGCATCCCATGACCCTTTGTACTCCTTTTAAATCTTTGAAGGGTCCCATCTTGGTGATGGCCGCAATTTTCTCTGGGTTAGCCTTGATGCCTCGTTCGGAGACGATGAACCCTAGGAGCATGCCTCGGGGGACTCCGAAGACACACTTCTTGGGATTGAGTTTTACGCCCTTCGCTCTTAGACACCTGAATGTTATCTCAAGGTCAGAGAGGAGGTCGGAGGCTTTCCTTGTCTTGACAACGATGTCATCGATGTAAGCCTTGACCGTTCTACCAATGTGCTCTCCGAACACATGGTTCATGCACCTTTGGTAGGTTGCACCTGCATTCCTCAAGCCAAATGGCATAGTAGTATAACAATACATGCCAAAAGGTGTGATAAAAGAAGTCGCGAGCTGGTCGGACTCTTTCATCTTGATTTGGTGATAGCCTGAATAGGCGTCGAGGAATGACAGGGTTTCGCACCCAGCAGTGGAGTCCACAATTTGATCGATGCAAGGCAGAGGGTAGGGTACCTTCGGACATGCTTTATTCAACCCAGTGTAGTCTACGCACATCCTCCATTTCCCACCTTTCTTCTTTACAAGCACAGGGTTAGCTAACCATTCTGGATGGAATACCTTTTTGATGAACCCTGCAGCCATTAGCTTGTGGACCTCCTCGCCTATGGCTCTGCGCTTTTCTTCATCAAAATGGCGCAGATGCTGCTTCACGGGTCAGGCACCGGCTCAGATGTCCAGTGAGTGCTTGGCGACATCCCTCGGTATGCCGGGCATGTCCGAGGGACTCCACGCAAAAAATTTGGCGCTTGCGCGGAGAAAGTCGACGAGCACTGCTTCCTATTTGGGGTCGAGCTCAGAGTCGATCCTGACTTTCTTGTCGGCGTCGTTGCTGGGGTCGAGAGGGACGGACTTAACCGCCTCGGCCGTTTCAAAGTTGTCGGCGTGGCGCTTCGCATCTGGCGCCTCCTTGGAGAGGCAATCCAGGTCGGCGATGAGGGCCTTGGACTCGGCGATGGCCTCAGCGTACTCCACGCATTCCACGTCGCACTCGTAAGCGTGGCGGTACGTGGATCCGACGGTGATGGTTCCCTTGGGGCCTGGCATCTTGAGCTTGAGGTACGTGTAGTTGGGGACGGCCATGAACTTGGCGTAGCACGGTCTTCCCAGCACCGCGTGGTAGGTCCCTCGGAACCCAACCACCTCGAAAGTGAGGGTTTTCTTTCGGAAGTTGGAGGGAGTTCCGAAGCAGACGGGCAAATCAAGTTGCCCAAGTGGCAGGACGCGCTTACTGGGGACGATCCCATGAAAAGGTGCTGCACCGGCCCGGATCGTGGACAGATCGACCCCCAAGAGCCCTAGGGTCTCGGCGTAGATGATGTTGAGGCTGCTGTCTCCGTCCATGAGGACCTTGGTGAGCCTAGCGTTGCCGATGACAGGGTCGACAACGAGCGGGTACCTTCCTGGGCTCGGTACGCTGTCGGGGTGGTCGCCTTGGTCGAAGGCGATGGGCTTGTCGGACCAGTCTAGGTAGACCGGCGCCGCTACCTTCACCGAGCAGACCTCTCGGCGCTCCTGCTTGCGGTGCCGAGCCGAGGCGTTCACCACTTGCCCACTGTAGATCATGAAGCAGTTGTGGACCTCCGGGAACTCCTGTTCCTTATCGCCCCTCTTCTTGTTGTTGCCTTGGTCTTTGCCACCTTCTGCTGAGGGTCCGGCCTTGTTGAAGTAACGCCGGAGCATGTCACATTCTTCAAGGGTGTGCTTGATGGGACCTCTGTGATAGGGGCACGACTCCTTGAGCATCTTGTCGAACATGTTGGCCCCTCCGGGAGGCTTCCGAGGATGCCTGTGCTCGGCAGCAGCGACGAGATCCATGTCAATGGCGTCGCGTTTTGCTTGTGCCTTCTTCCTGGCCTTCTTCTTCGTGCCACGCTGGACGGATGCCTCGGGGGCGTCTTCCTTCTGTCTTCCCTGAGGCTGCTTGTCCTTCCAGAAGATGGCTTCGACCGCCTCCTGACCAGAGGCGAATTTGGTGGCTATGTCCATCAATTCGCTCGCCTTGGTGGGAGTCTTGCGTCCCAGTTTGCTCACCAGGTCTCGGCAAGTGGTGCCGGCGAGGAATGCCCCGATGACGTCCAAGTCAGTGATGTTGGGCAACTCGGTGCGCCGCTTTAAAAACATCAGGATGTACTCTCGCATGGATTCCCCTGGCTGCTGGCGGCAGCTTCAGAGATCTCATGAGTTCCCAGGGTGCATGTACGTACCTTGGAAATTTCCAGTGAAGGCCTTGACTAGGTCGTCCTAGCCGAAGATCTGCGCGGGAGGCAGATGCTCCAGCCAGGCCCGGGCAGCGTCGAAGAGGAAAAGGGGGAGGTTGCGGATGATGAGGTTGTCGTCGTCCGACCCTCCCAACTGGCACGCCAACCGGTAATCCGCAAGCCACAACTCTGGCCTTGTCTCCCCTGAGTACTTGGTGATGGTAGTCGGGGATCGGAACCGGGCCGGGAACAGCGCCCGTTGAAAGTCGCCTAGAGGGGGGGTGAATAGGGCGAATCTGAAATTTATAAACTTAAGCACAACTACAAGCCGGGTTAGCGTTAGAAATATAAACAAGTCCGAGAGAGAGGGCGCAAAACAAATCATGAGCAAATAAAGAGCGAGACACGATGATTTGTTTTACCGAGGTTCGGTTCTTGCAAACCTACTCCCCGTTGAGGTGATCACGAAGACCGGGTCTCTTTCAACCCTTTCCCTCTCTCAAACGGTCACCTAGACCGAGTGAGCTTCTCTTCTCAATCAAACGGAACACAAAGTTCCCGCAAGGACCACCACACAATTGGTGTCTCTTGCCTTGGTTACAATTGAGTTTGATCACAAGAAGAATGAGAAAGAAAAGAAGCAATCCAAGCGCAAGAGCTCAAATGAACACAAATGTCGCTCTCTCTAGTCAATATTTGATTTGGAGTGATTCCGGACTTGGGAGAGGATTTGATCTCTTTGGTTGTGTCTAGAATTGAATGCTATAGCTCTTGTAATGTGTTGAAGGTGGAAAACTTGGATGCAATTGAATGTGGGGTGGTTGGGGTATTTATAGCCCCAACCACCAAAATGTGGCCGTTGGAAGGCTGTTGTCGCATGGCGCACCGGACAGTCCGGTGCGCCACCGGACACTGTCCGGTGCGCCAGCCACGTCAGCAGGCCGTTGGGGTTCGACCGTTGGAGCTCTGATAGGTGGGGCCTCTGGGCTGTCCTGTGGTGCACCGGACAGGTTCTGTAGACTGTCCGGTGCGCCAACGGTGCGTGCTCTGTCCTCTGCGCGCGCAGGCGCGCATTAAATGCGTTGCAGTCGACCGTTGCACGCGAAGTAGCCGTTGCTCCGCTGCTACACCGTACAGTCCGGTGTGACTCTAGACACTGTCCGGTGCTTCACCGGACAGTCCGGTGAATTATAGCGGAGCGGCCTCCCATTTTCTAGAAGGTAGCGAGTTCAACGTCGAGTGCCCTGGTGCACCGGACAGTCCGGTGCGCCAGACTAGGGTGCCTTTTGGGATGTCTTTAGCTCTCTTTATTTGAACCCATCTTTGGTCTTTTTATTAGCTTGTTGTGAACCTTTGGCACCTGTAGAGCTTATAGACTAGAGCAAACTAGTTAGTCCAATTATTTGTGTTGGGCAATTCAACCACCAAAATCAATTAGGAAAAAGGTATAAGCCTAATTCCCTTTCAATCTCCCCCTTTTTGGTGATTGATGCCAACACAAACCAAAGCAAGTATAGAAGTGCATAATTGAATTAGTTTGCATAATGTAAGTGCAAAGATTACTTAGAATTGAACCAATAAATATTTTCATAAGATATGCATGGATTGTTTCTTTATTTTTAACATTTTGGACCACGCTTGCACCACATGTTTTGTTTTTGCAAATTCTTTTGTAAATTCTTTTCAAAGTTCTTTTGCAAATAGTCAAGGGTAAATGAGTAAAATTTTGAGGAGCATTTTCAAGATTTGAAATTTTCTCCCCCTGTTTCAAATGCTTTTCCTTTGACTAAACAAAACTCCCCCTCTATAAAATCCTCCTCTTAGTGTTCAAGAGGGTTTTAGATATTAGTTTTTGAAGAGGGTGTACCAATTGAAATTCTATCAAAAATAAGATACCAACTGAAAAATTCATCATTTCAAGACCTTTTCTTAACTTAAATTTTGAAAAATTGGTGGTGGTACGGTCCTTTTGCTTTGGGCTAATACTTTCTCCCCCTTTGGCATGAATCGCCAAAAACGAATACTTGAGTGAAATATAAGCCCTTATGACTACTTTCTCCCCTTTGGTGAACAATAATATGAGTGAAGATTATACCAAAGTTGGTGAGTTGCTCGGAGCGACGGCGAAGGATGAGTGATTCAATGGAGTGGAGTGGAAGCCTTTGTCTTCGCCGAAGACTCCAATTCCCTTTTAATCTATGACTTGGTTTGAAATACACTTGAAAACACATTAGTCATAGCACATGAAAGAGATATGATCAAAGATATACTTATGAGCTATGTATGCAAGATATCAAAAGAAATTCCTAGAATCGAGAATATTTAGCTCATGCCTAAGTTTGTTAAAGGTTTGTTCATCTAGTGGCTTGGTAAAGATATCGGCTAATTGATCCTTGGTGTTAATGTATGCAATCTCAATATCCCCCTTTTGTTGGTGATCCCTTAGAAAATGATACCGAATGGCTATGTGTTTAGTGCGGCTATGCTCGACGGGATTATCCGCCATGCGGATTGCACTCTCATTATCACATAGAAGAGGAACTTTGGTTAATTTGTAACCATAGTCCCTAAGGGTTTGCCTCATCCAAAGTAATTGCGTGCAACAATGTCCTGCGGCAATATACTCGGCTTCGGCGGTAGAAAGAGCTACGGAATTTTGCTTCTTTGAAGCCCAAGACACCAGGGACCTTCCCAAGAACTGGCAAGTCCCCGATGTGCTCTTTCTATTAATTTTACACCCTACCCAATCGACATCCGAATAACCAATTAAATCAAATGTGGATCCCTGAGGGTACCAAAGTCCAAACTTAGGAGTATAAACTAAATATCTCAAGATTCGTTTTACGGCCGTAAGGTGAGCTTCCTTAGGGTCGGCTTGGAATCTTGCACACATGCATACGGAAAGCATTATATCCGGTCGTGAAGCACATAAATAGAGTAAAGAACCTATCATCGACCGGTATACCTTTTGATCTACGGATTTACCTCCCGTGTCGAGGTCGAGATGCCCATTGGTTCCCATGGGTGTCTTGATGGGCTTGGCATCCTTCATCCCAAACTTGTTTAGAATGTCTTGAATATACTTTGTTTGGCTAATGAAGGTGCCCTCTTGGAGTTGCTTCACTTGAAATCCCAAGAAGTACTTCAACTCCCCCATCATTGACATCTCGAATTTCTGTGTCATGATCCTACTAAATTCCTCACATGTAGATTCGTTAGTAGACCCAAATATAATATCATCAACATAAATTTGGCATACAAACAAATCATTGTCAAGAGTTTTAGTAAATAAAGTAGGATCGGCCTTTCCAACTTTGAAGCCATTAGTGATAAGGAAATCTCTTAGGCATTCATACCATGCTCTTGGGGCTTGCTTGAGCCCATAAAGCGCCTTAGAGAGTTTATATACATAGTTAGGGTACTCACTATCTTCAAAGCCGGGAGGTTGCTCAACATAGACCTCTTCCTTGATTGGTCCATTGAGGAAGGCACTTTTCACGTCCATTTGATAAAGCTTGAAGCCATGGTAAGTAGCATAGGCAAGTAAAATGCGAATTGATTCTAGCCTAGCTACGGGTGCATAGGTTTCACCAAAATTCAAACCTTCGACTTGTGAATACCCCTTGGCTACAAGTCGGGCTTTGTTCCTTGTCACCACACCATGCTCGTCTTGCTTGTTGCGGAAAACCCACTTGGTTGCTACAACATTTTGGTTAGGACGTGGAACTAAATGCCATACCTCATTCCTTGTGAAATTGTTGAGCTCCTCTTGCATTGCCACCACCCAATCCGAATCTTGAAGTGCTTCCTCTAGCATGTGTGGCTCAATAGAAGAAACAAAAGAGTAATGTTCACAAAAATGAGCAACACGAGATCGAGTAGTTACCCCCTTTTGGATATCGCCGAGGATGGTGTTCACGGGGTGATCTCGTTGGATTGCTTGGTGGACTCTTGGGTGTGGCGATCTTGGAACTTGCTCATCTTCCTTATCTTGATCGTGGGCATCTCCCCCTTGATTATTGCTTGTTGTGAACCTTTGGCACCTGTAGAGCTTATAGACTAGAGGAAACTAGTTAGTCCAATTATTTGTGTTGGGCAATTCAACCACCAAAATCAATTAGGAAAAAGGTATAAGCCTAGTTCCCTTTCAATCTCCCCCTTTTTGGTGATTGATGCCAACACAAACCAAAGCAAGTATAGAAGTGCATAATTGAATTAGTTTGCATAATGTAAGTGCAAAGATTACTTAGAATTGAACCAATAAATATTTTCATAAGATATGCATGGATTGTTTCTTTATTTTTAACATTTTGGACCACGCTTGCACCACATGTTTTGTTTTTGCAAATTCTTTTGTAAATTCTTTTCAAAGTTCTTTTGCAAATAGTCAAGGGTAAATGAGTAAAATTTTGAGAAGCATTTTCAAGATTTGAAATTTTCTCCCCCTGTTTCAAATGCTTTTCCTTTGACTAAACAAAACTCCCCCTCAATAAAATCCTCCTCTTAGTGTTCAAGAGGGTTTTAGATATTAGTTTTTGAAGAGGGTGTACCAATTGAAATTCTATCAAAAATAAGATACCAACTGAAAAATTCATCATTTCAAGACCTTTTCTTAACTTAAATTTTGAAAATTGGTGGTGGTGCGGTCCTTTTGCTTTGGGCTAATACTTTCTCCCCCTTTGGCATGAATCGCCAAAAACGGATACTTGAGTGAAATATAAGCCCTTATGACTACTTTCTCCCCTTTGGCGAACAATAATATGAGTGAAGATTATACCAAAGTTGGAGAGTTGCTCGGAGCGACGGCGAAGGATGAGTGATTCAATGGAGTGGAGTGGAAGCCTTTGTCTTCACCGAAGACTCCAATTCCCTTTCAATCTATGACTTGGTTTGAAATACACTTGAAAACACATTAGTCATAGCACATGAAAGAGATATGATCAAATATATACTTACGAGCTATGTATGCAAGATATCAAAAGAAATTCCTAGAATCAAGAATATTTAGCTCATGCCTAAGTTTGTTAAAGGTTTGTTCATCTAGTGGCTTGGTAAAGATATCGGCTAATTGATCCTTGGTGTTAATGTATGCAATCTCGATATCCCCCTTTTGTTGGTGATTCCTTAGAAAATGATATCGAATGGCTATGTGTTTAGTGCGGCTATGCTCGACGGGATTATCCACCATGCGGATTGCACTCTCATTATCACATAGAAGAGAAACTTTGGTTAATTTGTAACCATAGTCCCTAAGGGTTTGCCTCATCCAAAGTAATTGCGCGCAACAATGTCCTGCGGCAATATACTCGGCTTCGGCGGTAGAAAGAGCTACGGAATTTTGCTTCTTTGAAGCCCAAGACACCAGGGACCTTCCCAAGAACTGGCAAGTCCCCGATGTGCTCTTTCTATTAATTTTACACCCCACCCAATCGACATCCGAATAACCAATTAAATCAAATGTGGATCCCTGAGGGTACCAAAGCCCAAACTTAGGAGTATAAACTAAATATCTCAAGATTCGTTTTACGGCCGTAAGGTGAGCTTCCTTAGGGTCGGCTTGGAATCTTGCACACATGCATACGGAAAGCATTATATCCGGTCGTGAAGCACATAAATAGAGTAAAGAACCTATCATCGACCGGTATACCTTTTGATCTACGGATTTACCTCCCGTGTCGAGGTCGAGATGCCCATTGGTTCCCATGGGTGTCTTGATGGGCTTGGCATCCTTCATCCCAAACTTGTTTAGAATGTCTTGAATATACTTTGATTGGCTAATGAAGGTGCCCTCTTGGAGTTGCTTCACTTGAAATCCCAAGAAGTACTTCAACTCCCCCATCATTGACATCTCGAATTTATGTGTCATGATCCTACTAAATTCCTCACATGTAGATTCGTTAGTAGACCCAAATATAATATCATCAACATAAATTTGGCATACAAACAAATCATTGTCAAGAGTTTTAGTAAATAAAGTAGGATCGACCTTTCCAACTTTGAAGCCATTAGTGATAAGGAAATCTCTTAGGCATTCATACCATGCTCTTGGGGCTTGCTTGAGCCCATAAAGCGCCTTAGAGAGTTTATATACATAGTTAGGGTACTCACTATCTTCAAAGCCGGGAGGTTGCTCAACATAGACCTCTTCCTTGATTGGTCCATTGAGGAAGGCACTTTTCACGTCCATTTGATAAAGCTTGAAGCCATGGTAAGTAGCATAGGCAAGTAAAATGCAAATTGATTCTAGCCTAGCTACGGGTGCATAGGTTTCACCAAAATCCAAACCTTCGAATTGTGAATACCCCTTGGCTACAAGTCGGGCTTTGTTCCTTGTCACCACACCATGCTCGTCTTGCTTGTTGCGGAAAACCCACTTGGTTCCTACAACATTTTGGTTAGGACGTGGAACTAAATGCCATACCTCATTCCTTGTGAAATTGTTGAGCTCCTCTTGCATCGCCACCACCCAATCCGAATCTTGAAGTGCTTCCTCTAGCCTGTGTGGCTCAATAGAAGAAACAAAAGAGTAATGTTCACAAAAATGAGCAACACGAGATCGAGTAGTTACCCCCTTTTGGATATCGCCGAGGATGGTGTTCACGGGGTGATCTCGTTGGATTGCTTGGTGGACTCTTGGGTGTGGCAGTCTTGGAACTTGTTCATCTTCCTTATCTTGATCGTGGGCATCTCCCCTTGATTATTGCTCTCCTCTTGAGGTGGCTCAACATCTTGATCTTCTCCTTCATCGTTTTGAGCCCCATCCTCATCTTGAGTTGGTGGAGATGCTTGTGTGGAGGAAGATGGTTCATCTTGTGCATTTGGAGGCTCTTCGGATTCCTTAGGACACACATCCCCAATGGACATGTTCCTTAGCGCGACGCACGGAGCCTCTTCATCACCTATCTCATCAAGATCACCTTGCTCTACTTGAGAGCCGTTAGTCTCATCAAACATAATGTCACAAGAAACTTCAACTAGTCCAGAGGACTTCTTAAAGACTCTATATGCCCTTGTGTTTGAATCATATCCTAGTAAAAAGCCTTCTACAGCCTTAGGAGCAAATTTAGATTTTCTACCTCTTTTAACAAGAATAAAGCATTTGCTACCAAAGACTCTAAAATATGAAACATTGGGCTTTTTACCGGTTAGGAGTTCATACGGTGTCTTCTTGAGGATTCGGTGTAGATATAATCGGTTGATGGCGTAGCAAGCGGTGTTGACCGCCTCGGCCCAAAACCGATCCAAAGTCTTGTATTCATCAAGCATGGTTCTTGCCATGTCCAATAGAGTTCGATTCTTCCTCTCCACTACACCATTTTGTTGTGGGGTGTAGGGAGAAGAGAACTCATGCTTGATGCCCTCCTTCTCAAGGAAGCCTTCAATTTGAGAGTTCTTGAACTCCGTCCCGTTGTCGCTTCTTATTTTCTTGATCCTTAAGCCGAACTCGTTTTGAGCCCGTCTCAAGAATCCCTTTAAGGTCTCTTGGGTGTGAGATTTTTCCTGCAAAAAGAACACCCAAGTGAAGCGAGAATAATCATCCACAATAACTAGACAGTACTTACTCCCGCCGATGCTTATGTAAGCTATCGGGCCGAATAGGTCCATGTGTAGGAGCTCAAGTGGCTTGTCAGTCGTCATGATGTTCTTGTGTGGATGATGAACACCAACTTGCTTCCCTGCCTGACATGCGCTACAAATCCTGTCTTTCTCAAAATGAACATCTGTTAGTCCCAAAATGTGTTCTCCCTTTAGAAGCTTGTGAAGATTCTTCATTCCAACATGTGCTAATCGGCGATGCCAGAGCCAGCCCATGTTAGTCTTAGCAATTAAGCAAGTGTCGAGTTCAGCTCTATCAAAATCTACTAAGTATAGCTGACCCTCTTGTGGCAGAACCTCCCAAGTTATTGGGCCCACATGCACCTGTCCTTGTCTCAAAGACCTCAGACGGCTATGCATGTGCACCAAATAACTTAACACGATCCGTCCGAGTGTCCCAAGGACCTCGGATAAACCACTTACAACCAGAACCGCAGGATTAAGTAACACAAATCACACACACAACATTTTTGTAGCGGAAATCTTATTACCAAATTTTACAGGTTACAAAAATTTTACATTATTTTATCGGAGTGATTACAAAAGTATAAGTTTGAAATATATGCTAGCTCAAGTGACCATCCTCATTAAGAAGTATAGAAGAAGTACTTAGACTTATAAGAAGGCCAAGCCCACCGGCACTTAAACACCATCATCAGCAGCACAAAACTAAACCTGAAAAACAACAGGGAATAAAACCCTGAGTATGGAATTACTCAGCAAGTTTTACCCGACTAAGGAAAAGACTCTCAAGGGTATGCTGGATTTGGGAATCAAGGAGAGGCTTTAGCAAAAATCAACTTAGATACTTTTGCAGAAATAGCTTACTAAAGTGAGTCCTTACTTTCAATATTTTAACGCCAGATTAAATATTAATAGACTCTGTTTGCATATGGTCTACTTTCACCATCTCATCAATACAACCTCATTTTTTTCATGAGGTTCACATCCTGACTTAGGTTGCAGGTCAGTGATCAAGTCTCCACTCTCCGGGGATATAACGGCGATCCGAATCGATTTACTCAGCTGATGATCTCTAACCACACGACATATGTAGCACTTAACCCTTGCATATGTCAACTCACCACCAGGGTTCTTAAGACCAGATCAGGTTCACGTCAACCAAGAGCACAGATACACCACCGTCCAGCCTCTTGCCACGAAGGGTACACGCTACTCTCGCCACCGCTCCACGCCCATTGCGTGTTATCTTATTCTGGTATTAGTCTGCCCGAGGCAAAGCTTACCCTGTCCCATTTCTAGGGCATGTGGCCAGTTAAGATAGTCCTTGATCTAGCAGGCCTACATACGCATCCAATCCTTAATCAACCTGGGTAGAACATCACCTGTTCCTAGCCCAAGTCCCAATTTAAGTACTTCCATCCTTAGGATTGTTTGTGTTCCTTAGGATGAAAAGAGCATCACAGGGAACTTTGCAGTAAGATCCCACAATGCTCCCAATGAAAATATATTCTTGCAGGTAGAAGCCATCCTTCCTTAGGATAACCCCTGAGCTAGGCAGTATTGCAAAAGACAACCTCTATCCACAAGATCTAAGCAGGGCTAAGCATTTTTGTAAATCATGTTTTGATACTTCACCAGAAGTATCTATAAAGGTATGGATATCAAGGAAGGCAATGCATCAAAGTGTTCCAAGCAACTCCTATAAACCTAATGCACATTTCACTAGACTTAAAGTGTGCAAAAATTATTTAAAAACACAAGGAAGGGGTTGCATGCACCGGGGCTTGCCTGGGTAACACTAGGTTAGTGTTGTTAGACGTCCACTTGGCGATCATCCTTGTCCTAGCACTTGATCAGGCAGGTTCGTCCATTAGCATTACCATGCGAAGTAGTCCACGCTTGGGGTCAACTTGGCTTGTCTTTGGCGTTGCGCGATTAATTAACGTACCTGAATGAAATGCATTATGCACATGAATGCATGTTGGGACCATGCTTCGTCGCCGAAGGTCCTGCGGAAAGAAACAGCTTCGGCTGAGGCTACTCGTACGTGATGCCGAAGGTACCATTCATGAAGCTTCGGTATTATAGCATATCCGAAGATGGAGAGTCGAACCGACTTAAAGATAGAATGACCTTTTAGTCCATAAGGGTCTGAGTCATTGTTGTAAACTTTTATGAGGGGCATGATTGTAAATCCTCACAGGTTGTGTCCTGTGCCTATAAATAGTGAACAGTATTCCTTTACTGTTCACGCATTCCTGTAATTGCAAACGCATCACTTGGGAATTATTATTTGTCAAGGCAAAGGTATAAATGTACCTAAATATTATGTTTTAACGTTTTAGATTCATATAATAAGATAAGCGAATGATGTCATTTATTTCTGATGTATTTATCTTTAATGTTTCACATTTTATATTACTTTGTATTATTTTGTAAATTTAATCACGAAGGTGTAACCTTCGTGATATTCCACTCGTGGTCTTCGTCCGAAGTTCATTAAATCCTTGGGGAGATAATGCTTCAGCGGACGAAGGGCATTAATATTTAACATTTTATGTTGCCTTATTCTTAATTCATAGCATTTGAGAACAAGTCCCCAACATTGGCGCCCACCTCCGGTGAACTCACTTCCACTTTCCTGAGACAATGGCTTCGTTCAAGAATCAAGCTGGAACTGCTTCGGCTCCGAAGCTGATTCTCTCGATAACAGGCGGTTCATGCTCAGAGCCGGCTAACAAGAAACAGAAGAAGGAGGCGCAGAGAAGAGTACAACATGTAGGGGTACAAGGACCCTTCATCAAGTCAAGATGGTCTCACATTCCAATTACCTTCTCTCAAGAGGATCTTCAGCTCAAGGATTACCCACACAATGATGTTATGGTTATCTCTTGTGTGATCAAAGGATTTCTGGTCCATAATGTTTTGGTTGATACAGGCAGTGCAGCTGATATCATATTTGCTAAGGCCTTCAGACAGATGCAAGAGCCCGAAGACAAGATCCATGATGCCACACATCCCCTTTGTGGTTTCGGAGGAAGGCAGATTGTAGCACTTGGAAAAATCACAATGCCAGTAACTTTCGGATTTATCAATAACACAAGGACTGAGCAAGTTGTGTTCGACATTGTTGGTATGGAATACCCTTATAATGCAATCATTGGTCGCGGTACTCTCAATGCCTTCGAAGCAATTCTTCATCCAGCATATCTTTGCATGAAGATACCTTCGGACCAAGGACCTATTGCCATTCATGGAAGTCAGGAAGCTGCCAGAAGGGCCGAAGGAAACTGGACAGACTCAAAAGCAATCCATAACATAGATGGAGCTGAAGCTTGTGAGCAGTACAAGTTTAGAAGGGAGAAAGCTGCTTCGGCCGATCAGCCGAAGCCCATGCTTTTGTGTGAAGACATAGCAAAGCAGAAGGTGCTATTGGGATCCCAATTGTCTGAAGAACAGGAGAAAACCTTGATAAGGTTTCTGTTCAACAACAAAGATGTTTTTGCATGGTCAGCTAATGATCTTTGCGGAGTTAACAGGGATGTTATTGAACATTCGCTCAATGTTGACCCATCCTTTAGACCCAGAAAGCAGAGGCTTCGGAAGATGTCTGATGACAATTGCCTAGGATAGATTCTCTAGTCGATGCAGCAGCTTCATCAGAGCTTATGAGTCTGTTGGATTGTTATTCAGGCTATCATCAAATTTGTATGAAGAAGGAGGATGAGCCAAAAACCAGCTTCATAACCCCTAGTGGAACATATTGTTACCTTCGGATGCCTGAGGGGCACAAGAATGCCGGAGGAAGCTTCAGTAGAATGACAGCGAAGGTTCTTCATTCTCAGATAGGCAGAAATGTGCTAACTTGCTGTGACACCCCAGGTGTCAGTTTTGTGTTATGACGGGAGATTAATCCTAACCTCGAATGCTCAGTAAAAATTTCTCTTTCTCGCTCGCGTATGTCTCTGATTATCCAGATTATTCATTCACATTTCGCCAAATTCGGAATTATTCAATCTCACAGAAGGCCAATTTTGGAGCCTGTTAAAACTTTTATTTCTCAGAACGAATGCAAACTCGGAAATCATTCTCGAATTATAAATCTCATCTGAAGCTCATTAAATCAAACTCTCAACGACTGTTATCTGATCTAAGCCCGAATCCAATTCCTCAAACTTCGATCGATGTTCGACTATTCTAATCTGAATCCGTACTCTCAAAAGGAATACTCAGTATGTCGTCCTCTAATCAAATCTTACTCGACTCAGCTTAATACCTATGTGTTCGATCTGAATTCAAAAATCAACATCGGCGATGATTTTAAATGTCGCGATTTGTCTCTTTCAATCCTAAATCCGAAAGCCGGTCATATCTCGAGACAATTTATTTTCGAATCATGCATAGGAAATTATTGCCGAGCGAAATCAAATCAGACTCTCGGCCGAGTTAATCGCTCAATCGTCCGTTCGTCCGAACTGTATTTCGCTCTGTTCTCTGTTGAAACAAATTCCGCGGGAGCATTTTTATTCGGGAAAATAAATTAGCGCGGCCCGAGTACGTGTTTTGGGCTAAGCCCATTCCAGCCCGGCCCATTTGGCCCATGGGAAAAACCCTAACCCTAGTGCCCCTTCTATAAATAGGACTTCTCTCCCTTGCAAATTGGCAAATTTTCACTCCCACCCCTCAAATTTTCCAGCCGCCACTCTCTCTTCTCCTTTCTCCTCTCACGCACAACTTCCTTCTTCCCTGTCTCTTCTTCCTCGCGGTTGCAGCAGGGAGCTCAGCTCCTTCTTCCCTGGCGCAGCAGCAAGCTCCCTCCCATGGCGCCTCCACCTCCCTGCGCCCAGTTCATCTCCTCTGCCCAGCGCCGTCCCCCCCTCTCTGTTTCCCTTGAGCCCAAGTGCAGGGAGCTGCGCCCTTCTTCCTCGGCGCGCTGAAGCTCCTTCCATGGTGTCCATCACTCCTCCCCTTCTTCTTCCTCGAGCAAGCAGGCGCCCCTTTCTTCCACCCATGGCCGGCGCCCAGCAGCAGCCCTACGCAGCGCCGCTACTCCTTTTTTCCCATCTCGCTCTGCTCGCTCGGCCGCCAGCAGCCATGGCCGACCTCCACTCCCTTGGAGCAGGCAGCCCCAACAGCCATGGCGCCCTTCCCTATTCTCCAGCGCCCTCCCTGCCATCTTCCCTCCCATGGGCGCGAGCTCCACCCCCTGCAATGGACGCTGCGCGAGATCCCCTGGCGCCCCTGTTTTTTTTCATCCGTGCAGCTCCCTATTCGACTTCCATGGCCGCCCAGCTCCCATGGACACCCAGAAATTCCAGCAGCGAGCCCCCTTCCTCGCTGTTCGTCGTGGTGCCCACCGGCTGTTCGACAAAATACGCAGCAAGCCGCGCGCTGCAGCAGCCCTCCCGTTCGATCTCCACTCCCCTCGTCGTGTGTCGTCGCTCTCGTGCTCGCTGCGCAGCCCCATCCATGACGCCGTCGAAACCCGTGGTGAGAAACACCCCGCTGCCCTTGCTATTATCATATTTTTGTGCTCGGAAAAATATTGAACTATTGCGTGTGTCTAATCGCATCTAGTGGTCGACGCCGCGCTTCGCGCCTTGGCCATTCGACGAAATGCCGAGCCATGTGGACAGCCCACACGCCTAGTCACGACTCGTTCAGGTTGATTGATTTATAGTTTATAATACGTATGCTTTGATTGATGTCGGGCAGTGCATGTATATATGTGGATGTGTGTAATATGTTTTGGCTATACACGTTGGTAGGATCGCGTTTGCGATTGGAGAACAAGAGGTTAATTGATGTGCGTGATTTGTAGTTGTCTAATTATGTTTTGGTCGATGATGTGCATGTGGTTATATGTGTGTGAAAGTATAATTGTATGAATGGACGCGTGTAGGGAAGAAAATGAAATAGAAAAGAACTCGGGTATTTTTATTTTGATAGGAAAATATGCGATGCGTTGTTTGATGCGAAAACTAAGTTACAAAATGTGGATTTTGTTTTGGGAAATGCATCGATATGTGTTTATGTGAAAAGTGTATTTGTTTTAAGCAATGTGATGGGATTCGTAATTTTAGAGGGGATATATTTATTGATGTGGCGAGTAGTTTAGAGAATGCTAGTTTGCGTGGAGGATGTATCGTTAAGACATAAGTGTCAGAGTTCATTTATATTAGTGGTCGCGCCACATTGAGTGAAGTGTCTCGAGTGCACGCCATAATATGGTTGTATGCGAGACAGGGTTATGCGTATGATGAGTTTAGTAAAAATTCCATCGGTGTCAGTTGTGTTAAGTTGAAGTTTATTTGTGCATGTAAAGTAGTAAGGTATTTAATGCTTACGACTCTTAGTCGATGGTAGAAATTATCTTGGCTTAAATAGAGAGGTGGTGACATGCCAGAGTAGTCATCGCTTTCTCTATATTTATAGGTCGAGTCATGACGATGCGTATTATGCGCTCGTTAAATTAGGCTTCGCATATAGTGCATGATTGTGCTCACAATTTCGAGTAGACACTTCACGTAAGTCAAGTAGGTTTGTGATACAAGGATGTAATGGAGTTAGTTGTTTTAGGCTAATTATTGAAATACCCGGTTCGTAGGATAAACATGTAAGCGTTCATGATTTGGGAAGTAAGTGGTGATTGCGATTTGGAGATTTGTGGTTTACGATTCATATGAGTTGGTCGATGTGCGAATATACTTGTGAATCTGTGGGTTTATAAAAATGTTGTAGTATATGTTATGTCTCGGATTGCGGCAATAAAAGGCAAGTTGACGTGTATGTTATTTAGCGGCGATGTCGTTGCTCTAGTTAACCGAATTGTTAGATGGCGTGGTTAAGCTCGTAATCACGGTGAATTGCTTGTTGTAGTTTACATATGTATGGTTACGGTCGCGGGTAAAAAGTAGTAGTGTTCATATGATGTCTAAGTTAAAATGCAAATTATTGTGTGAACAACACTTCGATATCGACTATCGGGGAGAATGCATTGTTAATTAAATATGGTACTTCTAGTGCTCATAATGACACGGATAAAAATTAGTAAGTCCATTTGTTAGTTCTCACTTGGTTATTTTAACTCTAACAAATGTCAAAGTGTTATAATAATTCAAGTCTCTAGAACGCGGCAATTCTTGAATTGTATAGAAGCTGAAATGTATTGATTGCTGTTTTGGGCTGCACGTACTGTTTTCGGTGTGCTGTATGTTTGATGAACTAAATTGTGTTTTCTCTAGATATGTGCTATAGAAAAGTTGTAGATAACATGACTATCTTGCTTGTACAAAAATTTGACAGCCATAGGTCTGACAGTTTAGGAGTTATGCTTTTTACAAATTCAGTAACTGAATCTGCCCAAATTCTGTACAGATTGCAGAAGCTTCATTGTTTGCTTAAGTTAATGTTAGAATCAGTCCTTGTCGATTATAAGAAAGTTGTAGAGGCTTTTCTTATCTTGCTTGTGTCAAAATTTCATAACTATAGGCCTGACGGTTTATGAGTTATGAATTTTACAAACTGGTTGCTGTGTTCTGTCCACTGTCAGAACAGATTTCGAAAACTGTAATTTTTAATTTAGTTAAACCTGGAATCACTTCTTGTTGATTATAAAAGTTATGTAGTGCTTTTGCTGAGCTTTCCAAAAAGTCTTGGATCACTATTTTTGGTGGTCTGAATATTAAGTTATGGATGTTTAATGTGTGAAGACTGAATCTGTCCAGTTCTGGACAGCACAGCCTTCATAGTGTGTTTTACCCTTGATACATATTAAACCAGCCAGTGATGTTTATAAATAATTTGTAGAACATTTAATTAGCTTTCCAGAAAGTCTAGGATCAATTTGTTTGGATGTCTGAATCTTTAGTTATGGATTTTTCAAGTCACAGGTCTGAATCTGTCCAAATCTGGACAACGCTGTTGTATTAGCACGTTCTGACCTTGCTAAGTGTTGAATCAGGTTGAGTTGAAAATACCAAAGTTGTAGTTCACTTTTTAAGCTTTCCAGAAAGTCCTATTTTGCTATTTTTGGATTAATATTTGAAAAGTTATGATTAAAACAAGTAGCTGCTGTATTGCTGTCCAAAAATCTGCAAGTGCGCATTTGATTGTTTAGTTCACCTGTTGGCTAAAAATGTTTAATTAGCACCTAACGGACATCGACTTGTAATGTCTAAACTTAGGTTAACCTGCGTTCCATGATTAATGTGCTTGCTTGAGTAGTTGGTTGTGGAAAGGAATTCCTCCTCTGTTGAACTTGTGCTTGTGATGCTTTTGTATGATCACTAGAAGAACTAATGAAAAGCCGTAGCAAATTAAATAAACACTTGTACTTATGGGATCGTACTTGTGTTGCGTAAATATACAGAATGTTTGTCGTCTTTTAGTGGTGTTAACGTTGCGCGCTCGATGATATGTAGTTAGCTAACGCTAGTGTGTGTGGTGGCTTGTGATGTCTTGCTACTTAGTGTTTAATTCGCTAGCGTGTACTTAAAGTATCTTGTGCTACTTTTGTGCTACTTTCATTATATTCATACATATGCATCTTGCATCTCATTTAGGACCGAGAGATGACGATCGTGCAAGTGATGTGGTGCCACCCACAAGATGCAGTCGGTGGACGACCCAAAGAAAGATGGACATAACCAATGGATGCTCGCCAAGCGAGTACCTTCCCCAACAAACACTACCTAAGTGTTAAATTAAAGGCAAGCCCCGGTTTTATGCATAACCGTTTATATATGTTATTTTACTACACTTAATGTTTGTAGGCTTGTACTGTGCACTTAAGTATAGGAGTTGCCTGAAACCCTAGTTGCATGAACTCAGGATTCCTTTGAGATGGATACTAGTATGCTAGGTCGAGTAGCTGCTTTAATAATTAGGGATCTCGGTAGAAGTCGAGTGATTTTTCTAGCACTCGCGCGAGGTCAGGGATTTGTTGTATCCACTTTGGTAACAGAATGGTGATGGTCTGTGGACACGAGTCCATGGGGACGCGTGGTCTACGAGATGAAATTGGAATAAGGATTAACGTGCGGATACCTGTGACAAGCGTTTGAACGTACTAAACACATGCCGAGAAATATGGTAAATCGGTAAGCCTAGTACCTGAGTGAACCTGCCCGCAGATTGCCCTCCTCACGCGACCTGAGACGTGGTCTCCCATTCCGGTTATGGTGGGTACAAGTGAGGTCATTGCACGACGGCAGTCGGGGTCAGTGAGGCATTGTACGCCAAGGCGGTGAGCCCCTTTCTGTTGCCAGGGAATCGATGGGGACGGTTGATGTGTGTGGGGACGGAGTGCCCCTACATGTCGTGTGTTTAGGTTTACCTTGCAAGGATAAAAACTCGATTCGAATCGTCTGCTTCTCGCAGCTAATGAGACTGCTTGATCCATTGTACTGCATTGAGTAATAAGTGGAAATGAGGTGACTGATAAAAGATGTTGATGGATAAAATGTTTGATACCATGTATGCATAGCTCACATCTAGTTTAAAAAGGATCATACTAAAACTGGAAAAGCTAAAACTTGATTTTAGACTCAGCTAGTGCTTTTGGCAAACCAAACCCCTCAGCCAAACAGCTGCATGTCTAGAGGTAGAGGAGTAGACTCCTCACACCGGGTAAGTCTAGCTGAGTATTAGTATACTCAGCCTTGCTTGTGGCATAATTTTTGCAGGTACTCCTTAGGATGATTGGTTGATGGTATGACTTGGCCTTCATCCTTGCCACCGGGATAGACGGTCAAGTGGGTTATTGCTTCCGCAGGAGAGGACCAGGAGGAGTAGCGTGGCCAGGCTTCGCCATGTTACTCGGTTTTCTCCGTTAGTTATTTCCGTTGCATTAAAATTTATGGTTATTATTTCTGAAACTCCGATAATGTAATCACTAATGATACTCCTTAAATTTGTGGTATTATGCTTTATTGTATTTCTCTGTGCCTCACCTTCGAGTGAGCTAGTGGTATTCGATCCTGGATAAGTGGCTTTATCGGACTAGATCCGAGGGACTGACGGGTTATTCCTGTTTAAGTGTGTTGCTGCCCTTAGGGTGCGACTTGGGCACTTAAGCTGGAATAATTCGGGCGGTTCCGCCACACTTATGTTGATGATATCATTGTAAAAAGCACGAAGCAAGATAATCACATTGCTGATCTACAGGAGACCTTCGCTAATTTTAGACAGGCTGGTTTAAAGTTGAATCCAGAAAAATGTGTCTTCGGAGTGAAGAAAGGGAAATTTCTTGGTTGTCTAGTTTCAACAAAAGGGATTGAAGCTAATCCAAATAAAATCGAAGCTATCCTTCGAATGGAACCACCAAGTACAAAGAAGGGGGCTCAAAGATTGCCAGGAAGACTGGCAACTCTCAACAGATTCATATCTAGATCAGCAGAGAGAAATTTACCATTTTTTGAAGTGTTGAAGTCAGCCGAAGTTTTTCAATGGGGAGCAGTTCAGCAGAGAGCCTTCGAAGAGCTGAAGCAATATTTGATAGACCTAACAACACTAACTTCACCAACGCCAGGGGCTCAGGAAGAAGAAATGAATAAAGATGCTGAGGTTTGGACAGTATTTTGCGATGGATCTTGGGGAACCTTCGGAGCAGGAGCAGCTGCTGTGTTGGTTGCACCTTCCAAAGTTAAAACTTGTTATGCAACAAGACTTGATTTCAGTTGCACAAATAACATTGCTGAGTATGAAGCTTTACTACTTGGTCTACGGAAGCTAAAGGCAATGGGAATCAGAAGGGCGGTTCTTAAAACTGATTCCCAGGTTATTTCTGGTCATATTGACAAAAGTTATAAAGCAAGAGATCCGAAGCTTGAAAAATATTTAGACACGGTCCGAAGGATTGAGGCTTACTTCGAAGGGTTTTCTGTTAAAAATATTCCTCGTGGAGACAATGAATATGCTGATTTATTAGCTAAGTCAGCAGCACAGGGGCTGCCATTACCTTCGGAAGTATTTTTCGAAACAATAAAAGCACCTTCGGTTGAGCTTTTTGAAAGAGCAGTCCTCAACATATCCCCTGTTTATAGTGAAGACTGGAGAACTGAGATCATCTCTTTTCTCCAGGGTAACTTTCTTTCAGATGACGAAGCTTATAACAGGAGGATAGAGGCAAGAGCTCGACCATATGTTATAATAGAAGGGGAACTATACAAGCGTGGGGTCTGTTCTCTGTTACTCAAGTGTTTATCCAGAGCCGAAGGTATAGAATTGATGAAGGAAATACACGCAGGCCTATGTGGATCTCACATTGGATCTAGGCCTTTGCTTGGAAAAGTTTTTCGTTAAGGATTTTATTGGCCAAAGGCAGCTTCGGATGCAGCGGAATTAGTCCAAAAGTGCGAAGGTTGTCAGAAATGTGCAAGAGATCGAAAACAACCTTCGTCTTTAACTCAGTTAATACAACCCACTTGGCTGTTGCAAAGGTGGGGCCTTGATTTGTTAGGTCCATTACCACCAGCACAAGGCAACTTAAGATATGTTGTAGTGGCAGTGGAATATTTTTCTAAGTGGGTTGAGGCAAAGCCTTTAGCCACAATAACTTCGGTCACTATTCAAAAGTTTTTTTGGCAAAATATTGTTTGTCGCTTCGGAGTGCCGAAGGCCATTACTGTGGATAATGGGACACAGTTTGATTCCAAAGCTTTCAGAGAATTTTGCGATCAAATTGGCACGAAGATCCATTTCGCATCAGTTTGACATCCGGAGTCAAATGGACTTGTTGAAAGAGCTAATGGCATCATAATGACAGGAATAATGAAGTTAATCTTCAATCAGCCCAGGGGAAAGTGGCCAGATGAATTAATCAAAGTGGTGTGGAGCCACAATACAACAGTATCAAGATCAACGGGCTTTACACCATTCAAACTATTGTTTGGTGACGAAGCAATAACTCCGGAAGAGGCCAAAGCAGGATCAATAAGAATAGTAGCTTCGGCAGAAGGCGAAGCTGAAGCTGATTACTCTGTGGAAAAAGATGCTATAGAGGGGATCAGGCTTCAAGCTGTGGAAAACATCAACAAATATCAAGTTGAAACAATAAAATGGCGTGATAGAAAGGTTAAGCTAAAGAACATTGAACCAGGACACTTGGTGCTTCGAAGAGTGGCCAACCCTGAGACAGTAGGCAAATTACAGCTGAAGTGGGAATGACCTTTTTTGGTAGTATCTTCGTCAAGACCCGGTTCATACAGATTGAAGGATATGGACGGCAACGATATTCCTAGATCGTGGAATGCGGATGAGGTTCGGCGATATTATGTTTAGCTTGATGTAATTTTTTCTATTCTTTTTTGTGGCACCCTTTTCCTTTCCAAAGGGGGAGAAAGGTTTTTAATGGGGCCACAACATGTAATTTTTCTTTTCCTTATTTCAATTCTATAAGAGTGATATCCCCCAAAAAATGTAAATGTAAATGCAAAGGAAAAAAGAAAAGAAAACAGGGAGAAGCTCAAAAGTCGTTCCTAAGGGAATGCCGAGCTTACAGCGAAAAATAAACGCTGATTCCGTCGAAAGTAAAAAGCGAAGAAGCTCCTAAGGGAGGCTTACAGCGAAAACTAAACGCTGATTCCGCCGAAAGTAAAAGGCGAAGAAGCTCCTAAGGGAGGCTTACAGCGAAAAGTCAGCGCTGATACACCGAAAAGTAAACGGTGAAGCCAAAAAAAACGGCAAAAGGATTTGAGTCATTCCCAATGGAATGAAGGCTATGATTATGGTTTGGAATATATTCCGATATTCATTTGCACGACACATTACATCATGACATTTGCATTCATAAACATTCATTTAGACATATATAGAATCATCATCATCATATCACAAAAGACAGATGCTTCGGCTATGAGGAAAAACTTCGAAGAAAGAGGAAATTTTCATGCTTCGTTGTGTATGAAAAGAAGGGAAGGTGTTTTTCGCCTTCGGCTCAAAAGTGAAGTTTCGTTCACAGCAAAGCAGATTGTACACAGATAAAGGAGACAAGATATATTACAAGGTATGTACAAATTTACATAAGTTTTTTCCACAATTATATTACAAAGATTTCTCCAGAATTTTTTGCAGGAAAGTCTTTTATAGCAACTATTAAGCTTCAGCCCGTCATTCTTCAGCTTCGTCATCCTGCACATATTAAAAAGCAGAATAAGAAAGGTGCAAATTTCAAAGAGAAGGTAAAAGTAACAGATATAAGTTTCTCACCGTCTTAAGGTGGCTCCGAGCTTCGTCACCAGCCATTTTCCGCCCGCCATTTACTCAAATCTGGGTCATAAATCTGTTTCCGATGCTTCGGGCTAGGCTTGGGATATCAACCAAATCTGCTGCTGACAAGCTGAAGTTTGGCCTATTTACAATTTTTCCGTGCGTACGGCCAGCCTTCAGGAAAGCGGTAGCTGTGCCTCGAGAAGCTACCAGGGCGCAGAAGTCAGCATGCCCAGCAATAACTTCGTCAAGTGCATCAACCTCGTCTTCAATGTATTCCAAGGTGCTGGGCAGGTTTTCAGCTGAAGGTGTAAATTTTTCAGAGCTGGCTCCGATAGAGTGAAACACATCCTTCAGCCGTTGCACGCATCGGCTACCGAAATTTAGGCATTTCTCCTGAAGCTCCTTTAATGACTTTTGCAGATTTGAATTCTTTTCGATCTCAGTCTTGAGACTTGTTTCGAGGTTGTTCTTTTCCTGCTCAGATTTTTCTGACTTTTTGAGTAATTCATTGTTTAACCTGTCATTTTCGGCCTGGGCCTCGGCCAGTGAGCCTTCCATAGAATGAATAACGAAGTCTTTCTTTTCTAAGGCAGCTTCGTGTTCTTTAGCTATGATTTCAAGGTCTTGAATGACGAAGTCCTTCTTCTTCAGAGCAGCTTCGTAATTTTCAACTTTGTCTTCCAAATCTTTGATGATAGCTTTGTTTTTCTCCTCTTCAAGATCTTGTTGCATTTTTAGCACTTTACTTAGTAATATACTCTGCCAAAACAACCTTCGTCAGAAAACGACCTAAATAATAATAATAATAATAATATTTTTTACCTTAAAATTAGCATAGAGCAAGCTACCGGCGATATGTTGTCGCTGGTACCTGCAAAGGTCCGCTTCTATCTTCGGCAGGCCAACGCTTTTGGAGAAGGTCCTAACAACTTTGGCCTCGGTGCGATTCCGAAGGCATCTTAGCTTCCCTTCGTTGACCCCACCAAATAGCAGAGACCCTGGTTTATATCCACAGGATATGGCATATTTCTTCAACTCTTCTTTTTCAGCGCCTGTTAACTCTTGTCCAAGTAAATCTTGAAAGTTAAAATTTCCTTCCTCCAAAATGTCTTCAACCTGCTCTTTTCCTTTTTCAGTAGTCGTGTTCACAGCAGCCACAACAGCTTCTTCTTCAGCCATTTTCAGAAGTATATTGTCAATAACATCAAGTGTGGTTTCCAGGTTAGAATCTTCGGTGGTCCCAGCTTCGGCTCCGGTGGCTTCGGCTCCGGTAGCTTCGGCTCCTGCGGTTTCAGCTTCAGTGGTTTTGGCTCCGGTAGCTTCGGCTGCGGCGGCTTCGGCTCCGGTGGTCTCGGCAATGACAATTTTTGACACCGATGTCGGTGGCGGTGTCTGATGAATCACATCCGCCACTTGGATAATTCTTCGTTTTTTTGGCTTTGCAGGACTTTCTGCTGCCGAAGCTTCTTTGTCCTTCTGAAAAAACTTCGTCAGTTCTGGTGCCAGCGGACTTAGCTTGACAGGCAAAGGTTCAGTCATTACCTTCAGAATCTCTTCTACTTCGGCAGCAGAAGGTGTCGCAGGAGCTTCCTCCTCTCGGACCAATGTCTTTGATTTTGGAGATGCGGGTTTTGGAGATACAGCTTTTCTTTTCCTTGGAACAGTTACCTTCGGCTCTAGGCTCAGTTTTTTAGAAATTTCTTGTTCCTTTTTGGCCAATTTGGTGCTTTCTTTGTCAAGGGCGCTGGCAATTCTTTTTCTCTTCGGGCCTTCGGCATCTCCGCCCAGTTGCTCATAATCAGGATAGTCAAAGTTTAAGGCATCTAACACTCGATTCAACCTTCGTTTGGGGCGACTGCCGAAGGCTGCTGTCATCAATTGATCTTCTTTCTTAGAATAATTTCCAAGGATATCGTTGCACATAATCTCGATTGTGTCCAACCACTCCTGGCAGGGATTTTTAAAGTGTTTCTTAAACTTATAATAATAAGGCAATCGAACAAGTTCTCCCTTTTTCTTTTCTTCCTCCAGCTTCGGCATCTCCCAATCCCTCATTGTTGGGAACACTTTAAAAGCCAGAAATTCCTGCACCAAGTCTCTAGTGCCAATGTGATCTGAAATCACGCGAAATTCAGCCATAGCAATTTGGCTCGGGCTCCCCCTTATCATGTTGCATCGGGGCCTCGTTTCTCCGAAGGTTAGCTCCAGTGGACTCTGGACCAATTTATCTTCATCTTTATCAACTTTAACATAAAACCACTCAGATTTTCATCCGGCTGGCCATTTGCTTCGGTAGCTTATCACTGGAAACTTCATAGTCTTGCGATAAGCAAAGTTTTAACATCCAAAATTCTCATGAAGACCATCTCCTCTGGCTTTAGTCTGATAGTGTAGTTCATGGACTCGGCAGAAACCTTCGCCGAACGGTTCCACTCCTTGACTACGAAGGGCCCAAATATAAACACTTAATCTAACAATGGCATTACGGGTCAGCTGATGAAGGTAAACCCCAAATTTCTTCAAAACATCAGCAATCATCTCATTCAAAGGAAATCTTAATCCTGCTTTAAAGAAGCTTTTGAACACTACTACCTCATTCTTTTCCGGCTTCGGAGTAGTTTCCTCTCCGCCAAAACGAACCAACTCCTTTTTTGCTTCGCTGAAGTAGCCCAGCTTCATCATTTTCGGAAGGTCAGCTTCAGAGATGGTGGACTTTCCAAAGTCCAAATGACTAGGTTTAGTTGGTACCCCGCAGCTGAATTCATCCTCAGAACCAACTTCTTCAACATCAGCTTGTGTTGCTTCGACAGCAGGTGTGTCCTCTGCTGTAGCTAGCCCGGAGCGCCTCATCGCTGCAGAAATCGGAACAGTTTCAGCAGCTTCGGCCTCATCTCCATCACGCTCAACTCTAGCAGTAGAGCGCACTCTAGCCATTTGAATTTGAATTTCTTAAAAAAATTCCTTGGAAATTAATAACCTTTTTTCCGAAGCTCTTTTTCTGACGAAGCAGAGACTAAACTGGAGCTTCGTTTGAATGCGAAAGTCAAGCTTCGGCTATGGTTAAATTTGTGGCAGCAAAACAGTGCAATAGCAATGAATGCTGTGGTAACTTCACACCTACCTGTCTGTTTATATAGTGCTGCAGGTAAGAAGGTGAATCGTCAGGATTTTTACAACGGGAAAACAGTCGCTCGCACCCACTGCACGGTGGGCCGCAAAAACCAAAAAGTGAACCTGCATGGTGGGATCTGGGATCGTTCCGCGCTCAGAAACTGTATCGTTTCTCGACAACGAGCTCAGGGAAGGTGTTTTCGGACCTTCGGCTTTCTGAAGCCTAAGAGACTTTTTTCATGGATCAAACTCGTTACGAAAAACGATCTAGCACCGCGAAGGGGCTACTGTTGGGACCATGCTTCGTCGCCGAAGGTCCTGCGGAAAGAAACAGCTTCGGCTGAGGCTGCTCGTACGTGATGCCGAAGGTACCATTCATGAAGCTTCGGTATTATAGCATATCCGAAGATGGAGGGTCGAACCGATTTAAAGATAGAATGACCTTTTAGTCCATAAGGGTCTGAGTCATTGTTGTAAACTTTTATGAGGGGCATGATTGTAAATCCTCACAGGCTGTGTCTTGTGCCTATAAATAGTGAACAGTATTCCTTTACTATTCACGCATTCCTGTAATTGCAAACGCATCACTTGGGAATTATTATTTGTCAAGGCAAAGGTATAAATGTACCTAAATATTATGTTTTAACGTTTTAGATTCATATAATAAGATAAGCGAATGATGTCATTTATTTCTGATGTATTTATCTTTAATGTTTCACATTTTATATTACTTTGTATTATTTTGTAAATTTAATCACGAAGGTGTAACCTTCGTGATATTCCACTCGTGGTCTTCGTCCGAAGTTCATTAAATCCTTGGGGAGATAATGCTTCAGCGGACGAAGGGCATTAATATTTAACATTTTATGTTGCCTTGTTCTTAATTCATAGCATTTGAGAACAAGTCCCCAACAATGCATATAGACAGGAATAGCACAAATCTAAATAGTGTTATACGATAGCGAATTAAACACCTAGCGGCGAGGCGTTGTACAATTTTGTACGGAAACACTAGTTATTAATATACGACTACGCGCTATAATTACACTTCTCTAAATTAAACGAACCTAACACAAACATCACAAACAACAATCATACACTTTAAACATAATTAGCCTAAACACAACTCATCATCTACTTAATTAAATGCTAAATTTATCTCTCGCTTTATAAATTATATCACTTTGCTTACCAAGAACTAATTTAATTTTATTTTGCATCACACATATTTATTTAATCTATCTAACAATTCGGCTAACAACTTGCGCGCCAGTAATAAATTTAGCTTAGATTCACTACTTTGATTAACGAATATGAATCCGAGTTTTTCGTCGATTACATGTTGAATACCGTACTAATATTAAATTACTCGAAACTAATAACCCAAGCAAACTATCTAGAACGTAATAACTATTATAACGCAAGGGAGCAGCAACATGTACGACTACCGATCAAACTACCGTAAACGATTCAGATAGTCTAATAAATATCACATTTAGTCGACTGGAATAACGAATCCACTTACCGTCCATTAATTCCGACTTAAAGCTTGCGAGAGTGTCGACAGTCTCCGAATAAAATCTTCGATCGAACACCTGGCGAGCATTGAACTAAGCTTTACTCTCTCTTCCATCCACAATTCTTGGAATCTTTCCATATGAACTAGAACTCCGCATAACTGGCGACGATTCTTGTTCTGGCTTTTCGCCGAGTATCAGGGGTATCGACTAGGGGATTGCTTTTGTCGTCGCGAACACCAGTCGAAGACAGCACGTAGGGACTGTCAGCAAGACGAGACGATGAAATAACGACGAACTAGCAAGTTGAGCCACGGCGAACGATGTCGACAACAAGACCAGGGCGGCACAGATCCGGGACTGTTGTACGCACGACCCGACAATGAACGACGATACCCGGCAAGATCGTCGACGCGATGAGAATTCAGGCCAAGCGAGCCGAGAGGACACGCTGGCGAGCAGAAAACTCCGGTCGACACAACAGCAGGGAAATGGGCGCGCAGAATGCCGAGCAGAGCGACAACGGCGACCAGGCGAGATCCGAACGCGGCGAGGAGACTCCACGTCGCAGAGAAAAACAAGGTGCAGGGGCTGGACGCGGCATGCTGGAGCTCCGACCAGCAGAGAGGCACGGCGGCTAAGGAAGGTGGAGCTCGCGCGACAACAGAGCTGGGCGCGACGCAGGGAGCAGTGCTAGCAGAAGAACTCGCGCGCGCTAGGGAGCTAGGAACGGCGCGACACGCAGAGAGCTCGGGGCGCAGAGCACCATGGCGGTTCGAGGCAAGCGCGCCCGCAGCCAGAACGGACTGGGAACAACAGAGAGCAGAACGCGTCGGCATGGGAGAGGGAAGCTGGTGCTGCGCGATGGAAGAAAAGGAGCTGCTGGGCGTCCATGGTGAGCGGTAGCAGAGAGGCTGGGACGTGGCACTGGAAACGGGCAGAGGCAGCTCCGAGCTTGAGGAGCACGGCGCGGTGGCCACGGGAAGGACGCCGGTCATGGAAACAGGGGGCAGGGCGAGCTCCATGGCAGGCGGCCGAGCAGAGGAACTCCAGCCAGGGACGCGCAGCAATCCAGGGAGGTAGGTGGCCGAGCTGGGAGTTGAGGGCGGCCGAGCGCCAGATCTCCCCTGAGTTGGCTGGCGGCACTAGGGAAGAGACCTCGGCTGGCTGGGAGAGATTCACCATGGTTGAGCAGTGGAGAGAGAGACAGCCGGGGAAAGCAAGGGTGCGGCGAGCTAGCGGCACCAGGGAACGGCGGGCGCGATGGAGCAGGAGGCCGAGCGCCATGGAGATGAGCAGGGCTGAGCGACGCAGGATGAACCGAGCAGAGAGGAGAGGGATGAGCGAGAGAGGAGCGCGCGACGTGCAGGATTTTATCCTAGTGCTTGAGCGGCTGATGAAAAAGATCAACGAAAGGATGAGCTTTACGGCTGCCGCATGGGGGATAGGAACGAGCGATGGAAAAATCAAGGGGTAGGGCGACTGAGTGGCTAGGGATAGGAACAGTAGATATTCTTTTTGATTTTCTTTTCTTTCTTTATTTTATCGAGAATCAGAGATATTTTTGAATCCCGATTTTTAGTGATGTATAGTGGTTAAATATACAATACAGATACATTTTAGTTTTCCGAATCATGAAACAAAGTCACAAGAATAACAGTTTAGACGGTTCGGTCTGACTCTCGTTTAGATAATTTTCGTGACTGTTTCGGGCAACACGGAAACGGACTAGATATCGGATACATTATTCTGAGACAACACTGGTTTAGTCGAACTTGGATAAAAATTTATCCGATGTCTAAACACAGTTGATTTTATTATTTTACAGAGTGTGCCGAAGAATAAATTGAATTATATCCTCGCGCACGATTTCACTAAGACGACGCACGATTCGGATTATTTGCACCGAGTATTTTAGTCGTCGAGTTCAAATTAATCTGTCCGGGATAAAAATCATCCGAGTGCGTCGGACTCCCGAATTCGTATTCGCGCGAGCGATGAATTTTAAATAATCACCGGACGCACCAATTTTCGGAACAATTTTGTTCCGAACATCACGAAAATTTCGGAAGAGCCCGGACAAATAGAAGTAAAAATGATGTCGCACTCGCGACAAACGGAATAGATGTGATTTGAAAATTGCGATAGGCGAAGATGTTTAAAATTTAGCATCTGTGTTATCCATTGATTACGTGCTTAAATCCGTACTCGTTGTCGAGCGGAATATAAACACCTGGGGTGTTACAGCCCTCCCCCCTTAAAAGAATCTCGTCTCGAGATTCGGAGCGAAATACTTTCAAGAGTAGAGAAGCATGTAACCCATGTCCATATCAGCGATAATCATGAGACAGTTCCAAATAAAGGCGAGTGTCTCAGGATGTTGTTTCTCTAGTGGACATAACATGAATCGCCTTAGGCTAATTTAGAGATGTCCACCAATAGAGACGATGTCTGCCAGAAGAACACATAAGGTTTCATGTGTGCAGTTTG
The DNA here is from genome assembly GCF_902167145.1 of Zea mays. Classification (NCBI taxonomy): domain Eukaryota; kingdom Viridiplantae; phylum Streptophyta; class Magnoliopsida; order Poales; family Poaceae; genus Zea; species Zea mays. The sequence goes on along the minus strand of NC_050104.1, from coordinate 38,864,032 downwards.
CTTTTTTTTGACACTGTACTATCTGAGTCTATTGGGCGAGCAGTAGATATACGACTTTACTCAAACAGAATCAGATGCAACCTCTTGGGTAAACACACAGAAAGAGGTTTACCAACAAGTGGTCACAGTGAGTTTGTAGCACACGAGACGGATGTGGATGTCGAATACTGTCGCGGTTAACATGTGGTTAACCCGAGAATTCAAGTCCACAAAAGATGGTATAGATTCGAGAAAATCACCCGCTAAGGGATCTACAGATGCGGACTTTGGAACCAGTCCATTTTATCAAGCACTAGACATGGCTCGACTTGATCACCCACGCTGGAAAAACACACGTGAGGCGTTCGAGACACGACTAGAGTGATAATTAGGTGGTTACTGGCCGACTTAATCTCGATTCTTGAAAGTACTTTCTTCAGGGTGGGTTAGACCAAAGTGAGTTCAGGCAAATCGATAAAACGATCTCTAAACTCAATCTTTGTTCATTGGGCAGTTACAAGTTAGTAAAACCAACTTGTTGAACTACTTATAACATTGAGTAGGTCCTCTCAGTACCATCGGTAAGCAACACAGTTGAGAGCTCACTTTTGTTACTAGGTGATCATGCACTTGGGTAGAAATCCATTCGGTCAGATTGTTCATCTGTTTCTTCATACGAGATGAACTAACTTGGTTCGGAAATACATGGATTAATAAGAGAGTGAATGAACAAACTCCTGCATCTCAGCAGCAGGGGAAGTCAATCTCCATTTGAGAGCTAATTAGTTGTCTTGCCAACACTAAAAAGCTCCAAGGCTTCACCTTTACACAAAGGATGTAAAGGGAACTTGTATGAGTAGTCACTACTAAGATCAAAGAAAAGAGACCACACACGAAAGTGGTATGCCCTTTTGATCCAATAAAGATGATAGATGTTGCTTGATCACTTGACAAACAACATAGAAATTATTTTAAGGGAAGGTCCATGGAAGATCACACATCAGTGTAGTTTCACAATGGATCATGACTAGAGACCTCGATACCAACATGCGCCAAGCAGCAAAATCCTGTGTGCGCATTCACAGGAGGCCCTCAGTTTTGTCGCGGTACCATAAGTCCTTAACCATGACACCATTACAAAACTGGCACCAACAATGAATCTGACGTAGCAAAAACAGATTGTGCCAAGATAACGCATTGACATAGTCTCATAATGGATTACAACTACTAACTGTGATACCAGTGCGTGCCGAGCAGCACAACTATGTGTGCGCACACACAGAAGGCCCTCGGTTTCGTCACGGCACCACCGGTTTTAGTCATAACACCATTATCAAACATAACCAATAAGAAATCTCGCACAACACAAATAGACTGGGCAAGGGTGATAATATACAAAGAGACTCTACCTATCAAAACGGTTACAAGTAGAGAGCCAAATAGATTATGGCCTGATGAAATGAACAAGGCATGGCCATAACCTAAGCTTGATAAAAGGAGTATGATGGGAGACTGTTACTTCAGCTCCAAGCATATCTATATGCCCATTGCAGCGATTACAAGATCAAGGATTAATTTGGTATGCCTTCAATAGATATGGGGAAACCAAAGGCATCAAATTCAAGAAAATACTCGGATAGGTCTTTTCTGGGTTAGGTTGATAAAGCAACATGGCGATCCTTAGAAACAGGCAAACTGGATAAGGTACATCAGCTTGCACCAACCGATCAAGGACATGGTTTAGGATGAAGACATGACTCGAGATTCTTGTTTTAAGCCCGGGTACACTTTATGTTCAACAAAGAAATTATCTAAGCATTTATTTGTATAAGTTTGGGTCAAGGAGGGGTAACGGAAAAATCAACTTTGGTCATGGTTCACCAACTAAGAACATGGCCTAGATTTGGGTTTAGGCAAACAAGTCACTAACCTTCTACCGACATATTAAGCACAAGAGCACACATATAGCATCTAAACATAATACCTAATGATCGAAGAATAGCTATTTTATCGAAGTTCATAATTCAACATTACACCAGATTATCTACAATCACTGGTTTCTGGAATAAGGATGAGTGAAGCATTTTGGATGTATAGGTGACAAACATGATGCAACAATCAGGATGAATGCTCGTCCTACACGTCCTCACTGATTTTGCCAACATAATGTGGCCATAGCGTTCTATATCGGTGGCATACTTGCGACTCTCACGGTATTTTGCTAGTCGTCAACTACACATACGTTTTCGAGGTTAGTGTGCCTGCAGAAAATTCCATCACAGCCCAGTTCCCAATGATGCAAGTCACACATGACAGTGTATCACAGTTTATACTCCATGTATTGCTATATGGAGGCCAGCTCATCATTAAGCGTCGAGCCACGCATAGGCACCGTTGCCACACTTTAACCATAGGGCAACTCATTATGGTAACTCACCTTCTTACCTGAGTGTAGGTGCGTCATTACAAGTACATTACACTTCTCAGTATTCTCATGTATGTATACCCATACACATCCATGGGGTACTGAATCCCAAAAAAGTAAATACTCCACATTGCAGCATTCATATATACATATGTGTAACATGTATATAATCAAGCGCTTTTTATGCTCTTCCCTAGACCGACGTTTGTTCGGTCATGCTCTCACATCTCACCTTACCTTGAGCGTCGATCCATTCAGAACTGAATGGCCTCAAAAATAACAATACACATGTATGCAACACCCCCGGTTGTGGGTTAGTGGTTTTCAAATAAGCCACCTAATAGTCCTTAATTTAGGGCATAACAGAGGATGTCGCTAGCATTATAGTTTTTCAAAACTGTTTTTCAAAGCCAAACAATGTGTTTAGTTGAAAATAGGTTTTTCAAAACCAAAACTTTGTTTTTAAAATACGTATGTGACCGTATATACTTAATCCTGCTCCGATACTAGCTGTGGCAGAACCTCCTAAGTTATTGGGCCCACATGTACCTGTCCTTGTCTCAAAGACCTCAGACGGCTATGCATGTGCACCAAATAACTTAACAGGATCCGTCCGAGTGTCACAAGGACCTCGGATAAACCACTTACCACCAGAACCGCGGGATTAAGTAACATAAATCACACACACCAATATTTTTGCAGCGGAAATCTTATTACCAAATTGTACAAGTTACAAAAATTTTACATTATTTTATCGGAGTGGTTACAAAAGTGATTCAAAGAATCAAACTTATAAATAATTTATAATATTTCAAAGTTTAATTCTTTGAATCACTTTTGTAACCACTCCGATAAAATAATGTAAAATTTTTGTAACTTGTAAAATTTGGTAATAAGATTTCCGCTGCAAAAATATTGGTGTGTGTGATTTATGTTACTTAATCTCGCGGTTCTTGTTGTAAGTGGTTTATCCGAGGTCCTTGTGACACTCGGACGGATCCTGTTAAGTTATTTGGTGCACATGCATAGCCGTCTGAGGTCTTTGAGACAAGGACAGGTACATGTGGGCCCAATAACTTAGGAGGTTCTGCCACATCTCTAACACTCCCTTAAATGCTATTGAATCATCACATCTTCTAAAGACAGTAACACCTACATCCGTAAAAAGACAGTTGTAGCCCATTTTACATAATTGCGAAACTGAAAGCAAGTTGTAATCTAAAGAGTCTACAAGAAAAACATTGGAAATGGAATGGTCAGGTGATATAGCAATTTTACCCAATCCTTTGACCAAACCTTGATTCCCATCCCCGAATGTGATAGTTCGTTGGGGATCTTGGTTTTTCTCATAGGAGGAGAACATCTTCTTCTCCCCTGTCATGTGGTTTGTGCACCCGCTATCGATGATCCAACTTGAGCCCCCGGATGCATAAACCTACAAAACAAATTTAGTTCTTGATTTTAGGTACCCAAATAATTTTGGGTCCTTTGACATTAGATACAAGAACTTTGGGTGCCCAAACACAAGTCTTTGATCCCTTGTGCTTGCCCCCAACATACTTGGCAACTATCTTGCCGAATTTGTTAGTTAAAACATATGATGCATCAAAAGTTTTAAATGAAATTTTAGAATCATTTGATGCAATTGGAGTTTTTTTCTTAGGCAATTTAGCACGGGTTGATTGCCTAGAGCTAGATGTCTCACCCTTATACATAAAAGCATAATTAGGGCCAGAGTGAGACTTCCTAAAATGAATTATCCTAATTTTGCTCTCGGGATAACTGACAGGGTACAAAATGTAACCCTCGTTATCCTAAGGCATGGGAGCCTTGCCCTTTACAAAGTTAGACAATCTCTTAGGAGGGGCATTAATTTTGACACTGTCCCCCTTTTGGAAACCAATGCCATCCTTGATGCCAGGGTGTCTCCCACTATAGAGCATGCTTTTAGCAAATTTAAATTTTTCATTTTCTAAGTCATGCTTGGCAATTTTAGCATCTAATTTTGCTATATGATCATTTTGTTGTTTAATTGAAGCCATATGATCATAAATAGCATCAATGTTAATATCTCTACATCTAGTGCAAATAGTAACATGCTCAATGGTAGATGTAGAGGGTTTGCAAGAATTGAGTTCAACAATCTTAGCACGTAAAATATTATTGTTATCTCTAAGATCGGAAATGGAAGCATTGTAAACTTCTAATTCTTTAGCCTTAGCAATCAGTTTTTCATTTTCAATCTTAAGGCTAGCAAGAGAGACATTTAATTCTTCAATCTTAGCAAGCAAGTTAACATTATCATCTCTAAGATTGGGAATTGAAACATCACAAATATTAGAATCAACCTTAGTAATTAGTTTAGCATTTTCATTTCTAAGGTTGGTAATAGTATCATGGCAAGTGTTTAGCTCACTAGATAATTTTTCACATTTTTCTACTTCTAGAGCATAAGCATTTTTAACGTTAACATGCTTCTTATTTTCCTTAATTAGGAAGTCCTCTTGGGTGTCCAAGAGTTCATCCTTCTCATGAATAGCACTGATTAATTCATTTAATTTTCCTTTTTGTTGCATGTTTAGGTTGGCAAAAAGGGTGCGCAAGTTATCCTCCTCATTTTCACTAGAATTATCTTCATCACTAGAGGAAGCATATTTAGTGGAGGATCTTGATTTTACCTTCTTCCTTTTGCCGTCCTTTGCCATGAGACATTTGTGGCCGACGTTGGGGAAGAGGAGTCCTTTGGTGACGACGATGTTGGCGGCGTCCTCGTCGGAGGAGGAGTCGGAGGAGCTCTCGTCGGAGTCCCACTCGCGACACACATGGACATCACCGCCCTTCTTCTTGTAGTACCTTTTCTTTTCTCTCCTCTTGCCCTTCTTGTCGTCGCCCCTGTCACTGTCACTAGATAGTGGACATTTTGCAATAAAATGACCGGGCTTACCACATTTGTAGCATACTTTCTTGGAGCTGGGCTTGTAATCCTTCCCCCTCCTTTGCTTGAGGATTTGGCGGAAACTCTTGATGATGAGCGCCATCTCCTCATTGTCGAGCTTAGAGGCATCGATGGGTTGTCTACTTGATGTAGACTCCTCCTTTTTCTCCTCCGTTGCCTTGAATGCAACCGGTTGTGCTTCGGGTGTGGAGGGGCCATCTAGCTCGATGATTTTCTTTGAGCCTTTGATCATCAACTCAAAGCTCACAAAATTTCCTATTACTTCCTTGGGAGACATTAGTGTATATCTAGGATTACCTCGAATTAATTGAACTTGCGTAGGGTTAAGGAAAACGAGGGATCTTATAATAACCTTGACCATCTCATGGTCATCCCATTTGGTGCTCCTGAGGTTGCGCACTTGGTTCACCAAGGTCTTCAAGCGATTGTACATGTCTTGTGGCTCCTCCCCTTGGCGAAGCCGAAAGCGACCGAGCTCCCCCTCAATCGTCTCCCGCTTGGTGATTTTGGTCACCTCATCCTCTTCGTGCGCGGTCTTGAGTACGTCCCAAATTTCTTTGGCACTTTTCAATCCTTGCACCTTGTTATACTCCTCTCGACTTAGAGAGGCGAGGAGTATAGTGGTGGCTTGAGAGTTGAAGTGCCGGATTTGGGCGACCTCGTCCGAATCATAGTCTTCATCCCCCGGCAATGGTACCTGTACTCCAATCTCAACAACATCCCAAATGCTAGTGTGGAGTGAGGTTAGATGATGCCTCATTTTATCACTCCACATATTGTAATCTTCACCATCAAACATGGGTGGTTTTCCTAATGGGACGGAAAGTAATGGAGTACGTTTGGAAATGCGAGGGTAGCGTAGGGGAATCTTACTAAACTTCTTGCGCTCATGGCGCTTAGAAGTTACGGACGGCGTGTCGGAGCCGGAGGTGGATGGCGACGAAGAGTCGGTCTCGTAGTAGACCACCTTCCTCATCTTCTTCTTCTTGTCACCGCTCCGACGCGACTTTTTGTGTGAAGGGGATCCCTTCACCTTGTTTGCGGACTCCCCAGATGGAGCCTTCCCATGGCTTGTGGCGGACTTCTTGCCGGTCCCGATCTCCATCTTGGCGGATGCTCCCGACATCACTTCGAGCGGTTAGGCTCTAATGAAGCACCGGCTCCGATACCAATTGAAAGTCGCCTAGAGGGGGGTGAATAGGGCGAATCTGAAATTTATAAACTTAAGCACAACTACAAGCCGGGTTAGCGTTAGAAATATAAACAAGTCCGAGAGAGAGGGCGCAAAACAAATCGTGAGCAAATAAAGAGCGAGACACGATGATTTGTTTTACCGAGGTTCGGTTCTTGCAAACCTACTACCCGTTGAGGTGGTCATGAAAACCAGGTCTCTTTCAACCCTTTCCCTCTCTCAAACGGTCACCTAGACCGAGTGAGCTTCTCTTCTCAATCAAACGGAACACAAAGTTCCCGCAAGGACCACCACACAATTGGTGTCTCTTGCCTTGGTTACAATTGAGTTTGATCACAAGAAGAATGAGAAAGAAAAGAAGCAATCCAAGTGCAAGAGCTCAAATGAACACAAATATCGCTCTCTCTAGTCAATATTTGATTTGGAGTGATTTCGGACTTGGGAGAGGATTTGATCTCTTTGGTTGTGTCAAGAATTGAATGCTATAGCTCTTGTAATGTGTTGAAGGTGGAAAACTTGGATGCAATTGAATGTGGGGTGGTTGGGGTATTTATAGCCCCAACCACCAAAATGTGGCCGTTGGAAGGCTGCTGTCACATGGCACACCGAACAGTTCGGTGCGCCACTGGACACTGTCCGGTGCGCCAGCCACGTCAGCAGGCCGTTGGGGTTCGACCGTTGGAGCTCTGACAGGTGGGGCCTCTGGGCTGTCCGGTGGTGCACCGGACAGGTTCTGTAGACTGTCCGGTGCGCCAACTGCGCGTGCTCTGTCCTCTGCGCGCGCAGGCGCGCATTAAATGCGTTGCAGTCGACCGTTGCGTGCGAAGTAGCCGTTGCTCCGCTGGCACACCGGACAGTCCGGTGAATTATAGCGGAGCGGCCTCCCATTTTCCCGAAGGTAGCGAGTTCAGCGTCGAGTGCCCTGGTGCACCGGACACTGTCCGGTGCGCCAGACCAGGGTGCCTTTTGGGATGTCTTTAGCTCTCTTTATTTGAACCCATCTTTAGTCTTTTTATTGGCTTGTTGTGAACCTTTGACACTTGTAGAGCTTATAGACTAGAGCAAACTAGTTAGTCCAATTATTTGTGTTGGGCAATTCAACCACCAAAATCAATTAGGAAAAAGGTGTAAGCCTAATTCCCTTTCACCCATCGTATGGCCCGGCTGAAGACTCGCGGACCTGGTGGTTCGGGCGAGGGGCTCCGATCCTCCTCACTGTCGTAGCGTCCTCCGTGCCTGGGGTGGTAGCCTCGGCGCACCCTTTCCTCGAGGCGGGCTCGACGGTCGCGGCGGTGTTGTTCGCTGCCGAGGCGGTCCGGGGATGCAGGCGTCCCGTCCCGTGTGCGCTCGGTGTGGACCGAGGCCTCCCGCATGCATCGGGAGGACGTTGCGCGATGCTCCGAGGGGCACCCTCGCCTTCGGGAGGCAGAGCTTTTGGCTCGTCGGACTACGGCATCTTCCAGGAGATCCTTGAGTTCGCCCTAGATATGTCGCCCCTCGGTGGTGGATGGCTTCGGCATTGTTCGAAGTAGCATCACCGCTGCAGCTAGGTTCTAGCCGGCCCCGCTGAAGGCTGGGGGCAGCCCTGCCCTGGCATCGTCAACGATACGACGCTGTACATCCCGGGCCCGATGACGCACTCCTCCGGCGAGTGCTCAGCCTGCCCACTCCTGCTCGATGTTTTGTCGGAGCTGCACAAGTCGCCCCGTTTCTTCGTCGAGCTTGGCCTGCATCTCACGGAGTTGCTCGAGCTGTGTGTCCTGACCCCTCACAGGGACTCGGACCACAGCTAGCTCCCGCGGGATCTTAACACGAGACGCAGGCACAGGGGCGTCGTCATCTTCTGGCATGCCGAGGTGGTTGTCTTCGTCGTGATCCCCCTGATCGATGTGGAAACACTCGCGACTTGGGCCATAACCCTCGTCGTCGAGGCTGTGGTCATCATCGGACCAGCCGGAGAGGCAGTGGTCACATGCGGACATGAAGTCTCGCATGGCACTGGGATCACGGAGTCCGAAGAAATCCCAACCGAAGTCGGGGTCGTCCTCTTCCTCGGAACCCACGGGTCCGTAGGTTGAGACGGCCGTCAGTGGGTCCTAGGTTGACCACATATGGTACCCTGGAAGGTTAGGACATGCCCTCGCGAAAGCTCTCACCGAAGCGGGGTCGCTTGGCGGATCGAAGCTGAATCTAAAGGGAACATGGTGGAAAACTGATGTTACCTCTTGGTTGATGGACGGTGGTGAAGTCGCATCGGGGATGGAATGCACCGTTATCTCAGGTACGAGGCTAACGCCCAACAAGTCCTTCGTGAGGGTGCTGGCGTCATCAGTCCGCTTGGGGTTGGCACGTTGCTGGGAAGCGACACCCGTCGTTGTCTCAGGTGCAATGACAACACCCGACATGTCCCCCGCAGGGGTGCCGGCGTCGTCGACTTGCTCTAGTCCGACAGCCGATGAGGTGCCGCCTCCTGCCTGACCACGGTTGCCCCGTCTCCTCCTCCTCCGGCGAGGAGGGTGGCGGGGCAAACCTGGATGTTCCTCTCCTGCCGCGAGGAGATGTCGTCGTCGAGTTCGCCGCCGCCGGGCGAGCCGACGACCGTCGTTGTTGTCGTGCTGCAAGGGGAGGAGTACCATGTCGTAGCTGCCATCACGGGACATGAACTCGAGACTCCCGAAGCGGAGCACCGTCCCGGGCTGAAGAGGCTGCCGAAGATTGTCCATCTGGAACTCAACGGGAAAGTATTTGTCAACACGCAGCAGGCCCCTACCTGGCGCGCCAACTGTCGGCGTTTTGGACCCGCGAGGACCCTCAACCGACTAGTGAATTTGTCGCTGCGTGTCCCTGCCCAAATGGGTTGATGCAAGACGAAACACAAGAGGGAGGATGAGGCTTATATTATCTTGCACCGGGGGTGCTCATAGTAGGGGTTACAAGCGTCGAGAGAGAGAGAGAGAGGGTCTGGCCCTGAGGTGAGCTGTCTGAGTTAGCCTCCTCTGCGTTTCTCCCACTCTGCCTGCCTCTGCTCGCCCCTCTCCTTTCGCCCCCCTTAGGAAGGCCCTGAACATCCCCTTTTATAGATACAAGGAGATGGTCCAGATGTACAATGGGGGTGTAGCTATGTGCTAACGTGGCCGGCGGAGAAGTGCTTGAGCCCTGTGTACGTGCTAACGTGGCCGTCGGAGAAGTGCTTGAGCCCTGTAGAAGCACAGCTGGCGGTGCGGCATGGATCCTGCTGACGTTTCCTTGCTTTCGTAGGGAGCTGAGAACCATCGACGTCATGGACGCACGCGGGGAACCATCATTACCTGTTACCGGAGTAATCTAGATGGGACACCGGTCTTGTTGCTTTGTAGCCTGAGGCAGCTAGCTAGGGGTAGGGTAATGATGTATCCCTAGTGGCGTAGTCGGTTTGAGGCCGAGGTCGGGCGAGGCGGAGACTTCTCCTGAGGCCGAGGCTGAGGTCGGGCGAGGTTGTGACTCCTCCTGAGGCCGAGGCTGAGGCCGAGGCCCGAGGTCGGGCGAGGCGGAGACCTTCTCCCGAGGCCGAGGCTGAGGCCGAGGCCTAAGGTCGGGCGAGGCGGAGCTCCCTGTTGCGCCCGAGGCTGAACTCGGGGGAGATCGTGACTCAGTTTTACCCTGGTGGTTGGCACAGTAGTCGGAACGGGGTGAATAGTGCTGTTTTCCTGTCAGAATGATCAGTAAAGGGGCGAAGTGACTGCGGTCACTTCGACCTTGCCGACTGAGGCGCGTGTGTCAGGATAAGGTGTCAGGCGATCCTCGCATTAAATGCGCATGCGATACGGTCGGTTGGTAAGGCGATTTGGCTGAGGTCGCTGCACGACAAAGCTTGCCCGAGCTGGACTTCGGGCGAGCCGAGGGTGCGCCCACTGCCTGAGGAGGCCCTCGGGCGAGGCGTGAATCCGTCCGGGACTACTGTTCCCGCCCGAGGCCGGGCTCGGGCGAGGCAAGATCGCGTCCCTTGGTAGTCGAGGCCTTGACTTGAACCGTGCTTATCAGTCTTTACGATTTGTCCAGCCAGGTTAAGGAGCATTGGGGGTACACCTAATTACGGTCCCCGACATTAACCTTACATTTTTCACCCCACTTGTTGAGCTCCCACCATAAGTGAGCTCATCCCTTGCTTAATTTTGATCAAAAGTTTGGAGATGAAGATTTTAATGGTGAACTCGATTGATGCTAGTCTAGTGATACCTCCGGTCATCTTCCTACGGAAGGATGTCTATGTTCCGTTGTACTTTGATAAATAAAGATTAATACATTAAGTCTGTTTAAAGTGTAACATGTTAACATAATCTTTCTTTGCGCTTTTACGCATTGTTTCTTTGATATACTACACTTATGACGTCAACATATATGTGGAAATAGATTCTGATACACATATGGTATGCATTTGGTTTTGCTTTTAAAACCGGGTGTAATATTAACAACGGTATTTCAACAAAGCAAGCCAACATTTGACTAGAGCTTTGTCATTCCACTACACAAAAAGAGTACAAAACGCATGGAATTTCAGCTGTGAAGTAGCATATACATTTCTTGGACACAACCTACACGAAGGCCACTAATAAAAATGGTTTTCCTAACGGCTCTTTGGTGGTTGGGGAATATAAATACCCCCAACTAGCACATTGAAGGCACAAGACTCACTCCAACCTACTACACATTAAGTGCATCCTCTCCAAGCATTCAAAGCCAATTCCGTGCCGCATTTGATACGATTTGTGTTTGAGAGACTTAGCGGCTTGAGCAATTGAGAGTTCCGAGTTCTTGTGTTCCTGATTCGAGTTTTTCATTCTCTTTCCCTTTGATAGTGAGAAAAAAACTCATCCAATCTCCGTGACCGTGTGAGAGAGCGAAAGGGTTGAAAGAGACATGTCCTTTGTGGACTCCTCAACGGAGACGTAAACTCTTCGGAGTTGAACCTCAGGAAAAAATCGCTCGTGTCTTTGCGATTAGCTTCTTCCCTCACCCCTCTCTCTAGTTCTCTTCCTTGCGATCGATTTTGAGTTGGCTCCCAAGGTTATTTCCAATGATTGAGCAACTCGTAGCAAGAAGAACTACTCTTTCGCACTCTGATTTTGTTATGACCGACAGCCTAGCAGCCCTAATAAAATCAGTTTGTTTGTTCAGATGGATAAGTATCAGGTAGTTTGTTTAGATGGATAGGGATAAGGAGTTTGTTTAGATAGATAAGGATTTGGTTTGTTAAGATATTAGATAAGGACGACTATTGTCTCAGCCCTATAAATGTACCCCTTTAATCAATGAAAGATTAAGCAAGCAAATCATCTTGCTTGGCTTCACCCTTTTCCCGTGTCTACTGTAAATGCTAAGTGAGCTCATCCCTTGCTTAATTATGACATTGAGTCCTATAAATGCTAATCGCGTTGAACCTTAGACTTACCTTGTTAACCTTACATTTTTCACCCCACTTGCTGAGCTCTCACCATAAGTGAGCTCATCTCTTGCTTAATTTTGATCAGAAGTTTAGAGATGAAGATTTTAATGGTGAACTCGATGGATGCTAGTCTAGTGATACCTCCGGTCATCTTCCTACAGAAGGATGTCTATGTTTCGTTGTACTTTGATAAATAAAGATTAAGACATTGAGTCTGTTCAAAGTGTAACATGTTAATATAATCTTTCTTTGCGCTTTTACGCATTGTTTCTTTGATATACTACACTTATGACGTCAACATATATGTGGAAATAAATTCTGGTACACATATGGTATGTATATGGTTTTGCTTTTAAAACCGGGTGTAATATTAACAACGGTATTTCAACAAAGCAAGCCAACATTTGACTAGAGCTTTGTCATTCCACTACACAAAAAGAGTACAAAACGCATGGAATTTCAGCTGCGAAGTAGCATATACATTTCTTGGACACAACCTACACGAAGGCCACTAATAAAAATGGTTTTCCCGTAGTAAAAGGTGCAATTATATCCAACCCATGTCCTTCGTAGTAGTAACAATCCTTAAAATTAAACTAGAATATTCCATTTACCCAAAAAAAATATCTCGAAAACATGGAATGTTGTGGTTGTGTAAAATAATGGAGTGTTTGGTTTGAGGAATTATGTAGTCCATCATCTTCTCACTCCTCACTTTTTTGTTTGGTTTGTGGAATGGAGTGAGTTAATCCATCACCACCTCATTCCTCATAGATAGTTGTTTAGTAATAATATGTGGAATGAAGGCATCCCACCAAATTTGAGGAATGAACTCATGATACACCACTTTATTTTGGATAGAGTGATTCATCAAACCAAACACCTCATAAGTGATCAAAACCACCGTCATCTAATCTTCTGAGAAGTTGAACTCAAATTTGCCGAAAAAAAATATGCATGTACACTTATTTTGTGTCCGTGCGTTATATACAGTTTGTGAGGCTATCTCCAACAACTCTCTTATTTTGTCTTTTTTCTCATTCACTATTTTAAAATTTACTATGTAAACGGTGCATTCTATAATGCAAATCCTCTATTTTACACGTTCTGCTCTGGACAGGACTGAGTCTACCTGGTGTCCATTCCCCTAGTCAATGTTTTCCGAAGACCAGAATAGTTACCAAATACTACATATCAGAGTACAAGGCCACAAAATAAATGTCGCTATAATATTGATACCGGTCAAATATTTTTATGTTTAACCGAATTTATAAAAAAGATAGCAACATTAATATATTAAAACAAAATTTAATAAAAATATAGATTCAACGATCTAATGATACCGATAATACATTCAAAATATTAATAGTATTTTATGTATATATTTGACCGGTGCGTAGAGAGGTTTTTGAGTGAGTTGATAATATATAAAAAGATAGAGGTCAACCTAAAATGATTTGGAACGATATGGTTAAGAGAAATCTTAAGGGGTGCAATATTTCTAAGGAATTCTTCACTCTTTTAAAACACAAGTTTCATAGTCATGCATCACGCACGAAACGCTTATTTATGTTTTCTCCTCGATGCTCCTACATAGTACCATCTCGTTAACTGAAATAGGACGAACGATCAAGTAAGTTATAAAAAAAGGTTGGACAACTTTACATCTCATCTTTTTTTAACTTTTAGGTTAAGATCTAGCATGTAAATGTTCACTTTGATATTTAATATTAAATTTATTTTATAAGTATTTTTTAGGAAGATCCACCACACCAGCTTACTGAGCACTCACGTGTCGATCAACCATTCCATTGCTATCACAATCAATACCATCAAATATAATTTGGGGGAGTTGAAAATTGTCCTTGTATTGAGTTTTAACAAAACCCAAAACAAGGACAGTTTTGCAACTACCCCGTATAATATAATTATATGCTATCACAATCCACAAGCATTGTACAAGTAGCCAAGGATAGGTGAGATTAGAGACTAGCAATCAACTCACCGGTTATAGTTAAAGCAATTAGTAGAAAATAAAAATAACTAATTATAGTACGCATGAAGGGGTCAAATTCCATGTTTTTACTACACTACATATGTTGGTAAAGCACTTACCTAAGTTTAAAAATAACTAATTATAGTACGCATGAAGGGGTCATAATTCATCGATTATTTTAGATAGTATCAAAAAACAAGATAGAGTGAGATTTATAAGTGTAAAAAAATAGAAACTCAATTCACCGGACAAACATGAGTCCCAAATGTGGACCCCAATGGCAGTAAAATAGAACACGAAGCCATGCTGAGTTTCCAAGCAGTAGGAGAAAGGAGAAAGTGATCTCTAACCGCATGGCTGTTAAAGAATGAGAATAACCTGACAACTCATAGGCAGGGTTACCATTAACTCTACCGTCTTTCATTTACCTTTTCAGCGTTTTTTTCTATCCTTTTTCTTGCAGTGGGACAAAAGACTATGTTGTCGTTGTATATATTTGACTACTCCGAAAGCGAGAACAACACTTGGCACTGAGGGAGTATAAGTTATCAGTTAGCGGAGGACAGTCCTTGTTCTTGTTGACCAGATTCTTTGTCACACATTGCCTTCTCCGCTCTCATCATAAGCAGTTAAGCACACCAAAGGCTGAACCTCGGATGCTATGAATATTGACTTCTCTCTGAATTTTTTGCATGGATATAAGGCTGACTGACTATCAAACCACACACGTTTAGGATCTTGTAACGAGTGCAGGCAGCTAATGCCATTCCATGGGTTCCTTGTTTTCAACCTTCCCCTTCGGTCGACCAATTCGTCTGACACTTTTACCGCTTAGTAGCTTGAGCGCACGCTCAAGTGTCATCTTCTTTGGGTCAACACTCTGCCATCATGACATTTTCAAAACATTATCAGCCTTGCAAGGGAACAGTCCAAACATACAGAACGTGCTAATAAATGCACATGCGCTGATTGGAAAGCATCTTTTATATTTCTGGGAACTGGAATTAAGGTACCAGACCTTTGGCACTAGAGCTAGAGATCTCCTATGCTTGATGTTGTATCCAACTTTAGAATGTGTTATAAGTACAGGATAATCATCTTCAGGATGTTTTCCCTGTAGGCAAATACAATATTATGCTGGACCCAACTCAACAAAGAACACCAACTTAAAGTACAGAGAAATGCATACCAAAATTTTGGGATATTGCAAAAGCTCGATTGCATCTTCTAGAGTAACAGAGTCTATATCTTTGACCTGAAACAAGAGTTCAATAATAGTTGCTTTGAGTTCCTGTGAAGGACTTCTAATCATTGTCCGCCTAGGCGGCCGTTTAAACAGTAAGGTCACCTGTGTCGTTAAGGCCCTAAACTATGAATTCAACAATAAGACAGTTTTAAATCATTTCAACCACTAAAAACCGTCTAAACAGAATCGAGCTAAACATGATTAGAGCATCTCCACCAGATCGAGAAAACTCAATCCTCTTCTCCAGTAATTAGTGATAAAGAGGATTTGGTAGAAAATATTAAGTTGCACTAACCAGTTCAATCCAAAAGCTTAAACTAATAGGGAGAGATGGGCAATTCTTTTTTTATCGAATACGCATGAGAGCTACGTATCATTTATATTAAGAAGAAACTATGGGTTAGAAACCCTACAATAACCACTCATTACAACACGCCAAACCACGCTAAAACACAGAAGACTAAAAGACTAGAGGCTCAATTTTCATTTCCACCTAACAGACCACGCATGAGGGAAAGACCCTTTGCGCTGAAGGGCTGTTTGGCAGGGTGAGCAACTCCAAAAGAATGCTAAAAAGTTTCTCCCAAAAAATGATTATTGGGGACAGGTTAAAATTTTCAGAAGTGAAATATGGTACTTACTCCAACAGTTTCTTCAAATAAAAGCTAAAAACTGTAAACCGGGCCGAATTGAAACAAAAACAAGGGCCATCTACCCCTGCTTTGGTGTGCGTACGGGGTTCGGTTCCATTTCTGCATGCCGCCATGTGGCTGCTGTCCCTTCCGATGGGCACAGAAAAGAGGGATTGAGGGCTGGAAACGCAAAAAATATGAGAGAGAGGAGGCTGCAGATGAGGGCCGCGAAATTTTTAGGAGAGAAATGTGGGAGGTGTTGCAGCAAGAAAAATCACTATTCTTTACTAATATTTGTTTTGGGTTGGTTTACACGTTCTTTTGGAGTTGCTCTAACTTTGTACACGTACTAGGTAATGCAGAATCTTTTACTTTTTGCATGTTTGGTTGGATGCATTCAATTCCTGACTTGGCTCCATGTATGCAGGAGAGGGCCTCTATATTGACTTGCTCGAAACACATTTGGAAGTCGTTCCAGCAATGCAGGTTTGACTAAGGCTGGTGCCAATCCATGTATTCTATAATGAATTTGTTTGATTTGAATTTGGATTCAAAAATGAAGATTTAAATTGAAAAGAAAAACTGAAAGAAAGAAATAAAACTCAACTCGTGGGTCTATTCTCTCCTCGACCCAACTCTTTCCCTCTCTCTTCAGTTGTTTGAGCCGAGTGGGAGGCCCATTTTCCCCTCAAGATAGCGCCTGCGCGCGTGGACTCTCAATCGCAGCAACTAACGTGTATGGCCCATTCGTCGGAGTTGTCTCCTATCTAGATTCCCTAGACCCAGTCGTCATGATTATTGAGTGTTACAAGGGTGAAGGTTACCAGATTAGACCTATCATGTAACCTACTTGTATTCACCCTTGTAACCACCCCTCATTGGACCATAAAAGGAGGGGCGAGGGAGCCCCCAAGAGCGCAAACCAGAACACAACAAATCAATAGCCACCAAAACACTGGACGTAGGGTATTATCTCACGACAAGAGCCCAAACCAATCTAAATCTTGTCTCTTGTGCATTTTACCTTCCTTTCTCAATCTCGCGACCTACCCCATTAATTCACTATCGAGAAATCCTCGATAGAGAGATCGAAAGACCAAGCCTGTGAAGACTGGGCAGCATGATCTTGCTTTAAAACGCAAGTTGTGTTCTTAATTACATTTATTGGTCCTATATCATATTTACTATTATGTTCCCACCAATGCTATGCACAGTTAGGTTAAATTGATGGAACCTATTAAGTGATGACTAGTTTTGTTTTCTCTATACGTTGTTTACACCCACACCTGGTTTACTTTATGTTGTGTAGACCTGCTAGTTGCTTTACACGGTTATGGGGATGTTGTTACTCAGGAAACATGTATAATGCTTTATTATTGTGATATGTTATTTGTTGGTATTATTATGGTATTGTTGGTTCAAGAGCACTATGTTTAATTGGAACATGGAGCGACAACCCAAGAAAACAGTGCAACTACAAGGACTATTGTGGCTATGGTCTTGGCTAATTAATTAGGGAAGCTAGTTATGGGTTAACCTTACCGAAAGGGCAAGAGGGGAGGCGTTGCTGGGGTATGAATCGGTTCTCGGACTGATCTGCTCTATGGTAGCTTTTCAGTCAAGGGAGGTCTGTGCTACACCTCGTCCTTAAACCTTAGTGGGTTATCTCTATACTAGTGGATCTTTGTAAAGGCCTCGTAGTGAATCTTGCCACAAATCCTTAGAAAAGGTGCATGGCAATCATGACCCTTTACAAATGGGTAACACGACTTGTGGGTAAAGAGTGTAAAACTGATATATCAGTCGTGCTCACGGTAAAGAGAGGCTCGGATCCTCACATAATTAAACTATTGGAAGCAATTTAAATGGACATGCAGTTGGTTTATTGTTCATATTTCATTTATGATCTTTTATTTAACTAAGATAGTATCAACTGATACTTAATCATTGCTAATAAAATTTTGACCAACTTAATTAAAATGTGGAATACTATACCTAGCTTTATTCTTGGTTGGCCTTACACTACACTTTTCTTAGACACTTGCTCAGTACCAACCATAAGTGTACTCATTCATGTTGAATTTATTGATGAGACCAAGGTCAACAGGAGGACTACGTTTGAAGAGTTGTAGGTCTGCGTTGCTCCAGTAGATTGTCCGTGGATCGTCATCGTATTCGTCGTTGTTTAATTTCTTTTGTTTAGTTATTCAATTTATGTAATAAAATTATGACACTAGTTGATATATGATGAAGTCATCATATGTGTGGTAATTGATCCTGGCACACATGAGATGCTCTTTGAAATCCAGGTGTGACAGTGAGGCACCACACACACATGGGCGACCACCGCGACACCGAGGTGGCTGCATGTGGGAGGCACCGCACGCCATCGTGCTAGGGCACCGCATAGGCACGAGATTGGACTAGCCACGCCAGGGCACCGAGTAGGCGAGGGAGAGATGAAAAGGAGAAGGAAGAAAAGGAGACTTCTCTTGTTTGAGAGGTGGGTCCACCTAAGTAAAGATGCTCTTAAATTAGCTAAACGGACACCTTTTTCCACAACATTCGAAACCAAATTTCGTTACATACTTAACAAAATTATGAAGTTCATCAGTTACCGGAAACAGAAAACACAAACACAGGCGATCAACACATCCACGATTCTGATCACCAAGGGATCAACCATCATGGACGAACACCTACCATCCCAACTAGAAACGTCAAAGAAAATGTTAGAATCAATTGTACATCCTTATTGAGCATATAAAAGCAGTTGGGTTGGACTCTTCTCTTGCTACCTGCACTACATACATTAGATGGGAATTGTGTCGCATTACCTACTAATGTCGGATGTTAGTCCTATGCACCATAACCATATATAAGGCTCAATGCAATATAACTACAATTTGTGTGACATGCCTTCTCTAATATGGTATCTATCACCTTCTCGATCATTTTGCCTTATATTGCTTCTGCTCCTACATTAGTCGCCGCCATGTGGCCGAGCAGGAAATTCATTGGCCGGAGTAGGTTTGAAAATCCATGGCCGGTTGACCCTACTCAAGCGGCCTGTGAATGGCTAGACAATGGATGTTGAGAGGCCTTCAAGCGCCAGATCCCGCTAGACTCGGTCATAGTTTGAGTCATCATGTTCAGCTTCATAACCGTCATATTTCTAATCTCGATGCCTGGCATTGTCCCAGTTATGGCGTTGGTGACTGCCCAACTCGGCATGAAAGTCTTCAACGCGTTATAGGGTTCAAGCTCAGTCTTGGGTAGGTCGAGCCCCACCATGTCGATTCTGTTGTAGGAACCTAAGACTCGGTTCATGGACGAATCTGTTTTTCCTGCAAATGTTTTGGGTCATTCTAAGTTGGTTAAGCCAAAGGCTCAGGTCGGCCACGACTCAATTGTGGAGAAGCTGGAGCCTCGACGCACACGGCCGTTGTAACACCCTGAATTTGGGGTATAAAATTTTCTCTCTAATATCTATCAAATTCAGGTGTTACCCTTTCTTTTCCTTGCTTTACTTTTCTTTTTCTAAACTATGGGGAAGAATTTTGCTCTATATGTAAGTGTCAAAATGGAATAAAATAAAATCCTAAAAGGGTCATGATTGTTGCACGACATGCTGGATCATCTTTTCTTTTTGTATGTGAATTTATTCTAGTTGTGCATTCACTTAGTCCGCAAATTTATGTTTGAAGTTGAATTCAAAAGAAAATAACATAAAATAGAAGATAGAAAACGAGAGCAAAGAAAAAGAAAATAAAAGAAACCAACCCTTCCTAATCCTCCCCGCGGCCCAGCTCGAGCGCGGCCGCCTCGCTTGCCCGCACGCGCTGCGCGCCGCTGCCGGCTCCAGCAGCAGCCCGAGCCCACGCGGCCATGGCCTGTGCCCTTTGTTTATTCCGCAACGAATAAGCACGCAGCCATAACCACTAGGAAGAAGGAAACTACCCACTGCCTCTCCCCCATTTCTCTCCCACTCCCTCTTTGCCTCGCACCACGCCCGAACTGTCGGAGCTCGCCGGCCTCGCTCCACCTTGCCCTCGCCGCGATCATCAAGGTGAGCACCCCATTCTTCTCCTCCTTTCCCTCTTCTCCTTTCCCCGCGTCCCTCTCTTCTCTCCTGTCACGCGGCGCAACGTCCTGGCGCGGCCAGCGCGGCAGCCTGCGCGGTGGCGCACCCACATACCCAGCGCAGGCATAGCCACGGCGTGCAGGCCCCGCGCACCCTCGTCCAGCCTGCCTCGCCACCGGCCGAGCTCACGCGGCCACGCTTCCCTGCAGCCCCCTCGTCGCGTCTCTCAGACCGAAGCAGATCCTGCCGGCACCCAGCCCAGCACCCACTCCTGCGTTCCCTGCCGCCTCCGACTAGCGAGCGCCCAGCTGACCCAGCCTCCGTGCGAGTCCCAGCCCTGTGCTCTCCCCTCGCCATGTGTCGTGGAGCTGCTGCCGTCCACGCAGCCTCGGTAGACAGCCCGTGCTACCGAGGCACGGCCGGCGTGGCTAGCCCCCTGGACGAGCCCCATGCGCGTGCTTGGTAACTGCCGTGGCATGCAATTGGACGATGGGAGAAAATCATGCGTGAGTGGATATGTGGAGAGAAGCATCTATCTTGTGGGTCCCGCCTACATGCGCTTGCATGTCCTATACGGGATTTTTTTTGCTGGTTGCATGCACGTAGGAGCCGTATTAATAGTGCATTGAAGATTAAAATATTTCTCATGTTCTTCATTTCTAAAAGTAGATTTATTTCATTTGAAACCATGTTACTTAATATCTTGAAATTAACTATTATTCTATCTTTTAGTTATATATCAATTTCCTTAGCTTTTGAAGAGTCGTAAAAGCCATTTAGGTTCCTCCAATTTTCTTTTGTCCATTTTAATATGTTTAATTTCAATTTCAGTATGATTTATTAAATAATTTCCTTAGTCTATATATGAAACATTTAATATCACGGCTAGATGATAGCATATGTTTAAATCAATCAATTCTTTATTATGCAATGATTATTAATTTAGCATGGCAATTAAAACTAATTTATAGTTTTAGTCGCGCTTTATGGATATCCGTTAATATGATTCTATCTATACAAATGTTTATGAATTAATACTTATTTAGTATAAACACGATATCTGTTAGCAATTCTCATGTGTCGTGCGCGTCGTCGCACTGCCTGCGCGTTGTTCGCATGTGTGGCGCTCGTCGCTGTCGTGCTGTTTCGTGCGTCGTCCGCGCGCGATGTCGCGCGTGTCCGCGTGTCATTCGCACACTATCGTGCTGTTTCGCGCGTCGTAAATTCGCATCGCTTAGAAGATCTCGAGTTAATTAAATTACTTATTTATTTGACAGTTGTTAGCATTATAAAGCTAGGCGGTAGCTCTAGTTGCATTAAATAAAAGTCAAATAATGTGAGTACGTCGAATTAAATGTCCTAACGAATACTTATTTAGTGTAGATGCGATAACCTCTCGGCCGTAACTCCGATTATCGCGGTTGCTTTCCTCGCGTGACCGTAGAAGCGAGCTCTATTTTATATTGCACGTTTTTATAATGTTTTATCTTGTATGTGTAATGTTCTTATGCAAGTATATGTTTGTTTGTACCT
The DNA here is from genome assembly GCF_902167145.1 of Zea mays. Lineage (NCBI taxonomy): Eukaryota > Viridiplantae > Streptophyta > Magnoliopsida > Poales > Poaceae > Zea > Zea mays. The sequence goes on along the minus strand of NC_050104.1, from coordinate 38,842,567 downwards.
GTTTGTATTCGCTGTGCGTCGCGAATAGATTGTGATATGTTCCTGAGCTTCGAGGAATCGACAGTCAAGCTTCGGCGACCAAGTGGTCAGGTTCATCGAGTTCTACAAAGTTGAAGACCCTGAGCATCTGTTTGGTGAAGTCAAGTGTACCTTGACCCATCTATGTCCTACTCATTTCATAATTCACTCCCCGCATTTACTCAATTTATACCTAAGGATTGACTAGCTTTTGTTTATCTTGTCTTTGTTTACCTATATGGGTTGGGTTATTTTGGTTTAGCTTTATGCCAGTGCTTCACATTAATCAATGAACATGAAGCGATTATTTATGATACGTTGTTTTCCCTTTTGATTATGATGATGATACTGTGACATTTAAGGGGACTCGAGCGATTTCTCGAGTGCCGCTCCATAAGGACTGGTTCCTTGGATGACCGCCCGGGAAAACAGTGCAACCATGATGCTGGTATGGGACGCCCTTGGCTAAGTAATTAGGGAAGTCTTATGTTGGGTGCTGGTTTTGGTCATTGGGGAACGGAGGCATCTTATGGCTCCTATATTCTCGCTCATGGATTTTGGTACGGGCGCCGTCCCACGGCTTTTTCCTGAGGGCAGAGGTATAGGTTCTGGTACGCCAGATGGTCTCTATGGCAATGGTGGCATCTGTTATGGCTCCTATAATCTCGCTCAGGGATTTTGGTACGAGCATCGTCCCACGACTTTTTCCTGAGGGCGGAGGTATAGGTTTGGTACGTCAGATGGTCACTATGCAATGGTCATTTCCAACATTCGCATAGTGAGGACCCTAGGGAAAAGCCACATAGTGAGACCCAGCTAGGTCACCTTGGTAGTGATCAATGGAGAGTCATGATCTCCGGGCAGAACGGGAATCACGGCTCATGGGTAAAGTGTGCAACCTCTGCAGAGTTATGCAACTGATATATCAGTCGTGCTCGCGGTTATGAGCGGCCAAGGGAGCTCCATTGATTAGAGATACATTGATCAGAGATGTTTGGTTTACAGGTGATGTTGAGGATGATGGTTTTGATTATGATTATGGTAATGGTTTCTGGTATTCTTTCCGTTTGGAAAGGTTACTTTTGGGTTAACAACTTGGGTTAATGTTAAAACCTGGCTCTCTACTAGTAATAAAAACCTGACCAACCAAAAGCAACTGCTTAACCTTAACCCCACATAAAGCTAGTCCACTACAGTCAAATGGGACAACTGCTGAATATGTTGATGTGTACTCACCCCTTCTTTACATACCACCCCCCCAGGTGGTCCACATTGCAACCACTGCTCAGGAGAAGATGAGGTCGTGGAGGACTTCCAGGAGTTCCAAGAGTACGATGAGTTCTAGGCGTGGGTTAGCGGCAAACCATTGCAACCACTGTGAAGGCCGTGTTTATCTACGTTTCGTTTTCACACTTTGATAATTGTTAATGACTATGTGGATGTCTCGGACATCATGATGTAATCAACTATTACTATCTTTTATGTTATTATTCGAGCACTGCGTGATGATGTTCGGTTATGTAACTGCTGTGTACGTGAATTGCTGATCCTGGCACGTACATGGTTCGCATTCGGTTTGCCTTCTAAAACCGGGTGTGACAGCCGCGTAGGCTAGCATGTTGTTGATCTCATTCAAGTCTTCATGGCCTTACGCATTGTCTTTTGGCAGCAATGGTGTGAATGGGCCGAATAGTAGCTTCACTGACACGATGTTCTACATTAGTGTTGCATAAACTTGCTAGTCGTAAAAGTGTTCCCACATTCTCTCAAGTCTTCATGACTCCTTCGATTCCTAGCCACTTCAGCATTGTCTCCCACCACGATGTTTCTCTAAGTCATGGGAACATCTTCCAAGTTAGTCAAAAAGATTTGAAGAAGATTTGGACGAAGGAAAATCGGTCCGCTGCCAAAGGCACTGGACCATTCCGATGGCACACCGGATCATCCGAGCAGAGGGGCCAGACTTGGCCACTTCGCCGTTGGCGCACCGGATCGGTCCGGTGAGGCACCAGACCGTCTGACAAGGCCTCAACGGTCGGTTGACAGTTCAGAATGGTCACTTGCAACAGCATTGTTTAGGGTCTGGTGGGGCACCAGACCGGCCCTGTTCACGGTCAGGTGCACCACTGTGCAGACATCTTTTAGCCACTTTTTCCTAACGGCTCTTTGGTGGTTGGGGAATATAAATACCCCCAACCAACACATTGCAGGCACAAGACTCACTCCAACCTACTACACATTAAGTGCATCCTCTCCAAGCATTCAAAGCCAATTTCGCGCCGCATTTGATACGATTTGTGTTTGAGAGACTTAGCGGCTTGAGCAATTGAGAGTTCTGAGTTCTTGTGTTCTTGATTCGAGTTTTTCATTCTCTTTCCCTTTGATAGTGAGAAAAAACTCATCCAATCTCCGTGACCGTGTGAGAGAGCGAAAGGGTTGAAAGAGACATGTCCTTTGTGGACTCCTCAACGAAGACGTAAACTCTTCGGAGTTGAACCTCGGGAAAAAAATTGCTCGTGTCTTTGCGATTAGCTTCTTCCCTCACCCCTCTCTCTAGTTCTCTTCCTTGCGATCGATTTTGAGTTGGCTCCCAAGGTTATTTGCAATGATTGAGCAACTCGTAGCAAGAAGAACTACTCTTTCGCACTCTGATTTTGTTATGACCGACAACCTAGCAGCCCTAATAAAATCAATTAGTTTGTTTAGATGGATAAGTATCAGGTAGTTTGTTTAGATGGATAGGGATAAGGAGTTTGTTTAGATAGATAAGGATTTTGTTTGTTAAGATATTAGATAAGGACGGCTACTGTCTCAGCCCTATAAATGTACCCCTTCAATTAATGAAAAATTAAGCAAGCAAATCATCTTGCTCGGCTTCCACCTTTTCCCGTATCTACTGTTCACCACGGGTACTGTTCATCCCGTGAACAGTACCGCGTCCCTTCCAGCCAGCAGGCTTAACCCTAGGACAACGGCGCCCAAACGTCGTGGTCCAGAGCCTCGCCCTTCTCACCACTCATACCTTCTTAGAAGCCACAGCTCCAACAATCTGGTATCAGAGATGCCAGGCAACGACGACAACACCAGCGATGTCGCATCTGCTGCCGCGACCAATTCCGCCAACGCAGCGCTAGAGCAAAAGATCGACACCATGACGAAGGCCCTTGCCGATCTCACCACCGCCATCACTCAAATGATCAGTAGGCCGCCAATACCACCACCGCCCCCAGCGTCCACCAGACCTACTTCCATCCCATATGGCATGCCAGATTATGGCGGGATACCTCCCTTGTCAAACCCCGCCGCGCCACCCATACCATCATCGCCAATCACCACCACAGCCGCTCCACTCCCATCCACCTCAACCAACCTTCCACCGCCAACCTCAGCCTTGCTGCCACCCACATCTACCATGCCTATACCCATCCATCAGACACCCTTTCCACTCCCCATCACCAATCCAGGCTTTTCCGAACCCCACCATACAGCTTACCCACCGCAGCAAAACCCTCCCAACCAGCACCACCACAACCTTCCCTTTCCCACATTCGACAGCAAAGAGGATCCTGTTGGCTGGCTGTCCCGCTGTGAGAGCTTATTCTACAATCAAGGGACAACGGAGGTGGATAAAGTATGGATGGCCACGTACTATCTCACGGGCACTGCACAGCTGTGGTCCGTCATGCTACGGCGCGACGAGCCCACACTACACTGGCCGCGCTTCAAGACGTTGTGCCAGCAACGTTTTGGGCCTCTGCGCATGAACACGTTGGGCGAGGTGGCACGCCTGCCGTTCCGCTCCACGGTGGACTACCAGGATCGATTCCTAGCTCTCCTGTGCCACACGGAGCTCGTGCCGCTAACGCACCAACTGGCCCAACTATTCACCGCGGGACTGCCATGGCATCTCCAGGTGGACGTCAAACTGTGCGTGCCCGGCGACCTGCAACAGGCCATGGCCCTCGCTCGAGCATACGAGCGCCGCCAGCAAGGCTCGAACGGTCGCGTGCCTCAGCCCTCTACACGTGTACTGGCAACGCCATCCTCGACGCCGGCATCACCGGACGGGCCAGCGGCTGCTGCCTCCACCCTGGCAGCACCTACGTTAAAGCGCCTCACCCCAGCAGAGATGACGGAGCGACGCCGCCAGGGGCTGTGCTACAACTGCGATGAGTCGTTTGTATGAGGCCATCACTGTCAACGCCTCTTCTACCTTAGGTGACCGCCGACGACAACGGGATGGCTACGGCGGAAGATCCCCCACCCCCGTAATCTTGTCTTCCAGCTCGAGGACGAGCTGTTTTTGGAGGTCGGGAGAGATGTTATGACCGACAGCCTAGCAGCCCTAATAAAATCAATTAGTTTGTTTAGATGGATAAGTATCAGTTAGTTTGTTTAGATGGATAGGGATAAGGAGTTTGTTTAGATAGATAAGGATTTGGTTTATTAAGATATTATATAAGGATAGCTACTATCTCAGCCCTATAAATGTACCCCTTCAATCAATGAAAGATTAAGCAAGCAAATCATCTTGCTCGGATTCCCCCTTTTCCCGCGGGTACTGTTCATCCCGTGAACAGTACCGCGCCCCTTCCAGCCAGCAGGCTTAACCCTAGGACAATGGCGCCCAAACGTCGTGGTCAGAGCCTCGCCCTTCTCACCACTCATACCTTCTTAGAAGCCACAGCTCCAACAAATTTCATTTATACTCATTCTAACGCTAACCTCTAGTGAAGTTTGTGTTCAAAGTTTGTAATTTTCAGGTTTCACCTATTCACCCCCCATCTAAGCGACTTTCAAAACTATACAACATTGCCTACTAAAGTAGGGTGTTAGTCCTATGCATTGTATAATGCAATATAACTACAATTTACATGGCATATGTTCTCTTGTAGAAAATTCTACCAAAACCACCCTCAAACACTCCAAGTTCTCCCATTACAAGCCTTAGGCCCAACCAGCACGCAGGCTGCATCAAACTAATACCACCACAATTAGCCAACACAAGGAATAATCTTGTGCGTACCCTGACCATGAGGGCATCTAATTAACCAATTAGTCAATTGGAGGATAATAGCTACCACATTTGACACCCAACTAAATAACATCGCAAGTATATGAGGTTGAGTGGGATTTACTTTTCCAAAAAAATATTTGGTAGAATACTTATTTTTTACATGTGTAAATATGTACACTTTCTAGCATGTTTGATTTTTTACAGAAATAAATATGCATATTTTTGTGTTACTATACAAAAAAAATTGTTTAAGTTTAACTCAGTTTGAACACCATCTAAATGCCCTAAATGCTAAACAAAAGGTGACGGACCGTTTACCATTTAGCGTTTAGGATATAATTGTTTTTAATTTAGAAAATTAAAATGTAATAATTACCTTGGAAAGGGAAGCCCTTTTCGGAAACAGTCCCTTTTTGTCCTCTCCAATCTGAACATAGTGGCCATATGGGCCTTGTTTCAAAAAAACCTGCAGATTGAGCAACAAAGTTGTTATACACATTACTGATTGACAAATAGACCTACCATTGGGGAACGTTTGGGTATACCCAGCATTGCTCCCACCAAATCCAAAGTTAACCTATCCAGACCTAGCCTCCCTGTTCTCGAAAGCACAACAGAACTGCGCGAATATATATTAAGAAGGAGAAAAAGGTCCAATAGGACCTGAAGATACATATAAGGGGCCCCCCCTACGGCGGCCAATAACAAGCATAAATGAACCCATCCATGACAAAAAATACTGCTACAAAACAGCACTACAGCTATCTAGCTAGCAGGGAGACCTGGGATGGGGGCAGTAAGCAAGGACAGCTTCTTTGCACCAGCCAAAACCCAAAGATCGATCTCCAAACCAACACTTCTAATAGGAACAGCAACACTAGGACTCTTATTGTCAAAAACACAGCCATTGTGATGTTTCCATAAGGTCCAAACACCAAGAATGACAAGAGAATTAAGACCATTTCTTGCAACCCCAGGAACCTTGGTGCTCAAGTCTTGCCACCAATCCATAAAAACCCCTTCACAGGACTGATGGGCCAAGTGTTGTAGGTTTCCATTTTCTATCTCTAACATGTATCAAGCCACCTCTCCTTCCCTCCCACTAGCCGCCAGCCCTGCCCAGCTGTCGGCGCCATGGAGCAGCCAACCGCCGGTCTCCCTCAACTGGCGACCTCCCCACCCACCTCTTCCCAACTAACTGCCCCATCCCGACCGGCGCTCTTCCTCCGCCGCTCACGTAGGCGCTTCTCTTCTCACCGTCGGCGCCCTACGTGCCCCACGGCGTGCAAGCCCATTGTCGGCTCCCCACGACCAGGGCGCAGGCGACCGCGTCAGCGAACTCCTTTTCCATGACGTGCAGGCCAACGGCCCTCTCCTCCCACGGGCCTATAGATGACCCTACATCCCCACGATGGCACGCCCCCTTCCCGCCAGCGAGAACCTCCCGCCAGTTCCGCCGGGCATGGCCGCATCGGCAAGCACAGGAAGCACTCAGGAGGTCGCGGTAACGCCAGTGTCACGTACCACCACCATATCCTCTTCGACAAGTACCATCCGAGATACTTCGACAAGGTTGGCATGCCTTACTCCAACATGCTCCGCAACAAGTTCTATTACCATTTTAGGGAGAGCCAGCTAAATCATGCATGTCGTCTCGCCTCCCAGCTCCCACTCCCATCCCGATACCCACCCTGTTGGGGCTCCCAACGCCACTCCCAACGTTACTCCTTCCACCATCCTCCCGTCGGTGACCACAGCGGCACCGGCGACCACCTCTCCTAGTCCCGTGTCGGCGCCCATCCCGGGGGCAGGACCACTGTCTCCTTCCCTGTCGCTCCAGTCCCCACGACTGAGGCTACCTGCGGTAGGGATAAGTTCACAAGATGGCGTGAGGATAGCTTAGCTCCCTCCACCTCGGCTACTTCGTTATCACCGCCATCCTCTCGCGATGTGCTGCTTGCCCACTCTGGGTTGAAGCCCACGATCTCGACGAAGGTGAAGAAGTCAGTGGGACAGGGCTCCTTGAAGACTGCGCAGGCGGCGCCTGCACCACGACGAAGCGTTCACACTATTGCACCCCTCGCTGATGCTGAAGGATGGCAATGGGTGGAACGCTGTAGGTCCCGGAAGCTACGTCTTCAAGGCCTCTTGTGACGATCCGCCGAACCTCAAGGGGCGCTGTTTCAACTGCCTCTCTCGAGGTCACGTCGGCTCCTTGAAGACTACGCAGGCGGTGCCTACACCACGACGAAGCGTTCACACTATTGCACCCCTCGCTGATGCAGAAGGATGGCAACGTGTGGAACCCAGTAGGTATCGGAAGCTACGTCTTAAAGGCTCCCCCGTAAGCTCTCGTGACGATCCGCTGGACCTCACAGGGCACTATTTCAACTGCCTCTCTCGAGGTCACGTCGCTTGGCAGTGCCGCCTCAAGTTGCGGTGCTTTCCATGCGGAGTGCTTCGGCATCACCGTCATCAGTGCTCATCTGTCTGCACCCTAGGTACCGCTCTCGAACTTCATCGCCAGGGCACTAGAAGAGAAGCCAAATGCTCCGTCTGGAGTAGACTTGAGCCTGCGGTGAAGACATCCTCCAGAACCCCCATCTAGGCAAGGCTGCAACCTACACCGGTGTGGAGAAAGCTTTCATCCTCACAACCCTTCATGAATATGGACACATCGGAGCGTCGGCGTGGTGGCAAGGTATCGGTCTAGCGTAGGGTTACACCGGTCCATGAAGAGAAGGCACCATTGCAACAGAGCTCGTCGGTCGATGCTGCTCCCCCTGTGGGTGTCACTCTGGTTGGCGAAAATATTCACCGGCCAGCAAAGATGCGACGTCGTCGTCCACGAAAGTGTTCTACCTCTTCCTCAATCCTTGATGAGAAGCAGACTGAACCTTAGGCCCATCCTGTTCATGGTGTTGTTGCTGCTCCTCCTGTTTCAATGGAGTTATCTTTTCCCCCGCCCCCATGCATCATGGGGTGGAACCAACGCATGACTCAGGCCGAGGAAGACTTGAAAATTGCAGTGATGATTATGGTGGTCAGTGATCGGCGTCTTGTTCATGCTGGGGAAATTGCAACCATTATCGCCCCCCGGCTCAAGGTTGGAAAAGGATCTCTGGTGTTCCGTCAGCTTGTTGATTCCAGTTTCATTCTTATGTTACCTTTTGAAGATCTGGTGCGCAACCTTGTTGACCGTTGACCCATTATTCGTGCAGATTCTTTCTCTATTGTTAACAAGCGCTGGTCGAGATTGATGAACTCATCTGGTGGCGTATTGCCACAGATACAGATGGTGCAGGTCGAGTTGGAAGGGATCCCTCCTCATGCATGGGAGATGTCCACTGTGGAGGATCTACTCAGTCCCTATGCCTGGGTTGATCATATTCATGGGGAGACTCTTGATCTAAGAGATCTCCAAAGGTTTACATGTTCTGCTTGGAGTTTTGATCCGGTCACCATCCCGCAAATTAGAAACTTGTGAATTGTTGAGCCAATTCAACCAGGGATCAGAGATGGAGATGGGCTAAGAACTCTGGTATATTCAGTTCGTATCAAATTGTCGATAGCACGTGCTTCAGAGGATTCATCCCCTCAACCACCTCCATCAAAGAACAATGATGATCTGGGTACATCTTCTAATCCTCATCGTCGTGTGGGGCGGCAGCAATCACCGCCAAGAATAGGGGGCGGCCATGGTGACGGCCGATCTGGTGCCTCTCAACATTCATGGCGGTCGGCCCGGGATGAGGCTGGATCTTCGTCCAACAGGAGGCTACATGATGTTAATGAGCAGGGGCTTGATCGAAGCGTTGTGCATCGAGTGCATCTGAAGCAGCCTTTTGGCTCCATATCCCCAGCAATGCCTTCTGCTCCCAAGAGTCATTTCAGCAAAGGTGGCGCGTGCGGAGATGAATCGCGGTCTGGCATTAAAAGCGGTGCGGGAGGCGAAGCGGATCGCTCAAGACTTCGAATTTCAACGGTGGCGGACACCTGTCTAAGTCCTACTGGGCTACGTCCTGTTGGGCTCTTTAGCCCTTTAGTGGATGATGGGCCAGGTTTTGGTCCGTTACCTTCCCAGAGCCGGCCCGCTCCTTTTGGCACGCTCTAGTCCCCGACGGCCTACGCGGATCCTTCGGCCCACTCCCATTCAGCTCCACCCGTTCGGGTCTACACCAGAATAGGGCTTCGCTAGAAGCCAGCGAAGGACTCGCCCCAGAAGATTGACGCCCCCGAGGTTGGGGAAGGTGAACCTTCCGCGGCCTTGGCAGTCGCTTTGTCGACTCCGGTTGAGAAGGTTCTCCCCCTGCTTCGCTAGATGGGGAAGGTGAACCTTCCGTAGTTGTGGCAGTCGCGTTGGCGACTCCGGTTGAGAAAGGTTCGCCCCCTGCTTCGCTGGTTGTGGATGGTGAACCTTCCGCGGTCGTGGTAGTTGCGTTGGCAACTCCGGTTGAGGAAGATTCTCCCCCTGCTTCGCCACCGCCCCTAGCTGCGAAGGATCCAAGATGTCCTGCCCCGACCATGGTCGTGGTAGCTGCGATGGCAGCTCCGGCCAGGTCTAGACTCGACGCCTCTTCACCTGGAGCTAGCGAGTTGATCCCTGACATGACAGTTGTAGCTGCTCCGACAAATCTGGTCGTCGAGGGGATGCCAGTCTCTTCACCAATCAGGGTAACAGTTGAGCATGTTGTAGCTGTTGTAGTCCCTTTGGGGGCTCCGGCTACGGCTGCTCCTGTTTCCCCACGTCGTGAGGCTTTTGTCAAGATGGTCACTCTCCAACCTGACAGACTCATATATGTTCCCCCTGCTATCAAGAAAAAACATGTCAAGCCAGCTGCAGATGATTGCATTCCATGGTGCAGCCGCAGGATCGCTGGTGTTGGAGTTGAACTCACTGCGACTGACCTTGTGACAAGAGCCTCCAGGAAAGCTATGAAGGCAGTAAACATTATTGAAGAAAACGAAGGTATGGACCAAAGAGCTTTGGATGAGTATGCTAAACTCTTCACGCAAGATTTGTCAAACTCACACATCAAGGCCCTGGCAGCCCTATTCGGGTGGGTGCTCCTGATGACCTTATGAAGGCTAACCATGTGGGAGCAGCGAGCTTTTAGGCCCTCTGTTTTTCTGTTCGGGTAGCGTTTTTCCCTTTTTTGTTTACTCATGGATCCACAACGATTGCTCATGTGGAAGGTAAGAGGTTTGAACTCCTCAGCTCGTCAGGATTCTGTCCGCACTCTAATTGACTCCTCTGGTATTGATATGGTCTGCCTCCAGGAGACGAAGATGTCGTGTGTTAGAAGGGGTGTGCTTCTCTCTTCTTTGGGCTCTGAATTTGCGAACTATGTTGAGCTGCCGGCAACAGGAGCCAGCGGAGGCATTCTGGTTCCTTGGAAACAATCTGTAGGTTCCACTGGTGCCAGCCACATAACCAACAACACAGTTTCGGTTCAATTTACTTCTGTTAGTGGTTCAACCTGGTGGCTTACTTGCGTCTATGGGCCACAAGGGAATGAGGAGAAAATTCAGTTCATGCAGGAACTAAGTGATCTTAGAGCTATTTGCCAAGGGCCTTGGTTAATTGCAGGAGATTTCAATCTTATTCTTAACACAGATGATAAGAACAACTCTAATATTAACCGAGCTTTGATGGGTCGATTTTGGAAGATTGTCAATGATCTTGCCTTGAATGATATCCCTCTAATTGGCCACAAGTTCACCTGGTCTAATCAGTAAAGTTCCCCCACTCTAGTGAAGCTTGATAGAGTGTTGCACACAGTAGACTGGGAAGATTTATTTCCTAATGCTCTCCTTCAAAGTGAAGGCTACAGCGAAGGCCCTGCAGGCTTGGAGCGGCAAAAAGGTTGGACATGTTTCTTCCCAATTAATATTGGCCCGAGAATTGTTGCATCAGCTTGAAGTAGCCCAAGATTGCCGTTCTCTGACTCCTGCTGAGTTATGGCTGAAAATTTGTCTCAAAAAACACTCCCTAGCTTTGGCTTCGCTAAAAAAGACGATTGTCCGGTTGAGATCCAGGATTAGTTGGCTCAGTGAGGGAGATGCCAACACAAAACTGTTTCACATGCATGCTCGGTTCAGAAAGAAGAATTTTATTGAGGTCGGTCTCTAATGGGATGGTTCATACTAATCATGAAGCTAAGACTGCTTTGGTGGATGACTTCTATGACGGCTTGTTGGGAAAATGCAGTGACAGAGAATTCTCAATAAATCTGGAGCAGTTGGGCATCCCCGACTTTGACTTGACAACCTTAGATGCTCCTTTTAATGAGGAGGCTTGGGACACTATTAAACAATTGCCCTCTGACAAGGCCCCGGGACCGGATAGATATACGGGTAGGTTTTACAAAACATGTTGGGAGGTGATCAAAAGTGATGTTATGGCAGCAATTTCAGCAGTGGGTAGCAGAAAATTCATGAACTTTCAAGTGCTTAACACAGCCCTCATCACTCTCATTCCGAAAAAAGAGGGTGCAGATCAAGTCAAAGATTTTAGGCCCATCAGTCTTGTCCACAGCTTTGCTAAGTTAATTACCAAAATCCTTGCTAACAGATTAGCGAGCAAGCTGAATGATGATTTCCCCAAATCAAAGCACCTTTATTCAGGGCCGCTTCATCCAAGATAACTATGTGTTAGTCCAGCAAACCTCGCGCTTTCTTCATCAGCAAAAGCAGTCAAGTCTACTTTTCAAACTTGATATATCTAAGGCTTTCGACTCGGTTTCATGGCCTTTTTCTGATTGAAGTCATGCAGTCTTTGGGTTTTGGGCAGATTTGGAGAAACATATTTAGTGGTTTGCTATGGACTTCCTCGACACAGGTGTTGCTTAATGGAACTCCAGGGCAGCATATATCTCATCGGCGTGGGCTCAGACAAGGTGACCCGCTTTCCCCAATGTTATTCATTTTGGTGATGGACGTTCTGGGCTTTCTTATTACCAAGGCTGAGAATGAAGGGTTGCTTCGGCCCCTTGCTACAAGAACTCTCCATCACAGATTCTCTATTTATGCTGATGATGTGGTTATATTTATCCAACCAACAGTCGGGGATATCAGTACTGTACTGGACATTCTTCATATCTTTGGGGAGGCTTCCGGGTTGCGAACTAATATCCAGAAAAGCAATGTATACCCAATTAGATGCGGGGAACAAGACTTGACCTTACTGCAAAGCTTGCTGCCTTGTGAGATCTCACAATTTCCCTGCAAATACTTGGGTCTACCTCTTGCCATCAAAAAACTTACCAAGTATCAAGTACAACCGATTATTGATAAAATGGCCAACCAACTGCCGTGGTGGAAAGCTGATTTGATGACTAAGGCTAGACAGTCATATATCTCGCAATGGCTGTGGATTTACCTCCTTGGGCTCTCAAAGCTATTGACAAGATCCGACGAGGCTTTCTTTGGCGAGGACGCAAAGAAGTGAGGGGGGGACACTGTCTTGTTGCTTGGGGAAAAGTTTGTCGGCCGCTCGAGCTTGGTGGGCTGGGGATTTCCAATCTCATTGATCTTGCTTGGGTACTTCGTATGCGTTGGCTTTGGTTAGCAAAAACTAATCCAGGACGGCCATGGGCGTCCCTTGCTATACAAGTTCCCAGCAAGGCTAAAGTTTTCTTCTCAGTGGCTATGCAAACTAATTGGTAATGAGGCCTCTACTCTTTTTTGGTCTGACCATTGGTTGATGGGACACAGGGTCGTCGACATTGCCCCAAGATTACTCCAGAATGTTGCTAAAAGGAGGGTTAATAAGAGGACTGTTTTGGATGCTCTCACTAATCAGACTTGGATTTCAGACATACAAGGAGCTCTTACTGTTGGGGTTATATCTGAATACCTTGCTCTATGGGATATTGTCACCTCGTTCAGCTTAGACCTGAAGTGAATGACACTCACTTCTTAGGTCTCGCCGCCAATGGGAAGTATTCAGCAAAGGCAGCCTATGAGGGTTTTTTTCCATGGGTCGACAACTTTTGAGCCATACCACAGAATTTGGAAAACATGGGCTCATCCAAAGACCAAGTTCTTCATGTGGCTGGTCACTCAACGACAGCTTTGGACAGCTGACAGGTTGCAAAAGAGAGGCATGGATCACCCTACGAGCTGCCGTTTGTGTGATCGGGAGCAGGAAACACCTGACCATTTGCTGATTGGGTGTGTGTTCGCCCGGGATTTCTGGTTTAAACTACTATCTCAAGTTAATCTCCAAAACATGGCCTCTCAGCTTGTTGATGCATCTTTTATGGGTTGGTGGAGATGGCTGGGCAATCAGATACATGGAGTGACAGGGGAAGCAGTAAACTCCCTGGTAATTTTAGGAGTTCGGACAATATTGAAACATCGGAATAGTTGTGTCTTCCGAAACCCTAATAGGTACTCTAACATCTTCGACAGAAACAGACATAATGTGGACCTTGCTGTCAGGATGGCTGATCAAGAGCCAAAGAAGTGGGAGCTGGCTGGGGCAAGAAAGCTATCCTTGCTAACTAGTCACATCCCGGGTCTGTAGGAATTTGTAGCTTTGGGTACTTTATTCATGGATGAGTGTCAGTATGCCTGTACTTGGCCCCCGGGAGGTAGCTGTTTTGTATTATCTCTGTTTTTCTTCTTAATGGAATGAAATGCAGCTTTCCTGCGTTTTTCGAGGAAAAAAGTTCTAAAAAAAACTCGACCTGCGGGGGGTAAGACAGCCCCCAGGCATTGTATTAAGAAGAAGACCTTCTCACACAGATCGAGAAAACCCCTGAACCCCTGCCCCACCCATACACAGCGGCATCGAAGCCCATGTGAGAACGACCACGACCGGGGATGAGCCTTAGACCTGTGCTTTAGCGTGGGATAGACGAGGGAATTTTTTTAACCACAGCCTGAAATTCGCTCCCACGGGGAGTCGAACCCAGGACCTGAGGAGTGCTACTCAGACCACCTAACCAACTCAGCTAGAGGCCCTTTCGCAAACAAAAAAGTTCTATTCCCATGTAGTTCGACATCTCCCTCAGCCCGACGCTTCTCACACCGCGACTTCCCTCCATCGGCATCTCCCCCAACCAAGCGGCTCCCCCCACGCCGAGCCTTCCCCTCCATCGATTGTGCGCGGCGATGCCATCTCTGGCCACGCACACTGGCGTCTGGACCACCACAATGTGTGCCTTCACTACCTCCACAGCCGCGGCGCTCAAACCCCCCATAATGGCTCCTCCACCGACCACCACAAACCCCTCCTGGGGCTTCACATGCTCCGCTGCGACCCCCTACGCCGCTCCCTGCCATTCACTTCCTCCGACAACATGCAGGTGAAAGTGGCCTGAGGGTGTTGACCTCTCCCCTCCTAAGCCTGCTCCCTCGACACCCATCCTTCGCCATGATGTGGTCCACGAGTCTCCCTTCACAACAAGAAATTTCTCTAGGGCACGTTCGTGCCCTTTGATCAAGCCCCAAAACCGATTCTTTGTGATTGCGTCGAGTTCTGCCACCCTCTAGCCTTCGTCCACCCTCAGGAGGGCTACCACGTTCCATTACCATTTGTGTTCCGGGATGCCGGGATTGTCTCCATGACGATAGAGGCCTTGTCATCCCCACCGCCCATGCTCGTTGTCAGCCTGCTTGCCACTGGTGGCCCCAGCGCCCATCTTGGAGACTCTATGGGGGGCTCCCCTGCTCTCTCTTCGTACCACATGTCATCACAGATACCACTTCTACTCTTACCGACTAGGACGCTGACTTTGGTGCCTCGTACCACATCACTCCTAACCTCGATAGTGTCTCTTTATCACATGCCCCATAGCACTACCTTCCATTCCTCCATCATTGCCAGTAATAGGGCAACTCTGCCCATCACCTGAGTAGGTGACAGTCCTTCTTGGTCCATTATACTTCAACAATATCCTTGTTGCCCCCAACATTATACAGAATATTCTCTCGGTCTGTTGCTTCACCATTGGCAACCATTGTTCTATAGAGTTCGATCCCTGGGGTTGAACATACGGGATCTTACCAATCTTGTCCTGGTCGCCAGATGCGACAACTCCAACCCCCTATATCCTATTCACTTCCGCGCCCCACCGCCCATGTTGGCACACCCTACGCCCTCGTCGTCACTGCCTCTACCTCCACTTGGCACTATCGTCTTGGCAACCCCGAGGTCCTCTCCAGACTCTCAGGCACCTCGGCCATCCGTTGTCCCCGTGGCAACCCTAACTCACCTTGCCATGCTTGTCAGCTTGGGCGCCACACCCGCTTACCCTTCCCCTCTTCCATGCCCCGAACTGCTCACTCCTTTGATCTCGTCCATTGTGTCCTTTGGACATCCCTGATACCGAGCATGTCCCGTTAACAATACTATATAGTCATCTTGGATGACTCCTCTCACTACATGTGGACCTTTCCCCTGCGTCGTAACTCTAACACCTTCGACTTTGTCAAGGCCAAGTCAGACATGTCCCTGTTCATCTTTCGGCACGGTGATGACACCATCTACCTCTTCTATGTTGATGACATCTTGATTAAGGCATCCAGTTTCGTACTCCTCCAGCGTACGATCGCCACCCTGCATCGCGAGTTTGCGATGAAGAACTTAGGCCCTCTCCACTTTCTCAAGGTCACTGTGGAGCGTCGCTCCGAGGGGCTCTTCCTTCACCAGTGCCAGTACGCCATCAACGTTCTAGATCAGGCTGGCATGTCCGACTGCAAGCCTTACTCCACGTCTGTTGACACTCAGACAAAGGTCTCCGACGACGACGGCGCCCCGATTGGTGACGCGACGTCCTACCTCTGGCTACGTTGTGTTCTTGGGTGCCAACCTCGTGTCCTGGTCCTCGAAGCCGCAGCTCATCGTCTCCCACAGCAATGGCCAAAACGGTGTGGTTGAGGCGTCCTGGCCTCGTCAGCTGCTCCAGGAGCTCCACTTAGGGATGAAAATTTTGTCTGTGGGTTCGGGCACGAAATTTGACTCGCGGGTTTTGCCCGTACCTGACCCATGATAAAATCGGGTCGGTTACATGTTTTAGCTCTCACTCGTGTGTATCCAATGGATATCCAAAATTAGTACAACGGTTTCTCAACCCACCAAAAAACCGACCCATTGGCCCATCACCACCATCTAACCCTAGCGCAACTCCGTCGTGACTCCGGCGTGGGTGTAGGGCCCCCGTCGCAGACATATTCGGTGTCCCCCGACACGGTCGCAGGTCTTTGCCGTGGGTGTACCCCGGCGTGGGCGATTGTGAGCGATGAGTGACTAAGTGGCCACATTTTTGTTAGGAAGTCGGGGTGTTATGTTATTGTGAACCAATTCCTATCCTATTGGTCTGCCATAGATTCTTAACAGATTTCATTGGCAACACCAATCCTGACAATGCAGCAAGTCGTTGATACAGTACAAGGCAACACCGTCGGGTAAGACAGACTTCTTAGGCAGCATGTGTATGCAATCACTGGGATAATTAATTTTCTTTCTATGGTATGAGGAGTGTTAGCTAATCTTGTTATACCCGACGGGTACCCAATACCCGACGGGTATGGGCACGAGTACAAAAATTTACCTGCAGGTATAGTCGCGAGCAGGCATGATCCCCACGAGTATGGTCGTGGGCGAGTATTTACTCTACCCGATTCGTTGCCATCCCTAGCTCCACTACCCCCTCGCGCACGCCACACTAATCTAATCTGTTAACGTGAGTGTGGTCTACCTCTCCACCAATGTCGTGCAACACCAGCGCACGTGGAGATTGACCTCCACTTTGTCTGAGGGCATGTCGCCATCGGTGATGTCCGCGTCCTCTGCATCCCAACTACCTCCCAATTCACCGGCATCTTCACCAAAGTTCTCCCGTCCACAGTGTTCTCGGAGTCACGGTCCAGTGCCAACATCTGTTGGCTAGAGTTGTGACTGCAGGGGTGTTGGATTACTGTGTACATGTGTATACCTCTACTGTAATTGGGCTAAGGGCCCATCCCATATACTCTTATGTAAATACATAAGCCTACCCTAATCTAGGGATAGGGGTTTCCATTTTCTCTCTCTAAAAGGGACAGGTTACGAATACCCAAAAATAGGTCTATTTGCAAATAAAAAATCTAAATCTCATAAAATGAAAATACCTTTTCATCAGAATCAGGCATGACACCAAGTAATCTGGGTGTAAAAGTTTTTTGACATTCTTCGGTGGGTTCGGTTTCATCTTCTTGTTGTGATAATGAGCGAGCAATGTACCTACAGTAATTAGATCAGTGATTAGGTAGGATGATAATCATCAACAATCAAAAAATAACCCTGGAACTCATTAATACAAAATAGGTGACAATGAAGAATATAGTAGAGTTTAAACTTCAAGGCATTCCAATTATACTGAGGGATAATAGGGTCATACTTGCATTTTGGATGTCGATCACAGCCTATAAAATAGCCTTCACCATACCTACTAACTTTGAATCTCAAGGTTCCTTCAGAACAACTACATGTATTCCAAACACAAAAAGAGATGTCAAGAACTACGTGTGTGAATGCATCACAGTATGAACATATTGTAGGGTAACCTGAATGAATATTGCAAATATCTTGATTTCAACATTCAATATGTACTTTCCACGAAAGATACCTTAAAAGTATGTTTGTCGTGCATTACCTAGGGCAAATTCTATTGTCTGTGTCAACATTAGGGAAGAGGATAGGACCAAATTTTTCTTCGAGCATTCTCTCTACCTGCACAATGTCAAATTCAGTTTCAATTCCTAGTCGTTGCAGAGTGATATAATACACAAGGTACATCAATAATGTCATTCTTATGTATGATGGGTCGAACTCAGCAATTGCATGCTCTGATCTCTATCCCTACTCCTATAAAGCACTAGTTTTTTTCTGGTTTCTATTAGAGTACATTGTTAGGGTTTTCCTGTATACCCCTATTGTAATGGTGTTTGTCCCACTTTAAGTCTTCTAATAATACATTCCCAACCCAGGAATAGGATTAGGATTTCATTCTCCTAACATGGTGTCCAGCTAGGTTCTTCTTTTCCTTCTCCCTCCAATCGCCCCCTCCCCCCTCATCCCAGTCAAATGTCGCCGCCGCCATGGATGGCGGACCTCTCCCTTCTCCTCCCCCCTTGTCGGCAGCCCCATCCGCTCTCCTCCAGATGTGACCACCGGTCCACCGCCATCGCGTTGACATGGTCAGTGGCCACTCCACCCACGGCGCGCCCGATGCCCGTGCAACTGCTTCATGGCGCCTCTGTGCCCGTGACGACCCTCCTAGCACGCCGGCTCCGCCTCTTCCCTATGCAGCCGTCGCGCCTGGCCACGACGCACCCGCGCTCGTGCCACCTCTTCCAAGCCTGCCTGTGCCACCCTCTCCGTGCGCCACCCTGCTCCGGGCCCTAGTGTGCTTGCACCAGCCCCGACGTCTCCCTTCGAGGCGCTGACATCTACCTCGCCACCCTCTCCTCTGCACTCTGTGGTGGCCCATCTCCCCACCATGGAGCGTGGGCGGGAGCACCATCTCCTTCCCCCGCTTCCTGCTTCTCCCTATTACCAGCGCTGCCCCCACCAGCATTCCTTCCTCATCGGCGGCGAGCATTGTTTTCCCTGAGGCCTTCTTTCCGGCGCCAAGTGTCGACTCTCCCTCCCCCATGATTGGCGACACACCCGCCTCCTTTGCGGCTCGCCTTGGCCACCCACCTGTCACGGCCTATCTGTTGCCGCCACCACTCCCTCATGGCACACGTGGCACAGCCGCACTGTCCACTGTTGGCGCCTCCTCAACTGCGGTTGTGGCCATTTTCACTAATGTCGGCGTCCCCACGCGGCCCACTCCCTCGCCGCGGATGCGACCAACACGCCATCTCGCAGCTTTGTCCTTTTCCGCTCACGCCGCCACCTCTCTGGCCGCCGACGCAACCCGCGTGGCCGTCCCTGTCCCCTCTTCTCAGTGGATGCCTTGACACGCGATGGCAACCCCGGCGTTTTTTTCTCGAAAACGCAAGAGAATTGCGCCTCATAATATTAAGAAGAAATGAAAAAGAGGTGTAAGAAGACCAAATACAAGGGTCTCCTTACGGAGGTCAGTAACACAGAAAACTGAAACAATCCATCAGACATACATAACCACTCAGAACACGCTGGACTTCAGGAAGGAGAGAAGCAAGGTAGTAAAGCCCTTTAGTCCCTGCCACTTCCCAAAATAATCTCTCTTCCCCTGCTAATCTAAGAGACAAGGCCAAACTTGGAGTCCAGCCATCAAAGACACATTTGTTTCTAAGTTTCCAAATTGTCTAGGCCCCCAACGCAATTAAGGAGTTGAGGCCTTTTCAAGGCAGACTAGACACAGCTCCTGTGATTTGCTCCCACCAGTACATGAAGGAAAGTAACCCTGACTGTGGGGCCAGGCTTTCTAATCCAAAAGGTCTCAGAAGATGAAATCAAAAATCTCTTGTAAACGCACAAGAGACAAGGAGATGGTCGAGGGTTTCTACTTCTTGATCACATAAGAGGCATCTTGTCGAATGATCCATTCCTCTCTTAGCTAGTCTGACTGCAGTCCAACATCTCCAGTGGGCAACCAGCCAGAGGAAGAAACGACACTTTGGGGGGCCCAAGTTCTCCACATCAACAGATAATGGCCAAAAATTGTTGAACCTACGGAGAGACCTTCATAGGCTGATCTGGTCAAGTATTTGCCATCCCTAGCTAAACTGAATATTTGCTTATCTTCTGCTTCAGGCTGTAGCACCACTTCTGATAGCAATTCCCACAAATGCAAGTAATCCACCAAAGCTCCAACTAAAAGAGCCCCTTTGATGTCAGAAATCCATTTTCTGTTGGTTAAAGCCTCTAGAACAGTTCTATTAATTGCAATTCTTTTAGGAACAATTGCAAACAACCTAGGAGCCAGATCATTCACTCTTTGACCCAAGAGTCATTTGTCTATCCAAAACAAAGTGCGGGCTCCATTCCCCACTTCTGAAATCCTTTGCCTTTTTTTGGTACTTGGATAAGAAGGTTTGCCCAAGGTCGTCCTGAGTCAAATTTATGTAACCAAAGCCATCTCATGCGAAGGGCCCAACACAATTCCTTTAAGCTAGATATTCCAAGACCTCCTAACTGTAGAGGCCGACACACCCTTCTCCAGGTTATCAAACAATGTCCTCCCCTGACATCTTTGCGACCTCTCCATAGAAATCCCTTTCTGATCTTGTCAATAGCATCTAAAGCCCAAGGAGGAATATCAATGGCATTGCCAAGTAGACAATCATGATTGTGAGCACATGTTGCACCATAACTCGTCTACCAGCCCTTGTCATAAGGTCCGCTTTCCAGCTTGGTAGGCTGTCAGCAATCCTGTCTATGATTGGTTGAACCTGTTCTTTGGTCAATTTGCGAAGGGGGAGTGGAACTCCTAGATACCTGCAAGGGAAATCAGACCTCTCACAAGGTAACAAGTTCTGGACCACCATCAGTTCATCCTCGGAGCACGGAATCGGGTAAACGTTGGATTTCTTCTCATTATTATGGAGCCCTGAAGCTTCGCCAAATAAATCCAAGAGATTCATGGTAATGGAAATATCTGCTGCAGAGGGGTGTAAAAAGAGGGCAACATCATTAACATACAGAGAGATCCGATGAAATTTAATCATTCCTGATAATTGTTGCAGCAATCCAACCTCTTCTGCCCTAGAAAAGAAAAGGCCCAGAATGTCCATCGCCAAAATAAATAACATCGGGGAGAGGAGATCCCCTTGTCGAAGCCCTCTTCTGTGTATAATATGCTTCCTAGAAAACCCATTAAGCAAGACATGAGTAGAAGAGGCCAGTAAACCACAAATTATATCTCTCCAAATTTGTCCAAACCCGAGTCATGACTTCAATGAGAAAGGGTCACGATACCGAATCAAAAGCTTTAGTGATATCCAATTTAAAGAGCAAACAAGCTTTTTCAGATGATGTAGGAGCCTAGATGTTTGCTTGACCAACATGAAATTATCTTGAATAAAACGTCCTTTGATGAAGGCACTTTGATTTGGAGAGACCATCTCTTCAAGTCTGCCCGGCGTTGCTTCTTATTCTCACTGGCTGCACTCCCTTGACGCATGTTCTTCGCTCCAATGCACTCCACGAGCCTCCCTACCGTGTGCGCCTCTCCCTTCACGACAATCAGCTTCTCTGATGCACCATAATGGCCTTTGATCGAGTCATGAACCTTGTTCTCCGTGACTGTGTCGAGATCTACCACCCTCCAACCTCCACCCAACCTCAAGAGGGCCGCCACACTACTAGGCCATTTGTGTTCTGCAACGCCGACTCTCTCTCCATGACGCTTGAGGACTTGTCTTCTCCCCAACCCATGCTTGTCATTAGCATGCTCACCACTGCCAGCCCCAGCACCCCTCCCGGTGGCTCTGTGGGGATGCCCCCGATGGCACTCTCCTTCCCCATATCATCGCCGCCCACTCCTCCCACTGATTGAGTTGTTGACTCTGGCGCCTCATACTACACCATTCCTGACTCCAGAACTGTTTCTTCACCCCCATCCCCATAGCCCCACCTTCCCTTCTACTCTCATTGTCGATAATGGATCAACTCTGCCTGTCACCTCAGTCGGCAACACAGTTCTTCGTGGTCCTCTGTACCTTAACATCATTGTTGCCTCCAACATTATACAAAACCTTATATTGGTTACAACCATTGTTCTATGGAGTTCGATCTCTACAATCTTACCATATGAAACCTTACCACTCGTGTTGTTCTCGCTTGATTCGATAGCTCTAGCCCCCTATATTCTATTTTCTTTCTCGCCCCACCTCCCACATCTTATGTTGCCCACCCTAGGGCTAGAAACGAGTCAAGCTCGGCTCAGTGAACCAACGAGCTCGCCTCGGCTCGGTCACTTCGCGAGCTGAAAAATGTGGCTCGGCTCGGGCTCGTTCAGGCTCGCGAGCCGCTACATTAAGTCTTATTTAAAGTTTAAATTGTATTTTTTTATTTTGTATAAAAAAATTACCAAAAAATCTAACAACATATTTTAACTATATCTAGCAATAAGCCCATAAAAATAAATAAATAAACTAATAATATATTAATGTAATAGTGTAACGATATAACACATGTCATTAGGCCGACTCGCGAGCCTGACTGGCTCAGGCTCGTTCAGGCTCACGAGCCTCTTCGAGCCAAGCCGAGCCTGAGCGAGCCCGAGCCGATTCACGAGCCTCGAGCTTTTTTTCGGCCTTACCCCACACTATGCCCTCATTGTTACTGCCTCTACCTCCACCTAGCGTCGTTGTCTTATCACCTCGGCCACGACATCCTCTTTAGACTCTCCTCCACCTCGTCAATTCCCTACCCCCGCGGCCATGCTGCCATGCCATGCTTTTCAGCTTGGTCGCCACACTAGCTTACCTTTTACCTCTTCCATGTCCTATACCGCTCGCCCCTTAGATCTTGTCCACTGTGACCTTTGGACCTCTCCAATACCGAGCCTTTCTGGTAACTAGTACTATCTAGTGATCATGGATGACTTCTCACACTACCTCTGGACTTTTCCCCTTTGTCGTAAGTCTGACACCTTCTCCACCCTTCCTCACTTCTTCGCTTGGGTGTTGACTCAGTTCAGTTGCACCATAAGGGTTGTTCAGTGTGACAACGAACGGGAGTTCAATAACTCCACGTCTCGTGCCTTCTTTCCCTCACGCGGGGTGCAGCTACGGATGTCCTGTCCCTACACCTCCCCTCAGAACGGCAAAGTCGAGCGCATGATTTGCACCATCACCAACCTCTTCCGCACCCTCCTGTTCCAAGCCTCCCATCTTTCTTGTTACTGAGTTGAGGCCCCCCACACCACCACATGCCTCCTGAACCGCCTCCCCTCCTCCCACTCATTTTTTTCGCCCTCTTCGGCACCACCCCTTCCTATGCGCTCCACCGTGTCTTCGGCTCAGCTTGCTATCCCAACACATCTGCCATCACTCCCCACAAAATTGTAGGGGGTACAATAGTACTATGTTGTGTTGGGAGATACAAGCAATAGTTTCCTTTAATCAATTGACAACAAAATATTGTATAAAACCGAGAAGCATGAGCAGAGAGAATAAAATATGATAGCTCGCCATTTCATGTGTTTTTCCTTCAAAGCAAATGTAAACTTGAACAGTTTCAGGTAACAAAGGGCTTTAGATAAGATTCTACCAAAGCAAAAACCATAAACCACTACTTCGCAGTTGAGAAATGGAGATGAAATGTTTACTTCAGTTTTGGTGTCATTAAAAAAGGTTCATGATCACAGCAACAAATTTTTTTGTCCCAAGCAAGCTTGACAATCACACCAAAAAGAGAACTACGAGAACTTGCATCACCAAAGAACTAGCATACTCAGAAATTAAATACATCTTACCTTTCTGCCATCCAGATTACTCGCATCTGCACAATATTTGCTGAATCGTTCCCAGTAGCCTTTTAGAAGACCCTTCCATTCAGTTAGCCCAGCAGAGACATTATCTAGCTATTAATGTAAAAGAGAAAGAACTTCAATATAGTTTTAGTAACTAACTAATTCTTGTGTCTCTTGTGTGTGTGGTGCGCCTGTCTGTAAGTGTGGGATTTTGTCCCTCGGCCTACCACTTGTATTTTTTTCTTACTCCTTTCTTAATGGAATGACATGTAGCTATCCTGCGTCATTCAGAAAAAAAAAAACTAATTCTCGTGCTACCATATTACTGAAAGATCTTGTAAAAGGATCACTACCATTTCTTCCAATTGTAGGTTGTTCTAGAGTGGTGGACGAAGATTAAGAAAGTAGGTTAAATGAACTTGTTCCCTCATTTATATAGTATGACGGAAAAGTGGGAGTGATGATTCATTAACTTATGAGTCACATTATTCAGCAAGGGAAACAAAGAAAGAGAACATAAAAAATGCCTACAAGTTATCAAATTACTTGCATATGGAGAATAGTTGAGAAGGCTAAAATGACCTACACTTGGATAATAGACCAAAGCATTTTGAGCACATGACAACTATGTCTTCAATTAGCTTCACAACTACAATCACCATTGTACCTGATGTCTTAAATCCAAGAATATTCATGACCAAAATTGGAAGTGTACCAATGTCAATTAAGCGCTGATTTCCTGAATTCTCATATTGGTTTAACACATAGCAGTAACAACTAACGAGCCAGCTTAAGCAGGTTTCTAAAACTATGGCATAAACTGAAAACAAAGCACAAAGAAACCATGAACTGAGAAATGTTTACTACCTCTGTCTCCATGTTAGCTGTAAAGCTGTAATCAGCAACCTCAGAGAAATGGTGCAAAAGGAATGCCGAGACCTAAAGGGATGGCATCAACAAACACCAAAGTTACACACATTGAAATTGAGTTTATAGCAAGCAACATCAGCTATGTAAATTGAAACAATGCTGGCAGCCTGGGACAATTATTGGAAACCCTAACCCTAGGATGGGTTGGGTATAGTGTATTAATAGAACACAATACTGGGCCAGGCCCATTACAGGGGACAGGTAGCTAACACCCCCCGCAGTCACAACTCTATCTAGTACAGATGTTGAGACTGGAGCGGAAGTCTAGAAATACACTCGACGGTAACCCCTTAGTGAAGATGTCGGCGAACTGCAGGGTGGTGGGGACGCTGAGAACCCGAACGTCGCTGACAGCCACACGCTCGCGGACGAAGTGCAGGTCGATCTCCACATGCTTGTTGCGCTAGTGCTGCACGGGATTGGTGGAGAGGTAGACGGCTGACGTTGTCGCGGTAGACGAGGGTGGCACGCTGAAGGGGGTTGTGTAGCTCGTGGAGAAGCTGGCGCATCCAGGAGGCCTCGGTCACGCCATTGGCCACAGCGCGGTACTCGACCTAAGCACTGGAGCGGGAGACGACAGGCTACCGCTTGGTGGCCCAGGAGACGAGGTTGGCGCCCAGGAACACAGCATAGCCCGAAGTGGACCGGCGCGTGTCGGGGCAGCCGGCCCAGTCGGCGTCGGTGTAGACCACAAGCTCCGACGTCGGGGAAGGTCAAAGGAGGAGGCCATAGTCGATAGAGCCTCGGAGGTAGCGCAGGATGCGCTTGAGAGCGGTAAGATGGGGTGTGCATATGGAGGCAGACCTGTTGGACGACGTAGGCGATGTCGGGCCGGAAGAAGGTGAGGTACTGGCAGGGTCGGCCTTGGACAGGTGCCCGCGGTGCAGCCGCACCGGGCCTCCAGGATCCAGGGGCCTCCTGCCTGTATATATGTGTATATATATAGGCAATTCCTTGTCATATTCTAGCCCAAAAACAAAGACTAAAAGCCCACTAATATCAATGTTTACTATGCAGGCATATGCTTCTCGTGGAAGCCTCCCGACGACGATTCAGCTATTGGCCTGCTGCTTCTTGCCTTCTCCTGGAAGCATCCCGACGACTCAGGCACTCAGCGAGGGCGCAAGGCAGGCAGGCAGCGACCAGCCGCCAGCCGGCAGCCGCCAGCGATCGTCCGAGGTATCTCCAGACTCCAGTCACCGCGACGCCGGCACGTCGCCCTGTCCGTGGATCGTGGCTGATGGCTCCGGCGTCCGCCCAGACCTTGTGTGCTGCGCCGTATGCGCGCCGCGCCTAGCACTCGCACAGCCGACAGAAACTTCAGTCTTCAGTCTTCAGGTCTGCAGTCTGCTACTCTGCTTCCATTTATCATTTTTTTTGCCCCAAACCAATCCTTACTAGTTAAATATTATTTTATTTCTAAGTATATGTTATTGTGTTTTGGTAGGATTAGCACCACATTCCACATGTCGTCCACTAGAAGGCACGCATCTGGTAGTGAAAAAAGGAAAAAAAAAGAAAACATATAGAGGAGTTCAATGCATCACAGAGAGGTGCCATTCATAAGTTTCTTCATACTAGAGTGCCTTCAAGGAATATTGAGGAGCAGAAGTTGGTGATAGTTGTGTGGAAGCAACCAGGTGAAAGGATTTCACAAGAAAATATTGACACTAACAACAATGTAAGTGGTCATGAGAATCCAATTGGTGTGGAACCGGAATCTGCATCTGCATGTGTTGATGAACAACCATTTTTTTCTATCGATATTTATGATCCTAGAAATTGGGATAAACTTGATAACAAAGCAAGGGATGTATTAGTGGAAAAAGGACCTATAAGAGAACATAACCTTGAATTCCCTTTAGATGACAACTCAAGGCATTTTTCGTATGCTCATTATTCCAAAGTACTAAAGAATGGAGAGGTACATGACAGAAAATGGTTGATTTATTCTAAGCATATTGATAAAGTGTTTTGCTTTTGTTGTAAGATTTTTAAATCTAACAACATGAAGAGTTCATTAGCCTCTGATGGATTGAGAGATTGGAGGCATCTCAGCGTGAGGTTGAAAGAACATGAAGGCACTGTTGAGCATAAAATGAGCATGACCTCTTGGAATGAATTAAGGATCAGATTGAGCAATAAAGAAACAATTGATAAAGAATTGCAAGGGCAACTAAAAAAGGAGCAAGATCACATGAAACAAGTTCTATTCAGATTAGTAGCCATTGTGAAGTTTCTTAGCAAGCGGAGTTTGGCTTTTAGAGGATCAAGCGAAAAGATCTACAATGAGTCGAATGGTAATTTTTTAGCTTGTGTTGAAATGATTGCAGAATTTGACCCGGTATTGCAAGAGCACCTTAGACGTATTCGGAACAAAGAAATTCATTATCATTATCTCAGCCATAAAATTCAAAATGAGTTGATTTCTCTTTTGGCTACTATCATTACAAATTCTATTATAGAAGTTGTTAAAAGAGTCAAATATTTCTCTATCATCCTTGATTGTACCCCAGATGTGAGTCACCAAGAACAAATGACCATGATAGTTCGTTGTGTTAATATGTCTGAGAACAAAATAAAGATTGAGGAGTATTTTCTTGGGTTCTTGGAGGTGGATGATACATCCGGGTTGGGGCTTTTTAATGTACTCGTTGATTCCATGAAATCATTTGGGCTTAATATTGAGGATAGGGGGCCAAGGCTATGACAATGGATCCAATATGAAAGGAAAACACCAAGGGGTACAAAAACGGTTGCTTGATATTAACCCAAGAGCTTTGTATATGCCCTGTGCTTGCCACAGCCTTAATCTTACGCTTTGTGATATGGCAAATTCTTCTCGTAAAGCTATATCATTTTTTGGAATTGTGTAATGGATATATGTGTTATTTTCTGGTTCCACTAATAAAAGATGGAAAGTATTGCTTCACCATATTCCAAATTTAACAGTGAAGTCATTGTGTAACACTCGTTGGGAGAGTCGAATCAAAAGTGTTAGAGCAATCAGATATCAAGCGCCACAATTGAGGTCAGCTTTATCTCAGTTACGTGAAGCTAGTGATTCTGAGGCTAGTACAAAGAGCGATGCAAAAAAATTATTTGATCTACTTGGCAACTTTGAGTTCATATTTGGTATAGTTATTTGGCATGATATCTTATTTGCTGTTGATACTGTGAGCAAGAAGCTACAATCACCATCCATGTCCATTGACTCTGCTTTGCAACAAATTGAAGATATAATGCAATACTTTAAAAAGTACAGAAATGAAGGATTTCAAGCTAGCTTGGAAATTGCAAAGGGACTAGCAACTGAAATGGTTGTACATCCATCCTTTCCAGTCAAACGCCAAGGTACTAGAAAGAAACAATTTGATGAATCTGAGTGCAGTGAAAAAATATTGCAGGCTGAGAAGGATTTCAAAGTCAATTATTTTCTGGTCATGGTTGATATGGCAATATCATCATTGAAAAACAGATTTGAAGAACTCCAAGTATTTAAAACTATCTTTGGATTTTTACTAAGCTCCAGAACCTTGATGTCTTTGGATGATAATGAGCTGACAAATTGCTGCAATAAATTTGATAAAACATTTACTTTTGATAATTCATCTGATGTGGACTTGAATGATCTAATATCTGAATTGAAGATTTTACAGTTGACTTTAACAGATAGCCAAATGTCAGCCATGGAGATTTTTGAGTTTGTTAGAGAAGTGGACAGCTATCCTAATGTTGTCATTGCTTATCGAATCTTGTTTACTATGCCTGTGACTGTTGCATCAGCGGAGAGAAGTTTTTCAAAGTTGAAGCTACTGAAGAACTATTTGAGGTCAGTAATGTCCCAAGAAAGATTAAATGGTTTGGCAACCTTGTGTATCGAGAAGCAACTGCTGGATGATATTGATATTGACTCTATCATCACCGACTTTTGCATCTAGGAGTGTTAGAAGGAACATTTTTAAATGAACTTCATATTGTGATGTATTATAGTTACAGTTAATATATAATCTTCTTATATTTGTCGTCAATGGGACCTCAGTTTTTATCTCGCACCAGGCCACCAAATTCTCAGGGCCGGCCCTGGGTACTGGAGCGTGCCGGTCAGGCTCCGGAAAGACGTCGCGTCGGTGACCGGGGGGACGTCGTCCTCAGAGAGCTTCGCCTGAGTATCAACAGGTGTGGAGCAGGGCTTGCAGTCTGACATGTCGGCCCGCTCCAGGATGTCGACGGTGTACTGGCACTGGTGAAGCAAGAGACCCTGGGGCTAGCGCTCGGCAGTGATGCCGAGGAAGTGGTGGAGGGACCCTAGGTCCTTCATCGCAAACTCCAGTTGGAAGGCGGTGATCGTGCGTTGGAGGTCGGCGGTGGATGCCGTGAGCACAATGTCATCGACATAGAGTAGGAGGTAGACGGTGTCCTTGCCTCGTCGATAGATGAAGAGTGAGGTGTCCGACTTGGCCTCGACGAAGCCTATGGAGGCTAAGTAGGAGGCGAAGCGGCTGTACCAAGCCTGCGGCGCCTGCTTGAGGCCATAGAGGGAGCGAGCGGTTCAGCCGGCAGACCAGATTCGGCTGAGTGGCGTCAACGAAGCCGGTGGGTTGGCTGCAGTAGACAGTCTCCGCAGAGTGCCATGGAGGAAGGCATTCTTGACGTCGAGCTGATGGATCTCCCAGTCCCGGGAGAGGGCGAGGACCGCGCGAACGGTGGCGAACTTGACGACGGGGCGCTGGGTGAAGCCCCGAAGGACCCAACGGGCCTTGTAGCGGTCGAGGGAGCCAATCGATGTCAGTTTGTGGCGGAAGAGCCACTTGCCGGTGACCACGTTGCTGCCGGGAGGACGCGGAACTAAGTCCCAGGTGTGGTTGGCTAGCAGGGCCGCGTACTCCTCCATAGCCCGACGCCAGTGCAAGTCAGCGAGGGCGGCACGAACGGAGGGGACCAGGGAGGCGTCCGGTGGAGTGGAGGTCGTATCAGCTGCAAGAATCAGTCGGTCGACCGGCTGAAGGACACCGGCGGCATGATGAGTCACCATGGGGTGGACGTGCCCGGGGTCGCGGTGAATGACAACCGGGTGGTACACCAGCGGCTCAGAGCGGGATGTCGAGACGTCGGGTGTCGTGGGCACAGTCGTCGCGCGCCGGCGATAGACGACAGCGGGTTCAGCAAAGCAGGCCGCGTTCGTCGACGGGCACTGGTCCGCAGGTGCCGAGGGGGTGGAGCTCCCGCGGCGGTGATAGACGAGGGCGGGGTCGGCGAAGCGCATGGCGCTCGTCGTGGAGGCCGCTCGTGGCGCGGGCGTGGCCACACGTGGCGCAGAAGAAGCCGACGGTGCCGCACGTGGCGCGGGTAGAAGGCCAAGCGGAGGCATCGGAGCCACGCGTGGCGTAGGTGAGGTCAATGTGACCGCGCAAGGTGCGGGTAACAGCGCAAAGCAAGGCGCCTGGGGAGGAGGGGTAATCGAATCGGACTCAAGGAGGGAGTCGAGATCGGGGGGTGGGGAGGAGCCTGCAAGGGGGAACGCATCTTCGTCGAAGACGACGTGGCGAGAGACGATGATGTGGTGGGAGGCAAGGTCAAGGCAGCGATACCCCTTGTGGTCAGGGGAGTAGCCGAGGAAGAGGCAGCGAGTGGAGCGGGGGGATAGCTTATGCGAAGCGGTAGCGGAGGTGTTAGGATAGCAAGCACAGCCGAAGACGCGGAGGTGGTCGTAGGAGGGGGCTGTGCCGTACAGGGCGAAGCGGGGAGTGGGAAGGCTCACTGTCGTCGAAGGAAGGCGGTTGAGGAGGTGGGTGGCGGTGTGCAGGGCCTCTGCCCAGTAGCTGGCAGGGAGAGACGCCTGAAAGAGAAGGCAGCAGATCATATTAGTGGTGGTGCGAATCATGTGTTCGGCCCGTCCGTTCTGAGCAGAGGTGTAGGGGCACGAGAGGCATAATTGGATGCCATTGGTGACAAAGAAGGACCAGGAGGCGTGGTTGTCGAACTCACGTCCGTTGTCACATTGCAGGGCACGGACCGGGTGGCGGAACTGGATGGAGACCCAGGCGAAGAAGTGTGTGAGTGGTGCAAGTGTCAAACTTCAATCGCAGGGGAAAAGTCCAAAGAAAATGGGAATAATCGTCCAAAATCACCAAATAATATTTGTATCCAGAGAGACCGATTACAAGGGAGGTACAAAGATCACAATGAATCAGGTCAAAAGCCTGTTCAGCCCAAGAAGACGAAGTGGGAAACGGGAGACGCGTATGTCGGCCTAACTGACAAGCATGACAGAGGCCCTCAAAATGTTTCCGACTACGAGTAGAGTCTAGACTACTGGAAAGCTTGGTCATGACGGCAGGTCCTGGGTGGCCGAGACGACGATGACAGGTGGTGGTCGTGGCGGAGACCAGGACGGGAGGTGGAAACGCGCCGGTGGACAAAGAGCGGAGCGTGTAGAGGGGCCCGGTGCTGTCACATCGTGCGAGTGGGTCCTGGTGGCCAGATCCTTCTCAGAAAAACCAGAAGGGTCAAACTCAATGGAACAGTAATTGTCGGTAGTGAACCGACGAACAGAAACGAGATTGTGAGTGATGTGAGGGGCGACAAGAACGTCGTTGAGATGGAACGGTCCGGGGAGAACGAGGCACCTACTGAGGTGATCGGGAGAGTGGAACCATTCCCAGCGACGATCGAAGTGGGGTGGGAGGAATGAAGTGGGTGAGAACGAGATAACATGCCTGCAGTGAGGGTGGTGTGGTAGGATGCACCGGAGTCGACAACCCAGTCAAGGGAGGGTGGAGCCAATGCCATGGTGTTGTAGGCGGCGACAAGGGAGGCTGCGTCCCAACCTCCAGCCAGGGGCGACCAGGGAGTCACCGGAGGCAAGAGCTGAGGTGGAGTCGGGGTCGTCGAGGATACGCCGTAAGGGGGCATACCAAAGGCAGGTGGCGAGGGAGCTCCGTAGGTGGATGCAGGCAGGAGAGCCGGCTCCTGCAAAGGACGGGAGGCACTGGGAGCCTGACCCGGCCACATGGAGATGGTGTCGGTCCAGGGGTTGTAGACCGACAGCCATCCTTGGCCTTGGCCGCCCCCGGCCGGTGGAACCTCCACGCGTAGAGCTGCTACCCCCACGTCCGCCCTTGCGAGGGCGACAGCCGCCGTCAGAGGTGGAGGCCGAACGAGGGGCAGCCGAGGTGGTGGCAGGAGGGCGGGTAGGGGCCCCGATCGACGTGGTGCGAGAGCCATGGCCCCTAGAGGGCGCCGGACTACCAGGCGGGGCACTATAGAGTGTCGGGGCCGGAGCGGGTGCCTCAAGTGTCATCGTGAGCTCCTCGAGGAGCTCATTCCGCACGGCATGGAAGGTGGGAAACGGCAAGGGGATTCCTCCCCCATGGATCCCCTCTAATTCTCTGGTCACCAAATCAGCCCTAAACGTTGAGATGGAAAAGGGAAAAGGATTATAGTGCCGAAGGATCCCACAAATTGTAGAGGTCTAGGGAAGGGAATTTCTAAGCAAGGGTAAGACTGCTAGAAGTTCCATTTCCCAGACCCTAAAATCTGAGGGAACTCAAAATATAAACAACACAAAATGTACATGGCAAACTGTATGCAAGCATAAGCAAAACCATAAAATATACACACTGAGGAGATCATTACAGATGAGGGCAAATTTAAAATATTCTGGAGGAAAACTTATATGCATTAATAATAAGAAAAACAGGAAAGAATCAAACAAAGATACATTACAAAGTGATGCATTACTGCAATGCAAATAAATGCATAGGAAAACAATGAATTTAGATAAAAGTATTATATATACTAAAATAAATGTACTAAAATTTTAGATGATGACAGAGCTAAAGATATCTTAATCATATAGGATCTCTCCAAATGGGGAACATGCAATCAGGAATATAAGAACATACCATTCGACCACGGAACTCAGGGTGTAGAACTCGACTTTTTGCTGTCACGTACTTCCTATCCTGAACAATACAAGTATAATGAACACTGTTATCTATGTGGAACAGGTCGATGCAAACTAGAACAGATGAAAATAAGATTTAATACATAGCAATCTGAAACCCTGCAACTGTTTTCCTCAAATAAGCATGAGATCTCTGTATCATTGCATTATGAGGTGAGGAAGGCTAAAATAGCCAAGTGCAATAACCATGCCCAATGCCAACCTTACATACAAAACCGAAAAACACAGCAAGCCTTACATGACTAACACAATTGTAAGATAAGATATGGCTTCTGAACGGTGACAATGATTAGAGGAGGTGCAGGGTACACGCATATACAGGCAAGGATTCCCATGGGTCGGTTTATAGAAATAGGATCAATCTTAACAAATATACAAGAGGCACAACCCCTATAGCCATCAGCCCAAAGGGCACAACCGTGTGAGCCTAACATCTGTCTAACAACAACCCCTAGATGGGGGCACAAGGACAAAAAATTATACACTAGGAAAGGCTATCAACTATGCTTTATGCATCCGCAAATAGTCTTCCAGTACCATAGTAAAAAATAGTTCGGAAGTAAAATGCTATGTTACCTGTAATACTTTCATTATAGATGCATAAGTAGATGGCCTTCCAATTCCAAGTTCTTCTAGCTTTTTAATCTGGAGATAACAAAGCTGAATATGAAAATCTGAACTAGTATAACCAAATAAAAATAAATAATATTTTATTGCAAAAATGGGCAATGCTCAAAGCAAACAAGTGAAAAATAATCCATGGTAGGTTATTGCTTACCAATGCACCCTCAGAATAACGTGATGGTGGCTTAGTAAAGTGCTGTCCAAGATGCACGTTAACAGGGGACACCAAGTCCTTAACCTGGTAAAAAGGAGATGAATTACATACTGGAACAGTTGAATGATAACCAATAATCTGCAGTAGCCTGAGAAAGAAAGAGGATAAAGAAAGAGAATTGTCACCGCAACCATTAATTTTGACAAGGCCTCAAAGTTATCCTCATGCACAGAATCTCCCTCAGTGTCCTAAAAGTAGCAAAGTGTATTGTTAATGAGTAAGAATAAGTTCGTAAAACTGAAAAGCTAGCACAAAGTTCTTCACAAAATGCAACTGACAACCATGCTTCCATTCAAGCTTAAGTTGTCCTTACCATTAGCACTAAAAGAAGCTCAATCCACAACACAAGAAACCAAGAATACAAATGAATCAGGAAAAACTCATGCATTTCGGCAACAGGAAGGTTATGTCCCAAGGGAAAAGAAAGTAAACTCCATAAAGAAATTTATCAAAAAAAAAACATTACAAGGCCATACAATACCACAAATTATGTTCTACACAACAATAACAATGTGTTGTAGTGCATAGAGGAGACCAAGTGGGACCGGACATCACCCTTTCCATGTAACCACTTCAAGAAATGTTGAACAGATACAGATCTAGTAATGGTTATTAAGCGTCGCTTAAATGGTAAGGCGAGCCTGGCCTACAAGGCGTCCTGGTCACGTTGCCCGGGCGTCGCAAGGCACCCATGGGACGTCCTTTAGGAGTCACCTTGGCCAAAGGATAGGGTTTAGGGCGGAATTTGTTATGGATCGTAGTTCATAGGGGGATAAACAGCGATAGTCGGGTGAAGTCGGCTTGTGTGTGTGTGTGTGTTTGGGTTGGGGGGGGGGGGGTCATTGATTGATTGGTTTCTCCTTAAGGAGGTACAACCCATCCTTATATAGATAGGAAGACTTGGCCCCCAAGTAACTAACTCAATCTTATCTAATCTAATCTTTATCCACTAATCATAACCCTGAGTCTATCCCTATGCCCTCCATCTCTGGGCTGCCACCCTATGACATCCCCCGCCCTTCGAAGACAACTCGTCCTCGAGTTGTAATGGAGTGCATGGCAACACCCTTGTTGTATAACTTGATACTCATGTGAAAGTGCAACCCTACTAGAAGCCTTTTACATATTGGCTTTAATTTATTTGCAAATAAAATAAAGAACCTAACATATGCCAAGGTTCGTCCCCTGAATCCCATGGTAACAACCTCGTCCAGGCTGCAAAGGCCAAGCCGTGGCAGTTCACCAGTCCTACAGTATGAGTTGTCGCAAGTTCCAGTGGAGACAGCGCCACCCAACCAGACGTGTTCTTGTAGTCCACATGGCTATGGATCAGGACGGTAAACTGGAGTGGAGGATCGGCCAAACCTGCTAAAGGCCTTGCCGCCCTATGTGTCGCGTGTTGTTCAACACGTAATATCGATGCAAGTCGTTGCGCCAGGGAACGGCGGACCATAGCCTGTAGCTGCGTCGCCGCTTGCCATGCTTGAAGTCGCGCCAGGAAGCCACGTGTCGCAGCCTGAAGACGGCAAGCCGCGCCGCCGCTTGCCATGCTTGAGGTTGCGCCAGGAAGCCGCGGCAAGTCGCTATCTGCAGCCGTAACTTGCAGCATTGGACGTCGCGCCAGGAAGCCACGTGCAGTCGCATGCAGTCGTGTTGTCGCCGCTGATAGGCGGTTAGACTCCACCTTTGCCGCGAGTAGATCACGAAGTTGGACGATAGCGGATCAGGCCTGCTCCAGATCTGCCCTGGCACGAGCGAGCTCCTCACGCCAGGTGCGTACATCGTCCGCAGCAGAAGTCATGGGAAAGGATCCCTAACTCATGATACCAGATGTTATGGATCTTAGTTCATAGGGGGATAAACAGCGTCGTGAAGATAGTCGGGCGGAGTTGGCTTGGGGGAGGGGGGGACTAGATTATTAGAGAGATCTGGGACTAGTTCTTCTTCATTGATTGGTTGGTTTCTCCTTAAGGAGGTACAACCCATCCTTATGTAGTAGGAAGACTTGGCTCCCAAGTAACTAACTCAATCTAATCTAATCCCATGTAACTAACTCAATCTAATCTAATCTAATTTTTATCCACTAATCCTAACCCTGAGTGTATCCCTATGGCCTCCAAGCTCTGGGTTGCCACCCCATGACAGAATTAGTGGACCTGGACGGCTGGACCTAGGACTTAGGCATCACGCTGTCACCCTCCTGTGTTCTCACCTGGAGGAGGCTCGGGCAAAAACAGAGGAAATGGCGGCGTCGCACAAGGCGTCACGGCAAGGCACTACGCAGGGTGCGACGCAGAGCCCCGACCGGCCAACAACCTCCCCTCTGGCCCTCCCTCCCTTTCTCTAAGGCGGCGGCCGCCCTTTCTCTCAAGCGGCAGTGAAGCCCCTGCCTCCCACTGTCCCCGGCAGCAGCCGGCGAAGCAGCACCCAGCCCAGTGGCTTCCCTACTCCCTATCTGTTTTGGCCTTTTGGGTAAATGCTTTTGCCCTCTCTATTTTGCCCTCCACTATTCTCTCTCTGAAAATAGATGCTTGGTCCTATTTCGTAGTTGTTGAAGTACTGAAAATAGATGCTTGGTCCTAGTTCAGGGGCCAATTGTTTCTGCCATAAACAGGGGAGTAATGGCGGAAACAATTGGCCCCTGAACCATCAAACAATATTGTTGATGCATTATTCAACACAACAAAAATGTCATCAGGCTTGTCAAAGCTTGATAAAAGTAGCACAAGCAGAAATTAAAATCCATAGGACGCAAGAAGCAAGTACAAAATAAATTTAGAACTCACCTCATAAACAGATTGGTATCCCTTGAAGTCTAGCTTTGATGCAGCTGAATGAAAAATCATCTCTCCTTCAGGAGTGCCAACATCCACTTGAATCTACAGAGTAAGCATGTAACTTGATGGAAAGCTTAAAATATTGAAATTTACAAAAAAACAATGTACAAAGAATCTTAACATGTTTTAAAACCATACTAGAGAATGAGGATATCACATTTACTATTTATTATAACAAGAGATGTGTTTAAGCAAAAAAAAACATGATGACAAAAGCTAAAATGAAGTTCATAAGCTATGCTCCTAAGGTAGATGTCAACAATTCAATAAAAGGGTTTTAGTTAGACAGAAGTTATAGAGTGGGCAAAGAAAAGTGGCTAAATAGTAGTTTTTCAAATTTTGAGAATGGCCCGTGTTTCACTTCTTGTCCTCAACACCTCCCTCCTCTGTCCCCTCCAGGCACCACCAATGTCCCCTAGAAGCCCACACCAACAGCCATTGTGGCTTCAGCTGCCACCTTCCGAGCAGCGGGTCCTTCTCGCGTCGTTTATTCTCCCCTGGTGTCTGGCTCTTTCTCATCACCTATTCTTGTTGGAAGATCCAAAGCTTAGCTGTAGAAGAATTCTAGTCCAAGCTCGAACATTTGCGCTTCTTACCACAATGTCTTGATTTCTCCGCCAGCTGCCAAATGCCCGGAGGTTAGCTTGAAGCCCCCGCTTTAGGTTGAACGGAAGGACGACGATTGCCAGATGTATGAGAGTTGTTGGTCTTGTCTACAACAGTTGCACCCTCCACCGTGCCCCTGAAGCCTGATCCCTGCGTACTTGGTGGGGAAGTGTTTCAACTGTATGTCGCCATCCCATCGGGCTGCTACCTGTCACCGTAAGGCAATGGATAAGCGATGGGTGTGGCACCCAATCCTTTGCGCTTCTATCGTCAACCGCACCTTGGATAGGTCAGTGGCCGAAGTCATGGATAAGCACGAAGAAGCAGTTATTCTTGGAGATGTTGGTGCTGCAGCCAGCGGAGTTGGAATGCTCGTTAACTTGCTCCCGGTGTCGCTGGCATGTCGCCTCTGTCGTGACCAACCCACCCTAGGTGCAAAACCGTTGCGACGACAGCGCTTCATGCCTCGCTCGGCAGAAATGGACAGAATGGAAATGGAGATGCAGCGGGTGCTCATCGTCACTTTGGTCAGAGATTCTGCAAGATTTTCAGCGACGACGATCTCTTTCCTTCTTCGCCCAGAACTTCAATCTGCTAGGACTCACTGGAGTTGCATTGCATTTCACAAGTTGAGTTCCTCCTCTGCTTACCAGATGAGGAAACTGCAAACAAAGTGTTTAATGGAGGTCAATCGATGATCATGAATTCCTTTCGTGCTCACTTGGTGCGATGATCGTGTTTCGTCAAGGCCTCAAGCAATGTACTCCGACAAGCTATGGATGTTGAAATCAGGGGGGCACGTCTCATGTTTGGGGAGTCGCGACAGCAACTCTACTCCTAGACGATATTTGTTTCATTGAATCAATGAAGCCAGGGACAAATGATCAACAAGAAATCTTTGGAGTTCAAGTCTGGTGTACACAGCCAAAGCGCATCCCAGGATCAATGGAGCCTCTAATTGAAGAGCCATAGGGCAACGTCGCAGGAGGAATGGAGTGGCACTCTCGTATCACATCGAGATTTCAATGTTCATGCCAATAGCAATGACGCACAACGGCCCGCCCCCGGCAGCTGGTGGACGGCGTCAGAGAAGATGGCATCGACGATGCTCTTACACGGACGACGCTTTGCAATCGTACCTGCAATTGAATCGGCGCCTGTTTCCCATGGCTATATTTTTTTCTCGATTGGGCACAGAGACCCCAAGGGACAAGCGTGGCACACAAAGGGATAAGCTCACCAGCTCGGAAACTCATGCTCGAAGGATTGTCGCCCACTTTGAATGCGACTAATGAGATTCAGCTTCTGGAACCTATGGGACTGACGGCAATCCCATTTACTCAAGGTGCGGGATTTCCGACGGTCTTCAATACTACGAAAGACTCTGCCCCGCGGGGTTCCTCTGTTTTGTCGGTAGCCACAACTTCCTAGGCGACATCAACGGCAACAATTCCTCCATTGGCTTTTACGGTGGCAGTGGCTTCATCTCCCCTAGTTACACCACCGGCGGGGAACTCTCCTGTGCATGGCACACTTTTCCGAGGGTTGACGGAATAAGACTCCCTCGTGAGGGTTGAAGCGCCATCCCTCCTCTTTGAGACCATGGTTCCTCCATTGGCTTTTACGGTGGCAGTGGCTTCATCTCCCCTAGTTACACCACCGGCGGGAAACTCTCCCATGCATGGCACACTTTTTCGAGGGTTGACGGAATAAGACTCCCTCGTGAGGGTTGAAGCGCCATCCCTCCTCTTTGAGACCATGGTTGAGGGGGGTGCTTCCCCTGCAAGGGTTGAGGCACATTCCTCCCCTGTTTATGGTGGTGTGTAACAAATGGATAGTAGTCCTACAATGGAGGGTCCTCCTACAGTGCTTGGAGCCCCTGCCTTGCCAATGGTTAGAGGCCTTCCAATCTCTAGCCAACTACAATTGAAGATCTATTCAAAGTAGCATCCAAGGAAAACTCAGGATTCTTCTCGGGAGCCTACAAGCCTACCAGTAAGTAGCCCCTCCTAGAGATCAGAAATGTCCTGCTAAACAAAATTTCTAAGCCAGTGGAAGGGTTGCTCAAACCTCCATATGTGCAAAAGCGAAAAACCAAGCAAAGGCCACTTGGTCCTTTACCAAGGCATAGCAGAAGGATGGTTGGGGCTGGATCGTGCTCCCCTGGACCAGTCATATCTTAAGCTCAAAAGAAGGTAATCCGGTGTCTGGGGTTCTCTGTCTCAAAGGAAAAATTGGTCCTTCCATCCAAGATTGAGTATAGCAGGTTGTTCACCACTCCATTATCTAATACACAATTGGCCACTATATCGGCGTTGTCATAATGCACATTAGTTGAGGGATTGGAGATGCAATATGCACTCTCTTTAGAGGGCATCTGACTGTTTTTTTCTCGATCATCCTATCAATCGTTCTTATGAATCCGTCAAACATTCTGATTTGGAAAACGCATGGGCTTAACATGAAAGCCCAGTGGGATGCTGTACGAGAAGTTATTTCATCCTCTAGAGCTGATATAAGTGGTTGTTATGAATCGATTTCTCTTTAATTCAGTTTTTGGATCCGAGTTTGATAAGTTTGTTCTATTATCGACTAATGGAACTCGTGGAGGATTAGTTATTGCCTGGAAGAGTGTCGCAATTCAAGCCATATGCTCTCGGGTGGACAATTATTCTGCCTCTGTTCAGTTCATTGAATGAGAAGGGTGAAACTGATGGCTCACTAGGGTGTATGGCTCCCAAGAGGACAATGATAAATTAACTTTTCTTGATGAACTCAAAGATGTCAAAATACTTTGTTCTGGTTTGTAGCTCATTGCGAGGAATTTTAATCTTATTTATCAAGTTGCAGATAAAACCAATAGTAATTTGAACCGGACAATGATGGGTGTTTAAGACGAGTGTTGGATGATCTAGAACTTAGAGAGATCCCTCTCAAAGGAAGAAAGTTTACAAGGGCGGGAGAATCCCACCCTTGTGTGGCTAGATCGTGCTTTCTGTACAATGGAGTGGGAAGACATTTTCCCTGATGTTGTGCTTCAAAACACTTCTGTTGTAGTTTCTAACAATTTTCCATTAATCCTTGATCTCAAAGTTATGACTAAAGGAAAACGGTGTTTTCATTTCAAGAGTTTTTGGCCCAAGTTGTCGGGTTTTCATGTGGCAGTTATGCAGAATTGGGAGGCCACAATTATCTCCTCGTGTCATGTAGAAATCATGTTTATCAAGCTCCAGAGACTCAATAAAGGGCTGCGTAAGTGGAGCCCTCGAAAGGTGGGAAATGTCAAGTTGTGGCTAGCTCTAGCTAAGAAAATTTTGCGCCAACTGGAAAATGCTAGGGACTCTCGACCTTTATGGCAGGGAGAGGAATGTCTAAGAAGGAAGCTCAAATTACATTGTTTGGGCTTGACCTCATTTGAAAAGCACCATTGCTAGATTGCGCTCTAGAGTCCTTTTCTTGAAAGAGGGGATGATAATACATCCTTTTTCCATCAGCATGCCTGATATAGAAAGAAGAATTTTATTGCCAAGATTCAAGTGGATGATAGGGCATATGTATCACGAGAGGAGAAAAAAGAAGTAATTGCGAATTTCGTTGAAGATCTTTTAAGTCAACGGAACCAAAGGTAAGGATGAAAACGATATATATTTGATTATCAGTTTTTTGTGTTTTCCTCTGATTGCAATTAAATTGGATATAGAATCCGCCATGCAATTTCATATTCTTGTTTTTAGCATTGAGCTTGTAAAGATTCAGAA
Source organism: Zea mays (assembly GCF_902167145.1). Taxonomy (NCBI): domain Eukaryota; kingdom Viridiplantae; phylum Streptophyta; class Magnoliopsida; order Poales; family Poaceae; genus Zea; species Zea mays. The sequence goes on along the minus strand of NC_050104.1, from coordinate 38,802,196 downwards.
AAGATAAACCTCAAATTTATCATATATTTCTCTCAAATAATAGGTATAAAATTCGGTATGGATTCGGATACAAATTTGGTTATTTTTCCAACTTTTTTGTTGTAGGGAGCAAATAATTCATAAAACAATTTATGCAAAAAAAAATATTTTTATTTGTAATAATGTGTGTGATAACATAAGAAAAGATCAACATCAAATTTTATACACATCTATTTTAAAATATTAAATCTATCCTAACAGTTCGGATTACCACTTTCATCCCTGACCAAAGGGATTTCTCTTTCAATCTAGCATCGTTTCATCCACAGCCCCAACAAAATTTGTCTTATCTGGATGGCCCTCTCACGACTGAGGAGGTATGGGCAACGATGTTATTGCAGTGTTAAATGCCATATATGGGCACATGTCTTCAAATTTCACTTGTTGAATTCTGCCTTTGTCTCCCTATTGCCTAAAAAGGTTCATACAACTTCAGTGAAGAATTTTCGATCAATAAGCCTCATTCACAGCTTTGCAAAGTTGGTAACCAAGATACTTGCTAATCGCCTAGCACCTCTAATGTCTAGCCTCGTCTCCAATAATCAGAGTGCATTTGTGAGAGGAAGATGCATTCATGATAATTTCATTCTTGTCCAAGAACTTGCTCGAGTGCTGCACAGAAGTAAAGAGCCTCACACCTCTTAAAATTGGACATTTCTAAAGCTTTTGCAGTTTATTGGCCTTTTATGCTAGAGATTCTACAACACTTGGGTTTTGGTCAACGATGATGGAATCTTATATGTCTGGTTCTTTCCACATCCAGCACACAAATATTAATGAATGGCCATCCTGGTAGATCTTTTAATCACACTCGTGGACTCCGGCAAGGCGATCCCCTCTCCTTGCTCTTCATTCTTGTGATGGATATGTATGTGCTCAGCTCTCTAATCAAACTGGCTTTCAGGAGCCACCTGTTGCAGTCCATAGCTGAACAGCAACATTGGCCCCAAAATTCTCTTTATGCAGACAATGTGATCATCATTTTGAGACCCAATTCTGCTGACCTATGTGATGAGAGATTATCTGCAGTATTTCGGACATGTTTCTGGTCTAAAAACCAATTTGGTCAAGAGTTCCCTTATACCCATCCAATGTTCAAATGAGAACACTGCAAGAACCTCTGATATCATGTCCTGTTCTATTGACAATTTTCCTTGCACAAACCTTGGCATCCCACTCAACATTCATAAACCTTCCAAGAATGATCTCCAACCATTGATTGACAAGGTTGCAAATAGGCTGCCATGATGGAAAGCCCCTCTTTTAAGCAAGGCTGGAAGGTTGGTTATCGTTACATCCGTAATTTCAGCAACTCCTATTCATCTGTTGTTAGCTTTGAATCTGCCCAAATGTTTTTTAAAGCCATAGATAAAAGGAGAAGGGGTTTCTGTGGAAAGGACGGGAACAAATCAATGGAGGTAACTGCTTGGTATCATGGGCTAAGGTACAAAGACTATGTTTATGGCAGCCTTGGTATTCCTGACTTAGAAATTCCTAAACAAGTCCAAGCTTTATTTAAAATGGTTGTCATAGTTACCATTTGGAGTGGGGAACTACAAAATTCTGGACTGACAAGTGGTTGCAGGGCAGAAGTGTGGCTGATTTAGTTCTTAATCTAATTCTGGCAGTCCCCAAGAGAATTTAAAAAAGGTACCGTGAGCCGGACACTCCTTAACAAAAGTTGAGTTTCAGATATCCGGGGTGCTCTAACTCTTCAGATTTTGACAGATTTTCTCATAATTTGGAAGCTTGTTGAGGATACTATCTTATACCTAGATATTTCATATCATCTCTTGGAAACTCTCTTCTACTGGACAGTACAGCAGCAAATCAGCCCACAATTCAATGTTTATTGGCTCCATTAGATTCTCACCTTGGAAGCGGATTTGGAAGACCTAGGCTCCTCCTAAATGCAAGTTCTTTATTTGGTTGGCCATCAATAACCGCTGTTGGATCTCTGATCACTTGGACAAAAGAGGGCTTCCACACCATGATGCTTACCCTCTTTGTGATCAACATATGGAAAATATCAGCCATGTTCTAGTTTCTTGTGTTTTTGCCAGGGAGGTCTGGAGTATTGTGCTTCATAGTTCATAGACTAATTGCTGTTGTGAGACTTCCCAATGTTGATAGTTACTTTAATTCCTGGTGGTGCTGAGCAGCTAGAACTTTGCCCAAAGAGAAGACAAAAGGTTTTAATTCCCTAGTCTGGTGTTCAAAGTGTAGTGTTTTCAGTGGTTACTGAAGAGCAAATGTGGTGCATGGCTGGGGTAGTGGGGCTTCAGCCCTCCAAGACCTGGCCCTAAAGGCTGGACCACTTAGGGTCAAATCTAGGTCTAATAGTTGTAATCCACCCCTCCCCTGGGAGTGGGTAATCAATGATTTCAAGTCGTTTGACTAATCGCGATTAATCGTGATTAGTCGGGCTGGTCGCCTGTTTATACTCGATTAGCCGGACAACTCGATTAGCCAAGCTGGTCGTCCTGGTCGTCCGACTAGTCGCCGATTAGGGCGATTAATCGTCCGATTAGTATGTCCCGGTCGCCACAGCTAAGGTTTTAGTATTAGGCTATTTTCAGCCCATCTACAGAATTCGTTAGACTTGCCTCTCCTCTCCTCTGCCAATACCTAGCTACCAAAAATAGTCTGCGCCTCCTCTCTTGCCCAACTGCTCCAGATCTCTAGTCGCCGGAGCCTGCCCCTACGCCCCTAGAAGTCCAGCACCGATGGCTGCTCACCTGCGCCCCATGCTGGCGTGCTCCATTCACCAGCGCATGTGCCCCTCTGCCTTCTAGGCTGCTCACCTGCTCCAATCTAGAAACCGACGGCTAGATCACTTGTGGCTGTGGCAGAGCACCAGCAACTGCGACAGACTACTGGCGTCTCAACTCTCTAGCACCATTGACGAGATGATCTCTTCATCTCAAGGTTCCTCCTGCTCCCCCCTTCTCTTACTTCTATGTAATTCTTCTGTCAGTGCCGAACTAGTGGATGGTTGCTGCTCTAATCCTAAGCTAGTGCTAAATAGTGACTTGCTCTATGTCTGTGTTATCCTAAGCCAGTGCTCTAATCTGTTATTTTGTTTATCCTAGTTGTTTGTTCTATTTTATATAATGTAGATAAGCATATTTATATTATATATATATACCTATATAAGTATAACTACTAGTCCAAAAGGTCTAGGACAACCAGGGACCGACTAGGGGTCGACTAGTCGCCCTGGTCGTCGCCTAATCGCAACTAGCCGCCTAGTCGGTCCCAGGGTTCGACCAGGCGACCAAGCAACTTGAAATCATTGCATCGGGAGATACCTTTTTATTTCTTAATGAAATGACGCGCGGCTCTCCTGCATGGTTCGAAAAAATTACTAAATAACCAACGTGTTAGCTAAAAGCTCAAGGTACTGTAGAAATCTGGGCCTCCAGCATGTGGCACCGATTAGAATGTAAAAGGCACAGACTGAGTTGCAATTACTTCTCTTATGATCTTATCAGTGCAACCGCTTGGCTGGTTGGCTTTAATATCACACTAAATTTTAGATAAACAACAAGTTCAGCCTAGTTCTATCAATATTGAAAATACAGGCAATATGAGAAGAAACTCAAGAGATGATCTACCTGTAAGAAAACACGGCATCAGGTTTAAGTTGTTCGCCCTGACTATTAGACCGAGGGGGCTGAGTATATACAGGGCAGAATACTGTCATCAGGATTAGAACATGACAGGGAGTCCGACTCGGGTACAACTACCTTAACCGACTCCTATTCTAACTTTGTTATCTCTAGGACAAAATATAGAAACCGGTAGCGTGGAACTTGGCCACGTTCCTTGTTCCGGGAACGTTCGTTTCGTTCCGAGAACGTGGGAAACTGGGAACAATCTCGTTCCTATAGTGTTAAAAACTTGTTTTAGTAGCATACCACGTACCATGTTCCCGTTCCTCGATGCTATCAATCCAGGAATCTGGTTACTAAGGGACAGATCAAACCTAATTTTATCCTATCTTAAACCAAAGTCGGTTAAGGTCTTCCTCTATCGTAGAACTGTGTGCACCCCAATCTAATATGGCCATAGCCTAATATAAAAGCACATTCTATTCTAACACTACCAAAAAATAGGGATAAAACAAACACCCTAAAAGAACTGCAACATGTACCCTGAAATAGCAGCACTTGTTGGCTGCTGCAAATTCCTCATGCATACCAAGTTAAACTTATCAAGATCTCCTTAAGCAATGTAACTTTGTACACCCATAGTTCATAACCATTATCATCATGAAGTGTAAAATCAACCACATGGAAAAATGAAGCATTGGAGTAACCAACCATCTGAGTTCTAGAAGCTTCCATTTGGCAAGCCATTGTCCTTTTCCATATTAGAGTGTACAGTTTTAGAGAATCATCGTCAAGTATTCCAACCAAAGATGCTACAAGAGGAATAGCGTTGCAACCATATATTAGAAGTTAGATATAATACTGAGTGATTTCACTTTCAAACAAATGAAATAACAATAGACATTAAAGGTGCTCATGTGATCCAAATATCCAATAGAAGATGTTGATTGTAACACAGATATTGTAATTATCAACTGATTCATGGTCATTTATAGAGCATGTTAGGCAGCCAGCTGGGCCCTTTGGGCTGCTTCAGCACCATAACAGTACAGTTATGTTGTTGTGGCTCTTCAATCTGTATGGTTTAACTGGCTGCCCATACCAAGCAACAAGCATGTTCAAAACATACTGTAGAACACAGTATCCTCCGTTATGGGGAGACATTTCAAACTCCTAAGTGTCATATTCATAGAAGTATAACTCTGTAGAATAATCAAGGCAGTGTCTGAGGTTGAACTATGAAGCATGAATCGTACAACCATATACATGAAATATGGATACCAAGAAACCAAACAATACATAGCATATCCTGTGAAGAACTAACATTTTGGTGGTTCATGAATATGAGATTGTAGAACTATAACCTAACCTCCATGGGACAATATGAATGTACTTGCTCAGAATTGTTTGCTAGGAGATGGTTAGCAGCTATAATTGAGAAAAATGCAATAAATCAACAAAAACACAGGGAGAGTCATTACATGGCAACCTCCTTATACTGGTGGGCCTAATTGCTTCGTGGGCTTCTTGAGCATTTTTCACCTTCTTTAAATACTTCCTAGTGTCCTCTAAAACGTACTTCTGGCCGTATCTGAAGAAAATACTAATTAACAAGAGGAATATGTGCCAGAAACCATATTCATATATAGATCATGACACCAAGTCCTAGAATCACAAAATATTGTTCTCTCAAAACTGGAGTCAAAGATCGTCAATCAGCAACTTAAAATGGATGATCAACAACTTGCACCCTCTTACCTTGTCATCAAAGTACATTAAGAGTCCAGACCAGTTAAAGAGTTAAATGATTCAGTTAAAATCTTGAATAATGTGTCTTCAGTTGTCGATTCATCTAATAAGTTTCAAACAAATACGAGTGAATCCAAAAAATTTCCACTAGTATAACTAAATCACTTAGGAAGTTAGAAATGATATGATTACAAGTTCAATGTGGAAGAAGATTAATTGGCATCAGAGAAACTTAGCAGCTTGTTCAGAGAGGAATTTATGTACCTTTCTTTGACTAATGAACGGATGTCTTCTGCGGCTCCATCAGAAATCTTCAAGGGGTCAAACAAGTCAACATAGTATTAATTAATGAAACAAGTAAAGCACCAAGTATATTGTATTCTCAAGAATCTCTTATCGACAACTCAGGAAATTCTCACATCAAAGTAAGCCAGAAGCCTCCATCATGTATCATTGCATCGTACATATAGACTTCAATTAATTAAATTGGCATACAAGTCATGAAATGTTTCAAGTAGAAATTTACGAATTCTCCCATCATCATGACATAACTTGTGGCCAGAATATCTTTCATAATATATTAGAATTTAGAACTCTTTAGGTAGATTAGTTTTGACCATTAAATCCTAAACCGTCCACTTTGCTGCCTTAAACTATTCAAAGCATGATAATAAAACCTTAATGTATAATATATTCAACAAAGCACCAACAAATGTGTGGTTATGTAGTAATCAGAATAGAAGCTCAAAAAGTGTAGTTTTCTTGAAGCTTATGCAAATTAGTGCAGTTTTGCTCAACTTAATACATTATTAAAGTTCTTCCTGCCCAGCTTCCTACCCACTGGTTTAATCAGAAGGCAGCAGGACGATTTTGATCATTTTAAAGTAAATGCACTAACTTTAGACCTTATGACCAAAGAAGATGATGATTCTGAAATTTAAAATACAGAGTGAAGCATAGGGAACAAATGTTGTGGAACATATGCAACACCAACAATAAACAGTAAACCTATATGTGTCATCAAAATGACTGATGCTACTTACATGAAACCCATCAGTTCTTATGTATGTTATTAACCCAGTTGTTTCTTCTGAGGAAAGATTGATACCCTCATAAAGCTTTTGGGCAATCTGCAGTCATATAATGTGTCACGTGAGCTAACAGAATACAACATATAAATATAATACATAATGAATCTAGCAGAAACAACCTTCATGGTATACCCTGCAGTAAAATGAAGTTTGTTTGCTGCATCCTGCTGAAGGCTGGATGTAATATATGGCATTGGAGGATTCTTGTGAATTTTACTTCTTTTAACACCTAAAACTTCAAACTTAGAAGAATGAATCCTTTTTTCTATAGCTTGCGCTTCTTCTTGAGAGGGTATGGAAAGTTGACCCAGCTTTTTTGAATTCAAATGCTTTATATGAAATGGAATACATGTGCCATTTGACAGATCTGCAAATTGCATTTTGAAGTCTGCCCGTACTGTCCAGTATTCCTGTGGCTTAAACTGTTCTATTTCAGATTCTCGATCGCACACAAGGGCCAAAGCAGCAGATTGGACCCGTCCAGCTGATTGGCAACCAGGCAACTTCCTCCACAGAAGTGGTGATATGCCAAACCCAATTACATAATCAAGGGAACGGCGTGCAAGATAAGCATTGACCAAGTCCATATCAATATACCTTGGGGACATTAAAGCCTTTTTTATTGCATTCTCAGTTATTTCATGGAAAACAACTCTTGCAACAGTCACATCACAGCCCAATGCACCTTGTTGTTCAAGCATTTCTTTGATGTGCCAAGCAATCGCTTCACCTTCACGATCAGGATCAGATGCAAGAATTAAATTTTCTGCTCTGGAGAAAAGAGAACATTGGTAAAAAAAATAGCAATGTGTTATTAACTCAACACAAGGTGTAAAAGCAATCACTATGTGTGTAGAACTATTACCTTTCATACTATTAGCTTAGTTGAATTCAAACTAATAAACTGCCACTATTATAAGCAGAAGTCCAGTCTTATGGAAAAAGGTTAGATTACACAGTTGACGTGGCCAAGATATATGTTTAGATACAGTTCAATCTTCAGTTAAGGCCATTTTTACCATTTTGATGAACATACAAGTACAAAAATAAACAAACTATACAAACCAGCCTCACAGTAGTTTTTCTATATGCGGCCAACCGCAGACCATCATTAAAGTATCACATATCAAAGTTACAAAACAATCTCACCAACAAATAATACTCGAGTATATAACAGCAATAACTGATGAAAATTATGGGCAGACCCAGTGCTGGAAGCTCCCACATGAGTGGGGTATGGGGAAGGGATAAACCAAGGCAAGCCTTTTCTCCTGCAAATGTGGAGAGGCTGCTTCAAACCCATGACCTGATGACTCAGTGAAACAGCTCTCACCACTGCATCAGGCCTGCCCTTCAATTGATGATAGTAATACTACGATCAAAACAATAATGTGTCAGCATACACAAATGACAATAGTGGTTCTATTACATAGAACAATATAAAATTAATAAACATAAAAACACTCAAAATATCTGCAACAAAATAAGAAACCTAAATACTCAAACTACCTGCAAGGAAAGCCTAATTGGCTAACTTAGAAACTATATCACCAAAATAAACCAACTATTGATGTGTTCCATATTTTCTAGCGTGTCACCACTGACTAACTTGCAGAAATTATGTGGATTGGAGTTATTGTTGAATACAATAAAAGATCATGGAGACAAACATCCATGTGAAATTGGTAGGATTAGAGCTCCTATCAGAGAGACTGCGCAGATTGTAGGGATGAGATGTTGTGGGCTGGCGCAGGGGCGCCGTGGAATGGCGCGCGGCGGACTGGCACAGGGGTGTCGTGGTCACACTGTTCTTCGGCGGACGCTGGACAGCAGCTTTGGGAGAGGAAAACACGCCTGCTTCCTTTGGAGGAAGTTGGCCAAATAGTTTTCTGCTTAATTCATATAGAGTGGTGCTTACAAGTATTTATACTCCCTTCTAGTCCTTGTCTAATGAGATCAAATTTAAGATCCCCTCTTTTCTCTCTAACAAATCTTATCTCCTTAATCTTCTAATCCTTATCTAACTAATCTGCATGCCTATTGTTGGCCGCCGCCTCTGCTGTTGTCCGGCGCCTATAGTGGCGGCCGGTCATAACATCTCTCCCCGCATGCGCAAACAGCTATCCTCGAGCTGGAAGTCGGGGTAGAGGCCCCGAAAGTCGTCGAGCGCCTCCCATGTAGCTTCCTCCGGAGATAGGCCCTGCCACTGTATGACGACGTGCCAGACGCCACGGCGCAGTTGCGCTCGCAAAGCTTTGGCCGGAGTTGGTAGTAGGCGTCCATCATGTACTTGTTGTAGCGGCACTGGGTCAGCAAGCAGTTCCCCCTTATGACGCTTCAGCAGTCCTACGTGGAAGGCGTCGTGGAGGCAGGCGCCAGCTAGCAACTGCAGGCAATAGGCGACCTCGTGAATGCGTTCCAGAACGCGAAAAGGCCTGGCGTAGCGTGAGCCAAGCTTCCCCTTCGCGTGGGTGGACAGAAGCTGCTTTGATCGATGCAGCAGGCGCAACCAGACCCAATCTCCCTCCTGTAGCTCCAAGTCCCGGTGTGCGGCATCATAGTACTTCTTGGAGAGCTGCTAGGCCTGGAGGAGGCGTTGGTGGAATTCGGCCAGCATCTCATCACGGTTGCGAAGTAGTGCGTCCCTGTCTCTGTGCATGACGTCCCTGGCTTGTAGGGCAGCATAGGGGGGCGCCCGTAGACCACCTCAAATGGAGTGGAGCGCAAAGTCGTATGGAAGGAAGTATTGTAGCAATATTCCGCCCACGGTAGCCAATCGGCCCATGCTCGTGGTCGATCTCCTGTCACACAGCACAGATACATGACAATCACCTTATTAACCACTTCGGATTGGTCGTCCGTCTGAAGATGGAACATTGTGCTCATGCGCAGCTTTATTCCCGCCATCTGGAAGAAGTCGCACCATGTGCCAGATGAACACGGGGTCCCTGTCGCTGACGATAGAGGAGGGGAACCCATGGAACCGGACAATATTGTCGAAGAAGGCGCGTGCGACAGATGCTGTTGTGAAGGGGTGGCCGAGTGTGATGAGATGTGCGTACTTGGAGAGGCGGTCGACCACCGTGAGGATAACGGACTTTCCTCCCACCTTGGGCAGCCCATGGATGAAGTCGAGCGAGATATCCGTCCAGACCTGGGACGACAGCTCGAGGGGCTGCTGCAGGCCTACTGGTTGTAGCGTCTCCATCTTGTTCTGTTGGCACGTGGGGCAGGAGCGCACCCAACCCTGGACCAGTGTGCGATCTCCCGGGATGAAGAACTTTGAGCGTAGTCGATGGAGAGTCTTCTGTACGCCCTCGTGTCCGGCTGCGTCAGCCAGAAGTAGCGCCTGGGAACATAAGTCCCCGTGGTCGGGGATGTAGACCCGAGAGCCGTGGAGTAGTAGTCTGTCCTCCATGCGCCATGGGTCAGCCAACTCGTCCGTTTGCAAGCACTGGAGGTGGTGCTGGGCGTCGGCGGCGGCTTCCTTCGTGGCTCATCAGATGTCGTCGAGGAAAGTGAACGAGGGGCCCGAAAGAGCTAAGGCAGCAGCCTCAGCGTTTCTTGCTGCCGCCTGTGTGTACTTGAGGTCACGTCGGGAGAGCGCGTCTAGCACCGTGTTCAACCGTCTGGGTCGGTATTCAACCTCAAAGTCGAATCCGAACAGCTTGTTGATCCACTGGTGTTGCGATACAGTGGAGAGGCGTTGATCCAGCAGCGCTGATCCAACAGGAACTTGAGGTTGTAGTGGTTGGTTCGTACAATAAAATGGCGTCCCCAGAGGTATGGGGCGCCAATGTCGCACTGCCTGTACCAGCCCGATGAGCTCACGCTCGTACGCGGCCAGCTTAAGGTGGCGTGCTGCGAACGATCGCCTAAAGAATGAGAGGGGTCCCGCGGCGAACCCCACGCCCGAGGCGTCGCAATCAACCATGAAGGGTTTGTCGAAGTCTGGCATCTGGAGGACCGGTCCTGTCGTTAGGGCGCGTTTGAGCGCCTGGAATGCTGCCTCAACCTCGTCGTCCCAGGCAAATGTGTCTCGCCGCAAAAGATGCGTAAGCGGGGCGGCGATGACACCGAAGTTGCAGATGAACTTCCAGTAGTACCCTGCGAGACCCAAGAATGCGCGGAGGCCCCGGGCAAACCGCAGCCTCGACCAGAAGGCGACTGCCGCGATCTGTCGGCGTCCATGGCGACACTGCCTGCCGAGATGACGTGGCCCAAGTAGGCCACCAACGAAGCTCCAAACGACCACTTGGAGTGCTTGAGGTGGAGTTGGTGTGAGCGGAGGGCATGTAGGACGACTCTGATGTGTTGCAGGAGTGCAGGTGCTCAGCCCAGGTGGCACAGTAGATGAGAATATCATCGAAAAACACCAGTACGAACCTGCGGAGGTACGGGCGGAGCACGTCGTTCATCAAGGCCTGGAATGACGCTAGGGCGTTGAAAGGCCGAATGGCACCAGGAACTCGTAGTGGTCGTGGTGCGTGCAGAATGTCGTCTTGTCGATGTCGTCGAGGTGCATCCGCACCTGGTGGTACCTCGAGCACAGGTCAAGCTTGGTGAAGAAGCGAGCCCCGTGAAGCTCATCGAGAAACTCGTCGACCACCGGGATGGGGTACTTGTCCTTCGATGTCCTGGCGTTCAGAGTGCGATATTCGATGCAGAATTGCCAGGATCCGTCCGCCTTGCACACCAAGAGCACTGGGGCGGAAAATGGTGACGTGCCGGGCCGGATGATGCCCTGTGTGAGCATGGTCGTGCATTGGGCTCCAACTCGTCTTTCTGTAGCTGTGGATATCGGTACGATCAGACGGCGACTGGTGCGGTACTGGGAAGCAGGTGGATGTGGTGGTCGCAGGGCCACGTCGGTGGTAGTCCCTGCGGGTCCAGTAGATGTCGCTCCGTGGTTGTGGTAGTAGTGTGCACGGCCATCCCGGGCAGGCGGGCGCGGTGAAGGTCCTGGACATCTCCGATACCAGATTGATAGGATTAGAGCTCCTATCAGAGAAACTGCGCAGATTGTAGGGATGAGACGTTGCAGGCTGGCGCAGGGGCGTCGTGGACAGGCTCGCGGTGGACTGGCGCATGGGCGTCGTGGCCGCGCTGTTCTTTGACGGGCGCTGGACAGTGGCTTTGGGAGAGGAAAACACGCCTGCTTCCTTTGGAGGAAGTAGGCTAAATAGTTTTCTGCTTAATTCATATAGAGTGGTGCTTACAAGTATTTATACTCCCTTCTAGTCCTTATCTAAAGAGATCAAATCTGAGATCCCCGCTTTTCTCTCTAACAAACCTTATCTCCTTAATCTTCTAATCCTTATCTAACTAATTTGCATGTCTATTGTTGTCCGCCGCCTCTGCTGTTGTCCGGCGCCTGTAGTGGCGACCGGTCATAACAGAAACTATCGAACATTACAGCAATTACTTCTACAATGATAGATCTATTTGATTTTGTGTTTCTTTGTCTCTGTAATTAGAAGGGCAGCTAATAAGTATAAACCTTTGACAAAAAATGTGAAACTGTTTTATACATGAGGAGGACATGCGTAATCTAAGTGTATGTATGTTTCATGTAAACAGAAAAAATGTATCCCTATTACAGGCTACGAAAAACATACCCTTTCAGTGCAACTTTAATGCTCTTAAGGTGTGTCCAGGCAGCAGCAGGCACCTCCCAGACCATGCTGAAGTCATCATTAGGGCGGACAGATTTTGATCTACCTGCTAAATCTCTCACATGACCATAGCTTGGTAACACTTCATACATGTCCCCAAGATAATTCTGAATAACTTTTGCTTTCGTGGCTGATTCCACAACCACGACTGATTTGGCTCTCGGAGGATACAATGGCACCAGTGGCTTTTTCTCAATACCAGAACCATCGATAGAGGATTTCATACAAATCTCAGCTTCAGAAGATACAGAAGAAGCAGAAACCTTTGCTTTTGACTTTGACCTATTATTCACTTTTTTCTCTTTAGGACTATCAGTACCCTTTTTCAGTTTACAATTATCAGTCTTCTTGTTTTCTTGCTTCGCACTAGAACTCTCAGTCGTCTTTGTTGCAGCTATACAAGTTCTAGAAGATATTCTCTTTTTCTTGGTATGTACTTCCTTATCTTTCATAACTCCATCAACTTCTTTTTTGCTTCCTCTTGAACGCCTCATCTTGGCAGTGTCAGTCTTAGAATCAGTAACACTCTTGCTGCTGTTACTAGTAGATGTTGAAGCCTCGTCAGCAATGGTGCTACACGTAGCAACTGTGCTTTGGCGTTTCTCAGATCTACAAAACAAACTATGTGCAACACTTCCATCTTCCCTTCTCACATTTAGATTATTGCATGAAGTCTTATTTTTAATAAGAAACCTTAGCTTTTTACTGTATATAGTTGAGAATGGTCGTGAATTAACAATATTATTAGTCTTTAAAGCAATTCCACGGCTGTCCCTCGCTCTGAAACATACAGAGCTACGGTTGCCAGAGAGTCCAGTAGTAAAAAAGGTGCTACTTTTGGGCTGTGATGCAACCCCAAAAATATTTCTCGAGCACATTTTCCTTGTTGAATTGCTCCTGAATGCAACCCCACACATTTCACAAGGGCGGAAAGGTGACAAGGGCCAGGGTGCGGAAGAATATCTCTGAAACACCTCGAACTGAAGCTGTAAAGGAAATAAATAGACAAAACATAAAAACAAGCACAACTCAAATGAAATATTATACCAAATTATAACAGGTAGAATCGTGAAAAAAATCATTCCATCCCATTCTCATGATCACGTGGAAAAAAAGAATGAAAGAAAAGCAAAGAGCAAAAGTCATTATTATCTTTGTATACATTCGACATCAAACCGAAAATAGGTGCTTCATTTTAACCTAAGTCCCATATTCAGTAAACGTTCGTAGTTGAATAATTCTTTAAGAAAAAGTAGATGAAACAAAAGAAAAATAAGGTGATTGACGCAATGGTGGTCGATAGTAGCTGGTATGTTTTATTCCTTCCAAATCAGGCTTGCACAATGTTGTGCAAAGGCAAAGGATGTCTTTCTGTGTAACCAGGGGATAATACACTGATATACTCCATGGCACACCCCACAGAACCTTGCTTTTCGCAGTGCCACCCTTTTTTTGAAAGAAAAATAAGCGAGGCTTTGTCAGTGGCTCACGGGCAAGACAACGAACAGGTAGCGTACTAGCGTTCAAGCCGCACCACCATGCACCCCGACACTTTTGGACGTGATAAATTCTCAACAGAATGAGGAGTACAGTGAGTCACTCACCATCGCGAGTGGCGGCGGCGGTGATAGCACGTGGGTGACAGCGCGGTGTCGCTGGCCGTAGCCGTGCGGGAGGAAGCGGCGGAGCTGGAGCGCCATGGCCAGCAAGGGGCGGGCGCGAGCTCGCTTAGGCGAGGAGAGCCATTGTTTCTTTCGGCTTGGGTTTAGCTAGGGTTTTAGGGGCGAGGGGGGAGGTGGGAGTGGATTGCGAGGTGGGAGATACCGACGGAGGGAGAGGCGGCGGCAGGAGCTGTGGGAGGGAGAGGAGGCGGCTGACTGGGGCTTGAGGAAATATCTAACCGACTCGCTTGTTTGGAGATGGACGGTTGGGGGACGGGCTAGATTGGGCTGGTGGCCTAAGGCTTCCTCGTTTGAACATTTAACCTCATTTAGAGCAACTTTAACAAGTCATAAAAAATGTTGCTCCCAAAATATAGAAACGGGGGTTGTTAGATTAATGTGGACTTAGCCTAAATTTATTTTCAATAATAAACAATTCTAATGGTTCGGTTGAGGTTTCAAAAAGAGGTGAAAATTGACAGACCACCTGTTCCTGTCACCACATTAGAGCCAACGAGCAAAAAGGTCATAATTCGGCCTTGTGCGGCCGATAAAAGTAAAAATAAAAATATCGTCATTGGTGATCCTCGCACACCAAATATGTCATGCAGAATGGTTACTCTGAAGGCTCCGGACAAAAGAAAGACCGGAGGCACCGAGGGGCAAGCACGATCGGACACCCGATCACGGTCACCTGTCCTGCGTACGCCGGACGATCCGGGTACTAAGGCCGAACAGTACGAGACAGGCGCGGACAGTCCGGCTATGATGGCCGGACGGTCTGCAGATGGTCAGAAGCAGCAACCTCAGACCATCGGACCACAACGTTCCAACACAAGTGTTAGGAAACAAAACACTACCAAGACGTCTGGACGACTCAGTAGAGTCGGCCCTACTTTTGGTCAGTTGCTTGCCAAATATATGAAGAAGGTCGTTCCACACAACCGGCCAATAAAACAAACGAAGTCAAAAGGGCGACCTATGCGAAAGCAAAAGCCGACTAAACGAACCCAAAGGGTAGCGCAACCAAGATCGCCTTGTCATCCTCCTCCGGGGATAGCATGGTGCGTCCTGTTCTATCCATCGTCGATATGTTGTCCTGCTCATGTGTGGGGTGGTACGGCGATGAATTCATATTACTGGTCCAATCTGTTTGCTTGTTTGGGCTGGGGGGCACCACAAGTTTTTGCCTATTGACAGGTTGATCAGGTAGACATGGCCGAAGAGGATGCGATCCGAAACGGCCTCTGTGCATTAAAGTTCCATCAAGTATTTATATTATCTGATCGCAAGAGCCGATGACTTGCATCGAGCTGAGTCCTTACTTCGGGAACAAAAGCTCATGAGGTCAATTGTTTCTGAAGTTTTCGCTGATGCTTTTGGTTTGCCAAGCTCCACCAAAAGGCAGGGGGCATATGTTGGACACCAAAATGAGCGGACGGTCCGGCCCTTGGCCCGGACGGTCCGAGTGTCCTGAGATTAGATTAACTCAGATGTTTATCCTTATCTCGTGCGTGGTTATCCATCTAATCACGTGGGAGTTTGTTGGCTATCTCTTAGGAAAAGGTCCAGACCTCCTCCCCTATAAATATAAAGGGGTACGGCCGATTGAGAACCCCCGAACACATTCCAATCGAACCAATTACCTTATTTACTTTTCATGCCCTAGGAGTAGATGTAGCATAGTTCTAGTTGTAGTCTTCCACATATCCAGCTCCATCCCTATTCGACTCTACGTCGTCTAGATCCGTCTTGGGTGGCCTGCCGATCCCAAGACAACCCTATGATCTCACCCCTCTCGGGGGGCAAGATCTAGTTGTCCATCCAAGACCTCTTCCTCGAATTGATCTCTTAATTCCTAGGCGGCTCCACGTCGTCTGGGGACGCCCCGGGTGACCTATCGACCCAGAGCACCTTAAGATCTTTTCCCCCCAGGGGACGAGATCTAGATTCCAGCAAGGAGGAGGAAGACGACCCTGTCGCCAGGTCGCGGACCGTCCGGCCCTAGGGTGCGGACTGTCCGGCCGTCAGGCAGGGAACCCTAGCCTCGCGTCAGGTCGCGGACCGTCTGGCCCTGTGCCGCGGACCGTCCGCGCTTGACCAGAGAGCACCGCCGCCGGTTCGTATTGAGTGATTGGCGCCTGAAAGGGAATTAGGCTTACACCTAGTTCCTAAATAATTTTGGTGGTTGAATTGCCCAACACAAATCCTTGGACTAACTAGTTTGCTCTAGTGTATAAGTTATACAGGTGTCAAAGGTTCACAACAAGCCAATCAAAAGACCAATTTTGGATTCAACAAAGGAGCAAAGGGCCAACCGAAGGCACCTCTGGTCTGGCGCACCGGACTGTCCGGTATGCCACCGGACAGTGTCCGGTGCACCACCGGACATGTCCGGTGTACCAGAGGACTCCAACGCGAACTTGCTACCTTCGGGAATTTCCAGAGGCGACTCCGCTATAATTCACCGGACTGTCCGGTGTACACCGGACAGTGTCCGGTGCGCCAAGGAGGAGCGGCCTCAGGAACTCACCGGCTTCGGGAATCTCAAACGGCTCGTCCGCTATAATTCACCGGACATGTCCGGTGAGCACCGGACTGTCCGGTGCAACTCCGGAGCAACGGCTATCCGGCGCCAACGGCTACCTGCGATGCATTTATTGCGCGCGCAGCGCGCGCAGGAGTCAGAGTCGCCCATACTGGCGCACCGGACAGTGAACAGTTCATGTCCGGTGCGCCACCGGACATCGAGGCGGACCCACAATTCAGAACTCCAACGGTCAAAATCCAACGACATTGATGACGTGGCAGGGGCACCGGACATGTCCGGTGTGCACCGGACTGTCCGGTGCGCCATCGAACAGACAGCTCCACCAACGGTCACTTTTGGTGGTTGGGGCTATAAATACCCCCAACCACCCCACCATTCATTGCATCCAAGTTTTCCACTTCCCAACTACTACAAGAGCTCTAGCATTCAATTCTAGACACACCAAAAAGATCAAATCCTCTCAAAATTCCACACAACGCCATAGTGACTAGAGAGAGTGATTTGCTTGTGTTCTTTCGAGCTCTTGCGCTTGGATTGCTTTCTTCTTTCTTGATTCTTTCATTGCGATCAAACTCACTTGTAATTGAGGCAAGAGACACCAAACTTGTGGTGGTCCTTGTGGGAACTTTGTGTTCCAAGTAATTGAGAAGAGAAAGCTCACTCGGTCCGTGGGATCGTTTGAGAGAGGGAAGGGTTGAAAGAGACCCGGCCTTTGTGGCCTCCTCAACGGGGAGTAGGTTTGCAAGAACCGAACCTCGGTAAAACAAATCCGCGTGTCATACTTCTTATTTGCTTGCGATTTGTTTTTCCACCCTCTCTCGCGGACTCGTTTCTATTTCTAACGCTAACCCGACTTGTAGTTGTGTTTATATTTGTAAATTTCAGTTTCGCCCTATTCACCCCCCCTCTAGGCGACTATCAATTGGTATCAGAGCCCGGTGCTTCATTAGAGCCTAACCGCTCGAAGTAATGTCGGGAGATCACGCCAAGAAGGAGATGGAGACCGGCGAAAAGCCCACTACAAGCCACGGGAGCACTTCATCGGAAGAGTCCCGCACCAAGAGGAAGGAGAAGAAGAAGAGCTCCTCCAACAAAGGGAAGGAGAAGAAATCTTCTTCTCACCACAAAGAGAAGAAGGAGAAATCTTCTTCTCACAAGCCGCATCGGAGTGGGGACAAGCACAAGAGGATGAGGAAAGTGGTCTACTACGAGACCGACACTTCATCAACATCCACCTCCGGCTCCGACGCGGCATCCGTTACTTCTAAGCGCCAAGAGCGCAAGAAGTATAGTAAGATCCCCCTACACTACCCTCGCATTTCTAAACATGCACCTTTACTTTCCGTCCCATTAGGCAAACCACCAACTTTTGATGGTGAAGATTATGCTAGGTGGAGTGATTTAATGCGATTTCATCTAACCTCACTCCACAAAAGTATATGGGATGTTGTTGAGTTTGGTGCACAGGTACCATCCGTAGGGGATAAAGACTATGATGAGGATGAGGTGGCCCAAATCGAGCACTTCAACTCTCAAGCGACAACAATACTCCTCGCCTCTCTAAGTAGAGAGGAGTATAACAAAGTGCAAGGGTTGAAGAACGCCAAGGAAGTTTGGGATGTGCTCAAAACCACTCACGAAGGAGATAAGCTCACAAAGATCACCAAGCGGGAGACGATCGAGGGGGAGCTCGGTCGGTTCCGGCTTCGCAAAGGGGAGGAGCCACAACACATGTACAACCGGCTCAAGACTTTGGTGAACCAAGTACGCAACCTCGGGAGCAAAAAGTGGGATGACCACGAAGTGGTTAAGGTTATTCTATGATCTCTTATTTTCCTTAACCCTACTCAAGTTCAATTAATTCGTGGCAACCCAAGATATACACTAATGACCCCCGAGGAAGTAATCGGGCATTTTGTAAGTTTTGAGTGCATGATCGAAGGCTCGAGGAAGATCAACGAGCTTGACGAACCCACCACATCCGAAGCTCAACCCGTCGCATTCAAGGCGACGGAAGAAAAGAAGGAGGAATCCACACCAAGTCGGCAACCAATCGACGCCTCCAAGCTCGACAATGAGGAAATGGCGCTCGTTATCAAGAGCTTCCGCCAAATCCTCAAGCAAAGGAGAGGGAAAGATTACAAGTCCCGCTCCAAGAAGGTTTGCTACAAGTGTGGTAAGCCCAGTCACTTTATAGCTAAATGTCCATTATCAAGTGATAGTGACAGGGGCGACGACAAGAAGGGCAAGAGGAGAGAAAAGAAGAGGTACTACAAGAAGAGGGGCGGCGATGCCCATGTTTGTCGGGAGTGGGACTCCGACGAAAGCTCTAGCGACTCCTCCGACGACGAGGACGCCGCCAACATCGCCGTCACCAAGGGACTCCTCTTCCCCAACGTCGGCCACAAGTGCCTCATGGCAAAGGACGGCAAAAAGAAGGTTAAATCTAAATCCTCCACTAAATATGAATCCTCTAGTGATGATAATGTTAGTGATGAGGAAGATAACTTGCGCTCTCTTTTTGCCAACCTCAACATGCAACAAAAGGAAAAACTTAATGAATTGATTAGTGCCATCCATGAAAAGGACGATCTCTTGGACACCCAAGAGGACTTCCTAATCAAGGAAAATAAAAAGCATGTTAAGGTTAAAAAATGCTTATGCTCTAGAAATTGAGAAATGTGAAAAATTATCTAGTGAGCTAAGCACTTGCCATGAGACAATAGACAACCTTAGAAATGAAAATGCTAATTTGTTAGCTAAGGTTGATTCTCATGTTTGTAATGTTTCAACTTCTAATCCTAGAGATGCTAATGATGATTTGATTGCTAGGATTGAAGAATTGAACATTTCTCTTGCTAGCCTTACGAATGAAAATGAAAAATTACTTGCTAAGGCTAAAAATTTTGATGTTTGCAATGCTACAATTTCCGACCTTAGAACTAAGAATGATATGTTACAAGCTAAGGTTGTAGAATTAAAATCTTGCAAACCCTCTACGTCTATTGTTGAGCACACTTCTATTTGCACTAGATGTAGAGATATTGATGTTAATGCTATTCATGATCACATGACTTTAATTAAGCAACAAAATGATCATATAGCAAAATTAGATGCTAAAATTGCCGAGCATAACTTAGAGAATGAAAATTTTAAATTTGCTAGAAGTATGCTCTATAATGGGAGACGCCCTGGCATCAAGGATGGCATTGGCTTCCAAAGGGGAGACAATGTCAAACTTAGTGCCCCTCCTAAAAGATTGTCAAATTTTGTTAAGGGCAAGGCTCCCATGCCTCAGGATAATGAGGGTTACATTTTATACCCTGTCGGTTATCCCGAGGACAAAATTAGGAAAATTCATTCTAGGAAGTCTCACTCTGGCCCTAACTATGCTTTTATGTATAAGGGTGAGACATCTAGTTCTAGGCAACCAACCCGTGCTAAGTTGCCTAAAAGGAGAATTCCTAATGCATCAAATAATCATAGCATTTCATTTAAGACCTTTGATGCATCTTATGTGTTGACTAACAAATCCGGCAAAATAGTTGCCAAATATGTTGGGGGCAAGCACAAGGGGTCAAAGACTTGTGTTTGGGTACCCAAAGTTCTTGTGTCTAATGCCAAAGGACCCAAAACCATTTGGGTACCTAAAGTCAAGAACTAAACTTGTTTTGTAGGTTTATGCATCCGGGGGCTCAAGTTGGATACTCGACAGCGGGTGCACAAACCACATGACAGGGGAGAAGAAAATGTTCTCCTCCTACGAGAAAAACAAAGATCCCCAACGAGTTATCACATTCGGGGATGGAAATCAAGGTTTGGTCAAATGTCTTGGTAAAATAGCTATATCTCCTGACCATTCTATTTCAAATGTTTTTCTTGTAGATTCATTAGATTACAATTTGCTTTCTGTATCTCAATTATGCAAAATGGGTTACAACTGTCTTTTCACTGATATAGGTGTCACTGTCTTTAGAAGAAGTGATGATTCAATAGCATTTAAGGGCGTGTTAGAGGGTCAGCTATACTTAGTAGATTTTGATAGAGCTGAACTCGACACATGCTTAATTGCTAAGACTAACATGGGTTGGCTCTGGCACCGCCGACTAGCCCATGTTGGGATAAAGAATCTTCACAAGCTTCTAAAGGGAGAGCACATTTTAGGACTAACCAATGTTCATTTTGAGAAAGACAGGATTTGTAGCGCATGCCAGGCAGGAAAGCAAGTTGGAGCCCATCATCCACACAAGAACATCATGACGACCGACAGGCCGCTTGAGCTACTCCACATGGATCTATTCGGCCCGATTGCTTACATAAGCATCGGCGGGAGTAAGTATTGTCTTGTGATTATGGATGATTATTCTTGCTTCACTTGGGTATTCTTTTTGCAGGAAAAATCACAAACCCAAGAAACTTTAAAGGGATTCTTGAGACGAGCTCAAAATGAGTTCGGCTTAAGGATCAAGAAAATAAGAAGCGACAACGGGACAGAGTTCAAGAACTCTCAAATCGAAGGCTTTCTTGAGGAGGAGGGCATCAAGCATGAGTTCTCTTCTCCCTACACGCCACAACAAAATGGTGTAGTGGAAAGGAAGAATCGAACTCTATTGGACATGGCAAGGACCATGCTTGATGAGTACAAGACTTCGGATCGGTTTTGGGCCGAGGCGGTCAACACCGCCTGCTACGCCATCAACCGGTTATATCTACACCGAATCCTCAAGAAGACATCCTATGAACTCCTAACCGGTAAAAAGCCCAACATTTCATATTTTAGAGTCTTTGGTAGCAAATGCTTCATTCTTGTTAAAAGAGGTAGAAAATCTAAATTTGCTCCTAAGACTGTAGAAGGCTTTTTACTAGGGTATGATTCAAACACAAGGGCATATAGAGTCTTTAACAAGTCCACTGGACAAGTTGAAGTTTCTTGTGACGTTGTGTTTGATGAGACTAATGGCTCTCAAGTAGAGCAAGTTGATCTTGATGAGATAGGTATTGAAGAGGCTCCGTGCATCGCGCTAAGGAACATGTCCATTGGGGATGTGTGTCCTAAGGAATCCGAAGAGCCTCCAAATGCACAAGATCAACCTTCCTCCTCCACGCAAGCATCTCCACCAACTCAAAATGAGGAAGAGGCTCAAGTTGATGAAGAAGAAGATCAATCAAATGAGCCACCTCAAGATGACGGCATAGATCAAGGGGGAGATGCAAATGATCAAGACAAGGAGGATGAGGAGCAAAGACCGCCACACCCAAGAGTCCATCAAGCAATCCAACGAGATCACCCCGTCGACACCATCCTCGGTGACATTCATAAGGGGGTAACCACTAGATCTCGTATTGCACATTTTTGTGAACATTACTCGTTTGTTTCCTCTATTGAGCCACACAGGGTAGAGGAAGCACTTCAAGATTCGGATTGGGTGGTGGCGATGCAAGAGGAGCTCAACAACTTCACTAGGAATGAGGTATGGCATTTAGTTCCACGTCCTAACCAAAATGTTGTAGGAACCAAATGGGTTTTCCGCAACAAGCAAGATGAGCATGGTGTGGTGACAAGGAACAAAGCTCGACTTGTGGCCAAGGGATACTCCCAAGTCGAAGGTTTGGATTTTGGTGAAACCTATGCACCCGTAGCTAGGCTTGAGTCAATTCGCATATTATTAGCCTATGCTACTTACCATGGCTTTAAGCTTTATCAAATGGACGTGAAAAGTGCCTTCCTCAATGGACCAATCAAGGAAGAGGTCTATGTTGAGCAACCTCCCGGCTTTGAAGACAGTAAGTATCCTAACCATGTCTATAAGCTCTCTAAGGCGCTTTATGGGCTCAAGCAAGCCCCAAGAGCATGGTATGAATGCCTTAGAGATTTTCTTATTACAAATGGATTCAAAGTCGGAAAGGCCGATCCTACGCTCTTTACCAAAACACTTAAGAATGAATTGTTTGTATGCCAAATTTATGTTGATGATATTATATTTGGGTCTACTAACGAATCTACATGTGAAGAGTTTAGTAGGATCATGACACAAAAGTTCGAGATGTCTATGATGGGGGAGTTGAAGTATTTCTTAGGATTTCAAGTGAAGCAACTCCAAGAAGGCACCTTCCTAAGCCAAACGAAGTACACTCAAGATATTCTAAGCAAGTTTGGGATGAAGGATGCCAAACCCATCAAGACACCCATGGGAACTAATGGGCATCTCGACCTCGACATGGGAGGTAAGTCCGTGGATCAAAAGGTATACCGGTCGATGATTGGTTCATTACTCTATTTATGTGCATCTCGACCGGACATTATGCTTTCCGTTTGCATGTGTGCAAGATTCCAATCCGACCCTAAGGAATCCCACCTTACGGCCGTAAAACGAATCTTGAGATATTTGGCTTATACTCCTAAGTTTGGGCTTTGGTATCCTAGGGGATCCACATTTGATTTGATTGGTTATTCGGATGCCGATTGGGCGGGGTGTAAAATTATAGGAAGAGCACATCGGGGACTTGCCGGTTCTTGGGAAGATCCTTGGTGTCTTGGGCTTCAAAGAAGCAAAATTCGGTCGCTCTTTCCACCGCCGAAGCCGAGTACATTGCCGCAGGTCATTGTTGCGCGCAATTGCTTTGGATGAGGCAAACCCTGCGGGACTACGGTTACAAATTGACCAAAGTCCCTTTGCTATGTGATAATGAGAGTGCAATCAAAATGGCCGACAATCCCGTCGAGCATAGCCGCACTAAACACATAGCCATCCGGTATCATTTTCTTAGGGATCACCAACAAAAGGGAGATATCGAGATTTCTTACATTAACACTAAAGATCAATTAGCCGATATCTTTACCAAGCCTCTTGATGAACAAACTTTTACCAAACTTAAGCATGAGCTAAATATTCTTGATTCTAGAAACTTCTTTTGTTGATTTGCACACATAGCTCATTTACATACCCTTTGATCATGTCTCTTTCATATGATATGACTAATGTGTTTTCAAGTCTATTTCAAACCAAGTCATAGGTATATTGAAAGGGAATTGGAGTCTTCGGCGAAGACAAAGGCTTCCACTCCGTAACTCATCCCTCGCCGTCGCTCCAAGTCACTCTCCATTCTTGGGGGAGAAAAAGAATGAGCATCAAAGAAAAGGACTTCGTCTTTGGGGGAGAGAGTAAGAGCCCAAAGCAAAAGGACCGGACTTCGTCTTTGGTATAATCTTAACTCATTTATTTATGACCAAAGGGGAAGATAGCACTTCAAGGGCTCTAATGATTCCGTTTTTGGCGATTCATGCCAAAGGGGGAGAGAGTAAGAGCCCAAAGCAAAAGGACCGCACCACCACAATTTCAAAAACTTCATGTTTTCAAAGAACTTTATCAATTGATATCCTATTGTGTTCAAAAGGGGGAGAAAGTAGTATTTCAAAAAATTGATATATCAAAACCCTCTTGAACACTAAGAGGAGGATCTCATTTAGGGGGAGTTTTGTTTAGTCAAAGGAGAAGCATTTGGAACGGGGGCAGAAAATTCCAAATCTTAAGAATGCTTTGCTAAATCTTATTCATTTACCTTTGACTATTTGCAAAAGAACTTTGAAAAGAATTTACAAAACAGTTTGCAAAAACAAAACATGTGGTGCAAGCGTGGTCCAAAATGCTTAAAAACAAAGAAACAATCCATGCATATCTTGTAAGTATTTATATTGGCTCAATTCAAAGCAACCTTTGCACTTACATTAAGCAAACTAGTTCAATTATGTACTTCCATATTTGCTTTGGTTTGTGTTGGCATCAATCACCAAAAAGGGGGAGATTGAAAGGGAATTAGGCTTACACCTAGTTCCTAAATAATTTTGGTGGTTGAATTGACCAACACAAATCCTTGGACTAACTAGTTTGCTCTAGTGTATAAGTTATACAGGTGTCAAAGGTTCACAACAAGCCAATCAAAAGACCAATTTTGGATTCAACAAAGGAGCAAAGGGCCAACCGAAGGCACCTCTGGTCTGGCGCACCGGACTGTCCGGTGTGCCACCGGACAGTGTCCGGTGCACCACCGGACATGTCCGGTGTACCAGAGGACTCCAACACGAACTTGCTACCTTCGGGAATTTCCAGAGGCGACTCCGCTATAATTCACCGGACTGTCCGGTGTACACCGGACAGTGTCCGGTGCGCCAAGGAGGAGCGGCCTCAGGAACTCGCCGGCTTCGGGAATCTCAAACGGCTCGTCCGCTATAATTCACCGGACATGTCCGGTGAGCACCGGACTGTCCGGTGCAACTCCGGAGCAACGGCTATCCGGCGCCAACGGCTACCTGTGATGCATTTATTGCGCGCACAGCGCGCGCAGGAGTCAGAGTCGCCCATACTGGCGCACCGGACAGTGAACAGTTCATGTCCGGTGCGCCACCGGACATCGAGGCGGACCCACAAGTCAGAACTCCAACGGTCAAAATCCAACGACATTGATGACGTGGCAGGGGCACCGGACATGTCCGGTGTGCACCGGACTGTCCGGTGCGCCATCGAACAGACAGCTCCACCAACGGTCACTTTTGGTGGTTGGGGCTATAAATACCCCCAACCACCCCACCATTCATTGCATCCAAGTTTTCCACTTCCCAACTACTACAAGAGCTCTAGCATTCAATTCTAGACACACCAAAAAGATCAAATCCTCTCAAAATTCCACACAACGCCATAGTGACTAGAGAGAGTGATTTGCTTGTGTTCTTTCGAGCTCTTGCGCTTGGATTGCTTTCTTCTTTCTTGATTCTTTCATTGCGATCAAACTCACTTGTAATTGGGGCAAGAGACACCAAACTTGTGGTGGTCCTTGTGGGAACTTTGTGTTCCAAGTAATTGAGAAGAGAAAGCTCACTCGGTCCGTGGGATCGTTTGAGAGAGGGAAGGGTTGAAAGAGACCCGGCTTTTGTGGCCTCCTCAACGGGGAGTAGGTTTGCAAGAACCGAACCTCGGTAAAACAAATCCGCGTGTCATACTTCTTATTTGCTTGCGATTTGTTTTTCCACCCTCTCTCGCGGACTCGTTTCTATTTCTAACGCTAACCCGGCTTGTAGTTGTGTTTATATTTGTAAATTTCAGTTTCGCCCTATTCACCCCCCCTCTAGGCGACTATCAGCGCCCCCAAAAGGGCACCAACATACTTTTGGCGACTCCGCTGGGGACGAGGTTGAAGATCTACAAAATCAGGCTTATATGGCCGATTCTAAAGATCTCAACACGGCTTCTCCAAACAGCAGCACAAGGCTGACTAATTTATCGGTCGCTGAGCATAAAAGATTAAAAGATGACATGAAGAAAATAGACGAGGAGGTCCAACGACAAAAAGATCAGGTGCTCAAGGTGGCGGATAAATGGTTCCTCTCACACTTCAGGGTGGATTGCCACCAGAAGATCGTCCAAGAAAGGGAAATAGACGTCGATTACATGCCATCCGTGCTGCAACAGCTCCCCACAATAGGTGATGCCAGGTCAGTCGATGATATTCCATATATTAAAATTTCTTTTGATAATCGGATTAAAAGTATCATAGAGGATATAGAAAGGATGGTGCATGCATTAGGAAAAACTCACATACCTAGTTTTTTATCACATAAATTAGGTGCCAAAACAATTGCGCCAAACACATCGACAACAAATGGGTTTCCCCAGCCATATTTTGGTATGCCGATGGACTCATATCCAGGACGACCGTCACCACCATCTTCGCTAAATGGTGAGTCAACTCTGAGCGCGGCCGGACCGTCCGCACACAATAGCGGACAGTCCGGCCCTCCGTCAGACCGTACGACACCCTACGTCGGACAGTCCGAAGTTACACAGAGCCCACCACAAGGGTCACAGGTGTTGCCTGACGTGACCGGACAGTCCGAGGATAGTACCAGACCGTCTGATCCACCCGCAGACCGTCCGACTGTGCAGGTCAGACCGTACGGAGCACCAGAAGTCACCTGTGATCCGCCTAGTGCGGAAGGCCGACATAAATATAATCGGCCACCCAAGCCCCAAGAACTGAAAAAGTCACATGTCCCTGAGCTTGTTTGGCCCACTAAGGCCAAACCTTCTGTTCGCTCTCACTCGCACTCGACACAAAAGGAAAAAGTTAAGTTCACATTTAATATTACTAAATGTGATAAAATATTTGATGAGTTGCTTAAACATGGTAACATTAAATTGTCACATATAATTCCTCCGGTTGAACAATTAAAAGGGCGCGTTTATTGCAAATGGCATGGCTCCTTTCTCCATAACACCAATGATTGTGCCGTCTTCCATCGGCAAATACAATCGGCTATAAACGAAGGCCGGTTGAGGTTTCAAAAAGAGGTGGAAATTGACAGACCACCTGTTCCTGTCACCACATTAGAGCCAACGAGCAAAAAGGCCATAATTCGGCCTTGTGCGACTGATAAAATTAAAATTAAAAATATCGTAATTGGTGATCCTCGCACACCAAATATGTCACGCAGAATGGTTACTCTGAAGGCTCCGGACAAAAGAAAGACCGGAGGCACCGGGGGGCAAGCACGATCGGACACCCGATCACGGTCACCTGTCCTGCGTACGCCGGACGATCCGGGTACTAAGGCCGAACAGTCCGAGACAGGCGCGGACAGTCTGGCTATGATGGCAGAACGGTCTGCAGATGGTCAAAAGCAGCAACCTCAGACCATCGGACCACAACGTTCCAACACAAGTGTTAGGAAACAAAACACTACTAAGACGTCTGGACGACTCAGTAGAGTCGGCCCTACTTTTGGTCAGTTGCTTGCCAAATATATGAAGAAGGCTGTTCCACACAACCAGCCAATAAAAACAAACGAAGTCAAAAGGGCGACATGTGCGAAAGCAAAAGCCGACTAAACGGACCCAAAGGGTAGCGCAACCAAGATCGCCTTGTCATCCTCCTCTGGGGAAAGCAAAAGCCGACTAAACGGACCCAAAGGATAGCGCAACCAAGATCGCCTTGTCCTATCCATCGCCGATATGTTGTCCTGCTCATGTGTGGGGTGGTACGGCGATGAATGCGTATTACTGGCCCAATCCATTTGCTTGTTTGGGCTGGGGCACCACAAGTTTTTGCCTATTGACAGGTTGATCAGGTAGACATGGCCGAAGAGGATGCGATCTGAAACGGCCTCTGTGCATTAAAGTTCCATCAAGTATTTATATTATCTTATCGCAAGAGCCGATGACTTGCATCGAGCTGAGTCCATACTTCGGGAACAAAAGCTCATGAGGTCAATTGTTTCCGAAGTTTTCGCTGATGCTTTTGGTTCGCCAAGCTCCACCAAAAGGCAGGGGGCATATGTTGGACACCAAAATGAGCGGACGGTCTGGCCCTTGGGCCCAGACGGCCCGCGTGTCCTGAGATTAGATTAACTCAGATGTTTATCCTTATCTCGTGTGTGGTTATCCATCTAATCACGTGGGAGTTTGTTGGCTATCTCTTAGGAAAAGGTCCAGACCTCCTCCCCTATAAATATAAAGGGGTACGGCCGATTGAGAACCCCCGAACACATCCCAATCGAACCAATTACCTTATTTACTTTTCCTGCCCTAGGAGTAGATGTAGCATAGTTCTAGTTGTAGTCTTCCACATATCCAGCTCCATCCCTATTCGACTCTACGTCGTCTAGATCCGTCTTGGGTGGCCTGCCGATCCCAAGACAACCCTATGATCTCACCCCTATCGGGGGGCAAGATCTAGTTGTCCATCCAAGTCCTCTTCCTCGAATTGATCTCTTAATTCCTAGGCGGCTCCACGTCGTCTGGGGATGCCCCAGGTGACCTATCGACCCAGAGCACCTTAAGATCTTTTCCCCCCAGGGGACGAGATCTAGATTCCAGCAAGGAGGAGGAAGACGACCCTGTCGCCAGGTCGCGGACCGTCCAGCCCTAGGGTGCGGACTGTCCGGCCGTCAGGCAGGGAACCCTAGCCTCGCGTCAGGTCGCGGACCGTCTGGCCCTGTGCCGCGGACCGTCCGCGCTTGACCAGAGAGCACCGCCGCCGGTTCGTATTGAGTGATTGGCGCCCCCAAAAGGGCACCAACATACTTTTGGCGACTCCGCTGGGGACGAGGTTGAAGATCTACAAAATCAGGCTTATATGGCCGATTCTAAAGATCTCAACACGGCTTCTCCAAACAGCAGCACAAGGCTGACTAATTTATCGGCCGCTGAGCATAAAAGATTAAAAGATGATAAGAAGAAAATAGACGAGGGGTCCAACGACAAAAAGATCAGGTGCTCAAGGTGGCGGATAAATGGTTCCTCTCACACTTCAGGGTGGATTGCCACCAGAAGATCGTCCAAGAAAGGGAAATAGACGCCGATTACATGCCATCCGTGCTGCAACAGCTCCCCACAATAGGTGATGCCAGGTCAGTCGATGATATTCCATATATTAAAATTTCTTTTGATAATCGGATTAAAAGTATCACAGAGGATATAGAAAGGATGGCACATGCATTAGGAAAAACTCACATACCTAGTTTTTTATCACATAAATTAGGTGCCAAAACAATTGCGCCAAACACATCGACAACAAATGGGTTTCCCCAGCCATATTCTGGTATGCCGATGGACTCATATCCAGGACGACCGTCACCACCATCTTCGCTAAATGGTGAGTCAACTCTGAGCGTGGCCGGACCGTCCGCACACAATAGCGGACAGACCAGCCCTCTGTCAGACCGTACAACACCCTACGTCGGACAGTCCGAAGTTACACAGAGCCCACCACAAGGGTCACAGGTGTTGCCTGACGTGACCGGACAGTCTGAGGATAGTACCAGACCGTCCGATCCACCCGCAGACCGTCCGACTGTGCAGGTCAGACCGTCCGGAGCACCAGAAGTCACCTGTGATCCGCCTAGTGCGGAAGGCCGACATAAATATAATCGGCCACCCAAGCCCCAAGAACTAAAAAAGTCACATGTCCCTGAGCTTGTTTGGCCCACTAAGGCCAAACCTTCTGTTCGCTCTCACCCGCACTCGACACAAAAGGAAAAAGTTAAGTTCACATTTAATATTACTAAATGTGATAAAATATTTGATGAGTTGCTTAAACATGGTAACATTAAATTGTCACATATAATTCCTCCGGTTGAACAATTAAAAGGGCGCGTTTATTGCAAATGGCATGGCTCCTTTCTCCATAACACCAATGATTGTGCCGTCTTCCGTCGGCAAATACAATCGGCTATAAACGAAGGCCGGTTGAGGTTTCAAAAAGAGGTGAAAATTGACAGACCACCTGTTCCTGTCACCACATTAGAGCCAACGAGCAAAAAGGCCATAATTCGGCCTTGTGCGGCCGATAAAATTTAAAATAAAAATATCGTAATTGGTGATCCTCGCACACCAAATATGTCACGCAGAATGGTTACTCTGAAGGCTCCGGACAAAAGAAAGACCGGAGGCACCGGGGGGCAAGCACGATCGGACACCCGATCACGGTCACCTGTCCTGCGTACGCCGGACGATCCGAGTACTAAGGCCGAACAGTCCGAGACAGGCGCGGACAGTCTGGCTATGATGGCCGGACAGTCTGCAGATGGTCAAAAGCAGCAACCTCAGACCATCGGACCACAACGTTCCAACACAAGTGTTAGGAAACAAAACACTACTAAGACGTCTGGACGACTCAGTAGAGTCGGCCCTACTTTTGGTCAGTTGCTTGCCAAATATATGAAGAAGGTCGTTCCACACAACCAGCCAATAAAAACAAACGAAGTCAAAAGGGCGACATGTGCGAAAGTAAAAGCCGACTAAACGGACCCAAAGGGTAGCGCAACCAAGATCGCCTTGTCATCCTCCTCCGGGGAAAGCAAAAGCCGACTAAACGGACCCAAAGGATAGCGCAACCAAGATCGCCTTGTTCTATCCATCGCCGATATGTTGTCCTGCTCATGTGTGGGGTGGTACGGCGATGAATTCGTATTACTGGCCCAATCCGTTTGCTTGTTTGGGCTGGGGGGCACCACAAGTTTTTGCCTATTGACAGGTTGATCAGGTAGACATGGCCGAAGAGGATGCGATCCGAAACGGCCTCTGTGCATTAAAGTTCCATCAAGCATTTATATTATCTGATCGCAAGAGCCGATGACTTGCATCGAGCTGAGTCCTTACTTCGGGAACAAAAGCTCATGAGGTCAATTGTTTTCGAAGTTTTCGCTGATGCTTTTGGTTCGCCAAGCTCCACCAAAAGGCAGGGGGCATATGTTGGACACCAAAATGAGCGGACGATCCGGCCCTTGGGCCCAGACGGTCCGCGTGTCCTGAGATTAGATTAACTCAGATGTTTATCCTTATCTCGTGTGTGGTTATCCATCTAATCACGTGGGAGTTTGTTGGCTATCTCTTAGGAAAAGGTCCAGACCTCCTCCCCTATAAATATAAAGGGGTACGGCCGATTGAGAACCCCCGAACACATCCCAATCGAACCAATTACCTTATTTACTTTTCCTGCCCTAGGAGTAGATGTAGCATAGTTCTAGTTGTAGTCTTCCACATATCCAGCTCCATCCCTATTCGACTCTACGTCGTCTAGATCCGTCTTGGGTGGCCTGCCGATCCCAAGACAACCCTATGATCTCACCCCTCTCGGGGGGCAAGATCTAGTTGTCCATCCAAGTCCTCTTCCTCGAATTGATCTCTTAATTCCTAGGCGGCTCCACGTCGTCTGGGGACGCCCCGGGTGACCTATCGACCCAGAGCACCTTAAGATCTTTTCCCCCAGGGGACGAGATCTAGATTCCAGTAAGGAGGAGGAAGACGACCCTGTCGCCAGGTCGCGGACCGTCCGACCCTAGGGTGCGGACTGTCCGGCCGTCAGGCAGGGAACCCTAGCCTCGCGTCAGGTCGCGGACCGTCTGGCCCTGTGCCGCGGATCGTCCGCGCCTGACCAGAGAGCACTGCCGCCGATTCGTATTGAATGATTGGCGCCCCCAAAAAGGCACCAACAGGTCGACTTTAATATTATAATGTACTAATAATTTAGAACCATATTAAAAGTTTAAGAGACAAATCAATCAACTTAAATAAGTGAGCTAATGGTGCATCTATTAGGAAGTTGATAAAAGAATGGACTGCCACACACGTGCGCGCTGCCGTTGCCAGCTCGGTCGTGGCTCGTGGTAGATCGGACCTTGGTCCGAATATTCCTTCTAAATGGTTGTGCATTTTGCTTGGAGTGATGAATCGCCCATTACCTGTCTTATGGCTAGTAACTTTCTGGCTCTAATGGCTCGTCAGTTTCTGACTCTAATGACGCGACTCTTATTGTATGTTGCCCTTCTCCCCTCCCTCTGTCAGGCGATCAGGTTTTTAGGGAGCGTACTCGTGACTGCTCACTTCATCCGCTCTGGTTCTTCGTCGTTGGCATCGTTCGAGGGACTGCACTGCGTACACCTGTCTGCATCAAGTCTGTATAACTACATCGAACATACACATGAGATGTCTCGTGTGAATGAAGCCACTGATGCCTTGACCATTGGTCCCTCCATATGGTACTTCCTATTTTTCCGTACTTGCGCATGTTTCATTTCTGTTTACTACTTATGTGAATAGTGGTACACACATGCACATACATGTTGTCACATACATCACACTAGTTTTCTGGATTAAATTAAAACTGATAATGTTAATTTTCTAACAATCCAAAAACTGATATTATGCATTTTCTGTTAGTGGTTTTGTTGCTGCATTAAAACCAAGTGAACCTTTTGATGAGACGTTTTACAAGAGATGACGTAGTAAGATGATACTGTGGTTGACTGTAATGAACTGCTATCACGCCGCAAAGGGGAAACCCGAACAGTTCACTCCTGAAGAGGAGAGAATGTTCGACGTTGCTGATAACCTATTTCGAGGCGTCGTGATTGGCATTCTTGCCAACAAGTATGTCGATTCTTATCTAACGCGCACATCTGCAAAAGAGTTATGAGATGCATTAGATGAGAAGTTTGGTGTTTCTGATGCCGGTAGCGAGCTGTACATCATGGAGCAGTTGTTTGACTATAAGTTGGTGGAAAATGTTTTGTAGTTGAACAGGCTCATGAAATACAGGCACTGGCTAAGGAACTCGAACAATTCCCATATGCCTTGCCTGACAAGTTCGTGGTCAATGGTATTATCGCTAAGCTGTCACCTTTTTGGACAGACTTTGTTACCACTCTAAAACATAAGAGACAAAAGTTTAGCGTGGTTGAGCTTGTTGGTTCTCTTGATGTTGAGAAGAGGATGAGAGCAAAAGACACTCATGGAAAAGGAGTTGAGACTTCTAGTGCCAATATGGTATAAAAAAGAACTCTAATGCGTCACATAATAATAAAAAACAAGCAACAGAATGTCACGAATCCCAAGCAGGAGCCTCGTTCAAATAAAAGAACAAAGGAGTCGGTTTCTTTGTTTGCAGGAGTACTGATCATTAGGCAAGTGCTTGTCCAGACCACAAATTAAGCAAGAGAAAAAACCAGCTCAAGAGAAGAAAACAGTAAACATGGTTGTTAGAGAGACTACTGAAGGAACATCGGGGTATGGCAATCTTTTACCTACTTTTCTTTCAGTGTGTTAATCCCTTGAGTGGTGGGCTGATACTGGTGCTAATATTCATGTGTGTGCTGATATTTCTTTGTTTTCTTCTTATTAGTGCAAAGGGACTGGAGCCTTGCTGATGGGGAACGGATCACATGTGCGTGTTCTTGGTGTTGGTACAGTCATTCTGAAGTTTACTTTGGGAAACACAGTGCTATTGAAGAACATGCAGCATGTCTCCTCTATCAAAAAGAATTTTGTTAGTGGCTCAATTTTATGTCGAGATGGCTATAAACTTGTTTTCGAGTCTAATAAATATATACTGTAAAAGTATGGGACATTTGTTGAAAAAGGCTATGGCAATGGAGGCTTGTTCCGCTTATCTTTGCATGATGTGTGTAATAAGTCTATGAACAATGTTGTTTCAAATGAGTCGTATATTTGGCATTCACGACTTTGTCATATCAATTTTGGTTGTGTCTTGCGATTAGCAAATTTAAATTTAATCTAAAATTTGTTTTAGTCAAAAGTTCTAAGTGCCAGGTGTACGTGCAATCTAAGCAACCTCGCAAGCCTCACAAGGCTATGGAGGCGAGGAATTTGGCACCCATTATAGTTAATACATTCCGATTTATGTGAGATGAACGGAATATTGACTAAAGGAGACAACCGATATTTTATTACTTTTATTGATGATTCTACTAGATTTTGTTATGTGTATCTCTTAAAATCAAAAGATGAAGCTTTGCATTATTTTAAGACCTACAAAGCTGAAGTTGAAAATCAACTCGAGAGGAAAATTAAACGGTTAAGGTATGATTGTGGTGGAGAATATTTTTCGGGTGATTCTTCTGATTTTTGTGTGGAACATGGTATTATTCATGAGAGGACACCGCCATACTCATCACAATCCAATGTGGTTATTGAAACAAAGAATCGTACTCTAATTGATTTGGTTAACACCATGTTATAGACTTTGAGACTATCTAAGGAATGGTGGGGTGAGACGATCTTGACGGCGTGTCATGTCCTGAATAAAGTTCCCACAAAGAACAAAGAAACCACACTTCGAGGAATGGGAAAAGAAGAGATTAAATATATCATATTTGCACACCTGAGGTTGTTTGGCTAAAGTCAATGTGCCAATTAACAAGAAGCACAAATTAGGAAAAAAACTGTTGATTTAGTTTTTCCTTGGGTATTCTTTCCACAGCATTGGATATAGGTTTTAAATTATAAGCTCTGGAGTACCCGACATGTTGGTTGGTACAATTATGGAGTCTAGAGATGCTATGTTTTTAGGACAAATTTTCTATGAAAGCTACACATGATACGTCTAATGATGAATCAACAATACCCCATGAGCATTTTATTCCGGTAGAACACACTGAGGAATCCCATATACATAATCCTGTGGAAGATGACAATGTATCAACTCGAAAGAGTAAGAGACCAAGGATTGCAAAGTTCTTTGGTGATGATTACATTGTATATCTTGTGGATGACACACCAAGTACCATTGAAGAGGCATATTCCTCTCCTAATACTGACTTTTGGAAGGAAGCAATAAGGAGTGAGATGGATTCTATTATGTCTAATGCAACTTGGGAGGTCGTTGAGCGTCCTTATGGGTGTAAGCCCATTGGGAGTAAATGGGCGTTCAAGAAAAAGCTTAGGCCTAATGGTACTATTGAAAGATACAAGGCGAGGCTTGTAATTAAAGGCTATTCACAGAAGGAAGGTTAGGATTTCTTTGATACTTATTCACATGTGGCTCGATTTACCACAATTCTTTGGCTACCTCTCATGGTCTTCTTGTCCATCAAATGAATGTTAAGACAACATTGCTAAATGGATAGCTAGATGAGGAAATTTACATGGAGCAGCCAGTTGGGCTTGTAGCAAACAGTCAAGAAGGAATGGTGTGTAAATTATTGAAATCTTTATATGGCCTAAAACAAGCACCTAAGCAATGGCATGAAAAGTTCAATAGAACTTTGACATATGCCGACCTTATTGTGAATGAAGTAGACAACTGTGTATAATGTCAGTATGGTGAGGGCGAGGGAGTAATTTTTATGCCTGTATGTTGATGACATTCTAATCTTGGGGACGAGTCTTATTGTGATTAAAGCGACAAAATACTTTCTGTCTAATAATTTTGAAATGGAAGATTTGGGAGAAGCTGATGTTATTCTTAACATTAAGCTACTGAGAGAAGGCAAGGGTGGGATCACACTTGTGCAATCCCATTATGTGGAAAAGGTTTTGAGTCGCTTTGGTTATAGCGAATGTGAACCTGCTCCAACACCTTATGATCCTAATAAGCTATTAAAGAAAAATTGAAGGATATCTAGGGATCAATTGAGATATTCCCAAATAATTGGTTCACTCATGTACTTAGCTAGCGCCACGAGGCCTGACATCTCGTTTGCTCTGAGCAAACTTAGCTGGTTTGTTTCAAATCCGGGAGATGGTCACTAGCGTGCTCTTGAGAGAGTTCTGCGCTATCTAAAATGTACTATGAGTTTAGGCATCCATTATACCGGGTACCCAACAATACTAGAGGGTTATTATAATGCAAACTGGATATCTGATGTTGATGAGATATATAGGGATGAAAGTAGGATGGGAAAATCCCGAACCAACCATTATTGTATAACCGATTTTGATAGTTTTTGTCCCAATCGTTTTCGAACCCGTTTAAAAAACGAAATCGGGATATACAAAATAGTAAATGGAAACGAAAATGGTAAAGTTGTTTTCCCGACCGTTTAACTGGGATCCCGTTTTTAATCGAGATGATCCTGTTTTGTGTACTATATTTTGTTATTCGAGAATAATTCAATACGGCCTGCTCTAGAGTCCAGACATCAATGCAACTTTGAGACCCAGTCCATCTAAGCGTTGGTTGCGGGCTATAGCCTATAGGAAACCTAGCGCTCACTCCTTTGACTTCTCCACGCCGCTGTCGTCGCGGTCCAAAATCCTCTCCAGTAGAGCTCGTGCTTCCTCTCCACGCTATCGCCATCCCTCTCCCTTGACAGTTCTTCATTGCGCCACCCTCGATACTGGTCATGGGTCGCCTGACTATATCCACGCGGATGGTGGACTGCAAATCATCTCCACGCGGACCACCGCCTCGGGCTATAGCCTACAGTGCTACACGGCTTCACCAATCACCACCTCTGCGGCGCTCCCGACACTGTGGTTTGCAGTCGAGCTACAGTTCACCACCTCCTCGGGCTACTGTGGCCATGGTGAAAGGGAAATAGGGTCAAACCTTTTCTCTATACGATTTTGGTGGTTGAATTGCCCAACACAAACAATTGGACTAACTAGTTTGCTCTAGATTATATGTTCTACAGGTGCCATAGGTTCAACACAAACCAATAAAAAGAACAAGTTAGGGTTCAAAAAGAAAGGAGCAAAAGAAACTGAAGACTGCCCTGGTCTGGCGCACTAGACTGTCCGGTGTGCCACCGGACAGTGTCCGGTGTACCAGGGAGATCAACTCTGAACTCCTCAGCTTCGAGTTTTCTCCAGGCCACTCCGCTATAATTCACCGGACTGTCTGGTGTAGCACCGGACTGTCCGGTGTGCCATGCGGAGCAACGGCTACTACGCCAACGGTCGTCTGCAAAAGGTGAACAGTGTGTGAACAGTGCACGGACAGTTCGCGCAGAGTCAAAGCAGCGCCAGAAGCCGCACCGGACAGTGATCAGTACCTATCCGGTGCGGCACCGGACTGTCCGGTGCCCCAAGAAGTCAGAGCTCCAACGGTCGAAATCGTCAAAACCCTAACGATTGGGTGTCGTGGCTGGCGCACCGGACTGTCCGGTGCGCCCATCGACAACAGCCTTCCCCAACGGTTGTTTTGGTGGTTGGGGCTATAAATACCCCCCAACCACCACCATTCAAGGCATCCAAGTTTTTCAGACATCTCACTCAATACAAGAGCTAGTGCATTCAATACAAGACACAATCCAATTGAATCAAAGCCTCTCCAAGTCCCAATTCCACTCAAAGCAATTAGTGACTAGAAGAGAGAGTTTTGCTCGTGTTCTTTGAGCTCTTGTGCTTGGATCGTTTTTCTTCTTCCTCTTTCTTGTTCTCAAGCAACTTGTAATCAAAGTAAGAGACACCAAGTTGTGGTGGTCCTTGTAGGGGTCTAAGTGACCCGTTTGATTAAGGAGAAAAGCTCACTCGGTCTAGGTGAACGTTTGAGAGAGGGAAAGGGTTGAAAGAGCCCGGACTTTGTGACCACCTCAACAGGGAGTAGGTTTGTGAAAGTCGCCTAGAGGAGGGGTGAATAGGCAAATCTGAAATTTATAAAGTTTAAGCACAACTACAAGCCGGGGTTAGCGTTAGAAATAAAGTCGAGTCTGAAAGAGAGGGTGAAAACAAATCACAAGCGAATAAGAGCGGATGACACGGTGATTTGTTTTACCGAGGTTCGGTTCTTGCAAACCTACTCCCTGTTGAGGTGGTCACAAAGACTAGATCTCTTTCAACCCTTTCCCTCTCTCAAACGGTCACTTAGACCGAGTGAGCTTTCTCCTTAATCAAACGGGTCACTTAGACCCCACAAGGACCACTACAAACTTAGTGTCTCTTGCTTTGATTACAAGTGTCTTGAGAATAAGAATGGGGAAGAAGAAAGCACGATTGCAAAAGCCAAGCGACAAGAGCGACAAATAACACACGGATCACTCTCTCTCTCAAGTCACTAATCACTAATGATCACTTGTCTCAATTGTGGAACTTAGAGAGATTGGAGGCTTTGATTGTGTCTTGGAATGGATTGCTAGCTCTTGTATTGAATGTTGAAGGTTGGAATGCTTGGGTGTAGTGAATGATGGTGGTTGGGGTTGTATTTATAGCCACCAACCACTTCCTAGCCGTTGCTCCAATTCTACCGACCGCGGACGGTCCGCGCCCCTGGTCCGGACGGTCCGCCCCTGTACATCAACGGCTAAAATCGCAACGGTCAGCAGTAACGACTATAATGCATTAAATGTGTCGTCAGATGTCAGATAAAGGCAGTCGCGGACGGTCCGGTCGTGCACCCCGGACGGTCCGCGAGGACGCTATAATTCATTTTTACCGAACCCGTCACCTTCGGGTTTTTCGATTCCTCACCTACCGGACGGTCCGCGCTTGAGGCTGGATGGTCCGCGCGTGGTCTCGGACGGTGCTGGCTTTCTCTCCGGACAGTCCGTAGTGTAGACTTGGGTTTTTGCATTGGTTCTGTCCGAGGGTCATCCTGGTGTCGCGGACAGTCCGCCGCAAGGGCCCGGACGGTCCGCGCTTAGTCTGTTTTTTCCAAAAAGCTTCTCATGTCCGGAATAATCTACGGTATTCCGGACAGTCGATTTAGAATAGTTGTAGATGAACCTTTGGCACCTGTAGAACTTATAATCTAGAGCAAAATAGTTAGTCCAATTATTTGTGTTGGGCAATTCAACCACCAAAATCATTTAGGAAAAGGTTTGACCCTATTTCCCTTTCAATCTCCCCCTTTTTGGTGATTGATGCCAACACAAACCAAAGCAAATATACAAGTGCAAAATTGAACTAGTTTGCATAAGGTAAGTGCAAAGGTTACTTCGAATTAAACCAATATACATTTCATAAGATATGCATGGATGCTTTCTTCTATTTTAACATTTTGGACCACGCTTGCACTACTTGTTTTTTTTTGCAAATATTTTTGGAAATTCTTTTTAAAGTCTTTTTGCAAATAGTCAAAGGTAAATAAATAGGATTTCGAGAAGCATTTTCAAGATTTGAAATTTTCTCCCCCTGTTTCAGATGCTTTTCCTTTGACTAAACAAAACTCCCCCTTAATGAAATTCTCCTCTTAGTGTTCAAGAGGGTTATAGATATTAATTTTGAAAGAGGTCATACCAATTTGAAATTATATAAAAATAAGATACCCATTTGAAAAACTTCTTTAATACAAATTGAAAGAACATAATTTTTGAAATTGGTGGTGGTGCGGTCCTTTTGCTTTGGGCTAATACTTTCTCCCCCTTTGGCATGAATCGCCAAAAACGGATACTTGTGAGTGAAATATAAGCCCTTTTACTTTCTCTCCCTATGGCAAACAATATATGAGTGAAGATTATACCGAATTGGAGAGCGGTGCGGAGCGACGGCGAAGGATGAATAATTTGATGGAGTGGAGTGGAACCTTGTCTTTGCCGAAGGC
Organism: Zea mays; assembly: GCF_902167145.1. Taxonomy (NCBI): domain Eukaryota; kingdom Viridiplantae; phylum Streptophyta; class Magnoliopsida; order Poales; family Poaceae; genus Zea; species Zea mays. The sequence continues at coordinate 38,763,046 of NC_050104.1, read as the reverse complement.
TCCATTTCCCTTTCAATCTATGACTTAGTATGAAATACACTTGAGAAACAAATTAGTCATAGCACATGAAATAGATATGATCAAAGGTATATAAATGAGCTATGTGCAAAATATCAATCAAAATTCCTAGAATCAAGAATGTTTAGCTCATGCATAAGTTTGGTAAAAGTTTTCTCATCTAATGGCTTGGTAAAGATATCGGCTAATTGTTCTTTGGTGCTAACATATGCAATCTCGATATCCCCCCTTTGTTGGTGATCCCTCAAAAAGTGATACCGAATGGCTATGTGCTTAGTGTGGCTGTGCTCAACAGGATTATCTGCCATGCGGATTGCACTCTCATTATCACATAGGAGAGGAACTTTGGTTAATTTGTAACCATAGTCCCTGAGGGTTTTCCTCATCCAATGTACTCGGCTTCGGCGGTAGAAAGAGCTACTGAGTTTTGCTTCTTTGAAACCCAAGACACCAGGGATCTTCCCAAGAACTGGCAAGTCCCTAATGTGCTCTTTCTATCAATTTTACACCCTTCCCAATCAGCATCTGAATATCCAATTAAATCAAATGTGGATCCCTTGGGGTACCAAAGGCCAAACTTAGGAGTATGAACTAAATATTTCAAGATTCGTTTCACGGCCCTAAGGTGAACTTCCTTAGGATCGGCTTGGAATCTTGCACACATGCATACGGAAAGCATAATATCCGGTCGAGATGCACATAAATAGAGTAAGGATCCTATCATCGATCGGTATACCTTTTGATCTACGGATTTACCTCCCGTGTCGAGGTCGAGATGCCCATTGGCTCCCATGGGTGTCTTGATGGGCTTGGCATCCTTCATCCCAAACTTGGTGAGTATGTCTTGAATGTACTTTGTTTGGCTGATGAAGGTGCCCTCTTGGAGTTGCTTCACTTGAAATCCTAAGAAATACTTCAACTCCCCCATCATAGACATCTCGAATTTTTGAACCATTATCCTACTAAACTCTTCACAAGTAGATTTGTTAGTAGACCCAAATATGATATCATCAACGTAAATTTGGCATACGAACAAATCATTTTCAATAGTTTTAATAAAGAGAGTAGGATCGGCTTTTCCGACTTTGAAGCCATTAGCGATAAGAAAATCTCTTAGGCATTCATACCATGCTCTTGGGGCTTGCTTGAGCCCATAAAGCGCCTTAGAGAGTTTATACACATGGTTAGGGTACTCACTATCTTCAAAGCCAGGAGGTTGCTCAACATAGACCTCCTCCTTGATTGGTCCATTGAGGAAGGCACTTTTCACGTCCATTTGATAAAGCTTAAAGCCATGGTAAGTAGCATAGGCAAGTAAAATGCGAATTGATTCAAGCCTAGCTACGGGTGCATAGGTTTCACCGAAATCCAAACCTTCGACTTGGGAGTATCCCTTGGCCACAAGTCGGGCTTTGTTCCTTGTCACCACACCATGCTCATCTTGCTTGTTGCGGAAGACCCACTTGGTTCCTACAACATTTTGATTAGGACGTGGAACAAGATGTCATACCTCATTCCTCGTGAAGTTGTTGAGTTCCTCTTGCATTGCCAACACCCAATCTGAATCCCTTAATGCGTCTTCCACCCTATATGGCTCAATGGAGGACACAAAGGAGTAATGTTCACAAAAATGAGCAACACGAGATCGAGTGGTTACCCCCTTTTGAATATCGCCGAGGATGGTGTTCACGGGGTGATCTCGTTGTATTGCTTGGTGGACTCTTGGGTGTGGCGGTCTTGGACCGTCATCATCTTCCTTGTCTTGATCATTTGCATCTCCCCCTTGATCATTGTCCTCTTCTTGAGGTGGCTCCTCTTGATCTTCATTTTCATCATCTTGAGCTTGATCCTCATCTTGGGTTGGTGGAGATGCTTGATTTGAAGATGATGGTTGATCTTGTGCATGTGGAGGCTCTTCGGATTCCTTAGGACACACATCCCCAATGGACATGTTCCTTAGCGCGACGCACAGAGCCTCTTCATCATCTAGCTCATCAAGATCAACTTGCTCTACTTGAGAGCCGTTAGTCTCATCAAACACAATGTCACAAGAAACTTCAACTAGTCCAGTGGACTTGTTAAAGACTCTATATGCCCTTGTGTTTGAATCATAACCAAGTAAAAAGCCTTCTACAGTCTTAGGAGCAAATTTGGATTTTCTACCTCTTTTAACAAGAATAAAGCATTTGCTACCAAAGACTCTAAAATATGAAACATTGGGCTTTTTACCGGTTAGGAGTTCATATGATGTCTTCTTGAGGATTCGATGAAGGTAGAGACGGTTGATGGCGTAGCAAGCTGTGTTGATTGCTTCCGCCCAAAACCGATTCGAAGTCTTGTACTCATCAAGCATGGTCCTCGCCATATCAAGTAGAGTTCTATTCTTCCTTTCCACTGCACCATTTTGTTGTGGGGTGTAGGGAGAAGAGAACTCATGCTTGATGCCCTCATCCTCAAGGAAGCCTTCTATTTGTGAGTTCTTGAACTCCGTCCCGTTGTCGCTTCTAATCTTCTTGATCCTTAAGCCGAACTCATTTTGAGTCCGTCTCAAGAATCCCTTTAAGGTCTCTTGGGTTTGAGATTTTTCCTACAAAAAGAACACCCAAGTGAAGCGAGAATAATCATCCACAATAACTAGACAGTACTTACTCCCGCCGATGCTTATGTAAGCGATCGGGCCGAATAAATCCATGTGGAGTAGCTCAAGCGGTCTGTCAGTCGTCATGATGTTCTTGTGTGGATGATGAACACCAACTTGCTTCCCTGCTTGACATGCGCTACAAACCCTGTCTTTCTCAAAATGAACATTGGTTAGTCCCAAAATGTGCTCTCCCTTTGGAAGCTTATGAAGACTCTTCATTCCAACATGGGCTAGTCGGCGATGCCAGAGCCAACCCATGTTAGTTTTAGCAATTAAGCAAGTGTCAAGTTCAGCTCTATTAAAATCAACTAAGTATAGCTGACCCTCTAACACTCCCTTAAATGCTACTGAATCATCACTTCTTCTAAAGACAGTAACACCTATATCCGTAAAAAGACAGTTGTAACCCATTTTGTATAATTGAGAAACAGAAAGCAAATTGTAGTCTAAGGAATCTACAAGAAAAACATTGGAAATAGAATGGTCAGGAGATATAGCAATTTTACCAAGTCCTTTGACCAAACCTTGATTTCCATCCCCGAATGTGATAGCTCTTTGGGATCATGGTTTTTCTCATAGGAGGAGAACATCCTTTTCTCCCCAGTCATGTGGTTTGTGCACCCGCTATCGATGATCCAACTTGAGCTCCCGGATGCATAAACCTACAAAACAAGTTTAGGCCTTGTTCTTAGGTACCCAAATGGTCTTGGGTCCTTTGACATTAGAAACAAGCACCTTGGGTACCCAAACACAAGTCTTTAACCCCTTGTGTTTGCCCCCAACATATTTGGCAACTATTTTGCCTAATTTGTTAGTTAAAACATATGAAGCATCAAAAGTCTTAAATGAAATAATAGGCTCATTTGATGCACTAGGAGATTTTTTTAGGCAATTTAGCATGGGTTGATTGCCTAGAGCTAGATGCCTCACTCTTATACATAAAAGCATGATGAGAGCCAGAGTGAGACTTCCTAGAATGAATTCTCCTAATTTTGTGTTCGGGATAACCGACAGGGTATAAAATGCAACCCTCGTTATCCTGAACCATGGGAGCTTTGCCCTTAATAAAGTTAAACAATTTCTTAGGGGCATCCTTAATGCCTGGGCGTCTCCCACTATAGAGCATGCTTCTAGCAAATTTAAATTTCTCATTTTCTAAGTCATGCTCATTAATTTTAGCACTAAGTTGAGCTATGTGATCATTTTGTTGTTTAATTAAGGCTAGGTGATCATGAATAGCATCAACATTAATATCTCTACATCTAGTGCAAATAGTAACATGCTCAATGGTAGATGTAGAGGGTTTGCAAGTGTTTAATTCAACAATCTTAGCATGTAAAATATCATTCTCATCTCTAAGATTGGAAATAGAAACATTGCAAACATTTAAATCTTTAGCCTTAGCAATTAATTTTTCATTCTCTATTTTAAGGCTAGAGAGAGATGCATTTAACTTGTCAATCTTAGCAATTAAATTAGCATTATCATTTTTAAGATTAACAATTGAATCATCACTAATATCTAATTTCTCAACCTTAGCAATCAATTTAGCATTTTCACATCTAAGGTTGGAAATAGTGTCATGGCAAGTGCTTAGCTCACTAGTTAACTTCTCACATTTTTCTACCTCCTGAGCATAAGCATTTTTAACTGTAACATGCTTCTTATTTTCTTTAATTAGGAAGTCCTCTTGGCTATCCAAGAGTTCATCCTTCTCATGAATAGCACTAATCAATTCATTCAACTTTTCTTTTTGTTGCATGTTTAAGTTGGCAAAAAGGGTGAGCAAATCATCCTCATCATCACTAGAGCTAGCCTCATCACTAGATGTTGCATATTTAGTGGAAGCTCTAGATTTTACCTTCTTCTTTTTGCTGTCCTTTGCCATGAGGCACTTGTGGCCGACGTTGGGGAAGAGAAAGCCCTTGTTGACGGTGATGTTTGCGGCGTCCTCGTCGTCGGAGGAGTCGGTGGAGCTCTCGTCGGGGTCCCACTCCCGGCAAACATGGGCATCGCCGCCCTTCTTCTTGTAGTACTTCTTCTTCTCCTTCCTTCTCCCCTTCTTGTCATCGCCCCTGTCACTATCACTTGATAATGGACATTTAGCAATGAAATGACCGGGCTTACCACACTTGTAGCAAACTTTCTTGGAGCGGGGCTTGTAGTCCTTCCCCCTCCTTTGCTTGAGGATTTGGCGAAAACTTTTGATGATTAAAGCCATCTCCTCATTGTCGAGCTTGGAGGCGTCGATGGGGACCCTACTTGACGTAGACTCTTCTTTCTTCTCCTCCTCCGCCTTGAATGCAACAGGTTGCATTTCGGGTGTGGAGGAGGTGCCTTGCTCGATGATTTTCTTGGAGCCTTTGATCATCAATTCAAAGCTCACAAATTTTCCTATCACTTCCTCGGGAGACATTAGTTTATATCTTGGATCACCACGAATTAATTGAACTTGAGTAGGGTTAAGGAAAACGAGTGATCTAAGAATAACCTTGACCATTTCATGGTCATCCCATTTGGTGCTCCCGAGGTTGCGCACTTGGTTCACCAATGTCTTGAGCCGGTTGTACATTGCTTGTGGCTCCTCCCCTTGGTGAAGCATGAAGCGACCGAGCTCCCCCTCGATCGTTTCCCTCTTGGTGATCTTGGTCACCTCGTCTCCTTCATGCACGGTCTTGAGCATGTCCCAAATCTCTTTGGCACTTTTAAACCCTTGCACCTTATTATACTCCTCTCGACTTAGAGAGGCGAGGAGTATAGTGGTGGCTTGGGAGCCGAAGTGCTGGATTTGGGCTACCTCGTCCGAGTCATAGCCTTCATCCCCCACGGATGGTTCCTGTGCACAAAACTCAACAATGTCCCAAATACTAGCGTGGAGTGAGGTTAGATGGTGCCTCATGTTATCACTCTACATACAATAATCTTCACCGTCAAAAACCGGTGGTTTGCCTAGTGGGACGGAAAGTAAAGGGGTGCGTTTGGAAATGCGAGGATAGCGTAAGGGGATCTTACTAAACTTCTTGCGCTCATGGCGCTTAGAAGTGACAGAAGGCGTGTCGGAGCCGGAGGTGGAGGGCAACGAAGAATCGGTCTCGTAGTAGACCACTTTCTTCATTTTCTTCTTCTTGTCGCCACTCCGGTGCGACTTGACGCAGGGAGGTGACTCCTCCCTCTTCTTGTTGTCGGACTCCTCCGATGGAGCCTTCCCGTGGCTTGTGGCGGGCTTCTCGCCGGTAACCATCTCCTTCTTGGCGTGAGCTCCCGACATCACTTCGAGCGGTTAGGCTCTTAATGAAGTATCGGGCTCTGATACCAATTGAAAGTCGCTTAGAGGGGGGTGAATAGGCAAATCTGAAATTTATAAAGTTTAAGCACAACTACAAGCCGGGGTTAGCGTTAGAAATAAAGTCAAGTCCTAAAGAGAGGGTGAAAACAAATCACAAGCGAATAAGAGCGGATGACACGGTGATTTGTTTTACCGAGGTTCGGTTCTTGCAAACCTACTCCCCGTTGAGGTGGTCACAAAGACTGGGTCTCTTTCAACCCTTTCCCTCTCTCAAACGGTCACTTAGACCGAGTGAGCTTTCTCCTTAATCAAACGGGTCACTTAGACCCCACAAGGACCACTGCAAACTTAGTGTCTCTTGCTTTGATTACAAGTGTCTTGAGAATAAGAATGGGGAAGAAGAAAGCACAATTGCAAAAGCCAAGCGACAAGAGCGACAAATAACACACGGATCACTCTCTCTCTCAAGTCACTAATCACTAATGATCACTTGTCTCAATTGTGGAACTTGGAGAGATTGGAGGCTTTGATTGTGTCTTGGAATGGGTTGCTAGCTCTTGTATTGAATGTTGAAGGTTGGAATGCTTGGGTGTAGTGAATGGAGGTGGTTGGGGTTGTATTTATAGCCACCAACCACTTCCTAGCTGTTGCTCCAATTCTGCTGACCGCGGACGGTCCGCGCCCCTGGTCCGGACGGTCCGCCCCTGTACATCAACGACTAAAATCGCAACGGTCAGCAGTAACAGCTATATCAACGGCTATAATGCATTAAATGTGTCGTCAGATGTCGGATAAAGGCAGTCGCGGACGGTCCGGTCGTGCACCCCGGACGGTCCGCGAGGACGCTATAATTCATTTTTACCGAACCCATCACCTTCGGGTTTTTCGGTTCCTCACCTACCGGACGGTCCGCGCGTGGTCTCGGACGGTGCTTGCTTTCTCTCCGGACAGTCCGTAGTGTAGACTTGGGTTTTTGCATTGGTTCTGTCCGAGGGTCATCCTGGTGTCGCGGACAGTCCGCCGCAAGGGCCTAGACGGTCCGCGCTTAGTCTGTTTTTCCAAAAAGCTTCTCCTGTCTGGAATAATCTACGGTATTCCAGATAGTCGATTTAGAATAGTTGTAGATGAACCTTTGGCACCTGTAGAACTTATAATCTAGAGCAAACTAGTTAGTCCAATTATTTGTGTTGGGCAATTCAACCACCAAAATCATTTAGGAAAAGGTTTGACCCTATTTCCCTTTCAATCTCCCCCTTTTTGGCGATTGATGCCAACACAAACCAAAGCAAATATACAAGTGCAGAATTGAACTAGTTTGCATAAGGTAAGTGCAAAGATTACTTGGAATTAAACCAATATACATTTCATAAGATATGCATGGATGCTTTCTTCTATTTTAACATTTAGGACCACGCTTGCACCACTTGTTTTTTTGCAAATATTTTTGGAAATTCTTTTCAAAGTCTTTTTGCAAATAGTCAAAGGTAAATAAATAGGATTTCGAGAAGCATTTACTTGAGTCGGTGCGACATGCTCACGCTTACTTGACTTAGGATGACCACTATACCCTACTAACGGAGCAATCGACTTAAGTCGGCGATGGCTTAAGTCGGTGCGACGTGCTCACGCTTACTTGACTTAGGGTGACCACTATACCCTACTAACGGAGCAATCGACTTAAGTCGGTGACGGCTTAAATCGGTACGACATGCTCACGCTTACTTAACTTAGGGTGATCACTATGCCCTACCAGCAGAGGGATTAGTTTAAGTTGGAAACACCTTAAGTCGACGCAGCATACTTACGTTCACATGATTTAGGGTGACCACTGTACCCTGGTAGCAGAATAACCAGCTCAAATTAAAAGTACTTCAAAAAAAGAAATATTTCGCTTACAAGGGCCTAGGGTGTTTTTCAACACCCTACCCACGGAATAATCAAGTTCTAACATAACTGTTGCGCGCGTGCAGAATTCATATTACATCTTTTCTCTAAAGAGATGCTAACTCGATAAATAAGTGTCTTACAGGAAATCACTACGTCAAAACATCTTTGCAGACAGTATCCTTCGCAGGGGCAACAGAAGAGGAGGGACGACTTGCGGCATCAGGCGCGACATTGACATCAGTAGCAATATCATCGGGCACCACGACGTAAGGTCTCCTCATCAGGATCCGTCCAGCGCGAACGGCTTTGTCCATAGCCCTGTCGTGCTGAGCCTTTAGGATGACACAGTTGTTCTCTAAAGTCTTGACAACAAGTTGAGCGGCCTCCAGCTCCTGCGTGACAAGTTTCTTGGAGGCGCGCAGTTCCTTGATGGCGGAGTCCTTGGTGGACAACAACTGTCCAAGTCAAGAAACTTCATCCTGAGATGCATGCAGCTCGTGGCGATGATTGTCTTAGTCAGACATGGTGAAGCGGTGGCTCCTCTCTAGAATGGTCAAGGAGTTATTAGCATCACGGTACAACCTGTCCAGATTGTCACGGGAAGCAACAAGTGTTCGTTTTTCTTCCTGCAAGCAGAGAACAACATCCAATATTAAACAAGGATAGCAAAGTAGGGTCAGCCAAAAAAGTTTACCTCATGTGCCATCCTCTCGGAATCAAGCTGGGCATTCAGAGAAGAATTTAGTGAATGTGCACTATCCAGAAAAGCATAGGTCTGGGCTAAGTCGGCCTGACTCTGAGTGTACTTCTCCTCAAAGTCAGAGCACCGCCGAGCCATATCTGATAAAGCAGCTGAAAGAGAACACACGATTAAAGATAAGCCAAGCAATTAAAGCAACTAGAGAGACCGTGAGTTCACTAACCAGCATTCGACGCCTTCAAATCATCTATCTGTTTCTAGAGCAGCAGAGGGTTCCACTGCATTAGAGATATGGCTTTATCGGGAACAGTAGCGCCACAAGATCTCAATTGGGCGGATACACCATCAACAAAATCCTATGGTCATGGACAGATAAGCAAAAAAGATAATTCGCCAGTATGAACAATAAAAGAGCAAAAAGTTGACTCACCTGAAGATTGGAAAGGAATAGTGGAAGACCCAACGCAGGAAGAGCCGGTGCATGGCTTGATGAAGGAAGTTCAGCAGGAACAATCTCAAGAGCACGACTCGGGGTAACTTCAGCCCCACTAGCAGGCAGCAGGCTCCTGGCGTCTGGCTTGCTAACCTCTAAAGCGACTTGACCAGCGAGAGCCGTAGAAACGCGTGTCACCGCAGCCTCCTCGGACCGGACTGAGGGCGATCCAATGTGGACGTCCATGGAAGCAGTAGAAAGAGAGCATGCTCCAACACCCTCAGGGGCTGGATTGCTACCAGCGCCACCCTCGAGGGCTGGGTTGCTACCAGCGCCACCCTCGGGGGCTGGGTCCTCTACAACATCCATCTCTAAGACTGAAGGCCCCTCAGCCACCTCCATAGGAGTTGGATGAATCGGATCAGCGTTTTTGCATGGAAGACTACCCTCCAAGGTCGACGATGCGTGAGACACCACCTGGGTTACCTCTTGCCCAGCGGAATCATGCAACTAAAGTCCACCATCTGGGACCTCTGAACAGATGGTTGGAATGTCAGCCTCAGGAGGCTCCAATAAAATGTCTTCGAGAATGACCTCTTCCAGTGCCTGATCAAAGCCCGATATTGAAAGCTCATGAAGGCTGACGAGTGCTGACAGGGCTTGGGAGGCAATATCGCTGCCTCTACAGTGACGGCTGTTCTTGCGGATCAGCGGAATCTCTTCTTCTTCCTCCTCTTCATCCTCATCAAACACATCACCAGCAGCCTACACATCATCACAACCTTCAGCATTAACCTCAGGAATGGCGTCCACCAGGACATCTCCAAGGATCGGCGCAGAAGGATCAACATCTTGATCCAGGCACGACAGTCGCCTCTTCTTCTTCTTCTCCTCGACAGGTGCAGCCGGGCGGCTCACTCGGTGTGAACGCTTTGGGCAGGCACCTTCGGGTTTCTGGATCTCCACATCCTCGCCAAATTCTTGTCCTGTCGTGATGACCATCGGCTCGGTATGGGTATGTAACACCCTAAATCCATCTATTAAAGTTAACTTAGTTTATATTATTAATTTCCAGTGGAAAGTAAAACATTTATGTTTTCAAATAATGAAATGGTGATATAAACAAATTGAACAATTTCTTGATAAATAAAATTTATCAAGTGTTTATGCATCTATTTTTTAGAATGATTTTTTGTTTGTTCATAAAGCGCAATGGTTTCATTTTAATTAATTCTTCGTGTGTGAAGCCTAATTTATTACAAAATAATATATTTTGGTCTAAAAATAATCATTCCAATAATTGAGTATTTCTTAAGTATAAAATATTATTTAGTTTTTTTATATTTATTGAAATATTTGAATATATATATATATCTCTACTACCTATTAAGACGGTAAGGGGTAGGCTGCCCCATTCCGTGTTCTGCCATTCCCATTCCGTTCTCACTGCAAAGCCCATTCCCATTCCCAGCTGTCTGTCTTTCTTATTCCCCCTCCCTGCAAAGCCCATTCACATTTCCATTCCCGGCTATCACGTGTCTTTCTCATTCTCCCTCCCACAAAGCCTATTCCCATTCCCCCATTCCCACGTGCATCCCACGTCTAGCTAAAATTAAATTAAAAAAACAGGCTCCAAGGGGATTCGAACCCGCAACCTCTCAAATAAATGTGTTTGTAGCTACCACTACACCACATGTGTGTTTATGTCTACATCTATTATAGTAAAAACATATAATACATCTCTCCCGAAGCCTACCTGCTACCCTTGCACAATGTGTAGTAGTAGATAAGTATCACTGAGATTATTAAATTATATTTTTGGATTGAGGGAGTAGTATTTAAAGAAGAGCCTTGCATGCAATTTCTTTTGTTTGAATAATGTTTTCAACTTAAATACTTTTTTTTGCATGTGTAACATTTATTCTCCGTAATATTTTTCTATGGATCTAACTTATAAATCATTTTCATAAACCAATGCCAAAGGTGAATCCATGTTTCTTACTTGGAAACCCCGAACAAACACCACTAGCACGAGGCGCTCGCGTTGGCGTCGCTCACCGACGACGAGAAGAAACTTGGCGACTGCCAGTTCGACCTCTGGAAGCAGTCCTACATGGCCCATGCGCCGTTGTGTACGGCAAGCTCCGGCGCAGCCGCCGCTTGGACGTGGTCCAGAGCGGCTGCACCGCGCTGTCCATCGTCAAACATGGGGACCTCATGGTCGTCGCCAATGTCGACGACTCTCGGGTTGTTCTGGGCATCGCAACCTACGACGACGCCATCACGCCGTCTAGCTCATCATCCACCTGAAGCCTAACCTGCCACGTAAGTCGCTACTGACCGGCCATGAATTCTTGTGCGCTGGAATGACGACCATTGTTTTTGTTGTGTGAGTGTCCTCGAACAAGATGTATGTAGAGGAGTAGCACATCCGGTGGTGCAACGACCAGGTGTACTACCTCGCTGATGAGCCCGGGGTGCACTTCATTTGGCAGCCCAGCCAAGAGTGATCGGTACTCACCATATCGCGCGCGTTCGACGACTATTATATCAAGGATTGTGGCGTCATCTCAACACCGGAGGTGAGCAGAGGTGGACCGACAACAATGACCACTCACCATCGTCGGGGTACCTTTTGTGCCGGCCTGCCTTTAATTCTCTTCGCAAACACGCACTTGCATTTTTTGTTTAAGCAAGCGTGTATGGTGGTGCGTGCCTGATGACTAACGATGTACGACGGAACTTCTACCGGCAGGTGTGGCACGTGCTCTCCAATAATGAGACCATGCAAATCATGACATATATCGAAGTCTGCATGATACTGATGGTTGCAATGTAGTAGTGAAACAACTAAATTAAAATAACAAAATTTATGTATGGCTAGGATCACAAATGGATTATAAAATATTTTCTTATAACAATATAAGACACATTTTGTATATAAGTTATCATGGTATTATATGTTCCCGTTGCAACGCACGGGTACTGACCTAGTATATATATATATACTTCAAGAAAAAAATAAGAAAAACAAATACAAAAGAAGGAACGCTCGGTTCTTTTTCCAGGGCCAATCCATGCTCGGCATTTTTTTAGAACTAGCGCCCGCTTCTCTCTTCTTTCCCTTGTCTATGCGCAGTGGACCTCACCTGACAGGTCTTTTCTCCCAGCCGATGCCTTCTTCTCCCGTTCATTGGAAACATCGCCGTCAGCACCATTTATGCTCGCTGGCTTCTTCTCGATCGACCATTCAGCTTTGCAAAGTGGAGTAACCAACGTCGCTCAGTCAAATTAACGCCACGCCGCGCCGTTTCCCTTCCTCCCCATTAACGCCAGCAGTTTCCTCTTCGTCGCGTCTGCTATGTGCCATTAATGGCTGAGACCGTTTCTTTGATTCATTAGCATTGTTCTTCAATCTGCATCAATGGAGCAACATATTCGACCACGAATCTATCCCTTCTGCCCGGTCTATATAAGAACGCCGCAAGCCGTGTCTTCCTTCCCCTACCGTGTCATGTTGTTTCTCCCATACGCGCTTGCTCTGTTTCCACGCCGTGTAGTGTTGCGGCGTCGCTCGCCGTAGTTCATGCGCCCGTCGCGCTGTTGCGAAGACCACACCCACAGTTGCCTTCTCGTCGTGACTGAGCATGCTCTGATCGTCTCTGTTACTTGTGTCGGCGTTTTGAAACCCGGGGGTCCCTGGACCGACGAGTAAATTGTCGCCGTGTGCCCCAGCCCAGATGGGTCGGCGCGAGACGGAGCGCGAAGGGGGGATGCAGCTGGAGGGAGACGAGCGTGAGAGGTGGAATCCCGCGGCCTTCGTGTTTGTCCCGTGCCCAGGTCGGGTGCGCTTGCAGTAGGGGGTTACAAGCGTCCACGCGGGAGGGAGCGAGCGGCCTCACGCGAGCGCCGTCCCGTCCTTCCCCGCGCGGCCAACCCTCTGTAAGAGGGCCCTGGTCCTTCCTTTTATAGGCGCAAGGAGAGGATCCAGGTGTACAATAGGGGGTGTAGCAGTGTGCTAACGTGTCTAGCGGAGGAGAGCTAGCGCCCTATGTACATGCCATGTGGCAGCCAGAGAGGTTTTGGCACCCGGTTCGTGTGGTGTCGTGGCCGTCGGAGGAGCGCTGGAGCCTGGCGGAAGGACAGCTGTCGGGGCTGTCGAGTCCTTGCTGACGTCCTCTTGCTTCCGTAAGGGGGCTGAGAGCCACCGTCGTCATCGGGCGTGCGGGGCGCCATCATTACTTGTCTGTCGGAGCGAGCCAGACGGCACGCCGGTCTTGTTCCCCGTAGCCTGAGTCAGCTTGGGGTAGGGTAATGATGGCGCCTCCTGTTGACGTGGTCGGTCCGTGCCCTGGGTTGGGCGATGTGGAGGTTCCTCCGAGGTCGAGGTCGAGTCTATCTTCCGAGGCCGAGGTCGAGTCCGAGCCCCCGGGTCGGGCGAGGCGGAGACTGTCGGCTGAGGCCAGGGCTGAGTCCGAGCCCTGGGGTCGGGCGAAGTAGAGTTCGTCGTTCTTCGGGGCTGAGCCCGAGTCCGAGCCCTGGGGTCGGGCGGAGCAGAGTTCGTCGTCTTCCGGGGCTGAGCCCGAGTCCGAGCCCTGGGGTCGGGCGGAGCGGAGTTCGCCGTCTTCCGGGGCTGAGCCCGAGTCCGAGCCCTGGGGTGGGGCGGAGCGGAGTTCGTCGTCTTCTAGGGCTGAGCCCGAGTCCGAGCCCTGGGGTCGGGCGGAGCGGAGTTCGCCGTCTTCTGGGGCTGAGCCCGAGTCCGAGCCCTAGGGTCGGGCGGAGCGGAGTTCGCCATATTCCGGGGCTGAGCCCTAGTCCGAGCCCTGGGGTCGGGCGGAGCGGAGTTCGTCGTCTTCCGGGGCTGAGCCCGAGTCCGAGCCCTGGGGTCGGGCGAAGCGGAGTTCGCCGTCTTCCGGGGCTAAGCCCGAGTCCGAGCCTTGGGGTCGGGCGGAGCGGAGTTCGCCGTCTTCCAGGGCTGAGCCCGAGTCCGAGCCCTGGGGTCGGGCGGAGCGGAGTTCGCCGTCTTCCGGGGCTGAGCCCGAGTCTGAGCCATGGGGTCGGGCGAAGCGGAGTTTCCCATGGCACCTAGGGCCGGGCTTGGCCGCTGTCAGTCTCACTCTGTCGAGTGGCACAGCAGTCAGAGCGGCGCAGGCGGCGCTGTCCTTTTGTCAGACCGGTCAGTGGAGCGGCGAAGTGACTGCGGTCACTTCGGCTCTGTCGACTGGAGGGCGTGCGCTAGGATAAAGGTGTCAGGCCACCTTTGCATTAAATGCCCCTGCGATTTGGTCGGTTGGCGTGGCGATTTGGCCAAGGTTGCTTCTTGGTGAAGACTGGGCTTCGGGCGAGCCGAAGGTGTGTCCGTTGCTGGAGGGGGGCCTCGGGCGAGACGTAGATCCTCCGGGGTCGGCTGCCCTTGCCCGAGGCTGGGCTCGGGCGAGGCGTGATCGCGTCCCTCGAATGGACCGATCCTTGACTTAGTCGCACCCATCAGGCCTTTGCAGCTTTGTGCTGATGGGGGTTACCAGCTGGGATTTAGGAGCCTTGAGGGTACCCCTAATTATGGTCCCCGACAGTAGCCCCCGAGCCTCGAAGGGAGTGTTAATACTCGCTTGGAGGCTTTTGTCGCACCTTTTTGCAAGGGGACCAGCCTTTCTCGGTTGCGTTTTGTTCCGGTGGGTGCGCGCAAGCGCACCCGCCGGGTGTAGCCCCCGAGGCCTCGGAGGAGTGGTTTGACTCCTCCGAGGTCTTAATGCCTCACGCAATGCTTCGGCTGGTCTGGTCGTTCCCTCATGCGAGCTGGCCGTAGCCCGGGTGCACGGTCGGGTCCCAAGTTCTCGGGCTGGTATGTTGACGCTGTCAACGGTTTGGCCGGAGCCGGGTTTGCGAGAGCAGCCCCCGAGCCTCTGCACAGGGCGAGAGGACGGTCAAGGACAGACTCGACTTTTTTACATACGCCCCTGCGTCGCCTTTCCGCAAGGAGGAGGGGGGAAAGCGCCATGTTGCCCTCGGAGGGCGCCGAACATGGTGTCTTCGGTGAGCTGCTGGCGGGTAATCCGAGTGGACGCCCGTGCCCCATTTGTTAGGGGTCGGCTAGAGGCCCGGAGGCTCGCTCAAAAGTACCTGCGGGTGATCTGCCGGACCCGGTCCCCTTTCGGCGGGGTCCGAGGGCTCGATGCCTCCCTCTGATGGGATTCCGTTACAAGATCGTTCCCGCTGGTCTCGGAAATGTCCTAGGGTACCTCGGGAGCGTAGCCCGAGCCTCGGTTATGTATCGAACGTACCCAGGGTCATCCCTCGCTCTGTGTCTGAGGCGGCTGTGAACCCTTCGAGGGCCAGCCTACGAACCCCTGATCAGTAGTGGGTGCGGAGCCCGAGTGGCCTGAGGCGGCCGTTGAACCCTTCCGAGGGGCCGGCCTTCGAACCTCTGACCAGTAGTGGGTGCGGAGCCCACACGCTCTGAGGCGGCTGTCGAATCCCTCCGAGGGGCCAGCCTTTGAACCTCTGATCAGTAGGGAGGCTCGGGGCCTATTTCCTTCACGGAGAAGGATCCTTTTCGGGGTATCCCCCTTTCCCGGTCCCTGTTGTAAGAGAGAGAAAGAGGAAAAGGATACGAAATCGAATGACGCGGCGTACCTTTTTTGACGCGGTCATTATGGCGAAGGCGAAGCGTCGCTCGCTTCTCCTGCCTGAGGTGCCACCTGTCCCGCCGCGGAATTAATGCGACAGAGCGAGTGGTTCGCGAGGCGGCCGTTGCGCGTGCGCGAGCCGTTCGAGGAACGGTCGTTTCGCTTTGGGTCTTTGAATCCCGCGGCGGGTTCGGGCGACGCGTTGAACGGGTCTCGCCTTGGTTTTTATATACTCGGGGGAGGGTCTGGTGACGGTTCTTTGCTCCGCTCCTTGCTTCCTTCTTAGATTTTCGCAACGTGAGAGTTTTAGCCAGAGAAAAGGAAACCGCCCACCCAGTCCTTTCCGCCACCACCCCTTCTGCTCAGTGATGGCTGACCGGGTGACCATTGTCTCACCGCGCGACCCATGGCCTTTCTCCACAGTCACGACGGATGACCTGGAGGACCTCGTTGCTGAGGGTTTACTTCGCCCTCTCTCTGATGAGAGGCAGCCGGAGTGGATTCCCCCCCGAGCGGAGCCGCCCCGTCCCCGCCGCCGGGGTACGTCGTGAGCTTCGTCTCCTTCCACGAGCGGGGATTCGGTGTGCCGGCAAGCCGCTTCATGCGGGTGATCCTGCATAACTATGGGGTGGAGTTGCACAACCTCAGCCCCAACTCCATCTCGCAAGCCGCCATCTTCGTAGCGGTGTGCGAAGGATACTTGGGGATCGACCCCCACTGGGACTTGTGGACCCATTTCTTCTCCGCTGAGCTTTTTGCTTCGCCGACGGGGGAGAGAAGGGTCCGCGCGGCAGTGCGGGCCGGCGGCTGCATCCTCCAGCTGAGGCAGTCGCGGGCGTCGCAGTATATTCCTGCCGTCCTTGCGTCCTCGAATAAAGGGTGGCAGCGCCGGTGGTTCTACCTCCGGAATGACGACGAGATGCTCCCGCCGTTTTCTCAACGTGTGGTCACCGTCGCCGCCGATGCTTGGCGCTACGGGACCCCGCACGACAGACAGAAGAATCTCGAGCCCCTTCTCAAGGCCCTGGAGGCGTTGCGGAAAGGAGGGCTCACCGCCGCGGGAGTGATTGCCGCCATTCATCGCCGGAGGGTGCTTCCCTTGGCGGAGCGGCGGTTGCCGCTTTGGGAGATGACGCCAGAGGCTGACTTGGAGGGCTCGCGGATGTCCTCGGATCCCCTTCCCATCGACGTTCTCCACGGGCGGGTGGTCGTCGCGTTGGGAAAACTGGACACCAGCGCCTTCTCCCAGCCCTTGATGCGCCCCGACCGCGGGTGTGTGACCCTGGTGAGTGTCCGCTCCTTTTTTCTCCTTGCGTCGGATTGCCCTTGGTCCTTACGGTCGAGACTTTTCATCTGTCTCCAGGAGGTAGGGTGTCACAAGCCTTCCCGGCCACGGGTCCCGGAGGACGCGGTGGACCGAGCAGCGCGACAGGTTGCCGCGGAGGAGAAGAAGAAGAAGAAGGACGCGAAGAAGGATCGGGCCCGCGAGCGGACGCGGGCCCGAGACGCCTTGGAAAAGCTCCGTCGTCGGCAGGAGAGGGATGGACTCCCGAGGGAGCCATCGCCGGAAACTCCTGACGACGACGACGATGATGAAGACGATGACGAGGATGACGACATGGCTGCCCGCCTTGGCCTCAGCCCGGGTTTGAGGCTAGGCCGGGAGTCGTCAAGCCAGCCCCCGAGCGGACTGGCGCCGTCAGTTCCCGGGGTCGGGACGCCGAGGTCTCGGCCCGAAGAGCGGGGGCAGACCGAGGGGGTACTCGACCCCTCGGCTGGGAAAGTTGAGGTGACCCCGGGGAGTCAGGCCGAGGCTCCTGTTCCCCGAGAGCCGTCGCCCATGCCGGCAGCGCAGGAGAGCGACCCTCAGGTCGCCGTGGCAGCGCCTGGGCAATCCGTCTCCCGGGCGCCCGAGGTGCCCAAGGCGAAGATGGTACCGAAGCTGGCGGCGAGGCGGACCTTGGCGGTACCTTCAGGGGTCGAGATCCGAGAGACCTCTCCTCAGGGATGGTTGATAATGGCCCGGAGTGGGTAAGTACCTTAGAATGTCTTCATCCTGGCTCCTCATTTGTATGTCCCGACCGCGACTTTCCTTTCCTCCTCAGCAAGCGAAGCCATGGCCAGACCGATCTGGCTCCCCGGAAAGTCCTCAAGACGGCGTCGGCTTCCGCAGCCGGTGCCGCGCCGGGCCTCGCCGTTCAGCTGACCTTCTCGCAAGGCGTTCCACAGCGGGGGGCTCAGGTGGCACCAGTCGCCGTGGAGCGAGTTCCCGAGGCCGGCTCTTCTGTCGAGGTGGCCGTCGCGCTGGGGGAGGCGGCTGGCGCGGACGTGGCCTCGTGCCCACCGGACATGCCGCCGGCGCTGGCGCCAGCTGCTGCTGAGGCCGCTGCCGTCCCGGTCGGGGAGCGACCTGTCGCCGCCGACGCTGAGATGGCCGAGGCGTCGACGCTTGGTGCCTCGGAGGAGGGGGGCGTGGAAACGCGATCTGTCCCGCCGAGCGACAGCCTTGTCCCTGCGCGGCGGAGCTCCGAGAGGCGACGCCATTTGCTCCGGTTCCGGACCCGTGAGGCTTCGGATCCCTTCTTCGTTCTTGACGATGAGCAGGAGGAGCAGTCTTGGGACGAGCTCCGCGAGTGTGCCGAAGCAACCGTGGGGTTGCTCCGGTCATCCTTGGAGGTCTTTTGCAGGGACGTCCCCAAGATCCTCCAGGTAATGATTTCAGGCATACCTTTTTTGTGACCAAGGCGTCCTTTGTGACGCCCCGTTCCCTTCCCTCAGGATCTGACGGATCTGAGCGCCGCCAAGTCGTCGTTCATCCGCCACGAGGTCGATATCTGGGGCTCGCTGCGATCCCTGAAGACCTCGCTCGCCGGGGCTACTGCGCGCCTCTCCCAGCAAGGCGCCGAGGTGGCGGACCTTCGGTTGCTCTGCGCCGATCTGAGAGCAGAGGCGGCAGCGGCACGCGCAGAGGTGCAGCGATGGCAGTCGGAGTTCGACCAAGTCGTCGATGAGCGAGATCAATCTCGGGGCTGGGCTGCCGAGGCCGAAAGCCGAGCCGGAGCCCTTGCAGCAGACCTAGCCGTAGCCCAGGCCGCTGCCTTGGAGCAGCGTGCCCGAGCCGGAGGTATGTCCTGGCTGTCTTCGGTTTTCATTTCAGCTTGTTTCCTCCACTTGTGTTTGAGGCCTTGCGCTCTGGCTGTTCGCAGAGCTCGAGTCTGCCCTTGATGAGTCCACCAGGGCGCTTGCCCAGGCGGCCGAGCAGAGGGAGGCCGACCACGCGGCCATGTCCGAGGCCATCTCGGACTTCTGCCTGGTCTTTGGCTTCGGCGACGTCCCCTCAGAAAGCTCCCCTCAAAGTCGCCTGCAGGCCTTGGGTGACCACGTGCGCGGTAGACTCCGCGAGGCGCTACACCACGGCGTCAGGCGGGCCTTCGCCGTGCTCGCTTCCCACTACGTCGTGGATCTGGAGCGGGTCAGCGAGGGGTATTGCCTCCTTGACGAAGATGAAGCCGCCCTGGCTGAAGTCCAGAGGCTCGACGCGGCCGCCGCGGGCCCGGGCGTAGTGCTGGCGACCACCTTCGAGGCAGAGATCCTCCCGCCTGCCCCGTCGTCCGAAGCCGGGGTGGACTCTGCTGAAGGCGGGGACGAAGCCGAAGGCGCGGCTCCTTCCCCGGGCGACGCCTAACTCTGCCGGAGCAGTTTCCTTTGAATGCACGTGTGTCTTTTGCGGCCGCTGAGGCCCAAACACTTTATTATCGCAGCATAAAGTCGTGCCCCTTTTCCTTTTATTTTGTGTGTCCGGCCCCGTTCGTCAGTAGCAGGGGGGCTTGCCCAAGTAGGAGTCATTTTTCATGGTAGGTGACGAGTGAGGTATCCGTAACCCAGAGGCGTAGGAGTCCCTCGGCTCAGTCAGCCTTGCCACTTACATGCACCTGCGTTTGCTTCTTAGGGTTCTGCTACCGACATAGCCGAGGGAACGCGGAAGCCTTTTTGATTGAAAATTTTGACGCAGAGGGGGTTCCCCCCTTTTAGCCCCCGAGGGAGGGTCGGGCTTTGCCGAGGCAAGGCTGACCCTTCCTTGATGACTAAACTTTGCGTGGGAATGAGGTATACGAACAACTTGAAAGCATCTTAAGGGTAGAAGCGACGTAGCTGTTGGATGTTCCATGCGTTGCTGTAGCCCTCGCCTTGACTGTTGGCCAGCTTGTATGTTCCGGGCTTCATAACTTTGGCGATGACGAACGGCCCTTCCTAGGGAGGCGTGAGCTTGTGCCACCCTCGGGCGTCTTGTCGCAGCCGAAGCACCAGGTCGCCCACCTGGAGGTCTCGGGACCGAACCCCTCGGGCGTGGTAGCGTCGCAGGGACTGCTGGTACCGCGCCGAGTGTAGTAAGGCCATGTCCCAAGCCTCTTCCAGCTGGTCCAGCGAGTCTTCTCGATTAGCTTGGTTGCTTTGGTCGGCATAGGCCCTCGTCCTCGGGGAACCTGTGATACCCGGTTTGCAAAGAAGAGAAGTTGGGGGTTGTTCTTTTTGTTTTTTTCCCTCATCCGGTTGTTGTTTTGGGGATTTGGGATTTTGTGAAAAACATTCACAACTAGGGCAGTAGAATTTATTTGGTTTGACGCTAGCGTTGCGGTCGGGAGCTGTCGCGTGGGTTAGTTGGGCCGCAATAGGTGTTTCGGCCCATTAACCCTCCCAAACCCTAGCCGCCTCCCTCCTAACCCCCTCCCCCCATGTGCAGCCGCCCCCCCCACTTCTCCTCCTCCCCTTGGCCGCCGCCCCCCCTGCCCATCACCTCCTCTCTCAATTTTTGCAGCCACCAAACCCTAGCCGCCCCCCCTCAATCCCCTCCTCCCAAGGTGCCAATCCTTGCCGCTCGGATCGTCGTCTCGTGGTGCGATTCTCCAACCGTTTTGGTGGAGGGAAGAAGGGAGGAAGGAAAGGGGGAGAACCCAAGGTGATTTTTGTGTTCATCCCTTGTTCATTTGCGCTGCGATTCAATTGATTAGATGTTGCGTTTGCGATTAGATAGAGGGGGGCTGTCCAGAATTTTACGTGGTGGATGAACAGCGGAAGTTCTAGC
Source organism: Zea mays (assembly GCF_902167145.1). Classification (NCBI taxonomy): domain Eukaryota; kingdom Viridiplantae; phylum Streptophyta; class Magnoliopsida; order Poales; family Poaceae; genus Zea; species Zea mays. The sequence goes on along the minus strand of NC_050104.1, from coordinate 38,742,372 downwards.
AGTTTTTAGGGTTTTTTCGTGAAGAATTAATGGGGATCAATTTGGGGATCTTGTAGAACTTTGTTTTACCTTTCCAACGAGTATTTATGCGCTCAATTTGGAGTTATAAATTAAAAGTTATCATCGTTTGAATCCGGGTGTGTGACTGTCCAAAAAAACAGATTTTTCAGAGTGATGAACAGCAGCAGTATTAGCAGTTTCTGGGGATTTTTCGGGAGTAATTAGTGTTAATCAGTATGAGAATCATGTAGGGCTTTTTCTTATCTTTCCAACAAGTACTTATGCGCTCAAATCGGAATTATATTTTAAAAGTTATCGCTGTTTGAATCCGAGTATGTCGCTGCCCAAATCAGAAAAAAACAGATTGCAGAGTTTATTTTTGTGGATCGTTTAGAGGTAATTAGATGTTAGAATTTAATCATGAGTCGTATACAAAACTTGTGGGAAATTTTATGTAGTTGTCTCTGAAGTTTTTGTTTGACACCACTGCTGTCCTAATTTTTAAGTTATGGAATTGTTAAGCAGCGCCGCTGCAGTTTGGATAGTGAGGGGAGAATTGTTACCGCGGCGGGGTTGAGATTGCGCGTAGGTGCAGTGTTGTCTTTGAGTTTTTTTATATGAATTTGGTGCACTAAGTTGGGTGTCAAAAACAGGTGGTGGACTTCCGGATCGTTCTTAGGGATTTTGCCCAAACTTCGGTGAAGGCAAGTAAAACTGTGATGGTTATTCCGTCTGTCAGATGAGGAGTCTTATACTTGTTTATGTTGTGCTATCATGTTCAAATTCGTATTTTCTTTTGAGTACCATCATTTGAAAATGTTCATGTTTCATGGATTTCGTATGTTGAGTTTGAGGTTTGATTATGTTACTCAAGTGGTTATTATGTGGAATGGTTGGAAGTAAATGCCTAGCACATTTTTATTTGGGAAGAACTTATGATGTTGTCATGCATAATGCACTCATCATCCATTGCATTGAAGTTTCGTCGCGATCTTATGGTCCGACCGTACCGGTACATTGAGCATCATATGTTGCCTGAGAAGGGGTATGGTGCAGCTTCATATCCTTAGAGATATGGAGGCAGAAGTCATTATTGCATTTGTAGCCATGTGCATTCATGGGAGAGGTGTTGAATCTATTATGTGGATGTGGATAATTTGGACTTGTGCATGGTGATTCTACTTGGCGTTGAGCTTTTAGTTACTTGTTTACTTGCTGCAATTTACTGTTCAAAAGAAAAGAAAGAAGTCCTGAACACGTGGTTGTGTAAGCACAGTTGATTTACAATGTCCTATTTGTTGTTGTTATGTTTACTTGCTGAGATGTGTTATCTCACATCTTGCATTGTTTGATGCAGGCACCTAATTTCTGCTTTGGGAATAGAGGGATGTAGCAGCACGGCCACTACACCTTTAATAAAGGAACCACCATTTAATAATGTTGTTAATCAGAGTTGGACAAGTCTAGTGAATTGCTTTGTTCTTGGTTGAGCGTTTATTTTGGGGTGGGCTGAGTTTCTTATCCCATTTGTTTTGCTTCAGTTGGGTCATAATTAAGTTTTACCACTTTTGCATTTCAGTTTCTACTATGTGAATTATATGTCTTTATATCTTGTATGAGCTTCATGTTTCCCCTCCTTGTTATGCTAGTTTTCAAAGGAGGTGCTGCCGGATTTTGCTATATATTCTTTCTTTATTACTTCTCTTGTGTTGAGTAAGTTTGGTGGGTGGGGTTTGTGGTATTATCCATTGTATGTGACCAGTGGGGTGTTACAGAACCGTATTCTAAGTCTGTGGGCAAGATGGCCTCGGCCCCATAGACTAGAAAGAACGACGTGAGGCCCGTGGCTCGGCTCGGCGTTGTCCTCAGACTCCAGACCACCGAGGGGAGTTCCTTCATCCATCGCTTGCCGAACTTGTTGAGGTCGTTGTAGATCCGAGGCTTGAGTACTTGTAGAATCATGCCGTTGGCACGCTCTACTTGCCCATTCGTCATGGGGTGAGCCACGGCGGCCCAGTCCACCCGGATGTGGTGATCCTCGCAGAAGTCCAGGAACTTTCTGCCGGTGAACTGGGTGCCGTTGTCGGTGATGATGGAGTTCGGGACCCCAAAGCGATGGATGATGTTGGTGAAAAACGCCACCGCCTGTTCGGACCTGATGCTATTTAGGGGTCGGACCTCGATCCACTTGGAGAATTTGTCGATGGCGACCAACAGGTGCGTATAGCCCCCGGGTGCCTTCTGCAAGGGGCCGACGAGGTCCAGACCCCACGCAGCAAAAAGCCAGGTGATGGGTATCGTTTGCAGGGCCTGAGCGGGCAGGTGGGTCTGCCTTGCGTAGAACTGACACCCTTTGCAGGTGCGGACAATTCTAGTGGCGTCGGCCACCGCCGTCGGGCAGTAGAAACCTTGTCGGAAGCCCCCGAGGTGCTGCGTGATGGCCGCAAGCCTCCGAGTGTATCTCTTGTAGGAGCTCCTGGCCTTCGGCGATGGAAACGCATCGCTGGAGGATGCCTGAGGGGCTGCGGTGGTAGAGTTCCTTCCCGTCCCCCAGCAAGACAAACGACTTGGCGCGCCGCGCCAACCGCCGAGCTTCGGCTCGGTCGAGGGGTAGCTCTCCTCGGTGGAGATATTGCAGGTACGGGGTCTGCCAGTTTCGATTAGGCGCGACCCCGCTTCGCTCCTCCTCGATGCGCAGTGTCTCACCCTCGGGGGCTGAGGGTACCTCGAGCCGAACCGAGGGTGCCTCGGGCTGGGCCGAGGGTGCCTCGGGTTGAGCCGAGGGTCCCTCGGGTTGGGCCGAGGGTGCCTCGGGCCGAGCCGGGGGTACCTCGGACTGAGCCGAGGGTGCCTCAGGCTCGGCCGAGGCCTTCTCGGGCTCGGGCGTGTCGTCGGTCTTGACAGAGGGTTGATGCAGGTTTCGGGAGAAGACGTCCGGGGGAACCGTTGTTCGCCCCGAGGCTATTTTAGCCAGCTCGTTCGCAGTCTCGTTGTAGCATCGGGCGATGTGGTTGAGCTCGAGCCCGTAGAACTTGTCTTCCAGGCGCCGAACCTCATCGCAGTAGGCTTCCATCTTTGGGTCGCGGCAGTGGGAGTTTTTCATGACTTGGTCGATGACGAGTTGCGAGTCACCGCGAGCATCGAGGCGTCGGACCCCTAGCTCGATGGCGATGCGCAACCCGTTGACCAGAGCCTCGTACTCAGCCACATTGTTGGACGCCGGGAAATGGAGGTGTAGCACGTAGCGTAGGTGCTTTCCGAGGGGCGAGATGAAGAGCAGGCCTGCGCCTGCTCCTGTCTTCATCAGTGACCCATCGAAGAACATGGTCCAGAGTTCCGGTTGGATCGGAGCTGTTGGGAGCTGGGTGTCGACCCATTCAACCACGAAGTCTGCCAACACCTGGGACTTGATGGCCTTCCGAGGGGCGAACGAGATCGTTTTGCCCATGATTTCCACCACCCACTTTGCAATTCTACCCGAGGCCTCTCGGCACTGGATGATCTCCCCCAGGGGGAAGGATGACACCACAGTTACCGGATGAGACTCGAAGTAGTGTCGCAGCTTCCGCCGCGTCAGGATCACCGCGTATAGCAGCTTCTGAATTTGGGGGTAGCGGATCTTGGTCTCGGACAGTACCTCGCTGATGAAGTAGACTGGCCTCTGGACGGGCAATGCATGCCCCTCTTCTCGTCTCTCAACCACAATGGCGGTGCTAACCACCTGAGTGGTCGCGGCGACGTAGATCAAGAGGGCTTCTCCGGCAGCGGGGGGCACCAAGATGGGCGCGTTTGTAAGGAGCGCCTTCAGGTCCCCGAGGGCTTCCTCGGCCTCAGGGGTCCAAGTGAAGCACTCGGCCTTCCTTAAGAGGCGGTACAGAGGCAGGCCTCTTTCGCCGAGGCGCGAGATGAAGCGGCTCAGAGCCGCAAGGCATCCCATGACTCTCTGTACGCCTTTCAAGTCCTTGATGGGCCCCATGCTGGTGATGGCCGTGATCTTCTTCGGGTTGGCCTCGATGCCTCGCTCGGAGATGATGAACCCCAAGAGCGTGCCTCGGGGAACCCCGAAGACACACTTTTCGGGATTGAGCTTCACGCCTTTCGCCTTGAGACATCGGAATGTCACTTCAAGGTCGGAAAGGAGGTCAGAGGCTTTCCTCGTCTTGACTACGATGTCATCGACGTAGGCCTCGACCGTCCGGCCAATGTGTTCGCCGAACACATGGTTCATGCACCGTTGGTACGTCGCACCCGCATTCCTCAAGCCGAACGACATGGTGACATAGCAGTACATGCCGAAGGGTGTGATGAAAGAAGTCGCGAGCTGGTCGGACTCTTTCATCCTAATTTGGTGATACCCTGAGTAGGCATCGAGGAAAGACAGGGTTTCGCACCCAGCAGTGGAGTCCATGATTTGGTCGATGCGAGACAGAGGGTAGGGAACCTTCGGACATGCTTTGTTTAGACCAGTGTAGTCTACACACATCCACCATTTCCCTCCTTTCTTTCTCACAAGCACGGGGTTGGCAAGCCATTCGGGATGGAATACCTCTTTGATGAACCCTGCCGCCATTAGCTTGTGGATTTCCTCGCCTATGGCTTTGCGCTTTTCTTCATCGAATCGGCGCAGAGGCTGCTTCACGGGTCGGGCTCCAGCTCGGATATCCAGCGAGTGCTCGGCGACATCCCTCGGTATGCCGGGCATGTCCGAGGGACTCCACGCGAAAACGTCGGCGTTTGCGCGGAGAAAGTCGACGAGCACTGCTTCCTATTTGGAATCGAGCTCGGAGCCGATCCGGATCTGCTTGGAGGCGTCGCTGCTGGGGTCGAGGGGGACGGATTTAACCGTCTCCGCTGGCTTGAAGTTGCCGGCGTGGCGCTTCACGTCTGGCACCTCCTTAGAGAGGCTCTCCAGGTCGGCGATGAGGGCCTCGGATTCGGCGAGGGCCTCGGTGTACTCCACGCACTCCACGTCGCATTCGAACGCATGTCGGTACGTAGGGCCGACGGTGATGACCCCGTTGGGGCCCGACATCTTGAGCTTGAGGTAGGTGTAGTTGGGGACGGCCATGAACTTCGCGTAGCATGGCCTCCCCAGTACTGCGTGGTAGGTTCCTCGGAACCCGACCACCTCGAACGTGAGGGTCTCCCTCCGGAAGTTGGAGGGCATCCCAAAGCAGACGGGAAGGTCGAGTTGTCCGAGGGGCTGGACGCGCTTCCCGGGGATGATCCCGTGGAAAGGCGCAGCACCTGCCCGGACCGAGGACAAATCAACACGCAGGAGCCCGAGGGTCTCGGCGTAGATGATGTTGAGGCTGCTGCCTCCGTCCATGAGGACCTTGGTGAGCCTGACGTCGCCGATGACGGGGTCGACAACGAGCGGGTATTTCCCCGGGCTCGGCACGTGGTCGGGGTGGTCGGCTTGGTCGAAGGTGATGGGCTTGTCGGACCAGTCTAGGTAGACCGGCGCCGCCACCTTTACCGAACAGACCTCCCGACGCTCTTGCTTGCGGTGCCGAGCCGAGGCGTTCGCCGCTGCCCACCGTAGATCATGAAGCAGTCGCAGACCTCGGGGAACTCTCCTGCCTGGTGATCTTCCTTCTTATCGTCGTCGTGAGCCCTGCCACCCTCCGCGGGTGGCCCGGCCTTGTGAAAGTGGCGCCGAAGCATGGCGCACTCCTCAAGGGTGTGTTTAACGGGCCCCTGATGATAGGGGCGCGGCTCCTTGAGCATCTTGTCGAAGAGGTTGGCACCTCCGGGAGGTTTCCGAGGGTTCTTGTAATCGGCGGCGGCGACAAGGTCCGCGTCGGCGGCGTCGCGTTTCGCTTGCGACTTCTTCTTGCCTTTCTTCTTGGCGCCGCGCTGAGTTGACACCTCAGGGGCATCTTCCGGTGGACGGCCCTGGGGCTGCTTGTCCTTCCGGAAGATAGCCTCAACCGCCTCCTAGCCAGAGGCGAACTTGGTGGCGATGTCCATCAGCTCGCTCGCCCTGGTGGGGGTCTTGCGACCCAGCTTGCTCACCAGGTCGCGGCAGGTGGTGCCGGCGAGGAACATGCCGATGACATCTGAATCGGTGATGTTGGGCAGCTCGGTGCGCTGCTTCGAGAATCGCCGGATGTAGTCCCGGAGAGATTCTCCCGGCTGCTGTCGGCAGCTTCGGAGGTCCCAGGAGTTTCCAGGGCGCACGTACGTGCCCTGGAAATTGCCGGCGAAGGCTTGGACCAGGTCGACCTAGTTGGAGATCTGCCCCGGAGGCAGGTGCTCCAACCAGGCGCGAGCGGTGTCGGAGAGGAATAGGGGGTGGTTGCGGATGATGAGGTTGTCATCGTCCGTTCCACCCAGCTGGCAAGCCAGCCGGTAGTCCACGAGCCACAGTTCCGGTCTCGTCTCCCTCGAGTACTTTGTGATAGTAGTCGGGGTTCGGAACCGGGTCGGGAACGGCGCCCGTCGTATGGCGCGGCTGAAAGCCTGCGGAACGGGTGGTTCGGGCGAGGGACTCCTATCCTCCCTGCTGTCGTAGCGTCCCCTACGCCTGGGGTGGTAGCCTCGGCGCACCCTCTCGTCGAGGTGGGCCCGACGGTTGCAGTGATGGTGCTCGTTGCCGAGGCGACTCGGGGCCGCAGGCGCCGTGTTGCGCGTGCGCCCGGTGTGGACCGAGGCTTCCCGCATGAATCGGGAAGTCGCGGCGCGATGTTCCGAGGGGTACCCCTACCTTCGGGAGGCGGAGCTTTCGGCCCGTCGGACCGCGGCGTCCTCCAGGAGATTCTTGAGCTCTCCCTGAATTCGCCGCCCCTCGGTGGTTGATGGCTCCGGCATCGCGCGGAGAAGCATTGCCGCTGCAGCGAGGTTCTGGCCGACTCCGCTGGAGGTGGGTGGTGGCCTTACCCTGACATCATCGGCGATGCGGTGCTGGATACCCTAGGGTAGATGACGCACTTCTCCGGCCGGAGGTTGGCCCGCCCATTCCTGCCCGACGTCCCGGCGGATCGGCTCAAGTGTTCCTGCTCCCTCGTCGAGCCTGGCCTGCACCCCACGGATTTGCTCGAGCTGTGGGTCATGACCCCCCGCCGGAACGGGGACTACAACTAGCTCCCGTAGGATGTCAATGCGAGGCACAGGCCTAGGGAGATCACCGTTCTCCGGCATACCAAGATGGTTGCCTTCGGAGGGACCCCTTAGATCGATGTGGAAACATTCACGACTTGGGCCGCAGTCCTCGTCGCCGAGGCTGCGGCTACCGTCGGAACAGTCGGAAAGGCAGTAGTCACACGCGGTCATAAAGTCTCGCATGGCACTGGGGTTACCAAGTCCGGAGAAATCCCAACAGAAGTCGGGCTCGTCATCTTCCTCGGACCCCGAGGGCCCATAGGTCGAGACGTCCGTTAGTCGGTCCCAGGGTGACCGCATACGATGCCCCAGAGGGTTTGGACTCGCCTCTACGAGAGCGTCCACCAGAGCGAAGTCGCTTGGCGGGTCGAGGCTGAATCCAAAAGGCGTGAGATGGGAATCGGTTGGTACCTCTTGGTCGACGGGCAGTGACGAAGTCACGTCAGGGACTGACTGCACCGTCGTCTCAGGTACGAGGGTGACGCCCAGCATGTCCTTCGCGAGCGTGCTGGCGTCGTCCGTTTGCTTGGGATTGGCGTGTTGCGGGGAGACGGCGTTCGTCTTCGCCTCAGACGCGAGGTCGATGCCCGATGTGCCCCCCGTTGGGGCGCCGGCGCCGTCGACTCGCTCGACAGCCGACGAGGTGCCGCCTTCTGCTTGGCCTTGGTTGCCCCGCCTCCTCCTCCGTCGGCGGGGGAGGGGACGGGGTGAGCTCGAATGTTGTTCTTCCACCACGCGGGGAAGACATCGTCGATTCCGCCGCCGGTGGGCGGGCTGTCGGCCGCCATTGTCGCTATCGCACGACGGGGGAAGGAGTATCATGTCGTAGCTGCCGTCGAGGGACATGAACTCAAGACTCCCAAAACGGAGCACCGTCCCGAGCTGGAAAGGTTGCTGGAGACTGCCCATCTGGAGCTTGACGGGAAGCTGTTCGTCAACACGCAGCAGGCCCCTACCTGGCGCGCCAAATGTCGGCGTTTCGAAACCCGGGGGTCCCTGGACCGACGAGTAAATTGTCGCCGCGTGCCCCAGCCCAGATGGGTCGGCGCGAGACGGAGCGCGAAGGGGGGAGGCAGCCGGAGGGAGACGGGCGTGAGAGGTGGAATCCCGCGGCCTTCGTGTTTGTCCCGCGCCCATGTCGGGTGCGCTTGCAGTAGGGGGTTACAAGCGTCCACGCGGGAGGGAGCGAGCGGCCTCACGCGAGCGCCGTCCCGTCCTTCCCTGCGCGGCCAACCCTCTGTAAGAGGGCCCTGGTCCTTCCTTTTATAGGCGCAAGGAGAGGATCCAGGTGTACAATGGGGGGTGTAGCAGTGTGCTAACGTGTCTAGCGGAGGAGAGCTAGCGCCCTATGTACATGCCATGTGGCAGCCAAAGAGGTTTTGGCACCCGGTTCGTGTGGTGTCGTGGCCGTCGGAGGAGCGCTGGAGCCTGGCGGAAGGACAGCTGCCAGGGCTGTCGAGTCCTTGCTGATGTCCTCTTGCTTCCGTAAGGGGGCTGAGAGCCGCCGTCGTCATCGGGCGTGCGGGGCGCGATCATTACTTGTCTGGCGGAGCGAGCTAGACGGCACGCCGGTCTTGTTCCCCGTAGCCTGAGTCAGCTTGGGGTAGGGTAATGATGGCACCTCCTGTTGACGTGGTCAGTCCGTGCCCTGGGTTGGACGATGTGGAGGCTCCTCCGAGGTCGAGGTCGAGTCTGTCTTCTGAGGCCGAGGTCGAGTCCGAGCCCCCGGGTCGGGCGAGGCGGAGACCGTCGGCTGAGGCCAGGGCTGAGTCCGAGCCCTGGGGTCGGGCGAAGTAGAGTTCGTCGTTCTTCGGGGCTGAGCCCGAGTCTGAGCCGTGGGGTCGGGCGGAGCGGAGTTCGTCGTCTTCCGGGGCTGAGCCCGAGTCCGAGCCCTGGGGTCGGGCGGAGCGGAGTTCGCCGTCTTCCGGGGCTGAGCCCGAGTCCGAGCCCTGGGGTCGGGCGGATAGGAGTTCATCGTCTTCCGGGGCTGAGCCCGAGTCCGAGCCCATGCCCTGGGGTCGGGCGGAGCGGAGTTCGCCGTCTTCCGGGGCTGAGCCCGAGTCCGTGCCCTGGGGTCGGGCGGAGCGGAGTTCGCCGTCTTCCGGGGCTGAGCCCGAGTCCGAGCCCTGGGGTCGGGCGGAGCGGAGTTCGCCGTCTTCCGGGGCTGAGCCCGAGTCTGAGCCATGGGGTCGGGCGAAGCGGAGTTTCCCATGGAACCTAGGGCCGAGCTTGGCCGCTGTCAGCCTCACTCTGTCGAGTGGCACATCAGTCAGAGCGGCACAGGCGGCGCTGTCCTTTTGTCAGACCGGTCAGTGGAGCGGCGAAGTGACTGCGGTCACTTCGGCTCTGTCGACTGGAGGGCGTGCGCAAGTATAAAGGTGTCAGGCCACCTTTGCATTAAATGCCCCTGTGATTTGGTCGGTTGGCGTGGCGATTTGGCCAAGGTTGCTTCTTGGTGAAGACTGGGCTTCGGGCGAGCCGAAGGTGTGTCCGTTGCTGGAGGGGGGCCTCGGGCGAGACGTAGATCCTCCGGGGTCGGCTGCCCTTGCCCGAGGCTGGGCTCGGGCGAGGCATGATCGCGTCCCTCGAATGGACCGATCCTTGACTTAGTCGCACCCATCAGGCCTTTGCAGTTTTGTGCTGATGGGGGTTACCAACTGAGATTTAGGAGCCTTGAGGGTACCCCTAATTATGGTCCCCGACAACTTGCTACCAAGTTCCTTGTCAGCCGACGCCAGTGCAGATCCCACTGCCGCACGCCCGTCATACCTGCTCTGCTTGCTGCTTCGTGCGTCGCTCGCTAGTGCCACACCGTTGAGCCGGCGTTCGTTCCCTCAGCTGCTGCCGCGCCGATCGCCGTTGTCGTATCTCTTTGCATGCTGCTGTCATGATACTACGCCGAGGTCCCTGCTGCGCGCACGATCTCGCCTACGACATTTCTCACGTCGCGACTCGCGACATCGTTTGTTCAGCTCACCATTACTGTCGTGTCGTGCTGCTCTCCATTTGCGCGTCGTGCCATCGAAGTTGCGCCTAGTTCGTCGAAGACCTCGCGGACATTCTCCTCTACGCCTAGGCTCATGTCTGCCTGCTCGTCGGTGTCTCGCTTCGCTTTGTCGTCGTTCAGCTCGCCTCGCCATCGATATTCTTTGCGCGCCAGAGCTCTCTGTTCGCTCGCGTGACGAGCAAATCCGCCCTCGCTCTCTACTGCCCAGCATCGAACGACGTCCGTGTTCGACGCTAGGAATCCTACGTCCTGACTGTGACTTCGCATCGTCATGACCAAGGTAGAAGACAAGATTTATTTTTGCTATCTACCCCTTTGTCGACCCCTTTAATTTTGATCTAGCCCCGCACTAATTTATTTTAAATAAAATAATATTTAGCAAATTAATAATTGTTTTGTTAACCTTTATAAGTATGTGATAAACCTATTTAATTATGCGTTTTTAGTAGTTTGCGTGCTCTCGTAAATTAATTTAAATTATGTTTTCTGTAGTCAATTTATGGGTAGTTTTCTAATTATGAAGCTAAAAAAATTGTAGTTCACCTTTTTTAATAAACATACTAGATAAATAATTATATAATTATCTTTTTAAGATTTGATTTCAAGTATTTCATATTAAATATGTGTACGCTAGATATGGATCTCTAATATAGCTTTATCGGCGTTTTGACCCCGGGGGGTCCCTGGACCGACGAGTAAATTGTCGCTGCGTGTCCCAGCCCAGATGGGTCGGCGCGAGACGGGACACAAAGAGGGGAGAATAGTAAGGGGAACCCGCGGCCTTCGTGTTGTCCTGCGCCCAGGGCGGATGGATGCGCTTGCAGTAGGGGGTTACAAGCGTTCACGTGGGAGAGAGAGAGAGCGAGAGCCTTATGCGTCGGCTCGTTCTCCCGCGGGGCCAACCTTCTCGTACGAGAGCCCTAGACCTTCCTTTTATAGGCGTAAGGAGAGGGTCCAGGTGTACAATGGGGGGTGTAGCAGTGTGCTAACGTGTCTAGCAGAGAGGAGCTAGAGCCTTAAGTACATGCCGTCGTGGCAGTCGGAGAGGTTTTGGCACCCTGTTCATGTGATGTCATGGCCGTCGGAGGAGCGCTTGGGCCCTGTGGAAGGACAGCTGTCGGGGCTGTCGAATCCTTGCTGACGTCTCCTTGCTTCCGTAAGGGGCTGAGAGCCGCCGTCGTCATGGAGCACGCGGGGCGCCATCATTATTTGTTTACCGCCAGATGGGACGCCGGTCTTGTTCCCCGTAGCCTGAGCTAGCTAGGGGTAGGGTAATGATGGCCCCCCTGTGACGTGGTCGGTCCGAGCCCTAGGTCGGGCGAGGCGGAGGCTCCTCCGAGGTTGAGGTCGAGTCTGTCTTCCGAGGTCGAGGCTGAGTCCGAGCCCTGGGTCGGGTGAGGCGGAGACCGTCTTCCGAGGCCGAGGCTGTGTCCGAGCCCTGGGGTCGGGCGAGGCGGAGTCCGTCGTCCAGCGTCGAGGTTGAGCCCGAGCCCTGGGGTAGGGCGAGGCGGAGACCGTCTTCCGAGGCCGAGGCTGTGTCCGAGCCCTGGGGTCGGGCGAGGCGGAATCCGTCGTCCAGCATCGAGGTTGAGCCCGAGCCCGAGCCCTGGGGTCGGGCGAGGCGGAGACCATCTTCCGAGGCCGAGGCTATATCCGAGTCCTAGGGTCGGGCGAGGCGGAGTCCGTCGTCCAGCGTCGAGGTTGAGCCCGAGCCCTGGGGTCGGGCGAGGCGGAGCTTCCTATGGCGCCCGAGGCTGGACTTAGCTGCTGGCAGCCTCACTCTGTCGAGTGGCACAACAGTCGGAGCGACGCAGGCGGCGCTGTTTTCTTGTCAGGTCGGTCAGTGGAGCGGCGAAGTGACTGCGGTCACTTCGGCTCTGTCGACTGAAGAGCGCACGTCAGGATAAGGTGTCAGGCGATCCTTGCATTAAATGCTCCTGCGATACGGTCGGTTGGCGTGGCGATCTGGCCAAGGTTGCTTCTTTGTGAAGACTGGGCCTCGGGCGAGCCGAAGGTGTGTCCGTTGCTTGAGGGGGCCCTCGGGCGAGACATGAATCTTCCGGGGTCGGCTGCCTTTGCCCGAGGCTGGGCTCGGGCGAGGCGAGATCGTGTCCCTTGAGTGGATTGAGCCTTGACCTTAATCGCGCCCATCAGGCCTTTGCAGCTTTGTGCTGATGGGGGTTACCAGCTGAGATTAGGAGTCTTGGGGGTACCCCTAATTATGGTCCCCGACAGTAGCCCTCGAGCCTCGAAGGGAGTGTTGATACTCGCTTGGAGGCTTTTGTCGCACTTTTTTGCAAGGGGACCGGCCTTTCTCGGTTGCGTTTCGTTCTGGTGGGTGCGCGCGAGCGCACCCACCGGGTGTAGCCCCCGAGGCCTCGGAGGAGTGGTTTGACTCCTTCGAGGTCTTAGCGCGTTTCGTGGTGCTTCGGCCGGTCTGGTTGTTCCCTCATGTGAACTGGCCGTAGCCCGGGTGCATAGTCGAGTCCCAAGTTCTCGGGCTGGTATGTTGACGCTGTCAACGGTTTGGCCGGAGCCGGGTTTGCGAGAGCAGCCCCCGAGCCTCCGCACAGAGCGAGAGGACGGTCAAGGATAGACTTAACTTTTTTCATACGTCCTTGCGTCGCCTTTCCGCAAGGAGGAGGGGGGGGGGAAGCGCCATGTTGCCCTCGGAGGGCGCTGAACATGGTGTCTCCAGTGAGTTGCTAATGGGTAATCCGAGTGGACGCCCGTGCCCCATTCGTTAGGGGTCGGCTAGTGGCCCGGAGGCGCGCTCCAAAAGTACCTGCGGGTGATTCGCCGGACCCGGTCCCCTTTTGACGGGGTCCGAGGGCTCGATGCCTCCCTCTGGTGGGATTCCGTTACAAAATCGTTCCCGTCGGTCTCGGAAATGTCCTAGGGTACCTCGGGAGCGTAGCCCGAGCCTTGGTTATGTATCGAACGTACCCAGGGTCATCCCTCGCTCTGCGTGCTCTGAGGCGGCTGTCGAACCCTTCGGGGGCCAGCCTACGAACCCCTGATCAGTAGTGGGCGTGGAGCCCGAGTGGCCTGAGGCGGCCGTTGAACCCTTCCGAGGGGCTAGCCTTCGAACCTCTGACCAGTAGTGGGCACGAAGCCCGAGTGCTCTGAGGCGGCTGTTGAACCCTTCCGAGGGACCAGCCTTCGAACCTCTGATCAGTAGGGGGCTCGGGGCCCGCTTCCTTCGCAGAGAAGGATCCCTTTCGAAGTATCCCCTTTCCCGGTCCCTGTAGCAAGAGAGAGAAAGAGGAAGTGGAAAAGGATACGAAATCGAATGACGTTGCGCACCTTTTTTGACGCGGTCATCATGGCGGAGGTGAAGCGTCGCCTGCTTTGCCTGCCAAAGGTGCCGCCTATCCTGCCGCAGAGTTAATGCGACGGGACGAGTGGTTCGCGGGGCAGCCATTGTGCGTGCGCGAGCCGTTCGAGGAACAGAACACGGGCGCGTCGTCTTCTCGCCGTGGGAGAGGGTTCTCTCGCTGTCCCAGGAGGGGGCGTGAGCTTGCTGAGGACTTGACTGCTGCTTCCTCCCGCCTGCCACCGCCATTACTGCCGGCCCATTTCTGGCCGTATCGACCATCGCGCCTTCTCCTGCGGCTGACTGACCCATGACCGATGTGCTTGGTTGGCACTGTCGGGTCATGCGCAGGGTCACCTCGAGTCATGGCACCGGTTCCGCAGTCAAGGAGGCACGGTATTGGCGCGAGTGGCGGTGTAGTTTCTCGCACGTAGTAACCGGCTCGCCGGTTACATGACATGTGGGCCTAGGCCTCCATGCTGGACGCGTCGAAGTCGAAAGGGTGCGCCCCCTTGGTGCGGTTGCATGTCGCCTGCATGGCGGTCCGCCCTTTCACCCGCTGGTCCGGGCGATAGTGGAGGAATGCTTGTAACCGCTGGGCTGTTGTGCGCTCCGCGCACGGCGGTTCGGCTTCTTCTGTCCTAGGCCAGCTTGCATGACGCGTGGGACCCAGCCCCCGTGTCGTAGGGGGAGGACCTTGGAGCGTGTTGGAGAAGACTCAGTCCGCGCCGGCTGAGGACGCAAGTGGGGAGAGTCGCCTTTAAAAGGAGGGTGACCCCCTTGGATGGCAATCATGTCTTCGCACTCTCCTCATGCATCGCGCCCTTCCACCTTCCGAGCCCCCGGATGGGGAGCGCTCGCGTTGCTTTCGTCTTGTCGTCGTTGGAGGAATGCAACTTCGCGGAAGTTGGTACATTTCAGCCATCGTTCGGCTTCAAGGATTTTCATCAGGCAGCCCGGCTACATCCCCTCGCCGGTGGTCACCCAAGACGGTGACCACCAGTTTGATGGTGGGGAGAAGCAAGCCGGGCTGCGGCCTCTGCCCCTCCCTCAGCTTCAAGGATGTCCATCATCAGTGCTGGGGAGGGGAGTGCGCTGAGTTGGGGCCCGTCTCCGCGCGGGCAGCGGCCCGCTCCTTCCCTCAGTGATCGGGGGGAAGGGCGTTCGCCGTCCGTGGCGCTGGCAGCTGCCGCGTGTCTGGCCCTCCGGCCTGAGCGGCTTCGACGCTGCTTCCGGTGCCACCTCCCACCGAGGCATCCGAAAGAGGTTTCTCCGCCAACGAGATAGTTGGTGCCACCCGCGGACTGACCTCCAGCTCTACGGCCTTGGTAGCTTGTCCTCGCCCCTCGAGTGGGGACATGGGCGAGGGCCTTGTCGCAGCAGCGTTTGCCCTGAGGTCATCGCTGCTGCTGTTTGGTCGCCCGGAGCGGAGGTCGTTGTCGCTGCTGCAGGAGCGGGCGTCGGCGAGCCATCTGGGGTTTTGTCGCCCCACAGGCCCTCCAATGTTGGGGGTTGTTCGTACCTGCGGGGGTGGAACCGGAGTTCCGTTTGTAATGGCACCTTGAGTGCCAGGGTTTGTTCATTGTGGCTGTCGGGGCCTGAACATGTAGGTATTTTTGGGTGTAATACCATGTCGTTTCCTCATTTTGAGCACTAGAACTCGCCTGTCGGCTAGCCGAACCGCTTGACCAAATGTGAGTTGCTCTGTGCGGAAGGTGACGAGTGAGGTATCCGTATCCCGGAGGCGTAGGAATCCCTCGGCTCAGTCGGCCTTACCACCCGAGGCTTCACTTACTTAGTCTAAGAAACCCTCGGCCGCTCTGCGGTGAGCCGGGGCCGAGGGCAGTAGTGTCAGCGTGGACAGAGACGGAGTTGGCTCGAAAAAGGAAGCTTCGTCGGCCGGGGCTTGGCCAGGTCATCCACTGGCGGGACCAACGCCGGAGTGGAGTTGTCGAGGCCACGAGCCGGGCTGGTGTCCTCGGGGGACAGTTGGCTGAGGCTTCGGGGCGGCCGGCCGAGCCGTCTGCTCGGGCCGGGTTCCTGGAGGAGACCCTGGCGGCGATGGCCCGGGCGTGGTGCTGACGTCGTCCTTCGGAGCGGAGATCCTTCGCTCGTGTTGCCGTCCGAGGCTCGATCGGACTTCGTCGAAGGTGGAGTTGACGCCGAGGGTGCTGCTGCTCCCCCTCCATCGACGTCTGAGCCTGTAGGATCGGTTCGCCTGTAGTATGCATATGTTTTTTGCGGCCGCCGAGGCCCAAACATACTGTCGTCACGTTGTAAAGCTGCGTTTCTTTTCCTCTTGTTTCGAGTATCAGGGCTTGCTCGTCGGTAGCAGAATCGTTTATCCGAGATAGAGTTACTTCTCACGGAAGGTGATGAGTGAGGTATCCGTATCCCGGAGGCGTAGGAATCCCTCGGCTCGGTCGGCCTTGCTGCTTACGTGTACTCTTGCTCGTCCGCGGGATTCTATTATCGACGTAGCCGAGAAAACCAGAAAAACCGTTTCGGCAGAAAGTCTTTTGAGCGTTAAGGCTTGTTCGGTCAGCAGGATCGCTCATCCGAACGCGAGTTACTTCTCGCAGAAGGCGATGAGTGAGGTGTCCGTATCCCGGAGGCGTAGGAGTCCCTCGGCTCGGTCGGCCTTGCCTGCTTACGTGTACTCCGTCGTTTTCATGATCCCACTACCGAAGTAGTCGAAAAGCACGAAAGATATTCTGGCAGAAAGACTTTTTCCGAGGAAAATTTTGACGCGGAGGGGGTTCCCCCCTTCTAGCCCCCGAGGGAGGGTCGGGCTTTGCCGAGGCAAGACTGACCCTTCCTTGATGGTTAGACTTCATATGTAAATGAGGTATATGAACGACTTGAAAACATCTTAAGGGTAGAAGCGACGTAGCTGTCGGATGTTCCAAGCGTTGCTGTAGACCTCGCCTTGACTGTTGGCCAGCTTGTACGTCTCGGGCTTCAAAATCTTGGCGATGACGAACGGCCCTTCCCAGGGAGGCGTGAGCTTGTGCCGCCCTCGGACGTCTTGTCATAGTCGAAGCACCAAGTCGCCCACCTGGAGGTCTCGGGACCGAACCCCTCGGGCGTGGTAGCGTCGCAGGGACTGCTGATACCGCGCCGAGTGTAGTAAGGCCATGTCCCGAGCCTCTTCCAGCTGGTCCAGTGAGTCTTCTCGGTTGGTTCGATTGCTTTGGTCGTCGTACGCCCTCGTCCTCGGGGAACCGTATTCTAAGTCTATGGGCAAGATGGCCTTGGCCCCATAGACTAGAAAGAACGGTGTGAAGCCCGTGGCTCGGCTCGGCGTTGTCCTCAGAGTCCAGACCACCGAGGGGAGTTCTTTCATCCATCGATTGCCGAACTTATTGAGGTCGTTGTAGATCTGTGGCTTAAGTCCTTGCAGAATCATGCCGTTAGCACGCTCTACTTGCCCATTCGTCATGGGGTGAGCCACGGCGGCCTAGTCCACCCGGATGTGGTGATCCTCGCAGAAGTCTAGGAACTTTCTGCCGGTGAACTGGGTGCCGTTGTCGGTGATGATGGAGTTTGGGACCCCAAAGCGATGGATGATGTTGGTGAAGAACGCCACCGCCTGTTCGGACCTGATGCTGTTTAGGGGTCGGACCTCGATCCACTTCGAGAATTTGTCGATGGCGACTAGCAGGTGCGTGTAGCCCCCGGGTGCCTTCTGCAAGGGACTGACGAGGTCCAGACCCCACACAGCAAACGACCAGGTGATGGGTATTGTTTGCAGAGCCTGAGCGGGTAGGTGCGTCTTCCTTGCGTAGAATTGACACCCTTGGCAGGTGCGGACAATTCTAGTGGTGTCGGCCACCGCGGTCGGCCAGTAGAAACCTTGTCGGAAAGCGTTTCCAACAAGGGCTCGAGGCGCTGCGTGATGACCGCAAGCCCCCGAGTGTATTTCTTGTGAGAGCTCCTGACCTTCAGCGATGGATATGCATCTCTGGAGGATGCCAGAGGGGCTGCGGTGGTAGAGCTCCTTCCCATCCCCTAGCAAGACGAATGACTTGGCGCACCGCGCCAGTCGCCGAGCTTCGGCTCTGTCGAGGGGTAGCTCTCCTCGGTGGAGATATTGCAGGTACGGGGTCTGCCAGTTTCGATTAGGCGTGACCCCATTCCGCTCTTCCTCGACGCGCAGTGCCTCACCCTCGGGGGCCGAGGGTGCCTCGGGCAGGGCCGAGACCTTCTCGGGCTCGGGCGTGTCGTCGGTCTTGACTGAGGGTTGATGTAGGTCCCGGGAGAAGACGTTCGGGGGAACCGTTGTTCGTGCCGAAGCTATCTTCGCCAGCTCGTCCGCAGTCTCGTTGTACCGCCGGGCGACGTGGTTGACCTCGAGCCCGTAGAAGCACAGGGTTGGCAAGCCATTCGGGATGGAATACCTCTTTAATGAACCCTGCGGCCATCAGCTTGTGGATCTCCTCGCCTATGGCTCTGCGCTTTTCTTCGTCGAATCGGCGCAGAGGCTCCTTCACGGGTCGGGCTCCAGCTCGGATATCCAGCGAGTGCTCGGCGACATCCCTCGGTATGCTAGGTATGTCCGAGGGACTCCACGCAAAGACTTCGGCGTTCGCGTGGAGAAAGTCGACGAGCACTGCTTCCTATTTGGGGTCGAGCTCGGAGCTGATCCGTATCTGCTTGGAGGCGTCGTTGCTGGGGTCGAGAGGGACGGATTTGACCGTCTTAGCTGGCTCGAAGTTGCCGGCGTGGCGCTTCGCATCTGGCGCCTCCTTGGAGAGGCTCTCTAGGTCGGCGATGAGTGCCTCGGATTCGGCGAGGGCCTCAACGTACTCCACGCACTCCACGTCGCATTCGTACGCGTGTCGGTACGTGGGACCGACGGTGATGACCCCGTTGGGGCCCGACATTTTGAGCTTGAGGTAGGTGTAGTTGGGGACGGCCATGAACTTGGCGTAGCATGGCCTCCCCAGTACTGCATGGTAGGTTCCTCGGAACCCGACCACCTCGAACGTGAGGGTTTCCCTTCGGAAGTTGGAGGGAGTCCCGAAGCAGACGGGCAGATCGAGTTGTCCGAGGGGTTGGACGCGTTTCCCGGGGATGATCCCGTGAAAAGGTGCCGCACCTGTCCGGATCGAGGACAGATCGATCTGCAGGAGCCCGAGGGTCTCAGCGTAGATGATGTTGAGGCTGCTGCCTCCGTCCATGAGGACCTTGGTGAGCCTGACGTTGCCGATGATGGGGTCGACAACGAGCGGATATTTCCCCGGGCTCGGCACGCGGTCGGGGTGGTCGCCCTGGTCGAAGGTGATGGGCTTGTCTGACCAGTCTAGGTAGACTGGCGCCGCCACCTTTACCGAGCAGACCTCCCGACGCTCTTGCTTGCGGTGCCGAGCCGAGGCGTTCACCATTTGCCCACCGTAGATCATGAAGCAGTCGTGGACCTCGGGGAACTCCTCTGCCTTGTGATCCTCCTTCTTGTCGTTGTTGTGGGCCCTGCCACCTTCCGCCGGTGGCCCGGCCTTGTGAAAGTAGCGCCGAAGCATGACGCACTCCTCAAGGGTGTGCTTGACAGGCCCCTGATGATAGGGGCACGGCTCCTTGAGCATCTTATCGAAGAGATTGGCACCTCCAAGAGGTTTCCGAGGGTTCTTGTACTCAGTGGAGGCGACAAGGTCCGCATCGGTGGCGTCGCGTTTCGCTTGCGACTTCTTCTTGTTCTTCTTCTTGGTGCCGCGTTGAGTGGACGCCTCGGGGACGTCTTCCGGCTGGTGGCCCTAGGGCTGCTTGTCCTTCCGGAAGATGGCCTCAACCGCCTCCTGGCCAGAGGCGAACTTGGTGGTGATGTCCATCAGCTCGCTCGCCCTGGTGGGGGTCTTGCGACCCAGCTTGCTCACCAGGTCGCGGCAGGTGGTGCCGGTGAGGAACGCGCCGATGACGTCCGAGTCGGTGACGTTGGGCAGCTCGGTGCTCTGCTTTGAGAATCACCGGATGTAGTCCCGGAGAGACTCTCTCGGATGCTTGCGGTAGCTTCGGAGGTCCCAGGAGTTCCCAGGGCGCACGTACTTGCCCTGGAAGTTGCTGGCGAAGGCTTGGATCAGGTCGTCCCAGTTGGACATCTGCCCCGGAGGCAGATGCTCTAGCCAGGCTCGAGCGGTGTTGGAGAGGAACAGGGGGAGGTTGCGGATGATGAGGTTGTCATCGTCTGTTCCACCCAGCTGGCAGGCCAGTCGGTAGTCCGCGAGCCACAGTTCCGGCCTCGTCTCCCCCGAGTACTTTGTGATGGTAGTCGGGGTTCGGAACCGGGTCGGGAACGGCGCCCGTCGTATGGCCCGGCTGAAAGCCTGTGGACCGGGTGGTTCGGGCGAGGGACTCCGATCCTCCTTGCTGTCGTAGCATCCCCCACGCCTGGGGTGGTAGCCTCGGTGCACCCTCTCGTCGAGGTGGGCTCGACAGTTGCGGTGGTGGTGCTCGTTACCGAGGCGACCCGGGGCCGCAGACGCCGTGTTGCGCGTGCGCTCGGTGTGGACCGAGGCTTCCCGCACGAATCGGGAAGTCGCAGCGTGATGCTCCGAGGGGTACCCCTGCCTTCGGGAGGCAGAGCTTTTGGCCCGTCGGGCCGCGGCATCCTCTAGGAGATTCTTGAGATCTCCCTAGATACGCCACCCTTCGGTGGTCGATGGTTCCGACATCGCGCGGAGTAGTATTGCTGCTGCAGCCAGGTTCTGGCCGACCCCACCGGAAGCCGGTGGCGGCCTTGCCCTGACGTCGTCAGCAATGCGGTGCTGGATGCCCTGGGGTAGATGACACGCTTCTCCGGCCGGAGCTTGGTCTGCCCATTCCTGCCCGATGTTCCGCCGAAACTGCTCAAGTGTTCCTGCTCCCTCGTCGAGCCTGGCCTGCATCTCGCGGATTTGCTCGAGCTGTGCGTCCTGACCCCCCGCAGGAACTGGGACCACAGCTAGCTCCCGAAGGATGTCAACGCGAGGCGCAGGCCTAGGGGGATCGCCGTTTTCTGGCATACCAAGATGGTTGCCTTCGCCGAGACCCCCTAGATCGACGTGGAAACATTCACGACTTGGGCCGCAGTCCTCGTCGCCGAAGCTGCGGCTACCATCGGAACAATCGGAGAGGCAGTAGTCGCATGCGGTCATGAAGTCCCGCATGGCACTGGGGTTACCGAGCCCGGAGAAATCCCAACAAAAGTCAGGCTCATCATCTTCCTCGGAACCCGAGGGTCCGTAGGTCGAGACGGCCGTCAGTCTGTCCTAGGGCGACCGCATATGGTACCCCGGAGGGTTGGTACATGCCTCTATGAAGGCTTCCACCGAAGCGAGGTCGCTTGGTGGGTCGAAGCTGAATCCAAAAGGCACGAGATGGGAATCGGTCGGTACCTCTTGGTCGACGGGCGGTGACAAAGTCGCGTCAGGGGCGGACTGCACCGTTGTCTCAAGTATGAGGGCGACGCCCAGCAAGTCCTTCGTGAGCATGCTGGCGTCGTTCGTCTGCTTGGGGTTGGCATGTTGCGGGGAAACAGCGCTCGTCTTTGTCTCAGACGCAAGGTCGAAGCCTGACGTGTCCCCCGCTGGGGCGTCGGCGTTGTCGACTTGCTCGACAGCCGACGAGGTGCCGCCTCCTGCTTGGCCATGGTTGCCCCGCCTCCTCCTCTGTCGGTGGGGGAGGTGACGGGACAAACCCGGATGTTGTTCTTCCGCCATGTGGGGAAGACGTTGTTGATTTCGCCGCCGGCGGGCGGGCTGACGACCGCCATTGTCGCTGTCGCGCGGCGGAGGAAGGAGTATCATGTCGTAGCCGCCGTCGAGGGACATGAACTCAAGACTCCCGAAACGGAGCATCGTCCCGGGTTGGAAAGGTTGCTGGAGACTACCCATCTAAAGTTTGACGGGAAGCTGTTCGTCAACACGCAGCAGGCCCCTACCTGCCGCGCCAACTGTCGGCGTTTCGACCCCGAGGGGTCCCTGGACCGACGAGTAAATTGTTGCTGCGTGTCCCAGCCCAGATGGGTCGGCGCGAGATGGGACACAAAGGGGGGAGAACAGTAAGGGGAACCCGCGGCCTTCGTGTTGTCCTGTGCCCAGGGCGGATGGATGCGCTTGCAGTAGGGGGTTACAAGCGTTCTCGTGGGGGGGGGGAGAGAGAGAGCGAGAGCCTTATGCGTCGGCCCGTTCTCCCGCGCAGCCAACCTTCTCGTACGAGAGCCCTGGACCTTCCTTTTATAGGCGTAAGGAGAGGGTCCAGGTGTACAATGGGGGGTGTAGCAGTGTGTTAACGTGTCTAGCAGAGAGGAGCTAGAGCCCTAAGTACATGCCGTCGTGGCAGTCGGAGAGGTTTTGGCACCCTGTTCATGTGATGTCGTGGCCGTCGGAGGAGCGCTTGGTTCCTGTGGAAGGACAGCTGTCGGGGCTGTCGAATCCTTGCTGACGTCTCCTTGCTTCCGTAAGGGGCTGAGAGCCGCCGTCGTCATGGAGCACGCGGGGCGCCATCATAATTTGTTTACCGGGGCGAGCCAGATGGGACGCTGGTCTTGTTCCCCGTAGCCTGAGCTAGCTAGGGGTAGGGTAATGATGGCCCCCCCTGTGACATGGTCGGTTCGAGCCCTAGGTCGGGCGAGGCGGAGGCTCCTCCGAGGTCGAGGTCGAGTCTGTCTTCCGAGGTTGAGGCTGAGTCCGAGCCCTGGGTCGGGCAAGGCGGAGTCCATCTTCCGAGGTCGAGGTTGAGTCCGAGCCCTGGGTCGGGCGAGGCGGAGACCGTCTTCCGAGGCCGAGGCTGTGTCCGAGCCCTGGGGTCGGGCGAGGCGGAGTCCGTCGTCCAGCGTCGAGGTTGAGCCCGAGCCCTAGGGTCGGGCGAGGCGGAGACCGTCTTCCGAGGCCGAGGCTGTGTCCGAGCCCTGGGGTCGGGCGAGGCGGAGTCCGTCGTCCAGCGTCGAGGTTGAGCTCGAGCCTTGGGGTCGTGCGAGGCGGAGACCGTCTTTCGAGGCCGAGGCTGTGTCCGAGCCCTGGGGTCGGGCGAGGCGGAGTCCGTCATCCAGCGTCGAGGTTGAGCCCAAGCCCTGGGGTCGGGCAAGGCAGAGACCGTCTTCCGAGGGCAAGGCTATGTCCGAGCCCTGGGGTCGGGCGAGGCGGAGTCCGTCGTCCAGCGTCGAGGTTGAGCCCGAGCCCTGGGGTCGGGCGAGGCGGAGCTTCCTATGGCGCCTGAGGCTGGACTTAGCTGCTGTCAGCCTCACTCTGTCGAGTGGCACAGCAGTCGGAGCGACGCAGGCGGCGCTGTTTTCTTGTCAGGTCGGTCAGTGGAGCGGCAAAGTGATTGCGGTCAATTCGGCTCTGTCGACTGAAGAGCGCGCGTCAGGATAAGGTGTCAGGCGATCCTTGCATTAAATGCTCCTGCGATACGGTCGGTTGGCTTGGCGATCTGGCCAAGGTTGCTTCTCTGCGAAGACTGGGCCTCGGGCGAGCCGAAGGTGTGTCCGTTGCTTGAGGGGGCCCTCGGGCGAGACGTGAATCCTCTGGGGTCGGCTGCCTTTGCCCGAGGCTGGGCTCGGGCGAGGCGAGATCGTGTCCCTTGAGTGGACTGAGCCTTGACCTTAATCGCGCCCATCAGGCCTTTGCAGCTTTGTGCTGATGGGGGTTACCAGCTGAGATTAGGAGTCTTGGGGGTACCCCTAATTATGGTCCCCGACAAGCTTAATTAAGTGCCCACATAACTAAAATGATAGATTAAATTTAGTTGAACATAATTTCCTTTCAAATGATTTAGATCATATGTTCCTAAATTGATACTAAATATAATCAATAGATTAATTATCTTTTCTTATAATTTATTAATTAGACTTATATTTCAGTTTGTCCATAACTAGTAAAATAAGCGTGATTAATCTGTTCATCAAATTGAATCCATATTATTTGTATATATCACTTAGTTTTTCCTAAAGGATAAAATAAAGGAATTAGTGCTCATTTTCTTTTTATAATTCAAATGTTAGTTTATGTATTGATTATAAATATAGCTTTCTTGATAATAACATAGGCTATGTAAAAGTGGAGATAATTAATTGTTTCATTATCTCTTACATAAAATATATTTAAGCCATTTGTATTCTTAATAAAAATATAAAGATAATATTTGGTTTAATCACATTTTTCACATAAAACCTAGTTAGGCTTATATCTTAAAGTTCTTTATAAATAAATGTTTTAGAATATGTTTCATATTGCTTCATAAATTAATAATGTATTTCATAATGTATTAACCTCATATATACAACATATATCTTCTCAAAAAGGTTTAATATTGTTATAACGTGTTTTATCATCCTATAAACCCTTAATCTTAGTCATATCACATATGACGTTTTATAAAAGATTAAATTGGTGAACCTAATATTTGTATATTTTAATTAAGATATTTATAAACTCATGTCTTGTTTTATAAAGTATAGATCACACATTTTTTAAAAGAATACCTTTTTAATTCTAACATTTCGTGTAATGTTTTTGAAAAGTGAATACTCTTTTCGTTAAGCTTTCTTTTAGCTTTGCGTATGGTGAATGTTGTATGTTATTGAGTGGTGTTTGTTTCCTCTTGTTTGTTTGTGTGATATTCAGTGGTTGATCTAGTAGTTAAGAATCAAGATCTATTCCGTGGAAGAGTCTCAAGTTATCAATAGGCAAGGCAAGTGGACTTCTCCCTCTGCATACTCTGTTTGATCCCAAACAATATATTTAATAAAGTTTATTCTTTGATATATATGCATAATTTGATGGGTTACCTATTTAGATACACCTAACCTTTCCAACCTTACTCCTTGTTTAACCTGGGATTATGATCTAATCAAGTAGCTATGCTATTGCTACAACTTTAAATTTATACAGTCACTCCTGTTTATGATATTAATGTTCAAAATGGTAAGTTTACATTATTGTTGCTAATCCGACAATTAAGCAAGATCATATGATTTAATTGGAACATGGAGTGACCACCCTGGAAAACAGTGCTACCATGAGGGTGGTATGAGACGCCCTTGGCTAAATAACTAGGGAAATCTTATGTTGGGTGCTGGTTGTGGTCGACCAGAACAGGGGCATCTGGCAAGCGCTTATAGTTCTGGTTCAGGCAGATTGGATACGAGCATAGTTCCCAAAGCTTTGCCCTACAGACTGGTCTATAAGTTTGTAACACCCTGAATTTGGGGGTATAAAATTTCTTTCCTAATATTCACCAAATTCAGGTGTTACTATCTCTTTTCTTTACTTTCCTTTTCTTTTTCCCAATATAGTGAAGAATTATTTTACTTTATATCAATTTGTAAGACCAGTAAAGTGAAACCCTAGGGGATGCTTTGATTGTCGCATCATGCTGGAGTGCATTTATTTTCTGTTTAACGTATTGTCTTGGTGTGTATCCATTTAATTGGGTGCTCTTTCTTGTGTATAATTATGAATAGGAATAAAATAAAAGAATAAAAAGAGAAAAATAGAAAAAGGCCATGCTTCCCCAAATTCCTTAGCTAGCCCAGCCCCTCACCTCTGGCCGGCCTGAGCGCGCGGCCCAGCTCCACCTCCTCGCCAGCAGCAGCGCGCGCTTCGCGCCCGGCCCACGCCGCACTGCTTCCCCCAGCCCATCCCACGCCGCACCGCGCCCCTGTTCCTGCGGCCGTGGCCCACCTTGTTCCCCTAGCGGCCCAGCCGGTTGTGTAGAGCGCCCCGCAGCCGCGCTAGCGGCCCACCAGGCCATTCCCCCACCGCTGCACGCGCGAGGCCCACCCTTCTTCCCTTCACTCGCGCGCCCCTAGCCCAGCACGCTGCGCGCGCTCGCCCAGGCGCCTGCGCAGTCGCCCGTCCAGCCGCCATGACCTGGGTCCCACCCACCTGGCCGCCCCTCCACGGCTCATCTTCTCCAACCGCTCCCTCCGCTTTGTACGCACGTAGAACTGCTCGCCCAGCAGCCCTCTCGCTTGTCTCACCGTCGCGCACCCACGGAGCTGCCGACCTCTAGCCGAACCGCCCCTCCCAGCCCGCGCGACAGCGCTGCCCAGCGCCCTCGTCCTCACCGGCGTCCAAGCTCACCTCGCCGGAGTCGTCGTTCGTCACCGTGGTGAGCTCGCGTCCATCCTCCCTTCTCCCCCGTTCCCTTTCTCCTTCTTCCCCGGCGTGGCTTGCGCTCAACACGGTAGTGCGACCTAGTCTGCGCGCCCTCCCTCCTTTCCCCGGCGAGTCCGCGGCGCGCAGCGTGCTCCTGCGCGAGGCTAGTCTCGCTGCCTCGGCGCGGTCAGGCGTCGCAGCCATGTCGACCGGCCAGCAGCGCGAGGCCGAGCCCACCGGGTCACCCAACCCCTCCCTCGGTGCGACGGCCAGCGCCCTCGTCGGGCGAGTCCGAGGTCGTGTCCCGCGCGCGGCGACCAGCAGCCCCTGTCCTCCCCTTCGTGCACGAGTCCGCGGCTCAGCTGTCCGAGGCACAGTCCCTGGGAACTCGACGCCAAGCCCCTGCTCTCCTGCTCGTCATTACCCTCCCGTCCCTCGGCCAGCGTCCTGGTCGGCTTCGGCGAACAACCAGCGAAGTCGTCCCTGTGCTAAGCCTCGACGTCGCCGGTTCTGAGTGGTCGTTGCGCAACCTGCACGCCCTCGATCCAACCCTTGTGCGCGTCATTCGTTGTTCGTCGTCTAGCCATACACGTATCCTCGCTCGTCGAGTTGGACAACACGCGTCTACCCCTATGCATGGCCCCCACATGGCGCGATTCATCGAACCACGCGCACTGCAGCCCCAAACACATCCTCGCAGCTAGCGCATACTCATGTTCGCCTGCGCGTAGCCTGTCGTCGAGGCTCCGATGATGTCCGTCCCCCCTCGTACGCGTTTGTCTACCCCCACCCCCGTCTACCCCGTCTACCCCCTGCACGTGCGCGCGTTCGCGCCGTTCACACGTGTCGTTGTTGTCGTTCGTGTGCGCGGTCGGTGCGCGCCGTCACCGTCCATTTGCGCTTTGTTGCGCACGCTATCCGCGCACTTTAGTTAGTTGTTTCGCTATAATCGTTCATGCTTACTAATTAATTGAATAATTGATAATAGCTTACACAAATAATTTATGCTGACTAAAATCAACTTAGAAAATATAGTATTGCTTCATCATATCACCTATTTAATTAGTTATTTACTTATTCAATGCTCGTTGTTTACGTTGTTTCGCGCAGTCACACGCGTCATTAAATCCGTTACGACCCTTTTCGCGTTAAGTTAATTTCATAACAACATCGTCAACATATTAATAATGTTATTTCATCACGTCACAAGTCTATATTATTTGATTAGCTATTAATTCTGTTTTATAGTTCTTAACTCGCGCTTTTATAAATAATGGTTAACTTGATTAATACCAACTTAAGTGCTTCTTCCTTTAATTCGTGTCTAGTATAAGCACGTTATCTATTAGCGAGCGTCGCGTGTTGTCGCGCACATTATTTCGTGTATTAGTCGTGTGCCGTGTGCGCGTCATCGTGTTGTTCGTGCCGTAGCGGTGTCGCACGTGCTGTTCCACACATGGTGGCGTGCTGATTCGCGCGTCATTCGTGTTGGTCGCGCACGCTGTTTCGTGTGTTGTCAGCGTGCTGTGTCGCGCGTGTCCACGCGTCGTTCGCGAGTGCCACGCGTGCTGTCCGCACACATTGTCGCTCGATGTTCGCGCGTATCGCATGTTATCCGCGTGTGTGATTAAGCCGTTTGCTTATAATCACTCATGACAGTTAATTAACTATCTATATAATCGTCCACTATTAAGCTAGTAAGTTAGTCATAACTATATAGTAGTTTTAATCTACATTTGATGTCAATCAATGTAATTGTGTCGAATTAAAAGTTCTAACTAATACTTTTTATCGTAAACGTTATAACTTCTCGACCGCCGCGTTCCTTATCCTCGCGTAACCGTAGATGCGCTCTCTATCTTATATTGCTTGCTTTTATGACATTTTATATTGTATGGTGTAATGTTCTTATGCGTATATATATGTTTGTTTGTTTGTTCCTGTTTGTATTCGCTGTGCGTCGCGAATAGACTACGATCCGACTCTGAGCTTCGAGGAATCGACGATCAAGCTTCGGCGACTGAAAGGATCACGATGCCCAAGAGGGGGGGGGGGGGTGAATTGGGCTTTCCTAAAAATCAACACTAATTAAAAGCTAAGCAAGAGCCCAATTTCACCCCAACAACTAGCACTAGGATAATAATACTAGAAATACAATAATGCTAAGACAATACTTCAAATACTTGCTAAACAAATACACAATGTAAAGTGCTTGAATTAAGTGCGGAATGTAAAGCAAGGTTTAGAAGACTCCTCCAATTTTTCTCGAGGTATCGAAGAGTCGGCACTCTCCACTAGTCCTCGTTGGAGCACCCGCGCAAGGGTATCGCTCCCCCTTGGTCCTCGCAAGAACCAAGTGCTCACTACAAGATGATCCTTTGCCACTCCAGCGCGGTGGATCCCTCGAGACTGCTTACAAACTTGAGTCGGGTCACCAACAAGATCTTCACGGTGATCATCGAGCTCCCAACGCCACCAAGCCGTTTAGGTGATGCCGATCACCAAGAGTAACAAGCCGTAGACTTTCGCTTGACCAAGAGAAGCCTAATGCAAGTGGTGTGTGCTCTAGGTGGCTCTCGCTAGCGCTAATGAGGAACAAATGCGGGATTAAGATTCTCTAATCTCCTCACTAGGCTTTTGGTGCTTGCAATGCTCTAGCAATGTGCTGGAATAAATGTGGGGTGCAAGACATTGAATATGGTGGGTGGAGGGGGTATAAATAGCCCTCACCCACCAACTAGCCGTTACAGGCATTTTACTGCGCACGGGCGCACCGGACAGTCTGATGCGCCACCGGTGCGCCACCGGTGCGCCAACGGTCGTTTCCAACGGCTAGTTCTGACAGTTAACCATTGGACTCATGGCACACCAGACAGTCCAGTGCACTATCCGGTGCACTGTCTGGTGCGCGACTATAATTCACTTCTGAACCAGTCGCGCTCGGGTTTTGCTGCCCGGGGAGGCCTTCCCCTGGGTCAGCCTGGCCAACCTGGCAGATGGTGCACCGGACAGTCCGGTGCACCAGGGCCAGAAACCCTACTTCTTGTTTTTCAGCTGATTTTCAAATTGGTTTTCGTTCTAACTTGTGAGTGAGTTCTAGAGTGACACCTAGCACTGTATGTGAGTGTGATTGTGCACCAACACTACACTAAAACTCTCTTGGTCAAACTACTCATCGACAACCCCTCTTTATAGTACGACTAAAAGAGAATAAAAGACCTAACTAAATCACGAGTGTCCACATCTCCTTGACACTCGGACTCCATAGTCCTTCACCTTTTGTTTCATCGTTTTAGCCGTCGCTTCGAGTTCTTATCTCCGGGATTGTTTTCACCGTTGTAGTACTTCTACCTGTAGTGCGACCTAACTTACCATTTGTCTCTGCAAAACACACGTTAGTCACATATAACATTACGTTGTCATTAATCACTAAAACCAACCAGGGGCCTAGATGCTTTCAATATCCCCCTTTTTGGTGATTGATGACAACCCTACAAGATTTGTGAGAGTAGTTTGTTTTGAAGTTTCCGTCAATAGAAAGGATGGTTAGTTATACTCAGTAATCTTTGACAGAAAGAATGTGTACCATGATAATAAGAATGAGCGCATACACATCATAAGATTCTTGTTCATATAAAAGTGAAATTAAATCAATGAATCAAGAACTAGAAGACTGGTGATAAAATATAATGTGAAAACATAATACACACAGTCAATCATAAGCATCGAGAGTATATATAGAGTTTGTGAGCCAAAAGCACCAAGCTAGTACAGAGAGTAACAAGCACATATATTACATCAAAATGACTCTCTACTAGCTCCCTAACTCCCCCTAGCTCTCACAACTCATATCTCTACCCCTTTGGCGTCAAACACCAAAAGGGTACCCGAACCTACACATCTGAAGCGGGAGGAGGCGGCGGGGGCGCATCCGGTCGCGGTCGAGGCAGCAGAGCGAACGCTGGCTGGAGGTCAGAGTCAGTCTCGGATCCAGGATCTGCTGTAGAAGCTGGAGCTGGTACTGACTCGGACTGAGGCCGCGCTGCAGAAGCTGCCGGAACTAAAGTGGTCACAGATACTGCCACAGCAGTTGTGGTAACAGCAGAAGCTGGTGGCACTGGCGGCTGAGGGCAGACAGAGCTGAGAACCGGTGACCTGAAAGCCAGGGTGACCGGCCGGAGCGGAGAGGAAGAAGGACCAACAGAAGGAAGAGGGGGTCCCGACTGAATCGCTGGCACAACAGGAGCTTGAAGCAGAGGAGGTGGTGCAGACTGAACCGGGGGAACCGAGACACCAGAATGCTGTAGCATAAGAGCCATGAATGCCCTGCTCTCAGCCCGATCCTGGAGAAGCTGCTGCTGAAGAGAATCCTGTCTGTCCTGTATGGTCTGAAACATCGAGTGCATCCTCTCGGATAACTGCTGATGGGCTGCTGCCTGGCGGGTCTGCTCGGCTACCAAGTGAGCCTGCTGCTGAGTGAGTGTCTGTAGAATCGAAGCAAGCACAGGGTCAATAGCAGGAGGGGCAGCAGGGGTAGCACGAGAACTCCCAGCCTCATGATCATGTGAGCGTGGAGGCGTAGGTGGAATCCCAAAATCATCATCATCATCATCAACTGTTGCATCCTGAGCTTCGAACTGATGAAGAGCAGCATCCTCGGCCTGAGTGTCAAAAACCGGAGCAGAAGCTGGCACAGGATCCTCAGGCGCTGGACGGTAGGATCCAAAAACAAGGCGTGAGGCCTCAAGTGTGCCCTGGAACTATGGAGGCCGAATCAGTTGAGCAAAAATGTGGCACAAGTAGTGAGCATATGGCAGATGACGACGAGCACACATACCATCCAATACGGTGTCCTCGATCTCACAAATAAGGAAATCAACAACATCAAACTCAGAGAGACCAGGGCACCAAGGAGCCAGAGCTGGATATGTGTGGTAGCCTCCCTGTATTCCATCCGCGGTAGAAGTGTCCGCCTCATAAGCTGAAAAAGGAACTTGGCTGCTGTAGTAAAATCTGCCGGTGAGCGTCGCGACCCATCTGAGAAGGGCGGTCGGAACAGAGCCGCGACATGAGCTGTACTCGGAGCTACACCGCCGTGAGGGCGATGAGGAGGGTCAGAGGAGCCGTAGCATAAGCTGTGAAGTTGAGTCGATGACTCACGAAATTCAAAGAGCTGGCGAATCTGGCTGGCAGTAATAGTGACATCCTCTTGCTCAAAACGAAAACTCATCCAGTGATGATCTGGGTCTATCCATACAGTCGCGTAAAAAACTCGGACCCACTCCTCAACATACCATACGCTGGTAGTCAAAAGAGTCAGAAGGCCAGGCAGATATGTGAGGTGCACCTCAGAGTCAGCACCGACGGCTAGCAGAAAAGCTGGAAGGTCCAAAAGCCGGTGCACTCACAAAGCAATCTGTGCAGACATCTGTGCCCTGAAGAAAGATTCCTGAATCCTGGTGCTGAAGAGGTCAACTGCAGCAGGGTCCCTCTGAGCCGGTAACCAAGACTCCACGGGTACGTATCTGAACCTACGTACCCGTGCCGCTGTAGCACGCTGAAGGTCAAACAACCTAGGATCCGCAGCCAGAGGTCGCACCTCAGTCTCATCGCGCTCCCGGAAGCGAGCAGGTGGGATAGGTGGAGCAGGAATAGGAGCGGGAGGAGGAGCAGTGGAAGCTGGTGTAGTGGAGGTGGTGGATGGCGCAATAGGGGTGACAGGAGCAGGCAAAGTGGGAGGTGGAGTGGAAGCTGAAGCAGTGGTGGTAGTGGAGGAGTGAGGCCGGGAGGCGAGACGACGAACACGGTACGCAATCTGATCTGAAGGAGTCTGAGGCTGATCTCCTAGCTCGGCCTGCTCAGCGGCTGCTGCTGCCGCTGCTCGGGCTGCTCTGTCCATACGCCGCTTCTTGCGGCCTTCGTGCTGCTCCAAGTATACTGTCTTGCCCTTGACCTGCCTGAAGGGGCAACGAGGATCCTCATCATCGCCTCCCCTGGCGCCGACACATTCTTCGTGCGCGGCATCCTGACCTGACGACTGCAAATGAGAGAGAGAGGCTAAGCACAGGTCGATAATATCCGATAGAGTATCAAAGGAGGAGATGTCTACCTGGAAAACTCACACGACAGGTGGAAATCCAGGCAAGACAGGAGACGGCTCACAAACAGGCAAGGTCACTGAAATGACAGAAGAGGTGAGCACGTATTAGTCACATAGTCATAAGTATATGAAATGTGAATAAATACATACACAGAGAAATATGGCACAGAAAATGAGAGATAAGGCGATCGAGAGGTCAAACGACGTGAAAACGGCGTTTGAACGATAAAAAGTGCCATAGGAGGTTTGGAATTCAAATTGAGGCACGAAATGACGTGGAATTGAGCTGATACTTCACGAATAGGTTTATATTGGTGAATATGAGTGAAGTGTGTGCTTGGTTTGAATTTAGGCGAAGAAAATGAGATTTGGGCACTCGGCTCGGAAACAATCGCTCGAAACGGGGAATTTGGTGAAATTAAAGCCTGGAATATCGGATGGGTGTGAAATTTTGCGAATATATTACTGGAGGTGTTGTGAAGGTGCCTGAAAAATTTGGGTTCAATTTGAGTATTTTTGGCTGGTTTGGGCATTTCACCGAGCATGTGATGTGCGAGGATTTAGGGTTTTGGAGAAATGGCTATTTGAGGCTGTGAAACCCTCCCTAAGGAGCTAGAAACCTGCAGGGATACACAATGGGCACAGAGCAACATTTCACACCACATGGATTCACAAAATTGGATAGGAAATTGAGTTGGGCACAAAGGGGTGGAAAGGAGTGCTTACTGCAGAGACAGACATAGAGGAGAAGAAGAGATGCAGGGGGAAACAAGGCTGCTCATGAGAGAAAAAGCAGGCGCAAGCATGGAAGATCGCCGGAGCACGGTGGTCGCCGGTGAGAGGACGTCGCTGGCGAGGGAGAGGAATCGCCAGAGAGGCAGAGAGAAGCCAGAGATAGAGAAGAAGTGGTTGGCCTCGGGCGCGAGGTGAGGAAAAGTTTTTTTTAAAAAACGAATATGGGCGCACCGGACAGTCTACAGTGCCTGTCTGGTGCACACCGGACAGCGCACAGTAGCTGTCCGGTAACCACCGGACAACGCACAGGAAAATGGATTTTGAGCGCGCGGCTGCCGGTGCACCGGACATTGCACAGTGCAGTGTCCGGTGCACACCAGACTGTCCGGTGAGCCCAGATAGAGGGAAAAATTGGATTTTTGAATTTTTCTATCTAGTTCCCAACCAAACCAAATCCCAACTTATAAACACACAAAATAACACTTGTTGAGGCAGGTATTGGCACCCTCATATACTTTTCTCATAATTTTCAAAATATTTTGCCATAGGCTAGATAATTTTTAGAGAAAATAGGCAAATGGTGAAATTTGCATTTTGGCCTTGCACTAGGGGTTTTCATGAGTGATTTGAGTTTTGAATACACCCCCTAAGTGAAGTACCTCATGCATATTTCAAGAACCAATAATTGCATAAAAAGTAAGAATTCAAGTGCTAAAAGCTTAAAACTAAGACTTGTCAAGTTTGATCTGAGTTAAGCTTTTTCACTCGCTTTGTTGGCGGTTATCTCAACTAGGTTAGACAAGCCCTAGATGCAATACAAGAAATTTAAACATGCAATGCAAGCTTGACAACACCATTTGACATCTTACATAAAATTTCTAAGATCAAGAATATTTAGTTCATTCCTCAACATGCAAAAGCGGGTCTTATCAAGTGGCTTAGTGAAAATATCCGCTAATTGATCTTCCGACCTTACTCCTTCTAAAATGATATCTCCTTTAGCAACATGATCTCTAAGGAAGTGATGACGGATATCAATGTGCTTGGTGCGAGAGTGTTGTATAGGATTATTAGCAATTTTAACAGCACTCTCATTATCACACAACAAAGGTACCTTTTCTAGAACTACGCCATAGTCTAGAAGAGTTTGTTTCATATACAAAATTTGTGTGCAACAAGCACCTGCGGCAATGTATTCCGCTTCGGCAGTTGACAAGGCAACACTATTTTGCTTTTTGGATGTCCATGAAACTAGTGATCTACCAAGTAGATGGCATCCCCCAGAAGTACTTTTCCTATCAATTTTGCAACCGGCATAATCCGAATCGGAATAGCCAATTAAATCAAAAGTAGCTCCTTTGGGATACCACAGACCAACGCTTGTGGTGTGCCTGAGATACCTAAGAATTCTCTTAACAGCGCGAAGATGAGCTTTCTTAGGATTAGATTGAAATCTAGCACACATGCAGACACTAAACATAATATCGGGCCTAGATGTGGTAAGGTACAATAAACTACCAATCATAGAACGGTAGAGAGTTTGATTAACCGGGTTACCTCCCTCATCTAAGTCGAGATGTCCATTTGTTGGCATGGGGGTCTTGATTGGTTTGCACTTCTCCATGTTGAACCTTTTCAACAAGTCTTTGGTATACTTCTCTTGTGAGAGAAAGTTACCATCTTTCATTTGCTTGACTTGAAAGCCGAGGAAGTACTTTAGCTCACCAATCATTGACATCTCGAACTCCTTCGACATCAACTCACCAAATTCCTTGCAATGATAGTCATTTGTCGAGCCAAAGATTATATCATCAACATATACTTGACAAATGAAAATATCATCGTTATTTTTCTTTGTGAATAGAGTTGTGTCGACGGTCCCGATCTTGAAGCCCTTTTCGATGAGGAAGTCGCGAAGGCGCTCATACCAAGCCCTTGGAGTTTGCTTTAGCCCATATAGCGCCTTGGACAACCTGTAAGCATGGTTAGGATATCTAGGGTCTTCAAATCCAGGTGGTTGCTCAACATATACAAGTTCATTTATGAAACCATTTAAAAATGCACTTTTTACATCCATTTGATAAAGTTTTATATCATAGCATGATGCATATTCCAGTAGGATACAGATGACTTCTAGTCGAGCAACTGGTGCAAAGGTCTCTCCAAAATCTAAGCCTTCAACTTGAGAGAATACCTTTGCAACAAGTCTTGCCTTGTTCCTTACAATCACACCTTGATCATCTTGTTTGTTTCTGAACACCCACTTTGTTCCAATGATTCTTGCATCTTGTGGGGGCTTCTCCAGGGTCCAAACTTCGTTACGGGTGAAGTTGTTAAGTTCTTCATGCATGGCATTCACCCAGTCCGGATCCTGTAGCGCCTCATCTATACAAGTAGGCTCAACACAAGAAACAAAGGAGTGATGTTCAATAAAAGAAGCATGTCTATGTGATCGAGTAATAACCCCTTGTGAAGGACTCCCGATGATTTGGTTTTGAGGATGAGCTTGAAGTAGTGATGAGTTTCTCCTGTCAACCACTTGGGAAGAAGATCCTGGAGCATTAACATCTTCGACTTGTACTCTTGCTTGTTCATGAGAGACAAATGTATCTTCATTTGCATGCCTCTCATCTTTTTCATCATCTTGTGGTACATTTGATGAAGAAGGCCTGTCAATGTTTTGCACCTCTTCTTCATCTTCTTTTGGTTTGATAGCTCCAATTGGCATGTTCTTCATTGCTTCCCTAAGTGGCTCATCGCCTACATCATCAAGATTTTCATGTGCTCCTTGGGAGCCATTAGTCTCATCAAATTCCACATCATATGTTTCTTCTACCACGCCAGTGGCATGGTTGAATACTCGATATGCTTTGGACTTTAATGAATAACCCAAAAGAAAACCAATATCACAACGTCTTTGAAACTTCCCTAGGTGATGGCATTTCTTGTAGATGTAGCATTTGCACCCAAACACCCGGAAGAAGGAGACGTCTGGCTTTTTCCCATTTAGCAGTTCATAGGGAGTCTTCGCAAGTAGCCGGTGAGGAAATAGCCTGTTTGATGCATAACATGCAGTGTTGACAGCTTCGGCCCAAAACCTCTCCGGTGTGTTATACTTATCAATCATTGTTCTTGCACGTGTGATCAAGGTCCTGTTTTTCCTTTCAACAACTCCATTTTGTTGAGGTGTGTATGTTGCAGATACTTCATGCTTGATCCCAATTTCATCATAGTACTCATGAATGTTGGTGTTGTCAAATTCTTTGCCATTATCACTTCTAATCTTCTTGATCTTGCAATCAAATTCATTTTGTGCTTTCTTGGCAAACTTCTTGAATATAGATGCAACTTCAGATTTGTCATGGAGAAAGAACACCCAAGTGTATCTTGAGAAGTCATCAACAATCACTAGACAGTAGAGGTTGCCACCGGCACTTAGATAATTTGTAGGTCCAAATAAATCCATATGAAGTAGTTTCAGTGGCCTTGATGTTGACATGAAAGCTTTAGTAGGATGTGTATTAGCAACTTGCTTTCCAGCTTGACATGCACTACATGGCTTGTCTTTTTCAAACACCACATCCTTTAATCCTCTAACCATGTCTTTCTTTAATACCTTCTTGAGTGTGCTCATCCCAACATGTGCAAGCCTCCTATGCCAAAGCCATCCAAGTGAAGCTTTGGTGAAAAGGCAAGTTCTTAAGTCTGCATCTTCTGAAGTGAAATCCACTAAGTAGAGGTTGTTGTATCTAAATCCCTTGAACACCATTGATTCATCATCCATCTTTGATACAATAACCTCTGTTGGAGTGAATAAGTATTGAAGTCCAAGATCACAGAGTTGACCCACTGATAATAAATTGAAGCTCAAAGGTGCAACCACGAGAACATTTGATATTGATAAATCATTTGAAATTGCCACCTTGCCAAGTCCTTGCACTTTTCCTTTTGAATTGTCTCCAAATGTGATTTTATCTTGTCCATCAACATTCTCATCAAGTGAGGTGAACATCCATGGGTTGCCTGCCATATGTTGTGTGCATCCACTGTCAATAACCCAATGGCTCCCACCGATCTTGTAGTTCACCTACATCCATAGACAAATCAAGCTTGAGTTTTGAGGGCCCTATATTGCATAGGCCCAGTGACTCTCTCAATCAAGGACTTTGCAACCCAGATTTGTCTAGGTCTACTCTTGTTTGGTGGACCTAGGAATGTAACTTTGACCTTTCCATTTGCAACCTTTCTTAGAACATAATGAGCATTGAAAGCAAATGGTCTTGAGTGCTTAGGCAAGGGAGTTGGTGGTTTGGCTTTGCAGTTGTGGGCAAAATGACCTTCATTTCCACACTCAAAGCATTTGATAGGCTTGTGAGTCTGCTTAGGCTTGTATTGAGTAGTAGCTTTCTTTTGCATAAAAGCATTGTATCCAATACCACTCTTGTTGTTTTTCATGACAGTGTTCATAAGCAGCTCATTTTGGAGGTATTGACCCTTGTTGAACTTTTGCACACTTGTTGCAAGATGTTCATTTTCACTCTTTAGTTTCTTGACCTCATTTTAAGCCTTTCATTATCCATTGCCAACTCATTGTTGAAATCATTGTTCTCAATAGCAACCTTTCCTCTAGTAGTTGCATCAGTCAAGTATTTCTTCAATTTTTGGTTGTCTTAAGTCAAGACTTCAAATTTTTCAGTCAATTCATCATGTAGACTAGTTTGCTCTCCTTGACTCAAATCATCACATGAGGTTGCTACATCAATCTTAACAACAGGGTTAATAGCCTCATGTGTTTTGCAAGATAAAAGTTCATTTTGAACAAGAAGATTGTCATGATCAAATTTAATCTGAGTATAGTCTTCCTTGATTTTTACTAGTCTATCTTGCAACTCCCTATTAGCTTCATTTAATTTGTCACATTTATCCTTAGCATCTTTTAGGGAGGTTGTGAGCTCATTTACAGTTGATGACATAGTTTTATTTTCTTCTTTTATTTCATCACTAGCTTTCATAACTATGTCATATTTGGCATTTAAAGATTCATTTTCATTTTTCAACCTATCACATTTAGCTTTTGACTTTCTAATAATTTGTGTATATTCTTTAAGCAAGTCAGCTAGCTCATCATATGAAGGTGAAGCAAATTCCTCATCACTATCACTATCATCAGTAATATCAATATCATTTTGTACCTTCCGTTCACCTCTAGCCATGAGGCATAGGTGAGAAGTCGATGATGGCGATGGTGGTGGTGAAGAGAAGTCCCCGGCGATGGCGG
Source organism: Zea mays (assembly GCF_902167145.1). Classification (NCBI taxonomy): domain Eukaryota; kingdom Viridiplantae; phylum Streptophyta; class Magnoliopsida; order Poales; family Poaceae; genus Zea; species Zea mays. Next base: position 38,704,758 of record NC_050104.1, on the reverse strand, counting down.
CAACTTTTTCATCATTCTCTTCTTCACTTGAAGAAGATCCACTTGATGACTCAATGTCAGTGAGCCAGTCACCAACAATATATGCAATATATGCCTTTCCATTTTTCTTCTTGTGGAACCTCTTTTGCTTCCTATCCTTTCTCTTGAAGAATTTCTTTTCCTTCTTTTCATCATCGCTGTCATCTTCTTTCTTGCCCTTGAACTTGTTCTTCTTGGGCTTGTTACATTGATGAGCAAGATGACCGAGCTCTCCACAGTTGTAGCAATCCATCTCAGAAATGGGCTTTCTTTTGTTGGAAAAGAATTTCTTCTTTCTTGAATCAAATTTGATGCCTTCTCTGTTGAGCTTCTTCAACATCTTGGTGGTCTTCCTTACCATCAAGGCAATGTTAGCATCAAGGTCATCATCACTTGAGGACTCTTCCTGAACTTGTATTTTTGCTTTTCCTTTTCTTTCTTGATTTGCTTTGAGAGCCAAATCCTTTCTTTTGGAAGATGACTCATCTTTGTCGTTGATGTGCATGTACATCTCATGAGCATTGATCTTTCCCAAAATCTGTGTAGGTGTGGTAACTGAAAGATCCATTTGATGTAGCACAGTGACAATGTGTCCATATTTGTCTATTGGGAGGACACTGAGAATCTTCCTCACAACATCCGGTTGTGAGATTTGAGTAAGCCCCAATTCATTTACTTCCTCTACAAGAATATTGAGACGTGAGTACATAGCATTGGCATTTTCATTAGCAAGCATTTCAAAAGAATTTAACTTTCTCATAGCAATGTGATATCTCTCCTCACGCTCACTTCTAGTTCCTTCATGTAGAGCACAAATATCCATCCACAAATCATGAGCATTTTTATGATTTCTTACTCTATTGAACACATCTTTGCAAAGGCCTCTAAAAAGGGTGTTTTTGGCCTTGGCATTCCATTTTTCATAATTAAACTCATCACCTACAAGATTTGTGCAATCTCTAGGTTCGGGGAAGCCTTGTGTGGCGGCTTTATAGACACCAATGTCTATAGCCTCTAAATATGCTTCCATACGAATTTTCCAATAAGGAAAATCGTCACCATAAAAAACGGGAGGAGGTCCATCCCCACCGGACATCGTAACTCTTAGCGGTTAAGCTAATCTAAGAGCAACAAGGCTTTGATACCAATTGAAAGGATCACAATGCCCAAGAGGGGGGGGGGTGAATTGGGCTTTTCTAAAAATCAACACTAATTAAAAGCTAAGCAAGAGCTAAGCAAGAGCCCAACTTCACCCCAACAACTAGCACTAGGATAATAATACTAGAAATACAATAATGCTAAGACAATACTTCAAATACTTGCTAAACAAATACACAATGTAAAGTGCTTGAATTAAGTGCGGAATGTAAAGCAAGGTTTAGAAGACTCCTCCAATTTTTCCCGAGGTATCGAAGAGTCGGCACTCTCCACTAGTCCTCGTTGGAGCACCCGCGCAAGGGTATCGCTCCCCCTTGGTCCTCGCAAGAACCAAGTGCTCACTACGAGATGATCCTTTGCCACTCCGGCGCGGTGGATCCCTCGAGACCGCTTACAAACTTGAGTCGGGTCACCAACAAGAGCTTCACGGTGATCACCGATCTCCCAACGCCACCAAGCCGTCTAGATGATGCCGATCACCAAGAGTAACAAGCCGTAGACTTTCGCTTGACCAAGATAAGCCTAATGCAAGTGGTGTGTGCTCTAGGTGGCTCTCGCTAGCGCTAATGAGGAACAAATGCGGGATTAAGATTCTCTAATCTCCTCACTAGGCTTTTGGTGCTTGCAATGCTCTAGCAATGTGCTGGAATAAATGTGGGGTGCAAGACATTGAATATGGTGGGTGGAGGGGGTATAAATAGCCCTCACCCACCAACTAGCTGTTACAGGCATTTTACTGCGCACGGGCGCACCGGACAGTCCGGTGTGCCACCGGTGCGCCAACGGTCGTTTCCAACGGCTAGTTCTGACAGTTAGCCGTTGGACTCATGGCACACCGGACAGTGAACAGTCACTGTCTGGTGCACTGTCCGGTGCACTGTCCGGTGCGCCACTATAATTCACTTCTGAACCAGTCGCGCTCGGGTTTTGCTGCCCGGGGAGGCCTTCTCCTAGGCCAGCCTGGCAGATGGTGCACCGGACAGTCCGGTGCCCCAGGGCCAGAAACCCTACTTCTTGTTTTTCAGCTGATTTTCAAATCGGTTTTCGTTCTAACTTGTGAGTGAGTTCTAGAGTGACACCTAGCACTGTATGTGAGTGTGATTGTGCACCAACACTACACTAGAACTCTCTTGGTCAAACTACTCATCGACAACCCCTCTTTATAGTACGGCTAAAAGAGAATAAAAGACCTAACTAAATCACGAGTGTCCACATCTCCTTGACACTCGGACTCCGTAGTCCTTCACCTTTTGTTTCGTCGTTTTAGCCGTCGCTTCGAGTTCTTATCTCCGGGATTTTTTTCACCGTTGTAGTACTTCTACCTGTAGTGCGACCTAACTTACCATTTGCCTCTGCAAAACACACGTTAGTCACATATAACATTACATTGTCATTAATCACTAAAACCAACCAGGGGCCTAGATGCTTTCAGGCGACCAAATGACCTAGCTCTTCGAGTTCCACGAAGTTAAAGACCCTGAGCATCTGTTTGGTGAAGGCAAGTGTCCTCTGACCTATTATGTCCCATTTACTTTATAATTCATCAACCCGCATACCATGATCAACCTAAGGATTGACTAGCTTTGTATTTACCTTGTCCTTGATTACCTTTTGGGTAACTATGGTTAGCTTCATGCTATTGCTTTACTTTAATCAATGAACATGATGTGAACACTTATGATACGATGTTGTCTCTATGATTATGATGTTGGACTGGTGATACTTTAGGGGGCTCGAGCGGTTTCTCGAGTGCCTCTCCGTAAGGACCTGTTCGTTGGATGACCGCCCGAGAAAACAGTGCAACCATGAGGGTGGAATGAGATGCCCTTAGCTGACTAATTAGAGGAACTAGGGTGTAGTTCGCTTCGCCGTCGTGCTGTTAATGGGGCTCAGTGTATGCGGCTCGCTCTGCCAAGGTTGGTTCGCCTCTTGGGGAGGAGTGCGGTGCATTTAGGAAACCTAACGGGCGGCTACAGCCTCAGAGAATCTTTGTAAAGGCTTCGTAGTGAATCCCTGGCCATTCACCTCGGTAGTAAATAAGGGTCTTGCAAGCCCGGGCTAGAGAGGGAATCACAGCTTGTGGGTAAAGTGCGCAACCTCTGCAGAGTGTTATGAAACTGTATATCAGCCGTGCTCGCGGTTATGAGCGGCCAAGGGAGCTCCATGGATTAGAGATACTTTGATCAGAGATTGTTGGTTTACAGGTGGTGATGAGGATGATGGTTTTTGATTATGATTATGGTAATGGTAAGTGGTATTCTTTCCATTTGGAAAGGGTACTTTGGGTTAAGAACTTGGATTAATGCTAAAACCTGGCTTTCTACTAGTAATAATAACCTGACCAACTAAAAGCAACTGCTTGACCTAACCCCACATAAAGCTAGTCCAATACAGCCAAACGAGACATTTGCTGAGTACGTTGATGTGTACTCACCCTTGCTTTCACAAAACACCAGATTGCCTTTGGTGCAATCTATGCTCAGGTAAAGAAGAAGGCGTCGAGGCTGATCTCCAGGAGTTCCAGGACTTCGACGAGTTCGAGGATTAGTCTAGCGACCTCCCCCCAGTCAGCTGCCTGTGGTGGGTTGTTTACGTTGTCTACGTTTCGATTCTGTGTACTTTGATTTATATTATGTAAATGGCTCTAGTCTATAATATTATTACTTACTCTTTATTGTAATTTGAAGCATTGTGCTATGATGAGTCATTTATGTAATCGCTGTGTACGTGAATTTCTGATCCTGGCATGTACATGGTTCGCATTCGGTTTACCTTCTAAAACCAGGTGTGACATAAGTGGTATCAGAGCCGTGCTGACTATACGACCACTAGCCTAGAGTAGCATTGGCCGTTTTAAGGACTCATTGACTATTACTTCACCTCATCCTTGATTCTGCTTCAAAATGTTAGTCACCTCGACTAATTCTATGTTGTGCTCCTATATGCCTCCTTGCCAAATTATTTTATTCTGTATGGTTTATACTTCTCTCAATCTATTAGATCTGATCTCACTCTTGTGCTTGCGATATTTTTGTAGATGCCCCTTACCATGACCTTCTAGTCTCTTGGGATTCTTTCCTCTTCCATCATTAAGTTGCTACCATTTGACAATCATTATTCCCTTGGTGTTGACATGCTGCATCTTTTGGATTCTTTCATACCCTTATCCCTTAATTCAAACACTTAACCCTAAAAACTCTATTGCCTATTTAAACATTCCAATTTATATTTTCATGACCTTCCTGTCTTTTGAGATCCCTTCCTACTCCGTTGTTAAGTCATTATCTAACAACAATTTTTATTACCTTGGTCTTAGTATGCTCGTATCCTTGGAATCTTGCATACTCTTATTTTTATATAAATGCTTACTTTATACCCCAATGTTTGTTTTGTTTAAAACATTTCAATTTACATGCCCTTGACACCCTTGTTTCTTGACGATCCATGAGCAATCATTTTATTTTGCATATCCTCGGTGATCTTGTTGTTCCCATATAACATCCCTTGGTAATGATTTTTTTACTTCAATAGTCTCGTTGGAACCATACCTATCTTACCCTTGATTGTTTTCTCCACTTTGCCACTTCATGAGTCTTGCCTTAACTCTATCCTTGATTATGCTTTCATGATTATCATCTTTACCCTTGCCAGTTGCCATCTTTATATCTTACCTTGATGCTTATATTATACCCGTCCTTTAAAACCTTCTCTCCTCCATCTCAATTTTATAGTGGTGTTTTACCTATTTCCCCTTGGTCGTATTCTCTTCCTTGTCACGTACGAGTTTTTAACTCCATCCTTTGTTGTGCTCCGGCTGGGTATTACCTTTACCTTTCTCATCTCTTGATCTTACCTTGGTGATTACACTTTTCCCGTTTTCTAAGACCTCCAATCTCCTATTCCAATTTGAGAGCGGTGTTTTACCTATCTTACCCTTGGCAATATTCTCTTCTTTACCGCATGAAAGCCTGGACGTAACTCTATTCTTTGTTATACTCATACCACTAGCACTTCAATGCCTTCATCTTTTCTCTCATACCCTTGTCTATTATCTCCTTTGACCCTTGCAATACTGATATCTTTTACCTAAATGCTTACCTTGAACTTATCCTTTAAAAGCCACCCCTTCCTTTCAACCCAGTTTGAGAGCTGTGAGATTACCTATCTCTCCCTTGATTTCTTTTCACTCCTTGTCGCCTTACAAGTTTTGTCTTAATTCCATCCTTTGTTGTGTTTGTATTTGCTATCACCATCACCTTGTCATCCATCGATCTTACCTTAATACTTATCCTTATGCTTGCTCTTTAAAAATCTCCTCTCTTCCACCTCAATTTGAGAGTGGCAATTTACCTATCTGGCCCTTGGACGTATCCTCTTCTTTTCCACTTGTAGGTCCTGTCTTAACTCCATCCTTTGTGGTACTTATATCCTTTGTTCTTATGCCCATTTACCTCCTCTCTTACATTCTCGTCCATTATCACCTTTAACCCTTGTAATATCTATACCCTTACCTTCATGCTTACTTTGAACCTACCCTTTAAAGCCTCCTCTTTTTTGTCCCCATTCGAGAGTAAGGCCTCACATACTTCACCATCGATTGCTCCCCCTTCTTTGAAACCTTGCAAGTTTTGTCTAAAATACATTCATTGGTTGTGTGTTTGTTTGTTACAACCTTAACCCTTGTAATCTCTCGATCTTTACCTTGATGATTATCATGTACCTGCATTTTAAAGCCGCCTCTCCCATTTCATTTCAAGAGTGATGTCCTACTCGTCCCGCTCTTGTTTGTCCCCTTTTCCTTGGTCATGCTGCAAGCCTTGCCTTAACTCGATCTTTTGGTGTGCTTTTGCCGGTTACCTCCCTTACCTTTGTAAAATCTAGATCTTTCCATGATGCTTATCCTATGCCTACCTTTTGAAATATCATCTTTCCCATCTTGATTTGAGAATGATGTTTTACCTATCCTGACCTTGGTTGCATTCTATCCCGGTCGGTTACAATCCTTGCTTTAGCTCCATCTTTTATTATGCTCATGCCCTTAGCCTGCATGTATTATTATTCTCCTTGCCTTTCGATGGCCTTAGTGTAGTTTCCCCTTTGTAAGGAAAGACCACCATCTAGTTAACATTAACATGTAGCAACGAGATGCCTGTTGTTGTATGCTTGTGCTGTTTGTCTTAGTGTGATGACTGATTTGCTTCTTTGTGATGAGTGTTGATGTGTGTTGTGGCCCTTGGTCCACAATGACATCAGTTCACTAGCTGAGTGCCATAGAGTTAGGTAGCTGGGTGGTCTCCCTTTTCTCTCTTTAATCCATCTATGCTTACCTTTTCTATCTATACCCTTCCCTCTTGCACCTGTCCGATTGGCATCCTACAACCCCTCTTAATCAGTCAAGATCAGAGTTGGCAGCATCTTCACCAAGTGCATATCAATGCTCCTGTTAAGGGGGTTAGCCGCTAACCCCAATGAAGACCATGCGATCAACATCAACCAACAAGATCAGAGTGGCGCAGCGGAAGCGAGTGTGGGCCCTAACCCACATGTTCAAGAGATCCTCAAGAATTATATCGATTGGTCTCGAGCATCTGAAGGTCAAAGCAACCAGTCCGCAAGTTAAAGCTGCCAGAGTCAAAGTTGAGCCGAAGAAGCTGTAAACAATGATAAACCAATCCTGTTTTCTTGTCGGCCTCCCCTTTAATCTCGAGGGAGAGATTCTGTTAAGGGGGTTAGATTTGTAACACCCTGAATTTGGGGGTATAAAATTTCTTTCCTAACATTCACCAAATTCAGGTGTTACTATCTCTTTTCTTTTCTTTCTTTTTCTTTTTCCTAATATAGTGAAGAATTATTTTACTTTATATCAATTTGTAAGACCAGTAAAGTGAAACCCTAGGGGACGCTTTGATTGTCGCATCATGCTGGAGTGCATTTATTTTCTATTTAACATATTGTCTTGGTGTGTATTCATTTAATTGGGTGCTCTTTCTTGTGTATAATTATGAATAGGAATAAAATAAAAGAATAAAAAGAGAAAATAGAAAAAAGGCCTTGCTTCCCCAAATTCCTTAGCCAGCCCAGCCCCTCACCTCTGGCCGGCCTGAGCGCGCGGCCCAGCTCCACCTCCTCGCCAGCCCGCCAGCAGCAGCGCGCGCTTCGCGCCTGGCCCACGCTGCGCTTCTTCCCCCAGCCCATCCCACACCGCACCGCGCCCCTGTTCCTGCGCCCGTGGCCCACCTTGTTCCCCTAGCGGCCCAGTCGGTTGTGTGGAGCGCCCCGCAGCCGCACTAGCGGCCCACCAGGTCATTCCCCCACCGCTGCACGCGCGAGGCCCACCCTTCTTCCCTTCACTCGCGCGCCCCCAGCCCAGCGCGCTGCGCGCGCTCGCCTAGGCGCCTGCGCAGTCGCCCGTCCATCCGCCGTGACCTGGTCCCACCCACCTGGCCGCCCCTCCACAGCTCATCTTCCCCAACCGCTCCCTTCGCTTTGTACGCACGCAGAACTGCTCGCCCAGCAGCCCTCTCGCTCGTCTCACCGTCGCGCACCCATGGAGCCGCCGACCTCTAGCCGAACCGCCCCTCCCAGCCCGTGCGACAGCGCTGCCCAGCGCCCTTGTCCTCACTGGCGTCCAAGCTCACCTCGCCGGAGTCGTCGTTCGTCACCGTGGTGAGCTCGCGTCCATCTTCCCTTGTCCCCCGTTCCCTTTCTCCTTCTTCCCCGGCGTGGCTTGCGCTCGGCATGGTAGTGCGGCCTAGTCTGCGCGTCCTCCCTCCTTTCCCCGGCGAGTCCGCGGCGCGCAGCGTGCCCCTGCGCGCGACCAGTCTCGCTGGCTCGGCGCGGTTAGGCGTCGCAGCCATGTCGGCCGGCCAGCAGCGCGAGGCCGAGCCCACCGGGTCACCCGACCCCTCCCTCGGTGCGACGGCCAGCGCCCTCGTCGGGCGAGTCCAAGGTCGTGTCCCACGCGCGGCGACCAACAGCCCCTGTCCTCCCCTTCGTGCACGAGTCCGCGGCTCAGCTGTCCGAGGCACAGTCCCTGGGAACTCGACGCCAAGCCCCTGCTCTCCTGCTCGTCATTACCCTCCCCGTCCCTCGGCCAGCGTCCTGGTCGGCTTCGGCGAACAACCAGCGAAGTCGTCCCTGTGCTAAGCCTCGACGTCGCCGGTTCTGAGTGGTCGTTGCGCAACCTGCGCGCCCTCGATCCAACCCTTGTGCGCGTCATTCGTTGTTCGTCGTCTAGCCATACACGTATCCTCGCTCGTCGAGTTGGACAACACGTGTCTACCCCTATGCATGGCCCCCGCATGGCGCGATTCGTTGAACCGCGCGTGCTGCAGCCCCAAACACATCCTCGCAGCTAGCGCATACTCATGTTCGCCTGCGCGTAGCCCGTCGTTGAGGCTCCGATGATGTCCGTCCCCCCTCGTACGTGTTTGTCTACCCCCCACCCCCGTCTACCCCCGTCTACCCCATCTACCCCCTGCACGTGCGCGCGTTGGCGCCGTTCGCACGTGTCATTGTTGCCGTTCGCGTGCGCGGTCGGTGCGCGCCGTCACCGTCCATTTGCGCTTTGTTGTGCACGCGATCCGCACACTTTAGTTAGTTGTTTCGCTATAATCGTTCATGCTTAGTAATTAATTGAATAATTGATAATAGCTTACGCAAATAATTTATGCTGACTAAAATCAACTTAGAAAATATAGTATTGCTTCATCATATCACCTATTTAATTAGTTATTTACTTATTCAATGCTCGTCGTTTACGTTGTTTCGCACAGTCGCGCGCGTTATTAAATCTGTTACGACCCTTTTCGCGTTACGTTAATTTCATAACAACGTCGTCAACATATTAATAATGTTATTTCATCACGTCACAAGTTTATATTATTTGATAAGCTATTAATTTTGTTTTATAGTCCTTAACTCGCGCTTTTATAAATAGTGGTTAACTTGATTAATACCAACTTAAGTGCTTCTTCCTTTAATTCGTGTCTAGTATAAGCACGTTATCTGTTAGCGAGCGTCGCGCGTTGTCGCGCACATTATTTCGTGTATCAGTCGTGTGCCGTGTGCGCGTCATCGTGTTGTTCGTGCCGTAGCGGTGTCGCGCGTGCTGTTCCACACGTGGTGGCGTGCTGATTCGCGCGTCATTCGTGTTGGTCGCGCGCGGTGTTTCGTGTGTTGTCAGCGTGCTGTGTCGCGCGTGTCCGCGCGTTGTTCGCGAGTGCCGCGCGTGCTGTCTGCACACATTGTCGCTCGATGTTCACGCGTATCGCATGTTATCCGCGCGTGAGATTAAGCCGTCTGCTTATAATCACTCATGAAAGTTAATTAACTATCTATATAATCGTCCACTATTAAGCTAGTAAGTTAGTCATAACTATATAGTAGTTTTAATCTACATTTGATGTCAATCAATGTAATTGTGTCGAATTGAAAGTTCTAACTAATACTTTTTATCGTAAACGTTATAACTTCTCGACCGCCGCGTTCCTTATCCTCGCGTAACCGTAGATGCGCTCTCTATCTTATATTGCTTGCTTTTATGACATTTTATATTTTATGGTGTAATGTTCTTATGCGTATATATATGTTTGTTTGTTCCTGTTTGTATTCGCTGTGCGTCGCGAATAGATTGCGATCCAACTCCGAGCTTCGAGGAATCGACGATCAAGCTTTGGCGACCAAATGACCCAGCTCTTCGAGTTCCACGAAGTTAAAGACCCTGAGCATCTGTTTGGTGAAGGCAAGTGTCCTCTGACCTATTATGTCCCATTTACTTTATAATTCATCAACCCGCATACCATGATCAACCTAAGGATTGACTAGCTTTGTATTTACCTTGTCCTTGATTACCTTTTGGGTTACTATGGTTAGCTTCATGCTATTGCTTTACTTTAATCAATGAACATGATGTGAACACTTATGATACGATGTTGTCTCTATGATTATGATGTTGGACTGGTGATATTTTAGGGGGTTCGAGCGGTTTCTCGAGTGCCTCTCCGTAAGGACCTGTTCGTTGGATGACCGCCCGGGAAAACAGTGCAACCATGAGGGTGGAATGGGATGCCCTTAGCTAACTAATTAGAGGAACTGGGGTGTAGTTCGCTTCGCCGTCGTGCCGTTAATGGGGCTCGGTGTATGCGGCTCGCTCTGCCAAGGTTGGTTCGCCCCTTGGGGAGGAGTGCGGTGCATTTAGGAAACCTAACAGGCGGCTACAGCCTCAGGGAATCTTTGTAAAGGCTTCGTAGTGAATCCCTGGCCATTCACCTCGGTAGTGAATAAGGGTCTTGCAAGCCCGGGCTAGAGAGGGAATCACGACTTGTGGGTAAAGTGCGCAACCTCTGCATAGTGTTATGAAACTGATATATCAGCCGTGCTCGCGGTTATGAGCGGCCAAGGGAGCTCCATGGATTAGAGATACTTTGATCAGAGATGGTTGGTTTACAGGTGGTGATGAGGATGATGGTTTTTGATTATGATTATGGTAATGGTAAGTGGTATTCTTTCCGTTTGGAAAGGGTACTTTGGGTTAAGAACTTGGATTAATGCTAAAACCTGGCTTTCTACTAGTAATAATAACCTGAGCAACTAAAAGCAACTGCTTGACCTAACCCCACATAAAGCTAGTCCACTACAGCCAAACGGGACATTTGCTGAGTACGTTGATGTGTACTCACCCTTGCTTTCACAAAACACCAGATTGCCTTTGGTGCAATCTATGCTCAGGTAAAGAAGAAGGCGTCGAGGCGGATCTCCAGGAGTTCCAGGACTTCGACGAGTTCGAGGATTAGGCTAGCGACCTCCCCCAGTCAGCTGCCTGTGGTGGGTTGTTTACGTTGTATACGTTTCGATTCTGTGTACTTTGATTTATATTATGTAAATGGCTCTAGTCTGTAATATTATTACTTACTCTTTATTGTAATTCGAAGCATTATGCTATGATGAGTCATTTATGTAATCGCTGTGTACGTGAATTTCTGATCCTGGCACGAACATAGTTCGCATTCGGTTTACCTTCTAAAACCGGGTGTGACAAAGTTGGTTACGTTAGGTGTGCTTTATGCAGTTTGACCATTTCTAGCATTTGCATAATGAGGACTCTAGGGAAAAGCCTCGTAGTGAGACCCTTGCCATTCGCCTCGGAAGTGAATACGGGTCTAGCTAACCCGGGCTAGAAGGGAATCGTGACTCATGGGTAAAGATGCGCCACCTCTACAGAGTGTAAAACTGATATATCAGCCATGCTCACGGTTATGAGCAGCCTGGACTCCTCACATGATAATCGAACTTGAAGATGGAAATAAATCGAGATCCGATGATCTGCCAATGGTTTGCTTAAGTGGTTTCACTTAATTATTTTTGATATACTCTTATACCTTTGTTTAATGAGAATACTTGGGATTCACACTTATTAGTAGGACATGTGTTGTTAATAAAATGTTGACCAACTAAAATGCCAATTGCAGTAAACTTTAGCCCTACCATGTTACCTTGCATTTCCCCCACTTGTTGAGCCCCAACCATAAGTGAGCTCACCCTTGCTTAAATTTTGATCAAAAGTTTGCAGATGAAGTTATGTTGCTGAACTCCAAGGATGCTAGTCTAGTGATACCCCCGGTCATCTTCCTGTGGATGGATGTCCATGTTTCGCTGTACTTTGATGAATATAGGTTAAGACATTTTGTCTGTTTGAAGTGTAATATGTTAATATAATCGTTATTTACGCTTTTATGCATTGTTCTTTTGATATATTACACCTGTGACGTCAACATATGTGTGCAAATAAATCCTGACACACATATGCTATGCATCCGGCTCTGCCCTCAGAAACGGGTGTGACAGAAGTGGTATCAAAGCAATGTGACCGTAGGTCGCTAGATTAGTTAGAAATGGAAAGCCCAGTCAGTCGTTCAAAACTTGACTTAATTGTCTCCATAAAAACTTACTTTATATCAAAACTCGTCTCTTTTATCTTCAACCCTTCTTGTCTGGTTCTTTGTCTATCAAAAGGTTCTAATGAGAAGCATTGCAAGATGATCAAGCTAGGATTGCGGAACTTGAAGCGAAGTTTGCCAGAAGAAACCCTTTCGAAGCTATCGACGATGCCCTATTCTCTGTCTTATCCCCACTCCGCAAGAAGTTTTGTTATGGATCCTTTGGATCCATTACCAGACTTCTTGGTTAGGTTGATAGGATTGTTCTTTAGTATTAAGATTTTCGACTAGATCGGTAAGGGCGATATTATATCATAGTGGTTTTGTAATCCCTAATATTGCTATATAACCCTTGACTTCTTATACTTTTGTTTTCTTGCCATTGTATTGCCATCCTTGCGCAATATCTACCTTGATATACTGAATTCTTTGTCTCCCTACTCCTACTTGATAATGCCTCTCTATTTTGTCTTCTTGATAATGCTTTCTCCCTAACTCACTTCATATCCTTGGTTGTATCATTTATCCTCACTTTAATAGTTCATGGTTATCTTATTTCTCTCTTGGCCACCAACAAATATGTCTTGTCTAACCCCTTGCTATTTCTTACCAGACTCCTTGACTTTATAATATCTTTCTTATTCCAAACCTTGTCTCACCTTTTGTTTTGGTTGAATGAGTAGAATTGGATTGTGTTGTGCTGGTTTGCTTGAGTTCATTGTCCTTTGTGTTCATGTTTGATTTGCTTCTTTGAAATGATTGTTGGTGTATTGTGTGACTTTTGTCCACAATGACATCAGTTAGCTAGGTAAAACCTTAGATAGATGGGTTTTCTCTGCTCTCTATAATCTGTCTTTGCTCAACCCTTTCGTCCCTTCCATTCTTCCATACCCATACAGATGTCAGACCTTGGAATGTCAACTACAAGTGATGTCATTAAATGCAAAGAATGCAGTGTGTTGGCAAGTCAAAACAACACTATAAATAAAACAGCTGATGAACAGACATTCAAGACACAAAAGGATACACAACCAAACCAACAGACAAGTGACCTTGGAACATGTTGTTGTTGTGAGTACTATGGAATTCCTTGTCACCAAATCAATGCAAATGAAAGTGAAACTACAAAACAGAAGAACCAGATTTTATTTTCTGGCATAAAAGACAGATGTCTCCCCCTGAACAACTAATAGCAGAGTCTCTCATACCTAATGCACTACCAGTTGATGAATTGCAAAGTATTCCAAAAAGGAAACATCACAAGGATGCCCAGCCCCAAGAAGAAACACAGGAGTGTTACATTGATGGATGGACTATTACTTGCACACAGTTTCAGCCTCGTGGTCACATTAGGTCCAAAAACAAAAAGGGAAACATGGAAAAAGTCAAGAAATAACTTCAAGAAAAGCTTGCTATCAATGCAGACGTGAAGGTCATTACTTCCGTAATTGTCCTGAGAAGAGTTCACTATAGATCACCTCTGAGATGAAGCTATCTCAGTCTTCAGACATGGAATATGAACAAAAATGCACAGAAACTTCCACCAACAACATAAAGACAACTCCACCATGTAACTCATGAAGTCATGCCTGCTTTGGCTGTGGTGATACCGACCATATTTTTAATAGTTGTCCTAAGAAAGATGTGGAGATCAATAAGGTCCAAAAGAAAAGACAACACCCTCAAACTCATGCAAAGAATAAACAACGGAAAAAGTCCATAGGAAGGATAAGTTATGCAGTGACAGGAACCATTCCTTATGAAAATGCAGTAATTTTTGGAACACTCGTCATTCACACAACTATCGCCACCGTGTTGTATGATCCTCGTACAACACATTCTTTTATCAGTGCTCAGTTTGCAACAAAGTATGATATCTTTAAGTGTCCCTTGAGATCAAGGATGACCATCAGTGCACCCGAAAGAAAAATGTTAGTAAACTACATGTGTCCAAATGTAAGTGTTAAAATCAATGGGATAGATTTTCTAGCTGATCTTATAGTGATATAATCAATGGGAAAGGATGTGATTCTTGAAAAGAATTGGTTACAAAGAACTAAGGCAGTAATCCAACATACTGAGAGAACCATGTGTTTGGAAACCCCATCTGGAGAAAGAATAGTAGTTGAAGACAATCGACCTCCAGCTCTGATTGGTGCATCTGACAAGGAAGAATAATACATCATTTAGCTAGGAGTATGTCTCACGAAGAAAAAATGTCAAGGTGTTGCCCCTTTCAAGATTTGTAATTTTGCTAAGTGATATATGAATAAATTTGGAGAATCTCTCGCACCTATTGTGTTTTGCCTCTTTATAAAGAAAATAAAGTATGGTGTCATATGCTATATGCAAACAATGTGATGCTCTATTCTAGCTAGTTGCCCTAAAATCCCGCTCAAGTATTTCTCTCAATTTGTGCTCAAAGAAATACTCTTGGATCAGAAGGATGATTTGGATATCATGCTCTGAAATCTATAAAGTTCAAAAGATCTTGGTTAAGGATTATAACACTTGTACACTCTTGTAGCATGATGAAGCTAGGCGGAATCGGAAATCATCCTTAACTAATCTTATCTTGGAAATCGAAAAGTTGTGTTCGCTCTTTATCTTAATGTCATACAAGCCTCTTATACAGTCTGTCTCACTAAATCCTTTACCCTCTGACTAGATGATGAACCCCAATGGAAATGAAGTAAATAATGCCAACGATAATACTCCTACCTTAACGACTATGAACGAGAAAAATGAGTCAGAGAGATATTTGATGAACGGAATGAAGAACAACAAAAGGAATAGAAAAATGTTTGGATACATGATTAGTCCACCTCAACCACAAGCAAAAGCCACGAAACACATGGATACCCAAACAGAAGAATCAAGTCAGGCTCAGCTATATAAGATACAAACACCCAGTCAACCCTCACCCCCTGTTGGTCAAGCAAAGTTGACTCGCAAAGAACTCAAAGCAAGAGCTTTCTACTACTGCAAAAATGAAGGACATATTATTCGCCAATGCCCTAAGACACGATTTGACTGACTAGAGAAGAAGACTGCAAAGCAAGACCCAAGCTATAATCCAGAAGATCAACCGATTTATAAGTACGATGATTAGTATATATTGCAGAATGAAGAAACAATAAGTTCTTTACATTTAGAAGAGTTAAAGTGTGAACCAAGAACCTACGAGTAACCATATATCACCATTGTTTTCTTGCTAGCCTTCCCTAATCTCGAAGACGAGATTCTTTTTAACGGGGGTAGATTTTGTAACACCCTAAATCCATCTATTAAAGTTAACTTAGTTTATATTATTAATTTCCAGTAAAAAGAAAAATATTTATGTTTTTAAATAATGAAATGGTGATATAAACAAATTGAACAATTTCTTGATAAATAAAATTTATCAAGTGTTTATGCATCCATTTTTTAGAATTATTTTTTGTTTGTTCATAAAGCGCAATGGTTTCATTTTAATTAATTCTTCGTGTGTAAAGCCCAATTTATTACAAAATAATAGATTTTGGTCTAAAAATAATCATTCCAATAATGGAGTATTTCTTAAGTATAAAATATTATTTAGTTTTTTTGAATTTATTGAAATATTTGAATATATATATATATATATATGCTTCAAGAAAAAAATAAGAAAAACAAATACAAAAGAAGGAACGCTTGGTTCTTTTTCCAGGGCCAATCCATGTTCCATGCTCGACATTTTTTTAGAACTAGCACTCGCTTCTCTCTTCTTTCCCTTGTCTATGCGCAGTGGACCCCACCTGACAGGTCTTTTCTCCCAGCCGATGCCTTCTTCTCCGGTTCGTTGGAAACTTCGCCGTCAGCACCATTTCTACTCGCTAGCTTCTTCTCGATCGGCCATTCAGCTTTGCAAAGTGGAGTAACCAACGTCGCTCAGTCAAATTAACGCCACGTCGCGCTGTTTCCCTTCCTTCCCATTAACGTGTTGGATCTTTTATGGGCTTAGCCCATTTATTAAATAAACTCTATGGTGTGTAATAGTGTAGAATACCAATAGTACTATATTGGAAGTCCAATGGTCTTTTAGCTTAACTTGTATGGTGGGAATTATTTCAACTAACTTGAGAAGTCAAAAAACGGACAAGGGCATGCCACACGCGCGCGCGCCGCCGCCGGGCCAGGCTCGAGCGTGGCGTGGCGTGCAGGCGGCGAGCGGGCGTGGTGTGGTTGTGTTGATTTTTAGCACTCATTAACCGCGGGAGTTTCAACTCCGGATTAAGCCTTTCAGCTGCGTGTCTCTTCGTCAGCTGCATGCGAGACCTTTGTCCTTCAGCTGTCCGTCTCCTGGCGTGCCGCATGCGACCCTTCTCCTTCAGCTTCCCTCTGCGAGAGGTTAAGTAGAGGAGAATCCCTGGCACTTGGTACACGAGAACAGAACCATTTCAGAGTCACAACCCAGCCGCAAGTGAGAGTATTCCCGTCTCGTGACTCTGCGCGCACAGAGCAGCGAGAGGGTAGTTGCCTCCGAAGCCCTTGCCGTTCGAGACCTTGCACGGGGGATCGGCAATTAGGTTTTTGGAAACGTCTACGCGACTGCCCAAAACATCTTCTTCCTGGCGACATGACAAACTCTCGGGTTAAGCCTTTCAGCTGCCTGTCTCTTCGTCAGCTGCATGCGAGACCTTTGTCCTTCAGCTGCCCGTCTCCTGGTGTGCCGCATGCGACCCTTCTCCTTCAGCTTCCCTCTGCGAGAGGTTAAGTAAAGGAGAATCCCTGGCACTTGGTACACTAGAACAGAACCATTTCAGAGTCACAACCCAGCCACAAGTGAGAGTATTCCCGTCTCGTGACTCTGCGCGCACAGAGCAGCGAGAGGGTAGGTGCCTCCGAAGCCCTTGCCGTTCGAGATCTTGCACGGGGGATCGGCAATTAGGTTTTTGGGGAGCATCTACGCGACTTCCCAAAACATCTTCTTCCTGGCGACATGACAAGGGAAGCTGGACAACTATCTGGATCATCAGAGCGCATGTAAGGGTATGATCAGTTTATTTCCTTACTGTTTTACGTTCTGCAGATTATATATGTTTCATATATTCATCTGTGCTGTTTTATATATAGCAATGATTTTATCTTATCTGTTCTGTCTTATTATAATATGATAGATCTGTCTGTTTTAATTTTACAGTCATGCTGTTTATGTTTCTATCTGTTTATTTTCAATTGTTCAGTCAGTTTATATGTTTATCGTATTTATATGATTCATATGCTTTGTGTTCTCATGATCCATATTTTTATGGATATATTTGAGATCACAATTTCTATGGTTAATTATCTTTTATATGTCATCATCATAATTTTAATTTATGGAATTAAAATGATACGGAAAATGCCTATAATTCTAACAATCCAAAAACCTAAGGTTAGGCATTTTTCTGTCAGAGGTTTTGCTGCTGTGCTAAAGCCTGATCCTTTTGGTGGTAAAAACTTCTTGATCTGGAAAGCTAAAATGGAATTGTGGCTTACTGCAATGTCTTGTTTTCATGCCGCTGAGGGCAAGCCTGTCAACTTAACTCCTGAGGATGAGGCTAAGTTTAAGGCTGAAGACAACCTCTTTCGAGGAGCAGTAATTAGCGCACTTGATACTAAATTCCAGAAAAGCTATATCATCCTACAGGGAAAGAGCTATGGGATGCACTTGTTGGAAAGTTTGGAGTAACTGATGCTGGTAGCGAGCTGTATCTCATGGAGCAGCTGTATGACTACAAGATGGTTGAGAACTGATCTGTAGTGGAACAGGCTCATGAGTTTCAGGCACTAGCTAAGGAACTCGAACTTTTTCCTTGTCCTTTGCCTGACAAGTTTGTGGCTTGCGGTATAATCACAAAGTTGCCACCTTCTTGGAAGGACTTTGCTACCTCTCTCAAACATAAGAGACAAGAGTTCAATGTGGAAGAGCTCATTGGTACTCTTGATGTTGAGGAAAGGGCTAGAATAAAGGACAATGGAAAAGGTGTGGAGACCTCTACTGCTAATGTGGTGCAGAAGAGAAACTCCCGCAAGTTCAACAAGAAGAAAAACCAGAACAAACAAGAGAATACAAATAAACCTGTTCAAACAACATAGTTTAAAAAGAAGAACAACAACAACAAGGGAAAGGGAGGATGCTTTGTCTGTGGCAGTAATCAACATTGGGCTAGAGAGTGCCCTGATCGCAAGTTCACACAAGACAAGAAATCAGCTAATGTTGTAACCACTGAAACTGAAGATGGAACATCGGGGTATGGTAACTCTTTACCATTTGTTCTCTCAGTTTGTAATTCACCTGAGTGGTGGATGGATAGTGGTGCAAATATTCATGTGTGTGCTGATGCCTCTATGTTCACTTCATATCAGGTCGGGAGGTCTGGTGCCTTGTTAATGGGAAATGGGTCGCGTGCTCATGTTCTTAGTGTTGGTACGGTCATTCTGAAGTTTACTTCGGGAAAGACGGTGCCATTGAAGAGCGTGCAGCATGTGCCCTCTATCAAGAAGAATCTCGTTAGTGCTTCGATGCTATGTCGAGATGGATACAAAGTTGTTCTTGAGTCTAATAAATGTGTTGTGTCGAAACATGGTACTTTTGTTGGTAAAGGATATGACTGCGGAGGCTTGTTCCGCTTATCCCTACATGATGTGCGTAATAAAATGGTTAATTCTGTTCATTTTTCTGATGAGTCAGATTTATGGCATTCACGTTTTTGTCATGCAAGCTTTGGCTGTCTTATGCGGTTAGCAAATCTAAATCTAATTCCAAAATTTAATTTGGTCAAAAAGTCTAAGTGCCATGTGTGTGTTGAATCAAAACAACCCCGCAAGCCTCACAAGGCTGCTGAGGCGAGGAGTTTGGCACCTCTAGAACTTGTTCATTCTGATCTGTGCGAGATGAATGGAATTTTGACCAAAGGTGGTAAAAGATACTTTCTCACTTTTATAGATGACTCCACTAGATTTTGCTATGTGTATCTCTTAAAAACAAAAGATGAAGCGTTCAATTATTTTAAGACCTATAAAGCTGAAGTTGAGAACCAACTTGAGAGGAAAATAAAACGTTTAAGGTCCGATCGAGGTGGAGAATATTTCTCTAATGTGTTCGATGAGTTTTGTGTGGAACATGGTATTATTCATGAGAGGACACCGCCATTCTCACCACAATCCAATGGGATTGCTGAAGGGAAAAACCGCACTCTAACAGATTTGGTGAATGCCATGTTGAGTACAACAGGATTATCCAAGGCATGGTGGGGTGAGGCGATTTTGACAGCGTGTCATATCCTGAATAGAGTTCCAACAAAGAACAAAGAGATCACACCATTTGAGGAATGGGAAAAGAGAAGATTAAATCTCTCATATTTGCGCACTTGGGGTTGTTTGGCTAAAGTGAATGTGCCAATCAACAAAAAGTGTAAACTTGGGCCTAAAACTGTTGATTGTATATTCCTTGGGTACTCTTTTCACAGCACTGGGTATAGGTTCTTAATTATAAAATCTGATGTGCCTGATATGTATGTTGATACTATCATGGAATCAAGAGACGCAACATTTTTTGAGAATGAGTTTCCCATGAAGAATACACCTAGTGATACAAGTCATGAGACTATAATTCCCCATGAGCACGAACTGTCGATTCCTATAGATCATGCTGAGGATTGTCATGTGCACATCCCTGAGGCTATAGTCACTCGAAAGAGCAAGAGACAGAGGGTTGCAAAATCCTTTGGTAATGACTTTATAGTGTACCTTGTGGAAGACACACCAACTACCATTAGTGAGGCATATTCCTCTCCTGATGCTGACTTATGGAAGGAAGCAGTAAGGAGTGAGATGGAATCTATTATGTCTAATGGAACTTGGGAGGTCGTTGACCGTCCTTATGGTTGTCAACCTATAGGTTGCAAATGGATCTCCAAGAAAAAGCTTAGTCCTGATGGTACAATCGAGAGGTACAAGGCAAGGCTTGTGGCCAAAAGGAGGGTGAAGATTTCTTTGATACCTACTCACCAGTGGCTCGATTGACTACAATTCGCACATTAATAGCCATGGCAGCCTCTTATGGTCTTATCATTCATCAGATGGATGTTAAGACAGCTTTCCTAAATGGAGAGTTGGATGAGGAGATCTATATGGATCAGCCAGAAGGGTTCATTGCGGATGGTCAAGAGAACAAGGTGTGCAGGTTGATAAAATCATTGTATGGCCTAAAACAAGCACCTAAGCAATGGCATGAAAATTTTGATAATACCCTTACAGCTGCTGGCTTTGCTGTAAATGAATCTGACACGTGTGTGTATTATCGGTATGGTGGGGGTGAGTCTGTTATGCTGTGCCTTTAAGTTGATGACATCTTGATCTTTGGATCAAATCTCAATGTGATTGAGGAAGTTAAAAATCTTCTATCGAGCAATTTCGAAATGAAAGATTTGGGAGAAGCTGATGTCATTCTAAACATCAAGCTTGTTAGAGAAGCTAATGGTGGGGTAACTTTGTTACAATCCCATTATGTGGAAAAGGTATTGCGTCGCTTTGGTTTTAGTGATTGTGATCCTGCTCCAACACCTTATGACCCTAGTGTGCTATTGAGAAAGAATCGGAGAATAGCAAGGGATCAATTGACATACTCCTAGATCATTGGCTCGCTCATGTACCTTGCAAGCGCAACAAGGCCAGACATCTCTTATGCTGTGAGTAAGCTGAGTCGGTTTGTGTCGAAACCAGGAGATGATCACTAGCGTGCTCTTGAGAGAGTGTTGCGGTATTTGAAAGGTACTATGACATATGGTATTCATTATACTGGAAACCCAAAAGTGCTGGAAGGCTATTTTGATGCCAACTGGATTTCTGATGCTGATGAGCTTTATGCCACAAGCGGATATGTGTTTCTGTTTGGAGGTGGCGCTGTTTCTAGAAAGTCTTGCAAGCAGACTATCTTAACGAAGTCTACAATGGAAGCAAAACTCGTAGCATTAGACACTGTTGGGGCTGAGCCCGAGTGGCTTCGTGATTTCCTATTGGATTTACCAGTAGTTGAAAAACCAATACCGACTATTTCCATGAACTGTGACAACCAAACTGTGATTACAAAGGTTAATAGTTCTAGGAATAACATGAAGTCTACAAGGCATGTTAAGAGGAGATTGAAATCTGTCAGAAAGCTGAAAAACTTTGGAGTTATAACGGTGGATTATGTCCACACATCGAATAATCTGGCAGATCAATTCACTAAGGGTCTATCACGCAATGTGATAGAAACTGCATCGAGGGAAATGGGTATGAGACCGATGTGAAATCTACTCTAGTGGTAACCTGCTCTATGTGATCGGAGATCCCGTGAAGTAGAGTGGAGAAACAAGCTAGGAGTAGGTTGTGAGGAAAGATCCCTTCTTTAATTCATTTATGATGCACATCTTTCCTATCTGTAAGGCAGGATGGTATTTACCTTAATGTATTCCAAGAGTCTTATAAAGGTGAGATGTCCTACAGAACATCTTCTGAGGAATACACCTATATGAGTCAGACTGCTGGTCACAGTCTATGGGCTTGGGTAATCCCTAAATACTCATGAAAGGCACTGAAGTGTGACTTATATGCTTCTAAACAGCGGGAATACCCTTTTGCAGCCTAGTATCAGCAAAGGATTTGAGTGAATCTCACTTCGCACAAAACTGTCAATTCAAGGCTTAGTCCATTGTTCAGTTGTGAATGGGTGAAACTCTCATTCTAGATGGATGTTCAACTTAACAGTCTCCATAGAAACACCAGTATATCAAAGGATTGTGATTCTGATACTTCATCATTACAAACCCTAGAGTTTGGTGGGGATTCACTACAACCTTTTATGCCTTCTATGACGAATATACAATGACACCATACACATTTGTCACAAATTAGTTCTGTTTATGACGTTTTATGAGAGCTAACCCAACATAGTGACGCAAAAAAATTCTTCGTCATTAAAGTCGTCATAATTTGGAATAATCAGATCTTTGTGACGATATTTAATGACAGTACTGAATTGTCATAAGAGCGAATCGTCACAATACCCTTTTATGCCATAACCGTGACGATATAGTATGTCATATCATGTTTTGTCATAACTTTTATTATCTTAATACAAATAATAATGTAAAATCTATTTTTACATGCACAAGTATTTATGTGCATATTTGGACGCATATATCGTTGCTCTGTTTCAAAATTACTTTAAAAACGCCTGGACAAGGTTCGAACTTAAAACATTTCAAATACAGAAAATGTTCCAAACCACTGGTCGTGCTGCCGTGGTGGCCCTCGGACATGGTGACGCCATTGTGGGTGCCCCTAGATTTGGTCGCGCTGTCATGGGAGAGAGAGATCCATGGGATTGAAGTCCCAGCAATGGAGGTCACGGCCTTTGTTAGGGGTCGTCGTTGAGTAGATTTCTTTGACTTCGGGTGAGCTCCATGTCCATGGCACACGGGTGGGGAGACAGATCGATGGGTAATGTAGATGACGACTAAGAAATGTGAGCCATATGCTATCTTGTATTGACCAGAAGCGAACGAGGACACAAAAGTACAATACATTAAAATCCAAGCTTTATTCAAAATGAAGGACTCATCGCAATGGTTACAGTCCTGTTTATCCCTATGGTCTTAAAAGTTCGATCCTAGGTGCTCCTGTTTTTTGAATCTTTTTTGAAGTGACAAAATTTTTTATGCTTTTTGTATGAAGATCTAAACAATATTTGTGTAGTTGAAGATCTAAATATTTTTTTATAGTTTTGTATAACAACCGGGAAAATATTAACAAAGAAATATGGCCATGGTGTAGGCGTACGATGAGTCTCCACTTAGGCCCTGTTTGACATAGCTTCAACCCCAAGAAATTTGGTAGAGCAGGTCATTAGGTACCCCAGAAAATCGTGGAGAGTTATAAGCCATTAAAAGATATTTAGATAAGTCATTTTATTTACTATTTAGATTTAAAATATTTTTTACAACTATTTAAATTGATATTATAAATTATAGCTACACGGTGGAGCTAGAACCTTAAGTCATCCCAAACACCCTCTTAATTAAAGTTTAGTCTATGTCACTTCAGATCGCCACATCTATCACTTTGAGTCATGGTGTTGCATACTTTACCATATTTTGAACAAAAAATATTTACTAAGTTTTACCATGTCCATTTTCATCCACCGTGAGATAAGTGGTCACGGTGTAGACGTACGATAAGTCTCCACTTAATTAAGCGGTGTTTGGTTCTAGAGACTAAAGTTTAGTCCATGTCACATTAGATCGTCACATCTTTCACTTTGAGTAATGGTGTTGCATACTTTAACATATTTCAAACGATACATCTTAACTGAGTTTTACCATCTCCACTTAATTAAGGAGTGTTGGGTTCTATAGAATAAAGTTTAGTCCATATCACATCCGATATTTATTTAGAGCTATATAATTATTATATAGTATAAGATCAATATATGTACTAATTAAAAAGACAAAATACTTTATTATCATAGTGTGGAGAAAAAAGCAAAAAATGTTGCAGCTTAAGCAGGACAGCCAAATTATTTAAATGTTCCTAAACCAAATTCTTTAAACGTTCCTAAACTATTTGTTCCTAAACGTTCATAAAGTAAGATTCGTGAGGGTCCCTTTATATTAGTAAAGATTTGTCCTATATTTGTGCTCCAAACTTTACATATATTTTCCATCTTAGATTACGTTTCCCTTCAAATTATATTGGTAAGTATTTTATTTTCCCAAAATTACCGGTGTAGACACAGCCTCCAATATCGTATACTCCATGCCTCCCATCACGCCTCATCCGCCTGATTCATCGCAGGTGTGGGAAACATGGTTGCTGTCGGCGAACGGCGTTAACAGCCGCACCTCCGTTCCTCCGGGCGTGCCTCCGTTCCTCCGGCTGCGCCCCCGCTCCTCCGACCGCCCCCGGTACCTCTGGTTGACCTCGCCCCCATTCCTCCGGCTCCGCTTCGTGTTCTCCGGCCTCGCCCCTGTTCATCCAACCTTCGGTTCTAGCCCCTCGTGAAGGTAGGCCAGCCTGGGTATGTAGAATTTGGATGTCAGTTTCCTTATATTCCACATCGGTTGCATTCGACCCGTGCATAAGGGTGTGCAACCAGTTCATTGGAACATGGCCCCAAATTTTACTACATTAGCTCATTTAGGATTGGAGGCATACTGTTTTATCACTTGCAGTTCAATTTTTTTCCAAGATATTGATTCACTTCGTGGCTGCAGTAGCCTACGTCATTATGTTCATGACGTTTCTCCTTTTAGTCTTTAGATCACAATCACTCACCCACCCTCAACAATTCGTCAATTCACTGATGAACAATCTGTAATCGCCAAAAGTCAGGAGGGGCTGGCCGAAAGCAACTATATAGCATAGAGGGTCAGACAGCAGTAGCAATTAATCTTCTTTCAATTTTAGTCCAATTCTATAATCTATGTTTCTATTATTTTTATTTCATATGATCTATGATGAATAAGTATAACTTGAATAGTGAATGTGTGCCTGGCTGCATATATATTGCTCTAGTATACCTTCTTTAGACATATTTTTATATAATACCTAGGTCGACCGTTGTATCTAATGGTCGTTGATCCGGTGACCTCCCCCACAACAACTCTACCCAAAGACTACGATGGCTCTAGGGAAGAGGTCCACATGGACCTCACGGAAACCCGAAGGTTATTTACTCTTTATGGCAATACCTTCTTTATTTAATATTTATTTTGTTTCAATATTGTATGCCTTTATTTTACTTTGTGTTACATTAACAGAACTTGTGCCAACTGATTACGAGAAAATAAGGGCTATGAATATGATGAAGAACAATCAATTGTTTCAACGGCTAGGCCTTGGACAATTGAAATCACTGGTGACTGCTACAGCTGCAAACAACAAAGAAGACTGTCCTCAGCAATCAGAGAGTTTATATGATGGTGAAAACACTGACAATTCTAATGAAGAGGTCACTACAGTACTTATTAATTCTTAGCTTCTCAATTATCTATCTTTAGTTTTGGGTTCACAATGAATTTGATATGCATATCCTTATTGTATTCTACATATTCAGGAATCCCAATGTACTAACGGTGGTTGTGCCAACATCTCCAATGATGGTGATCAGATCTCAACAAAAGTAACAAGAGGAAATAAAATAATTGTGGCACCTACGGAGGAGCGAACAATTAGAGTCACTAGGCAAAGAATTGCTAAAGTAAACCAAGAAAATAGCCACAACCTGTCTATTCATAAACAACTCAGTTCATGTCCTGCTACAAACCATGATTCGATAGAAACTCTTGTTGTTCCTACACAACCTAGTTCAAATGCCACCATAAACAATAACACAACACATAACGTAGATAATGCTATAGAGCCTAATTCTCTGATATAGGAGGAGAGTGATAACCACAATGCAGTTGAAGGTAACTAAACATTTTAACTGTTTAGACATTGAACTATCCTTGAGCAAATAACTTTTATGTTTTCCAGCATTAGTTTAGGTAACTAGTATAACTTAAATTTGAACAAAATTACTCATATGTTTTTGTATGATTTATGGCAACTAATTCTTAGTTATATGCAGCATCACACATATCAACAAGTTTTTGTGTCCTGACCAGGAACAATAGATATCATACCAAGGAGAAAAAGTATGGGCTAACAACTTGAATCGTTAAGCAGAGGACTAGGAATGAAGATTCCAATCCAAATTACTGAAGGGAGCAAGAGGCCAGAGCCACCCATTCAAGCTGCTAAGTTTGCATCAGAGGGGGGAATCACATTGAGGCAGCACATTCCAATATTTCACCACTGGAAGGAGTACAAGAAGAAAGAGAATGAACCTACAATAAGAAACTATATTGGAAAAGATATTGTAAGGTACTTTTACTCATTTGTCAAGTTACATTTCATTGACATTTTCAATTATCGTTGAAATTGTTTCTACTTTACTAGGCTCAATTCACCTTGGACAATGATAGCAAGGCAGTGGAAGATGCATGTCTAGATATGCTAAAGGGTGGACAATGCCAAATGAGGTATAGACTAAAACAAAAGTATTTCAATGGGATACCTGCTAATCAAGTGAGGACTACATCACCTATTTCAAGCATGTCTGATGAGGACTGGAGAAAGTTGGTGGAGAAGTGGTCTACCCAAAACACAAGGTTTTTGCAATAAATCTTCACTAGCTTGCATTGTACTATCTTTAATGCTTGAAGTGAAATCATGGATATCCTTATGAATTTTACCTTTCCTATTTTGACATTTCGTCCCAAATAATTTATGTCCACATTAAGTGTCTACCTTTTAGATAATGGAACATTGATCTAGCTTTTGCACCATCCTAGGTGAGTGTAGCCAATAAACAGTACATATAGTTCAGATTCTGCAACATAACTAAAAACATCAAATAAAGTAGCACATAGAGAAAACCAATACAATAATTAAATAATGTAGACTCTGAAAACTGCTATACTATTTCACACTACTTATTGTACATATTATTTCTAACATGTTGATTTAATGTACAGGATAGTTGTATGAAGAATAAACTTAATCGTGAAAAAGTACAGTATCAACAATGCATAGGATCCCAATCATATATTGCAAAAGCTTATTTACTGGTAAGAAAATCATCATTGGTTACTGAACTGCATAGTTGACAAATCTCTAATTGTTTAATGCTGCCAATAAATTCAATTTTAACATCTCTATTTACTCATAAAGTTGTCCCCTAATTTATTGGTAAGAAAATGAGCATTGGATGTCAGAGCAGTTTCCTAGGCCTTCAGAGAAGTTTGACTAGCTTTCAGTCAATATGTCCACAATTCTATGTTGTAAATTATAGATCATTTTGATAACAGTAGCAAATATGTCTTCTAGTTTTATTTATTGGAGTTTGCTTCCTCTGTTCATTATGGCTGCATTGCAACTAGTACCTCAGGGAAAGCAGCCCAATGCCAAGCTATAGAGAAAGCAGCCTGCTGCTATCCGACAGCATGCTGCCATCACTGTCTTTGATCTTTTTAGATGATGAATTAGCACTGCTCATATCTACTAGAAATATTATTTCATTCAACCAATTTAGTACTGTCCATATCTAAAATGTATTGTAAATCTTTTAGCAAATGTTCAATCTTCAATAAATGTCATATTGAAATTTATAAATCTGACTTGTACATTATGTGTCAAGGTCTCTATTCTCACCGGATTCATTTTCTCACTTTAGAAAGAAGAGAAATATAAGGATGCTGAACCGAGTGCAATAGATCTTTTCAAGGACATGCATTGCAGCAAGAAGAAAGGTTTTTCTGAAAATGTAAAGAAAGCAATTGTGAGTACTCGTTTGCTTTTATGTTTGTTCTGAAAAATTATAACTACGACTATGTTATACTAACAAATAATATTTATAATAGGTTGACATGGAAGCAAGGGTGACAACACCAGTTGAGGATGGACAACAACAAAAGTCTCCTATAGAAGTTGTTTCTGAAGTGCTATGGGGCTCCAGTTTATTTCTACAGAATGTTGGTCTGCAAGATAACTCCAAGAAAAGCTCCACAACAACTGTTTTTGCTAAGGTTCAAGAACTTCATAATCAATTGGAGTCTGAGAGGCTAGAAAAAGATGGGCTTCAAGAAGAAGTAGAAACCTTAAAGGCTCAGGCACAGGCCTCAAAGGAGACCATGGACAATATGAAGAGATCGATGGAAGAAAATAACAGTCTCCTCCGTCAACTGTTGAGCTTCAATCGAAGCCAAACGTCCCCATCTTAAGTCTGCTATAGTATCATGTTATATTAGTTCTGGATTCAGGTTTTATAAATTTGGAATATGTTTAAAACTTTCATACTTTGAGTTGAAGTTATAGGATTTCCTTTGTATTTTAAGTTACATGATCTACAATCATATGATTTGAAGTTATAAAAGTATCTCTTGTATGAATTGTGTGAATGTTGAACTAAATAATTCAATGTTTTGGTTATTAGCATGTGATTTCATAATATTCCATGACGCTATGAATTGATCACGCCTTATGATGAAAAATCCGTCATAAATATATCGCAATGTCATCGTACTTTGTGATGAAAAAAATCGTCACAATTATATTGCCACGTCAGCTGCCACCTCATTGATATTTATGACAAACATTTTTGTCACATCATTTTGCCACATCATCTGCCATGTGGCATGCCACGTAATAACATCTGTGACGAATGAAATCGTCACAACATTTTCGCCACATCACCTACCACGTCAACTGCCATGCCATCTCGCCACGTAATCAGCCACGTGGCAAGGCACGACTACATGAATTGTGACGTATTTAGACATAATTAGTGACGAATTTGAGTGTCATAGAATTAGTGACGTTTGTAGTTTGCGTCATAAACTATTATGACGCTTTTTTGTTATTCGTCATAGTACTCCATTTAACACGCACCTTCTGTGACGATGTAATTTTCGTCACAATGATGTCACCAACATGTAAGGTATGACAAAAATACTGTTGTTTGTGATGTAATGTTAATGTCACAGAAGGTATAAAAGGTTGTAGTGATTGTTGGATCTTTTATGGGTTTGGCCCATTTATTGAATAAACTCTATGGTGTGTAATGGTGGAGAATACCAATAGTACCATATTGGAAGTCCAAGGGTCTTTTGGCTTGACTTATATGGTGGGAATTATTCCACCTAACTTGAGAAGTCAAAAAACGGACAAGGGCATGCCACACGCGCGCGCCGCCGCCGCCGGCGGCCGGGCCGGGCTCGCGCTCGGGCTCGGGCGTGGCGTGACGTGGCAGGCGGCGAGCGGGCGTGGTGTGGTTGTTTTAATTTTAGCACTCATTAACCGCGGGAGTTTCAACTCCAGGTTAAGCCTTTCAGCTGCCTGTCTCTTCGTCAACTGCATGCGAGACCTTTGTCCTTCAGCTGCCCGTCTCCTGGCGTGCCGCATGCGAACCTTCTCCTTCAGCTTCCCTCTGCGAGAGGTTAAGTATAGGAGAATCCCTGACACTTGGTACACGAGAACAGAACCATTTCAGAGTCACAACCCAGCCGCAAGTGAGAGTATTCCCATCTCGTGACTCTGCATGCACAGAGCAGTGAGAGGGTAGGTGCCTCTGAAGCCCTTGCCGTTTGAGACCTTGCACGGGGGATCGACAATTAGGTTTTTGGGGAGCGTCTACGCGATTGCCCAAAACATCTTCTTCCTGGCGACATGACAAGGGAAGCTGGACAAGTATCTGGATCATCAGAGCGCAGGGAGGGTATGATCAATTTATTTCCTTACTGTTTTACGTTCTGCAGATTATATATGTTTCATATATTCATCTGTGCTGTTTTATATGTAGCAATGATTTTATCTTATCTGTTCTGTCTTATTATAATATGATAGATTTGTCTGTTTTAATTTTACAGTCATGCTGTTTATGTTTCTATCTGTTTATTTTCAATTGTTCAGTCAGTTTATATGTTTATCGTATTTATATGGTTCATATGCTTTGTGTTCTAATGATCCATATTTTTATGGATATATTTGAGATCACAATTTCTATGGTTAATTATCTTTTATATGTTATCATCATAATGTTAATTTATGGAATTAAAATGGTACGGAAAATGCCTATAATTCTAACATAACGCCAGTAGTTTCCTCTTCGTCGTGTCTGCTATGTGCCATTAATGGCTGAGACCGTTTCTTTGATTCATTAGCATTGTTCTTCAATCTGCATCAATGGAGCAACATATTCGACCGCGAATCTATCCCCTCTGCTCGGCCTATATAAGAACACCGCAAGCCGTGTCTTCCTTCCCCTACCGTGTCATGTTGTTTCTCCCATACGCGCTTGCTCTGTTTCCACGCCGTGTAGTGTTGCGGCGTCGCTCTCGCTGTAGTTCATGCACCTGTCGCGCTGTTGCGAAGACCACACCCACAATCGCCTCCTCGTCGTGACTGAGCATGCTCTGATCGTCTCTATTACTTGCCACCAAGTTCCTTGTCAGCCGATGCCAGTGCAGATCCCACTGCCGCACGCCCGTCATACCTGCTCTACTTGCTGCTTCGTGCGCCGCTCGCTGGTGCCACACCGTTGAGCCAGCGTTCGTTCCCTCAGCTGCTGCCGCGCCGATCGCCGTTGTCGTATCTCTTTGCATGCTGCTGTCATGATACTACGCCGAGGTCCCTGCTGCGCGCACGATCTCGCCTACGACATTTCTCACGTCGCGACTCGCGACATCGTTTGTTTAGCTCACCATCGTCGTCGTGTCATGCTACTCTCCATTTGCGCGTCGTGCCATCGAAGTCGCGCCCACTTTGCCGAAGACCTCCCTGACATTCTCCTCTACGCCCAGGCTCATGTGTGCCTGCTCGTCGTTGTCTCGCTTCGCTTTGTCGTCGTTCATCTCGCCTCGCCATCGATATTCTTCGCGTGCCAGAGCTCTCTGTTCGCTCGCCTAACGAGCAAATCCGCCCTCGCTCTCTACTGCCCAGCATCGAACGTCGTCCGTGTTCGACGCCGGGAATCCCACGTCCTGACTATGACTTCGCATCGCCATGAACAAGGTAGAAGACAAGATTTATTTTTGCTATCTACCCCTTTGTCGACCCCTTTAATTTTGATCTAGCCCCGCACTAATTTATTTTAAATAAAATAATATTTAGCAAATTAATTATTGTTTTGTTAATCTAAGTATGTGATTAACCTATTTATATATGCGTTTTTAGTAGTTTGCGTGCTCTCGTAAATTAATTTAAATTATGTTTTCTGTAGTCAATTTATGGGTAGTTTTCTAATTATGAAGCTAAAAAGAATTTTAGTTCACCTTTTCTTAATCAAACATACTAGATAAATAATTATATAATTACCTTTTTAAGATTTGGATTCAAGTATTTCATATTAAATATGTGTACGCTAGATATGGATCTCTAATATAGCTTAATAAGTGCCCACATAACTAAAATGATAGATTAAATTTAGTTGAACATAATTTCATTTCAAATGATTTAGATCATATGTTCCTAAATTGATACTAAATATAATCAATAGATTAATTATCTTTTCTTATAATTTATTAATTAGACTTATATTTCAGTTTGTCCATAACTAGTAATATAAGCGTGATTAATCTATTCATCAAATTGAATCCATATTATTTATATATATCACTTAGTTTTTCCTAAAGGATAAAATAAAAAATTTAGTG
This sequence comes from Zea mays, assembly GCF_902167145.1. Classification (NCBI taxonomy): domain Eukaryota; kingdom Viridiplantae; phylum Streptophyta; class Magnoliopsida; order Poales; family Poaceae; genus Zea; species Zea mays. The sequence continues at coordinate 38,673,404 of NC_050104.1, read as the reverse complement.
CTCATGTTCTTTTTATAATTCAAATGTTAGTTTATGTATTGATTATAAATATAGCTTTGTTGATAATAACATAGGCTATGTAAAAGTGGAGATAATTAATTGTTTCATTATCTCTTACATAAAATATATTTAAGCCATTTGTATTCTTAATAAAAATATAAAGATAATATTTGGTTTAATCACATTTTTCACATAAAACCTAGTTAGGCTTATATCTTAAAGTTCTTTATAAATAAATGTTTTAGAATATGTTTCATATTGCTTCATAAATTTATAATGTATTTCATAACGCATTAACCTCAGATATACAACATATATCTTCTCAAAAAGGTTTAATATTGTTATAACGTGTTTTTATCATCCTATAAACCCTTAATCTTAGACATATCATTATAAAAGATTAAATTGGTGAACCTAATATTTGTATATTTTAATTAAGATATTTATAAACTCATGTCTTGTTTTATAAAGTATAGATCACACATTTTTGAAAAGAATACCTTTTTAATTATAACCTTTGCGTGTAATGTTTTTGAAAAGCGAATGCTCTTTTCGTTAAGCTTTCTTTTAGCTTTGTGTATGGTGAATGTTGTATGTTATTGAGTGGTGTTTGTTTCCTCTTGTTTGTTTGTGTGATATTCAGTGGTTGATCTAGTAGTTAAGAATCAAGATCTAATCTGTGGAAGAGTCTCAAGTTTTCAATAGGCAAGGCAAGTGGACTTCTCCCTCTGCATACTCTGTTTGATCCCAAACAATACATTTAATAAAGTTTATTCTTTGATATATATGCATAATTTGATGGGTTACCTATTTAGATACACCTAACCTTTCCAACCTTACTCCTTGTTTAACCTGGGATTATGATCTAATCAGGTAGCTATGCTATTGCTACAACTTTAAATTTATGCAGTCACGCCTATTTATGATATTAATGTTCCAAATGGTAAGTTTACATTATTTTTGCTAATCCGACGATTAAGCAAGATCATATGATTTAATTGGAACATGGAGTGACCACCCGGGAAAAAAGTGCTACCATGAGGGTGGTATGGGACGCCCTTGGCTAAATAACTAGGGAAATCTTATGTTGGGTGCTGGTCGTGGTCGATCGGAATGGGGTCATCTGGCAAGCGCTTATAGTTCTGGCTCAGGCAGATTGGATATGAGCATAGTTCCCAAAGCTTTACCCTGCAGACTGGTCTATAAGTTGGTTACGTTAGGTGTGCTTTATGCAATTTGACCATTTCCAACATTTGCATAATGAGGACTCTAGGGAAAAGCCTCGTAGTGAGACCCTAGCCATTCACCTCGGAAGTGAATACGGGTCTAGCTAACCCAGGCTAGAAGGGAATCGTGACTCATGGGTAAAGATGCGCCACCTCTGCAGAGTGTAAAACTGATATATCAGTTGTGCTCACGGTTATGAGCAGCCTAGACTCCTCACATGATATTTGAACTTGAAGATGGAAATAAATCGAGATCCGATGACCTACCAATGGTTTGCTTAAGAGGTTTCACTTAAGTGTTTTTGATATACTCTTATACCTTTGTTTAATGAGAATACTTGGGATTCACACTTATTAGTAAGACAGGTGTTGTTAATAAAATGTTGACCAACTAAAATGCCAATCGCAGTAAACTTTAGCCCTACCATGTTACCTTGCATTTTCCCCCACTTGCTGAGCCCCGACCATAAGTGAGCTCACCCTTGCTTAAATTTTGATCAGAAGTTTGCAGATGAAGTTATGTTGCTGAACTCCATGAATGCTAGTCTAGAGATACCCCCGGTCATCTTCCTGTGGATGGATGTCCATGTTTCGCTGTACTTTGATGAATAAAGGTTAATACATTTTGTCTGTTCAAAGTGTAATCTGTTAATATAATCGCATTTATGCATTGTTCTTTTGATATATTACACTTGTGACGTCAACATATGTGTGGAAATAGATCCTGGCACACATATGCTATGCATCCGGCTCTGCCCTCAGAAATAGGTGTGACAGGGTAGAGTCAGACGATTCCCCGTCCAACAGACTAAGCACGAAGTCCATCTCAGCATCATCGGTGCTGGCTGGCATCTCAAAGTGAGTTTGCCTCTCAGCCTCAGGAAGACTCCGAAGTGGGGCAATCAAGGTTTCAATATCCTTGGGGGAGGGTCGCACTCTATGGTCCGGGCTACCATCACGAGCAGGAGGGTTGGAGACAAATTCAGAGAATAGTCTATCTGAAGGCAGGTTCCACGCAGAGTAAGCTAAAGGAGCACCAGCATTCGAGACCCTACCCCTCAGAATCATATCCAATCGGCTCAGCAAGTCCTCATCGAGAATCTGTCTGTTTGTGACTCGGGTGGAATCATTGATGCCGGTATACAAATAAGTGGGATAAACTCTGTCCTTCAAGGGTTGAATGTTTTTGAAGACAAAGTCAGCGACCACGGCCTCAGCAGTCAGACCCCTATCCTTCAACAAGCAGATTTTAGCAAGTAGCACTTTGGCCTCGGTTATCTCTGAAAAGGTGGGAGACTCTACCCAGCTAGGCATACGAACATCTGGTTGTCGACCTGACCAAGGGGGAGGGATTTTCCATGATTTTCCATGATGAACCACTCAAGACGCCATCCCTTAATGCTATCCTTGAGGGGGATATCGAGATACTCTACTTTCCTTTCCCGGCGAAGCTCTAAACTTGCGTCGCCAACAAGCTGATGCTGCCCTCCAGCCATCCCGGGCCGACAGTGATAGAGATACCTCCAAAGTCTGAAATGAGGGAGAATTCCAAGAAAAGCCTCGCACATATGTACGAAAATGGCAACTTGAAGAATAGAGTTAGGGTCTAAGTGTGTCAGATTTAAGTCGTAAAAATCAAGGAGACCGTGAAAAAAGGAGAGATGGGAAAAGCAAGTCCGCGGATAAGAAACAACACGTAGACAACATATTCATGGGTGTCCTCTGTCAGAACATTGACCCCGCGACAGATCCGCCAAGAACAGAGTTCCTTTGGCAGCTGTCGATGTTTTGGGTCCGACCGCACACCCGGGGTTGCCCCTCAAGGTGTTTTTAGGAGTAGGACGGTGTTACCGACTGTAGCTCGATGGTTCGTGTAGGGCGCACGAGAAACTGTTAACAATGGTGTACAGGTTCGGGCCTCTTAGAGATGCGTAACACCCTACGTCCTGGCGGGAATGTTTTATGTGGCGGATTACAAGGGAACTCTCTAGTGCGAGGAATGTAGAGAGTTGGGGTAGATGGCTGGGTAATGAGATCGATCGTTCTGAAGGGGTGCCCCCTTGGCCTTATATATTCGACCGTGGGGCATTACATGAGGATATGATAACATTATGCGCCTAAATGATAGTGAACCAATTGAGTCTATCTTCCTATAGTTCCACCGACCCATCCTAGCTTGGTTCCGTTATACGGGGTTCCAGCGCGGGAAGGTCGGGTCACTGTTGTGATTACTTGCTCGATGTCATTGGGCCGTCTGGGCTCGCACCGATCCGGCCTTACGTCAATCTGCTTCACTGGTCGTTCCTCCCCAGGCCCACGAAGGGATGACCTTACAATTTATTGGGCCCTTGGGCCTTTCGTGAGGTCTTTTATCCTTCCAGTGGACCCGGGGGATATCTGTCCCCCACAAGCCCCTGATCTTTGGGTTGATTTTGAAATAATCGGCCCAAAGATCCTAGGTCCAGCTTGCGGTCTTTGTTTGTAACATGAAGTGTTTTCTGGGTAATCTGGTAAAAACGATTTCTTACTGTCTCCTTCTGCTTTTATCACTCGAAAATTGGTGTTCTGTCTCAGACTCACGCTTCGGAGGTCAGTATTTCGTATTGTAGGACTTCGAACTTCATTGGGCGCACCAAAGGTGCACCCAATGGGTGTAGCCCCCGAGCTTTGAGTGAATTTTTTGAAAATAATCCACTCGAAGGTCTTCATTTCATGCCCTTTTTCTGAGAATCACCCTCTCTTCTTGCCAAATGCCTTAGAGGTCAGCATTATGTTATTGATATTATGCTTTAGAGGTCAACATATATTTTGTCTTTGAGGCCGAGTTCATGATCTGCCCATATCTTGCTAGGTAGTGCAATTTATTTGATCTGCAACTGATTGGACGTTCGATAGACGTCCCCTGGCTAGTCTTCATGTCGCTTCTGTCGATCAGACTTGTACCTCACCAGCTATATTTGGCTTTCCTTTGATCCTTGCTGATATCTCACTTTTGTCTTGAGGTATTCATTGCATGCACTGCGCGGATGTGACAATTTTGAAAAATATAGTGATAATTCCTGGGCGTCCCCCCCAATGGGTGTAGGCAAGGGACGGCTTGGTACGCTGAGTGTTTTAGCAAACTGCTTCTGAGTAGTAATTTGATGTGACCGCGGGTGTAATCATATCGCCCACGCAGTTGAGTGGAGTCCCAATGGGTGTTGTGTTGCGTGAAGCGGCGTCAGCTGCCAGACGTGTCTTCAGACGGTTTGAAGTGCATATTGAATTTTTGCGACTGTTCAGTGACCGTGGTAGGAGGTGAGCGGTTGCCTTCTTCTTCTATAAATAGTGCCTTTGCTTCTCCGGTTTTTTCACATCTTTTGCTGCTGTTTACTCTCCTCTTCTTCCCTCCACTGCCACCATGGGCAAGAGTAAGAAAGGTAGCGGTTCTTCTCCTCGCTCTGGTGACAAGCGCAAACGTGAGCCGACTCCTCCTTCGGAGGACTTCGGCGACTCGGAGTACTCGGAGGAGGAGTTCTCCTCCGAGTCCGAGGGATCTCCGGCTCCCGTCTCTCCCCCGGCGTCGTCTGATGATTCAGACAACTCCTAGGGGATTACCGCGGAGGTCTAGACCTACATCCGGGTCGTCGAGCGTTCCGGGCTCGAGGGCTCGGATGAGTCGGAGTACTCCTCGGACGAGGAGGACTCCTCGGACTCGTCCGAGGAAAGCAGCGGCGGCGATGGCGGTGATGACGGCGACGACGACAGCGGCAGGGGCGGCGATGGCTGCGGCAGCAAGGGCAGCAGCAAGGGCAGCAACAAGGCCAGTGGTTAGATGCCATTGGTTTTTTAAATGTTAGTATAGATTAGAAGTAGTATAATGAAATAATGTAGTAGTAGTTAGTAGTATAGAGTAGTGAAGTGTAATGTAGTAGTAGGGAGGTCATCAACTCATAACGAGTTGATTTGTAAGTTCTGTAGCTTCCCTTTATAATGAAAAGTGATTTCGCTCCACTTCTGTGTGTGTTATGTTGCTTTCTCGCTGTTCGCCAATCTTATCAATGCGCGAGGAGTATTTGTGATCATCGAATCACTTTTCTGATTGCCTTATTTGTAATGATAGCGCTTTGGTGGTTGTGGCCGAGTCATCCGAAATCCCGTCGTTGCTTTAAGAATGACGGCCGAGTTACGGTGGGCCGTGTCGGTGTTTTAGAGATAACGACCGAACGGTTGCTGATGATACCGGCGTTTTAGAAGTAACAGCCGAATCCTTTGGAGCTACCTTACCGATTTAGTGATAGCGGCCGAGTGATGGATGTGACATCGATGTTTTAGAGGTAATCAGCCGAGTGACTTAATGGCAATGTCGGCGTTTTAGAGGTAACAGCCGAGTGATTGACGGCAACGTCGGCGTTTTAGAGGTAACGGCCGAATGACTGATTGTGACGTCGGCGTTTTAGAGGTAACAGCCGAGTTAGAATAGGCCGTGTCGGCCGTTTTGGAAATAACGACCGAGTGATGACATGGCGCGCCAGCATTTTAAAAATAACCGTCGGGTGATGACTGGGCGCTTTCTGGAAACGATATCTGGCCCAGGAAAACCCCATATGTACTGCATTGTTGCGCGCCTCTGCTTTCCGTGCCCTAAGTTCTTGCTTTTCTGCATGCAAGCCTTCTTTGCGCCCATGCGATACTGCTTCCGCTCCGCTTGCCAGCAAGATTGAGATGGCGCCCAAGCGGAAAGCATCAAGTTCATCCGTTGCTGTCATTCCCCCCATCGATCCCAACAGCCAGTTGCCTTTCGCAGGTAACCATATGTCTGTTGTTTCTGAGTCTGATCTTCTCCATCTCGTGTCCATCGGAGTTCTTCCTCCGAAGGAGCTCTGTTCTTGGCGGATTTGCCACGGGGTCACTGTTCCAACAGAGGACACCCACGAATCCGTTGTTTATGTTCCTTTTCTTCTCCGCGGTCTTGCTCTTCCGATTTCCCCCTTTTTCTGCGGTCTTCTTGATTTCTATCACTTGAATCTGACCCATCTGAACCCCAATTCTATTCTGCAAATCTCCATCTTTGTTCATTTATGTGAGGCTTTTCTTGGCATCCTGCTACACTTTGGACTGTGGAAATATTTGTATCACTGTCGGCCTGGGATGGCCGGAGGACAACATCAGCTGGTGGGGGGCGCGAGCTTGGAGATGCGCCGCGGAAGGAAGACTGATTATCTCGACATCCCCCTCAAGGACAACATTAAAGGATGGCACTTGGAGTGGTTTATCGTTGAGAATCACGGAAATTCTCTCCCCCCACGGTCAGGGAGACAGCCGAATGTTTGCGCTCCTAGCTAGACCGAATCCCCCACAGACCAGGATGTGGCTGAGGCAGGAGTTCTGCTAGTTGAAGTTGGAGTGTTGAAGGAGAGGGGTCTGACTGCAGAGGCTGTGGTTGCTGACTTTGTCTTCAAGAATATTTAGCCATTGAAGGACAGGGCATACCCGACCTATCTGTACCGAGGCCTAGCTAACTCCACCCGGGTCACCAATAGAAGAATTCCTGCTGTGGACTTGGTGAGCCGGCTCGAAATGATACTTAGAGGCAAGGTATCAAATGTTGGTGCCCCTGTTGCCTACTCGACCTGGAACTTGCCTCCTTCCAAGGCCTTTACCCATTTCGTGTCAAATCCTCCTGCTGGTGATGGCGGTTTGGGCCTTAGAGTGCGACCCTCTACCGAAGAAGTTAGTGCTTTGGTTGCTTTGCTTGAAGAAATTCCTGATGATGAATGGCATGTTCACTTTGAGGTGCCTTTGGATCCCAGTGATGCAGAGATAAGTGCTATGCTTGATATGTTAGCCGAGGATTCTTCTGATGCCGCTCCTGCTGGAACATTGGTGGTGGCGCCTCTCCCAGAAGCTAGTAAAGCCTTGGATATTCAGAGGCCTATCAGTGTTCGCCCGAAACGCGCTTGCCGAGCCAATCAGCCCGCTTCTCCTGCTGATGGGCAGAAAAAGAAGAAGAGACGTCTTCGCCGAGTGTCTAGCTTGGATCGGGATGCTGGTCCTTCGGCTCCTGCTGCTAAGGAAGTGCCCGTGCCTGAATTTACTGAAACTAATCCCAATGGGTGTGACCCATCTGACGCTGACCCCAATGGGTGTGCTGTCCGTGTTGCTGATGAAAATGAGGAGGAAGAAGAAGATGAAATCCCTCTGATTCAGAAGAACAGTCGGCGCTACATAGCTAGTGGGGAAAGTAGTGGAGTTCCTTCTCCTGCTTTGTCTGCCCTCATTGGTCTACAAGAATTATCTCTGGCAAACTTTGATCAAACTATTGAAGATATGGTTCCAGAGGATCTGTTATCAGAACTAGCGGATGGTGACGCGATGGATGTTTGTGCTGATGTGCTCGACACCGGGTTGGGGTCATCCCGGGCAGCGTCCTGCACCTCATCGACCTTGGAGCGCGGTCTTGAGGGTCAGGAAGCTGACTTGGATTGTCCTGCTCCCATGGAAGTGACTGAGGGACCTTCAGCCTTAGAGGTGGCTGCTACAGAGAACTCGGCCCTCAAGGATGGTGTTGGCGCTCACCCAGCCCCCGAGGGTGTTGCCAGGGATGATTTGGCTCGGATGGGTAGCGCAAGTTGCGACCCAGCCCCTGAGGGTGTTGCCGGATATGATCCGGCTTGAATGGGTAGCGCGAACTATGACCCAGTCCCCGAGGGTGTCCGAGCGGGTTCTCCCTCTTGTACTTCCATGGATGTTCACGTAGGGTCTTCTCCTCCACACTCTGGTTGCATGGTGGTAGCCCAAGCCTTTGGTCAAGGAGTCGCTTTAGAGGCTAGCGTACCTGACGACAAAGTTTTGGGTTCTGCTGATGACACTGAATTGGTTCCTGCTGATTCATTGCAAGTTGCTCCAGGTGGTGATCCTTCGCCGAGCCATCAGTTGATCTCTCACGATTTAGGAGTCCCCTCATTCTTCTCTAACCTCTAGGTATTGCGGTTTATCCTAGTCTGACTTTTACACCGGATAAACTGCTGTTATTATACTCACCAGTTCTTAATGTCAGGCATTGGTGGACGGGATGGCTAGTCAGCTGAAGTTGCAGGGTGCTTCTGTTCTAGAAGGAGCTTTGTCTCTGGCGCGTTGGAATCCGGTGCTGCTTCAGCAGCGTGTTTCTGACTTAGAGGCGGCGAATGCTGGTTAGAGCTCTTCTGTTTCCTTTTGGCTACTTTATTAAACTGCTTCTTACTTTAACTCTTTTGCTTGACTGTTTCTCGCTAGATATGGTTCGGTAGTATTCTGTTCTTGAAGAAAAACATTCTCAAAGTCAGACTGAACTGGTCCGGCGGTGCTCTGATCTTGAGGAAAAGTATTCCCAAAGCCAGACTGAGCTGGCCCAGGTTTCTGCTTCTCTGAATGATGCTAACATGCTGAACTCTACTCTCCGCGCTCAGCTCGATTCTGAAAGGTGACCTGTGAATCCGGGCTTTGTTTTGCCATGTTCTTATTGCTTGCTTGACGTTTGACGAATCTGATTCTTGTTTGTAGGAAGAAAAATGTGCCCTTGTTACTTCTCGTGACAATCTTGACAGGCTTTACCGTGACTCCAGCAACTCGTTGACCATTTTGGAGAGGAGTCACCGCTTCACCAGGGAAGAGTTAGACAATCATCGTTATAAGCTGCAGGAATCTTTGGATGACGTGATTCGCCTTAGGCAGTTGATATCGGCTAAAGATGCTGTCATCAAGGAACTGCGTGCTTCCAAGAAATCCGTCGCCCAGGAGCTAGAGACCGCTTAGTTGGCTGTCAAGGTTGCTGAAGAAACTTCCGCTACTCTGAGGGCCCAGTGCAACAGAGCTATGGATAAAGCCATTCGCGCGGGGCGGATCTTGATGAGGAGACCAGGTGTGGTTGTCCCCGACAACATAAGGGCTGATGTGAACGCTGCTCCTAATTCCTTAAGTCGCCCTTCTTCGTCGGTTGCTCCTGAGAAGAATGTTGCAAAATAGAAAAACATTGCGTGCTTTGAGCGCGCGGTTAATGTGCTCGGATATTTTGTTAGAGGACACCTTCTTAGTATTGAATGCTACTATTATTCGCCTATTGTTTAGAATTCAGCAGTATCTAATTTTGTAGAAGTAAAATGCAGCGTGATGGTTTCGAGACTTCTTCATGGGACATAGAGGCCGCCCCTGGATGAGTAACTGTATGCGCGCCGAGTGTGCTGCGCCAGTTTAAGCTAGAATTAACTCAGACCGATCGCTCCGTTAGTGTGGTTTAGTGGCCACCCCGAGTTAAGCAAGCGCGAGCATGTTGTACCGTCTTAACTCATCGCCGACTTAAGCCGATTGCTCCGTTAGTAGGGTATAGTGGTCACCCTGAGTTAAGTAAGCGTGAGCATGTTGCATCGTCTTAAGTCGTCGCCGACTTAAGCCGATTGCTCCGTTGACAGGGCATAGTGGTCACCCCGGGTTAAGTAAGCTTGAGCATGTTGCACCGTCTTAAGTCGTCGCCGACTTAAGCCGATTGCTCCGATAGTAGGGTATAGTGGTCACCCTGAGTTAAGCAAGCGCGAGCATGTTGCACCATCTTAAGTCATCGCCGACTTAAGCCGATTGCTCCGTTAGTAGGGTATAGTGGTCACCCTGAGTTAAGCAAGCGCAAGCATGTTGCACCATCTTAAATCGTCACTGACTTAAGCCGATTGCTCCGTTAGTAGGGTATAGTGGTCACCCTGAGTTAAGTAAGCGTGAGCATGTTGCACCGTCTTAAGTCGTCGCCGACTTAAGCCGATTGCTCCGTTGACAGGGCATAGTGGTCACCCTGAGTTAAGTAAGAATACAGGTCGACAATGAATAATTTGAGCGCTCTTGAAGCCTTTCTATTGATGATATATTTCCTAGTTTACAGAGTACATTGTCGCCCCAATAGCTTTTGGAATACAGCTAGGGGTAAAACTTCCTGAGGTGTTCTATGTTCCATGAGTTCCCAATTTCCGTGCCATCCATCTGAGTGAGACGATATGATCCCGGCCGAGTGACTTCTGCTACTATGAATGGTCCTTCCCATAGAGGTGACAACTTGTGCCGTCCCTCCCCCGTTAGAATTCGGCGGAGGACGAGATCTTTTACTGCGAAGGATCGATGTCGCATGGTATTATCATGATAGCGCCTCAGAGTTTGCTGATACCGTGCTGATTGAATTACCGTGTTCAGCCGTTCTTCTTCGAGTACATCAACATCCTCCAGCCTAGTAGCCTCGGCTTCTGCTATGTTTTCAAAGATCAACCTTGGCGCCCCAAATTTGAGATCAGCAGGTAGTACTGCCTCTGAACCATAGACCATGAAGAAAGGAGTATTTCCATGTAGAGCTCGACTGGGTTGAGTTCTTAGGCTCCAAACGACATAGGGCAACTCCCTTATCCACTTTCCTGCGAACTTTTCATTTTTATCGAAGACTTTTTTCCTGAGTGCCTCCAATATCATCCCGTTAGCTCTTTCAACCTGCCCGTTGGCTCTTGGGTGTGCCACCGAAGCATATTTGATCTGAATGCTCTTTTGTTCGCAGAAATCGAAGAACTCTAAACTTGTGAAGTTGGATCCCAGGTTAGTTATGATACTATTCGGTATTCCAAATCTGAATATTATGTCTTGTATGAATTCCACGACCTTAGTTGAAGTTAAAGAAGCAATGAGTTTGAACTCTATCCATTTAGTGAATTTGTCGATTGCTACCAGTATATGAGTGTATCCTTCTTGAGCTTTCTTGAAAGGTCCAATCATATCCAGTCCCCAGCATGCGAACGGCCAGATTACTGGTATGGTCTGCAGTTGCTGTGCTGGTAGATGCTGTTGTTTTGACAAGTACTGGCAGGCTTCGCACCTCTGAACTAACTCGGCTGCCTCACTTTTTGCTATTGGCCAGTAGAATCCGGACCTGAAGACTTTCCCGACTAGTGTCCTGGATGCTGTGTGTATTCCACATTGCCCAGCATGGACCTCATCCAGAAGTTGCTTTCCAGTAGATGAGAGAATGCATTTCATGACGACGCCCGATGCGCCCCTTCTGTATAGTGTTTCCCCAATGAGCGTGTAGTGAGCTGACTGTCTAGCAATGCGCTCGGGTGCACTTTTGTCATCTAGTTCCTCTTCATTCTTTATATATCTGATGATCGGCTTCCTCCAGTCATCAGAATCTGACTCTGGTTGGCTCAAGGTATTACATTCTTCTGCCTGATCCAGTGAGATGCTTGGGTGTGGTATTTTTTGAACAAAGACTCCAGGTGGGACCTGAGTTCGACTGGATCCTAACTTGGACAATACATCAGCTGGTGTGTTTCGATCTCTCTCTACATGGTGAAATTCCAGACCTTCAAATCTATCTTCTAGTTTCCGAACGACAGTGCAGTATTTTCCCATTGAATCGCTCGAACAATCCCATTCTTTGTTTATCTGACTTATGACTACCAGAGAATCTTCGTATACCATCAGTCTCTTGATGCCCAGTGATATAGCAATGTTCAGTCCATGAATCAGAGCTTCATATTCGGCCGCGTTGTTAGATGCCGGAAATAACAGTTGAAGAGCATACTTGAGTTGTTCACCTCCAGGTGCGATAAAGAGAATCCCTGCACCTGCTCCCTGCAGCTTCAACGAGCCATCAAAATATATTCACCATACTTCTGCAGTTTCTAGGTTGTCTGGTACTTGTTGTTCGGTCCACTCTGATACGAAATCAACCAGTGCTTGAGTTTTGATGGCAGTGCGAGGTCGAAATTCAATGTCGTGAGATCCCAGCTCGCAGGCCCACTTGGCTATTCTGCCAATGGCTTCTTTGTTGTGAAGAATATCCCCTATCGGAAAACCAGTGACTACTATGACTTTGTGGTCGTCGAAGTAGTGACGTAGCTTGCGTGCAGTTAGAAGTATTACATATAATAGCTTCTGAACTTGAGGGTATTTTTTCTTCGAGGGACCCAGAACTTCACTGATGAAATAAACAGGATGTTGCACTGGGTAGGCATGTCCTTCTTCTGCTCGCTCGACTACCAACGCGGTGCTCACCACGTGAGTCGTGCAAGAGATGTATAGTAGCAGATCTTCAGCCGGTTGAGTCGACGTGGCCCGTCGTGGCGGTTTCAGCACTGGTGGTGTTGTCAAGAACTTTTTCAATGCGTCTAGGGCTTCCTGTGCTTCTGAAGTCCACTGAAACTTGTCCACCTTCTTGAGTAACTTATAAAATGGTAAGCCTTTTTCTCCCAGCCTGGATATGAATCTGCTCAGGGCTGCCATACATCCGGTAAGTCTTTGAACTTTCTTTTGTGATCGCGGTGCCTCCATTTTCATGATAGCTTCGATCTTTTCTGTATTGGCTTCAATTCCCTGGTGGCTGACAATAAACCCGAGTAACTTTCCTGCTGGTACCCCGAAGACAAATTTTTTGGGATTAAGCTTCCATCGATATCACCATAGACTGTTGAAAACCAGCTGTAAATCTTCAATGAAATTTTCCGAATTTTCTGTTTTGATTACCACATCATCCACGTAAGCTTCCACACGCTTGCCCCAGTGATCGGCTAAGCATGTTTGAATGGCTCTCTGATAAGTCGCTCCAGCGTTTTTGAGGCCGAACGACATGGAGGTATAGCAGAAGGCACTGAATGGAGTGATGAACGCTGTTTTTTCCTCATCTTCTTTCGCTAGGCTAATCTGGTGATACCCAGAGTAGCAGTCCAAGAAAGACAGCACAGAACATCCAGCGGTGGAATCTACCACTTGATCTATCCTAGGGAGCTCGAAGGGATCCTTTGGACAGTGTTTGTTGAGATCCGTATAGTCGACGCACATGCGCCAATCCACTTTATTCTTTTTGAGTACAAGAACAGGATTGGCTAACCACTCGGGATGTAACACCTCTCTAATAAATCCAGCCGCGACCAAGCGAGCCAGCTCAGCGTGAATGGCCTCTCTTTTGTTGGGCGTAAAATGACGTAACTTTTGTCGAATAGGCCTCGCCTGGGGGTAGACCTTCAGTTTGTGCTCGGCCAGTTCTCTCGGGACTCCCGGCATATCCGCATGTTGCCATGCGAATACGTCTCGGTTATCTTGCAGGAACTGGACGAGCGCGCTTTCCTATTTGTCGTCCAGGCTGGAGCTGATGATGGCGGTCTTGCGTTCATCAGCGAACCCGAGGTTGATCCTTTTGGTTTCTTCAGTCGGCCGCATAGAGGTCGCGGCTTGAGCTTCATTTGCAGGTACTGCAAGGTCTTCCTCAGGCTTGGAGTTTGCCTGCACAGAAGAAGTCGCCGACGGTTTTGTGGTGAGGGCCGCCTGGATGGCCACTCGGAAACATTCTGTGGCGCCTTGGAAGGCAGTGCGCATAGTTATGATCCCTTGCGGTCCTGGCATCTTCAATATCATGTATGTGTAATGTGGAATGGCCATGAATTTCGCCAATCCAGGCCTCCCGATGATGGCGTTGTACCCACAGTCGAAGTTTGCCACTTCGAACCTTAGGAACTCGGTTCTGTAGTTCTCTGGGGTTCCGAAGGTGACCGGCATGTAGATGTGGCCCAGCGGGTATTCTCCTTCAGTCGGCACGATGCCGAAGAAAGGAGTATCGGACTCGTGGAGCTCTTTGAGGTGAACTCCCAAGCCTTGGAGTGTCCGGGGGAAGGTGACGTTGATGCTGCTCCCCCCGTCCACTAATACCTTCTTCACCCTGCTCTCTCGGATCACCGGATCGACGAGGAGCAGATATTTGCCTGGGTGGTCGAAGTTGAGCCACTGATCTGCCCGAGTAAAGGTGATCGGGTGCTCCGACCATCGATACAGAGCGGGAGGACCGGTGGTCGCCACCAGTATTTGGCGATCGTTGAGCTTTTGTTGTCTTCTGTTCTCCTGCGATTCGTGTCCGCCGAAGATGACGTTGACCTCTCTGTCAACGCGCGGGAAGGCTCCACCTCCTCCCTCCTCCTGTTGCTGGGGCTGTCGCGGTTCTCCTGGTCCTCCCCGCGGCGGAGGAGGTAGAGGTTGGAAGGGTCAGCCGTGCCCGACGAAGTGCTTGAAGTCTCTGCAGTTCCGAAGGGTGTGGCGCATGTCCATGTGGTACGGGCACTGGGCGTCGAGGATGTCGTCCAGCGTGCGTTCGCCTCCACGAGGTCCTCCCCGGGCGCGAGAGGCGGGTGGTCCGGCGGCGTGAACTTCTTCGCGAGGCCTCTTCTCCCAGCGTTTGTCGGGTTGCTGGTTCGTATCGCGTCGTGGTGCCGCTAGTGCAGGCTTCGCTCCTCCGATGAGGTCCTGGGCTCGCTCGTCGGCGGTGATGTAGAGGTCGACTTCCCGGAACAGTTGCTCGGAGGTAGTCGACGCCTTCTATAATATGGTGCGGACGAAGGCCGAGTCGTTGGATCCTCTGTAGAAATCCTCGATCACTGCTGCCTCCGTGACCTCGGGGATACGATTTCTCATGGTCTGGAACCTTTTGAGGTACGACCGGAGAGTTTCGTCCCCCCCCGGCGCTTGATGGATTTGAGGTCCCATGGTTGCGCCGGTTTGTCGGAGAGGGACTGAAAGTTGGCGGTGAAACCTCGACTGAAGTCGCCCCAGTCGTCGATGCAGTGTCGGGGTAGATGTCGCAGCCATTGCAGCGCGTCTTGCCTGAGGACAATGGGTAAGTATGCGGTCATTACGTCCTCGGTCGCCCTGGCAGCTCGAGCAACAGTGGTGTAGACGGCCAGCCAACTTCCAGGATCCTGCTTATGTTCATATTTGTCGACATTGGATACCTTGAAGTTAGGAGGCCATTGAATGGCCCTGAGGCGTGGAGTAAGTGCAGACACTCCACACGTGTCTTCCTGTCGTCGGGGATGATGTCTGTCCCGGGGAGGGGAGTGGTTGTCGTGGTGCCTCGACCGTCCCCGGGTGGTACCACCAGTCGAAGCCGTTGCCAACTCAGTCCTGGCGGCCTGACTCCGGGCTGGGATGCCGTGGTCCCTGTCGTACTCTTCCCGGCGGCGGATCTCGTTCTCGTGTCGTCATTCATGCGAGGTGTTGATGGAGCTTCGCGCGTCCCGACGACTGTTGATGGCGTGTCGTAGATCGTTCGGCGGGTGAGCGAGAGGTAGAAGGTGATTGGCTGCCTGAGTGAACAGCCGCCGATAGCCCTCGGCGTCGGGAGTCCGAGGGAGCCCATCAACTATCCGAGCCAGTACCCCTCCGACTTCACTCGGCGT
This sequence comes from Zea mays, assembly GCF_902167145.1. Taxonomy (NCBI): domain Eukaryota; kingdom Viridiplantae; phylum Streptophyta; class Magnoliopsida; order Poales; family Poaceae; genus Zea; species Zea mays. Next base: position 38,657,974 of record NC_050104.1, on the reverse strand, counting down.
GTTCATGGCTCGGGCGAAGTCGGGGTTCAGGTTGCGCCCGAAGAGTGGATTTTCCCGATGTTGCCTTGCCTCCTGCCCGGCTTGTTCCTGAGCCCGTTAGCGATCACGCCGTTGGGAATTCCTTCGTTCCCTAAAGACACGTTCCTCTGGAGTTTCTCCTATCTCTGAGACCTCATCTCGTGATATAGGCTACTCCGGGTCCCGCTCTCCGGCCTCGTGATGTCGCCGGATATTTTAGCGTCGGTTCCTTCGTCGGCGGGATTCCCGCTGAGGAGGTTCCTCTTCGGGTGCAGTCGGCTCGTCGTTGGAGACGGGGGGCAACTCCACTCTCCCGATGAAGAGGACATTAGGGTAGAATGGCGCAGCTGTCGTGGCGATCTTCTTTCTGTTCTCCTTTGAGGGCAGAGGAACAGAAAGAACAACTTGCTTCCTCCCGGTTTTATTTGTTTCTTTCTTCCTTGCGATTTGTGTCCATTCTTTCGTTGGAGAGGTAGACAGTGGAGTTTTCCGGGTCAGCGGGCCCTCGGCTCCTGGCTTGATGAAGGCGATCTTTTTTCGAAGCGCTGGAGGTTGCGCTTTTCCCTGCTTCACCCCAATATTTTCGAAGGTTGTTGGAGGAGACTTCCTCCTTGGCGGATCTGCGATGCGATGTAGGGTTCCTTCCTCATCCGCTACAGATGAGATAGTTCCGAAGCAGAACACGGATCCGGGGCGGAGGATGATCTTGTGCTGGAAAGTGACGGCCATTGAGCTAGCTTAGATCGGCGACACACCCCCTACCTGGCGCGCCAGCTTTCGGTGTTTTGGGTCTGACCGCACACCCGGGGTTGCCCCTCAAGGTGTTTTTAGGAGTAGGACAGTGTTACCGACTGTAGCTCGATGGTTCGTGCAGGGCGCACGAGAAACTGTAAACAATGGTGTACAGGTTCGGACCGCTTAGAGATGCGTAACACCCTACGTCCTGGCAGGAATGTTTTATGTGGCGGATTACAAGGGAACTCTCTAGTGCGAGGAATGTAGAGAGTTGGGGTAGATGGCTGGGTAATGAGATTGATCGTTCTGAAGGGGTGCCCCCTAGGCCTTATATATTCGACCGTGGGGCATTACATGCGGATATGATAACAGTATGCGCCTAAATGATAGTGAACCAATTGAGTCTATCTTCCTATAGTTCCGCCGACCCATCCTCGCTTGGTTCCGTTATACGGGGTTCCAGCGCGGGAAGGTCGGGTCACTGTGGTGATTACTTGCTCGAAGTCATTACGCCGTCTGGGCTCGCACCGATCCGGCCTTACGTCAATCTGCTTCACTGGTCGTTCCTCCCTAGGCCCACGAAGGGATGACCTTACAATTTATTGGGCCCTTGGGCCTTTCGTGAGGTCTTTTATCCTTCCAGTGGACCCGGGGATATCTATCCCCCACAGCAGCAAAACCTCAATCTCAACATGGTGGAAATGGTCAGATTCGGAGATAATAGACATGTGATTACCAGCAAACGGAAGCTGGCTGTTGGGATCGATGGGCGAAATGATCGCAACAACGGTGCTTTGCCTCTTCTGCTTGGGAGCCATTGCAACCTCTCGGGCGAAATGAGCGAGCTCAGAAATTCAGGAAAGCAGAGAAGCGGCTGATGAAAAAGTGAAGTTAGGGCTCGGAATCAAAAAGGCACGTCGACACAAGTATAAATGGGTTTCTTGGGTCGGGCATTATCTCTAAAGTGCCAGATCACTACTCAGAAAAGTAAAAGCCTCAGTCATCACTCGGACATTACCTCTAAAATACCAGCACTGTCAAGCGTATAGACAAACTTTCAAGCGCGTAAATGAAAACCAACACAGCAGTGATCATTTGAAGCAACTGAGTCCTTGATTCATACTGGAGGGGGTAACACAAAATCGAAGCCGACTCATTATGAGTCGACTTCTTCTACCCTGGTTACTATATTACATTACACTACCTTACTACTTACACTACACTACACTACTAACTAACACTACATTATTTTACTGCTACTACCTCTACGGAGTATGCCCGGGCCATAGTGGAGAGCCCCATGGAGTCATCCAAGTCCTCGGATGACGCCGGGGGAGAAGCCGGAGCAGGCGAGCGGTCAGACTCGGAGGAGGCCTCCTCCGAGTACTTCGAGTCCCCAAAGTCCTCCGAGGGGGGAGGGGACTCAGGGCACACGTGCGTTTGCCGTCAGCGTGGCGAGGCCAATCACGACCCCTCGTGCCTCTACCCATGGTTGGTTGGAGAAGTAGAGAGCGAAGAAGAAGAAAGCAGCAGATGATTGAAGGATGAGTGAAGAGAACAATGAGGCAAGCAGGCTATTTATAGAGGCCAGGGGTGACCGTCCACTTCCTACCACGCTCGCCGAACAGTCGCAAGTATTCAATAAGCAATTCAAGCCGCCTGAAAATGAGTCAGGCAACAGGCGCCGCTTCGCGTAACGCGACACCGTTTGGACCAAGGTCAACTACTCAGGCAATATGATTACACCCCGCGGTCACATCAAGTTACTACTCCAGGACAGTGTGGTGAACACTCTATGTACCAAGACACCCCTTGGGCACACCCATTGGGTGTGTCGCCAAGAATTTTCAAAAGGTTTTCTAAAGAAGTCATATCCACACAGTATACGCAATGAATGTACTGTGACGAAAGGAAGAGTTCGGCTGAGATGGGAGGAAGTCCAAATATAGCTACTGAACTGCAAGTCCAATCAGCAGAGGCATTGAAGCACAGAGCAGGGTGATGTCCAGCTGAGAGCCATATGCCTCAACCAGCCACGCGTCCAATCTATGACCGAACAAATTAATTTCAGACCTAACAAGGCGTGGACAGATAGTGTCGTTTGAATTCGCTAGAACATAAGATGATGAAAAAATGATGATTTCTAAAGCATAAGATGAAGACCTTTTAATGGATTATTTTCAAAAATCCACTCAAAGCTCCGGGGCTACACCCATTGGGTGCACCTTCGGTGCACCCAATAGATTTTTGAGTCCCAGGAAGAAAAAATGCTGATTTCTAAAGCATAAGATGATGACAAAATGCAGGTTTCTAAAGCATAGGATGATGACAAAATGCTAATTTCTAAAGCATAAGATGAAGACCTTTGAATGGATTACTTTCAAAAATCCACTCAAAGCTCAGGGGCTAGGTGCACACAATAGATATTTAAGTCCCAGGAAGACAAAGTGTTGATTTCTAAAGCATAAGATGAGGACCTTTGAATGGATTATTTTCAAAATCCACTCAAAGCTCGGGGGTTACACCCAATGGGTGCACCTTCGGTGCACCCATCGGCAGAATAGAAACCGTGCCACATGACGAACCCATGAGCCGGACCTAGAATCTTTGGGCCGATTATTTCAAAATCAACTCAAAGATTGGGGGCTTGTGGGGGACAGATATCTCCCGGGTCCACTAGAAGGCAAGAAGGCCTCGCGCGGGGCTTTGGGCCTGTTACCTCGCGACGCCATCCCTTCGTGGACCAGGTCAGAACTACTGGCGGAATAGGCCGCCACGAGAAAGGAGCAGACTCAGGCCCAGGCAACCCGTCAGACTCGTGTGCTATTTGTAGCACCCACTTGACTCTCCCGCGTGCGACACCCTTGAATATCGGGCCAGATTAGGGATAAGTCGGCAAGATTGTAGGGAGATCAGTTCAGTCGGTTCACTTTTATTTAGGATGCACATAATCCTCAGGTACGCATGTAGTGTCCCACGGTCAAGTATATAAGGCCTAGGGGGTACCCCATCATTTCCATCGACCATCTGCCTATCCCACTATTTTTCTCCATTCAGGAGACTTCACTTGTAACCTACCACATAAAGATCCCACACTAGGAAGTAGGGTATTATGCCTCTCCGAGCGGCCCAAACCTGCAGAAAATTGCATGTCAACTCTCGTGCATCTAGCACGAACCATTGAGCTACAGTCAACAGCACCGTCCTACCCAAAAGCAACGCGAGGGGCAACCCTGGGTGTGCGGTCGAGCACTAAACACCGACACAACTCTCCTCTCTTGCATTAACATACATCCTAGACTGGTGTATGAAGCATCATAATATACTGAGAATGGCTCGTGAACATCTGGCAGAATCAATACCGATGTTGTAGTCAACTTCTTCTTCAACGTCTCAAAGTACTCTTGGCACATTGGGGTCCACTTGAACTCAACTTTCTGTTGGGACTATGCTTCGTCGCCGAAGGTCTTGTAGGAAGAAGCAGCTTCGGCTGAAGCTGTCCGCATGAGATGACCGAAGGATCCTCTTCATGAAGCTTCGGAATTACAAACCGACTTAAAAGTAGAATGACCTTTTAGTCCATAAATGTTTGGGTCGCTGTTGTAATCCCTTATAAGGGGCATAATTGTAATTCCCCACAGGCTGTGTCCTGTGCCTATAAATAGTGAACAGTATTCCTTTACTGTTCACGGATTCCGGTATTTGCAATCGCATCATTCGGGAACCAATCTTTGCCAAGGCAGAGGTATAACCGTATTCAATGATTAAATATACTGAGTAAATATAATATGGTTCGTTTATGATTCATTTACCTTTGATACTCTATATTTTGTGTTATCTTATACAATCTATTAAAATTCAATTACGAAGATTTAACCTTTGTAATCGTATTGTCATCAACCTTCGTCCAAGGTCCATTAATCCCCAAGGGAATAATGCTTCGTTAGACGAAGGACATTAACATTTAACATTTTATGTTGCCTTGTTCTTAATTCATAGCATTTGAGAACAAGTCCCCAACATTGGCGCCCACCTCCGGTCAACTCACTTCCACTTTTTGAGCTGATGGCTTCGATTAACGATCAAGCTGGAGCTGCTTCGGCCCCGAAGCTGGTGTTCCCGATAACAGGTGGTTCGTGCTCAGAACCAGCCAACAAAAAGCAGAAGAAAGAGGCGCAGAGAAGGGTACAACATGTTGGAGTGCAGGGACCCTTCATCAAGTCAAGATGGTCACACATTCCAATCACCTTCTCCCAAGAGGATCTTCAGCTCAAGGATTTTCCTCATAACGATGCTATGGTTATTTCTTGCGTTATCAAAGGATTTCTGGTCCACAATGTTTTGGTTGATACAGGCAGTGCAGCTTATATTATATTTGCTAAGGCCTTCAGACAAATGCAAGAGCCAGAAGACAAGATTCATGATGCTACACACCCTCTCTGTGGCTTCGGAGGAAGACAGATTGTAGCACTGGGCAAGATCACCATGCCAGTGACCTTCGGCTTCATCAACAACACCAGAACCGAGCAAGTTGTGTTTGACATTGTTGACATGGAATACCCTTACAATGCAATTATTGGTCGTGGCACCCTCAATGCTTTCGAAGCAATTCTTCATCCTGCTTACCTTTGCATGAAGATACCTTCGGATCAAGGACCCATTGCTATTCATGGAAGTCAGGAAGCTGCCAGAAGGGCCGAGGGAAACTGGACTGACTCAAAAGCAATCCATAACATAGATGGAGCTGAAGCTTGTGAACAGTACAAATTCAGAAGGGAGAAAGCAGCTTCAGCAGATCAGCCGAAGCCCATGCTCTTATGTGAGGACATAGCAGAGCAGAAGGTGCTGTTGGGCTCTCAATTATCCGAAGAACAGGAGAAAACCTTGATAAGGTTTTTGTTCAACAACAAAGATGTTTTTGCATGGTCAGCCAATGATCTTTGCGGAGTTAACAGGGATGTTATTGAACACTCGCTCAATGTTAACCCATCTTTCAGACCCAGAAAGCAGAGGCTTCGGAAAATGTCTGATGACAAGGCCGAAGGCGCTCGGAATGAAGTCAAAAGACTCCTCAGTGCAGGAGTTATCAGAGAAGTAAAGTACCCAGAATGGCTAGCTAACACTGTTATGGTAAAAAAGGCCAATGGCAAATGGCGAATGTGTATCGATTTTACGGATCTCAACAAGGCCTGTCCGAAGGACGAATTCCCATTGCCAAGGATAGACTCCTTAGTTGATGCAGTAGCTTCGTCAGAGCTTATGAGTCTTCTCGATTGTTATTCAGGCTATCATCAAATTTGGATGAAGAAGGAGGATGAGCCGAAGACCAGTTTCATAACCCCTAGTGGAACATATTGTTACCTTCGGATGCCTGAGGGGCTCAAGAACGCTGGAGGAAGTTTCAGCAGAATGACTGCGAAGGTTCTCTAGTCTCAGATAGGCAGAAATGTGCTAACTTATGTTGATGATATCATTGTAAAAAGCACGAAACAGGAAAATCACATTGCTGATTTGCAGGAGACCTTCGCCAGTTTTAGACAAGCTGGTCTAAAGTTGAATCCAGAAAAATGTGTCTTCAGAGTAAAGAAGGGGAAATTTCTTGGATGCTTGGTTTCAACAAAGGGAATTGAAGCTAATCCAAGTAAAATTGAAGCTATACTTCGAATGGAGCCACCAACTACAAAAAAGGGGGCCCAAAGATTGACAGGGAGGCTGGCATCTCTCAATAGATTCATATCCAGATCAGCAGAGAGAAATTTACCATTCTTTGAAGTGCTGAAATCAGCCGAAGTCTTTCAATGGGGACCAAGCCAACAAAAAGCCTTCGAGGAACTGAAGCAATATTTGATAGATTTAACAACATTAACTCCACCAACGCAAGGGGCTCCTTTGTTATTATATGTGGCAGCTTCGCATTCAGCGGTAAGTGCAGCACTTGTCCAGGAGAAGCTTGATGGCCAAGTCAAGAAGCAGGTCCCAGTGTATTTTGTATATGAAGTTCTTAGTATATCAAAGAAAAACTATACAGAATTGGAGAAGGTGTTATATGCTGTTTTGATGGCATCCAGGAAGCTTCGGCATTACTTTCAAGCATACAATATTGTTGTTCCTTCTTCACAACCGTTGAAGGATATTATGAGAAATAGAGAAGCTACTGGACGGATTGGAAAATGGGCTGCAGAGCTCAATGCATTTTGCATTGATTATGTGCATAGATCTTCGATCCAGTCTCAAGCGTTGGCAGATTTCATTGCTGACTGGACACCAGGGGCTCAGGATGAAGAAACAAATAAAGATGCCGAAGTATGGACAGTGTTTTGCGATGGGTCTTGGGGAACCTTCGGAGCAGGAGCAGCCGCTGTGTTGGTCTCACCATCCAAAGTTAAAACTTGTTATGCAGCAAGACTCGATTTTAGTTGTACTAACAATATCACTGAGTATGAAGCCCTGCTTTTGGGCCTTCGAAAGTTAAAAGCAATGGGAATCAGAAGGGCCATTCTTAAAACTGATTCCCAGGTTGTTTCGGGTCATATCGACAAGAGTTGTAAGGCTAAAGATCCGAAGCTTGAAAAATATCTAGACATGGTCCGAAGGATTGAAGCTTCCTTCGAAGGATTTTCTGTCAAAAATATCCCTCAAGGACAAAATGAGCATGCTGATTTGCTAGCTAAGTCAGCAGCACAGGGGCTGCCCTTACCTTCGGATGTGTTTTTCGAAACAATAAAAGCACCTTCAGTGGAACTTCTTGAAAGAGCAGTCCTCAATATATCTCCTGTTTATAGTGAAGACTGGAGAACTGAGATTATCTCTTATCTTCAGGGTAATTTCCTTTCAGATGACGAAACTTACAACAGGAGGATAGAGGCAAGAGCTCGTCCATATGTCATGATAGAAGGGGAGTTGTACAAGCATGGAGTTTGTGCTCCATTACTCAAGTGTTTATCTAGAGCCGAAGGCATAGAATTGATGAAAGAAATACATGCAGGCCTGTGTGGATCTCACATTGGATCTAGGCCGTTACTTGGAAAAGTTTTCCGTCATGGGTTTTATTGGCCGAAGGCAGCTTCGGATGCAGCGGAATTAGTTCAAAAGTGCGAAGGTTGTCAGAAGTGTGCAAGAGATCAAAAACAACCTTCGTCCCTAACTTAGCTGATACAACCCATCTGGCCATTGCAAAGGTGGGGCCTTGACTTGTTAGGTCCGTTACCACCGGCCCAAGGAAACTTAAGATATGTTGTAGTGGCTGTGGAATATTTTTCTAAATGGATTGAGGCAAAGCCTTTAGCCACGATAACTTCGGCCACCATTCAAAGGTTTTTCTGGCAGAATATTGTTTGTCATTTCGGAGTACCAAAGGCCATCACTGTAGATAATGGAACACAGTTCGACTCCGAAGTTTTCAGAGAATTCTGTGATCAAATTGGCACGAAGATCCATTTTGCATCAGTCAGGCATCCGGAGTCAAATGGACTCGTTGAAAGAGCCAATGGCATCATAATGACAGGAATAATGAAGTTAATCTTCAATCAACCCAGGGGAAAGTGGCCAGATCAATTAATCAAAGTGGTATGGAGCCACAACACAACAACATCAAGGTCAACAGGCTTTACTCCATTCAAATTATTGTTTGGTGACGAAGCAATAACCCCGGAAGAAGCTAAAACTGGATCAATAAGAGTAGTAGCTTCAGCAGAATCAGATCCTGAAGCTGATCATTCTGTGGAAAAAGATGCTATAGAAGGGATCAGGCTTCAAGCTGTGGAGAACATCAATAAATATCAAGCCGAAACAATCAAATGGCGTGATAGAAAGGTTCGGCTAAAGAATATTGAGCCAGGACATTTGGTGCTTCGGAGAGTGGCTAACCCAGATACAGTGGGCAAGTTGCAGTTGAAATGGGAGGGACCTTTTTTGGTAGTATCTTCGTCAAGACCCGGTTCATACAGATTGAAGGATATGGACGGCAACGACATTCCTAGATCTTGGAATGCGGATGAGCTTCGACGATATTATGTATAACTTGATGTAATTTTTTATATTTTATATTTTTTCTTTCATGGCACCCTTTTCCTTTCTGAAGGGGGAGAAAGGTTTTTAATGGGGCCATCACATGTAATTTCCTTTTTTAGCTCTATAAGAGCAAAATCCCCCAAAGATGTAAATGTAAAAGCTGAGAACGCGCTATCGAGTGCCGGAAAGAAACAGGGAAGAAGCTCCAAAGTCGTTCCTAAGGGAATGCAGAGCTTACAACGAAAAATAAACGCTGATTCCGCCGAAAGTAAAAGGCGAAGAAGCTCCAAAGACGTTCCTAAGGGAATGCAGAGCTTACAACGAAAAGTCAACGCTGATTCCGCTGAAGTAAAAGGCGAAGAAGCTCCTAAGGGAGGCTTACAGCGAAAAGTAAGCGCTGATATGTGATTGTTTCTAAGGAAATAATGGTTGTGATTATGGCTTCGGATATGTGTTTGGACATTCATTTGCACATCACATTACATCATAACATTTGCATTCATAAACATTCATTCAGGCATATGTAGGATAACCATCATCATAGCATAAGTGGTTGCTTCGGCAAAAAGGAAAAAACTGTCTTTTGTACTTCGTCGTGTACAAAAAGAAGAGCTTCGGAAAAAAGGAAAAGTTGTTTTTTATGCTTCGCTGTGTACGAAAAGAAGGGAAGGTGTTTTTTCGCCTTCGGCTCAAAAAGATAATTTCGTCCACATCAAAGCGTCTCTCATACATTAATGGAAGGGTAAGAGCATATTACAAGGTATGAACAGAATTCATTAAGAACAGTTTAGTCATATTTACAAAAGTTATTTCAAAAGTTTCTTGAGTTTGTCTACAGTCTACTCCTACTGATCTTCATGAGGCCTCAGCTTCGGCGTCATACTCTTTAAGCATCGGTCTCGGCTTCGTCATCCTACATGAATTAAGTTGTTGTGGGTCAAAACCAAGCTTGAAGGAAAAGGTAAGCACAAGGTATGATTTCTTACTGGTTCAAGATGACTCCGAGCTTCGTCTCCAGCCTTTTCTCGCCAGCCTTTTGTCCATATCATCTTTACAAATCTATTAGAAATGCTACAGGTGAGGTCAGGAATATCATCTAAAATTGATGGTGATAGAGTGAAATTGGTCCTATTAACAATTTTTCCATGGTCGCAGCCAGCTTTCAGAAAAGCTGCAGCAGTGCCCCGAGAAGCTACCCAGGCACAGAAGTCACCGTGCCCGGCTATAACTTCGTCAAGCTCATCAATTTCACCCTCAATATGTTCGAAGGTCTTTGGTAAATCTTCAGTTGATGGGGTGAACTTCCCACTGCTGGCCCCGACTGAGTGGAAGATTTTTCTCAGTCGTTGAATACATTTATTGCTAAACTCCAAACATTTGTCTTGAAGGCTTGCCAATAATTTTTTCAAATCTGAATTTTGTTGGACTTTGGCTTCAAGTTTCGTATTAAGTTCTTGCTTTTCTTTTTCAAACTGTTCAGATTGGCAGAGAAGCTTCGTATTCCATTCTGCTACTTTAGATTCGGCTTCTGCCAGTAAGCTTTCAGTTGTCTGAAGCTCGAAGTTTTTCTTTTCAATAGTAGCTGATTGCTCTTTTATTTTGCTCTCTAAATTTTCAATTATAACCTCGTGTTTTTTGTCTTCTAGATCTTGCTGCATTTTCAAAGCCTTGCTCAACAGCATACTCTGCACGTAAACAACCTTCGTTAGACATGTCTTCATTATTAAAAACAATAAAAGTCAAGGGAAAAGTAGTTCACCTTGAAATTGGAATAAAATAAACTACCAACGATATGTTGTCGTCGGTAGCGGCTAATGTCCGTTTCCAGCTTCGGAAAACCGATACTCTTTGATAGAGTACCGATAACCTTAGCTCCAGTTTGATCCCGGATACAGTCTAATTTTTCATCGTCAATACCCCCGAAGAGGAGTGCTCCTGGTTTATATCCGTAAGATTTGGCATATTCTTTAAGCTCTTCTATTTCAGTTTTTGACAATTCTTGTCCAACTAAATTTTGAAACATGAAGGCTTCGTCCTCTGAAGCTTCGTCAGCAATTTCCTTTTTTTTCTCAGACACTGCGGCCATGGCCTCTTCGGCGGCAGTAGTGGCTTCTTCTGTGGCCATGTTTAGCAGCATTTTGTCGATGTGTTCGATTGTGCTTGCCAAATTCAAATCTTCAGTTGAGGTAGCTTCGGTAGCCTCGACCTCCGAAGGTGTGATTTCAATATTTGTTATTTCCTCAGCCGCTGGTATCTTCTGAGCTGAAGCTCTCGGTGGTGTCTTGTCAATGACTTCTGTCACTGCGATGATTCTTTGTCTCTTTGTTTTAGTTGTTTTCTTCGTTTTTTCGGGCTCCTTTTCCTTCTGAAAAAACTTTGTCAGTTGAGGCCCCAATGGACTTAGCTTCGCAGGCAGGGATTCAGTCATTACCTTCAAAATCTCTTCCACGTCAGTGGCAGAGCGTGATGCGGGAGTCTCCTCTTCGTCGGATACTTTTTGCTTCGGAGATGATACTTTCCTCTTCTTCGGAATATTCTTCTTTTTTGGTGGTTCTTTCTCATCTTCATTTAAAGCTTCGGCTACCCTTTTCCTTTTCCGGCCTTCGACACCTTTATTCAGATTTTCGTAGTCAGGGTATTCAAAACCTAGGGCGTCCAGCACTCGATTCAGTCTTCGCTTTGGACGGGTACCGAAGGCCGCAGTCATCAACTGATCCTCTTTTTTGGAGTAATTACCGAGTATTTCATTGCACATTATTTCAATTGTGTCCAGCCACTCTTGGCAAGGTGTTTTAAAATATTTCTTAAACTTGTAATAGTAAGGTAACCGCACAAGTTCCCCTTCTTTCTTCTCCCCCTCTAGCTTCGGCATTTCCCATTCTTTTAAGGTAGGAAAAACCCTGAAAGCCAAAAACTCTTGAACCAGGTCTCTTGTGCTGATATGCTCTGAAATAATTTTAAACTCAGCCAACGCTTTTTGGGTTGGACCTTCTGGTGTCATGTTGCAATGAGGTCGGGTTTCTCCGAAGATTAGTTCAAGCGGACTCTGCACAAGCTTCTCCTTGTCGTCATCAACCTTGACGTAGAACCATTCTGATTTCCAGCCTGCCGGCCACTTGCTTCGATAGCTGATGACAGGAAACTTTGTGGTTTTCTGATAGGCAAAATTATAGCAACCAAAGTTATCATGCAATCCATCTTTTCTAGCCTTCGTCTGATAATGCAGCTCGTGAACTCGACAAAAGCTGTCGGCAAACGGCTCCACCGCCTGGCTTCGGAGGGCCCAGATATAGACGCTAAGCCTAACGATAGCGTTAGGAGTCAGCTGATGAAAGTAGATCCCAAACCTCTTCAATACATCTGCAATAATCCCATGCAGGGGGAATCTCAACCCAGCCTTTAGAAAGCTCTTGAAAATGACTATTTCATCCTTCTCTGGCTTCGGGGTAGTTTCTTCCCCCCCCGAAGCGTAGTAGCTTCTTCTGACTTTCACTGAAATAACCCGACTTCACCATCTTGGAGAGACCAGCCTTCGAAACAGTTGACTTTCCGAAGTCCAAGTGGCTGGGCTTACTTGGCATGGCAATACGATAATCATCTTCGGAATCAGTTTCCTCAATGTTTCCTTCTTCCGCTTCGGCAGTCGCCTGTTCTGTCTCAGCAGTGGGGATTTCTTCCGGGGTTACCAGTCTGGATCGTTGCATCGCTTCGGAGATGGGAACAGTCTCCGATCCTTCAGCTTCGCCTCCCTCACGCTCAACCCTAGCGGTAGAACGCACTCTGGCCATTTAACTCTGAATTTTTTGGGAACTAAATGCTTTTTCTTTCAAAGCTTTTTCTTCTGACGAAGTAGGCTTCAAACTGGAGCTTCGTCTGATTCTGAGAGTCAAGCTTCGGCTATGGTTAAAAATTTTGGCAGCAAAACAGTGCAAATAGCAATCAATGCTGTGGTAACTTCACACCTACTCGTCTGTTTATATAGTGATGCAGGTAAAAAGGTGAATCGCCAGGATTTTTACACCAGGCGGACAGCCGCTTGCACTCGCTGCGCGGTGGACCGCAGAGACCAAACAGTAGCTCTGCAAGGTGGGACCGTTACGCGCTCGGAAACTGAATCGTTTCTCGACAACGAGCTCAGGGAAGGTGTTTTTTGGACCTTCGGCTTCCCGAAGCTTAAGAGACTTTCTTCACGGATCAAGCTCGTTACGAAAAACGATCTAGCGCCGCGAAAGGGGCTACTGTTGGGACTATGCTTCGTCGCCGAAGGTCTTGTAGGAAGAAGCAGCTTCGACTGAAGCTGTCCGCATGAGATGACCGAAGGATCCTCTTCATGAAGCTTCGGAATTACAAACCGACTTAAAAGTAGAATGACCTTTTAGTCCATAAATGTTTGGGTTGCTGTTGTAATCCCTTATAAGGGGCATAATTGTAATTCCCCATAGGCTGTGTCCTGTGCCTATAAATAGTGAACAGTATTCCTTTACTGTTCACGGATTCCGGTATTTGCAATCGCATCATTCGGGAACCAATCTTTGCCAAGGCAGAGGTATAACCGTATTCAATGATTAAATATACTGAGTAAATATAATATGGTTCGTTTATGATTCATTTACCTTTGATACTCTATATTTTGTGTTATCTTATACAATCTATTAAAATTCAATTACGAAGATTTAACCTTTGTAATCGTATTGTCATCAACCTTCGTCCAAGGTCCATTAATCCCCAAGGGAATAATGCTTCGTTGGACGAAGGACATTAACATTTAACATTTTATGTTGCCTTGTTCTTAATTCATAGCATTTGAGAACAAGTCCCCAACACTTTCTTTGCTAGCAGTGCTGTCATTAGCCTGGCAATCTTGGAGAAACCTTCAATGAAACACCGATAGTAGTCGACCATTCCAATGAAAATCTTGATTCCTCGGACATCTTTCAGTGCTTTGTAGTCCAGAATAGCTGCTACCTTCTTCGGATCTACAACTAATCCCTCTCGGTTTATAATATGACCCAAGAATAGGACTTCACTGATCCAGAACTTGCACTTGCTCAGCTTTGCATATAACTGACAATCTCGTAGCCTCTGCAATACTTTCCTCAAGTGCTCTTCATGTTCTTGCTCGTTCTGGGAATATATGAGGATATCATCGATGAACACCACTACAAACTTGTCGAGGTAGTCCATGAACACACTGTTCATCAAGTACATGAAATAAGTTGGTGCATTCGCTAGACCGAATGACATGACAGTGAACTCATATAGTCCATACTTGGTGATAAATGTGGTCTTCGGTATATCCGAAGGTTGGATTCTGAGCTGATGGTAACCTGACCTCAGATCTATCTTTGAGAACACACTGCTTCTCTCAGCTGGTCGAATAGGTCTTCAATTCTTGGCAGAGGATACTTGTTATTGACAGTGACTTCATTCAAAGATCTGTAATCAATGCACATTCTCTTTGTCACATCTTTCTTCTCCACAAATAACACTGGAGCGGCCCAAGGAGAGGTACTTGGTCTGATGTAGCCTTTCTCTAACAGCTCATCAATCTGCTTCTTAAGTTCCACCAATTCTGGTCCGGACACTCGATAGGCTCCCTTGGAAATAGGGGCGGTGCCAGGTATAACCTTTATGTCAAACTCAACTTTACGCTCGGGTGGCATGCCTGGTAACTCCTTAGGGAATACGTCGGGGAATTTTGACACAATTCTAATATCTTCAATCAGGTTGGCCTCCTTGCCATCTACAGACAAATGGTGACAGACTCCTTCTTCTAATTCAGGCATGAACAGTCAGCTACTACTTCCTTTCTGGATGGGGACACTAACTTTACTGTCCTCTTGTCAAAACTAACAGTGGATTGGTTTCTGTGCAGCCAATTCATCCGTAGGATGACTGAAAGTGCATTCATCCCTTTTGTAAGTTTTGGTGATTTGGATGACAACACATTTAAAAGACTAACAAGTTTGCTAAGTGTTGAAGAGGAAATTCAGTATGATGAACATACTTGAATAGTGTATAATGACAGTGAACAAAGGTTCAACACAAGGTTAAATAACTAATGAGACAATGCCAATGGATATAATATGATCTCTATATTGGTTTGAATATATGGACAAGACCTGAGAAATAACTACATACATATGATCAGAATAGAGGATGAAGTGATTAAGAGGATAGGTCAAGCCAAAGTGAATAAGATATGAGGAATCATGAATTGGCTTGACCATATTACTATCAGTCCATATATGCTTCTATGAGAATCAAACTAGAGCTTGATTGATCTTAACGGTTATATCTAGAAGACATTCAAGCAAGGTTCACAATATTGTAGAAATGATTCTCTCAATGGATGCTCAATATGATGTGACTCAAGAATGGCTTGATAGGGTGAAGATAGCAAGGAAAGGGCTTCGAGAAACTAAGTGAAGGTGAAGGCCAAGCGACAGCTTGTGGACCGAGGTACCATGGCTAAGGTGAAGAAGAGAGTACTTGCACTAAGTCGATGAACTAATCAGCTATGAAGAGTTATAACATGTTGATGCATCAGTATGGTGACTTGAAGCCATGATTTGAACTCACATATGGTGATATGATACAAGTCACATGGTTTGATTTATGTTTGCTTCAAAAGGTGAGACAAAGATGTTTGTGATCCTTATGAAGCAACGCCATGGAGAAATCACACATGAGACACCAATGACTCAAGGAGTTTACTTAATTATATTTTATTTAACTTGAGTATAGGAATCGTCGTACTATCAAGGGGGATCCAAAAAGAAGGTTGGTGTTTGCCAAAGCTCAAGCCTCTATATTCAAAAGCTATTTTTTGAAAACCAAAAATCTCTTTAAAATTCTATGGTTGACCGTGGTTAGGTTTGAGAAACCTAGAGTGTTCTTGTTGAAAAGCAGCTGAGCTTCTTCAGCTGAGTTGAGCTTCTTCAGCTGCAGCTGAGCTGAACTTCAGCTGAGTTGAGGTTTCTCAACTCTAGCTGAACTTCAACTTCAACTGGAGTCCAGGCAGGTTCAATCGGGGTCCAGGGCAAGTTCAACCGGGGTCCAGAGAGGTTCAACCGGGGTCCAAAGAAAGTTCAGCCATGGTTTTTTCCCTGGACCTCACTGGTCAAAACCGGTTGAACCGGCCCTAGGGGAGGTTCAACCGGTGTCAGGGTCACCTGACCGGTCTGACCTCCTGACTGGCAGACTGACTACCAGTCTGACCCCTAGGCGGTTGAACCGGCCCTAGGGGCAGTTCAACCGGTGTTAGGACCTGTTTTGTAGTTTGACCTGCAGTCTGCCAGTTTGACTGGCAGACTGACTGTCAGCCTACCCTAGGCGGTTGAACCGGTCTTAGGGGCGGTTCAACTGGTCCTCCACAGCCAAAATCAGTCCAACGGCTAGTTTTGAAGCCCCACCTATATATACTCACTCCTACCTCTCTCCCCACACAAGAGCACGACCCAAACTCCATTTCTAACTTGAAGAACACCTCCCACTCTCTCTCACACATCTCTTGCCTCTCCCATTTCAAATCTTTGGAGAGAAATTTTTGAGTGAGTTTGAGAGCTGCGGTTTTTGTGCTTCATCTCCAAATCTCTCTTGCTATTCTACATTCGAGCTTTGGTACTACATCGAGTTCTTTGTGGATTCATTACACTTGGAGCTTCTAGCTCCTAGACGACTAGGTGTCTCTTGTGAGTCTCCAAATCTTCTGGAAGACCACATGAAAGTTTGTATTACCCACTCGTTTGAGCAAAGATTAGTGTGTGAGCTTGACCTTTATGGTCGGCAAAGGGAGGATTAGGGTTGAAAGAGACCCGACTCTTTGTGGGTGCCTCAACGAGGAAGTAGGGCACCTTGGTGGTGTGACCGAACCTCGGGATAAATCTTGTGTCTCTTGTGTTCTTGTTCATTGTTCGTATTCATGTTCTTCGTTCTCTCACCATTGCATGGAAGATTTGCTTATATATTTTTGGTGTGTGGATTTTGAGAAGTGCCCTTCTCATATCTACTACTTTGAACCCTGTGGATCAACTAGAACATCTCATTTCCAAAGTTAACTGGGTGAATTTCGAGATCAATTCAGTTTTACCCAGTTTGCTTCTAGTTTTTGTTGAAAAAGTTTTAACTTGCCTATTTACCCCCCCCCTCTAGGAAACTTTCAATTGGTATCAGAGCCTAATCCTCGTTCTAACGCTTAACCGCGTGAGGAAAAGATCATGTCGGGGGGACTAAGAAACGAAAGTGCTTCTAAGCTTGAAAAAGTTGAGGTTACCTCGACTTCATCTTTTTGTGCAGATGTTGATCCTAGGGCAATAGACCTTGCCATGAGAATCGCCAAAAGGATGTTCCTTAAAATGAAGGAAGATGAGGCGAAGAACAAGATTGAAGATAAAGAAAATAATCGATGGAGACCAAATGACGAATCCACCTCTTCACAAGGTTTGTCTTTCAAATCCACTTCTCATATGTGCTTTATCGCTAATGGGAGTGACAGTGAAAGCGAAAGTGAGGATGAGGAGGAGCATGAAAGTGATAGTGAAGATGAGGATGATCTTCAACAATTCTTCGCTCAACTAAGCAAGAAAAATCGGATGAGCTTGCTCAAACTCATGAAAAGAGCAGAAGAACAAAAAGTAATGCTTCATAAGCAAGAAGATTTCCTCATCAGAAAAATTGAAGATTTAGAGAACTTGACCAAAGCACATGAGAAGCTAAAGTGCTCTCATGATGATTTGGTCCAAAGGTATGAAGACATTTCAATTGAGCAAATTAGAGCTATTAATCATTCATCATAAATTGCTCAATTAGAAAATAAAAATGTTATGCTCAAGAACACGATAGAAAATTTAAATATTAAAATCTAGCTTGGCAAGAAAAACATGATATGCTTGTGTGCTCTCATAATAAATTTATGGATTCACATATCATGTTAGAAATGGCTCATGAGGTTGTGTTAACTAATTTGAAATGATACCAACCTCACTTATGCACATGTACTCAAATAGAAACTATATTATCATGTGCTAACAAATGTTGCTCTCAAGAAAGCCAATCTTCCATTGAGCTATATTTTTTAGGAACAAGTAATGTTTCCCATGCAAAAGAAAACAATGAGCTCAAGGAAGAAAATGAGAGGCTAAGAAGGAGCTTGATTCAATTGAAGGGAAAGTGTCATGCTCAACCTTCTCAAGATAATCGTGATAATATGGTGAAAAAGCTTGAGAAGGGGACAATAGTAGCATGCACAAAACCCCTTCAAAAGAATACCAAGCTTTCTAAGAAGGACATGAGCAAGACTTAAGGTGAGAAAATTAATGCTCATATTATTTGCTCTAACAATGTACCTATGTGCTTCAACAAAGAAAGATCAAAGAGAAGTGTTAGGAGGTGCTATGGATGCAAGGAGAAGGGTCATTAAATTGGTTCATGCCCCCACATGAAGAATCAAGACCTTGCACGATCAAGAAAGATGACCATCTAGAAAGATGAAAGAAAAAGGCAAATGCATTGCAAGGACAAGCACCTCATTTGCTACAATTGCCGTGAAAGAGGTCATCTATTCAAGGTTTGTCCAAAGGGTAAAACTCCTAAGCCTAACCTGTCAATACATTCAAATATACTTAGGAGACCCAAATTTGACTCTTGTGCTAGAAAAGTGATGAGTTCACCACATTCTAGGACTAAGGCTATTTGGGTGCCTAAGTCCTTATTGGCTAACCTTGATGGACCCATCATGAGATGGGTACCAAAATATACTTAATAAGTTTTTGCAGGTACCTAGAGATGATATGAAGCTTTGGGGTGCTTGAGCAGTTTAACTCAATCCTTATCTCAAGCTATCAATCTTACATTATCTATCCTTTAAGATCGACCCAAAGATGAATTTAGTTGTTATATCACTAACTTCATATTCATCTCTAGCAAGAACTTGTGTTGTAGGGAATAAGGATTAACCTTTATGGGAATCAAGCAAAAGGCCTACAACTAAGGGATATCCAAAGGATGGTAAAAATTAAATCTTTGGTGCACATTGCTTTTAATTATTATATTCCTTTGTGTATTTTGTAGCCACATAGGAAAAATGAAGCACATGAAAATGAACTTAAAATATTTTATCTTGCTTTGGAAAGGATCCAATTATATGGTAGATTGCATATTTGTTATTCTTATATATATACATACTTTAATTGATGATAATTAATTCGTGGCATATTTCAAATGAATTATCGTATTATTGCCATGACCTAGACATAAAGAGGATTATCCCATGTTCTTAAATGAATAGAGTGCTAAGTAAGAAATTCAAATTCTTAAAGCACTTATCAAAAGGGGAATTCTCTATATGACTAGAGTTGTGAGACTAATGTTTTTATCTAAGTGTTTATGTAGTCTCACAACATGAGAATGTGTTTCTCAAATGGAATGTGTCATTTAACATTCAAAGAAGATCAATCCAATACAATGTGATGTATTCCTTCTTGTTTAAATTGGTTTTGAGGCTTTTACATTAATCACTCACCATGCTATGAATTAAACTTGCCATGTAAACTTAATTAAATAATCATGCTATTTTCACCTTGGTTAAATCAGTGTTATGCATGATGCTTGTAAGGGTAACTCAGTTCATATCATGAGGTTTCCTTATTTTAGTAAGCTTCTTGTCATTCATATACTAAAGGTTGCTAAATAGGAAATTATTGCTTGTGTTTCTAATGCAATCTGTTTTAAGCTATTTCATGGAAATTCATAAGTAGAGATTGTGGTCTTTCATTTGGTAAAATCACAAGCATTAAAGGTTAATCTTCACCTAAAAGAAAGATTAGTAATGCTCAAGGCAAAGGTATGAAACTAGCTGTTTCATTTGGTATGTGACCAATAATAGTTCCTTTCAAGTGACATTCTTTCAATTGGTAATAATCTATTCTATGGAAAGTAATGTCAATATGAAGGTTAATTCCTTTGGCTTAAATTTGTAAATTGGTGCATATTGTTAATTCACTCCTCCATGTGCATTAACTTAAAAGGAATTTAATTTATGCCTTTATGCCTCATAAATGATGATTTGTCTGCCATTCATATATAAATATCATCATTCATTAAATACTTCCTTGTACCACTAATATCTCTTTTCGAAGTGTTTTTTCGACTAGTTTTAAAAGGGAAAGAGATAACAAGCTAAAGAAGGAAGTCTCCACAAATGAAGAAAATAAGAATACTTAGATGACACCATCTCATATAGTAAGATCTTTCAATTGATATAACAAATGGTAGATTCTATATGGTGGTAAGTATTCTTAGGCATAAGTTAATTCATTGCAAATTTGTCATGCCTTGACCAATATATGTAATGTACTCCTCATGAGACTCTTAACTGAATTGAAAGTGCATTTGGCAAGTCATTCAAATACTTGATGCACATATCTAGTGGGAGCACATTATATATATCTTGTGTCATAGAGAATAAGTTTCCCTTGAGTAAGCTATACTAAGACAATCCAAAATGGTAAATTTGTATCTCATTCATATGGATTGTAATCTTTGTTTTCTAAATAGCTATTCTTGATGCAGTTTAAAATTCCCTTATCATTAAATCTAAAAGTGCATAAGAATCCTTTTTGTTGATATTCATCACATACATATGCACTAACATGGATATGATTTTAAACTGTAAAAGGTACAATTAGTGATCCATACTCTCTAAATTTTGGAAACCTACAAATTGATATCTTAGGAATCTACTTCAATCGGTATCCATATGCTTCACACTAGGATTGGATCACTAAGTTGTAAATTCCATGTATAACTTGTCTTTATGATATGAATGCTTGTGCGACTAACCTTGATAAGCTAGGTGCACCCAAGGTCAAGCTAGGTTCATCATCAAGAAGGCAACACAATGATGTATCAAGAAAAGGAGAAAAGGCTCCTATTCTTAACTCTAACTCTTATCTACGAGTTTACATATTAACTTGGAACCATAGTAAGATGGTTGTCAAGTATATGTGGATGCCTACACAAAGAGAAAGGCCACAATAAGGATGTGTGGGTACCCAAGGCTCTTACTACTAATCTCAAAGGACCCAATTCAAATTGGGTACCAAAATACGAAGCTTAAACTTGTTTTGTAGGATCACTCCTTAAATGGATCAAGCTGGGTGTTCGATAATGGATGTATAAAACATATTTGGAGATAGTAACAAGGGTGGTAACAATTGAATCTCAAGTGCATATTATTTTCAATTCTTACCTCCTTTATGACTTGTGTAGCCACTAAGGAAGAGGGAGCACTTGAGGGTATACATCAATTGTTGATTATGAAGTAAAAGTCCAATTGGAAGAAAAATGAATCTTATCATATGGTCAACAATCCAAAACTATGTGATGTACTCTTTCTAGTTAATTTGGATTTGATTCTTCTATATTAGACACTCAGCATAATATGGCTTAAATTAGACCTTGGACTTC
Organism: Zea mays; assembly: GCF_902167145.1. Taxonomy (NCBI): domain Eukaryota; kingdom Viridiplantae; phylum Streptophyta; class Magnoliopsida; order Poales; family Poaceae; genus Zea; species Zea mays. Next base: position 38,636,743 of record NC_050104.1, on the reverse strand, counting down.
ATTGAATAACCATGCATATCTAAATCTGTCATTCAATAATGTATAGTGCATAAGCAATTAAGGGAAATTTAGTCCATATTATGAGGTTTCTTTATTTTTAGCAACTCACTTGTCTTCCACATAAAAAAGGGTTGCTAAATAATAAAAAAACTAGTGCTTGTGCTACTAATGCCATCTCTTGTGTTGAGTTTATCCATAGAAAATCTATGTTAAGAGATGGTGCTTGTTTTAAATTGGATAAATCACAAGCTTAAAGGATACAATTCAACTAAAGTAAGATGAAGTTGATAAGAGGCCAAGGTATGAAAACTTCCTCTCCTTCAGTTGTTTTAGTATTTTATCCTTAGTGGAATGTACCATAGTATAGGTTCATTTCCTTGCAATATAAAATATTCAATAGTGCATATAACTTTGACATCAACCATATGTGTGCACTAAGTTAAAGGAATTTAGTCTATCCTTTTGGGTTTCAATAATGATGATTCATTTGCCATCCACATATAAGGATCATCATTTGTGAAACCCTCCCTTGTGTTTTTAATGCTCTCTTTTCTAAGTGTTTCAACAAGGTCCTTCCAAGTGCTTTCAAGATGGATTCAAAATCTACAAATATAAGAGTCTTGGTTCTTTCAATCATTGAGTTTCAATTGACCTCATATCAAGTATGATCGAATCAAGAAAAGATGAAAGAAGTTCATGATCACTTGGTTGGATGAAATCGTAAAGAGAAAAGAGATCACAGTGATTCAAGAAGGAAGTTATATTTTTTGTCAACCAAATAATGAAGATGTAGTGACATATTTATATGATATCCTTCATTATGAGGTTTAAGGTTCATATTAGCATGCTTTACCCTTCAGGATTTCAATTGATATACTTTCAGTTCTTAAACTTTCAATTGGTTTAATTTTCATCATATATGAAGGTATGTTATGTTCAACCAATATATAGTGCAAACATCTTCTTCAACCTCGTATTGTTGATGTGCATAAGTATACTTTGTGTACTCTTGCATGCACAAATTGAGGGAGAGTTTAGCCTATATCTTGTGAGACTAATGATTTCTTTCAAGTTCATGTTGTGTAGTCTCATACCGTGGAGAACATCAAATGAGGATGAATGGTTCCATAGAAATGAAAATGAGTTTCTCTTGATCGTGTGAAGAGGATAAGTTTCTCTTTGAAATGTCAAGCCTATCAAAAGCTAAGATGGAAATTCATGATTATAATGGAGACCATGTGGCGTAGAACAAAGGTGTGTCACTCCATGAACTAATGTATTACATTTTTGTATCTAGGCTCTTACATGCTAGTGTGTGCATGTATATGCAATATCTTAAGTCACATCATAAGGTTGCACTTGTGGTGACGATTAAAGAATCTCTAGGTATTTGATTAATACCTCTTGTGGTGATGTCATAAGTTAGTCTTAAGTCATCTTAGTGAGGTATGTGTGGGGGACGGATATCCCCTGGGTCCACCAGAAGGATAAAAGACCTCACGAAAGGCCCGTGGGCCCAATAATTCGCGATGTCACCCCTTCGTGGGCCTGGGAAAGAGCGCCTAGTGAAGTGGATCGACACAAGATCGGATCGACGCAAGCCCAGACGGCCTGATGAATTTGAGCAGTGATCACAGCAGTGACCCAACCTTCCCGCATAGGAGCCCCGTACATCGAAACTGAGCGAGGATGGATCGACTGAATTATAGGAAGATAAACTCAGTCAGTTCACTATTACTTAGGCACACGTTGTTATCATATCCACATGTAATGCCCCACGGTCGAGTATATGAGGCCTAGGGGGCACCCTTCAAAGACACCTACCTCATTACTTAGCCATCCACCTGGCTCTCTACGTTTCCGACACTAGAGAACCTCTTTGTAACCCACCACAAAAAGTACTCACGCCAGGACGTAGGGTGTTACACATCTCAAAGTGGCCTGAACCTGTACACAACTATCCACTGTCTCTCGTGCATCTAGCACGAACCATCGAGCTATAGTCGGTAACACCGTCCTACTCCAAAAAGCACCTTGAGGGGCAACCCCTGGTGCGCGGTCGGACCCAAAACACCGACAGCTGGCGCGTCAGGTAGGGGGTGTGTCATCGATCCAAGCTAGCTCAATGGCCGTCACCTTCCAGCACAAGATCATCCTCCGTCCCGGGTCCATGTTCTGCTTTGGAACTATCTCATCTGTAGCGAATGAGGAGGGAACTCTGCATCGCATCGCGGATCCACCGGAGAGAAAGTCTTCCTCAAAGATCTCCGAGAAAATCGGAGCAAAGCAGGGAAAAGCGCAACCTCCAGCACTCCGAGAAAAGATCACCTTCAGCAAGCTAGGAGCCGAGGGTCCGTCTAACCGAAGAACCCCGCTGTCCACCTCTCCGACGGAAAAATGGACACGGATCACAAGGAGGAAAGAAGCGAATGAGGCCAAGGGTCGTCAAGCTGCTCTTTCTGTGCCTCCGTCCTCAAAGGAGGACAGAAAGAAGATCGTCGCGACAGCTGCTCCATTCTACCTTGACGTCCTCTTCGTCGGGGGAAGAGTGGAATCGAATCCTATCTCCAACGATGAACCAACTGCACCAGGAGAAGAACCTCTTCATCGGGAGTCTCGCCGGCGGAGGAACCGACACCGAAATATTCGGCAACATCATGAGGCCGGAGAACGGGATCCGGCACAGCCTGTATCGTGAGACGAGGTCTCAGAAGTGGGAGAAACTTCGGAAGAACGGGTCCTCAGAGAAAGAAGGAACTCCCAACGACGTGACCGTTGGCAGGCTCAAGAACAGGCCGAGCAGGAAACGAGGCAACGTCGGGAAAATTCACTCTTCAGATGCAACCTGAACCCCGACTTCGCACGAGCCATGAACACGCTGAGTGAAGTCGGTGGAGTGTTGGCTCGGATAGCTGATGGCCTCCCCCAGACTCCCAACGCCAAGGGCTATCGACGGCTGTTCACTCAAGCAGCCAACCACCTTCTACCCCTCGCTCATCCACCAAACGATCTACGACACACCATCAACAGTCGGCGGGACGCACGGAGCTCCATCAACGCTTCGCGCGAACGATGACACGAGAACGAGATCCGTCGCTGAGAAGAGTACGACCGGGATCACGGCATCCCGGCACGGAGTTAGGCCACCAGGACCGAGTCGGCCACGACTTCGACTGGTGGCACCACCCGGGGACGGTCGAGGCACCACGACAACCACTCCCCTCCCCGGGACAGACATCATCATCGACGACAAGAGGACACGTGTGGAGTATCGGCGCTTACTCGGCGCCTCAGGGCCATTCAATGGCCCCCTAACTTCAAGGTCTCCAACGTTGACAAATATGAGCCCAAGCATGATCCAGGAGGCTGGCTGGCCGTCTACACCACCGCCGCCCGAGCCGCTAGAGCAACCGAAGATGTGATGACCACGTACTTGCCTATTGTCCTTGGGCAAGACGCGCTGCAATGGTTGTGACACCTACCCCGACATTGCATCGATGACTGGAGCGACTTCAGTCGGCGCTTCACCGCCAACTTCCAATCTCTCTTTGACAAACCAGCGCAACCATGGGACCTCAAATCCATCAAGCGCCGGGGGGATGAAACTCTCCGGTCGTACCTCAAAAGATTTCAGACCATGAAAAATCGTATCCCCGAGGTTGCGGAAGCAGCAGTGATCGAGGACTTCTACCGGGGATCTAATGACTCGGCCTTCGTCCGAGCCATACTACAGAAGGCACCGACCACTTCTGAGTAGTTATTCCGGAAAGCCGACCTCTACATCACCACCGACGAACGAGCTCAAGACCTCATCGGAGGAGCAAAGCCCGCACCGGCAGCACCGCGACGTGACGCGAACTAGTAGCCCGACAAACGCTGGGAGAAGAGACCTCGTGAAGAGGTCCACGCCGCTGGACCGCCCGCCTCACACGCCCGAGGAGAACCTCGTGGAGGCGAACGCACGCTGGACGACATCCTCGACGCCCAGTGCCCGTACCACAAGGACATGCACCACACCCTCTAAAACTGCAGAGACTTCAAGCATTGCGTGGGGAACGGCCGACCCTTCCAACCTCTACCTCCTCCCCCGCCACGAGGAGGACCTAGAGAACCTCGACAACCCCAACAGCAGGAGGAGGGAGGAGGTGGAGCCTTCCCGCGTGTTGACAGAGAAGTCAACGTCATCTTCGGAGGACACGGGTCGCAAGAAAGCAAGAGACAACAAAAGCTCAACGATCGTCAGATACTGGTGGCGGCTACCGGTCCTCTCGCCCCGTACCGATGGTCTGAGCACCCGATCACCTTCACCCGGGCAGATCAGTGGCTCAATTTCGACCACCCAGGCAAGTACCCGCTCCTCATCGATCCGGTGATCCGAGAGAGCAGGGTAAAGAAGGTATCAGTGGACAGGGGAAGCAACATCAACGTCACCTTCCCCCGGACGCTCCAAGGCTTGGGAGTTCCCCTCAAAGAGCTCCACGAGTTGGACACACCCTTCTTCAGCATCGTGCCGACTGAAGGAGAATATCCGCTGGGCCACATCTACATGCCGGTCACCTTCGGAACTCCGGAAAACTACAGGACCGAGTTCCTGAGGTTCGAGGTGGCAAACTTTGACTGCGGATACAACGCCATCATCAGGAGGCCTGGATTGACGAAGTTCATGGCCATTCCACATTATACATACATGATATTGAAGATTACAGGACCACAAGGGATCATAACTGTGCGCACTGACTTCCAAGGCGCCGCATAATGTTTCCGAGTGGCCATTCAGGCGGCCCTCACCACCAAACCATCGACGACTTCTTCTGCACAGGCGAACTCAAAGCCTGAGGAAGACCTCGCGGTACCCGCGAATGAAGCTCAAGCCATGACCTCTATACGGCCGACTGAAGAAACCAAGAGAATCAATCTTGGGTTCACAGACGAGCGCAAAACTGCTATCATCAGTTCCAACCTGGATGACAAATAGGAAGGCGTGCTCGTTCAGTTTTTGCAAGATAACCGAGACGTATTCGCATGGCAACCTGCGGATATGCCGGGAGTCCCGAGAGAACTGGCCGAGCACAAACTGAAGGTCTACCCCTAGGCGAGGCCGATCCAACAAAAAATACGTCACTTCACGCCCGACAAGAGAGAAGCCATCCGTGTTGAGCTGGCTCGCTTGGTCGCGACCGGATTCATTAGAGAGGTGTTACATCCTGAGTGGTTAGCTAACCTGTTCTTGTACTCAAAAAGAATAAAGTGGATTGGCGCATGTGCGTTGACTATACAGATCTCAACAAACACTGTCCGAAGAATCCCTTCGGACTTCCTAGGATAGACTAGGTGGTGGACTCGACCGCCGGGTGTTCTGTGTTGTCTTTCTTGGATTGCTACTCCGGGTATCATCAGATTAGCTTAGCAAAAGAAGACGAGGAAAAAGAGCATTCATCACCCCGTTTGGAGCTTTTTGCTATACCTCCATGCCATTCGGCCTCAAAAACGCTGGAGCGACTTATCAGAGAGCTATTCAGACATGCTTAGCCAACAACTGGGGCAAGCGTGTGGAAGCTTATGTGGATGATGTGGTGATCAAGACAGAGAATTCAGAAAACTTCATTTAATATTTACAGCTGGTCTTCAACAGTCTACGGCGATATCGATGGAAGCTTAATCACGAAAAATGTGTCTTCGGAGTACCGGAAGGAAAGTTGCTCGGGTTTATTGTCAGCCACCGGGGAATTGAGGCTAATCCGGAAAAGATCGAGGCTATCATGAGAATGGAAGCACCACGATCATAGAAGAAAGTACAAAGACTTACCGGATGCATGGCAGCTCCAAGCAGGTTCATATCAAGGCTGGGAGAAAAAGGCTTGCCGTTCTATAAGTTGCTCAAGAAGGTAGACGAATTCCAGTGGACTTCAGAAGCACATGAAGCTCTAGATGCGTTGAAGAAATTCTTGACAACACCACCAATGCTAAAACCACCTCGCCGAGCCTCGCTGACTCAATCGACTGAAGACCTTCTATTATACATCTCTTGCACGACTCACGTGGTGAGCACCGCGTTGGTAGTTGAGCGAGCAGAGGAAGGACATGCATACCCAGTACAACACCCTGTCTATTTCATCAGTGAAGTCCTAGGTCCCTCGAAGAAGAAATACCCTCAAGTTCAGAAATTATTATATGCGGTACTTCTAACTGCACGCAAGCTCCGTCACTACTTCGACGACCACAAAGTCATAGTAGTCACTGGATTTCCGATAGGGGATATTCTTCACAATAAAGAAGCCATCGGAAGAATAGCCAAGTGGGCCTGTGAACTGGGATCTCATGACATTGAATTTCGACCTCGCACTGCCATCAAAACTCAAGCACTGCTTGACTTCGTATCAGAGTGGACCGAGCAATAGGTGCCGGATAACCCGGAAACTGCAAAAGTATGGCGAATGTATTTTGATGGCTCGTTGAAGCTGCAGGGAGCAGGCGCAGGGATCTTCTTTATTGCACCTGGAGGTGAACAACTCAAATATGCTCTTCAATTGCCATTTCCAGCATCCAACAATGCGGCAGAATACGAAGCTCTGATTCATGGACTAAACATTGCCATATCACTGGGCATCAAGAGACTGATGGTATATGGAGACTCTCTGGTGGTCATAAGTCAGATCAATAAAGAATGGGATTGCTCGAACGATTCCATGGGAAAATACTACACTGCTGTCGAAAACTAGAAGACAAATTTGAGGGTCTAGAATTTCATCATGTGGAGAGAGACCGCAACGCGGCAGCTGATGCATTGTCCAAGCTAGGATCCAGTCGGACTCAGGTCCCACCTAGAGTTTTTGTCCAAGAAGTACTGCACCCGAGCATCTCACTGGATCGGGTAGAGGAATGCAATATTCTGAGCCAACCAGAGCCAGATGACTAGAGGGAGCCGATCATCAGGTATATAAAGAATGAGAAGGAACCAGATGACAAAAATACAACCGAACGCATTGCGAGGCAGTCAACCCATTACACTCTCATTGGGGAAACGCTATACAGAAGGGGCGCGTCAGGAGTCCTCATGAAATGCATTCTCTCAGCTACTGGAAAACAACTTCTGGATGAGGTCCATGCTGGGCAAGGCGGGACACGCATCATCCAGGACCCTGGTTGGGAAGGTCTTTAGGTCGGGTTTCTACTGGCCAACAGCAAAGAGTGATGCAGCCGAGTTAGTCCAGAGGTGCGAAGCCTGCCAGTACTTGTCAAAACAGCAACATCTACCAGCGCAGCAACTGCAAACCATACCTGTAACCTGGTCGTTCGCATGCTGGGGACTGGATATGATTGGACCCTTCAAGAAAGCTCAAGGAGGATACACTCATGTACTGGTTGCTATCGACAAATTCACTAAATGGATAGAGTTCAAACCCATTGCTTCTCTAACCTCAGCTAAGGCGGTGGAATTCATACAAGATATAATATTCAGATTTGGAATACCGAATAGCATCATAACCGACCTGGGATCCAATTTCACAAGCTCAGAGTTTTTTGATTTCTGTGAACGAAAAAGCATTCAGATCAAATATGCCTCGGTGGCGCACCCAAGAGCCAACGGGCAAGTGGAAAGAGCCAACGGGTTGATACTGGAAGCGCTTAGAAAGAAAGTTTTCGACAAGAATGAGAAGTTCGCAGGAAAGTGGATTAGAGAGTTGCCTTATGTTGTTTGGAGCCTGAGAACTCAACCTAGCCGAGCTCTGCATGGGAATACTCCTTTTTTCATGGTCTACGGTTCGGAGGCAGTGCTACCTGCTGATCTCAAGTTTGGGGCACCGAGGTTGATCTTTGAAAACATAGCAGAAGCTGAGGCTACTAGACTGGAGGATGTTGATATACTAGAAGAAGAACGATTGAACACGGTGATTCAGTCAGCACGGTATCAGCAAACTCTGAGGCGCTATCACGACAAGACCATATGGCATCGATCCTTCGCAGTGGGAGACCTCGTCCTCTGGCGAATTCTTACGGGGGAGGGACGGCACAAACTGTCACCACTCTGGGAAGGACCATTCATGGTAGCAGAAGTCACTCGGTCTGGATCATATCGTCTCACTCAAATCGACGACACGAAAATTGGGAACTCATGGAACATAGAACACCTCTGGAAGTTTTATCCCTAGCTATATCTCAAAAGCTATTGGGACGACGATGTATTCTGTAAACTGGGAAATATATCATCAATAAAAAGACTTCAAAGGCACTTGAATTGTTCACTGTCAACCTGCGTGCTTACTTAACTCGGGGTGACCACTATACCCTACAACGGAGCAATCGACTTAAGTCGGCAATGGCTTGAGGCGGTGCGACATGCTCATGCTTACTTAACTCGAGGTGACCACTATACCCTACTAACGGAGTAATCGACTTAAGTCGGCAATGGCTTAAGGCGGTGCGACATGCTCACGCTTACTTAACTCGGGGTGACCACTATACCCTACTAACGGAGCAATCGACTTAAGTCGGCAATGGCTTAAGGCGGTGCGACATGCTCACGCTTATTTAACTCGGGGTGACCACTATACCCTACTAATGGAGCAATCGGCTTAAGTCGGTAACGGCTTAAGGCGGTGCGACATGCTCACACTTACTTAACTCGGGGTGACCACTATACCCTACTAACGGAGCAGTCAGTTTAAGTCGGTAATGACTTAAATCGGCACGGTACACTCGCGTCTACTTAATCCAACACAAGCACGTTTGCAATTACTCATCTTAGGGCGACCTCTATGCCCCACGAAGAAATTTCAAAACCATCATACTGCATTTACTTCTGCGATTGTAGAAACTGTTGTATTCTAACAACGGGAAAACAATAGCGGCATTCAGTACTAAAAAGTGTTTTCTAACAAAATATCCGAGCACACTAACCACATATTCAAAGCATTCAATGTTTCTATTTGGTGATGTTCTTCTCAGGAGCAACCGACGAAGAGGGACGACTCAAGGAATCAGGAGCAGCATTCACGTCTGCCACTATGTTGTCAGGAACAACCACGCCAGGTCTCCTCATCAAGATCCACCCTACGCGAATGACTTTGTCCATAGCTTTGTCGCATTGGGCCCTCAGAGTAGCGGAAGCGTCTTTAGCAGCCTTGACAGCCAACCGAGCAGCTTCTAGCTCCTGGACGACTAATCTCTTGGAAGCGCACAGATCCTTGATGATAGTATCCTTGTTCGACACCAATTACCTGAGGCGAATCATATCGTCCATGGACTCTTGCAGCTTATAACAATGATTATCCAAATCTTCCATGGTGAAGCGATGGCTCCTCTCCAAGATGGTCAACGAGTTGCTGGCGTTGCGGTATAACTTGTCAAGGTTGTCGCGAGAAGTTACAAGGGCACGTTTCTCTTCCTGCAGACAAGAATCAGTTCTCCGACGTCAAGCAAACATTAAGAACACAACAGATAAGCGCAAGTGAAAGTTTAATTCATTGGCCACCTTTTCAGAGTCAAGCTGAGCATTGAGAGTGGAGTTCAGTGCGTTGGCATCATTCAGAGAAGAAGAAACCCGGGCTAATTCAGTCTGACCTTGAGAATATTTTTCTTCAAGACCAGAATACCGCCGGGCCATATCTATCTAGAAACAGTCAAGCAAGGGTGTTCAGCTAAGAAGCAGATCAGTCAAGCAGCTAAAAAAAAGAAACAAAGGGCACTAACCAGCATTTGCCATCTCCAAATCGGATACCCGCCGCTGAAGCAGCACTGGATTCCAATGCGTCAGAGACAGAGCTCTTTCCAGGACAGAAGCACCCTACGACCTCAGCTAACCAGCCATTTCATCAACCAATGCCTGACATCAAAAACAAATGAGTGTAAGAACGATATCACACCCGGGGTACAGCCAGATCAGGAAAAACTAAATTACCTGGAGGTTGGAGAAGAACGAAGGAACTCCCAAGTCGTGGGAAGTCAATTGATGGCTCGATGAAGGATCACCAACCGGAACAACCCGCAATACATCAGTGGGGACCAATTCGGCATCATCAACAGAAATCAGAACTCTGTCATCAGGAGCGGTGGCCTCTAAAGCGACTCCCTGACCCGAAGCTTGAGCTGTTGCCATGCAACCAGAATGCGGAGGAGAAGACCCTACATGAACATCCATGGAAGTATGAGAGGGAGAACCAACTCGGACACCCTCGGGGGCTGGGTCATAGCTCGCGCCACCCATCCGAGCCGGGTCATCTTCGGCAACACCCTCGGGGGCTGGGTAAGCGCTAGCGCCATCCTAGAGGGCCGAGCCCTCTGTAACAGCCACCTCTAAGGCTGAAGGACCTTCAACCACTTCCATGGGAGCAGCGCAATACAGACCAGCCTTCTGACCTTTAAGATCGCGCTCCAAGGTCGATGAAGCATGGGACGCCGCTCGGGATAACTCCAACCCGGCATCAGGCACATCAACACAAATATCCATCATCCCACCATCTGCCGGCTCCGACAACATATCCTCTGGGACCATATCTTCGAGAGTCTGATCAAAATTTGCCAGAGACAATTCTTGCAGACCAACAAGGGCAGACAAAGCTAGAGAAGGAACACCACTACTTTCCCCGCTGGCTATGTAGCGCCGGCTGTTCTTCCGAATTAGAGGGATTTCCTCCTCCTCTTCCTCATCTTCATCAATAATGCGGACGGTACACCCATTGGGTTCAGCTTCAGTCGGGTTACACCCAGTGGGTTCAGCATCATCAAGATCACACCCATTGGGGTTAGCATCAGTCGAGTCACACCCACTGGGATCAGCTTCAGCAAAAACCGGCACTGGCACTTCCTCAGCAGCAGGAGCGGAAGGACTGGCATCCTGATCCAAGCATGACACTCGGCGAAGACATCTCTTTTTCTTTTGTTTCCCCTGAGCAGGAGAAGTTGGATGATTGGTTTGGCGAGGACGCTTCGGGCAAACACTATCAGACCTCTGAATATCCAAAGCTCTGCCAGCCTCTGGGATGGGTGTTGCAGCCGGTGTTTCAGCAGGGGCTGCATCAGAGGAATCTTCATCCAACAAATCCAGCATGACACTTATCTCTGCATCACTTGGATTCAAAGGTACCTCGAAATGAACCTGCCTCTCGTCGTTAGGGATTTCGCCAAGTGAGGCAACCAAAGCACTAACCTCTTCGGGAGAGGGTCACACTCTAAGGCCCAAACCGCTATCACCAGCAGGAGGGTTTGACACAAAACTGGTAAATGCCTTGGAAGGAGGCAGATTCCAGGCTGAGTATGCAACAGGAGCACCAATATTCGACACCTTGCCTCTGAGTATCATCTCGAGCCGGCTCACCAAATCCACAGTAGGAATCCTTCTGTTGGTAACTCGGGTTGAATCAGCGAGGCCTCGATACAGATAAGCTGGGTATGCTCTGTCTTTTAGTGGCTGAATGTTCTTGAAAATGAAATCGGCGACCACAGCTTTTGCAGTCAGACCCCTCTCTTTCAACAATCCAACCTTAGCAAGCAGAGCCCCTGCCTCAGCCACCTCTAGGTTTGTGGGGGATTCGGTCCAACTCGGAGTGCGAACATCTGGTTGTCTCCCTGACCGTGGGGGGAGGGAATTCCCGTGATTCTCCACGATAAACCATTCCAGGCACCATCCTTTGATGCTATCCTTGAGTGGGATGTCGAGGTAGTCAGGCTTCCTCCCACGGCGCATCTTCAAACTCGCGCCCCCCATAAGCTGGTGCTGTCCCCCGGCCATCCCAGGCCGACAGTGATACAAGTACTTCCATAGGCCGAAGTGTGGCAAAATACCAAGGAAAGCTTCGCACAAATGAACAAAAAACGGAAACTTGCAGAATGGAGTTGGGATTCAGATGGGTTAGATTCAATTGATACAAATCAAGGAGACCGTGGAAGAAAGGAGAAATAGGAAGAGCAAGGCCGCGGATGAGAAAAGGAACGTAAATGACGGATTTGTGGGTGTCTTCTATCGGAACAGTGACCCCACGGCAGATCCGCCAGGAACAGAGTTCCTTCGGGGGAAGAACTCCGATGGATACGAGATGGAGAAGGTCGGATTCAGAGACAACAAACATGTGGTTACCTACGAAAGGCAACTGACTGTTGGGATCGATAGGAGGAATGATTGCGACAGACGAACTCTGAGTCTTCCGCTTGGGTGCCATCTCAATCTTGCTAGCGAGCGTAGCGGAAGCAATATTGCAAGGGAGCAGAGAAGGCCTGGATGCAGAAAAGCAAAACTAGGGCACAAAATGCAGAGGCATGCGACAGTGCAGTATATATGGGGTTTTCCCAGGCCAGACGCCATTTCTAAAAAAGCGCCCAGTCATCACCCAGCTGTTATTTCTAAAACGCTGGCGTGCCATGTCATCACGTGGCCATTATTTCCAAAACGGCCGACGCGGCCCAATTTAACTCAGCTGTTATTTCTAAAAACGCTGACGTTACCAGACTTCACTCGGCCATTGTTTCCAAAGCGGCCGACGTGACCCATTATCACTCGGTTGTTACTTCTAAAATGCCGACGTCGCCAGCAGTCACTCGGCTATTATTCCTAAAGCAGTGACGTGGCTCTAAAGGATTCGGTTGTTACCTCTAAAACACCGACATCACCAGTAACCACTCGGTCGTTATTTCTAAAACACCGACGTGGCCCGCTATCACTCGACCATCACTTCTAAAAGCACCGACATCGCCAATAATCATTCGGCTGTCATTCCTAAAGAGACAACGTGACTCCAAAGGACTCGGCCGCTACCACTAAAGCGTCGACATCGCGAAGAAGGCAGTCTGAAGCGCGACTAGACAATTCTAAGTCGCTACTCAAGCGTTACATTCAGAAACAACATCTACAGTAAGCATTAATATGATTGACGTTTGACAGGAAGGCAAAATGGTGCACACAGAATTGGGCGAAATCATTCTTCATTATAAAAGGGAAGCACTACCGAACTTACAAATCAACTCATTATGAGTTGATGTCCTCCCCATTACTACATCATATTTCACTACACTATACTGCTAACTACTACTACGTTATTTTACTAATACTACTTCTACTACTAATCTATACTAACATTTAAAACCAGTGGCGCCTAGCCACTGGCCTTGTTGCTGCCCTTGTTGCTGCCCCTGCTGCTGCCCTTGCTGCCATTGTCGCCGTCGCCGCTGCCACCTTTGCCGCCGCCATCACCACCCTTGCCGTCGCCTTCGCCGCCGTCACCGCCGCCGTCACCATCGCCTCCGTCGTCATCGCCGTCACCGCCATCGCCGCGCCGCCCTCCTCGGACGAGTCCGAGGAGTTCTTCTCGTCCGAGGAGTACTCCGACTCATCCGAGCCCTCGAGCCCGGCGCGCTCAACGGCCCGGATGTAGGTCCACACCTTTGCGGTGATCCCCTGGGAGTCATCTGAATCATCAGACGACGCCGGGGGAGAGGCATGGACCGGTGAGCCCTCAGGCTCAGAGGAGAACTCCTCCTCCGAGTACTTCGAGTCGCCGAAGTCCTCCGAGGGAGGAGTCGGCTCACGCTTCCGCTTGTCACCGGAGTGATGCGAAGAACTACCACCCTTCTTGCTCTTGCCCATGGTGGAGTAGAAGGAAAGAGAAGAAAGTAAATAGCGAGCAGCAGTAAGAGATGTGAAAATGCTGGAGAAGCAAGAACACTATTTATAGAAGAAGAGGGCAACCGCTCACCTCCTACCATGGCCACCGAACAGTCGCAAAAATTCAATATGCAATTCAAACCGTCTGGATACACGTCAGGCGGCTGACGCCGTTTCACGTAACACGACACCCATTGGGACTTCAGTCAACTGCTTGGGTGATATGATTACACACGCGGTCACATCAAGTTACTACTCAGAAGTAGTTTGCTAAACGCTCAGCGCACCAAGCCATCCCTTGCCTACACCCATTGTGGGGGGGGGGACGTCCAGGAATTTTCAATAGATTTTCCCAAGCAGTCACATCCATACAGTATACACAATGAATACCTCAAGACAGAAGGGAGATATCAACAGGTATCAAAGGAAAGCCAAATATAGCTGATGAGGTACAAGTCTAATCGACAGAAGCATTGAAGCACGAAGTGGTATGAAGACTAGCCAAAGGCCATCTATCGAACGTCCAATCAGTCGCAGATGAAATAAATTGCAAGACCTAGCAAGATATGGACAGATCTCGTGCTCAATTTTGAAGACAAAAACGAATGCTGATCTCTAAAGCATAATGTTGATGATATAATGTTGATCTCTAAAGCATTCGACAAAAGGAAAGGATGATTTCTAAGAAAAAAAAGACAACATGAGATGAAGACCTTCGAGCGGATTATTTTCAAAAATCCACTCAAAGCTCGGGGGCTACACCCATTGGGTGCACCTTCGGTGCACCCAATGAATCATCTACCCCGAGAGGCAGAATGCTAACCTCTAAAGCATAGAGCGAAACTAAGACAAGGCTGACTTCTGAAAAAGCACAAAGGGAAGATAAAAGTAATTTTTGAGAAGACTTAAGATGAAGACCTTTGAGTGGATTATTTACAAAAATCCACTCAAAGCTCGGGGGCTACACCCATTTTGTAGCACCTTGAGGGTGTTACAAAAAGTACTCACGCCAGGACGCCAGGACGTAGGGTGTTACGCATCTCAAAGGTACAGTCGGTAACACCGTCCTACTCCAAAAAGCACCTTGAGGGACAACCCCGGGTGCGCGGTCGGACCCAAAACACCGACAGTATGAGTCAAACATGCTAACTTCTCAAGAATCTTGGCTTAAAATATTGCATATCATGTCTATTAGTATACGTTTTGAGTATGAGTATACGTTTTGAGTATGAGTAAAATATTGCATATCTTGGCTTAAATTATTGCATATCATCCCTTTTGTGAGTTTTGGTGATTTGGATGACAACACATTTAAAAGACTAACAAGTTTGCTAAGTGTTGAACAGGAAATTCAGTATGATGAACATACTTGAATAGTGTATAATGACAGTGAACAAAGGTTCAACACAAGGTTAAATAACCAGTGAGACAATGCAAATGGATATAATATGATCTCTATATTGGTTTGAATATATGGACAAGACCTAAGAAATAACTACATACATATGATCAGAATAGAGGATGAAGTGATTAAGCGGATAGGTCAAGCCAAAGTGAATAAGATATGAGGAATAGTGAATTGGCTTGACCATATTACTATCAGTCCATATATGCTTCTATGAGAATCAAACTAGAGCTTGATTGATCTTAACAGTTATATCTAGAAGACATTCAAGCAAGGTTCACAATATTGTAGAAATGATTCTCTCAATGGATGCTCAATATGATGTGACTCAAGAATGGCTTGATAGGGTGAAGATAGCAAGGAAAGGGCTTCGAGGAACTAAGTGAAGGTGAAGGCCAAGCGACGGCTTGTGGACCAAGGTACCATGGCTAAGGTGAAGAAGAGAGTACTTGCACTAAGTCGATGAACTAATCAGCTATGAAGAGTTATAACATGTTGATGCATCAGTACGGTGACTTGAAGCCATGATTTGAACTCACATATGGTGATATGATACAAGTCACAGGGTTTGATTTATGTTTGCTTCAAAAGGTGAGACAAAGATGTTTGTGATACTTATGAAGCAACGCCATGGAGAAATCACACATGAGACACCAATGACTCAAGGAGTTTACTTATTATATTTTATTTAACTTGAGTATAGGAATCGTCGTACTATCAAGGGGGATCCAAAAAGAAGGTTGGTGTTTGCCAAAGCTCAAGCCTCTATATTCAAAAGCTATTTTTTTGAAAACCAAAAATCTCTTTAAAATTCTATGGTTGACCGTGGTTAGGTTTGAGAAACCTAGAGTGTTCTTGTTGAAAAGCAGCTGAGCTTCTTCAGCTGCAACTGAGCTTTTTAGCTGAACTAAACTTTAGCTGAGTTGAGCTTCTTCAGCTGCAGCTGAGCTGAACTTCAGCTGAGTTGAGCTTTCTCAACTCCAGCTGAACTTCAACTTCAACTGGGGTCCAGGTAGGTTCAACCGGGGTCCAGGGCAAGTTCAACCGGGGTCTAGAGAGGTTCAACCGGGGTCCAAGGAAAGTTCAGTCGGGGTTTTTTCCCCGGACCTCACTAGTCAAAACTGGTTGAACCGACCCTAGGGGAGGGTCAACCGGTGTCAGGGTCACCTAACCGGTCTGACCTCCTGAGTGGTAGACTGACTGCCAGTCTGACCCCCAGGCAGTTGAACCGGCCCTAGGGGCGGTTCAACCAGTGTCAGGACCTGTTTTGCAGTCTGACCTGCAGTCTGGCAGTCTGACTGGCAGACTGACTGTCAGCCTGCCCCAGGCGGTTGAACCGGTCTTAGGGGCGGTTCAACTGGTCTTCCACAGCCAAAATCAGTCCAACGGCTAGTTTTGAAGCCCCACCTATATATACTTACTCCTACCTCTCTCCCCACACAAGAGCACGACCCAAACTCCATTTCTAACTTGAAGAACACCTCCCACTCTCTCTCACACATCTCTTGCCTCTCCCATTTCAAATCTTTGGAGAGAAATCTTTGAGTGAGTTTGAGAGCTGCGGTTTTTGTGCTTCATCTCCAAATCTCTCTTGCTCTTCTTCATTCGAGCTTTGGTACTACATCGAGTTCTTTGTGGATTCATTACTCTTGGAGCTTCTAGCTCCTAGACGACTAGGTGTCTCTTGTGAGTCTCCAAATCTTGTGGAAGACCACAAGAAAGTTTGTATTACCCACTCGTTTGAGCAAAGATTAGTGTGTGAGCTTGACCTTTGTGGTCGGCAAAGGGAGGATTAGGGTTGAAAGAGACCCGACTCTTTGTGGGCACCTCAACGAGGAAGTAGGGCACCTTGGTGGTGTGACCGAACCTCAGGATAAATCTTGTGTCTCTTGTGTTCTTGTTCATTGTTCTTATTCATGTTCTTCGTTCTCTCATCATTGCGCGGAAGATTTGTTTATATCTTTTTGGTGTGTGGATTTCGAGAAGTGCCCTTCTTAGATCTACTACTTTGAACCCTGTGGATCAACTAGAACATCGCATTTCCAAAGTTAACTAGGGGAATTTTGAGATCAATTCAGTTTTACCCAGTTTGCTTCTAGTTTTTGTTGAAAAAGTTTTAACTTGCCTATTCACCCCCCTCTAGGCAACTTTCAATGACATATAACCCTTGAGTATCCATTACTACTAGGTTAGCGGGGAAATCTATCCCCCTTATTTCAATCCTTAGATTCGGACACATCTTATCGGACTGAACCTTTTCCCAACTGAATTAACTCTTAAAGGTGGAATCATTAGTTCTACGGGGATGTTATGTGCTTCTACCCATGATGTAGAAACAAAAAAATGTGTGACACCAATATCAAATAGTACTTTTACTTGATAGGATTCGACTGGAAACATACATACTGCCACATATTGTGCATCCTGTATTGCTTCGGCCTCCAAGTGGTTCACCTTTCCATGGTTGTAGGCCTGGCCATGGCCTCCTGGTGCTTGTTGTGGTGCTCCTTGTCTTGCTGAAGTGTTGAAAGCTGGTGGCTGCTGAGTCGCCTTCTTTGGGCAATGATCCGCCCAGTGACCTTATTCCCCATAGCGGAAACATCCACGACTTCCTCCTTGCGCTGGCGCTGCCTGATTGTTTTGGTTGATTGCTGGGGCAGGAAGGCGAGGTGCCTGGTTGTTTTGACGCTGTTACCGATTTCCTCCTTGCTGGTTGCTCTCACGGTACTGTTGTTGTTGCTGCTGAGGGAATTGCCTCTGATACTGCTGGTGATGCTGATGATGGTGACCTTGAGGGTGACCTTGCTTGAATTGCCAAGCCGGGTTGCCTAAGTAGCGGGGACGACGGCTACTCCTGGCCTGAGATCCACCAATCTTGTGTTTCCTGTCCTCCATCTCCCGGCGCTTCCTTTCGGTCACTATGGCTCTATCGATCAAATGCTGGAAGGTAGGGAAAGTGTGGTTCGTCAGCTGGTAGTGAAGGAGATCAACCAAACCTCTCAGAAAGCAGTACTGCCTCTTAGCATATGTATTAACATCCTCAGGTGCATAGCGTGACAACTATAGAAACTTGTCCCTGTACTCACTGACAGACAGGGGGCTTGCTTCAACGCTAGAAATTCCTCCTTCCTCACGATCATCAATCCTTCGGGTACATGATAACGACAGAAGTTGTCCCTGAACTCTCCTAGGTGATGGCTTCAAGGTCATCATGGGTGGCGAGGTAGGACTCCCACCAGGACTGTGCTGCTCCCCTTAGCAGGCGGGGACCATACAGAACCTTCTCACGATCGTTGCATTGAGCAGTGTGCAACTCATGCTCCACGGTACACAACCAATCTTCGGCGTCCATGGGTTTGCAGAATGGGCAAAGACAGGAGGATGGACCCTCATGAACTCCACCTGTTTGTCTCTGGGCATCTGAGGCATCTGAACTTGCATCTGAGGTTGAGGTGGGGGTTGTTGTTGCTGCACCTGCTGCATTGCTGTTAAAGTCTAGCCAATTGCTTGGACTGCTTGGGTTTGCATCAGGAACATCTGTTTAATGGTCATTGGGGGTGGCAGTGGCAACTGCTGCTGAGCTGCCTCCTCCTAGGTGCCTGCTGCTCCTACTGAGCATGCCTTCCACCTCTGCGCCTGTTCTCAGACATCTGTAGAAAGCACACACACATCAGATCTGACCTTGCAATCTTTCAGCATATGAAAAGATATATGGAAATCTTCATAGCACTGAACAAATGAGCATCTTCACTTACTCTCAACCCAAGGAAAGTGGAAATAAATGGGTTGCGCAACTAAATAACTGACTTTATTAATAACTACACCAAGTGGCAGAGGATTCCCACACCTTGGTGGCAATCATTATAAATATCCAACTTCATCACAAGTTCGTCACGACAGACATAGGAAAACATGATAAGCAAATAACTCTAACTAAAACTGACTAAGACTAAGACATTGAATTAAGCATTATTACAGACTCCGACTCTGTCGATCTATGGCCCCAAATCTATTTGAGTCCTGCAGTCAGGGGTGCCATAATCAAAGCGGCCACGAGGCGGTGAGCGGTAAGGGTGCTGATTCCCGACGGGAGCGAGGGAACCACCATCCTGATAGTGGCACGCTGCGTGCTCAACACGCAATTCCGCAACCTCTGCCGAAACCTTGCCTAACTCGTCAAGGGCGTGGTCCAGCTTAGTGTTGAGCACGACGACCAGGTTGACCATGCTGTTCAGCCTGGGATTGCCGTCACCAACTGGTGAGACAATCACACCTCCAGCACTATCGGTCGAACGGCGAGGGTAGTACTTTAGGTCGAGGCCGTCAGCTACCCCACTGAACAACGAGCAGTACTACGAAAGCGCACGCCGTGCAGCATCTTGCATGGCTGCCTCGACAGTGTCCCTCTCAGTGATAGAATAGTGCTATGAGAAGGCCTCTGCACCCTGTAGATCATCATCCGGATGGCGCACCAAGCAAGTAGCCTCCCACTGGTCTGGGTATAACTGACGACGATGCTGGAAGATTACACAACAGTACTCAATGGACCAAGTGTGTCGGTCGAAGGCCCGACGCAACAAGGTGTTGAGAGAGTCGTGGAAGTGACACCCACGAGCGGCGTCATGAGTGAAGGGTCTAGCGATCCGTCCCTCCGGCTCCTGCTCATCCGAGAGCTCCGTGATGTGGCTCAAACTACCACCGACATCATCATGGTCTTTGTCTCCGTCAGAGTCTCCTCCAGCAGCCGGGATGCCCTGTGGTGGTGCAGGGGGCATCTCTGGCTGAGGTGCAGGGGAAGGCTGCCTCCTAGACTCCACCTCCTACTGAGGCGAGGGGGAAGAGTCCTGCTGCTCCTGCTCCTGCTCCTAGCGTCGGCGCTCCTGCTCCTCGTGCAGGCGACGATGCAGTCTCTCCAGGTGGCTAGACTAACCTGTAACCGTGCGGCGCAGTGGGCGCTCCGCAAGGCGAGAGGGCAAAAAGGGGATCACTGACTTACGTGCAGTGCATCTAATACGGGCCATCAACAAAAGACATCATAAGTACAAGAGTGAGAATAAGACTATATGACTAGCAAGTAAATAGAAAGCAAAGTAAGACAAAAAATTTGTAAGATGAGAATATAGATAAAAGTATAACATAGAATTGGTCAAGATGATCAACTTTTGAAATGACACAAAAGGTCAAGGTAAGAGTAAGGGTCTATAGTCCTTAGGGCGACCATTCTAGTCTAGGTTAGCGGTCCTAAAGTCAGCAAGGCTTTGATACCACTTATGTAAAACCCGGTTTTTGAAGGCAAACTGAATGCGAACCATGTACGTGCCAGGATCAGAAACTCACGTACACAACAATTACATAATTGGACATCGTCACACATTGCTCAAAGTAAATAGCGGAAAGATAATTTATTACATCAAGATGTCCAAGACATCCACAAAGTCATTACTTAACATAGTCATTAATATTATCAAAGTGAGGAATACGAAATGTAGCAGATACGACCTTCACAGGCAGCTGACTGGGGGTTTGCCACTAACACAACTAAAACTTGTCATAGTCCTGGAACTCCTCAAAGTCCTCCATGTTGCCTGCATCTCCTCCTGATCACTAAATACAGTGGGGACAACCTAGGGTGGGGTGGTTTTTAAAGCAAGGGTGAGTACACATCAACGTACGCAGTAAATGTCCCGTTTGGCTAAAGTGGACTACCTGTATGTGGAGTTAAGGTTAAGAAGTTGCTTTTAGTTGGTCAAGTATTTATTACAAATAGTATGGCCAAGTTTTAGTAATAAACCCAGTTATTAACCAAATGTACTCCCTCTAAGAGGAAATACCAGAGATCAGAATTATAACCATCAATATAAATCATCATCATAAAAGTATCAAGAGTTCTTCTAATCAAAGAGGATCCCAAGGCCGCTCTTAACCGTGAGCACGACTGATATACCAGTTTCTAACACTCTGCAGAGGTTGCACACTTTACCCATGAGTTGTGATCCCTTTTTTCCTCGGGTCGATCAAACCCTCAAACATTACCAAGGTGAGTAGGCAAGGTTTCACTATGTAGCCTTTACAAATATTCCTCAGAGGTCATAGTCGCCCGTTAGGTTTCTCCAGTTTGATAAACACAGTACTTCTCCCCACAGGAAGGGTGACTAACAAAACCAATCGAAAGAACCTCGGCAGAGCAAGTACTATGCCCGGATCCAATTGATGGCCCTACGGCGAAGCCAACTACACCTCAAGTTCCTCTAATTAATTAGATAAGGGCATCCCATTCCACCCTCATCGTTGTACTGTTATCTCGGGTGGTCACTCAACGAATAGGTCCTTACAAAGAGGTACTCAGGAAATAGCCCGAGTCCCCTAAAGTATCACAAGATCATCATCGGGATAACATCATCATATCATAAATATTCACATCATGTTCGTTAATTAAAGTAAAGCAATAGCACAAAGCTAACCATGATAACCAAAAAGGTAAACTAGGATAAGGTAAATACAGACTAGTCAATCCTTAGGTTTCAATAAAGTAATGCAGGACGGTGAATTTTAAAGTACGTAGGACATAATGGGTCAGAGGACACTTTCCTTCACTAGGTTGTTGCTCAGGAAGGTCTTCGACAACACACTCATGAACCACGGGCTGCTCGTTGCCTAAATAAAGTGATCATGCATTCAATACATTTGGATAAAGACAAATGAACATTACATCAACCATATTCAATCAAGTGAACATAGTTTGACAGAACAATATGAACACAAAAGGTAAACCTAGACTCTAGGGTGAATTACACACCTAGAGGTTTGTAATTCTCTAAGTATTGTCTATCTCCATAGCTTACATAACTTATTTCCCTTATTTTAATAGGACACAAACATTATACCAGGGATAGATACAAATGTTACATATTATCAATCTCACAAAGTTAAACATCTAATTATCATTAGGGTTTTCCTTTTTATTTTCCCTAATAATAAATAAACCATTACCTAACCTATTCTATAGTATAGTCATAAAATTAAAGTGTACAGACAGTGAATGATCATAATTTATTTGGACCGAGAATAATACTATGAATATTTTGCAATTTGAATCACCTAATTTGGAGTTCATATGCAAAAGATATGAAATAAACTAGTTTTGAAGTTTAAAATACAAAATTAGGCCTAAATCTGGGATTAGATATAAGGTCAGGGTCCTTTCTGCAATAACTCAGGGGCATGGCTGAAAGATCTAAGGATTGTAGGTTCCATTCTCAGGAAACTGAGGGGGTCTTAAGCAAATCAACCACAACGAAAGGGTATCTGGCTTCTCGGCCATCCGATTGGGAACAGACGCACCATATTCGAATTTGGCGCGCGAGATCGGACGTGAGGACTGACCGGCGGGTCCCACGCGTCAGCGCCCTGGGCATCCTCGGTGCGAGACGCGAGCGCGCTCTGGCGGGCGGGGCCCACGATTCGGTGACTCCGGCAACAGGAGGGGGAAAGCGGCAGGGACCTGACGGGCAGGGTCATATGTGACACCCTGAATTTGGGGGTATAAAATTTCTTTTCTAATATCTACCAAATTCAGGTGTTACCCTCTCTTTTCCTTAATTTTCTTTTCTTTTTCCTAAACAATGGAGTTATTTTGTGTTTGTATATATATATGTTAAGTGTAGTAAAATAGAACCCTAAAAGAGTCATTGATTATTGCATAACATGCCGAGACATTTTATTTTATGTTGAATCGTTGTGATGGTGCATCCATTCAAACTTATGAAGTATATTTGAATTTTTGATTCAAAAAACTATATCTAAATTTGAATAGAAATAGGTAAAAGAATAGAGGAAGAAAAATAGAAAACAAAAAAGGCTCAGCTCGCCCCTTTTCTTTTTCCCCGACCGGCCCAGCTTCACTTCTTTCCCCCCCGCTGGCCCAGCTCCTCGCGGCCCATCCCGCGAGCCAACTTTGCGTGCGAGCTCCACCCAGCCCACCCCGCGCGCCTCGCGTCCCCCCAGCCGCCTGCGTAGCCCACCCGCGGCCCAACAGCGTGCACCCACGCACCGGCGCCCCTCGCGCAGCCCAGCTGCGCGCGCCCCATTCCTGCAGCCGCGATCGACCACTTCGCTCGCGTAGCGCGCATGCGCGCTCTCCAGTCACTGCCGCCGCCATGTCCCTAGCCCCACACGTCAGGTCCATCCCCTCCCTCTAACCTCCCCCACGACGCACGTCCTAGACTCCCCCATAAACTCGAAACTGCCCTGTCTTTCTCCCTGCATAGCCCGCTCACCCTCACCTCCCTAGAGCTACCTATTGCGTCGTCGTTCACCGAGGTGAGCTCCCTTCATCTTCTCTCCCTAAACTTCGATTTTGCCTTCTTCCTCGTTGGGGGCAGCCGATCCGCCGTGCCCCACCACTCCCAGCGGGTGCGCCGAGCGGCCATGGCCGTGGCTCGGCAAGCGACCCGAAGCCCCTTTCCCCTGGCCCTGCCCATGGCAGCCCCCGCGCATGGCCAGGCGCAGCCAACTATGCCCCGGCACGGCCATCTCGGCGCCCGGCGCAGCCAGCTGTGCCCCGACGCGACTGCGTATGCCCGCGGCGCGTGGCTGGCGTGGCTCGTTGCCTGCGCAGCACCGTCTCGGCTTGCCAGCGACTCGCTCGCACGCGCCCTCGGCGTAGCCTCAGGTGCTTCCTGCGTAGCCCCAGCGTGGCGAGTTCCCACCCCTGCGCGCGTTGCCGTGTCGTGCTCGTGGCACGCCATCGTCGAACGTGTGTCCGCGTCGCGCCCTAGCCCATTCGCGTAAGTCACATGTTGGCACACGCGTCGTCGACATTCACTCGCACGTTTGTATCCGTGCGCTTATTTGGTTCGCGTGCTATTCACGAACCGTAATGTTTTATTTAATATCTATTTGGTATTTAGTATAAGCATGACATGTATTTAGTGATTCTCGCGTATCGTGCATGTTATTCACGCACGACGTCGTTCGCGTAGTCGTGTTGACTCGTGCGTGTCGCGCGCTGTTTTGCGTGTGCCGTCTTTCGCGCAAATCGCTAGTTGCGCGTTTAGTAAAATTGTTTCGCCACTTCGTGCATGATGAATAATTAATCTCTACTACTTATTAAGGTTGTAAGGGTAGCCTGCCATTTTATGTTCTGCCTTTTTTCATTTCCTATTTTGCCCTCATCCCTGTCCGGCAGTAAAAAATGAACTCAAGACCTGCTGCTAGATTAGAGATAACATATCCACCACACCACGTCTTATTTTGTTGTGATGGCAGACGACCAGAACTGCTTTAACACCACTGACCGGGTGGCGACCTGGTGTGTGAACTGGGCGTGCAAGTTCGGCTGCCTGATCGACGCCAAGCAGTACCATACCAAGTACAAGAATAGCTGGTGCGAAGGCTCCAAGAGAGGCGTCTGTCACTGCCAGTTCTGCGACTGATTCTCACGAACATTCATCTCGAAATAAACAGATCATCTTGTAATAAAAGCCCCGTGGTCGTACAATATAATTTTAAAAATGCCGATTGTAGGGATGGAATCAGATGGAAAATGTTGTAGTGATTAAAGGCCCCTCTGCCTTTGGCAATAGTATAATGTTCTGCGCTTTGAAACAAACACTGGCTACCCTTGGAATGATTTGGCGGACGGTCTTTATATGGCCTCCTTACTCTAGGCGTTCTACATTGTGCGTACAAATTTAATTATTTGGTTTGTTTTTGTTTAGATAAACATTTTTTAATGCTTCGGTTTACCACGGGCACAGTTCAGCCCACCTCCCTTCTTCTAATAGGCCAGGGTGGCCAGCTCATTCACTCCCTTCCTCTCCCACAGATGCCGGCCTACTAGCTGCCTCAACCATAGTCCATAGCCCACCCAACCTCCTCTCTGCTGTCACCCGTTGTTCGAATTTCGGGGTTGGAGATTGGAGCAGGGAAGAAATTCTTGGAGCTATCGTTTTCCTGCAGCATTAATATAATTAATTTTATACTAGGTGAGTGTCCGTGCGTTGCAACGGAAACATATATACCACAAAAAAATATGTATAAATGTGTGTTATATAGATGGCTGGAAACAATGTAAAGTAATGGAATTTAGGAATCTACTATTTGTTACTAAATCTTCTACTTGTATCAAACTAAGCAATAGAAAATATTATGATTCTAAAATGATGGATAAAAGTTGACTTGTGACTTTACATAGTCATCCAAAGAAAAGGTATATAGATGGCTGGGAACAATGCAAAATAAATCTTGTAGAATGAGTAGCATTGCTAAATACCATACCATGGTACACCTACCTACTAATAGATTCAGAACCTATACTTGCACATAATCAGGGAATAACTCAGAGAGTCACAAACACAAAATCACAAGCTCTTTCCAGTCAGCATCCAAAAATGACACATTCTGATTGTCAACTACTTTTCAGAGGGATTGAGTTAGTTCTTCAATCACTGCCATTAAGCAGCTGCATATTTTCAAAGGATGAAAAGATGAGAAGCAACAAATTAGAGCAATGTAGCCATTAACTCAAGCAGAACTAATCTTATTGCTTAATGGTTCACCTTCACATGCAGCTCATTCCAAATCGTGTAGGCTCCTCTGATGTCAACATGATAGCCTCCAAAGACCTTTTTGGCAGGACCTTTATGGGACATGCATGACAAACATGTAAGTGTTGTCTTTAAGATAAGAAGCAAAGTTAAGTCCAATATTTATATAGCCCATATTATGACATCAAAATGTGTGAATGTGATTTCCTTGCGAAAATGTCATATAATTTGAAACAAATAGTATCAGTGACTAGATAACTAAATAACAGTCAAGTGATTGAAGCGATGTACCACTTGCTACTAGCTCCAAGTTCGATATTGAAAAAATTCATTTAATCTGTAGTGAGAACTCATCGAATCATATTGCAACATGCCATGGCAATGAAACATATAATGAGCTAGAGGATACAAAGAGTAAGTACTCCTATATATATACTACTTATTAAGGCTGTAAGGGCAGCCTGCCATTTTCTGTTCTGCCTTTTTTCATTTCCTATTTTGCCCTCATCCCTGTCCGGCAGTAAAAAATGAAATTTATAAGAATTGTGAATTGAACTCAAGACCTGCTGCTAGATTAGAGACAACATATCCACCACACCACGTCTTATTTTGTTGTTATAGTAGAAGATATGAGAGTTATTAAACGTAAGGTATGGCTGATGCCACACTAAGCCATAATGGCTCCTCCACCGCTGCTGTCCGGCAAACCATCACATTTTGTGACGCGGGACGTTGAGCAACTCCTGATTTGGGGCACTCCAGTCCCATGTGACAAAATCCCCCATTCCCATTCAGCCATTCCTATCGTGCAATCCATCACACACTCCGGACGTTGGGCCCACATTGCAGACTACGGGCACCCACGTGACAGCCACCCTTAGTTTTGCACACACCGGACCCACGTCTGCTCGCGTAAAAAGTTGCCTCAATTTGACACTAGCAGGAGCATTTGACCATGATTGCTTTCTCTGAAGAAGGAAGGCTTATAAGCCGGTAGAAGCTATGTTGGCTGGCCGGTATGGTCATAAAAATGTGCAAGTCGTGACGACGACATAGGTCGCGTGGGTTGTGTTTCTTTGGTGCGGCCCAAGTAGCTGCCAAGAGGCCGCACGCTTCTTACCCTGACCCAGCTTGGCTTTAGGGTCAGTCTCCCTTGCTTTCTCTGCCCAGCGAGCCCTCGCCCTCTAGCTCTTCCTGCTAGCGCCGTCTCCGTCCCGTGCTCTCCTGTTCATCGTCGATCTCAGCCATCTCAGGAGCACCTGCTCACTCCCAGACGCCCGCGCAAAGGAATCCCCCATGATCTCCCTCCATGATCTCCCCCTCTAGCTCATGATCCCTCCGCCCGCCCCCACCCCCCGCCTGCCACGCCCACGGGCGCAACTAGCCAACAACCCACACTCGGCCCCGCTACCCCGATCCATCGCCATAAATTCGCTACCTCCTCCTTGAGTCCTGCTTGATCGCCCCATGCTTGACCGGTCAACCGGACAGAAGGGCAGCCACGACCGTGACCACAGCACGATGTGCGACGAGTGAGGGCGATGGCGGGGGTTGCGACCAACGACGGAGAGCCACACAAAGACGTCTGTCGGCGATGTTTTCCTCAAGGTTCGCTCGCTCATTCCTTCCTTCCTTGTGCTATTGGCGTGTGATCCTAGCTAGCGCTCTCTTGATTTCATCCTTATCCACGTGAATCCTGGATCACAGTACATGCAGATCGGATTACTGGAAGGCCAAACCAGCTGCTCGCATTCACTAGTGCACGGTGTGGGAGCTGAGAGCTCCGTTCCTATGGCCGGGCCCCACCTCTATTAGGCCCTTGTGCAGATACGCAGAGGTAGTGTCCCCTAATTTGTTTGTCATGTCCCCTAATTTTTTTGTCAGAGCTACTTGAGGATGTCAATGAGGTATGGCTCCGCTGGTTCATCAGTATTCAGTAATTACAAGGCTTTATGAGTTAGCATGCTCCCTCCTGCTAAGCTAGCTAAATGTGGTTATCAGGTCTCAATAAGTATCCATTTTTAAAAGTATAAATTGTTATAGCCATACATGCAAGTCTTTATTTTGGAAATAACCAAAGGTTCTGAACCTGCATTGTGCTAACTCGTCAATCATTCCTAAAATGTGATTCCTTTTTTCATTCAGAGTTCGGTTGGACAAATTAAGATGGATTGAGATCTTAGTTGTTAAGGTAGAAGTAAAAGCACCACCACTGAATCCTGTACTTTAAACAGTGATAGCAGCAGTTGTGGTCTTCGATATCTTAGTGTGTTACTTGGTGAGAGCAGCAGCTGCGATCTCCAATATTCTAGGGCATGTTTGCCTCCCTCTTCTAAACTTAGAGATCTAAAAGCTTTAGAATGTTTTAGCTTTCTTTTGATGTCCAAATCTCTAATGTAAGGTGGGCTAAAGGTTAAAGCCAACTTTAGACCACCTGATGCATATAAGGAAGAAGGGTCCACATGCACCATTCTCTGTGGCATAGCAAAATCGAGCTCGATGTCCTTGAAGATTGATCGAGATAATATTAGTCAGTACTGAATTTAATTTTAATGACAAGTTTGTAATGGGTAGGATAATAAGGGATATGTTACAGGTTGTTGGTTTCTTGGATGAATATGCTGCTGCATAGGGTTAGGCCTGAAAGGAGAAACAAAACAGGATTGGTTTTTGTAGCTCTCCTCCCCAAATACAACATCAGATGCAATTTTACTACTGTGATTAAGTTGTATCACATATTCACAGTAGTATTATTGTGTTCCTCAAGCAAGTTAATTACAGTGAGCTTTTAGTCATGAATTTACAGTAGTCTATGAAAGATCATTCTTGAATTTTTGCCTTTAAATTGTCTTGTTAAATCTTGTATACTACACTACTAGGTGAGTGCTCATGCGTCACAGGCCCGAGTTTCTCTTCAACGTCATCCCGAACGGCTCGTGGATGTCGTCCTCCATCTCATAACAGTATAACACACATTTGTATATATAAGTTATCGAGCTATTATATGATCCCGTTGCAACGCACGGGCACTGAGTTGGTTAGTAATTAGTTGTTTAGTGGTCGGCTATTAAAATAACAATTCAACCGAAAACGAACTTGTAATTTTAATTATACGCTTCGTCAATAGCTATTAGGGTAGTTGTGTCAATCCGAAGCGTTTTCATATATGTTTGGTTAGTGTAGACATGATATCGATTAGCGCTGCGGCATATCGTGTTCGTTCTAAATTAATTGTTCAGTCACGTCGATTTCGTATTAGTAATGTATTTTATCATGTCACAAGTCTATATTATTTAATTAGCTATTCATTCGATACTTATTAAAATGACCTTCTAATTAAAATTGTTTTATACTTTTAACTCGCGCTTTTATAAATAAACGTTAATTAACTTGATCAATATCAGCTTAAATACTTTTAACTAATTATTTGTTTGTTGTTGTTCGCGCGCTGCATCGTTTGCGCGTCATCATGTTGTTCGCGCGCTGTCGTGCACGTTGTTTCGCGTGCCGGACGCGCGCTGTTTCGTACAGCGTTGTGTGTCGTCACACGATGTGTGCGTGCGTCGCCGCGTGACGATCATGTGTGTCGCGCGACGTCTGCGCGTGATAATAAATTGTTTTCGCTTGTAAAGACTCATGTTAATAACATTGATTCGTCAGATCGCATATTTTAGATAATTGACTTAAGGTTTGCTTAAATAATATTTATTATATTAATATTCCAATTATATTAAATATGTAGTGTTCCACTTGAGCTTTTATAATAAATATTGTCATGGCAAATATTAACTTAATTACTTCCTATTTATTTAACATTTGTTTAGTATAAACGTGTCACCTATTTAGTTTTCTCACCTGTTGCGCGTGCTATTCCGCACGTGGTGGCGTGCACGTTCGCACTGGTCGCGTATGCTGTTTCGTGTGTTGTCAGCATGCTATGTCGCACGTGTCCACGCGTCGTTTACATGGTGCGCGCTAGGTCGCGTGCGGTCGTGCTGTTTAACGCGTGTATTTCGTCTCGCTCCGCTAATTCGTCCCGCTTAGAGTCTCTGATATTTAAATTACTTATTTAACTAAGAACTGTTAGTGTGGTCAGCTAATTAAGATTGTGCGATAGCTCTAGTTTCATTTTAAATAAATATTGATTAATATAATCAGATCAAACTAAATGTTATGATTAATACTCGTTTAGTGTGGACGCGATAGCTTGTCGAGCGTAGCTCCGACTGACGCGTTTCTTATCATCGCGTAACTGTAGAAGCGCTCTCTATTTTATATTACTTGTTATTATAATATTTTATCTTGTATGGTGTAATGTTCTTATGCAAGTATATGTTTGTTTGCTTGTGCTTGTTCGTCTTTGCTTCGCCTTGCGATTAGATCGCGATCCGTTTCCGAGCTTCGAGGAATCGAAGATCAAGCTTCGGCGACCAAGTGGTCAGGTTCTTCGAGTTCTACAGAGTTGAAGACCCGTTTGGTGAAGGCAAGTGTCCTCTGACCCATTATGTCCTATCTACTTATAATTCATTGTCCCACATTACTTAATTGAAACCTAAGGATTGACTCGCTTTCTATTTACCCTGTCTTTGATTACCTTTTGGGTTACTATGGTTAGCTTCATGCTATTGCTTTACTTTAATCAATGAACATGATATGAACATTTATGATACGATGATGTTATCCTGTTGATGACCTTGTGATATTTTAGGGGGCTCGGGCCATTTTCCCTGAGTACCTCTCCGTAAGGACCTGTTCGCGGAGTGACCACCTGGGATAACAGTGCAGCCATGAGGGTGGAATGGGACGCTCTTAGCTGATTTATTAGATGAACCTGGGGGTATAGTTGGCTTTGCCGGAGGGCCGTCAATGGGGGCCGGGGCGTAGTGCTCGCTCTGCTAAGGTGGGTGCAGAGGTTCATTCGATTTGGTTTTGTTAGTCACCCACCTTGGGGAGGTGTGCTGCGTTTGTACGACTGGCGAAACCTAACGAGCAGCTATACACCAGGGGAGTCTTTGTAAAGGCTACGTAGTGATACCCTGCCAGACCACCTAGGTAGTGGTCAATGGAGAGTAGCTCTCTCCGGGCAGAAAGGGAATCACGACTCGTGGGTAAAGTGTGCGACCTCTACAGAGGATTAGAAACTTATATATCATCCGTGCTCACAGTTATGAGTGGCCTTGGGATCCTCTTTGATTAGAGATACAGATGGTTCGAGATACAATGGTTTTATTTATGGTTTTGGCTCGATGATGATAATGTTTTTCCTCGATGAGAAAATGGTTCACGGGTTGGCTATTACTAAAACTTGGCTTCCACTAATAATAAATACCTGACCAACTAAAAGCAACTATTTGAGCTTAACTCCACATAAAGCTAGTCCACCTTAGCCAAACGAGACATTTGCTGAGTACGTTGATGTGTACTCACCCTTGCTTTCACAAAACACCAGGTTGCCTTTGGTGCAATCTATGCTCAGGTAAGGAAGAAGGCGTCGAGGCGGATCTCCAGGAGTTCCAGGACTTCAGCGATTTCGAGGATTAGGCTAGCAACCTCCCTCAGTCAGCTGCCTGCGGTGGGTTAATTTACGTTGGCTACGTTTCTATTATGTGCACTTTGATTTATATTACGTAAATGACTCTAGTCTTTAATATTATCACTTACTCTTTATTGTCATTCGAAGCATTGTGCTATGATGAGTCATTTATGTAACTGTTGTGTATGTGAATTTCTGATCATGTCACGTACATGGTTCACATTCGGTTTACCTTCATAAACCGGGTGTGACATAAGTGGTATCAAAGTCGTGCTGACTGTAGGACCGTTAACTTAGAGTAGCACTAGCCGTTTTAAGGACTTATTGATTATTACTTCACCTCATCTTTGATTCTGCTTCAAAATATTAGTCACCTCGACCAATTCTATGTTGTGCTCCTATATGCCCCCTTGCTAGAAGTATTTTATTCTAGTATGGTCTATACTTATCTCAATCCATTAGATATGATCTCAGTCTTGTGCTTGCGACATCTTTGTAGATGCCCCCTGACCATAACCTTTTTGTCTGTTGGTATTCTTCCCTCTTCCGTCATCAAATTGCTACCCTTTGACTATCTTTATTCCTTGGGTATTGACATGCTCGTACCCCTAGATTATTAAATACTCTTGTTTCAAATACTTACATTTGAAATTCTCCTGCCTACTTAAACACTTCAGTTTATATGTCCATGAACTTCTTATCTTCTGATATCCCTTCCTATTCCGTTGTTAAGCCGTTATCCTTTGGTTTTTTCGATCCCCTTGTCTTAGTATGCTCATATCCTTGGAATCTCTCATATGCTTATCCATTTTATGCTTACCTTTATATCCCAACGTCTATTTAAAACATTTTAGTTTACATGCCCTTGGCCACCCTTGTTTCTTAATGATCCATGAGCGGTCATTTTACTTTGCACATCCGTGGTATTCTCGTTGTTTCCTTGTAACTTCCTTTGGTAATGAATTTTTACTTCAACTCTTCTGTCGAAACCTCACTTATCTTATCCTTGATTGTTTTCTCCGTCTTGCCATTTCACGAGTCTTACCTTAATTCTATCCTTTGTCATGCTTTTTATTGATATTATCTTTACTTTTGTCATATCTACATATCACCTTGTTGCTTATTGTGTACCCGCCCTATAAAATTTTCCCTTTTCCACCTCAAATTGAGAGTTGTATTTTACCCATTTTCCCTGGGATGTATCCTATTCTTTGCCGCTTGAACTTTCAACTCTATTGTTTAATGTGTTTTGTTTGATATCGCCTTTACCCTTGTGACCCTAACTTGCTGCTTGTCGTATGCCTGCCACTTAAAACCTCCCTTCTCCCCTCTCAATTCGAGAGTGGTGTTTTACTTATCCCGTGCTTGGTCATAACCTCATCTTTGCCACATGCAAATCTTGTCTTAACTCCATTCTTTGTTGTACTCATACCACTGGCTCTCCAATGCCTTTCATCTTTTCTCTCATACCCTTGTTTGTTGTCTCCTTTGACCTTTGCGATATTGAGATCTTCTACCTAAATGCTTACCTTGAACTTATCCTTTAAAAGCCTCCCCTTTCTTTCAACCTAGTCTAAGAGTTGCGAGTTACCCATCTCTTCCTTGATTTCTTTTCACTTCTTGTCGCCTTACAAGTTTTGTGTTAATTCCATCCCTTACTGTATTTTTTATTTGCTATCACCCTCACCTTGTCGTTCATCGATCTTGCCTTGATACTCATCTTTATCACTACTCTTTAAAAATCCCCTCTCTTTCACCTCAATTTGAGAGTGGCAATTTACCTATCTGGCCCATGGACGTACCCTCTTCTTTTCCACTTGCAGGTCCTATCTTAATTCCATCCTTTGTGGTACTTATATCCTTTGTTCTTATGCTTATTTACCTCCTCTCCTACATCCTTGTCCATTATCACCTTTAAAACCATCGTGATACCTATGCTCTTGCCTTCCTGCTTACCTTGAACCTACCTTTTGAAGCCTCCTCTTTTCCATCATTGTTCAAGGATAATGCCTCATCTATTTCACCATTGACTGCTCCCCCTTCTTTGACACCTTGCAAGTTTTGTCTAAAATACGTTCATTGGTTGTGTGTTTGTTTGTTACCACCTTAACCCTTGTAATCCCTCGATCTTTACCTTGATGCTTATCTTGTACCTGCATTTTTAAACCACCTCTCCCATTTCATTTCAAGAGTGATGTCTTACTCGTCCCGCTTGTGTTTGTTCTCTTTTCCTCGGTCACGCTTCAAGCCTTGCCTTTACTCAATCTTTTGGTGTGCTTTTGCCGGTTACCTCTCTTACCTTTGTAATATCTAGATCTTTCCATGATGCTTATCCTATGCCTACCTTTTGAAATATCATCTTTCCCATCTCGATTTGAGAATGATGTTTTACCTATCCTGACCTTGGTTGCATTCTATCCCGGTCGGTTACAATCCTTGCTTTAGCTCCATTCTTTATTATGCTCATGCCTCTATCCTACATGTATTATTATTCCCCTAGCCTTTCGATGGCCTTAGTGTAGTTTCCCCTTTGTAAGGAAAGACCACCATCTAGTTAACATTAACGTGTAGCAACGAGATGCATGTTGTTGTATGACCCTGCCAGGCCACCTAGGTAGTGGTCAATGGAAAGTAGATCTCTCCGGGCAGAAAGGGAATCACGACTCGTGGGTAAAGTGCGACCTCTGCAGAGGATTAGAAACTGATATACCAGTCGTGCTCACGGTTATGAGCGGCCTTGGGATCCTCTTTGATTAGAGATACAGATGATTCGAGATACAATGGTTTTATTTATGGTTTTGGCTCGATGATGATAATGTTTTTCCTCGATGAAAATGGTTCACGGGTTGGCTATTACTAAAACTTGGCTTCCACTAATAATAAATACCTGACCAACTAAAAGCAACTGCTTGAGCTTAACTCCACATAAAGCTAGTCCACCTTAGCCAAACGGGACATTTGCTGAGGACGTTGATGTGTACTCACCATTGCTTTCACAAAACACCAGGTTGCATTTGGTGCAATCTATGCTCAGGTAAAGAAGAAGGCGTCAAGGCGGATCTCCAGGAGTTCCAGGACTTCGGCGAGTTCGAGGATTAGGTTAGCGACCTCCCTCAGTCAGCTGCCTGTGGTGGGTTAATTTACGTTGGCTACGTTTCTATTATGTGCACTTTGATTTATATTATGTAAATGACTCTAGTCTTTAATATTATCACTTACTCTTTATTGTCATTTGAAGCATTGTGCTATGATGAGTCATTTATGTAATCTCTGTGTACGTGAATTTCTGATCATGGCACGTACATGGTTCACATTCGATTTACCTTCAAAAACCGAGTGTAACATCATGGAAAGGCCAGGCCCACTGGTCAGGGACGGAAGGCAGGCACAGGCGCGGACTCGCGGACATGCCCTGACATATGGGGCCCTCCAGTCAGCGGCACAGGGGGAGGGGAGAAGTCGACGCGGGAGACTGCCAGTGGCCCTCGGATGCTGGGGTCCACGTCTTCCCCGACGCAAAACAGAGTACCGGTCGTGGGCCACGACCAACGGCGGCGCGGAAAGGGGCGCGCGCGTGGACGTTGTCGGATGGCCGGAGACCACGACACGACGGCGAAGCACCGCCAAATTGCGCAAAAACGAAGAGAAAAACAGGGATAGAGGAAAACAAGGGGCGCCAGCGATACTCAGAGGGTGGAGCTCAAGCGAGGTGGAGCTCGGGACATGGGCAGGTTCCGGGCGTGGATGCAACGGCGACACCAGACGAGGCAGAAACGGGCACTGACGCGGTACAGTCGTGGTGATCGACAAGGCGGGCCCAGCGGACAGCGAGAGCGGCGGGGGGTAACAACCTAAGTTCATCAATTAAAGGTAACCTAGTTTATATTCTTAATTTTCAGAAGAAAGGAAATATTTATGTTTTTAGATAATGAAACGGTGATATATTAATCAAACAATTTCTTGAATAGATAAAATTTTGCCAAGCGTTTGATGAATTCATGCCAAGGCATAAATTTTGTTTGATGTATCCAATTTTTGGATTTATGTTGATGTGAAAATCTTATTTTAATAAAATAAATATTGAGTTGTTATAATAATGTTTTTGAAATACACATTCCGATATGTTACTAATTTTGTTTATAAGTGTTTGCAAGGATTCCATTTCATTTTATTTTCCTTGTGTGAAGATCATTTATTTAAATAATAGGAATTTCCTAAAATAATATTCTGCAAATAAGATTTATTGTCTTAGTAATAATATTGTATTTGTTAGAATATATATAAAAGAATTTTTATAAGTCCTATACTAAATAAAGAAAGAAAATTGAAAAAAAAAACAAAAAAGAAAAAACACACACGCACTCATCTAAATAAAGAAAAAAGAGAAAGAAAAAGAAAAAAAAAGATTTTTGAAAAAAAGAAAAAAAAACTCACGAAAGATCCCAGTTGCTCAGCCTCACCGTTCTGGCCCTGCTGCCATGCCCTCTATGTCTCCATCGTGCGGGGCCCATCTGTCATAAATAGTCTCAAACAACTATTGCTTTGTTCCCCGGCCGACGGCACCATCTGCCTTTCGTCGCGCACACACACGATGTAGAGCCGTCTCACGCTCCTGCTCGTCTCTCCGAGGGTGGAGCATCACGCCTAGGGCTGGACGAAATACTCGTGGTTCGATAACTCATTCGACTCGGCTTATTAGTAGCTCGGCTCGATTCGGCTCGTTTTAATTTTGTAGCGAGCCGAGTTAGCATTCTAGCTCGATTCTCTAATGAGCTAGCTGGCGAGCCAAACGAGCTAAGCCACAACACAAGTTTATCTAGTCGTTGGTGTCGTCTCATCTCTAATAGTCTTGTTTTCTCATAGTTATGATCTGTGATATGGACATGTGTGGATGTGCCATGTGCTTAATATTTGCATTATTGCATGGCTACATACCTAAATTGCAAATTTAATATTTGATTATTGGTTATGGTTTTGTGAACTTTGTTTCTAGCAGCATATGATGTTAGTATTGTGCAATAATGTTACATGTTTGTGAAATAGATGATGAATTGCTTTATAATGATGCTTGTTGCTATCTTATTATAATAAGAGTTTATAAATCCGTAGGTTAATACATATTTGGTTATTTAATTTAATATTAAAAGTTAGAAACGCTAGGATGATGATATGATAATATTATTATAAAGGTTTTGGGTTTGTAGTGTTAAACACTTAAAATATGATTTTTCGGTTTTATATATATTTATGTACATAGATCTTTGTATTTGATTGTGTGGCTCGCGAGCCTAACGAGGTGGCTCGAGCTTCCTAACGAGCCGAGCCAGCTGTTTAGCTCGTTAGTATAACGAGAGTAACGAGCCATAACGAGCCGAGCTGGCTCGATATCCACCCCTAATCACGCCGCCCAGTCGAATAAACACTACCCTGTGCCGCTCTCACGCCTGCTCGCATTCGAAGCGTCCGTGCCTCTTCTCCTCCCCACTACCAGCCACATTCGTAATTTAAATCTGATTTGTGGCTATTATAATTATTTGATGCATAGTTTTCAAATTATGAAGTTAAAAATAAATGTAGATCAGCTTTTCTTAATCAAACGTACTAAATTAACAACTATATAATTAAATTTTTATGATTTAGATTTATATTCAAGTATTTCATATTTAAATAATTATATGCTAGATAGAGATTTCTAATAATATTAATATAACTTAATTCACCCACATAACTAAAATGATAGATTAAATATTGTTTAACATAGTTTCTTTTTAATGAATTAGATCATTTGTTCCTAATTTAAAATTATAATTAATTAATTATCATTTCTCATAATTATTGGATTAAGCTTATATCTCAGATATTTCATAACTAGTTATATAGGCTTAATTAACCATTCTATCACATCTAGTTCATGTTATATAAATCACTTAGTTTTTCCTAAAGGATGAAATAAATAAATTAGTATTCATATTCTTTTTCTAA
Source organism: Zea mays (assembly GCF_902167145.1). NCBI lineage: Eukaryota > Viridiplantae > Streptophyta > Magnoliopsida > Poales > Poaceae > Zea > Zea mays. Next base: position 38,599,682 of record NC_050104.1, on the reverse strand, counting down.
TTAAAATGTTAGTTTATATATTAACTTTGGATATAGCTTTCTTAATAATAGTACATGCCATGTATTCTCTTAATGAAAAGTTGTGGGTAAAGTTGTACCAGCTCTGCAGAGTGTAAAACTGATATATCAGCCTTGCTCATAACTCCTCACATGATAATTGAACTTGAAGATGGAAATAAATCGTGATCGGTTTTGTTTAAGCGGTATGCTTAAGTGGTTCGCTCAAGAGGTTGAGCTTCATGTTGATGGTATTTGCTCAAGTGGTTTGAGCTTATGATGATTATGAATTATGCTTAATTAGGTTTGGTATATACTTATACCTAGTAATCAGGTGTTGATAATAAAATGTTGACCAACTAAAATGCTAACCGCATTAAACTTTAGCCTTACCTTGTTAACCTTGCATTTTCACCCCACTTGCTGAGCCCCGACCATAAGTGAGCCCACCCTTGCTTAATTTTGATCAGAAGTTTGCAGGTGAAGATTTTGATGGTGAACTCCATGGATGCTAGTCTAGTGATACCCCCGGTCATCTTCATGTGGAAGGATGTCCATGTTCTGCTGTACTTTGTGAAAGTCGCCTAGAGGGGGGTGAATAGGCGAAACCTGAAATTTATAAACTTTAAACACACACTAGGTCCAGGGTTAGCGTTAGAATTAAATTCAAGTCCAAAAGAATCTTTCTCTTGCTAAGAGTTGCTCAAAGGATGTGGATGACGTATGGGAGCCAACTCAAATTAATACTAGCAAGGAAACACTAGAGAGAGGAAAGAGGGCAAACAAATCTAGCGGGAATCAAAGCGAGTAGACACGGTGATTTATTTTACCGAGGTTCGGTTCCAAAGAACCTAGTCCCCGTTGAGGAGGCCACAAAGGCCGGGTCTATTTCAATCCTTTCCCTCTCTCTCAAACGGTCACTTAGATTGAGTGAGCCTTCCCTTAATCACACGGGTCACTTAGACCCCGCAAGGACCACCACACACTTGGTGTCTCTTGCTTAGCTTTACAAGTCACTTGAGAAAAGAAGTGAGAAAGGAAGAAGGCAATCCAAGCGACAAGAGCAACAAAAGAACACAAAACACCCTCTCTCAAGTCCCTAATGGAATTGAGTTGATTTGTAGGCTTGGAGAGAATTTCATCTATTGAATGTGTCTAGGAGTGAAGTCTTTTGCTCTTGCAATGAATGAGATGTTTGGAATGCTTGGGTGCCCATGAATGAGGTGGTTAGGGGGTATTTATAGCCCCCAACCACTTCTTAGCCGTTGCCAAGGGCTGCAGGTGATGGGCGCATCGGACAGTCCGGTGCGCCACCGGACAGCCACTATGCACTGTCCGGTGCACGCCACGTCGGCGCAACCGTTAGGGTTCGGAGAAGTTTACTGTTGGAGACGTTTGTCTTCTAGCTGCACCGGACAGTCCAGTGCCCTCTGACTTCTATCGCGGTACTATAGCGCACTGTAGCTCTGCACAGTCGACCATTGGCGCGCAGGGAGCCATTGCTCCGCTAGTTCACCGGACAGTCCGGTGGCTCACCGGACGGTCCAGTGAATTATAGCGAAGTGCGTCTCCAAATACCCGAGAGTGGCTGGTTCAAGGCTATATGGCCCTGGTGGGTGTGCCAAATTCCAGCACACTCAAGGTCTTTGCTGCAATTTTGATTGAGTCCTTGACTGAATTTCTTTCTTGGTTTGTTTTGAACCTTATGCACCAGAGATAAATCATGTCTACAAACTAGTTAGTCCATGTGGTTTGTGTTGTACATCAACCACCAAAATCGATTATAGGAAATAGTTAACCCTATTTCCCTTTTACTTTGATGAATAATAAAGGTTAAGACATTATGTCTGTTCGAAGTGTAATATGTTAATATAATCTTTATTTACGCTTTTATGCATTGTTCTTTTGATATATTACACTTATGATGTTGTTGGGGACTTGTTCTCAAATGCTATGAATTAAGAACAAGACAACACAAAATATTAATGGTTAAAGACCTTCGTTCTTCGAAGCATTATCTCCCTTAGGATATAATGATCTTCAGACGAAGGTTATGAAGGACATACCTTCATCATCTCAGTATATAATAATGAAAGTAAGAGCATATGAAACATGAGGAGCACCATGAATAATCATATGACATCATTAATATATCATCATGAATATAAACAATATTGAATTACATTTATACCTTTGGCTTGATAGAAGGCAAAGATCCAAGTGTGACGTGCAAGTGAATACAAGTCAGCGTGAACAGTACGGGGTTACTGTTCATCTATTTATAGGCACGGGACGCAGCCCGGTCGAAATTACATTCATGCCCTCGACAAGTGACTACAAACATGACACAAACTATCATGGACCGATCAGTCTTTTCCTCTTTAGGTCGGTGCAGCCCTTCGTCTCAAGGCATGTCACTATGCCGAAGCTCCCTGGATCGTAGCTTCTGCCTGTACTTCATGCTATGTCTGTTTGTGCCAACTTGCTTAGAGGACCTTCGGCGACGAAGCAGGCCCCCAACAGTAGCCCCTTCGTAGTGCTAGATCGTTTTTCGTAACGAGCTTGATCCGTGAAAAAATCTCAAAAGCTTCGGAATGCCGAAGGTCCGAAAAACACCTTCCTTGAGCTCGTTGCCGAGAAACGATTAAAATATTTCGAGCGCGAGGTGGCCCACCACACAGCGGGTACGATCGATTTGGTGATTCTCTTCCCAGGCGCCGAGTGGTCCACCGTTCAGCGAGTGTGGGCGACTGTTCAGCGGGTGCGGGCATCTTGGCGATTCACCTTCCCACCTGCAGCACTATATAAACAGACGGGTAGGTGTGGAGTTACCACAACATTCATTGCCATTGCACTGTTGTGCTGTTGAAAAATTTAACCATAGCCGAAGCTTTTTTACTGCATTCTCGAGTGAACCATCATTTTGAATTAGCTTCGTCAAAAAGAGAACTTTGTCAAAACTGTAAAAGGCATCAACTTCGTAAAAAACCGCAAAAGATCCATTAGATGGCCTGAATACGCTCGACTGCAAGGGTAACTCGTGAAGGAGAGGAGGCCGAGGCCACCAAGACAGCTCCGATTTTCGAAGTCATGAGACAATCAGGCTTAGCTGTAACAGAGGGAATCGTTGATGAAGGTACTTCTGCTGTCGAAGCTGAGCAGGCTGAAGAAGAAAATGCTGATGAAGAAGAGGAAGATTATAGCATTCTGATCCCATCAAAAACCAGCCACTTGGATTTTGAGAAATCTACTGTGTCTAAAGCCGACGTGCCATGATGACGAAGCTGGGTTACTTCGGAGAAGCTGAACAAAAACTGATCCGATTTGCCGGAGAAGAGACGACCCCAACGCCGAAAGATGATGAAGTAATTGTTTTCAAGAGTTTTTCAGAGCCGGACTGCGGTTTCCTCTTAACGATATGATAGGAGAGGTGTTGAAGAATTTTGAAATTTATCTTCATCAGATGACCCCTTCGAAGCCAAGAGATGGATCCAAATGTCGAAGCATTCTACCGAGTGCATGAGTTGCACTATCAAACGAAGGCCAGAGCAGTTGGGCTGCATGAAAATTTTGGTTACCATAACTTCGCGTATCGCAAAGATACAAAGGCTCTGGTCCTCAGCTATCGTACCAAGTGGCCAACCGGCTGGAAGAGCGAATGGTTTTATATCAAGGCCGATGACAAGAAAAGGGGGAAACTGATGACGATGGTCATGTGCCTGCTGGCTTTGAGCTTCGGAATGACCAGACCTTTGTGCAACATGAAGCCAGGGTCAGCATGCCAACTGTCTGTATCAGAATTCAGGGTGGTGGCTGAACAGATCAGCACTAGAGATCTAGTTCAAGAATAGTTGGCTAACAGGACGTCTCCGACGTTAAGTGGATTTAGCATGCCGAAGCTAAAGGGAACGAAGAAAACACTTGAGTTTGTGCGATTGCCTTATCGCTTTAAGTTTGAGAAGCAGTTCAAGGGCCTTGTCAAGAGTGGCTAGAAATGATTGAGACAATGTGCAATGAAATTTTGGGAAACTACACCAAAAAAGAAGATCAATTAATGACTGCAGCCTTCGGCACCCGACCAAAATGAAGGTTGAACCGAGTAATGGACGCTTTAAATTTTAAATACCCTGATTATGAGCGACTCAGTAAGGGTGCCGAAGGGACAAAGAGAAAGAGGGTTGTCAGTATTCTGAGAAGGGAGGCTGCCAGAATGGTGAAAGAGGACGAAAAAACTCTGAAGAGAAAATCCAGTCCCGAGCCGAAAGCGGCGACTTTGAAGAAGAGAAAGGCTGCAAGTTCTGAACCGAAGGTGACTGAGGTGGAAGAAGAAACTCCTTCAACACCTCATGCTGCCAAAGTAGAAGAGATTTTAAAGGTAATGACCAAATCTTTACCTATCAAGCTGCTAAGTCCTCTGGGACCGCATCTGACGAAGCTTTTTAGAAGAAACAAGAACCTTCGGCTACAAAGAAGGCAGATGGGCTGAAGAAGCGAAGGATTGGTAGCGTGATGCAAGCTATTGAAAAGACACCTCCTTCGACTTCGGTATCTAAGATAGCTCCTAGTCCAAGTACCGATGCCCCTACCAAAGCTGCAGCTGCGACCGAAGCTACCAACCTAGAGGCTATCTTATCTGGGATTGATAAATTGTTATTGGACATGGCCACAGAACAAGCAGCTGCAGCTGCGGAACAGGTCATGGCCCTAGAGCCTAACAAAGGAAAGAAGATTGCCGAAGCTGCTTCGGCTGAGGAAGATTTTGAGCTTCAGAACCTGATCGGTCAGGAACTATCTGAGGCTGAAAAGAAGGAGCTACAGGAATACGACATTTCCTGTGGCTATCAGCCAGGAGCCATGCTCTTTGGTGGAATTAATGAAGTGGCCTTGGGATGTGTTCGTGACCGTATCGGGGTGAAGGTAATCGGCACTCTATCAAAGAGTGTCGGTTTTCCGAAGCTTGAAGCCGATATTAGCAGCTATAGACGACAACATATCATCGGTAGTTTATTTTATTCCAACTTTAAGGTAAGATTCTTAAAACAAAATTTTATTATTTGTTTGAATCAATGAAGTTAGCTGATGAGGGTCTATTCTGTATAGAGTATGCTGTTGAGTAAAGCGCTGCAAATGCAATAGGACCTCGAAGATAAGAAGAATGAAATTATAATCAAGGGTCTGGAAAGCAAAATCAAAGAACACAAAGCCTCTCTTGAAAAGAAGGATTTCCTAATCCAAGCAGTAGAAAGTTCCCTTGCAGAAGCGCAGTCCGAGAATATTAGATTAAACAAGAAACTCATGCAGAAATCAGAGAGCTTCGATCAGGAAAGGAAAAAGTTGCAAGCAAAATACGAAGCTGAAGCTGCTGAAAATACGAAGCTGAAACAATCTTTGGAAGAGCTTCGGAACATGTGTCTGAATTTTGGCAGCCGCTGTGTACAACAACTAAAGAAGGTTTTTAACTCGGTTGGGGCCAGCGCCGAAAAATTTACTCCTTCGACCGAAAACATTTCCAGCACCTTCGAACATATCGAGGGCGAAGTAGAAGCGCTCGACGAAGTAATAGCCGGGCACGGAGACTTCTGTGCCCCGCTAGCTTCTCGTGGTACAGCCGCAACATTTTTGAAGGCTGGCTGTACACACGCAAAGATTTTAAATAGACCAAACTTTAGCCTATCTGCATCGGATTTGGTTGACATCCCCAATATAGCCCAAAGCATAGGAAACAGATTCATAACGCAAATTTGGACGAAGGGTGGTCGAGAGTTGGCTAGCGACGAGGCCCGAAGCCTGCTAAAGCCGGTACGATACTAATACCTGTTGCTTGCTCTCTTGTAATTACTTTTTACCTTATACTGTGTTGCTGTGTACATGATGATGATGCCAAAGGTCAATAGTCTGAAGCTCTTGTCGAAGATTACTGAAGATGCTGAACAAGGCTTAGAAATATTTGAAGTATCTTTGTAAAAGATATTGTAATTTAGGAATCAAACATTACTATGTAAATTTGTCCATACCTTGTAATATATTTTTACCTTTCCATCCGTGTGTGAATTGCTTTAATGTGGACGAAACTTGTATCTTTTGAGCCGAAGCGAAAAACAACTTCCCTTCTTTTCGTACACAACAAAGCGTATCTTTGCTTCCTTATGCTCATCGAAGCATTGTCATCAAAGCTGAAGTAGCTGTCTGTGTTTTATGCTATGATGATGATGATGATCCTACGGATGTATACATGAATGTGTATGAATGCAATGAATGATGTAATATAACGTGCAAATGAATGTCCAAACACACACACACATACGAAGCCACACCCAGACTCTGCATCCCCTTAGGAACGTCTTTTGAGTCTTAAGCTCTGTATCCCCTTAGGAACGACTTTTGAGCTTCTTCACCTTCTATTTCGGTGGTATAAGTTCTACATCCTCTTAGGAACAACTTTTGAACTTCTTCGCCTTATATTTCAACGGTATAAGTTCTGCATCCCCTTAGGAATGACTTTTGAACTTCTTCGCCTTATATTTCGGCGGTATTTGGCTCTGCATTCCCTTTGGAACGACTTTTGAGCAGAAAACTTACGGTGCGCTCCCTTAGGAACGACTTTTTGTAGCTTCATCATGCTCTGCATCCCTTTGGGAACGACTTTTGAGCTTCTCCCTGTTTCTCTTTTTGCACTCGATGGCGCAGGCTCAGATTTTACATGTTACATCTGTTGGGGGCCTTCGGCTTCCGAAGGTCCTCAAAAACATGATTTAACAGTGTTTCTAGAGTGTAATGTGTGAACAGGTACCTTCGGACTTATGTCAAAGAGGGAGAACCTCAAAAGATACGAAGGTTGGCAGTGCCGAAGCTGTGAAGCAGGAAAGCTTCGGCATGTTCGCAGAAAAGGGAACCGACTTAAAGATGAAAAGGCCATTTAGACCTCGATAGATTGCTATGGAATTATCACCAAATGTAAAGGGCATGTATGTAATTTTGTATGGGTTGTATCCCGTGCCTATAAATAGGTGAACAGTACCCCCGTACTGTTCACGCTGACTTGGCATTTGCTTTTGCGTCACGCTTGTACTTTTTATCTTCTCTCAGGACCGAAGGTACATTTGTAATTTGAAATCATTTCTATTTTTCCATGTTAATAAAATAGAAATGATTCTATGATGATGCTTATATTATATTTCATGCTTTATATGAATCCTTCGTCATTACTTGTTATGTTCACGAAGGTATGTCTCTTATGACCTTCGTCCGAAACTCATTATTTCCCGAAGGGACATAATGCTTCGAAGGACGAAGGACTTTAACACTTAACACTTTTTATGTTGCCTTGTTCTTAACTCTTAGCATTTGAGAACAAGTCCCCAACATTGGCGCCCACCTCCGGTGAACTCACTTCCATTTCCTGAGCTTTTCGACACCTTCGGCAAGCATCAGTTTCGTCATGCCGCCGAAGAAGGCTTCAGCACCAGGGGCTGGCACGCTGCAGCCGCTGGACCCCAATCAAGACGTCCTTTCTCTCAGAGAGGCACGAAGCCAGAAGAGGAAGGCTACCAGTCCAACACATCCGGAGGATGATCTAGATCAGGAGATTCAGAATCTGGAAATCCTTCAGCAGCAGGTTCAACGCAGGAAGGAGAAGATGGCCAGGCTAGCTGAACTGCAGAGGCAGATAGATGAAGCCTCTGAAGAAGTTCGTCATCTTGCTCAGGATGAGCAACACCGAAGGCCTCAGCATCAAGACCTTCATCAGGAGGGCTTTCACAACGAAGACGACTGGTATGACAATTTCCATCGTGGGAATTTTGTTTTTGATGATACTTCTCCCCTGTCCGCTGAGTTACAGGCTACACCTTGGCCTCCGTCCTACAAGCCGCCTCAGCTCCCCGTATTTGATGGCCATTCAGACCCGAAGCAGTTCTTGATGAGCTACGAAGCAACAGTGTCTTCGTACGGTGGCAATGCTTCAGTCATGGCCAAATCTTTCGTTATGGCTGTCAGAAGTGTTGCTCAAACCTGGTATTCCTCCCTTCGACCAGGAACGATCACTTCATGGCAGAAGCTGAAGGATTTGTTGTTAACCAGTTTTCAAGGATTTCAGACGAAGCCGGTCACTGCTCAGGCTCTGTTCCAGTGCACTCAGGACCACGAAGAATACCTTCAGGCATATGTCCGAAGGTTTCTGCGTCTAAGGGCACAGGCGCCGACAGTGCCCAATGAGATTGTCATTGAGGCCATGATCAAGGGGCTTCGGCCAGGGCCATCAGCGCAGTATTTTGCCAGGAAGCCACCACAAACGCTGGAGAAGCTGCTCCAGAAGATGGATGAATATATTCGAGCTGACAATGATTTTCGCCAAAGAAGGGAGGAGGCCTTCAGATTTTCTGAGATGACCAGGGGCTTCGGAGGAAGATTCTATCCGAAGCATGTCAGATCAATTCATAATTCCAATCAAAATGATGATAAGGGGAGCCAGCAGCAAAGGCCACAGTACTCCTCACAGACTTCGGGGCAACAACAAAGCTCCTTTCGACCACCAGCTCCAAGAGGCAGAGGCGCCAGGGGCTTCGGCGGAAGATTCGGGGATCAACCCAGAAGAATATTTTGCTTATTCTGTGGTGAAAACAAAGGTCATACTACCAGGATGTGTCATGTTACCATTCAGAAGCAAAAAGAGATAGCCGAAGCTGCCGCGCAACAGGCTCAGCCGAAGCAGGTCATGCACACTGCTTCGTATCATTCGCCCTACATCCCAGAATATGTGGGCAACCATCCTGCAGTCTCTGCTGCTTCGGCAAGTCAGCCTTCAGCTTCCTGGCAACAGCCCCCGCCTCCACCTCCGTTGCAACAAGGCCAGCAGCCAGAAGGGAGCCAATATGCTCCACATCAAAGGGACTTCAGAGAACAGTCCGAAGCTCGCACGGTCAACAGCACCGTGCCAGAGTCAAAACACATCTATTGACAAATATCCTACCTTAATAGCAATCTTTTTCATTCAGTTTTATTTTTTCTAATAAAGGACATTGTTTAGGTTTCATGTAATTAGTTTCGTTGATTCCTACAAGAAAAATATGTTTTCTTCACAGGTTTGTGATAATAAAAAGGACCTTCGGACTATCGAAAATCCTTCGAAGCAACAAAAAGTCGTTCTAAGGAACGCAGAGTAAGTCTGACGAAGTCACAAAAAGTCGTTCCGAAGGGAGCGCAGTGTAAGTTTTCTGCTCCAAAGTCGTTCCAAAAGGAATGCAGAGCATACAGCGAAAAGTCAACGCTGATACCGCCTAAGTAAAAGGCGAAGAAGCTCCAAAGACGTTCCTAAGGGAATGCAGAGCTTATACCGCCTAAGTAAAAGGCGAAGAAGTTCCAAAGACGTTCCTAAGGGGATGCAGAACTTACAGCGAAAAATAAACGCTGATTCCGCTGAAGTAAAAGGCGAAGAAGCTCCTAAGGGAGGCTTATAATGAAAAAGTCAGTATTGATACAAAAGATTGTGCCCCATTGCAGGAATGTGTGTATCTTCGGCACAAAATATCATTTTGCATAACATAACATCATCACATCATTTTGCATAGCATAATCATCATACATCATGCTGCATGTGGCACAAGAAGGGGGCATGTTATCGATCTTCGGAAAATGCTTTGAAAAAGGGCAAATCATGCCAAGTTACAGGGAGAAACAATATTGATTTTCGAGGTATAGCTTCGGAGATTATTTTTACGAAGCTTGGATATTTCTTATCAGAACACTATGGATATTGTCGTGATAAATGATAAATTCTTCTTCACGAAGCATGAAAAGAAGGGAAGGTGTTTTTTCGTCGAAGACTCAAAAATGGTACGTGTTTAAAGTTTCATGCATCGTAAAGAATTGAATCATAAAACAAGTATATTACATACAGGATTACAGAATATTACACAAATCATATATCAAATGTTTTTTGCAATAGCACTTAGTCTTCCCTAAGTACTATCTCTGCAGCTTCGTTCAGCAGTCGATCGACAACCTGATCCATGATAGCTTCGGCCATCTTTTTAATTTCGTCGTCATCTTTAGGCTGAGGGCCCGAAGATGCTTGAGTAGGATCTGAGTGAGGACGGGACACGACTACATTACTATTACAAATCGCAAACAGATCTTAAAAGCCTAAAGATTACAACACGGTAAAAACTATTATTTAGTACCTAATTGACCTTCGGGCTCTGTGCTCTTTTTAGCAGCCTTAGCCACTTCTCTAGCATCATGGATGCCCTTTTCACTTCTCTGAATAATTTCTCTTGCCATTTCTCGGCCACCGTTATCCCAGATATCAGTAAAAAACTTTCCACCAATTATGCTAGCTTCGGCCGAAGGATCTTTTGTATCTTCAAAGGACAAAGCAGCTTCGGACTGTGCTAAAATTTTCACATGCTCACAGCCCTTCTTCTCTAAAATGGTGGCAATCCCTCTGGCGCCAGAGAAGGCACATATATCTCCTCGGCTATTTAAAATTTCTTCGAAGGCTTCAGCTTCGTGGTCAATCCATTCAATGACACTTTCGGGATTGCCCCTCAAAAAATTTTCTTCACTTGAGAATGCGCCGACTTTGGCGAAGCTAGCCTTTAATTTTTTAACACAATCTACAGATTTATTGTAGCATTTCTTTTTGGACGAACGAAGCTCTTCAACAGTCACTTCTAGATGATCTGCCCATTGATCGCTGAGTTCACGCTTTGTTTCTTCAAGTATACGTTCTTCTTTGGCTCTGGCCAGTTGTTTCCGAAGGTCTTCAATTTCGCGTTTCTGAGCTTCAGCTTGACTTTTGAAAGCAGCTTCGTCCTCCTTTATTTTATCTATCAATGAGTATAATATTTTGTCTTTTTCGAGACCTTCGTTCCTCAGTTCAATTACTTCGGAACGAAGGTTGCTCAGGGCTATAGTACATCCTTCGTCCTCAGCATCTTTCTGTGCTCTGAGGGCATTGCTGAGTATCAGGCCCTGCAGACAGGAATATGTCTGTGTCAATAGTTTTAAACAAACGAAAAATTTTGAATTCAACAAAAATATAAGAATTCCATTTGTCGCACCTTTAAACTGTTGTAAGCTAGGCTGTCAGCCAGATCGTTCTTTGACAGCACCGAAAGTCCGTCTTCTAAAGTTGGAAATCCGAAGCTTCTGCTCATCTCCCGACAGACAGAAATTTCCTTGCTGTCGGGGAGGCAATACAAGAAATCTTCTTCTCCACTGCCATTAAATATCAACGCCCCCTTTGGATATTTCAACTTTTGGGCATAGTGTTGGGCCTCTTGTTCTTCTTTTTCTGTTAATTTTTTCCCCGAAGCATGACGAAAAATATAATCACGAATTTTGGATGCTTCGGGGGTAACAACACCAGTTCCTTCAGCAAAAGTTGGCTTTGTTATTTTTTCTGCCTCACTTTCCAAGGTTTTTGCCTTTGAGGGCTCTGAGGGCCCAGCTTCGGCTTCAGTATCTTGCTCTGGAGCTTTAGAACCCGAAGCTTCGACTGTTGTTTCAGGAGTGACAACAGCCTTCTTCGGAGGGGTGCTTGAAGATTTGATCGTTTCCAGCACATCTAGCACATTAGCCATTCTCCTTCTTTTCGGAGTCACTGCTGGCACTTTTTGATTACTTACTGTTTCAATGTTTGCCACAGGACTCAAAACTTCTGATGTTTTGGAGTCCTCGGTTGCTTCCTTTACCTCTTCCATTTTTTCTGTGAATGGCGCTTCGGCCTTCTCTTTCGTTTCTGGTAACAAAATTTTTGATTGCTCCAATTTTGTCTTCGTTGGTATTTCGGCTGTTTCTGTGACTTCTGGCAGCAAAGTTGGCTCGGCTGGTTTTTCAGCTTCGGTGGCCGAAGAAGTCTCTCCGGTAAACTCAGGCACCGAAGCTGGTTCAATATAACGCGGTCGATAAGTAAGAACCTTTATCTTCTTCCTTTTCGGTTCTGGCTCGCTAGGAGCAGCTGCAGTTTCTTCTTTTGCAGAGGTTGTATTTTTTCTCTTCTGCCTTCGAATGGGGTAGCAATAGTCAGGGTAGACAAACCCGATGGCATCAAATACCCGATTCAGCCTTTTCTTTTTTCGGCCTCCGAAGGCTGCTGACATTGCAGTATCTTCGGCCTTCGAGTATGTCCCAAGCAGCTCATCACTTAAATTGTCAATGCTTTTCAACCACTCATCGTCTGGCTCAATAAATTTATCTTCAAATTTAAAAGTGTACTTAAACCTGACAAGTCCACCTTCGTCGGCCTCTTTAACGGTTTCTTGTGGCATTTCCCATTTCTCCGCAAGCGGCCACACCCTGAAGGCAATATGCTCTTGTACTAAGTCCCTTGTTCCTATAAAAGAGCAGACAACGCCGAAGGCTCTTTGGCACTCTTCGGCGGCTTCGTTCATTTCAACCTTCGGCCTCCGAAGGCCGAAGCTTTGCCAAATAGGACGCATAATTATACCTTTGATGTCTTCTCGTGCTGATAAGTCATTCTTCACATAAAACCATTCTGTCATCCAATCCCCGGGCCATCTCTTCCGAAAGGTTGGTACGGGACAGCTTGCCCCGGACCGAGAGACGAAGCTGTAGCAGCCAAAGTTGTTATGGTACTGTTCTTTGCCCCAAGGCTTTGTTTCATATAATAATTCATGAACATTACAGAAGCTTCTTGCGTCAGGCTTCAGACCTTGGCTTCTCGCGGCCCACACGAAGATATTTAGCCTTATAATTGCCTCGGGAGTAAGTTGATGAAGATAGACTTCGAAGATTTTCAACACCTCCACGACGAAGCTGCTCAAGGGGAATCGCAATCCAGCTTTCAAAAAGCTTCGATACACCACAACTTCATTTTCTTCAGGGTGTGGACAAGTTTTTTCCCCTTCGTCCGCCCTCACAATGGACAGATCCCGGAAATACCTTCCTCTCATATTAACAAGATGATTCTCTTTGATAGTTGATTTACCATAAACTGAATGGCTTGGTCGCCAGGGGCGATCTTCGGAGTCTTCGCCACCGCTGTCCACATCATAACTTTCACTGTCACCAGTATCTTCAGACAGCCCTTCCAGAATTTCCCTGGTGATCTTTTCTGTGTTGGTCTTCGACATTGCTATAAGAAACCCTAAGTTCTTCTCTTCATCAAGACTCAGCTTCATCTCAGCAGCAGCCTTCTTAGCAGCTTCAGACATCTTCGGAAACACTAAAAAACTGTTTTTAAAAGCCGAAGCTTCAAAGCTAAAAACTTAGCAGATCACAGTGCACAAGAGCTAAAAAATGAGTGAGCATGAGTGGTTGGCCAGAAAGCGTGCAAAATAAGTTTGCGGTATGGCCGTATTTATACGCTTGATGCGTTGAAAGTTGAAAGACCCCACTTGTCATTGAATGTTGCTATTCTAGCAAAGGGAAGGTGTTTTTTCGGACCTTCGGCATAAAGCCTTCGTTCATATCGCAATCTGAATTTATTATTTCAAACAAATTAATATTGCGAGGGGCTACTGTTGGGGGCCTTCGGCTTCCGAAGGTCCTCAAAAACATGATTTAACAGTGTTTCTAGAGTGTAATGTGTGAACAGGTACCTTCGGACTTATGTCAAAGAGGGAGAACCTCAAAAGATACGAAGGTTGGCAGTGCCGAAGCTGTGAAGCAGGAAAGCTTCGGCATGTTCGCAGAAAAGGGAACCGACTTAAAGATGAAAAGGCCATTTAGACCTCGATAGATTGCTATGGAATTATCACCAAATGTAAAGGGCATGTATGTAATTTTGTATGGGTTGTATCCCGTGCCTATAAATAGGTGAACAGTACCCCCGTACTGTTCACGCTGACTTGGCATTTGCTTTTGCGTCACGCTTGTACTTTTTATCTTCTCTCAGGACCGAAGGTACATTTGTAATTTGAAATCATTTCTATTTTTCCATGTTAATAAAATAGAAATGATTCTATGATGATGCTTATATTATATTTCATGCTTTATATGAATCCTTCGTCATTACTTGTTATGTTCACGAAGGTATGTCTCTTATGACCTTCGTCCGAAACTCATTATTTCCCGAAGGGACATAATGCTTCGAAGGACGAAGGACTTTAACACTTAACACTTTTTATGTTGCCTTGTTCTTAACTCTTAGCATTTGAGAACAAGCCCCCAACAACATCTTTGGGGGATTTGGCCCTCATGGAGCTAAATAAGAATGAAAAATTACAAGCTATGGCCCCATTAAAAACCTTTCTCCCCTCTTGAAAGGAAAAAGGTGCCATAGAAAAAATGAAAAAGAAAAATTACATCAAATTACACATAATATCGTCGAAGCTCATCCTCATTCCAAGATCTGGGTATGTCGTTGCCGTCCATATCCTTCAATCTGTAAGAACCAGGTCTTGACGAAGATACTACCAGAAAAGGACCTTCCCACTTTAGTTGCAACTTGCCCACTGTGTCTGGGTTGGCCACTCTCCGAAGCACCAAATGCCCTGGCTTGATGTTTTCAATCGAATTTTTCTATCACGCCACTTTACTGTTTCGGCCTAGTATTTATTGATGTGCTCTATAGCTTGAAGTCTGGTCCCTTCTATAGTATCTTTTGTTACTTGATAACCAGCTTCGTCTTCTGCCGAAGCTGTTGTTCTTATTGATCATGCTTTTGCTTCTTCTGGAGTTATAGCTTCGTCACCAAATAATAGCTTGAAGGGTGTAAATCCTGTTGATCTTGATGTAGTTGTATTGTGGCTCCACACCACTTTAATCAGCTCGTCTGCCCACTTTCATCTGAGCTGATTGAAGATTAGCTTCATTATTCCTATCATTATAATGTCGTTTGCTCTTTCTACCAGGCCGTTTGACTCCGGATGCCAAACTGATGCAAAATGAATCTTCGTACCAATCTAGTCACAGAAATCCTTGAATGTCTCGGCATCAAACTGTGTTCCATTGTCCACGGTTATTGCCTTCGGCACACTGAAACAACAAACAATATTCTGACAGAAGAAGTTTTGGACTGTGGCTGAAGTTATTGTAGCCAAGGGCTTTGCTTCAATCCACTTAGAAAATTATTCTACTGCCACCACAACATACTTCAAATTACCTTGCACCGGTGGAAGTGGACCTAACAAATCCAGGCCCCGTCTTTGCAATGGCCAAGTAGGCTGTATTAGCTGCGTGAGAGACGAAGGTTGCTTCTGGTCTCTTGCACATTTTTGACAATTCTCACACTTTTGAACTAGCTCTGCTGCATCCGAAGCTGCCTTCGGCCAATAAAATCCTTGCCTAAAAACCTTTCCCAGCAGAGGCCTGGACCCAATGTGAGATCCACAAAAACCTGCATGTATTTCCCTCATTAGCTCTATACCTTCGGTTCTGGATAAACACTTGAGGAGTGGAGAGCACACTCCATGCTTGTACAACTCCCCTTCTATCATGACATATAGTCTTGTCCGTGCTTCCATTCTTTTATTATAAACTTCATCATCCGAAAGACAATTTCCTTGGAGGAAGGATATTATTTCAGTCCTCCAATCTTCACTATGTACAGGTGATATTGTGAGGACTGCTCTCTCCATGAGTTCAACCGAAGGTGCTTTTATTGTCTCAAAGAATACTTCCGAAGGTAGAGGGAGCCCCTATGCTGCTGATTTGGCTAGTAGGTCTGCATGCTCATTTTCTCCTCTTGGGATATTTTTTACAGAAAAACCTTCAAAAGAAGCCTCCAACCTTCGGACTATGTCCAAATATTTTTCAAGCTTCGGGTCCCTTGCCTTGCTGCTTTTATCCACATGGCCAGAGATGACTTGGGAGTCAGTTTTAAGAATCACCCTTTTTACTCCCATTGCCTTTAGCTTCCGAAGCCCCAACAGAAGGTCTTCATATTCAACAATATTGTCTGTACAATAAAGTCCAGTCTTGTTGCGTAGCATGTTCTGACTTTAGAGGGCGCTACTAAGACAGCAGCGGCTCCTGCTCCAAAGGTTCCCCAAGAACCATCACAGAAAACTGTCCAGGCTTCGACGTCCTTTGTTACTTCTTCCTGAGCCCCTGGCGTCCAATCAGCGATGAAATCTGCTAATGCCTGGGACTGAATTGAGGACCTATGCACATAATCTATAGAGAATTCATTGAGCCCAGCGGCCCATTTTTCGATCCTCCCAGTAGCTTCTCTATTCCTCATTATGTCTTTTAAAGGTTGTGACGAAGAAACAATTATATTGTACGCTTGAAAGTAATACCGAAGTTTCCTGGAGGCCATCAACACAGCATATAGCACCTTCTCCAGTTCTGTGTATTTTTTCTTTGAAAAGCTTAAAACTTCGGAGACAAAATATACTGGTGCTTGTTTTTTTGACTTGGCCATCTTGCTTCTCCTGTACAAACGCCACACTAACTGCAGAGTGTGAAGCTGCCACATATAAAAGCAATGGAGCCCCTGGCGAAGGTGGAGTTAGTGTTGTCAAATTGATCAAGTATTGCTTCAACTCTTCGAAAGCCTTCTGCTGAGCCGGACCCCACTGAAAAATTTTGGCTGACTTCAGTATCTCAAAGAATGGGAGTTTTCTTTCTGCTGATCTGGATATGAATCTATTCAATGATGCCAGTCTTCCTGTTAGCTGTTGGGCCCCCTTTTTGTATTTGGCGGCTCCATTCGAAGGATAGCTTCGATCTTATTGGGGTTAACTTCGATTCCCTTCGTTGATACCAGACAACCAAGAAACTTGCCCTTCTTTACTCTAAAAACACACTTTTCTAGATTTAATTTCAAACCAGCTTGCCTAAAATTGGCAAATGTTTCTTGCAAGTCAGCAATGTGATTCTCTTGCTTCGTGCTCTTTACTATGATATCATCGACATAAGTCAGCACATTCCTGCCTATTTGAGAATGAAGGACCTTAGCTGTCATTCTGCTGAAGCTTCCTTCAGCATTCTTGAGCCCCTCAGGCATCCGAAGGTAGCAATAAGTGCCACTAGGAGTTATGAAGCTAGTCTTTGGCTCATCTTCCTTCTTCATCCATATTTGATGATAGCCTGAATAACAGTCCAGTAAGGACCTTGGCTATCATTCTGCTGAAGCTTCCTCCAGCATTCTTGAGCCCTTCAGGCATCTGAAGGTAGCAATAATTGCCACTAGAAGTTATGAAGCTAGTCTTTGGCTCATCTTCCTTCTTCATCCATATTTGATGATAGCCTGAATAGCAGTCCAGTAGACTCATGAGCTCCGAAGAAGCTGCTGCATTTACATGGGAGTCTATTCTTGGTAATGGAAATTCGTCCTTTGGACATGCTTTGTTGAGATCTGTGAAGTCAATACACATTCTCTACTTGCCATTAGCCTTCTTCACCATAACAGTGTTAGCTAGCCATTCTGGATATGTTACTTCTCTGATAACACCAGCACTGAGAAGTCTCTTTACTTCGTTCTGAGCACCTTCGGCTTTATCATCAGACATCTTTTGAAGTCTTTGCTTCCTTGGCCTGAAAGATGGGTCCACATTAAGTGAATGCTCGATGACATCTCTGTTGACACCACAGAGATCATTAGCTATCCAAGCGAAGACATCTTTGTTGTTGAACAAAAATCTTATCAAGGTTTTTTCCTGCTCATCAGATAACTGAGATCCCAACAATATCCTTTGATCTGCTATGTTTTCACATAAAAGCATAGGCTTCGGCTGGTCTGCCGAAGCAGCCTTCTCTCTTTTGTGTTTGTATTGTTGACAAGCTTCAACTCCATCTATGTTATGTATTGCCTTTGAATCTATCCAACTTCCTTCAGCCCTTCTAGCAGCTTCTTGACTTCCGTGGACAGCAATAGGCCCTTGTTCCGAAGGTATCTTCATGCATAAGTATGCTGGATGAAGTATTGCTTCAAAGGCATTAAGTGTCCCTCGACCAATGATTGCATTATATGGGTATTCCATGTCGACAATGTCAAAAACGACTTGCTCAATTCTTGTGTTGTGGACATAGCCAAAGGTAACTGACATTGTGATTTTGCCAAGTGCCACAATCTGCTGTCCTCCGAAGCCACAAAGAGGGTGTGTAGAATCATGGATCTTGTCCTCTGGTTCTTGCATCTACTTGAAGGCCTTTGCAAATATAATGTCCGCTGCACTGCCTGTGTCAACCAAAACATTGTGGACCAGAAAACCCTTGATGACACAAGATATGGCCATAGCATCATTGTGAGGATAATCTTTTAGCTGAAGATCCTCCTAGGAGAAGGTGATTGGAATGTGGGACCACTTGGACCTGATGAAGGGTCCTTGCACCCCAACATGCTGCACTCTTCTTTGTGCTTCCTTCTTCTACTTCTTATTAGCTGGCTCTAAACTTGAACCGTCCGTGATTGGGAGCACCAGCTTCGTAGCCGAAGGTGCTACAACTTGGTTGTTGAAAGAAGCCATCAGCTCAACAGTGGAAGTGAGTTCACCGGAGGTGGGCGCCAATGTTGGGGACTTGTTCTCAAATGCTATGAATTAAGAACAAGACAACACAAAATATTAATGGTTAAAGACCTTCGTCCTTCGAAGCATTATCTCCCTTAGGATATAATGATCTTCAGACGAAGGTTATGAAGGACATACCTTCATCATCTCAGTATATAATAATGAAAGTAAGAGCATATGAAATATGAGGAGCATCATGAATAATCATATGACATCATTAATATATCATCATGAATATAAACAATATTGAATTACATTTATACCTTCGGCTTGACAGAAGGCAAAGATCCAAGTGTAACGTGCAAGTGAATATAAGTCAGCGTGAACAGTACGGGGTTACTGTTCATCTATTTATAGGCACGGAACGCAACCCGGTCGAAATTACATTCATGCCCTCAACAAGTGACTACAAACATGACACAAACTAGCATGGACCGATCAGTATTTTCCTCTTTAGGTCGGTGCAGCCCTTCATCTCAAGGCATGTCACTATGCCGAAGCTCCCTGGATCGTAGCTTCGGCCTGTACTTCATGCTATGTCTGTTTGTGCCAACTTGCTTAGAGGACCTTCGGCGATGAAGCAGGCCCCCAACAGATGTCAACATATGTGTGGAAAAAGATCCTGGCACACATGATAGTAGACGCGGCCTGATCTTTCGTGAGATACGATAACTTGATTGAGTGGAGATCTCGACGTTGATGATCCAAGGCTCCGAACGAACGGTTCCTCACAATCACTACACCACGGCTCCGTTGGTTATCACCCGTGACACACTAATGACCTCGCCACGAAGGCTTATCCCTGCAAGCGCGATCAAGAACACGAGCAAGAACAGGAAAGAAACACAACCAAAATTGTATTGATTACGGGATAGGGTCTCACAAGCTGATGACTGCGACACTGTTCGATGACAGAATTGATCTAAGCAAAACCCAAACCTAAATGTGGCGGCGCTGCTGAATAAATAGAGTATTAGGGCGTTCGTGACCCCTGGACTCGCCCCTAATGGCTCCGACGCGATACACGGCCACACGGCCCAACAGACGGTGTCGCAGCACCAAAACAGAATCTGAACACTGAATTGTTTCGACGATTCCTGTTGACTCCGAATGAATTTTAGGGTGGAACTAGTTGGGTTGGTTAGATAATCTTGTTATCTTTCCAACCATGTCCAGTCTGTTGCAATCGGAGTCCGGATGCATCTTGGGCGTCCATTTTAGTGCAGACTGGTCCTGGAACCCGAGATGGAGTCGCAGCCGACTCGGACTTGATCTCCTTCCTGTTGTGGACGCCCTTGCTGCTCCTCCTCAACACCTTGACCTTTTCCAAGTCCTTGCTGGTCCTCTCCAAGGTACCTAATCATCAAAACATCCATGGCCCCAAGCGTAAGCTCTGAAACACAATTGACTAGGGTAGAACGTACCTAGAGATTTAGCTGTCGTGCACGAGATCGTGTTATCGGTCCATTCATTGTATGTATAGAAGTGATGTCCTCATCATCCTCCTCCTCTTGAATTGGAGTCGTCCTCGACTCGATCTCATCTTCATCACCCATATATGGCTTCAAATCTGAAATGTTAAAGGTGGAACTAACCCGAAAATCTGGAGGCAACTCAGGTGGTAATCCAGGGTGTATCTCAGAGGGAAACACATCCATATACTCTTGCAAAAGGTTAGCAATAGCCGGTGGCAAAGCAATAGACGTATCACCAATGGAATAGAAAACATTTTTGCACACTAAGGCATAGCAAAGTCCAACAGAGGCATGTAACTCATCAAGATCAGATTTAGTGGCTAGCTAAGTAGGAGTTTTTAACTTAATAGGTTGCTGATTTTCAGAGTTCAAAACACCTTTTTGCTTAGCATTAATCTTTTTCTCATGTTCTAAGTGGACCATTTCAGTGGGAGTCATAGGAAGCAACACAATTTTCTTTCCCTTATGCATAAAAGTATATTTATTAGATCTACCATGGTGAATAGCATTAGTATCAAACTCCCAAGAATGTCCCAGTAAAAGAGAGCAAGCATCCATACTCACCACATCGAAATCAGCAAAGTCATGGTAAGAGCCAATAGAAAAATGCACCCTTGTTATTTTTGTTACCTTGAACTTACCGCTGTTGTTAAACCATTGAATGTGATAAGGGTGGGGATGCTCTCGTGTTGTCAAGCCAAGCTTCTTGACCAACTCAACGTTCACCAAGTTATTGCAGCTACCACCATCAATGATGGTATGTACACGACAATCCTTGACGATGAGGAACATGTTGAAGAGGTTGTGGCACTGTCTGTTGTCGTCGTCACTAGCCGTGGCACTCAAAGCTCGTTGCACAATCAAGGCCTTATAGGTCTTGGTCGCTGTTGTACCAAGAACTTCTTCATCACCATCATAACTCTCTGCAATGTTAGCTCCAACAGTATCTTCATCTTCAACATCAGAAGCACTAACATTCCCACCATCACCTGTAGCAATGTATGCCCGTTTGCTGGGGCAATCTCGCTGAATATGGCCAAGTCCCTGGCAGCGGTGGCACTTGATGTCGGAGGAGCGGCCTGTGGAAGAGGTGGTCGTAGCAGGTTTTGCTGCAACACCTGAAGGCACCAAGGACTTGCTGTTGTCGTGTCCCTGTGATGCCGAAGGTGCAGTGCTGCGTGTGCCGCTAGTGGAGGAAGATGTGGACGTCCGTACGCCCGAAGAGGATGACGCCTTGGCTGGCGCCGGTGGCTGGTGTGGCGTGAAAGTGCTGCTCCTCCGCTGTTGACGACCCTGCAATTCTGTTTCTACCAACATAGAAAGATGGAACAAGCGTTGTATAGAATGATATTCTTTATAATCAACAATATCCTGAATCTCCCGCCTCAATCCCCCATAAAACCTAACCATTTGATCCTCCGGATCCTCAACTACCCCACATCGTAGCATACCTTCCTGAAGCTCTTGGTAGTATTCCTGTACCGACATGTCTCCCTGATCTAAGCGTTGCAATTTTTTCGAAGATCACGTCTATAAGAAGGGGGAACAAAGCGAGCTCGCATCTCCTCTTTTAACGCATTCCATGTTTGTGGTGCAACACGTGTGTTAACAAGTTCATTCCACCAAATGATAGCAAAATCTCTAAATTCACTAGTGGCTTGTCTAACCCTATGCTGCTCAGGAACAAGATGGGAATTAAATTTTTGTTCTACTGTCATCTCCCAGTCTAAGTAAGCTTCGGCATCATAAGAACCCATGAACGATGGAATAGAGAACTTAATCTTAGCAAATGGATCATAGTCTGGTTCAGGATTATGATGACGATGTCTACCATTACCTCCCATACCTTGTCGATTACGCGCGAGGCGTTGTCGCAGCGGTGCATACACATCGTCGTCATCGTCGTCGTCGTCCATAGGAGAGTGAGCTGGGGCTGGAGTTGGTGGTGGGGGACGAGCCTCCAGTACGTCCATGCGTGTAACAAGTTCATCAACTTGTCGATCAAGATGCTCATAGGATGTCGCCGCAGAGTCCTGGTATTTTTTAAAAGTTTCAGTCATCGCGCGCATCATCTCCTTCAATTCCATCTGAGAGACACACTCATCGTCGTTAAGCTTAGGCCCCTTGTCCTTGTCCATTTGATTCTTTGGTCCTGTCATTGTTAGCACAAAACAGAGACAAAAAGGCAACAAACAATGTGAACCCTACAACTATCTCTCAGGGTGGTGGTGGAGGTGGTGGAATACAAATTATGAAGCGTCTAACCCCGCTCTTACAACGTTCTTACCAGCATTGCAGGTGGCAAACGGTGACCGGTGTGACTGTCCAATGAGCATGGGTGTGATTGCAAAGGAGTACCTGTTCTGATCGAGAGAAAGCTGGAGTTCTGGGAAGGCTGACTAAATATATATATGTGGCACACAAGTCAGTAACAGATAGCAATGCTGAATAAGTGTTCCAGTACTCCTCTTAGTTGTTGGCCTAGAAAATGTAATATAATAGTTGGACCAAGGCACAAGAAAGGAGGTACAAGTATCTAGGTGCAGCAAGAAAACAGGCTTGGGGCAAAATAATCACAGAGGTGCACAGAACACTGGCGTTTCTGTTTATGTGCTACTCTTTTTTTCTCTTTTTTTGTTTGCGATTTTTTTCAAATATTTTTTTTTTATATTTTTCTCTTTTGCAGCAGCACATAAGAAGAAAAACACACCAAGCTTCAGATTTTTTTGTGCAATGACGCGTCCTCTGGAATTTCTACAAGTTTGCCCTAAAATCGGAATAAATGTATGGAAAATGAAAAGTCCTATTTGCAGGCCGAATTTGGGAATTTTAAAACCAGCGAATCAGGCAAAGCCGGAAAGAATTGAATGTGAAATTTAATTCTGTGCGATTTGAAAAAAAATGGGCCCGATTCGAGTTCCGAGGCGAAAGTTACGGCTGTTTTAAGTTTGGACTCCAAATCAGGGTTTCTCGCGAGGTGTTGGAAGGGTGGGAGTTCAGTTTTGTGGATAGGGTCGGTTTTAGTGATAGGATTTATTTTGTGGATAAGGTCGGTTGTAGAGATAGGATCTATTTTGTGGATAGGGTCGGTTTTAGAGATAGGATTTGGTTTGTGGATATGGTCGGTTTTAGAGATAGGATCTGTTTTGTGGATATGGTCGGTTTTAGAGATAGGATCTGTTTTGTGGATAGGGTCAGTTTTTTAGATAGGATCTGTTTTGTGGATAGGCTCGATTTTGTAGGATGGAAGCGGATGGACACAATCAAACTGAACCAAAACAAATCTAATCCAGCAACCAAACTCAACTAGAACACGAACTCAGAACTACGGACTCTAAAACT
Organism: Zea mays; assembly: GCF_902167145.1. Lineage (NCBI taxonomy): Eukaryota > Viridiplantae > Streptophyta > Magnoliopsida > Poales > Poaceae > Zea > Zea mays. Next base: position 38,576,449 of record NC_050104.1, on the reverse strand, counting down.
GAATTGTGCAAAGGCTAAGGCGATGGTTTTAGGTCGGAATAAACTGATCATAATTTTTTTTGGCTTTTTGTGGACTATGGGACGAAACAAAATTAATATAAAGGTAGAATTATACCTCACGGGCAACCTGGAAATCTGATACCAATTGATAGTAGACGCGGCCCGATCTTCCGTGAGATACGATAACTTGATTGAGTGGAGATCTCGACGTTGATGATCCAAGGCTCCGAACGAACGGTTCCTCACAATCACTACACCACAGCTCCATTGGTTATCACCCGTGACACACGAATGACCTCGCCACAAAGGCTTATCCCTGCAAGCGCAATCAAGAACACAAGCAAGAACAGGAAAGAAACGCAACCAAAATTGTATTGATTACGGGATGGGGTCTCACAAGCCGATGACAGCGACACTGTTCGATGACAGAATTGATCTAAGCAAACCCAAACCTAAATGTGGCGGCGGCTGCTGAATAAATAGAGTATTAGGGCGTTCGTGACCCCTGGACTCGCCCCTAATGGCTCTGACGCGATACACGGCCCAACGGCCCAACAGACGGTGTCGCAGCACCAAAACAGAATCTGAACGCTGACTTGTTTCGACGATTCCCGTTGACTCCTGATGAATTTTAGGGTGGAACCAGTTGGGTTGGTTATATAATCTTGTTATCTTTCCAACCATATCCAGTTCGTGGCAATCGAAGTCCGGATGCATCTTGGGCGTCCATTTTAGTGCAGACTGGTCCTAGAACCCGAGATGGAGTCGCAGCCACTCGGACTTGATCTCCTTCCTGTTGTGGACGCCCTTGCTGCTCCTCCTCAACACCTTAACCTTTCCCAAGTCCTTGCTGGTCCTCTCCAAGGTACCTAATCATCAAAACATCCATGGCCCCAAGCGTAAGCTCTGAAACACAATTGACTAGGGTAGAACGTACCTGGAGATTTAGCTATCGTGCACGAGATCGTGTTATCGGTCCATTCATTGTATGTATAGAAGTGATGTCCTCATCAACACATATGCTATGCATTTGGTTTTTGCCCTTAAAACCGGGTGTGACAGGGGTGCAGGAGAGAGGCGGGCGCGGCCGCGGGCTAAATGGGCCAAAAGGCCGGGGAAAGGGGGCGGCTAGGCTGCTTTCCTTTTTCCTTTTTTCTAAAATTCCTAATGCCTTTTCTATTTTATTTTCTTTATTGTTTTCAAATCAAATTCAAACCAATTTCAAATTCAAACAGTTTCAAACATGTGCATCCATCAAAAGGATAATCTAGGCTCAACATGATGCAACCATTCATGACTCACATGGTTTTGGCAAAATAAATAATTAATCCCTCACCTAATTATAACCTAGTTCTACTCAAAAGGAAGAGGGAGATAGTCTAGAGAGGGAGAGACAAGAGGTAACACCTGAATTTGGTAGGCATTTAGAGAAGAAATTTTATACCCTCAAATTCAGGCTATTACATATATGCTCCAACCAGAGGGGATGCGTTCGACAATCTAGTACCGATAAAGATTTTAGATGAAACTTATTCCATGCAAAACTGCCAATTCAAGGCCTAGTCCATTATGCAGTTGTTGTTAAGTGTAGTCTAGGTTCTAGGTGGATTTTCAACATAACGGTCTCCATCGAAACACAAGTATATCAAATATTCGAGATGATGAGAGCATTTCAGTGTGACTTAGCATTTGGGGATTGTTGGATTAATGTGGGCTTGGCCTAAATTAATTTTCAATAATTGTCAATCCTAATGGCCCACTTTGATGCTATGGTGTACCAATAATTTAGTACCATATCAGAAGTTCAAGGGATAAATCAATCAACTTAAATAGATGGACCAATGGTGCACCTATTGAGAAGTTGAGAAAAGGATGAAGGACTTCCACACGCATGTGCCGCCACCGCCGGTCGGGTCATGGCCCATGGCTCGTGGTAGATTGGACCTTGGTCCGAATATTCCTTCCAAATGGTTGCACATTTTGCCTGGAGTGATGGTCGTCATGATCATCGTTCGATTCCTGTCTTATGGCTAGTAACGGACGTAGGTTTCTAGCACTAATGGCACATCGGTTTTTAGCTCTAATGGATCGTCAGTTTCTGGCTCTAATGGCACGACCGTTACTGTCCGTTGCCTTCTCCCCTCCCTCTGTCAGTGTATAAGTACGGAGGAGGTGGACACTCTTCCGGTTATGCGAACAGTCACTGAGACGCGTTGCACTTAGCTCATTCTCGTCCCACCTTCTGCGAGCACATAGAGAGTGGGAGAGCATGCCTCCGAAATCACCGTCCGCAGAGGTACACTTGCACGAGTGTGCGGGCGATCAGGTTTTTGGGGAGTGTACTCGTGACTCCTCGCTTCATCTGCTCCGGTTCTTCGTTGTCAGCATCGTTCGAGGGACTGCACTGCGTACACCTGTCTGCATCGAGCTTGTACGATTACATCTAACATACATACGAGATGTCTCGTGTGAATGGAGCCACTAATGCCTTAAGTATCGGTCCCTCCGCTAGGTACTTCCTGTTTTCCGTACTTGTGCATGTTTATTTCTGTTTACTGCTTATACGAATAGTGGTACATACATGCATATATATGTCGTCACATACATCACACTGGTTTTCTGGATTAAATTAAAACTAATAATGCCTAATTTTCTAACAAGAATCTCCTTAAAATTATTAAAGTCAATAAAAAAAGTGATTACTCCAACTACTCCTAATATTTTTCCTAAGACCCTTTTGAATTGGTCAATATGGATCTTTTGTGGAGTTTATTTGCACATGTGACATACGTCCATTGGCGTTTAGAGTATAACGTGACTAGAGCTTTATCCTAGTGTAGCAGTCACAGATAGTTTTGTATTCTACACCCTACCCTACGGATTGAAACATTGGATACTTACTTTATTTATAGGCTGTAGCCGTACGATCGTAGGGACGTAGGCTGATATCATGTACTGATAAACGGTGTCGAGTGTAGATTGGGAGACCGACCAGGTGCGGTGCGTAAGGTGTGTTTGGTTTGAGGTCAAAGTTGGATGAGTCGAGGGCGCTATCGTCCCATCGATATTTTGGGATCACGCCACTCCAAAAAATCACTCCGGTGTTCACCTCGTCCCGCTTGACTCTCAACCAAATACTATAGAAAACGTGGCCATCTCATTCCATCCCTCTTTGTACATTCAACCAAACGCACGACTGGTTGTTTTGGCATGCGGGAATTTAAGGAGCTCGGATACGAGTCTGTTGGAGGTAGTTTTTTTTTCCTAAAATAAAGATTGGAGCCAGGTTTAAGGATCTATTAGAGATCCTCTAACTTTCAATAACTATAACCTTTATAGTAACTATATGACTATATGATGGTGTGCGCTGATGGTAAAAACGAACATTCTCATTCGTTAACTATCTTTTTTAAAATCTTAGCGGAAAAGGTAAAACTCGCATATATACTTCTTCGACAAATTATTTATACTTTTTTCAAATTATAATAAATTACTATGTATGTAGGCATGGTGTATATCTAAGTATTAAGCATTCGGGGTTAACGTCTGATCTTTTGTCAAGTTCATGATAACTATAAATTTATTAGAGAGACATATCGATCCAATTTTAGATCGCAAATACAAAAACTATAACCTTAGGACTTGTTCCAAACCTCTAGTTAGCATGGCTGAGAAGTTTAGAATGGGTTAGCTAATAGGTCAGCTAATTGTTAATTATATATCTCAAATAGTCATTAGTTATTAGCTGTCTCAACCCAACTAACAACTTATTAGCTGGCTAACAATCAACCCTGGAGGTTTGGAACAAGACTTTAGTACCACGTCTTTTCTGTTTATCAACCATGTTACAGTCCAGATGACCTCGCCAAGAAGGCTAATCCTTGCATGTGAATTAAATAACACAAGTGAGAACTTAAAAGTACATGGCTCAATTAAAGTGACAACTGCAAATGTATAATGAAGACCTCGAATATGGGGTTTCACAAACCGATAACGACGACTGTTCAAAGACATATTGATTTAAAGCAAAACTAGAATCCTAATAGTTGTGTAAGGACCCATGTTTGGTCCATAAGGCCCAAAAAGGCCAAAGTATGGTGATGACACATTAAGATAGATTTTGGATGCTGCTTTATCCGTTGATTCCCATCGAGTTCGATGGAATTTGGACATCAAACCAAAACCATTAGTTAGGTAATGAAATTAGGTTTTCATCCATATGTGGATCATCGAAAACAAAGTCTACATGCATCATGTGTGTCCCTGCATGCTAGTACTAACTTCAACTTGATCTAGACGCCTTTGTTAGCTTTTCAAAAGGTGGTGGACCAGAAGAAAAATGTCCAATAACTTTCTTATTGTATTCTCCATCTATTTAGGTCATGATCTACATCTACCTTGTACAAGATCCTAATGTTGTATGATAAGCCCATTACAACGTCGCAGCATCCGACAAAAATAGTGGCAGATCATCATGATGATCTAAAGATCTTATCGATGTGATATTGAGATGAGACTAGATCTATATGAAAGATTATTGACAAAGTGCTCATGGACCTCTAACTCACTTCGAATAAAGTAGTTATGGCCTTTATAATAAAATATTGTTAGACTTTGAACCTAGAATCAATGATCATATTGGTAGATGTCATGTTCTCATCATTATCTCTTCTTGACAGTAAATCGTCATCGATTTTAGCTTAGCTAGAATACATGTTATAGATAGTAGCCAATTATGTTCCCCTTTCTTGAAATTTAACTTGTTCCTTTAAAACAAAACTAGAGGATTCAATATGACAAAAGTATAGTTATTGCATCCCTCTAGTTGACCATATTGTTGCATTGTAAAAGAAGATTTTAGATTTAAACAAATATAAACTTAATGTACCATATATTCTTCTTTATAATTATTTTTTAAAAGTGATATGTATGCTTAGTCAAATATGGTAATTTAACACATAAAAATTTTTCTTTTAAACTGCTTAGAGCACATAACCCAAAGTGTTAAACTCAATATAACCCAAAGTATTTAAGCAAGATAATAAATTTAACTCATCTTTTTAGTAGAAATTGGAAGTAAATGCTTGTTTTTAGCAAAAGCATCATTCCAAAAGCATCATTCACATTCACTAGTTGTGGCACATATATAATGGAATCACTATCATACAACTCTTTTATTAAGATCAATAGGACAATTATCATACAAAAGAGGTAAATCAAGAGAAGGTTATAATATAACATCATGTTTGAACAAATCTGACACATCAAGATAGCTCTTACTTAAGACACTTGTTTGTTCTTTTTCTACCACCTTGTCCTCTTTGTTGTGTATATCCTGCAAAATATTAGTTCCAACTAGAGAGAAAGCGGTATGATCTATTTATAAAACTTCAGATTTATATGAAGATATTATATCATATGAAACAATCAATTCTTTTCTAAAAGGCTCATTCTTTATTCTTTCAGCTCTTAAAAGATCTTCCTTTAAAATTTGAGCGATAATCATATATAAATGATTAATTTTTTTATCATTATATTTGAACGATTATTTATTACCAATAGTATTATGAACATCATTTTTAGGTGTTTGTGGTTTACTAAACAATAAATTATATGCTTGTATAGGTACTATATCAAAGTTAGCACTATCCTTATAAGTACCAATGGAAAGTTCAATACATGTAATTTTAGTTATCTTGATTTTATCGTAAAAAATTACTTATTGGACGTAGTATGTATATTGATGTGGTCATATAGTCAAGCCAAATTTTAGCACTATCCTTATTGGACGTAAAAAATACTTCATGAACAACTCACAACTTGCAAAGTTGTTGCAACTCTTGCCATCAATGCTGACACGATAATATCGGTTCTTCTTAACAAAGTGTGTCTAGAACAAGTTATTGAACTAGATTTGCTCCACCTTCTCCATTTGAGAACTGAATCGCTATGCAAACTCCATAGTACATGCAAGGTATGGTGGTGGTGATGTCGTAGCAACAACAGAAGAATATGGTCAATATGCTCGCAGTAGTGTCCATCTTCACAATTATTTTATCCATCATTTTAGATAACTGAAATATGATGTCCCGCACTTCACTCTTAAAAAATCATCGTTCAATATTGTTAGAAATAAAAAAATAAATATCAACTATTTATATGGCTCAGTGAAAAACTATTATCACCGGAATTTAATCGGGCCAAAGATGGGCCATAACACAATGGGCTGCAAGGAGCAATTCAGAAAATTGGAAGATCGGTCCTTGCGCGGAAATTTTTTAGGCCAGGGCGGCCGTGTATTTAGTAGAGTAAGTTGAGCTAGCTTAAAAATAGGAAGAGAGAGTTCATTTTTGAACACACTAGGGTTAGTGAGTCTGAGGACTATAAATATGTACCTTAGGTCACTCATTAGGGTAATCATAAATCTTCACACGTTTTGCGATCACAAGCTTCGCATATCACCCCTATTCGAGGGTTTTCTACGGGTAAGTGCCATGCCTGTTGGGGACTTGTTCTCAAATGCTATGAATTAAGAACAAGGCAACACATATGTTAATGGTTAATGACTTTCGTCCTTCAAAGCATTATTTCCCCTAGGATATAATGATCTTCAGATGAAGGTCATGAAGGACGTACCTTCATCATCTCAATATACAATGGAAAGCAGGATCATATGACACATAGAAAACATGAATAATAATATGATATCATTCAGACATTTTTATTATATAATCATGAATAAACATGGATAATATTGAATTACATTTATACCTTCGGCTTGATAGAAGGTGAGAATCCGAGTGTGACGTGCGGTTGAATACAAGCCAGCGTGAACAGTACGGTGTTACTGTTCATCTATTTATATGCACAGGACACAGCCTGTGTAAAATTACATCCATGCCCTCTATTTTCACTATTGACTTAAGGACAATCTATCGAGGACTAGATAGCCTTTTCCTCTTTAAGTCGGTTTCATTTTTCACTGCTAAGCCGAAGCTTCTCTACGCGTAGCTTCGGAACTGGTTCAACCTTCTCCCAGACCATGCTTTTCATATCATGTACAGCTTCATTCCGAGGCCGAAGGTCCCTGTGAATGTATTATACTTGGAAAACATGTTAGTTGTGTTTTTGAGGACCTTCGGAAGACGAAGGCTCCCAACAGTAGCCCCTCGCAGTATTAATTTGTTATAACAATAAATTCAGACTACGACGTGAACGAAGGCCTTAAGCCGAAGGTCCGAAAAAACACCTTCCCTTCGCTAGAATAGCGAAAGTCAATGACAAACGGGGCCCGCCAAGTTGCAAAGCGCTAGGCGTATAAATAGGAACCCACAGCGGCAGCATTTGATGCGCCATTTCTGCTGTTTGCATTATTTTCTCAAATTTTTAGCTCTTGCTTATCAGCTCTCGTCTGATATTCGAGCTTTGGTTTAAAGACGTGCTTGCTCTATGTCTGAGGAGAAGAAGATGACAGAGGAGAAGATAACTGAGGAGAAGAACCTGTATGAAGAGAAGAAAGCTGCAGATCCTTTTATTGCTGGTTTTTATGAATCTATGCAAAAACAAATACAGAGAAAATTACCAAGGAGATAATGGAGGATTTGTCTGAAGATTCTGATGACAGTGATGATTATGATGTGGAAAGTGGAGATGAAGATTCTGAGGATCCGCCCTGGCGACCAAGGCATGCCGTCTTTAGAAAATCGACCATTAAACAAAGTCATATTGACACCATGAGAGGACGATACTTTCACGACATGTCTATTGTGAGGGTTGGAGGAGACAACATCGTCCCTGCTCCTGAGGAAAATGAAGGTGTTGTCTACCGAAGCTTTTTGAAGGTTGGCCTTCTGTTCCCTTTGAGCAAATTTGTGGTTGAAGTATTAAAGATATTCCAGATCTTTCTTCATCAGATTACCCCCAAAGCTATAATTAGGATGGGGATATTTGTTTGGGCTGTAAGAAGCCAGGGGCTGGAGCCAAGTGTGAAGTGCTTCTGCAATATGCACGAGCTTTTATACGAGACGAAGGCTACTGGCAAAGAACAGTACCACTACAACTTCGGTTGTTATGGATTTATTGCTCGCCCTAATGCAAGCTACCCGGTGCCGACATACCGAAAACGATGGCCCGAGGCCTGGATGGAGGAACGGTTTTATGTTAAAAATGATCTTATTAAGAGGGAAGATATCAAGGAAATTATCCAGCGCCCCATCTGGTCTCGCTTCGGCCTTCGAAGGCCGAAGGTCACTATTGAAAGTGACGTTGAATCATGCCAGAAGACCTTTAGCAATGTTTGCGCCTTCATTGGCACAAGAGATATAGTTCAAGAGCGCATAACTTATAAAGTGTGGCCACTTGTGGAGAGCTAGGATATGCCGAAGGAGACTACTGCTGAATCCAGTGAAGGTGTCCTAGTTCGATTGAAATATACCTTTAGATTTAGAGAGAAGTTTGACGAACCAAATGATGACTGGTTGAAATGTATTGAAGCTACCAGCGACGAGCTGCTTGGGACATATTCCAAGGCCGAAGTTGATGCCTTGTCCGCAGCCTTCAGGGGTCAGGGCAAGAAAAGATTAAATAGGGTTTTTGACGCAAGGAAAGGAAAGAAGAGGAAAACTGCTGCTTCAGTAGCCACCGCTGTGCCGAAGGGCAAGAAAATGAAGGTTTTGACACACCGGCCTCGGTATATTGAAACGGCCGTAGTGCCTGAATTTGGTGAGGGGACCTCCTCTACTGCCGAAGCAAGACAAGCTGCTCCCGCCACTCAGAGCGCTGAAGGGTCTACAGTAGTGCCGAAGGTGCCTACAATCGGGCCAACTGAAGCCAAAGATGACTTGGCCGAAGAGCCACAAGTGGAAAAGACAGTGAAAATGCCAGAAATTCTGAGCCCACAAGCAAAGGCAGAATTGCCGAAAATGCAGAAAGCTCCCGCCGCAACTCTCAAGAGAAGGAGGATGGCCAGCGTGCTAGACGCTGTCATGGAGACCACAAAAACCTTGACCCCTACTCCTACTAAGAAAATTACCAAAGCTGTCAAAGTCCAGGCCAGAGCCAAAGCTGGTCCTTCAGTGCCCATTAAGACGAAGGCTTCCACGCCTGAGGATAAAGCTGAGCAATAGACTTCAGATACCAGCATGACGGCGGGGCAAGGTATGATAGAAAAAGCAAAATCTCCTGCTCCCGAAGCTCCGACCGAAGATGTTGATTACATTATTCGACATGCTTTGGGGAAAAAATTATCTAAAGAAGAAGTCTTAGAAGCCAGACACTACACCCAAAAACTAAAATATCCAAAGGGGGCCTTAGTGTTCAATGGCACTGCGAGGATGATTTCCTATACTGTCTCCCGGACAACAAAGAAATATCCGTTTGTCGGGAGATAGCCAAAAGTATGGGATTTCCGAAGCTTGTGGAAGGCCTTTCGGCCATGTCGAAGGATGATCTTGCAGATAGCCTTGCATACAACAGTATAAAGGTATAGGAGTTAACTTTAAAGTTTGGAAATGAATTATTTCATTATCATGCTTAATTCTTTCTTTTTCTTTGCAGGGCTTGATTCTTAGCAATGCCTTGAGGGCACAAAAGAGCGCTAAAGACGAAAGCTGTACAATAGCTCTTAGCAACCTTCGCTCAGAGGTAATTGAGCTGAGAAACGAAGGTCTAGAGAAAGACAAAATTTTAATTTCATTGGTGAATAAAATGAAAGAAGACGAAGCTAAGTACAATGCTCAGGCCAAAGTCCAAAAAGCTGAGGTTGTGTCACACCCGGGTTTTATGGCACCAAGACCCGGGCGCGAACATAATCACCAGGTGTGCTGGGACCAAGTCTCACACATATGATGAATCATGGCACAGGATCGAATGTCACATCTTTACTACATAACAGGAGTTCTGTACAAAATAAATAAATAATTACATTATAAGGAGACAACGGTCCAGCAACCCAAAATTGACTGGGAGATGACGGCTAGACCTCTCACGAACTCATCGCAGCATCCTCCAAGCGCCTCATCCTGCGGTACCTGTTCTTGACCTGTGGGGGGTGTGAGACAGCAAGAGTGAGCTCACATACGTTCATCGCTCAACAAGTTGTGGGGAATAATGTGCCTGAACTCGCCAAAGATGGGAGCTCATGTGGAGTGTAAGGCTTACCAAAGAGAATGGTTGAAGCTAAGCATTGCTTTTAAAGTTGGTCAAAATTTTATTAGCAGTTACTAAGTATAAGTAAATACCAACCCAATTAAGTAGTAGAACAAAAGTAACAACCTCACCTGCAATGCAATGCATATGACAAATTGAATTTAGTTCCATAAGTTAATCATGTGAGTGTCCGAGCTGCTCATGACCGTGAGCACGGCTAGTATACCAGTTTTACACTCTGCAGAGGTTGCACATCTTTACCCACAAGTCATGTTACCCATCTGCCAAGAGACGGCCAATCCCATACACCTGTACCGAGGAGGCGAGGCAGGGTAACACTACGAGGCCTTTACAAAGTTCCACTAGCTTCAAAAAACCCGCTACAGTTTATAGGAAGCTCCAATGCAGGAATCCCTCGCATGACCGCCATCGCAGCAAAATCATCCCAAGGGCCTCCCTACACTGACCACTCCCCTACTGCCCTTGCCCCTTTCAGGTAAGGTAGTCATCCACTAGCTTTCCTAATTAATCAGCCAAGGGCATCCATAAACCCTTGTGGTAGCACTGTTTTCCCGGGTGGTTCTCCATGTTCTAATTAACATAATGATCTTATCATGAACAGTAAATAATAAACAGATAATAAAAAGTGTAATCATGAATAGTGTATCTCCATACCCAAAACCACATAAAGCAATAGCAAGTACTACCCAAAAAGTCCAGTGGTAATCAAGGTATAAAGATAGTCAAACTGGGGTAACCTATTGGGTCCCATCAAAATTAACCTATGCAGATCATTATGATTAATCAGAACATGATTGGGTAAAAAGAAGTGATCAAGGGCACAACTTGCCTGGCACTTGAGAATCCAGTTACCAGGGTGATTCTTCAGATCCTTGTAACCGCACTGCTAGTCGTAGCAATACAAACAGACATGGTATAGACAAAATTAACATCACACCAAACATAAGAACTTACTGCATAATAATGATCTACGCGTGCTACGAGATCGCGAGAACGAAAACCACTAAAATCGGAGTTACGGTTAAGGAGTTATGTTTTTATAGAAGATCTGCGTGATTAAAATATTAATCTATATTATAAATTGGTAAATATAAATCATATGAGAGAATATCTTATAAATAATTAACTCACTTTGATCTAAGTTATAAATTGACCATAGATCATATTCTAGTAGATTATAATGATAAGTAGTTTACCCAACTTAAATTAAATCAAGATCTAATTATAAAATAATAAGACATGGTATAATAAATGCTGTTATTGCATAGTAAATGTTTATACGAGACTAACACGACTGGAACGGGTCAGATCGGATTTAAAATGGAGGAGTTACGAATTTCTAAAGGTTTTATGTATTTGATACAAGATTAATTAGGAGATCAATTTTATTATTGTTTTCATGTCAAAACAGAGGCAATAGGTGATAAACAATATTATTACAGAATTATAGAAATTGGAATGGATCTATTTGGAATTAAAATGAATTAAATATAAATTTTCCAAGTTTCTAGAATTATTTTTGTAATAAAAATCAATTTGTAATATTACTTCTCTGTTTTTTACTGTTTTTGGACAGCGTGTCAAAATTCAGGAAATGCAGGGTCTATTTCATAAACAATTCTAAGACTCAGGACTCAGCTATGTGGACCGCATGTTTATTTCAATTAAGCACAGGGACTCTTTAGCAAATGTGACGTAGCGAAGGGGTATCGATCCGTTCTGGTCGTTAGATTAGATCCGGATGGCACAGATCTGTTTGGCCTTTAAATGAACCGGTATTCCATATCAGCCACCCGATGCTAGATTTATGGCCGAGATCAACAGAGGAGGACACACTATGTGGCTTCTAATCAGGACCGCACGATACGGATCCGATGGCGCCGATTAGAAGAGATGCAGGGTTACACTAGGATCTCATCTGCACAGCACATAAGCGATCCAACAACCACGATCTACATTGCCCACTCCCAATCTTGGCCACACACCCAAGATCCCATGGCCCACGATAAGCCATACCACGATCGGCCCTAATCCCTCCATCGGTCGATCGACGGTAAAGATCACCGCAACCAGAAGCGGTACCCCAGACCAATCTCCACCGTAGATTGAGGAGTCAACGGTCCCGGCTTTCCTCCCTCACCACAGGCAGTCTGCGCACGACGGCGAGGCAGAGCTCCACCCCCGAATCCCGCCGGATGAGACCGCCCAGCCTACCGGTGACCGAATTCCACATCGAACGCACCTAAACATTGCGCGGCTAAAAGCGAAATAGGGGAAAGCATCCTCACCAAACATCCATGCCCGAGCGGTGCTGGCCACGGCAGAGTGCGGTTCGACAGCGCGAGCGATCTCCGGCGACAAATCCCTCTGCACCGCTCGATCGTCCGCGCTTGCGAACGCCCTATCCGGCTTCCACAAGCCCTGGCGGAGCCCGCGAACGCCACAAGACTCCGTGCCCCGACCAATCGCAAGTGCATCAAAATAACCACGGCGACGACACTCTCTCTCTCCGATGATGGCGCGAGGAACAGGGAGTGTGCGAGGGTATGGAGCGAACGAGTCCCATGGCCACATTGGCTTTATAGTCCGTAGGGACGGTCAGCCGAGCTGGCGGATTCCGCGCTGCCATGGCGGCGTGCGACGCGGTTAGGTGGTTGCGGCAGGAGGTGAACGACCAATAGCGCCCAGAGCCGATGACTGGTGAGATTTTCTTTTCTGTTGAAACGGACTTCGCTAGAAGCAGGGAAATCGGCCGGACCTCCCATTTACTCTTTTCTTTTTTTTTCTAATTTCTGTTTTCAGTTTTATCCCAATTTCAAATTCGAAAGTTAAATTTGATTCAAAGTTCAAGGTTTCCAAGATTAAATGCACCACCAAATAAAACTCCCACATGATGTGCATAAATACTTGCATATGTTTAGTTTTGTTTTGTTTTATCCAAATATTTTAAGTATACAATGCACACGCGTAAAAATTATTCGCTTGAATGTATATTCCATTTAAAATTATGTTCATAGTTATTTTAAAGAGGGGATTTCCTAATGTATAATATTTATTAAGGTATTTCTTAAACTTAATTCTTTTGGAGGATGTCTCTAATCATATTATTCAACAAAGGTTGATTTAAATTATATGAGGGTCTTTTTATTTAATCTCTTATTCTCAAATTCCAAACTAAATTTAAATTCATGTTTGAACTTTGAATTCACAATTCTCTCTTAAATAATACTTTTACTCTTTTATGTCTTCTTTTATTTTATTATTATTATTATTTTATTTTATTTTTCTTGTACAAATTTTGAGCCTTACAAATCCTACCCCCCATAACAGAAATCTCGTCCTCGAGATTTGTAAGAAAAGGGTGTATAACCATATTGTCTCAACACATAAGCACAAACAAAAACCTCAACATGATGCTCGATTGATTAGCAACACATGGGTCATTTAGACCTTATTATTCCTCCCAAAATAGTATCATACCATTTTCTAACTAAAGTAACATTTAAATCTTACAAATAGTAGTAATTTATATATAAGTTTATGTAGCTTGGTGGAGCGGGTGGTGGCGGAGGTGGTTGTTGTTGTCGTTGTCTTTCCAACCGTGATTGCCTTATTGCTTGACGTATCTCCAGACGGACCTGACGTATTTCCTCGCGTTCTTGTCTTATCTGATTTTGCATTTCAGTCACCATGTCTGTCAATTGTTGTATTATCAGCCTTTGGGCGGCAACCACTTGATCGATTTCAATAGGTGGAGGATTTGGAGGATTCATTTCTGTTTGTTGTTGCCTGATAATCTTTCCTCCCTAGTATTGACCATGAGAGTTAGAAGCATATGGCAAAATAGTTTTGCAAGGGAATTTATTCGATATGCGGAATGAATAAGCTAGTAGCTGGTTATGATCTGAAGATTCTTTAGTAGGGCTTAATCTTTGTTTTATATCAAGATTGAGATAACTAGTCGTATAAGGTGGAGGTCCAAAGGTATGATAGAATTTGTCAAGATGAGATAGATATGGGTGAGATAGGCCATATGATGTAGATTAAAGTTTGTTTAATGTTAGGTAGAAATAGATAGGTTATGCAATTCATCATGACACTATTGGTTGGGTTAGCTCTTCTGCTCATGGTTGAGTTGGTTTTAATGCACTAACTTTAGGTTTAAGTGCATGAGGGGAGAACGAAGTCTATAGAAGTAGGATCTAGTTTATTTCACTAGTGCTCACATGTTAAATAACTCTCATTGGATTCTATAATCCTATTTAAGAATATCATTTAGTTATGCATCTCAAGCTGACTTTATCTTTACGAAGTCCTAGTTTTTTTATCTAAGTGGAACTTCCAATTAGTATATATTTTTATACACCTAAATTTCCATGCCATTAGCAGGTGAGGCTTTAGAAAACAAGGGTACCTCAGATTATAGCTATTAGGTGAGTGTAGAGAAGATTCGGGGGCAAACGAAAGTTAGGTAAGGGAGACTTTTATTTCGGGTGGTGGATCTTGATTCATCCGAAGATTTTTTTACTTGTATCCTTCATTCTCGAGGTTAACCTTCTTCTTGGGCCTGATTTAGTAGAAACAGATCTTCAGATGAGGTAGGGTACATGTTAGATTGGATATAACTAGATTAGACTGGATAGGATCTACTAAATTTATTTTGGAATATATCATGTTTGTTACACTATAAAATAAGCAAGGTGGTGGATAAGTACGCTTATTAGGACAAGATGAGTCTCTAAGATTGTGATAGAATCTTTTGAGATTAGTTAGATCTATGAGGATAGGATAGAATCTTTTCGAGATCAGATGGATCCATTAAGATAAGAAAGAATCTTTTAGGATAAGAGAGAATATGTAAAAATGGATCTATCTTAATTAAGATAAGAGAGAATCTTTTAAGATAAGATAGACCATTAAGGTAAGAAATAATATTTTAACATGAGACAGATCTATTAAGATAAGAGAGAGTCTTTAAAGGTAAGAGGGACCTCTATGAAATAGATACATTTTAATGGAGGATAATCTAAGTTGTTTAGTTATCTTATGAATTCTATTTATGCCTATACGTATATGTAGATGTAATTGTGGACATTACTCCACAACTAGTCACACTCAATCAAAGATCCAAATCAGATATGTATCATAAGAACAAACACTCAAGCGTATAGATACCTATAAAAATAGTTTTATTTTTGTTCCTAGGAGTAGGTCTCCTATTTCCTAAAGGTCACTTTAGGCACAGGATTTCAAAGTGTGAAATCCACATTTGTCTTTAGAAGGAAGAGGTAAGAATAATCAGAGTAGATCAGTAGAAGGTGAGACAGGATCAAGATAAGTATAGAGAAAATCAGAGTAAGATAAGTATAGAATGAATCAGAGTAAGGTAAGTAGATAAGGGTTTTGTCCATTTCTATCTAGGTTTCGTCCTACAGTCAACATTTCCTCTGATACCACTTCTGTTACACCCGGGTTTTATGGCACCAAGACCCGGGCGCGAACATAATCACCAGGTGTGCTGGGACCAAGTCTCATACATATGATGAATCATGGCACAGGATCGAATGTCACATCTTTACTACATAACAGGAGTTCTGTACAAAATAAATAAATAATTACATTATAAGGAGACAACGGTCCAGCAACCCAAAGTTGACTGGGAGACGACGGCCTAGACCTCTCACGAACTCATCGCAACATCCTCCAAGCGCCTCATCCTGCGGTACCTGTTCTTGACCTGTGGGGGGGTGTGAGACAGCAAGAGTGAGCTCACATACATTCATCGCTCAACAAGTTGTGGGGAATAATGTGCCTGAACTCGCCAAAGATGGGAGCTCATGTGAAGTGTAAGGCTTACCAAAGAGGATGGTTGAAGCTGAGCATTGCTTTTAAAGTTGGTCAAAATTTTATTAGCACTTACTAAGTATAAGTAAATACCAACCCAATTAAGTAGTAGAACAAAAGTAACAACCTCACCTGCGATGCAATGCATATGACAAATTGAATTTAGTTCCATAAGTTAATCATGTGAGTGTCCGAGCTGCTCATGACCGTGAGCACGGCTAGTATACCAGTTTTACACTCTGCAGAGGTTGCGCATCTTTACCCACAAGTCATGTTACCCATCCGCCAAGAGACGGCCAATCCCATACACCTCTACCGAGGAGGCGAGGTAGGGTAACACTACGAGGCCTTTACAAAGTACCACTAGCTTCAGAAAACCTGCTACAGTTTATAGGAAGCTCCAATGCAGGAATCCCTCGCATGACCGCCATCGCAGCAAAATCATCCCAAGGGCCTCCCTACACTGACCACTCCCCTACTGCCCTTGCCCCTTTCGGGTAAGGTAGTCATCCACTAGCTTTCCTAATTAATCAGCCAAGGGCGTCCATAAACCCTTGTGGTAGCACTGTTTTCCCGGGTGGTTCTCCATGTTCCATTAACATAATGATCTTATCATGAACAGTAAATAATAAACAGATAATAAAAAGTGTAATCATGAATAGTGTATCTCCATACCCAAAACCACATAAAGCAATAGCAAGTACTACCCAAAAAGTCCAGTGGTAATCAAGGTATAAAGATAGTCAAACTGGGGTAACCTATTGGGTCCCATCAAAATTAACCTATGCAGATCATTATGATTAATCAGAACATGATTGGGTAAAAAGAAGTGATCAAGGGCACAACTTGCCTGGCACTTGAGAATCCAGTTACCAGGGTGATTCTTCAGATCCTTGTAACCGCACTTCTAGTCGTAGCAATACAAACAGACATGGTATAGACAAAATTAACATCACACCAAACATAAGAACTTACTGCATAATAATGATCTATGCGTGCTACGAGATCGCGAGAACGAAAACCACTAAAATCGGAGTTACGGTTAAGGAGTTATGTTTTTATAGAAGATCTGCGTGATTAAAATATTAATCTATATTATAAATTGGTAAATATAAATCATATGAGAGAATATCTTATAAATACTTAACTCACTTTGATCTAAGTTATAAATTGACCATAGATCATATTCTAGTAGATTATAATGATAAGTAGTTTACCCAACTTAAATTAAATCAAGATCTAATTATAAAATAATGAGATATGGTATAATAAATGCTGTTATTGCATAGTAAATGTTTATACGAGACTAACACGACTGGAACGGGTCAGATCGGATTTAAAATGGAGGAGTTACGAATTTCTGAAGGTTTTATGTATTTGATACAAGATTAATTAGGAGATCAATTTTATTATTGTTTTCATGTCCAAACAGAGGCAATAGGTGATAAACAATATTATTACAGAATTATAGAAATTGGAATGGATCCATTTGGAATTAAAATGAATTAAATATAAATTTTCCAAGTTTCTAGAATTATTTTTGTAATAAAAATCAATTTCTAATATTACTTTGTTTTTTACTATTTTTGGACAGCGTGTCAAAATTCAGGAAATGCAGGGTCTATTTCATAAACAATTCTAAGACTCAGGACTCAGCTATGTGGACCGCGAGTTTATTTCAATTAAGCACAGGGACTCTTTAGCAAATGTGACGTAGCGAAGGGGTATCGATCTTCTGGTCGTTAGATTAGATCCGGATGGCACGGATCTGTTTGGCCTTTAAATGAACCGGTATTCCGTATCAGCCACCCGATGCTAGATCTATGGCCGAGATCAACAGAGGAGGACACACTACGTGGCTTCTAATCAGGACCGCATGATACGGATCCGATGGCGCCGATTAGAAGAGATGCAGGGTTACACTAGGATCTCATCTGCACCGCACATAAGCGATCCAACAGCCACGATCTACATTGCCCACTCCCAATCTTGGCCACACACCCAAGATCCCATGGCCCACGATAAGCCATACCACGATCGGCCCTGATCCCTCCATCGGTCGATCAACGGTAAAGATCACCGCAACCAGAAGCGGTACCCCAGACCAATCTCCACCGTAGATCGAGGAGTCAATGGTCCCGGCTTTCCTCCCTCACCACCGGCAGTCTGCGCACGACGGCGAGGCAGAGCTCCGCCCCCGAATCCCGACGGATGAGACCGCCCAGCCTACCGGTGACCGAATTCCACACCGAACGCACCTAAACATTGCGCGGCTAAAAGCGAAATAGGGGAAAGCATCCGCACCAAACATCCATGCCTGAGCGGTGCTGGCCACGACAGAGTGCGGTTCGACAGCGCCGAGCGATCTCCGACGACAAATCCCTCTGCACCGCTCGGTCGACCGCGCTTGCGAACGCCCTATCCGGCTTCCACAAGCCCTGGCGGAGCCCGCGAACGCCACAAGACTCCGTGCCCCGACCAATCGCAAGCGCATCAAAATAACCACGGCGACGGCACTCTCTCTCTCCGATGATGGCGCGAGGAACGGGGAGTGTGCGAGGGTATGGAGCGAACGAGTCCCATGGCCACATTGGCTTTATAGTCCGCAGGGACGGTCAGCCGAGCTAGCGGATTCCGCGCGGCCATGGCGGCGTGCGACGCGGTTAGGTGGTTGCGGCAGGAGGTGAACGACCAATAGCGCCCAGAGCCGATGACTGGTGGGATTTTCTTTTCTGTTGAAACGGACTTCGCTAGAAGCAGGGAAATCGGTCGGACCTCCCATTTACTCTTTTCTTTTTTTTTTCTAATTTCTGTTTTCAGTTTTATCCCAATTTCAAATTCGAAAGTTAAATTTGATTCAAAGTTCAAGGTTTCCAAGATTAAATGCACCAACAAATAAAACTCCCACATGATGTGCATAAATACTTGCATATGTTTTGTTTTGTTTTGTTTTATCCAAATATTTTAAGTATACAATGCACACGCGTAAAAATTATTCGCTTGAATGTATATTCCATTTAAAATTATGTTCATAGTTATTTTAAAGAGGGGATTTCCTAATGTATAATATTTATTAAGGTACTTCTTAAACTTAATTCTTTTGGAGAATGTCTCTAATCGTATTATTCAACAAAGGTTGATTTAAATTATATGAGGGTCTTTTTATTTAATCTCTTATTCTCAAATTCCAAACTAAATTTAAATTCATGTTTGAACTTTGAATTCACAATTCTCTCATGAATAATACTTTTACTCTTTTATGTCTTCTTTTATTTTATTATTATTATTATTATTTTATTTTATTTTTCTTGTACAAATTTTGAGCCTTACAGGTTGAAGATCTTCGGAAACAACTGGCCGAAGCTAAAGAAAATTGTGAAGTCGCGAAGGTCAGCCAAGAAATAAGTGAATGGTGGAATGCCAGGCTGGAGAAAAATATTGAGGAGCTTCGTGAATCCAAGGAAAGATGCTTCGAAAATTCCTTGGACTGCGTGAAAAATTTGAAAAACAGCTTTGCAAAAGTTGGTGCCTAGTCCTCTGAGGATAACTTCATTCGAGGCGACCCTGAAGGCGTCATTGAGTGGATAAGCGGGGAAGCCGAAGCTTTTGAGGAAATTTTGAATGATCGCGGAGATATTTGCGCTTTCTCCGGTGCCCGGAGAGTCGCAGCTATTCTGGAGAAGGCTGGATGCGAACCCATGAAAGCTATAGCTCAAGCCGAAGCCGCCTTCTCCTTAAACGACATGAAGGACCCTTCGGCCGAAGCAACTTTAATGGGCGGAAAGTTTTATTCTGATGTCTGGGTAAACGGTGGCCGAGAATTGGCCCACAAAATTATAAAAAAGAATGAAAAAGACACCCATGACGCCCGAGAAGAAGCTAAGCGAACTGAAGAGGCCGTTGAGCGCGAAAGGCGCATAGGTATTGTTTTTTGAATTTTAACTTTTGGTACTTGCTTTGTGGCTTCGAACTAATAGCTTATCTATTACAGCTGAGCTATCACCGCTGCTGGAGCCATACAATCCTCTGGCTGATCTGGAGATGAAAGAAGCACTAGACATTATGGGCCTTGCAAACTCTATTATCGACGAAGTTGTTGACAAGTTATTAAACGAAGCTGCAGAAAAGATCCTTAGAGAAGAGTAAACTTTGATGTAATAATAATGTGCAACTTTATTGTAAAAATGCTATGTAACATTTGGTGTGTGGAACAATTGAAACATGTAAATTTCTGTAATATATTTTTTTACGATGCGTGAGATTTACACACATACCGTTTTTGAGCCTTCGGCGAAAAAACACCTTCCCTTCTTTTCATGCTTCGTAAAGAAAGAGATCCCTTCTGTAACAAGTCTGATAAAACTATATTTCCCGAAGCTTACTTCGTGCCTCAGCACATTTTCATTTTGACGAAGCATTTACCAAAGATTTGCTTCGTTTTCAATTTTTGTGCCGTCAATGCAATATGATATATGATGTAATGTTATGCAAAATGATATGATGATATGATGCAAAAATGATGAGGATGCCGAAGACACACACCCACACGCCCACACTGGAATACACAAGACTCTGCATCCCATTAGGAACGTCTTTTTAGTCTTTAAGCTCTACATCCCCTTAGGAACAACTTTTGAGCTTCTTCACCTTCTATTTCGGTGGCATTTAAGCTCTGCATCCCCTTAGGAACGACTTTTGAGTTTCTTCACCATATATTTCGGTGGTATTTGGCTCTGCATCCCCTTAGGAACAACTTTTGAGCAGAAAACTTACGCTGCGCTCTCTTAGGAATGACTTTTGTGACTTCGGATTGTAATTTTTGGCTCTGCATTCCCTTAGAAACGACTTTTGAGCAAAAAAACTTACACTGCACTCTCTTAGGAACGACTTTTGAAGCTTCGATCGTAATTTTTTGGCTCTGCATTCCCTTAGGAATGACTTTTGAGCTTCGAAATTTACTTTGTTTCCTTAGAGACGTCTTTCAAGTTTGATAAATCCATGAGGAAGATATATTTCACTCTGGTGTAGACACAATTATTACAAGAAATTGAAATTAAGTTCATTACTTGTTTCTTACATAGAAAATAAAATGGCATAAAAGATAAAAGTACATCAACAGTAGGATATTCCTCAGTATATATGCTTCGACTCTGGTACAGCGCTGTTGACGGTACGAGCTTCGGACTCTTCTCTGAAGTCGCGCTGCTGTTGGGCATGCTGGCGCCCTTCTGGCTGCTGGCTTCGGGTATGAGTAGGTGGCAATGGTGGTGGCAATGGGAGCTGAGGCCAGGAAGCTTTTGAATGACTTGCCGAAGCAACAGAAGCTGCATGTTGATTACCCATGTATTCTGGTATGTAGGGAGAGTAGCACGAAGTAGTATGTAAAACCCGCTTCGGCTGATTCTATCGCGCTTCTACTTCGACAATCTCCTTTTGCTTCTGAATGGTGACCTGGCATGCTCTTGTAGTGTGGCCCTTGTCTTCACCACAGAATAAGCAATAGAATTTCCTGGGTTGATCCCCATATCTTCCTCCGAAGCCCCTGCCGCCTCTGCCCCTTGGAGCTGGTGGCCTGAAAGAGCTCTGCTGCTGCCCTGAAGACTGTGAGCTATGCTGTGGTCTCTGAAACTGGCTTCCTCTGTCATCACTCTGACTAGAGTTGTGGATTGATCTGACATGCCTAGGGTGGATTCGTCCTCCGAAGCCCCTAGTCATCTCAGAAAACCTATAAGTTTCTTCCCTTCTCTGGCGGAAATCATTATCGGCCCGGATGTACTCATCCATTTTCTAAAGCAGCTTCTCCAGTGTTTGAGGGGGTTTCTTGGCGAAGTATTGAGCCGTAGGTCCTAGCCGAAGGCCTTTGATCATGGCCTGAATGACGATTTCATTGGGCATTGTGGGCGCTTGTGCTCTCAGACGCAAGAACCTTCAGACATACGTCTGGAGGTATTCTTCGTGGTCTTGCGTGCACTGGAACAAAGCTTGAGCAGTAACCGGCTTCGTCTGAAACCCTTGGAAACTGGTGATCAGCATGTCCTTCAGCTTCTCCCATGATGTGATTGTTCCTGGCCGAAGAGAGGAGTACCAGGTTTGCGCAACATTCTTGACTGCCATGATGAAGGATTTCGTCATGACTGCGGTATTGCCCCTATACGAAGATATGGTTGTTTCGTAGCTCATCAGAAACTGCTTCAGATCTGAGTGCCCATCATACATGGGGAGCTGGGGTGGCTTGTATGCTGGCGGCCATGGGGTAGCCTGTAGTTCTACTGACAGATGAGAAGCATCATCAAAACTAAAATTTCCATGATGGAAATCATCATACCATTCATCATCATCGTAGGAATTGTCCTGACGAAGCTCTCTGCGTTTAGGTCTTCGGTCCTAGTCATCTTGAGTGAGATGACACATTTCCTTAGCAGCCTCATCGATCTTCTTCTGTAGATCAGAGAGACGAAGCATCTTTTCCTTCTTCCTCTGGACCTGCTGATGGATGGCTTCGAGGTCCCTTATTTCTTGGTCCAGCTCCTCCTCCTGAGGCGTTGGACTTGTAGCCTTCCTTTTTTTGACTTCGGGCTTCACGCAGTGTTTCCTGATTGACATCCAGTGGCTGCAGTGTAGCCCCTAGCCCTGAAGCTTTCTTTGGCAGCATGACGAATGTCACAGCTTGCCGAAGGTGGTCGAATGAGTTCACCGGCGGTGGGCGCCAATGTTGGGGAATTGTTCTCAAATGCTATGAATTAAGAACAAGGCAACAAAGATGTTAATGGTTAAAGACCTTCGTCCTTCAAAGCATTATTTCCCCTAGGATATAATGATCTTCAGACGAAGGTCATGAAGGACGTACCTTCATCATCTCAATATACAATGGAAAGCAGAATCATATGACACATAGAAAACATG
Organism: Zea mays; assembly: GCF_902167145.1. Classification (NCBI taxonomy): domain Eukaryota; kingdom Viridiplantae; phylum Streptophyta; class Magnoliopsida; order Poales; family Poaceae; genus Zea; species Zea mays. The sequence continues at coordinate 38,553,535 of NC_050104.1, read as the reverse complement.
AATAATCATATGTAATCATTCAGACATTTTTATTATATAATCATGAATAAACATGGATAATATTGAATTACATTTATACCTTCGGCTTAACAGAAGGTGAGAATCCGAGTGTGACGTGCGATTGAATACAAGCCAGCGTGAAAAGTTAAAAGTAGCCTAGAGGGGGGGTGAATAGGCTACACCTAAAATTTTCCACTAAAAACTTCGAGATAGTGTCAAATTCAAGTTGCACTGGTGCAAACTAGTTCAGTTGATTTTGTTTACAACTGAACAAGTTTGAACCTGCTCAACTTAGATTAGATTAATAGTTAAACAAATGTGACGAAGTATTTAGAGATTATGCTAAAGTCTTACCCTAGGGAAAATCCACTCGAATAGATGAATATGAACCAACCAACAAATTAAAGCACTCAACAGGAACACACAAGAACACGTTATTTATCCCAAGCTTCGGCAACCACCACAAAGGTGTCCTACTCCTCGTTGAGGAACCCACAAGAACACACTAGAACTCTCTTCATCGGAGTTCCATTCTTCACCAATATGGGCTTGACCATATTTCTTCTTCTTGAAATATCCCTTGTTCTTGCCTCCCTTTTTGAACTTGTTCTTCTTGTATTCCTTCTTGGCTTCTTGTTACTTTTTGTTAGGACAATCCGCTATGAAATGACCGGTTTGGCCACATTCATAGCATGCCCTCTTCTTTCCTTTCCTTTGAAACTTACCATTTTCCTTACAAACTTCTTGAATGTTTTGATGAACATAGCTGTGTCTTCATCACTTGAGCTATCTTCATCACTTGATGTCTCGACCACTTTCTTTGCCTTGTGGTCTTTGTTCTTCTTGGGGGTGTCTTGTTCATTTGAGATCAAGGCATGAGAGTCTCTTGTCTTGATTGGGGCTTCTTCAGATTCATGTTGTTGAATCTTTGCAAATAGTTGGTGAGGCGTCATTTCCTCATAGTCGTCACGGTCTCTTATCATCCTTTCTAGACTCTTGTCCTTTTCTTTGTATGCTCTCATGAATAGTCTAGTAACCTTGGAGTCACTCCAATCTTCACTTCCAAGCACTCTTATTTTGTTTGCCAACACCATTAACCGATCAAAGAGTGATTGAAGTGACTCACCCTTAGTCCAATCATATCTAGCAAGCTCACTCTCCAAAGCTTCAATTCTATGTCTCTTAGCTTTGGGATCTCCTTCGTGTGACATTTTAAGAATGTTCCAAATGTCACGAGCATCTTCTCTTCCTTGGACTTTTCGGTATTCTTTCAGACAAAGACTTCCTTTTATTATGCTCACCGCTTGAGCATTGCGGTGAACTTATTGCATCATTTCCGGAGTCATCTCTTCTCCTTGGGCAGGCTTATACATACCTACATTGACAATCTCCCAAAAACTAGGATGTACACCGATTAAATGCGACTTCATCTTATCGACCCACTCGTCATAGTTCAACTCACTAAGAGTTGGTAACTTTCCAAGTGGGGCGGAAGAGAAGTTGGGGATAAAATTTCTAGAGTAATCAAATTGAACTTTATTGAATTCGTTACCTTTACTTTTGGTAGATGATCCTTCGGTGTTGAGACTTACCTTGCTCATCACCCTTGACACCAAAAGTTCCACTAGGTCGTCATTGTATTCAATTTTTCCCTTTCCTTTATCTTCTTCCGCCTTTCTCCTTGATTCTTCTTCTTCTTCCCTTTTCTTAACATCTTCCTCTTTCATTTTGAGGAACATCTTCTCGGCAATCTTCATGGCGAGGTCGAGGACCTTGGGGTCTATTTCCTCGCCGGAAGATGTGATGGGGATTTCCTCGAGGAGAGGATCCACATGGTCCCTTTGAGTAGACATGATCGTTTCCTCACGCGGTTAAGTGTAAAACGAGGTACGAAGCTCCGATACCAATTGAAAGTAGCCTAGAGGGGGGGTGAATAGGCTACACCTGAAATTTTCCACTAAAAACTTCGAGATAGTGTCAAATTCAAGTTGCACTGGTGCAAACCGGTTCAGTTGATTTTGTTTACAACTGAACAAGTTTGAACCTGCTCAACTTTGATTAGATAAATAGTTAAACAAATGTGACGAAGTATTTAGAGATTATGCTAAAGTCTTGCCCAAGGGAAAATCCACTCGAATATATGAATATGAACCAACCAACAAATTAAAGCACTCAACAAGAACACACAAGAACACGTTATTTATCCCGAGGTTCGGCAACCACCACAAAGGTGTCCTACTCCTCGCTGAGGAGCCCACAAAGGGTCGGGTCTTTTCCAACCCTAATCCTCCACAAGCCGACCACCAAGGTCAAGGCAATCTTTTCTCAAATTTGCTCAAAGAGCGGGTAATACAAACTTTTTGGGGTCATCCACAAATTTGGAGACTCCCAAGCAACCTCTAACCGTCAAGAAACATAAGGCTCCAAGAGTAACAAATCCACACAAGGTTAAGTTTGCAATGAGCTCAAGAACAAAGAGAATGGGAGAATCAAGATGAAATTTACAGCGTGTTAGATCGACTTCACCTCACACCAAGGATCCTTCAAGCGATTGAAGGAGATGCGATTTCGGGTGTGAGATGTGAATTGAATGCCCTTATTTAGAGTTTGGTCAGCTGAGAAATCATGGAGACAGGAGGAGTAATGAAGAGAGAGAGTGTGGGGGGTATTTAAAGGATCCCCCAAAAGCTGGCAGTCGTTGAGAGAAAAGGACCAAAAACCGGTTGAACCGGTTTGTAAACCGGTTGAACCAGTTTCCACCAGGAAGATCTCGGTTCACTGATCTACTCAGCCGGAGACTCGACCGGATTCATCATCGGTTGAGCCGAGAAAAAATCCGGTTGAACCGGTTTTCAAAAAATATCTGCACACGACTTTTCTAACAGCTTTTGACTGTCAGACTGGCAGGACAGAGGCGGCAGAAGAAACAGTCTAGAAACTGGGTGAATCGGTTTCAGGTCCGGTTGAACCAGTTTTTGAAGCTGAAGAGCAAGTTTTGAAAATTCTGATGTGAACCAAGGTGGAACTTTTGTGGGGAGTAAGAGTGGTTTTTCAAAGGGCATTCATGATCTAGAAAAGTGTTCTCTTAGATGATTTTGAAGGAATTTGAATTGAGCTCATTGCATAACTTACTTAACTTATTACGGATCCCTCTTAATTGAACGTCGATTTCTATAACTCAAGAATTATAAAATGAATACAGCCGTTGTTTCCAAGCACTTGGAGCACGCTATAAGATGTAGAATTTTTAATCCACTGTGCTTTATATTTGCATACTCATAAGATCTGTGCTTCTCCTGTCTGTAGAATAACTGTGTATATGCTAGGAGCAAACTTGTTAGAATCTCTGTTTGTTTTGTCATTTAATCACCAAAACCCTCAATTAGGGTTGATTACACTTACAACAGTATGGTGTTACTGTTCATCTATTTATAGGCACAGGACACAACCTGTGTAAAATTACATCCATGCCCTCTATTTTTACTATTGACTTAAGGACAATCTATCGAGGACTAGATAGGCTTTTCCTCTTTAAGTCGGTTTCATTTTCCGCTCCTAAGCCGAAGCTTCTCTACGCGTAGCTTCAGAACTGGTTCAACCTTCTCCCAGACCATGCTTTTCATATCGTGTACAACTTCATTCCGAGGCCGAAGGTCCCTGTGAATGTATTATACTTGGAAAACATGTTAGTTGTGTTTTTGAGGACCTTCGGAAGACGAAGGCCCCCAACAATGCCACCATGATTGTGTCCTGCGATCAGGGTGGTGTCGCCCTCATTTGTTTACCTTTCTGCCTTCTTGTGCTAAAGCGTTTTTATGGAAAGAAGCACTAGTTTTCATAGTATGTGGAGTAGGATCAGTGGTTTCACTGCATGCACATGTCGTCTGCCAATCGTGAGAGTTTAACCGTCCCCATGCGTGTCCTCAAACACGGGGGCGGTGCCTCGTATCATTCCGTCCATTAGATCCGGTTTGTCATGGTTAGTCCTCATGCACCGAGGATCTACCTAACATCTACATAGTTAGGCCCCACACACGGGTCAGATGTTCCAGTAATGTGCCAGATGCATTGCATCAGCCTGAGGAGGGATTGTTCTGGGGATCGACTCATCACTACAGGAATCCAAAGCATTCTCGTCGGCTACATTAATTCCCGTCGGCCCGGTATTCCCATCGGCTACATTAATTCCCGTCGGCCAGAGACCAGGCCGACGGGAATAACGTAATCCCCGTCGGCCAAAAGAAGGACGACGACGATTAATTGATTCCCGTCGGCTAAGAACGCCAGCCGACGGCGATTACTTAATTCCTGTCAGGCCAGAACGCCAGCCGATGGGAATAACTTAACTCCCGTCGGCCCAGAACGCCAGCCGATGGGAATAACTTAACTCCCGTCGGCCCAGAACGCCAGCCGACGGGAATAACTTAACTCCCGTCGGCGCAATGCTCTGGCCGACGGGAGTTATTCGAATAAGTCAACAGCCGGCGCAGCGAACTCATTTCTCTTCCTCTCCCTGGAAACGAACGGCCGCCGCCGCGCCCACCCGCACGCCTCCGCGCCCACCACCCGCCGCCGGTAGCCGGTCGCCTACCGCCGCCCGCCCGCCCGCCGATCGCCTAACGCCGTCCGCCCGCCCGCCCGATCGTCTGTCTGGCCACCGCCGCCGCCGCCCGCCCGACCGCTCGTCCACGCCGAACCACCGCCGCCGATTACCGCGCCGCCCGTCCTCCATTTGCCAGTGTTGTTTGCTGCGCCGCCCGACGCTGCCGCCTCCCCACGCCGTCCGCCGTTGCCACACCGCCGTCGTCCACCACCGTCGTCCACCGTCGTCGTCCACCACCGCCGTCCGCGCAAGACGAGGTATATTATATATATTAAAACATTTTATTTTTGTCGGTTTTTTGTGGCCGACAGGAGTTAACTGTTATGTGATTAGATTTTGTTTAAATTTGTTAATTGATATTGTTATTAGTCTTCATATGACTTTATACATTGTAGTTGCTATTTTTAATTTTATGTTGCAAAATAAAATGTGTTGTTTGATGTTATTAGTTAATGAATTTGATGGTGAATGTGATGTGTTATACAAATAATAGTTATTGCAAATATTATTATTTAATGAATTTGATGTTATGCAAGTATTAATCATGTTATTGTGATGAAGTTATGTATGTATATATATATATAGTTTTACTACTTACCTATAGATGTATGTGTGACGTGTAGAAACGTGATTGTCTCACACGCACTCTTTACTCGTACACACAGCCACAATAATGGGTGATAGACGTGATTGGATGTATGAAGGTTTCAAGAAGGGTGGGTGTCACACAAGTGAATGGTTTGCCAAGACGCAGATGTTTCTGGACCATGCAGCTGCTTTGTCACAAATAGATAATATTAGGTGTCCATGCAATAAATGTAGAAATATGACGAGCCACACCAAGAGGCAGGTCACACTACACCTGTGCTCGCATGGTTTCGTGCCAGGCTATAAGGTCTGGTATCTCCATGATGAAGATGTTAAACGAGCAACAGAAGTAGAAGTTGATGACGGTGAAGATGATGTTGATAGGATGGACCAGATGCTTGAGGATCTACAGCCTGAACTGGCCCCAGATCATCATGATTCACCTACACCGGAGGTTCAGAAGTTCTTCGACCTCCTCAAAGCGTCAGAAGAGCTTCTTCACGGGCACACTGACGTGACCGTCCTCGAATTCGTGACCCGGCTGATGTCAATCAAGTCCAAGTTTGCATTCTCAATTAATTGTTACAAGGAACTTGTGGATTTGATTAGCGAGGTTCTTCCTACGGGTCACAAAATGCCCAAAGACATGTACCAGTCCAAGAAATTGCTTGAAGGTCTTGGTATGGAGTATGAGAAGATTGATGTTTGCCAGGACAACTATATGCTTTTTTGGAAGGAACATGGCAGAGAGCAGAAATGCTTAAAATGTGGGAAGTCGAGTTACGTGGAGCTTGTAAATGAAGATGGAGAGAAGGTGGTGACAAAGGTTGCACATAAACAGCTTCGGTACATGCCTCTCACTCCTAGAGTGAAACGTTTGTTTCTCTCGAGGAAGACCGCTATGCACATGAGGTGGCATAAAGATTGTACGGACATACAAGATGGGTTAATGGTGCACCCGTCAAATGGTGATGCATGGAAGGCTCTTGACAACTTTGATCCAGATTTTGCCAGCGATGCAAGAAACGTTCGTATCGGCTTGGCAACTGATCGTTTCACGCCGTTCAATATGACCGCTGCGTCGTATTCATGTTGGCCTGTCATTGCCATACCACACAACCTTCCACCGGCTCTTTGCATGAAATATGAGTTTATGTTCCTATGTCTTGTTATACCTAGGCCTGAGCATCCTGGCGACCTGGCGTATGCCTCAATGTGATGCTTCAACCACTGATTGAAGAGTTAAAGAAGCTATGGCAAGGTGTGGAAGCCTATGACTGCTTCAAGAAGCAGAAATTCAATCTTCGTGTTGCATATCTGTTCTCGGTTCATGATTTTATGGCGTATGATATTTTCTCTGGATGGAGCGTGCATGGTAGATTGACGTGTCCTTATTGTGCTAAAGATACAGATTGTTTTTGTCTTAGTGCTGGTGGCAAGATATGTTACTTTGATTGCCATAGATGTTTTCTACCCTTCAATCATCCCCTTTAGAAGGCAAAGAAAGGAATTTAGGAAGGGCACCATCGTCACGAAGGGACCGCCCAAGCGACGTAGTGGGATAGAAATTACAGAAGAGCATAGGAAACTTGTCCTAGACGAGAGTGGGAAAAGGTATCAAGGTTTTAGTGAGGAGCATAACTGGACTCACATATGTGGCTTGTGGGAGCTTCCTTATGCTAAGTCATTGATTTTGATGCACAACATTGACGTCATGCATCAAGAGAGTAACTTTTACCAAGCCCTCATAAATACATGCATGGATTTCCCTGATAAAATGAAAGACAATGACAAGGCACGCAAGGACTTAGTAGTGATATGTGATCGTCCAACCCAAGTGCTTAGAGAAAACAGAGGCAAACCAAAAGCTGACTATTGTCTGCAACCTAAGCAACGGAAAGAAGTGATGAAGTGGATGAAGGATATTAAATTCCCCGATGGTTTTAGAAGATCTGTGAACTTGAAGACAATGAAGATGAATGGATGAAGAGCCATGACTTCCACATAATTTTGGAAAGGCTCATGCCTGTAATGTTTCGTGGGTACATTTCCGAAGCTGTGTGGAAAACGTTAGCTGAAGTTAGCTATTTCTATAGACAGTTGTGTGCTAAACAAATCAGAACAGCTGGAGAAAGAGGCACCAGTGCTTTTGTGCAAATTGGAAAAAATATTTCCATCGGGTTTCTTCAATCCTATGCAGCATGTCTTTATACATCTTCCACATGAGGCTAAGGTCGGTGGTCCTGTTCAGTACAGGTGGATGTTTCATATAAAAAGAGCATTAAAGAAGCATAGAGCAATGGTGGGTAATAAGGCAAGAGTTGAAGGATGTATTGCAGAACAATTTAAACTGAAGGAGGTAGCACACTTCACAAGTTGTTACTTTGCAAAAGAACATAATGTATTTGCTCGAAAGAAAAGGTACCATGATGATGAACGAGAGATGCCTCCGTGTAACACCACAAAAGCCATCAACTAAAAATAATAAATTTAGTAAATACGGTAATATTTTTTTAAGTGATTAATTATTTATTTGCATTTTGATCGTTTTCTTTGCATGCTCTTGATTGATTATCGGATGTTTATTATCAATTCCTTTAAAGAAAAAAAACCTAGTAACTAATATAATAATTAAATAATATAATAGTTATTAGTTTAAAAACAAGTATTTCATTTATAAATAGTTTTGGTGAAATTTGTATGAATTTTTGAGCTATTTAAAAATATATTTCGGAATTAGAAAAAAAAGAAAAAAAACAAATCTAACCCTAACCCTAAATGGCCCATTAGGCCCAGCTCCCTAGCACCTGTGCACGCGCGCCCTGGCTGCTTCTTCCAAGCCAGCCGCCGCCGCCCTGTACGCTTTCTTTCTCCCTCCTCTGTTCTCTCTCATCTCTTCCCTATCTCTCTGCTCTTCTCTCTCTATCGCCAGAAGCCCAGGCGCAGCCGCGCCTTGCACGCCCCAGGCCCCGCGCCGCGCGACGCCCGCGCCCAGGCAGGCTCGCGCTCCCTGCAGCGCGCAGGCGAGCCTCGGCCTCCTCGCGCAAGCGGCCAAGCCGCTGCCCGCCATGCCGCCCAGGCCACGACCCCGACGGCCGAGCCGCTCCCCGCGCAGGCAGCCGAGCCGGCCCTGCGCCGAAACCCGAGCGACCCCTGCCGCGCCCGTTGCCGAGCACCTGCGCCGTGCCCGCGCGCGCGAGCAGCGCGCCATCCGTCCGAGCCGGACGAACACCCGACGCCGCGTCACCGAACCCGAAATCGAACCCGAGGTCCCGCGCGTCCGTTGATTACTCGTCGTTAATGGAGCATGAACTCGTCCATTACTTCCTCTCCCATTTCTCCTCATTATTCTCTGGTAACTGATGCGTGTGATGTCCATTCAAGAGCCTGGCCGACCTCTCCTCTCCCACTTGCTCTCTATAAAAGGCAGCAGAGCCCCTCTCCTTTCTCCTGTCTACCCAAGCTCATCCCATCTCTCTAGCTCGCCAGTGCACTGTTCGACGCCGTCGTTAGTTGCCGTCCTTCGCCAGAGTTCGCCGGAGTTTGCCGCTCGTCGCCGGAGCCCGCGGAGTTCGCCGGAGCCACGCACTCGCCGTCCGTAGTCAAGCCCCTTCTCTTCTCCATCCGGTCGAAACCCGTCGATCCATCCCCGTCACACGCACGAACCCAAGGTTGAAGACAACCCAATTATTTTGTGTATTTTATAAAATACTTTTTGATGTGATTCATGAGTTGTATATTTTGTTTGTTGTAATATGAACACGTGTGATTCGCAATTCATGTATATGTGCGTTATGGAATTTTTGGTATAGATTTGTGATTATTGGCGCACCGTGATAATTCATGTTAATCGACGCGTTGATTTTTGGGTTAGAGAAATATGACAAAATTTAGTAGTCACACGTTGGTGATAAAAACAATAGATAGGAATTTTTGTAGGTAGATTTGGTCGCAATAAACTTAGAAACTATTTGGAGAATTATAGGTGCATTTTAATGGATTTAGAAAAATGGTATAGAACTCATGTCATATGAATAATATAGGATTTCTAGATAATTTATCTAATTATTTTATTAACATTTTCTTTTTTTGAAAGAAAAGAGAAAAAATCACCGGTAGTATGGAAAGTAGATTTCTACTAGCCAAATAAGCATGTTCACAAATTTAGCACCTAAATTTTTAGAGTACTAATTTATGTCAAATAATCTCGCTTGTGTTGGAAAATGTTCAATTAGTAGTCTATAAGGATTTTTAGAATGTTATATTCATTTTTGGCTATACTAACTAAATTGAGTTAGAAATAAAAAGGATAAAAACGTATTAATTTATTTATTAGTATTAAAGACGATAATTATCATTTAATTTCATTGATGATGTTAAAATATATTAATATTGGTTAAAATTATATTTATTGCACCCACCCATAAATTCACCATTAGGACTCATATTAATAGCTATAATTGAATTAATAAGTATCTATGCGATTAGGACGAATTTAAGATGTGATTAGTGCGATATGTTAATGTGTGTTTAATGATGTATTGGTGTATGTTTATGAAATGGTGCATGTTTATTTATTGGTGTATGTTTTATTTTTGTATGTGCGCTATGCGACTCTATTAGAAGCCGACTGTGCGGTAGACGAACCGAACTCGTTCGAGGACTATCAGCAGGACTCGCTTGAGCAAGGCAAGTGGATTCTCCCTCTGCATATTCTGTTTGTACCTACTCATTGCATATAATAATGTTTACTTTTTGATATACTGCATAATTTGATGGGTTTACCTAATTAAGGATTTCCTAGATTTACCAAATGTATTCCTTGTTTAACCTGGGAAAATTATTAAGCTATGCAAAATTTGTGCTACCGCTCAACTTAATGATTTTAATGTCACTCATTAATTGGTATTAATGTTCCAAAATTGAAATTGGCAATTATGACATTAACCCGATGGTTAAAACGACATTTTTTCAAATTAATTGGAACATGGAGTGACCACCCAGAATAACAGTGCAACCACGAGTGCTATCATGGCTCTGGCTTTGGTAATTAGCTCTATATGCTTAGTGCCTAGCAACCTTACCTAAAATATGGGCAAGAGGGGGAGCGGTAGGTGCTGGCAGCCCACGTTAACATGGGGTCGTATTCTTGGCTAAGGTACCTCACCCAGGGGGCCACCACCATCGTCTTTAGAAACCTTAGCGGGTTGCTTCGTATTAAGTGTATTTTGTGAAAGCCTCATAATGGTTCCCTAGCCATTCACCTCGGCAGTGTTTAAGGCTCCGATCAACCCGGGCTAGATGGGATACATGGCTTGTGGGTAAAGTTGTACCACCTCTGCAGAGTGTAAAACTGATATATCAGCCGTGCTCCCGGTTATGAGCGACCTGGACTCCTCACATGATAATTGAACTTGAAGATGGAATTAAATCGAGATCCGATGATCTGCCAATAATTTGCTTAAGTGGTTTCACTTAAGTGTTTTTGTTACATTCATATTCCTTTGTTTAATGGGATATTTGGGATTCACACTTATTAGTAAGACAGGTGTTGTTAATAAAATATTGACCAATTAAAATGCTTACTGCTCAACCTTAGCCTCACCTTGTTATACCTGCATTAGTTTTTCCCCCACTTGCTGAGCCCCGACCATAAGTGAGCTCACCCTTGCTAATATTTTGATCAGAGGGTGATGCTGGAAACTTTGATGGAGATTTTGACGACGAGGAATTCTAAGTCTAACGATGCGCCGGTCATCTTCCTGTGGGAGATTGCCCCTGTTATTTATTTTCGCGTTACTTTGATGTGATACTTGTTCAAGATACAATGTTCAGATGATGTAATAAAGTATTATACTCTCTTTACGCCTTTATTGCATTGTCTTTTGATATATTACACTTGTGACGTCAACATATGTGTGGAAATGGATCCTGGCACACATATGGTATGCGCTCGGTTCTACCCCTGGAACCGGGTGTGACAGAAGTGGTATCAAAGCTATGCTGACCCTAGGTCATTAGATTAGTTAGAAATGGAAAGCCTAGTTGTTCAAAACTTGCTAATTTCATTCCTATAAATTCCTTTATCAGTCTTACCTCTTTGGAATTCAACTGAGTTGACAATTCTCTTGTAGATGGTTCGCACTCTCCAAACTACCCGCATCAACACCAGCTACGCCCCTCAGCCCCGGCAGATCCCGGTCTACCCAGTGGTAGTCGAGGAAGTCCTGGCGGATCTCCCTCCCATCCGAGTGGAGAATGTAGTCAACTTGGAGGATAGCTCGGAGGAGCAGCTGCCGACGCCTACCCTGTTGGCAGAGTCCCTAGCCTTCGCAGCTGGGTCATCGACGTCATCACCGCCTGCACCAGCCTTCCAAGCACCTGCACCCGGAGGAGACGATCCCGACGACTCCAGAGACGACGATGACGAGGATGTCGACGACGAAGAAGGTGGAGACGAACACGTCCACGAGGAAGCTGACTATGCCCAGCAGGACAACATCATGGGGTTCGGTCCAGTTGTCGAACATTATACATCAATGTTTGAGACGGGGCACTTCCCCAACCTGCTACAAGAAGTGCTGCACGCGCTAGGAACCTACGTCCGCCCCCTGTATGAAACAAGGCGAGTGAGCGAGCCTCCCCGGGCTTGCTATTACATCACTCGCATCCAAGTCAGGGTGATGGATGCAGGTGATAGGGGATTCAGGACTCTGTCTGCTCACGTGTCCCTGACGCCACTGTCCACCTACGCTGCCTCGGTCAGCAACGCTGCCCGTCGGACCCTGTGGTTGCTCAGCCACACCTACCGGCAGCAGCTGCAGAACACGAGGTTCAAGCATCTTCCTCAGCGTCTGCGTGGAGGAAGCCAGACCAACATCGTCCCAGGAGAAGCTGGTGAGGATCGCCTCAACACCCTAGCTGGTGTAGTGGCTGGTCTCAACACCGACCTGGACAGTGCCACCCTGGATCTCTACAGGGTGCACTTGGAGCTAGAGAATGCCCACGCCAGAATTGCAGCCCTGGAAGCCCAACTGCAAGGACTGGATCCGCCCGAAGCTCAGGTCCCCGCCATGGCGTTGTCTCCTCCCCGCAAGAGGCTGCGCTATGGAGAGCCCGGATCCGTCACTAGGCTGCTTTAGGAGTTTTGAGTCATGATGTAATAAGTTATACTTCGCGTTAGACGATGATACTCTCTTTAAGTTATCATATTAATAAATAACAACCATGTGATGGTGATTGGTTGACATGCTTGAGTTGGATCTTTGTTTGAGTGCAATGGTCTTATGGAATGATGGCCATAAGACATATAAAAAATTTAAAACTTAAGCCATTTCCCCTCTAGAATCTTTCTACTCTTCTCTTCTCTAAGATGTTCACTTTCTAACCAATCAGATGGTGAACGCACGCCAAGGACCTAACAACAACAACCGGAACCAGCGTGGCCAACAAGTACCACCACCACCACCACCAAATCCCAACATGGAACAATTCATCGCCACCCAGATGCAGATTCTGCAAGGACTCACTGTGGCTATTCAGCAGATTCAACAGAACCAACAGAATCAGCAACCCCAGCAGCAGAAGTATGCACCCCCGGCCAGAGATAAGCACCAGGATTTCATGAGTCATCACCCGCCGACATTTTCTCATGCGGTTGATCCTCTGGATGCCGATGACTGGCTAAAGGTCATTGGAAAGAAGTTGGACATCACTCAGTGCAACGACCAGGAGAAGGTCTTGTACGCCTCGGGAAGACTCGAGGGTTCTGCGTCCGACTAGTGGGATGCCTTCACAGCGGCACATCCCAACGCAGATACTATAACTTGGCAGGAGTTTCAGGAGAACTTTCGCGCTCATCACATCCCCTCAGGAATTATGAAGTTGAAGAAGAAGGAATTCCTTTCCCTTACTCAAGGGAATATGTTTGTCAGCGAGTATCGTGATCGCTTCACTCAGCTTTCACGCTATGCCCCTGAAGAAGTGGATACGGATGAGAAGCGCCAAGAGCGTTTCTTGGAAGGACTAATTGGACCTCTAAACTATCAACTTCAGAGTCACACTTTTCCCAACTTCCAGACACTGTTGAACAAGGCAATTGGCCTTGAAAGCAAAAGGAAGGAATTATCCGACCACAAAAGAAAGTTCCAAGGTCAGTCCAGCAGGAACACCCGGCCTAACAACACTCAAGGTTCGTAGTTCCGCTCTGGAAATCAAGGCGGAAGCAATTATCAAGTGCAACGCTCTGGACAGCAAGGCCAGAGAAATAATCAGAGTCAGAACCAGCAAAGGAGCAACTCCCAGACCAACCAGAGGTCTGGTGGGAGTTCACAAAACCGTCAAGGTGGCGCCAGTAACACGCAGGCCAGAAACAACGCACCTGTCCAACCCAATGGATGTTTCAAGTGCGGGGAGTTAGGCCACTATGCCAACAACTGCCCAAGGCGCAACCAGCAAACACCCCAAAGGAGCAATACTCAGAAGAATGACCAGAACACCCTCGCTCGTGGATCTGCTCAGAACAAGACTCCGCAGAACCAGAGCAAAGGAAGGGTCAATCACGTCACCGCGGAATCAGTGCCTGAGGATGCCGACATAGTATATGGTATGTTTCTTGTTAACTCCATACCTGCATCAGTTTTATTTGACTCTGGAGCATCGCATTCGTTTATAACTGAGTCATTTGTGGAAAAACACAACATACCTAAGTACCCTCTTAAGAAGATATTACACATTAGTTCACCGGGAGGTGACATGAAGGCCACACACTCATGCCCCCATGTTAATCTCAAGATTCAAGGAATAGATTTCTCAGTCAACTTAGTGGTCCTAGGATCCAACGGTATTGATGTGATTCTTGGATGCAACTGGTTGAAAAGTTGTGATGGAGTGATACAGTGTGCCAATGGAACAATTATGTTGACAAGTCCTCAAGGTGAAAGAATCCAAGTTAACATAGACAAGTCAACAGATGAAAAAGGGAAAACAGTGATCCATCACTTGGAAGAAAAGCCCTTGGAAAATATTAAAGTAGTGTGCGAATACCCAGACGTATTTCCGGAGGAATTACCAGGTATGCCACCTGACCGTGATATAGACTTTTCTATTGAATTATTACCCGGAACCGCACCTATCTCGAAAAGACCATATAGAATGGATGTCAAAGATTTAGTAGAACTGAAGAAACAAATAGAAGAATTACTAGAAAAAGGTTTCATTCGCCCAAGTTCATCCCCTTGGGGAGCCCCAGTGCTATTTGTGAACAAGAAGGATGGTTCGAGGAGAATGTGCGTTGATTATAGAAGTTTGAATGAAGTAACCATCAAGAATAAATACCCACTACCTCGGATTGAAGATTTACTCGATCAGATGAAGGGAGCTAAGACATTCTCGAAGATAGATCTGAGATCGGGATATCATCAGTTAAAGATTCGGGCAGAAGATGTACCCAATACAGCCTTCACGACAAGATATGGATTATATGAGTTTTTGGTCATGTCGTTTGGACTGACTAATGCACCAGCATACTTTATGAACTTGATGAATAAAGTATTCGTGGAATATCTGGATCAGTTTGTGGTCGTATTCATTGACGACATACTGATATATTCTCCGAATGAAGAAACACACGAAGATCATCTAAGGCTAGTCCTACAAAAGCTTCGTGACAACCAACTGTACGCAAAATTCTCGAAGTGTGATTTTTGTCTAAGGAAGTTGCTTTCTTAGGGCATATCATTACCAATGGTGGAATTAAAGTGGACCCAGGAAAGATAAGTGAGATACTAGATTGGAAGCAACCAAAGGATGCGTCCAAGATCAAAAGTTTTCTTGGATTGGCAGGATACTATAGAAGATTTATTGAAGGTTTTTCCAAGTTAGTGAAACCACTTACCTCTCTACTGGAGAAAGGTAAAGAGTTCAAATGGGATGAAGCTTGTCAAAATTGTTTTGAAGAACTCAAGAAGAGGTTAACCACTGCACCAATATTGGTAATGCCAGACATCCACAAGGGATTTGATGTGTATTGCGATGCATCACACCTTGGACTTGGATGTGTGCTAATGCAAGAAGGAAAAGTGATAGCTTATGCCTCAAGGCAGTTGAGGAAGCATGAGAAGAATTATCCTACGCATGATTTGGAACTAGCTGCCGTAGTGCATGCTTTGAAGATTTGGAGGCACTATATGATTGGAAACAAGTGCAAAATCTTCATGGATCACAAAAGCCTGAAATACATATTCACTCAGAAAGAACTCAACCTCAGACAGAGAAGATGGCTTGAGTTGATTAAGGACTATGATTTGGAAATACAATATCACCTAGGAAAAGCAAATGTAGTAGCTGATGCTTTGAGCCGTAAGGGTCAAGTGAACAACATCACTACTCATTTGATGTCGCAAGAATTATGCTGGGAAATGGAACAGCTCAACCTTGGATTTCTCAATAATGTAGAAGCAACGGTGATGGAAGTTGAATCTACTTTGGAAGAAGATATTCGTAAAGGACAAGAGTCTGATGAGAAAATTAAGGAAATTAAAGCTTTGATTGGTTTGGGTAAAGCCCCAGATTTCACGGAAGATGAACAAGGCACAGTATGGTTTAAGAAGAGAATCTGTGTACCCGAAATCGAGCACCTACGCCAACTTATTTTGAGAGAAGCTCATGATTCAGCTTACTCTATTCACCCTAGAAGTACCAAGATGTACCAGGATCTTAAGGAAAAGTACTGGTGGTACGGTTTGAAAATAGATGTTGCTACTCATGTTGCATTATGTGACGTGTGTCAGCGAGTTAAAGCCGAACACCAAAGACCAGCAGGATTGCTACAACCTCTCAAGGTACCTGAATGGAAATGGGAAGAAATCAGTATGGATTTCATAGTTGGACTACCCCGTACTCGAGATGGCTATGATTCAATATGGGTCATAGTAGACAGGTTAACTAAAGTAGCACACTTTATACCTGTGAAGACAACTTACTCAGGAGCCCAATTAGCAGAGTTATATATGGCGAGGATTGTTTGTCTGCATGGAGTACCGAAGAAGATCGTATCAGATCGAGGAACCCAGTTTACCTCGCGCTTTTGGAAAAGATTACATGAGTCCATGGATACCAAGCTAAACTTTAGTTCAGCTTATCATCCGCAGACGGATGGACAAACGGAAAGGACAAACCAAGTGTTGGAAGATATGCTAAGAGCTTGTGCTTTAAAGCATGGTAGAAGCTGGGATAAGAGTTTGCCTTATGCAGAATTCTCGTATAACAACAGTTATCAGGCAAGTCTAAAAATGGCACCATTTGAAGCACTTTATGGACAAAAGTGTAGAACACCGCTTTATTGGAATCAGACTGGAGAAAGTCAAGTATTCGGTCCAGAAATTCTCCAAGAGGCAAAAAAGCAAGTACAAATTATCAGAGAAAATTTGAAGACAGCACAATCAAGACAGAAAAGCTATGCTGATAATAGAAGAAGAGAGTTGATGTTTGAAGTAGGAGACTTTGTCTACCTTAAAGTTTCACCGATGAGAGGAATGAAAAGGTTTAAGATTAAGGGAAAATTATCACCTCGCTATATTGGCCCATTCAAGATTTTGGAAAGAAAGGGTGAAGTAGCCTACCAGTTAGAGCTACCTGATAGTTTATCAGATGTGCATGACGTATTTCACATATCACAACTTAAGAAGTGCTTAAGAGTACCGGAAGAACAGTTACCCATGGAAGAACTGAATGTTAATGAGGATTTGACCTATTCGGAGCACCCGGTCAGAATTCTGGAAACATCTCGCAGAATTACACGGAGTAAAGTCATTAACATGTGCAAGGTTCAGTGGAGTCATCATTCGGAAGATGAGGCCACTTGGGAAAGAGAAGATGAACTCAGAGCAGAATTCCCCCAGTTATTCTCGGAAGTTTCTTAATCTCGAGGACGAGATTCTTTTTAAGAGGGGTAGGTTTGTAACACCACAAAAGCCATCAACTAAAAATAATAAATTTAGTAAATACTGTAATAATTTTTTAAGTGATTAATTATTTATTTGCATTTTGATCGTTTTCTTTGCATGCTCTTGATTGATTATCGGATGTTTATTATCAATTCCTTTAAAGAAAAAACCTAGTAATTAATATAATAATTAAATAATATAATAGTTATTAGTTTAAAAACAAGTATTTCATTTATAAATAGTTTTGGTTAAATTTGTATGAATTTTTGAGCTATTTAAAATTATATTTCGGAATTAGAAAAAAAAGAAAAAAAAACAAATCTAACCCTAACCCTAAGGGTTAATTTGGTGACAAAGGGATCCCGGGAGGATTGGAGGGGAAATAAACTAATTTCCCCTCCAATCCTCCCGGGATCCCAGGTCACCAAATCAGCCCTAAATGGCCCATTAGGCCCAGCTCCCTAGCACCTGTGCACGCGCGCCCTGGCTGCTTCTTCTAAGCCAGCCGCCGTCGCCCTGTACGCTTTCTTTCTCCCTCCTCAGTTCTCTCTCATCTCTTCCCTATCTCTCTGCTCTTCTCTCTCTATCGCCAGAAGCCCACGCGCAGCCGCGCCTTGCACGCCCTAGGCCCCGCGCCGCGCGACGCCCGCGCCCAGGCAGGCTCACGCTCCCTACAGCGCGCAGGCGAGCCTCGGCCTCCTCGCGCAAGCGGCCAAGCCGCTGCCCGCCATGCCGCCCAGGCCATGACCCCGATGGCCGAGCCGCTCCCCGCGCAGGCAGCCGAGCCGGCCCTGCGCCGAAACCCGAGCGACCCCTGCCGCGCCCGTTGCCGAGCACCTGCGCCGTGCCCGCGCGCGCGAGCAACACGCCATCCGTCCGAGCCGGCCGAACGCCCGACGCCGCGTCACCGAACCCGAAACCGAAGCCGAGGTACCGCGCGTCCGTTGATTACTCGTCGTTAATGGAGCATGAACTCGTCCATTACTTCCTCTCCCATTTCTCCTCATTATTCTTTGGTAACTGATGCGTGTGATGTCCATTCAAGAGCCTGGCCGACCTCTCCTCTCCCTCCCGCTCTCTATAAAAGGCAGCAGAGCCCCTCTCCTTTCTCCTATCTACCCAAGCTCATCCCATCTCTCTAGCTCGCCAGTGTACTGTTCGACGCCATCGTTAGTTGCCGTCCGTCGCCAGAGTTTGCCGGAGTTTGCCGCTCATCGCCGAAGCCCGCGGAGTTCGCCGGAGCCACGCACTCGCCGTCCGTAGTCAAGCCCCTGTTCTTCTCCATCCGGTCGAAACCCGTCGATCCATCCCCGTCACACACATGAACCCAAGGTTGAAGACGACCCAATTATTTTGTGTATTTTATAAAATACATTTTGATGCGATTCATGAGTTGTATATTTTGTTTGTTGTAATATGAACACGTGTGATTCGCAATTCATGTATATGTGCGTTATGGAATTTTTGGTATAGATTTGTGATTATTGGCGCACCGTGATAATTCATGTTAATCGACGCGTTGATTTTTGGGTTAGAGAAATATGACAAAATTTAGTAGTCACACGTTGGTGATAAAAACAAAAGATAGGAATTTTTGTAGGTAGATTTGGTCGCAATAAACTTAGAAACTATTTGGAGAATTATAGGTGCATTTTAATGGATTTAGAAAAATGGTATAGAACTCATGTCATATGAATAATATAGGATTTCTAGATAATTTATCTAATTATTTTATTAACATTTTCTTTTTTTGAAAGAAAAGAGAAAATATCACCGGTAGTATGAAAAGTAGATTTCTACTAGCCAAATAAGAATGTTCACAAATTTAGCACCTAAATTTTTAGAGTACTAGTTTATGTCAAATAATCTCGCTTGTGTTAGAAAATGTTCAATTAGTAGTCTATAAGGATTTTTAGAATGTTATATTCATTTTTGGCTATACTAACTAAATTGAGTTAGAAATAAAAAGGATAAAAACGTATTAATTTATTTATTAGTATTAAAGACGATAATTATCATTTAATTTTATTGATGATGTTAAAATATATTAATATTGGTTAAAATTATATTTATTGCACCCACCCATAAATTCACCATTAGGACTCATATTAATAGCTATAATTGAATTAATAAGTATTTATGCGATTAGGACGAATTTAAGATGTGATTAGTGCGATATGTTAATGTGTGTTTAATGATGTATTGGTGTACGTTTATGAAATGGTGCATGTTTATTTATTGGTGTATGTTTTATTTTTGTATGTGCGCTATGCGACTCTATTAGAAGCCGACTGTGCGGTAGACGAACCGAACTCATTCGAGGACTATCCGCAGGACTCGCTTGAGCAAGGCAAGTGGATTCTCCCTCTGCATATTCTGTTTGTACCTACTCATTGCATATAATAATGTTTACTTTTTGATATACTGCATAATTTGATGGGTTTACCTAATTAAGGATTTCCTAGATTTACCAAATGTATTCTTTGTTTAACCTAGGAAAATTATTAAGCTGTGCAAAATTTGTGCTACCGCTCAACTTAATGATTTTAATGTCACTCATTAATTGGTATTAATGTTCCAAAATTGAAATTGGCAATTATGACATTAACCCGATGGTTAAAACGACATTATTTCAAATTAATTGGAACATGGAGTGACCACCCAGGATAACAGTGCAACCATGAGTGCTATCATGGCTCTGGCTTTGGTAATTAGCTCTATATGCTTAGTGCCTAGCAACCTTACCTGAAATATGGGCAAGAGGGGGAGCGGTAGGTGCTGGAAGCCCACGTTAACATGGGGTCGTATTCTTGGCTAAGGTACCTCACCCAGGGGGCCACCACCATCGTCTTTAGAAACCTTAGCGGGTTGCTTCGTATTAAGTGTATTTTGTGAAAGCCTCATAATGGATCCCTAGCCATTCACCTCGGCAGTGTTTAAGGGTCCGATCAACCCGGGCTAGATGGGATACATGGCTTGTGGGTAAAGTTGTACCACCTCTGCAGAGTGTAAAACTGATATATCAGCCGTGCTCCCGGTTATGAGCGACCTAGACTCCTCACATGATAATTGAACTTGAAGATGGAATTAAATCGAGATCCGATGATCTGCCAATAATTTGCTTAAGTGGTTTCACTTAAGTGTTTTTATTACATTCATATTCCTTTGTTTAATGGGATATTTGGGATTCACACTTATTAGTAAGACAGGTGTTGTTAATAAAATATTGACCAATTAAAATGCTTACTGCTCAACCTTAGCCTCACCTTGTTATACCTGCATTAGTTTTTCCCCCACTTGCTGAGCCCCGACCATAAGTGAGCTCACCCTTGCTAATATTTTGATCAGAGGGTGATGCTGGAAACTTTGATGGAGATTTTGACGAGGAATTCTAAGTCTAACGATGCGCCGGTCATCTTCCTGTGGGAGATTGCCCATGTTATTTATTTCCGCGTTACTTTGATGTGATACTTGTTCAAGATACAATGTTCAGATGATGTAATAAAGTATTATACTCTCTTTACGCCTTTATTGCATTGTCTTTTGATATATTACACTTGTGACGTCAACATATGTGTGGAAATGGATCCTGGCACACATATGGTATGCGCTCGGTTCTACCCCCTGGAACCGGGTGTCACACTCTGTGTAGTGATCTTTCGATTTTTCAGACAAACGACAAAGCCGTTGGTCCACCCAAGGCATATCACCTCACTATGGAAGAACGGAAGTCTGCTTTACTGTACATGTTCACGAATATGCCTGAGGTGGAGAAATACTTTGTGTAAGACTTATTTCCTTAAATTGTTCAAATGTGAATTAGTTTATGTTATCAAATATCTCATGTCATACAATAATATTTGACAGCGAGTTTGATGAACAAAACATGAGGTGTCTCGGTAGGTCAACAGCGAGAGACATAGACAAATTGCGACGCGATGGTATGCATGGGCGACCTAATTTCATTATGTGGCTTCGGGACCGTGTAAGTCTTAATTATGTGGCTCCGAGACCTAATTTTAGTTAACTAATATTACAGAATTTGCTAATGCTTTGTGGCATAATTGACAATTTGGGGAGGAAATGAATTTGAATGATGACTTACGTCAGTTATCTATTGGAAGCGTAACTGCCAAAAGCTATGGACGTTACGACGTCAATGGATATCACTTTCGTTCAAGCATTTTCGAATCAAGTCATCCTACGGCCGCCACTCAAAATAGTGGAGTCGTTACTAGGGCAACCGACATGGAAGGACACGAAGCCTGCTATTACGGGAAAATCAAAAATATAATCGAGATTACATTTGCTAGAAATAAGCCTTTATCGCTAGTTTTCTTTGAGTGTAAATGGTATGACCCGAAGTATTAAGGACCAAATTTGGGATGACACAGATCCAACCTGAAAAAATGCTTCAAGGACACGACACGTATATCCTTGCCCATCAAGCAGACCAAGTTTATTTCTTGACATATCCATGCAAAAAGTTGTCTACATGGAGGGTTGTGTACAATGTAAATCCCCGCGAACGCCTATACACTCCTAGTGAGGACGAATATCAAATTGGTCACCTTGAGCAGGTTGATGAGGTGTTTCAAGAAGAAGAGTTGCCAACTAGTTTTCATATTGATCCTGCACTGGCATTAGATTCAGTAGTTGCAGACGTTACCGACTTAACTTTTCCCGAGAGACGGAGAAGACAACCTGTTAGGAGAAAAGTTACATGGCAACCTCTGCATAGAAGAGAACAAATAGATCCTGATTTTGATGATATTTAACAAGTAAAGTTTTTTTGTTATTTCATTTGTTTTATTTTTTAAGGATTATATCATTTTGATGCACTAATGAATAATTTCTTATTTTTGATGCAGGATGTTGCCAAAATCAAAGAAGTCAGTGAAGGGGATGTTCAAGGGCCTTGGCCTTTTTCAGGGCAGTTCTTCGAGCAGCAGCAGACGTCGAGAGTTGTTGAGCGCTGTACACGGAGATGAGGTAACATATCTTGTACAAATAAATTTGTTTACATATTTACAAATAAATCTTGAGTTGTATGTACCAGGACGAGCAGCACACTGAGGAGCAGCACAATGAGGAGGAGCAGCACAATGAGGCTGAGCAGCACAATGAGGAGGTGGAGCACGCGACATGGGACCAGGCCGCGCAGCATCACCAGCCATGGGACCAGTCGGACCACTAGAGAGAGCAGCAACAGGCATGGGACTAGTGGGGCCAACAGGCCGAACTGGCTGACAAACCGATGGATGATGGCTCAAGAGGCTCTTCAGCGACACGCACACGTCGCTCTAGAAAAAGCCACTCAGTAAAGCCTCGTCACGCGATAGAGCAAGAGGCTGATAGGATCTTAATCATACCACATGGAGATCGGTGAGTGTAATATATTAACTTAACTCATATAACTATTATGTGTATTGTTAATGTTTTTGTGTAATGCAGGAATTGGGAGGACCTGTCCTTTGACGGCAAGGGACACCACACTTAGGTTAACCTTACGTTGGGTTCTCTTTGCCGCCTTCACTACCCTGGTATAGTGAAGGTGTCAAATGGTGATACCGAGGATGAGGTCATCGTCAGTACCTAGGACGAGTACAAGTTTAAAAAGGAACGAAACCACATCGATAGACAGGGACTTATGCGTAATGACTTTTGGGTATGAATTCTTTATTGTTTTTGTTATGTTTCTTAATATTGTAATTCTATGACTTATACCATTGTATTTGTATTCTTTATGTTGTAGCTTCGATATCGGTTGCCTGATGGAGAGGATTACATGGGGCACGCTGAACGTGTGTTCCAAAACAATGCAAAGAAGCTGGTGAAGGATGCCATATACTATGCAAGAATTCAGGCTACAAACCTGTATTTTCAAAATCATCCAGAAGAAGCAAGCCCCTTGAATAAAAAGGAAGGGTCCTCAAAGATATATTTGACTGAGGATCAATATCGTGAGGTTAGTATTCAATTTGTTTTAACCTTTTTATTGATTGTTGTGATTGATATAATATGTAACATTGTGTGTGCAGGTGATGGTTCCATGGATGGCGCCCGTGCCTGATGCGTACTATGCTTGGTGTCGATATTGGGCTTCCGAAGGCTTCCAGAAAGCGTCAGCGCATCACAGGCAATGTCGAGGAACCAATCCTAACCACAAGTTTGGCGTTGACGACATGCTCCGAAAGGCTAAAAGAATGGTAAGTTTGATCTAGCTATGTCGATCAGCAAATAGTACGATTGCTTATGAATGTTTTTTGTTTATACAGGAAGCTACGAGTGGCCAAAAGCCTAGTGACATTGAGGTCTACCAAGAGCACCACAAAGGACCAGACCCTAACAACCCTGACCAGCTCTGCATCCAGACAGCCACGGATCGACTGGTGAGTTTTGGCCCAAAAGTACAAACTTTCAAAGTATAGAAATTCCTGCATTTGTAAGGTTGTGAATGATTTAGAGGCGGGATATGGGGAGGAGATGGTTCGTCGCCATGGCCCTGACTTCGACTAGCGACATGAACCGATGGATCACTCGGTGGTGTACGCAAGTGGTGGTGGCAAAGCGCATGGATGGTAAGCTCTAACTTATGAAATTATATGGTTGACACTAAATTGATTATGCGGTAATCACAATTTTTGAATCACTTATAGATACACACTCTTTGATGGATTCATTGACTCGTCCTCGGTGAGATCTCAGAGGACGGGTTCGTCTTCCCGTAGCTCATGCTCTCGTCGACCGAACGAGCTGGAGTTGGAGATTACGAGGATGCGTGAAGAGATGAGACAACAACGAGAATTTATGGAGGCTTGCAATGCACATAACCAAGCGATGTATCAAGTGAGTACACATAATCCGAACTCTAAATTATTATATTTCAATACAACATCTTCAATAGTAACACATATGTTTAACAGTTAATGCAGCAATAGGGCATGACACCAAATATTCCACCGCCACCACAATGGAGCCAGTTTGCATCCACACCAGCTCCGCCACCACAGTTCAACACCCTTCCGACACATATACCTGCACCTGAAGATAGGGTACGTTTGATAACTCTCGATGAATTTATACACTTGTATACATTTTGATATTTGCATTTAACGTATTGATATTTGCTAACTTGCAAAGGTTACGCCCGAAGTGGGTGGTAGTGGGTCTGATCCCACAGCAGGGACTGGATTTGTTGACTCTCTCTTCGCGTTCCCTTCTCCTGGTGGCGACGGCAGCGGTCAAAGCTCTAACCACCCAAGTGGTGGTTATCTCTAAACACTTGAACTCGTGCACGCTATGTTTCTTAACTCGTTGACTCTATGTTTTTCGCGAACTAAGCACTTGAACTTATGTCGTACTTTCTATTTGAAATGTTTGTGTAAACTATGTTGGTGATGTTATGTTTGTAATGCGTGAATTGATTATGAATGTATGTGTTTGTAATGTGTCTGTTCTGTGATATATATGTTATGTGTGCAATTATGGAGAAATAGTGACCTAATTTAGTGCTGGTTTTGTAGAAGTATAAGGTAATTCTCATTGGCCCAGTTAATTCCCGTCGACCCGGTAACTCCCGTCGGCCAAGTATGGCCGACGGGGATTAATTAGTAACTCCCGTCGGCTAGGTAGGGCCGACAGGAATTAATTCTTTATCCCTGTCGGTTGGCATGGCCGACGGCATCTAACAATAACTCCCGTCGGTCTATACGCGGCCGACGGGGATTACTTATTCCCGTCAACCGCCGACGGGAATTAGGGTATCCCCGACATCCGATGGCCATCGGCTTAAGACCAACGGGAATTAGCCCTAAACCGACAGGAATTAGTAATTCTCGTCGGTTTGCAGCCGACGGGGATTAACTCGATTCCTGTAGTGCATGCTGGTTCTTAGGTCTCTGATTCAGTTGGTGTTTTGACGTTTGCCACATTTACTAGACCCGATTATGTGCAGGATGTTCTGATTATGCGTGAAGGTTGTAACCGTGGTGGCTTAGATCCGCTTGACATGATCAGGACCAGATTTTAGAGTGCTATCTGCCTCGCGTGTCCCTGATACTTAGGCCTAACTAGATCTCGGGAAGATGCCGGCTCTTTATGGCCGATACCCTCGGGGGAGCCAAACACACCTCGAACAGAAGTTTGCATGTGACTGTTTAGGTAGTAGACCAATTTGGAGCACGTCTACACCCTCCTAATTAGGTATAGGTCAGATGGCATGCCATGTGAACCTCGAAGCTAGGCCACGCGCCAGGATGCTAAAGCGACCAAGGGACCGGGGCCCACTAGCCACCCTAGGGGCCTCTCGGCTCCTCGTGTTGCCTGCCATCTCCCGGCGGTGGGTTTTGGGTGGCAACACATTTTGGCACGTCCGATGGTACTATCTATGTCAACATCTTCGACATTCGATGCCCAGATGGCGAACACTCAAACAAAAAACTATAAGGAAAATAGAGCCCGAGCCATTTGGCTCAAAAGGTTTTGGTGTTTGATGATCAACATAACCTATGGACTAATGTGTTTGCTAGTGTTTATGATTGTAGTTCACAGGATGCTAAAGCGACCTGGACTAAGGCATTGAGGAAAGTAACACCTCAAAAGAAGACATTATGAAGATCACAAGTGAAGATCAACAAGCATAAAAGCAAAGTCCAAGAAATGAAGAAATGTGTTGCCACTAGCGGACTGTCCGGTGCACCAGTGAACAGTAGCCCAATGGCTTGTTCCTAGTGGCACTGTGGAGGAGCGCCCGAACTGTCTGGTGCAAAGGCTGACAGCGCCAATGGTCGACAGATAGATCCAACAACTAGTGGCGCACCGGATAGGGCACCGGACTATCCGGTGCCCACCATCGGACTGTCCGGTGTGTCGCAGAGGCTACAGCTTTTCCTCCAACAGCTATAATTGAGTTGTGTCCTATTTATACTTCACCCACCGGCCATTTGAAGGTGTGGGAGCCCAAGCAACATACCAAGGCATATTTTAGACATTTCCAAGTGCTCAAACACCCAAGTGCTTAATAGAATCACTCGGTGCTTAGCGTAGGTGCTTTGCAAAGTGCTTAGGTTAGGTAGACCGCATTAGCGCTTGATCTAGGTGAATCCTAGTTAGTTGAGTGAGTTTAGAAAAACCACACAACCCCTCGACTCTTGTGTGAGACGTTGTAATCGTACCGAGTGGGTCGAGAGTCTTGCGAGACCTTGACAACCTTATTTGTGTCACGACCGCCACCGTGTACCGGAGGGAACGAGACCCTCAACATTTCGTCTGGAAGCTCGTTAGTGGAGACGGCGAGGAGCATCCGAGAGGAACCGGAAGCGAAGCACCACTTGCGCGTGGAGAAGGCCCATAGCTCTCTACGGAGTTACTCGACCATGGTGCTTGGCCATCGCGTGGGCTACCCTTTGCGTAGGGGCACCAACGAAGATTAGTCGGAACCTTGCGTGGTTCCGGATACCTCGGTAAACATACTGGCGTCATCCACGAGAGTTTGCATCTCTACCTTGCTCTTTACCTTCTGAAATTATATTAAGTATTTAAGTTTCAATCTTGTCTATCTAGTTAGATTATTTAGGATTGATACTTAGCCTTTGCGGTAGAGATAGCAACACTTAGACAAAACCTAGTTTGAACATTCTAGATTATTTATTTGCATATGTTTTGCTCTAGGGAATTATTTATCGTCTGATTTAGAGAAAGTTTTAGAAGTCCTAATTCACCCCCTCTTAGGCATCACCGTTTCCTACAATTGGTACAGAGGAGGTTAGGCTCATTTGAAATGCTTTAGCTTCATCGCTAAAAGAGTCGACACTTTTTAGAGAAAGGGGATGGATACCCATAAGCCACCACACTTTGACGGCACTAACTTCCCATATTATAGTGTTAGAATGGCTTGTTACCTAGAGGCCATTGATCTTGGTGTTTGGAGAGTCACTCGTGACGGGACGAAACCACCTAAGAATCCCGAGAAACCCACCACGAGTGAGGAAAAAGAAATTCATTTAAGTGCCACAGCCAAAAATTGCTTGTATGAATCTCTTAACATGGATATTTTTCATCAAGTTTTTATATTAAAAACTGCTAATGAGATTTGGCTAAAATTTCATGAGCTCATGACGATACGTCCAATGTCTGTGAGCAAAAACATTGCCTAGTCTTAAATGAGTATAATTCTTTTGCTATGAAGGATAATGAGCTTGTTAGAGATATGTATTCTTGTTTGAATCTAATCATCAATAAGCTCAATTCTATTGGCATTAATAAGCTAGGTGATGCGGACATTGTGAGGAAGATTATCTCCCTACTACCACAACAAAGATATGTGAGCATCATCACTATTCTTCACAACATGGAGGACTTGAGTACAATGACCCCGACAATTGTGATCGGAAAGATTGCGGCATTTGAAATGTCATGAAAAATGGGTCGACAAGAGGAGCCAACTTCTTTAAGGCCATATGCCTTTGCATGTGATGAAAAAAGTAAAGGCAAGAAGAAGGCTCCCACTCCAAGTTCCTCAAGTGAAGAAAAGGAAGAAGAAAGTGATGATGATGAAGATAGACAGCCATCAACATCATCCACCGAGGACGAAGAAACGATCCGACACGTCGGAAAGGTAATGGGGATGATCCACAAGATTAATCTAATGGGTGTGCCTCTGCAGGTCGAGGATCTTCTCTTTAACATTGAGAGGAAAAAGTAAAGAAAGAGAGGATGCTTTGCATGCAGGGAGAAGGGCCATTTCAGGGACAACTGTCCAAATATGGTCGAACCCACAAAGGGGAGGAGCAAAGGCAAGGCACTTACAAGTGTCAAAACTTGGGAAGACTCTTCAAGCGAAGATGAACATGCAAGGACACGCAGCCACCGATCCTCATCATGCTCATCACGGTCATCACACAAGTGCCTTATGGCAAGAGGTAAAATGAGTATTCCATCCTCTAGTGAAGATAGCAGCAGTGATGATGAAGGTGAGGGAAAGCCCTCCATAGATGAGCTTGCAAAACCCGTAAAAGTTTTTTAGGATGTATGCACTAAACAAAAGGCTCAACTTAAAACTTTGAAAAATAAGTTGATTAGCTCTCAAAATGATTATAAACGTTTGCTAGAAAAAATTGAAACATTTGCAAATTTGAATTGTGAGCTATCAACTAAAATTGAGCAATTAGAGTCTAGTGCTCCATCCTCAGCTATCGATAATGGCCTGGTTAAAAAGAATGAAAAACTTAAGGCTAAGTTAGCTAGCTCTCAAGAAGTCATTGAAAACTTGCTAGGGAAAATGGAAATTCTTAGCATACATAATAATGAGCTTAGTACTAAGCTAGAAAACATTGGTAGCACCCCAGGAGTATCTTTGGTTGAAATATCTGAAATTATTAAGAAAGATGCTTCTACTTCTTGCTTTGATTTAATTGATGATTCTAACCTCTGCAATCAAGTTCTTGTTAAGAATGTTGTTATAGAAACATGTTCAGATGAGATTGGAATGGAGAATGAGTAATTAAAGCAAGAGGTGGCTCGCCTTAGCAAGGCTTTGTATGACAAGAAAGGCAAAGCCAAACAAATCCAACCTCCTCAGGATAACACCACTATGGGAGTTAACAAGCCTGTGGAGGGAGAAACTATTATTTGTAGGCTATGCCGCAAGGAAGGCTACAAGTCTTACCAATGTAAGGTGAAGACCGGGGATAAGCAAAAGCTCAAGAAAATGACAACAAGAAAAATCTCCAACACCTACATCAATAAGGTGGATAAAAAGGCTGCTACACCATACTTAATCAAAAAGAAAAAGAATGGAAAGGTGATAGCAATAAAGGCCAACAAGCAAGCCAACAGAGGGAAAGGGGCCAAGCGCATCTGGGCGCCAAAAGAAATTATTTTAATCATGAAAAGCACCAAGAAGGTTTGGATCCCGAGAGGAAAGTCAGAAATCCGAGGGACATCGGGGTTGTTGGTCCTTGTTCTCAAATGCTATACATCAAGAACAAAGCAACACGATTGTTAACGATTAGATACCTTCAACTTTTGAAGCATTATCTTCCTTAGGATATAATGATCTTCAGATGAAGGTCGTGAAGGACATACCTTCATCATTTCAGTAGACGAGTATAAATAAAGACATATAAAACACAAAAGAATATAAATAATCATTACCATTCAACAGATTATTTATATTCTTATTTTATTCACATGGATAAACATCAATGATATTTGTATTACATCAATACCTTCGTCTTGATAAAAGGTGAAAATGTGAGTGACGCGAGAGCAATTCCAGTCCAACGTGAACAGTACGGTGTTACTGTTCATCTATTTATAGGCGCGGGACGCAGCCCGGACAAAATTACATTCATGTCCCTGACATTTAGTGTTAATCAAAAGGCAAGCTATCAAGGACTAAGTAGTCTTTTCTCATTTAAGTCGGCTCCATATTTTACCATCGTCATTATGCCAAGCCAAAGCTCTTTCAGCCACATCTTCGCCGTCCTTTCATCCTACCTTCAAGTCGTACCTTCATATCGCGCATACCTTCATCTCAAAGCCGAAACCTCCTGTAGCAGTCTATGTTATACTGAAAAAACATATTAGTCACGTTTTTGAGGACCTTCAGAAGATGAAGGCCTCCAACAGTAGCCCCTCGCAACATTAATTTGTTTCTATATTAATAAATTCAGATTGCGACATGAACGAAGGCCTTTAGCCGAAGGTCCGAAAAAACACCTTTCCTTCGCTAGAATAGCGAAAGACACTGACAATAGGGCCCACCAAGTTGTGGTGCGCTGGGCATATAAATAGGGACTCACATTGATAGCGTTTGACGTGCCATTTCAACTGCTTGCTTTATTTTTGCCATTCTGAATTTTCTTGCTCTGCCAAATTTTGATTAGTTTGTAAGCTTCGACATTTGCTCAAGCGCTGACTAAATGGCTGAAGAGAAGAAGGTTGTTGACTCCACATTAGCTGGGTTTTATGAGGCTATGGAGAAGACAAACACTAAGAAAATCACTATAACACTATAAAAATCATCAAATAAAAATAATACCGTTAGTTTATTAATGGTATTTACTATAATAAATTTTCTTTTAAGTCTATGTTATTTATTTGCATTTGGAATGATTTTTATTACTCATAATTGATTTTTTTGGATATTGAATATCATTTCTTCTTAAATGAAAATTCAAATAATTAAAATAATAATTATTAGTCCAAAAATAAATATTTTATTTATAAATAATTTTTGTTTAATTATTATGAATTTTAGGGTTATTTAAAATAGGATTTTGAATTTAGAAAAAGGAAATAGAAAAAAAGAAAAATCCTAAAAAAACCCCTAGCCACCATTTGGCTCACAAGGGCCCAAGAAGAGCCAGCCGTGCTCTCCACCCTAACCCTAGTCGTGCCGCCCCCTGCCTTCCCTTGCTTCTCTTCCACGCGCCGCCAGGAGCAACGCCGCGACACCACGCGCCCAGGCGAACTCGATCGCACCCAGGACTGCGCCTGCAGCCACCCGAGCCGACCGCGCCTCAAGCCGCTCGCCAGGAACCACACGCTCAAGCCCCGACGCGACCCCGGCCCTGACGCCAGAAGCCGTGCACCGAGCGCCCGACCGAAGCCCCACGACCGTGCTTCTTCTTGCGTTATGGACCTTCAATGGAGTCGTTTTCCTCCCCCATTAATCCTTCTCTTCATGGACGTCATTGATGACCGCCTTGAAGACCCCGGCGCCCTCTCCTCTTCCTCCTCTCCTCTATAAAACCCCCGCCGAGCCCTTGCTCCTCCCTACACGAGCTCTCTTCCTCCCCCGAGCTCCCTCTCACACTCCCTGCTCGCCCACACCGTCGTCGGAGTTCGTCCACGTCGTCACCATCCGCCCTGCTGTCCATGGAGCCTCACCGGAGCTCGTGCTCACCGTCCTCGTTCCCCGACGGAGCTCCGTTCGCGTAGCACGACGATCGCGCTCGTTCCCTTGACCGTTGAACCATCCCTACTCGTCGACGTTCATCCCTGCGCATGAGCGAGAACACAAGGTTGAAGACAACCCGTTAATTTATTTTCTAAATCATGTTTTGAATTACTTTATGGATCTTGTGAGTTATCGTTGTAATATTGAGATGATGCGATTTGGTGATTCACGTGTATGATTTTAGATTTTGATATATGCGTGTAACCAAAATCGAACCCCGCGGCAATACTTTGATTATGTGTATGATTTTATAATTTTAAAAATGAGTACGGTCACTATTCACTACCGCGGTGATTTTCATAATAGAAATGTTTATAAATAATTTCGCTTTAGTGTGTGGAACGATAATTGTTAGTGGTATTTTAAAGTGTAAACTTATTGACATCAAGAAATTGAAATAGGCACTAAGCCACCTATTCCGGTCAAATGAAAATATAGATTTTACTATTCATAATAAATGTATTCATAAGTATAGCACTTAAATTACTTAGAATTAGTAAAATACTTATCTATGTCATAACAACCATGAATATGTTATTAAAAGTCCCATTTAGTAATCTACATTAATCCTTAGAATATTAATTAAAGGTGATTTAGAAATAAACATTGCAACGATACGTATAATTTCTATTTAGAAAAGAAAGAAGAAAACAGAAAGAATAAGGTTTTCTAAAGATACTAAAATGATAGAATTGGTGTTCATATCTTTAAAACTATGACCTATCGGTTTGAATGTAGTTTTCTCAACAAATATAGATATAGTGTTTTACTAATAGAATGATAATCATTTATTATCCCTTCACATAAAACTCATTTATCATATTTAAGTATCCATAATTACATGCTTTACAATAGTAATATGTCATATAACTTTTCTAATAATGATATAATGGCTTAATTAAGTGCTCACACCGTCATAACTAAAATGATAACTTACACATAATTTCCTTTATAATGAATTAGATCATTTGTTCCTACAATAGAATTAAAGATAATTAATAGATTAATTATCCTTTATCATAATTTATTAATCAAACCTATAGTCAATTTATTCTTAACTAGATTTATGGCATGATTAATGATTTCATAGAATTTAGTCCACATTATATACGAATCACTTAGCTTTTCCTAAAGGATAAAATAAAGTAATAAGGGTTAACGTTCTTTTATAACTTAAAGTATTACTTTATATATTGACTTCGAATATAATAATATAGGCTATATGTTTTCAAATGAAATTAAAAGATAGTTATTTGTTCATTATCTTTTGCATGACAATCCACTTAAGGGCCTATAACTCAGTTTTCATAAAATAGATGTTTAATAATTATGATCTTTTCATATAAAACCTATTTAGACATATATCTTAGTTTATCATAAGTGAATGTTTAACAATGATTTATAAGATGTTCCATAATGCTTCTAAAATTAATAACGTGTTTCGTAGCCCATTAACCTTAGATATAACATATATCTTTTCTAAAAGGTTAAAAAGGTTTAATATCGTTATAACGTGTTTTATCGTCTTATAAACCCTTAATCTTAGACATATCACATATGACATTTTATAAAAGATTAAATTGGTGAACCAAATATTTGTATATTTTAATTAAGATATTTTAAGCCCATGTCTTGTTTTATAAAATATAGATCACACATTTTTGAAAAGAATACCCTCTTACTATAACCATTACTTGTGACGTTTTTGAAAAACGAACGCTCTTTTCGTTAGGCTTTATTTTAGCTTTACATATGGTGAATGTTGTATGTTATTGAGTGGTGTTTGTTCTTCTTGTTTGTTTGTGTGATATTTAGTGGTTGATCTAGTAGTTAAGAATCAAGATCTATTCCTATCCGTGGAAGAATCTCAAGTTTTCAATAAGCAAGGCAAGTTGACTTCTCCCCCTGCATACTATGTTTGATCCCAAACAATACATTTAATAAAGTTTATTCTTGGATATATATGCATAATTTGATGGGTTACCTATTTAGATACCCCTAACCTTTCCAACCTTACTCCTTGTATAACCTAGGATTATGATCTAATAAGTAGCTATGCTATTGCTACAACTTTAAATTTATGCAGTCACTCCTGTTTATGATATTAATGTTCCAAATGGTAAGTTTACTTTTTTGTTGCTAATCCGACGATTAAGCAAGATTATTGCATATTAATTGGAACATGGAGTGACCACCCGGGAAAACAGTGCTACCATGAGGGTGGTATGGGATGCCCTTGGCTAAATAACTAGGGAAGTCTTATGTTGGGTGCTGGTCGTGGTCGACCGGAACGGGGGCATCTGGCAAGCGCTTATAGTTCCGGCTCAGGCAGATTGGATACGGGCATAGTTCCCAAAGCTTTACCATGTAGTTCGGACTATAAGTTGGTTACGTAGGTGTACCTTATGCAGTTGACCATTTCCAGCATTTGCATAATGAGGACTCTAGGGAAAAGCCTCGTAGTGAGACCCTAGCCATTCACCTCGGAAGTGAATACGGGTCTAGCTAACCCGGGCTAGAAGGGAATCGTGACTCATGGGTAAAGATGCGCCACCTCTGCAGAGTGTAAAACTGATATATCAGTCGTGCTCACGGTTAAGAGCAGCTTGGACTCCTCACATGATAATTGAACTTGAAGATGGAAATAAATCAAGATCTGATGATTTGCCAATGGTTTGCTTAAGTGGTTTCACTGAAGTGTTTTTGATATACTCTTATACCTTTGTTTAATGGGAATACTTGGGATTCACACTTATTAGTAAGACATGTGTTGTTAATAAAATATTGACCAACTAAAATGCTTACTACTCAACCTTAGCCTCACCTTGTTAAACTTGCATTAATTTTACCCCACTTGTTGAGCCCCGACCACAAGTGAGCTCACCCTTGCTTAAATTTTGATTAGAAGTTTGCAGATGAAGTTATGATGCTGAGCTCCATGGATGCTAGTCTAGTGATACCCTCGGTCATCTTCCTGTGGATGGATGTCCATGTTTCACTATACTTTGACGAATAAAGGTTAAGACTTTATGTCTGTTCAAATGTAATATCTTAATATAATCGTTATTTACGCTCTTGTGCATTGTTCTTTTGATATATTACACTTGTGACGTCAACATATGTGTGGAAATAGATCTTGGCACACATATGCTATGCACCCGGCTCTGCCCCTTTGGAAACGGGTGTGACAGAAGTGGTATCAAAGCAATGTGACCGTAGGTCGCTAGATTAGTTAGAAATGGAAAGCCCAGTCAGTCGTTCAAAACTTGACTTAATTGCTTCCATGAAAACTTACTTTATATCAAAACTCATCTCTTTTATCTTCAACCGTTCTTGTTTGATTCTTCGTCTATCAGAAGGTTCTAATGAGAAGCATTGCAAGATGATCAAGCTAGGATTGCGGAACTTGAAGCGAAGTTTGCCAGAAGAAACCCTTCCGAAGCTATCGACGATGCCCTATTTTCTGTCTTATCCCCACTCCAAAAGAAGTTTTGTTATGGATTCCCTGGATCTATTATTTGACTTCTTGGTTAGGTTGATAGTATTGTTCTTTAGTATTAAGATTTTCGACTAGATCGGTAATGGCGATATTATAATATATTATAAGTGGTTTTCTAATCCCTAATATTGCTATATAACCCTTGACTTCTTATACTTTTGTTTTCTTGCCATTGTATTGCCACCCTTGCGCAATATCTACCTTGATATATTGAATTCTTTGTCTCCCTACTTCTACTTGAAAATGCCTCTCTATTTTGTCTCCTTGATAAAGCTTTCTCCCTAACTCATTTCATATCCTTGGTTGTATTATTTATCCTCACTTTAATAGTTCTTGGTTATCTTATTTCACTCTTGGCCACCAACAAATATGTCTTGTCTAACTTCTTGCTATTTCTTACCTGACTCCTTGATGTTATAATATCTTTGTTATTCCAAACCTTGTCTCACCTTTTGTTTTGGTTGAATGAGTAGAAATGGATTATGTTGTGCTGGTATGCTTGAGTTCATTGTCCTTTGTGTTCATGTTTGATTTGCTTCTTTGAAATGATTGTTGGTGTATTGTGTGACTTCTATCCACAATGGTATCAGTTAGCTAGGTAAAACCATAGATAGATGAGTTCTCTGCTCTCTATAATCTGTCTTTGCTCAACCCTTTCGTCCCTTCCATTCTTCCATACTCATATAGATGTCAGACCTTGGAATGTCAACTACAAGTGATGTCACTAAATGCAAAGAATGTGGTGTGTTGGCAAGTCAAAACAACACTATAAATAAAACAGCTGATGAACAGACATTCAAGACCCAAAAGGTTGCACAACCAAACCAACAGACAAGTGACCTTGGAACATGTTGTTGTTGTGAGTACTATGGAATTCCTTGTCGCGAGATCAGTACAAACGAAAGTGAAACTACAAAATAGAAGAACCAGATTTTATTTTCTGGCATTAAAAGACAGGTGTCTCCCCCTGAACAACTAATAGCAGATTCTCGAATACCTAATGCAAATTCAGGTATTCCAAAAAGGAAACATCACAAGGATGCCCAGCCCCAAGAAGAAACACATGAGTGTTACATTGATGGATGGACTATTACTTGCACACAGTTTTAGCCTCGTGGTAGCATTAGGTCCAAGAAGCAAAAAGGGAAACATGAAAAAGTCAAGAAATAACTTCAAGAAAGGCTTGCTATCAATGTGGACGTGAAGGTCATTACTTCTGTAACTGTCCTGAGAAGATTTCACTATAGATCACCTCCGAGATAAAGCTATCTCAGTCTTCAAACATGGAATTTGAACAAAAATGCACAGAAACCTCTACCAACAACGTAAAGACAACTCCACCATGTAACTTATCAAGTCGTGCTTGCTTTGGTTGTGGTGACACCAGCCATCTTCTTAATAGTTGTCCTAAGAAAGATGTGGAGATCAATAAGGACCAAAAGAAAATACAACACCCTCAAACTCATGCATCAACAAAGAATAAACAATGGAAAAAGTCCACAGGAAGGATAAGTTATGCAGTGATGGGAACCATTCCATATGATAATGCAGTAATTTTTGGAACACTTATTGTTCACACAACTACCGCCACCGTATTGTATGATCCTCGTACAACACATTCCTTTATCAGTGCCCAGTTTGCAACAAAGTATGGTATCTTTAAGTGCCCCTTGAGATCAAGCATGACCATCAGTGCACCTGAAAGGAAAATGTTAGTAAACTACATATGTCCAAAAGTAAGTGTTAAAATTAATGGGATAGATTTTCTAGCTGATCTTATAGTGATGGAATCAATGGAAAAGGATGTGATTCTTGGAAATAATTGGTTACAAAGAACTAAGGCAGTAATCCAACATACTGAGAGAACCATGTGTTTGGAAACTCCATCTGGAGAAAGAATAGTGGTCGAAGACAATCGACCTCCAGCTCTGATTGGTGCATCTGACAAGGAAGAATAATATATCATTTAGCTAGAGAAAGGAGTATGTCTCACAAAGAAAAAAATGTCAAGGTGTTGCCCCTTTCAAGATTTGTAATTGTGCTAAGTGATATATGAATAAATTTGGAGAATCTCTCGCACCTATTGTGTTTTGCCTCTTTATAAAGAGAATAAAGTATGGTGTCATCTGCTATATACAAACAATGTGATGCTCTACTCTAGTTGCCCTAAAGTCTCGCTCAAGTCTTTCTCTCAAATTGTGCTCAAAGAAATACTGTTGGATCAAAAAGATGATTTGGATATCATGCTCTGAAACCCATAAAGTTCAAAAGATCTCTATTAAGGATTATAACACTTGTACACTCTTGTAGTATGATGAAGCTAGGCGCAATCGGAAATCATCCTTAACTAATCTTATATTGGACATCAAAAAGTTGTGTTCGCTCTTTATCTTAATATCATGCAAACCTTTTATGCAATCAGTCTCACTAACTCTTTCACCATCTGAAAGGGAAATAGGCTTACACCTTTTCCTAAATGATTTTGGTGGTTGAATTGCCCAACACATATTATTGGACTAACTAGTTTGCTCTAGATTATAAGTTCTACAGGTGCCAAAGGTTCAACACAAACCAATAAAAAGTCCAAGAAAGGGTTCAAATAAAAAGAGCAAAAGACAACCGAAGGCAGCCTTGGTCTGGCGCACCGGACTGTCCGGTGTGCCACCGGACAGTGTCCGATGCACCAGGGTGGATCATCTCAAACTTGCTAGCTTCGGATTTTCTGGGAGCCACTCCGCTATAATTCACCGGACTGTCCGGTGTAGCACCGGACTGTCCGGTGTGCCAGCGGAGCAACGGCTAACTGCGCCAAAAGTCGTCTGCAAAAGTCTACAATGAATAGTAAACAGTGCAACTGCGCGCGTAGAGTTAGAGCAGGCGCCAGATGGCGCACCGGACAGTGAACAGGACCTGTCCGGTGCACCACCAGACTGTCCAGTGGCCCACATGTCAGAGCTCCAACGATCAAACCCTAACAGTTGGGTGACGTGGCTGGCGCACCGGACTATCCGGTGTGCCCGTCGATAGCAGAGTTCCCCAACGGCCATTTTGGTGGTTGGGGCTATAAATACCCCCAACCACCACTCTTCAAGGCACCCAAGCATTCACTACTCCTCATTCAATACAAGAGCAATACACAACACTCCAAGACACAAATCAAAGCCTCCAATCAAATCAAAGTCCACAATTCAACTCTAGTTTTTAGGACTTGTGAGAAGATCGACTTGTGTTCTTTTGTTGTTCTTGTTGCTTGGTTGGCTTTCTTCTTTCTCTCATTCTTACTCTCAAAGCCTTGTAAGCAAAGAAAGAGACACCAATTGTGTGGTGGTCCTTGCGGGGTCTAAGTGACCCGGGAAATCAAGGAAAGGAAGCTCACTCGGTCTAAGTGACCGTTTGAGAGAGGGAAAGGGTTGAAAGAGACCCGGTCTTTGTGACCACCTCAACGGGGAGTAGGTTTGCAAGAACCGAACCTCGGTAAAACAAATCATTGTTTCATCCGCCTTATTTGCTTGTGATTTATTTTTCGCCCTCTCTTTCTGACTCGATTATTTTTCTAACGCTAACCCTGGCTTGTAGTTGTGCTTAAAGTTTATAAATTTCAGATTTGCCTATTCACCCCCCTCTAGGTGACTTTCAATTGGTATCAGAGCCTGGTACTTCAGTAAGAGCCTAACCGCTCGAAGTGATGTCGGGAGCTCACGCCAAGAAGGAGATGGTGACCGGCGAGAAGCCCGCCACAAGCCACAGGAAGGCTCCATCGGGAGAGTCCAGCAACAAGAAGAGGGAGGAATCACCTCCCCGCGTCAAGTCGCACTGGAGTGGGGACAAGAAGAAGAAAATGAAGAAAGTGGTCTACTACGAGACCGATTCTTCGTCGCCTTCCACCTCCGGCTCCAACACGTCGTCCTTCACTTCTAAGCGCCATGAGCGCAAGAAGTTTAGTAAGATCCCCCTACGCTATCCTCGCATTTCCAAACACACTCCTTTGCTTTTCGTCCCACTAGGCAAACCACCGGTTTTTTACGGTGAAGATTATTGTATGTGGAGTGATAAAATGAGGCACCATCTAACCTCACTCCACACTAGCATTTGGGACATTGTTGAGTTTGGTGCACAGGAACCATCCGTGGGAGATGAAGGCTATGACTCGGACGAGGTAGCCCAAATCTGGCACTTAAACTCCCAAGCCACTACTATACTCCTCGCCTCTCTAAGTCGAGAGGAGTATAATAAGGTGCAAGGGTTGAAGTGTGCCAAAGAGATTTGGGACGTGCTAAAGACCACACACGAAGGAGACGAGGTGACTAAGATCACCAAGAGGGAAATGATCGAGGGGGAGCTCGGTCGCTTCATGCTTCATCCAGGGGAGGAGCCACAAGCGATGTACAACCGGCTCAAAACCTTGGTGAACCAAGTGCGCAACCTCGGGAGCACCAAATGGGATTACCATGAAATGGTCAAGGTTATTCTAAGATCACTTGTAATTCTTAATCCTACACAAGTTCAATTAATTCGTGGTGATCCTAGATACAAGCTAATGTCTCCCGAGGAGGTTATAGGAAAATTTGTGAGCTTTGAATTGATGATCAAAGGCTCCAAGAAAATCATCGAGCAAGGCGCCTCCTCCACACCCGAGATGCAACCCATCGCATTCAAGGCGACGGAGGAGAAGAAAGAAGAGTCTACATCAAGTAGACTCCCCATCGATGCCTCCAAGCTCGACAACGAGGAGATGGCGCTCATCATCAAGAGTTTCCGCCAAATCCTCAAGCAAAGGAGGGGGAAGGATTACAAACCCCGCTCCAAGAAGGTTTGCTACAAATGTGGTAAGCCCAGTCATTTTATCGCTAAATGTCCTTTATCTAGTGATAGTGACAGGGATAACGACAAGAAGGGAAGAAGGAAGGAAAAGAAGAAGTACTACAAGAAGAAGGGCGGCGATGCCCATGTTTGCCGGGAGTGGGACTCCAACGAGAGCTCCACCGACTCCTCCTCCGACGAGGACGCCGCAAACATCACCGTCAACAAGGGTCTCCTCTTCCCCAACGTCGACCACAAGTGCCTCATGGCAAAGGACGACAAAAAGAAGGTAAAATCTAGAGCTTCCACTAAATATGCAACATCTAGTGATGAGGCTAGCTCTAGTGATGATGAAGATGATTTGCTCACCTTTTTGCCAACTTAAACATGCAACAAAAAGAAAAATTGAATGAATTGATTAGTGTTATTCATGAGAAGGATGAACTCTTGGATAGCCAAGAGGACTTATTAAAGAAAATAAGAAGCATGTTAAAGTTAAAAATGCTTATGATCAGGAGATAGAAAAACATGAGAAATTAACTAGTGAG
The DNA here is from genome assembly GCF_902167145.1 of Zea mays. Taxonomy (NCBI): domain Eukaryota; kingdom Viridiplantae; phylum Streptophyta; class Magnoliopsida; order Poales; family Poaceae; genus Zea; species Zea mays. The sequence continues at coordinate 38,513,586 of NC_050104.1, read as the reverse complement.
CTAAGCACTTGCCATGACACCATTACCAACCTTAGATTTGAGAATGATAAATTAATTGCTAAGGTTGAGAAATTAAATGTTAATGATGATTATCTTGTCAACCTCAAAAATGATAATGCTAGTTTAACTGCTAAGATTGACAAGTTGAATGAATCCATTGCTAGCCTTAAGATAGAAAATGAAAAATTGATTGCTAAGGCTAAAAATTTAAATGTTTGCAATGATATTGTTTCCAATCTTAGAAATGAAAATGTCATGTTACATGCTAAGATTGATGAATTAAATATTTGCAAACCCTCTACATCTACCATTGAGCATGTTACTATTTGTACTAGATGTAAGGATATTAATGTTGATGCTATTCATGATCACCTAGCTTTAATTAAACAACAAAATGATCACATAGCTCAACTTAGTGCCAAAATTAATGAGCATGACTTAGAAACTGAAAAATTTAAATTTGCTAGAAGCATGCTCTATAGTGGGAGACCCCTAGGCATTAAGGATGGCATTGGCTTCCAACAGGGAGACAATGTCAAGCTTAATGCCCCTAAGAAATTGTCTAACTTTGTTAAGGGCAAAGATCTCATGGTTTAGGATAACGAGGGTTACATTTTATACCTTGCTGGTTATCCCGAACACAAAATTAGGAGAATTCATTCTAGGAATCTCACTCTGGCTCTCATCATGCTTTCATGTATAAGAGTGAGGCATCTAGTTCTAGGCAATCCGCTCATGTTAAATTGCCTAAAAGAAAAACTCCTATTGCATCAAATGAGACTATTATCTCATTTAAAACTTTTGATGCTTCATATGTTTTAACTAACAAATCAGGCAAAGTAGTTTCCAAATATGTTGGGGCCAAACATAAGGGCTCAAAGACTTGTGTTTGGGTACCCAAGGTGCTTGTTTCTAATATCAAAGGACCCAAGACCGTCTGGGTACCTAAGAACAAGGCCTAAAATTTTTTTGTAGGTTTATGCATCTGGGGGCTCAAGTTGGATCATTGATAGCGGGTGCACGAACCACATGACTGGGGAGAAAAGGATGTTCTCCTCATATGATAAAAACCATGATCCCCAAAGAGCTATCACATTCGGGGATGGAAATCAAGGTCTGGTCAAAGGACTTGGTAAAATTGCTATATCACCTGACCATTCTATTTCCAATGTTTCTCTTGTAGGTTCTTTAGACTATAACTTGCTTTCAGTTTCTCAATTATGTAAAATGGGGTACAATTGTATTTTTACGGATATAGGTGTTACTGTCTTTAGAAGAAGTGATGATTCAGTAGCATTTAAGGGAGTGTTAGAGGGTCAGCTATACTTAGTTGATTTTAATAGAGCTGAACTTGACACTTACTTAATTGCTAAGACTAACATGGGTTGGCTCTGGCATTGCCGACTAGCCCACGTTGGGATGAAGAATCTTCACAAGCTTCTAAAGGGAGAACACATTTTGGGACTAACAAATGTTCATTTTGAGAAAGACAGGGTTTGTAGCGCATGTCAAGCAGGGAAGCAAGTTGGTGTTCACCATCCACACAAGAACATCATGACGACCGACAGGCTACTTGAGCTACTCCACATGGACCTATTCGGCCCGATAGCTTACATAAGCATCGGCGGGAGTAAATATTGTCTTGTTATTGTGGATGATTATTCTCGCTTCACTTCGGTGTTCTTTTTGCAGGAAAATCACAAACCTAAGAGACCTTAAAGGGATTCTTGAGACGGGCTCAAAGTGAGTTTGGCTTAAGGATCAAAAAGATTAGAAGCGACAACGGAACGGAGTTCAAGAACTCACAAATAGAAGGCTTTCTTGAGGACGAGGGCATCAAGCATGAGTTCTCTTCTCCCTACACGCCATAACAAAATGGTGTAGTGGAGAGGAAGAATAGAACTCTACTTGACATGGCGAGGACCATGCTTGATGAGTACAAGACTTCGGACTGGTTTGGGGCGAAAGCAATCAACACTGCTTGTTACGCCATCAACCATCTCTACCTTCACCGAATCCTCAAGAAAACATCGTATGAACTCCTTACCGGTAAAAAGCCCAATGTTTCATATTTTAGAGTCTTTGGTAGCAAATGCTTTATTCTTGTTAAAAGAGGTAGAAAATCTAAATTTGCTCCTAAGGCTGTAGAAGGCTTTTTACTTGGTTATGATTCAAACACAAGGGCATATAGAGTCTTTAACAAGTCCACTGGACTAGTTGAAGTTTCTTGTGACATTGTGTTTGATGAAACTAACAGCTCTCAAGTAGAGCAAGTTGATCTTGATGAGCTAGATGATGAAGAGGCTCCATGCGTCGCGCTAAGGAACATGTCCATTAGGGATGTGTATCCTAAGGAATCCGAAGAGCCTCCACATGCACAAGATCAACCATCTTCCTCCATGCAAGCATCTCCACCAACTCAAGATGAGGATCAAGCTCAAGATGATGAAAATGAAGATCAAGAGGAGCCACCTCAAGAGGAGGGTAATGATCAAGGGGGAGATGCTAATGATCAATACAAGGAAGATGATGAGGGTCCAAGACCGCCACACCCAAGAGTCCACCAAGCGATACAACGAGATCACCCCGTGAACACCATCCTCGGCGATATCCAAAAGGGGGTAACCACTCGATCTCGTGTTGCTCATTTTTGTGAACACTACTCCTTTGTGTCTTCTATTGAGCCATATAGGGTGGAAGACGCACTAAGGGATTCGGACTAGGTGTTGGCTATGCAAGAGGAGCTCAAGAACTTCACGACGAATGAGGTATGGCATTTAGTTCCACGTCTTAACCAAAATGTTGTAGGAACCAAGTGGGTCTTCCGCAACAAGCAAGACGAGCATGGTGTGGTGACAAGGAACAAAGCCCGACTTGTGGCCAAGGGATATTCACAAGTCAAAGGTTTGGATTTTGGTGAAACCTATGCACCCGTAGCTAGGCTTGAGTCAATTCGTATATTACTTGCCTATGCTACTTACCATGGCTTCAAGCTTTATCAAATGGACGTGAAGAGTGCCTTCCTCAATGGACCAATCAAGGAGGAAGTCTATGTTGAGCAACCTCCCGACTTTGAAGATAGTGAGTATCCTAACCATGTGTATAAACTCTCTAAGGCGCTTTATGGGCTCAAGCAAGCCCCAAGAGCATGATATGAATGCCTAAGAGATTTTCTTATCGCTAATGGCTTCAAAGTTGTAAACGTTGATCCTACTCTCTTTACTAAAACAATTGCAAATGATTTGTTTGTATGCCAAATTTATGTTGATGATATCATATTTGGGTCTACTAACAAATCTACTTGTGAAGAGTTTAGTAGGATTATGATACAAAAATTCGAGATGTCTATGATGGGGGAGTTGAAGTATTTTCTAGGATTTCAAGTCAAGCAACTCCAAGAGGGCACCTTCATTATTCAAACGAAGTACATTCAAGACATTCTTACCAAGTTTGGGATGAAGGATGCCAAGCCCATCAAGACACCCAAGGGAACCAATGGGCATCTCGACCTCGACACGGGAGGTAAATCCGTAGATCAAAAGGTATACCGGTCGATGATAGGATCTCTACTTTATTTATGTGCATCTCGACCGGATATTATGCTTTCCGTATGCATGTGTGCAAGATTCCAAGCCGATCCTAAGGAAGTTCACCTTAGGGCCATAAAACGAATCTTGAGATATTTAGTTCATACTCCTAAGTTTGGCCTTTGGTACCCCAAGGGATCCACCTTTGATTTAATTGGATATTCAGATGCTGATTGGGCAGGGTGTAAGATTGATAGGAAGAGCACATCAGGGACTTATCAGTTCTTGGGAAGATCCTTGGTGTCTTAGGCTTCAATGAAGCAAAATTCTGTAGCTCTTTCTACCGCCGAAGCCGAGTATATTGCCACAGGCCATTGTTGCGCACAATTGCTTTGGATGAGGCAAACCCTTAGGGACTATGGTTACAAATTAACCAAAGTCTCTCTCCTATGTGATAATGAGAGTGCAATCCGCATGGCGGATAATCCCGTTGAGCATAGCCGCACTAAGCACATAGCCATTCGGTATCACTTTTTGAGGGATCACCAACAAAGGGGGGATATTGAGATTGCATATGTTAGCACCAAAGAACAATTACCTGATATCTTTACCAAGCCATTAGATGAGAAAACTTTCACCAAACTTAGGCATGAGCTAAACATTCTTGATTCTAGGAATTTTGATTGATATTTTGCACACATAGCTCATTTATATACCTTTGATCACCTCTCTTTCATGTGCTATGAATAATGTGGTTTTCAAGTGTTTTTCATGCTAAGTCATAGATTGAAAGGGAAATGGAGTTCTTCGGCGAAGACAAGGCTTCCACTCCACTCCATCGAATTATTCATCCTTCGCCGACACTCCACACCGCTCTCCAATTTGGTATAATCTTCACTCCTATATTATTTACCAAAGGGGGAGAAAGTTTGAAAAAGGGCTTATATTTCACTCACAAGTATCCGTTTTTGGCGATTCATGCCAAAGGGGGAGAAAGTATTAGCCCAAAGCAAAAGGACCGCACCACCACCAATTTCAAAAATTTGTAGTCTTTCAATTTATATTAAAGAAGTTTTTCAATTGATATCTTATTTTTTTTATATAATTTCAAAATTGGTATGACCCCTTTCAAAATTAATATCAAAAACCCTCTTGAACACTAAGAGGAGAATTTCATTGAGGGGGAGTTTTGTTTAGTCAAAGGAAAAGCATTTGAAACAGGGGGAGAAAATTTTAAATCTTGAAAATGCTTCTCAAAATCTTATTCATATACCTTTGAATATTTGCAAAAGACTTTGAAAAGAATTTCCAAAACATTTGCAAAACAAAACAAGTGGTGCAAGCGTGGTCCAAAATGTTAAAAATGAAGAAAGCATCCATGCATATCTTATGAAAATGTATATTGGTTTAATTCCAAGTAACATTTGCACTTACCTTATGCAAACTAGTTCAATTCTACACTTATATATTTGCTTTGGTTTGTGTTGGCATCAATCACCAAAAAGGGGGAGATTGAAAGGGAAATAGGCTTACACCTTTTCCTAAATGATTTTGGTGGTTGAATTGCCCAACACAAATTATTGGACTAACTAGTTTGGTCTAGATTATAAGTTCTATAGGTGCCAAAAGTTCAACACAAACCAATAAAAAGTCCAAGAAAGGGTTCAAATAAAAAGAGCAAAAGACAACTGAAGGCAGCCCTGGTCTGGCGCACCGGACAGTGTCCGGTGCACCAGGGTGGATCATCTCAAACTTGCTAGCTTCGGGTTTTCTAGGAGCCACTGCGCTAAATTCACCGGACTGTCCGGTGTGCCAGCGGAGCAAAGACTAACTGCGCCAATGGTCGTCTGCAAAAGTCTACAGTGAACAGTGAACAGTGCAACTGCGCGCGTAGAGTCAGAGCAGGCGCCAGATGGCACACCGGACAGTAAACAGGACCTATCCGGTGCACCACCGGACTGTCCAGTGGCCCCACATGTTAGAGCTCCAACGGTCGAACCCTAACGGTTGGGTGACGTGGCTGGTGCACCGGACTGTTCGGTGCGCCCGTCGACAGCAGAGTTCCCCAACAGCCATTTTGGTGGTTGGGGCTATAAATACCCCCCAACCACCACTCTTCAAGGCACCCAAGCATTCACTACTCCTCATTTAATACAAGAGCAATACACAACACTCCAAGACACAAATCAAAGCCTCCGATCAAATCAAAGTCCACAATTCAACTCTAGTTTTTAGGACTTGTGAGAAGATCGACTTGTGTTCTTTTGTTGTTCTTGTTGCTTGGTTGGCTTTCTTCTTTCTCTCATTCTTACTCTCAAAGCCTTGTAAGCAAAGCAAGAGACACCAATTGTGTGGTGGTCCTTGCGGGGTCTAAGTGACCCGGGAAATCAAGGAAGGAAGCTCACTCGGTCTAAGTGACCGTTTGAGAGAGGGAAAGGGTTGAAAGAGACCCACTCTTTGTGACCACCTCAATGAGGAGTAGGTTTGCAAGTACCGAACCTCGGTAAAACAAATCACCGTGTCATCTGCCTTATTTGCTTGTGATTTGTTTTTCGCCCTCTCTTTATGACTCGATTATTCTTGTAGTTGTGCTTAAAGTTTATAAAATTTTAGATTTGCCTATTCACCTCCCCCCTCTAGGCGACTTTCACCATCTGACTAGATGATGAACCCTAATGGAAAGGAAGTAAATAATGACAATGACAATATTCCCACCTTAACAACTATGAACGAGAAAAATGAGTCACAGAGATATTTGATGAATGGAATGAAGCACAACAAAAGGAATAGAAAAATGTTTGGATACATGATTAGTCCACCTCAACCATAAGCAAAAGCCACAAAACACATGGATACCCAAACAGAAGAATCAAGTCAGGCTCAGCTATATGAGATACAGACACCCAATCAACCCTCACCCCCTGTTGGTCAAGCAAAGTTGTCTCGCAAAGAACTCAAAGCAAGAGGTGCTTGCTACTACTACAAAAATGAAGGCCATATTATTCGCGAATGCCCCAAGAAGCGTCTAGACCGACTAGAGAAGAAAGCTGCCAAGCATGACCTAAGCAATAATTTAGAAGACCAACCATTTTATAAGTACGATGATGAAGGTCGCTTGATTAGTATACATTGCGGAGCAGAGAAGTAAGGAAGTTCCTTAATATTAGAAGAGTTCAATGAGAACTAAAAACCTACAAATAACCATGTATCTCCTTTGCTTTCATGCTAGGCTTCCTTAATCTCGAGGACGAGATTCTTTTTAAGAGGGGTAGATTTGTAACACTATAAAAATCATCAAATAAAAATAATACCGTTAGTTTATTAATGGTATTTATTATAATAATTTTTTTTAAGTGTCTGTTATTTATTTGCATTTGGAATGATTTATGATTACTCATAATTGATTTTTTTGGATATTGAATATCATTTCTTCTTAAATGAAAATTCAAATAATTAATATAATAATTATTAGTCCAAAAATAAATATTTTATTTATAAATAATTTTAGTTTAATTATTATGAATTTTAGGGTTATTTAAAATAGGATTTTGAATTTAGAAAAAGGAAATAGAAAAAAAAGAAAAATCCTAAAAAAACAATAGCCGTCGTTTGGCCCACCAGGGCCTAGAAGAGCCAGCCGCACCCTCCGCCCTAACCCTAGCCGCGCCACCCCCTGCCTTCCCTTGCTTCTCTTCCATGCGCCGCCAGGAGCAACGCCACGACACCACGCACCCAGGCGACCTCGACCGCGCCCAGGACTACGCCTGCAGCCACCTGGGCCGATCGTGCCTCAAGCTGCTCGCCAGGAACCGTGCGCTCAAGCCCCGACACGACCTCGACCCCGACGCAAGAAGCCGTGCACCGAGCGCCCGACCGAAGCCCCACGACCGTGCTTCTTCTTGCGTTATGGACCTTCAATGGAGCCATTTTCCTCCCCCATTAATCCCTCTCTTCATTGACGCCGTTGATGACCGCCTTGAAGACCCCGACGCCCTCTCCTCTTCCTCCTCTGCTCTATAAAACCCCCACCGAGCCCTTGCTCCTCCCTACACAAGCTCTCTTCCTCCCCGAGCTCCCTCTCTCCCTCTCACACTCCTTGCTCGCCCACATCGTAGCCGGAGTTCGTCCACGTCGTCACCATCCGCCCCGTCGTCCGTGTAGCCTTGTCGGAGCTCGTGCTCACCGTCCGCGTTCTCCGCCGGAGCTCCGTCCGCGCAGCACGACGATCGCGCTCGTTCCCTTGACCGTCGAACCCTCCCTACTCGTCGACGTTCATCCCTGCGCATGAGCGAGAAAACAAGGTTGAAGACAACCCGTTAATTTATTTTCTAAATCATGTTTTGAATTACTTTATGGATCTTATGAATTATCATTGTAATATTGAGTTGATGCGATTTGGCGATTCACGTGTATGATTTCAGATTTCGATATATGCGTGTAACCAAAATCAAACCCCGCGACAATACTTTGATTATGTGTATGATTTTATAATTTTAAAAATGAGTACGTTCACTATTCACTACCGCGGTGATTTTCATACTAGAAATGTTTATAATTAATTTCGCTTTAGTGTGTGGAACGATAATTGTTAGTAGTATTTTGAAGTGTAAACTTATTGACATGAAGAAATTGAAATAGGCACTAAGCCACGTATTTATGGTCAAATGAAAATTTAGATTTGACTATTCATAATAAATGTATTCTTAAGTATAGCACATAAATTACTTAGAATTAGTAAAATACTTATCTATGTCATAACAATCATGAATATGTTATTAAAAGTCCCATTTAGTAATCTACATTAATCCTTAGAATATTAATGAAAGGTGATTTAGAAATAAACATAGTAACGATACGTATAATTTCTATTAGAAAAGAAAGGAGAAAACATAAAGAATAAAGTTTTCTAAAGATACTAAAATGATAGAATTGGTGTTCATATCTTTAAAATGATGACCTATCGGTTTGAATGTAGTTTTCTCAACAAATATAGATTTAGTGTTTTCCTAATAGAATGATAATCATTTATTATCCCTTCACATAAAACTCATTTAGTCTCATATTTAAGTATCCATAATTACATGCTTTACAATAGTAATATGTCATATAACTTTTCTAATAATGATATAATGACTTAATTAAGTGCTCACACCGTCATAACTAAAATGATAACTTATACATAATTTCCTTTCTAATGAATTATATCATTTGTTCCTACAATAGAATTAAAGATAATTAATAGATTAATTATCCTTTATCATAATTTATTAATCAAACCTGTTGGGGACTTGTTCTCAATGCTATGAATTAAGAACAAGGCAACACAAAATATTAAATGTTAATGTCCTTCGTCCTTCGAAGCATTATTTCCCTTTGGATATAATGATCCTCAGACGAAGGTCATGAAGGACATACCTTCATCATCGCGATATATGTTAATAAAAGGAGAAGCATATGAAATGTAAGAGATAACATGAACAATTATATAGCATTGTCAATTCATCCTCATTATATTATCATGGAAAAATAGAAACAATATTGAATTACAAATGTACCTTCGGCTTGACAGAAGGTAAAAGTACAAGCGTGACGCATGAGCAAGTACAAGTCAGCCTGAACAGTACGGGGGTGATGTTCATCTATTTATAGGCACAGGACGTAGCCTGTGAGAAATTACATTCATGGCCTTTACATTTATTATTGACTTATATACAATTCAATGAGGACTAGATAGCATTTTCCCCTTTAAGTTGGTTCCTTTTCCCGCTATTTAGCCGAAGCTCCCCTGCGCGTAGCTTCGGAGCAATTCCGACCTTCGTCACGATCATGCTTTTTACATCGTACATGCTTTTAACCCGAGTCCGAAGGTACCTGTTCATATATCACGCTTGGAAGATATTGTTAAATCACGTTTTTGAGGACCTTCGGAGGACGAAGGCCCCCAACAAAACCTATAGTCAATTTGTTCTTAACTAGATTTATGGCATGATTAATGATTTCATAAAATTTAGTCCACATTATATACGAATCACTTAGCTTTTCCTAAATGATAAAATAAAGTAATAAGGGTTAAAGTTCTTTTATAACTTAAAATGTTACTTTATATATTGACTTCGAATATAATAATATAGGCTATGCATTTTCTAATGAAATTAAAAGATAGTTATTTGTTCATTATCTTTTGCATGACAATCCACTTAAGGGCCTATAACCTAGTTTTTCATAAAATAGATGTTTAATAATAATGATCTTTTCATATAAAACCTATTTAGACGTATATCTTAGTTTATCATAAGTGAATGTTTAACAATGATTTATAAGATATTCCATAACGCTTCTAAAATTAATAACGTGTTTCATAGCCCATTAAACTTAGATATAACATATATCTTTTCTAAAAGGTTAAAAAGGTTTAATATCGTTATAACATGTTTTATCGTCTTATAAACCATTAATCATAGACATATCACATATGACGTTTTATAAAAGATTAAATTGGTGAACCAAATATTTGTATATTTTAATTAAGATATTTTAAGCTTGAAAGAGAAATGTGCCCTTAGGCCATTTATATAATGTTTTGGTGATTAATTGCCCAACACATAGTAAGTGAGTAGCTATGTGCTAAACAAGCAAGAAGTGCAAATCATGTAACAAGGTACGTTTCTAGACTTAGTACATTGTTTTGAGTACTAACATATTTTGTCTAAGTGCTAGAAACAGGGAGAAAAGAATTGGAAAAAGACTTGGCTCGGTGCAGCCAAAACTCAGCTCAGTCTGGCACACCGGACTGTCCGGTGCGCCAGGCTGGTCTCCGGTGAAAAGGCCGCTCTCGGGAAAAGATCAGCGACGTACGGCTATAATTCACCGGACTGTCCGGTGGTGCACCGGACTGTCCGGTGAGCCAACGGTTGCCAGCGCAACGGTCGGCCCGCTATCCGCGGGCGACGCGTGGCCCGCACCAACGGTCGGCAGGGGCCACCGGACAGTGTCCGGTGCGCCATCTGACCCGAAGCTGCAACGGTCGACTGCACCTGGTTTGGAAAGCAATCGCGCACCGAACAGCTACAGTGACTGTCCGGTGGTGCACCGGACTGTCCGGTGCACCACACGACAGAAGGCAAGATTAGCCTTCCAAGATTGTCTTCAACGGCTCCTCGCTGCCTTGGGGCTATAAAAGGGACCCCTAGGCGCATGGAGGAAAAACACAAGCATTCACTAAGCATCCTAAGGCATCCAGACTCTGTTCCCGCGCATTCGTTTCGTTGTGTTAGAGATTTGAGCTCTATTCGAGTCGAGGACTCCCTCTGTTGTCATTTGAGCTCAAGTCTTCTCTTGTGTGCGTGGGTGTGCTGCGATTTGTGTCTTGTGTGTTGCTCATCCCAAACTTACTCTGTGCTTTCATTGTGATCTTTGTTGTAAGGGCGAGAGACTCCAATCTTGTGGAGATTCCTCGCAAACGGGAATAATCATCTAAAGGAAAAACCGTGGTATTCAAGTTGATCATTGGATCACTTGAAAGGGGTTGAGTGCAACCCTCGTCCATTGGGACGCCACAACGTGGAAGTAGGCAAGTGTTACTTGGCCGAACCACGGGATAAAAATCGTGTGTCTTGTGTTGATCTCTCTGTGATTGTTTGTGTTCACAAGAACTCGCTTCAAGTTATTTAGCCGTACTAACACTCATAACTAAGTTTTGTGGCTATTAGTGTTTGAATTTTACAGGATCACCTATTCACCCCCCTCTAGGTGCTCTCAATTGGTATCAGAGCCATACCCTTCATTTAAGGGACTAATCGCCCAAAGAGATGGATCATAAGGGAAGGGGATGGTGGTCAACGACAAGGAAAAGGAGTCCTTCCTCAACGAGCCTAGAGACGACAAGCCAACCGACTCAGGCTTGAGTCACAAGAAAAGAGACGGGAAGAAAAAGAGGCGCATCAAGAAGATCATCTACTACGACAGTGATGCCTCGTCTTCTTCACCACACGACGACGACGATGACTCCTCGTCAAAGAAGAAACCGGTTAATCAAAACTATTCATTTGATTATTCTCGTATTCCATTCAATTCTAATGCTCATTTGCTATCAATTCCACTTGGGAAACCTCCACACTTTGATGGAGAAGACTACTCTTTTTGGAGTCACAAAATGCATAGTCACTTATTTTCTCTCCATCCTAGTATTTGGGAGATTGTTGAAAACAAAATGCATTTTGATAGTACTGACAATCCCGTTTTCATAAATGAGCAAATTCATAAAAATGCACAAGCTACTACTGTCTTGCTAGCTTCACTTTGCAGGGATGAATATAATAAGGTGAGTGGCTTGGACAACGCCAAGCAAATATGGGACACCCTCAAGATATCTCATGAGGGAAACAACGCCACCATGATCACCAAAATGGAGTTGGTGGAAGGCGAGCTAGGAAGATTTGCAATGATCAGGGGAGAGGAGCCAACTCAGAACTACAACAGGCTCAAGACCCTCATCAACAAGATTAGAAGCTATGGAAGCACAAGATGGACGGACCATGACGTCGTCCGACTTATGCTAAGGTCATTCACGGTAATTGACCCCCATCTTGTCAATCTTATTTGTGAAAACCCCAGGTACACCAAGATGACGCCCGAGGAGATACTCGGAAAATTCGTGAGCGGGCGCATGATGGTAAAGGAGGCACGATACGTGGATGATGCCTTGAACGGTCCACTACCCATCTACGAGCCGCAGCCCATTGCTCTCAAAGCAAGAAGCATCAAGGAGGCGCTACCAAGCAAGGTAGCTCAAGTGGAGGCTGCCAGACTCAATGAAGATGAGATGGCACTTATCATCAAGCGCTTCAAGACCACGCTCAAAGGATGCAAAGAATACCCCTCCAAGAATAAAACAAGGGGAAAGCGCTCCTGCTTCAAATGCAGTAAGACTGGTCACTTTATTGCAAATTGTCCCAATAATGATAGTGACCAGGGACAAGAAAAGAGCGGGAAGAAGGAGAAGAAGAAAAGCTACATGAAGGCAAAGGGCGAGGCACACCTCGGAAAGGAATGGGACTCGGACTGCTCTTCTTCCGACTCCGACGACGAAGGACTCGCTGCCTCGGCCTTCAAAAGTCTTCTCTCTTTTCCAACGAACACCACACTTGCCTCATGGCCAAGGAGAAGAAGGTAAGTGTTCGAGATACCTCTAAGTATACTACTTCTAGCGATGATGATTCTAGTGATGATGAAGTAGATTATACTGATTTATTTAAGGGTTTAGATAGAGCTAAAGTAGATAAAATCAATGAGCTAATTGATGCTCTAAATAAAAAAGATAGATTGCTAGAGAAGCAAGAGGACATTTTATATGAAGAACATGACAAATTTGTTAGTGTACAAAAATCTCTTGCTTTAGAAACTAAGAGAAATGAAATGCTATCTTCCGAGTTATCTGCTTGCCATGAATCTATCTCTAGTTTAAAGATTTTAAATGATGATTTAAATGCTAAGCTAGAAGAAGTTAACAAATCTAGTTCATGTGTAGAGCATGTTGTTATTTGCAATAGATGTAAAGACTTTGATGTTGATACTTGTAATGAACATCTTATTGCTATTACTAAATTAAATGATGAGGTGGCAAGTCTTAATGCTCAACTTAAGACTTGCAAAAGTGATTTTGATAAATTAAAGTTTGCTAGGGATGCCTACACTATTGGTAGACACCCCTCAATTAAGGATGGGCTTGGTTTTCGAAAGGAAGCCAAGAACTTAACACGTCAAAGGACTTCCGTTCTCAACAAGGAGAAAGGGAAGGCTCCTATGACTAGTAGTCCCCAAAGGAACCATGCCTTTATTTATGATAGGAAAATTGCTAGTCGCACTCATTACAATAGGAGTTATGATCATGCTAATTTTAACTCACATGCTATGTTTGCCTCTAGTTCTACATTTGTTCATGGTAGAAGTAGGCCTAGGAGAAATTATGTTGTGTCTCATTCTCCAAGGAAAATGTGCAATGGACCTTCTACTATTTACCATGCTTGTAATGATTCTTTTGTTCTTTCACGCAAGAATGCAAAAGTAGTGGCTAGGAAGTTGGGATCCAAATGAAAGGGAGACAAGACTTGCATATGGGTTCCAAAGATTGTTTTGACTAACCTTGTAGGACCCAACAAGAGTTGGGTACCTAAAACCCAAGTGTAAATTGCCTTGCAGGTTTATGCATCCGGGGGCTCAATCTGGATTATCGACATTGGATGCACAAACCACATGATGGGGGAGAAGAAGATGTTCACCTCCTACGTCAAGAACAAGGATTCCCAGGATTCGATCATCTTTGGAGATGGGACCCAAGGCAAGGTTAAAGGATTGGGAAAGATAGCCATTTCATCCGAGCATTCTATATCCAATGTGTTCTTAGTTGAATCGCTCGGGTACAACTTATTGTCTGTGAGTCAATTATGTAACATGGGTTATAATTGTCTATTTACCAATATAGTTGTATCTGTCTTTAGAAGGAGTGATGGTTCATTAGCTTTTAAGGGTGTATTAGACGACAAACTCTACTTAGTTGATTTTTCGAAAGAGGAGGCCGATCTAGATGCATGCTTAATAGCTAAGTCTAGTATGAGCTGGCTGTGGCATCGTTGTCTAGCACATGTTGGGATGAAGAACCTTCATAAACTTCTAAAGGTAGAACATGTGTTAGGACTAACCAATGTTTGTTTTGAGAAAGATAGACCTTGTGCAGCTTGTCAGGCAGGGAAACAGGTGGGAAGCACTCATCACAGCAAGAATGTGATGACAACATCAAGACCACTGGAGCTTCTTCACATGGACCTCTTCGGACCCATCGCCTACCTTAGCATCGGGGGAAGTAAGTATGGTCTTGAATTGTTGATGACTTTTCCCGCTTCACTTGGGTGTTTTTTTTGCAGGATAATTCAGAAACCCAAGGGACCCTAAAGCGCTTCCTAAGGAGGGCTCAAAACGAATTTGAGCTAAAAGTGAAAAATATAAGGAGTGGCAACGGGTCCGAGTTCAAGAACCTACAAGTTGAGGAGTATCTTGAGGAGGAAGGTATCAAGCACGAGTTCTCCGCTCCCTACACACCACAACAAAATGGTGTGGTAGAGAGGAAGAACTGGACGCTTATTGACATGGCAAGGACGATGCTTGGAGAGTTCAAGACGCCTGAGCGGTTTTGGTCAGAAGTTGTGAACACAGCTTGCTACGCCATAAACCGGCTCTATCTGCATCGCCTCCTCAAGAAGACCTCCTACGAACTCCTTACCTGTAACAAACCCAATGTCTCTTACTTTCGTGTATTTGGGAGCAAATGCTACATTTTGGTGAAGAAAGGTAGACATTCTAAATTTGCTCCCAAAGCTGTAGAAGGGTTTTTACTAGGGTATGACTCAAATACAAAGGCGTATACTCAAGATCTTCTCAAACGAAAGTACACTCAAGATCTTCTCAAGAGGTTTGGGATGAAGGACGCCAAGCCCGCGAAGACACCGATGGGACCGACGGACATGTCGACCTCAACAAAGGAGGTAAGTCCGTTGATTAAAAGGCATACCAGTCTATGATAGGGTCACTACTTTATTTATGTGCTAGTAGACCGGACATTATGCTTAGTGTATGCATGTGTGCTAGATTTCAATCCGACCCCAAGGAATGTCACCTTGTGGTCGTTAAGCGAATTCTTAGGTATTTAGTTGCTACGCCTTGCTTCAGGATCTGGTATCCAAAGGGGTCTACCTTTGACTTGATTGGATACTCAGACTTTGATTATGCCGGGTGCAAGGTTGATAGGAAGAGTACATCAGGGACGTGCCAATTCCTAGGAAGGTCCCTGGTGTCTTGGAGTTCAAAGAAACAAACCTCCGTTGCCCTATCTACCGTTGAGGCCGAGTATGTTGCCACAGGACAGTGTTGCGCACAACGACTTTGGATGAGGCAAGCCCTCCGGGACTTTGGCTACAATCTGAGCAAAGTCCCACTCCTATGTGACAATGAGAGTGCAATCCGCATGGCGGATAATCCTGTTGAACACAGCAACACTAAGCACATAGACATCCGGCATCACTTTTTGAGAGACCACAAGAAAAAGGGAGATATCGAGGTGTACCACATTAGCACCAAGAACCAGCTAGCCGATATCTTTACCAAGCCGTTAGATGAGAAAACCTTTTGCAGGTTGCGTAGTGAGCTAAATGTCTTAGATTCGCGTAACTTGGATTGATCTAGAGCATACATGTAGTCTATGCCTTTGATCATGTTACTTCATGCATATGTGTGATTTGTTGCTTATTTATGGTTCTCAAGTTGTGCAAGGGATCCCCGAACCTCACAAGTCCATGTGTGAATGATGCACATATTTAGGGGGAGAAGTGCTACAACTTGACCCTTTGAGACTAACCTGTGTGTTTAAGTATACCTAATGTAGTCTCAAAGGCGCATTGAAAGGGAAAGGTGAACTTGTACCATGCAAAGACTTCCACTGCACTCCGGTATTAGTGTACTCACCTCCAAGTTCATTCTTATGCTCTTATTGCCTTTTTGCTCTTAATTGACATTTTTTGGTGAGGCAATGGGGTTAAAGGGCCAAGAATGATCCTGTTTTGGTGCTTAATGCCAAAGGGGGAGAGATTAAGGCCAAAGCAAATGGGTCAGCTACCACTTGTGAATTTTGAAAACGATAGAGTTAGAACTTTTGATTCGTCCAAAATACTCTTATTGCAAAATTTTGTCTCTTGTGGGGGAGAATTTTGATTATGGGAAAAAGGGGGAGTTTTTGGCACTTGATCAATTTTTCTCTTGGAATATCTCTCCTTGTGCCCAAACAAGTGTGTTTGACTTAGATGTAGGAAAAAGAATTTGATTTACAAAAACAAACCAAGTGGTGGCAAAGAATGATCCAAATATGCCAAATTAGAGTCAAAAAACAAATTGGTCCTCATTTGCATTGATATTGCACTTATTTTGGTTGCTTTTTGATATGTTGGCATAAATCACCAAAAAGGGAGAGATTGAAAGGGAAATGTGCCCTTGGGCCATTTCTATAATGTTTTGGTGATTAAGTGTCCAACACATAGTAAGTGAGTAGCTATGTTCCAAACAAGCAAGAAGTGCAAATCATGTAACAAGGTACGTTTCTAGACTTAGTACATTGTTTTGAGTACTAATATATTTTGTCTAAGTGCTAGAAACAGGGAGAAAAGAATTGGAAAAAGACTTGGCTCGGTGCAGCCAAAACTCAGCTCAGTCTGGCACACCGGACTGTCCGGTGGTGCACCGGACAGTGTCCGGTGCGCCAGGCTGGTCTCCGGTGAAAAGGCTGCTCTCGGGAAAAGATCAGCGGCGTACGACTATAATTCACCAGACTGTCCGGTGGTGCACCGGACTGTCCGGTGAGCCAACGGTCGCCAGCGCAACGGTCGGCCGCGCAATCCGCGGGCGACGCGTGGCCCGCACCAACGGTCGGTAGGGGGCACCAGACTGTCCGAATCGCCATCTGGCCCAAAGCTGCAACGGTCGACTGTGCCTGGTTTGGAAAGCAATCACGCACCGGACAGCTACAGTGACTGTCCGGTGGTGCACCGGACTATCCGGTGCACCACACGACAGAAGGCAAGATTAGCCTTCCAAGATTGTTTTCAACGGCTCCTCGCTGCCTTGGGGCTATAAAAGGGACCCCTAGGCGCATGGAGGAAAAACACAAGCATTCACTAAGCATCCTAAGGCATCCAGACTCTGTTCCCGCGCATTCGTTTCGTTGTGTTAGAGATTTGAGCTCTATTCGAGTCGAGGACTCCCTGTGTTGTCATTTGAGCTCAAGTCTTCTCTTGTGTGCGTGGGTGTGCTGCGATTTGTGTCTTGTGTGTGTTGCTCATCCCATCCTTACTCCATGCTTTCATTGTGATCTTTGTTGTAAGGGCGAGAGACTCCAATCTTGTGGAGATTCCTCACAAACGGGAATAATCATCTAAATGAAAAATCGTGGTATTCAAGTTGATCATCGGATCACTTGAAAGGGGTTGAGTGCAACCCTCGTCCATTGGGACGCCACAATGTGGAAGTAGGCAAGTGTTACTTGGCCGAACCACGGGATAAAAATCGCGTGTCTTGTGTTGATCTCTCTATGATTGTTTGTGTTCACAAGAACTCGCTTCAAGTTATTTAGCCGTACTAACACTCATAAATAAGTTTTGTGGCTATTAGTGTTTGAATTTTACAGGATCACCTATTCACCCCCCCTCTAGGTGCTCTCAAAGCTCATGCCTTGTTTTATAAAGTATATATCACACATTTTTGAAAAGAATACCCTCTTATTATAACCATTACTTGCGGCGTTTTTGAAAAACGAACGCTCTTTTCGTTAGGCTTTCTTTTAGCTTTACATATGGGAATGTTGTATGTTATTGAGTGGTGTTTGTTCTTGTTTGTTTGTGTGATATTCAGTGGTTGATCTAGTAGTTAAGAATGAAGATCTATTCCTATCCGTGGAAGAACCTCAAGTTTTCAATAAGCAAGGCAAGTGGACTTCTCCCCCTGCATACTCTGTTTGATCCCAAACAATACATTTAATAAAGTTTATTCTTGGATATATATGCATAATTTGATGGGTTACCTATTTAGATACCCCTAACCTTTCCAATCTTACTCCTTGTTTAACCTGGATTATGATCTCATAAGTAGCTATGATATTGCTACAACTTTAAATTTATGCAATCACTCCTGTTTATGATATTAATGTTCCAAATGGTAAGTTTACTTTATTGTTGCTAATCTGACGATTAAGCAAGATTATTGCATATTAATTGGAACATGGAGGGACCACCCGGGAAAACAGTGCTACCATGAGGGTGGTATGGAACGCCCTTGGCTAAATAACTAGGGAAGTCTTATGTTGGGTGTTGGTCATGGTCGACCGGAACGGGGGCATCTGGCAAGCGCTTATAGTTCTAGCTCAGGCAGATTGGATACGAGCATAGTTCTCAAAGCTTTACCCTGTAGTCTGGACTATAAGTTGGTTACGTAGGTGTACCTTATGCAGTTGACCATTTCCAGCATTTGCATAATGAGGACTCTAGGGAAAAGCCTCGTAGTGAGACCCTAGCCATTCACCTCGAAAGTGAATACAGGTCTAGCTAACCCGGGCTAGAAGGGAATCGCGACTCATGGGTAAAGATGCGCCACCTGTGTAGAGTGTAAAACTGATATATCAGCTGTGCTCACGGTTAAGAGCAGCCTGGACTCCTCACATGATAATTGAACTTGAAGATGGAAATAAATCGAGATCCGATGATCTGCCAATGGTTTGCTTAAGTGGTTTCACTGAAGTGTTTTTTATATACTCTTAATACCTTTGTTTAATGGGAATACTTGGGATTCACACTTATTAGTAAGACAGGTGTTGTTAATAAAATATTGACCAACTAAAATGCTTACTGCTCAACCTTAGCCTCACCTTGTTAAACTTGCATTAATTTTCCCCCACTTGCTCAGCCCCGACCATAAGTGAGCTCACCCTTGCTTAAATTTTGTTCAGAAGTTTGCAGATGAAGTTATGATGCTGAGCTCCATGGATGCTAGCCTAGTGATACCCCCGGTCATCTTCCTGTGGATGGATGTCCATGTTTCGCTGTACTTTGATGAATAAAGGTTAAGACTTTATGTCTGTTCGAAGTGTAATATCTTAATATAATCTTTATTTACGCTCTTGTGCATTGTTCTTTTGATATATTACACTTGTGACGTCAACATATGTGTGGAAATAGATCTTGGCACACATATGCTATGCACCCGGCTCTGCCCTTTTGGAAACGGGTGTGACAATCACCAATGCAATGTTGGTTGGGTTATCTGAAGATTTCAGCGATAGTGAAAGTTTTGATTTGGAAAGTGGAGACGAAGATGCCGAAGATCGGCCCTAGCGGCCGAGTCATACCATCTTCGGAAAGTCGTCCATCAAGCAAAGTCAGATTGATGTCATGAAAGGGAGATATTTCCGCGATATTTCCATTGTGAGGGCTGGAGGAGATAGCGCTGCCCCTGCGCCCGAAATAGACGAAGTTGTTGTCTACAGGAGCTTCATGAAGGCAGGGCTTCAGTTTCCGTTGAATAAATTTTTAGTTGAAGTTCTGAGGACTTTTGAGATTTACCTTCATCAGATTACCCCCGAAGCTATCATCTGGATGGGAATTTTTATTTGGGCCGTGAGGAGCCAGGGACTGGAGCCGAGTGCAAAATGCTTCTGCAATATTGCATGAGTTGTCCTATGAGACGAAGGCTATTGGCAAGGAGCACTATCACAATAATTTTGGTCGTTACGGCTTCGTGCCTTGCTCTGATGTGAGCTACCTAGTTCTGACGTTTCGGAAAAGGTGGCCAGGAGCCTGGATGGAAGAATGGTTTTATGTAAAGAACAACTTAATTGAAAGAGAAGATATAAAGGGTATCATCCAACGCCCTATTTGGTCTCACTTCGGCATCAGAAGGCTAGCCACTACTCTTGGAAATGAAATTGAAGCATGCGAGAGGGCTTTTAACAATGTATGCACTTTTATTGGAACAAGAGACCTGGTCCAAGAGCACATTGCTTATAGAGTGTGGCCTCTTGTGAGTGACTGGGAGATGCCGAAGGAGGCTGCTGCTGGGTCCAGTCATGGAGGCTTGGTTTATCTAAAATGCACCTTCAGATACAGAGATCAATTTGATTAGCCAAACGATGATTGGCTGAACTTTGTTGAGGCAACTAGTGATGAATTGCTTGGGGCCTACACAAGGGCCGAAGATGATGCCATGACATTAGCCTTTGGAGGACGAGGCAAGAAAAGATTAAACAGGGTTTTTGATGTAATTGGCTTTATATACCCAGACTACTGCTATCCCTCGCGAAAGTAGGGAAAGAAAAGAAAAGTTGCTGCTTCGGCCATCTCTGCCACACCGAAGGGAAAAAAGATAAAGGTTTTGATACATCGACCAAGGTACATTGAAATGGCAAGGGTGCCAAAGCTTGCCAAGGGGACCTCTTCTGTCGCTGAGTGGGAATACCCTTCTCCTGCTGGTGCCAAGGGAGAATCGGCTGAAGTGCCGAAAGCAATGGGACAGGAGAAAGCCGAGTCGACCGAAGCGCTAAAGCGCCCTACTGAAGCCAAGGAGAAAACGGTCAAAGAACCAGAACTAGAGGAATCGGCAGGGCTGCCAAAAATCCTGAGCCCGCCACCAGAGCCGGAGTTGTCGAAGGTATCCAAAGCTCCTGCAATAACTCCCAAGAGGAGGAGGATGGCTAGCGTGCTGGACACTGTCTTGGAGTCGACAAGGGCACCAACTCCTGCCTCTATAAAGGAGGCCGCTGAAGCTGGTACAACTTGTGCTGAAGTCGAAGCTGGGACCTCAGTGCCAATCGAAACAAGGCATGTTGAAACTATTGAACAGGATATCGAACAAGGACCTTCGGATGCCACTCTGATCTTGGAAAAATAAGACGCCTCCAGAAAGGTTAAATCTCCTACTCCCAAAGCGTTTACTGAGGAGCCAGACTTAATCATATGACACACTTCGGGTAAACAGTTGTCAGAAGAGCAGATTGCCGAAGCTAAGCACTATGCCAGGAAATTAAAGTACCCAAAAGGATCCTTGGTGTATAATGTCACTGATGAAGATGACTTTCTGTACTGCCTTCCGGACAACAAGGAAATATCTGTTTGTCGGGAGATGGCAAGGAACATAGGGTTTCCGAAGCTCGAGGTTGGCCTCTCTGTAATGTCAAAGGATGACCTTGCAGACAGCCTCGCTTACAACAGTCTTAAGGTAAAATTTTCCAACTTATAAACAGATTACTTTTTACATCCTTTTGATTGTGCCAATCCCACCTTTTTTAGGGCTTAATCTTGAGCAATGCTTTAAGGGCACAAAAGAATGCTGAAGACGAAAGCTGCCAAATAGCCCTTGGGAACCTTCGGACATAGGTTATTAAACTGAGGAATGAAGCCCTGTAAAAGGATAAAATTCTTCTTTCCTTGGTAGACACAGTAAAGGCCGGCGAAGCCAAACTTACTGCACAGTCCGAAGCTCATAAGGCCGAAGTTGAAGACCTAAAGAAAAAGCTTGCCGAAAAGAATGAGGATTTCAAAGTGGCGAAAGCCAAACAAGAAATAAACGAATGGACTAGCTCAAGATTACAAAAGAATGTGGATGAGCTTTGCGAATCAAAGAAGAGATATTATGAGAAATCCTTGGTTTGTGCTAAAAAATTGAAAGATAGTTTTGCAAAGGTGGGTGCATACTCATCGGAGCAAAAATTTATTAGAGGCGATCCCGAGGGAATTATTGAATGGATCAGCGAAGAAGCTGAAGCTTTTGAAGAGATTCTTAGCGACCGTGGGGATTTTTGCGCCTTCGCCGGTGCCTGAGGGGTTGCAGCAATTTTAGAGAAAACTGGTTGTGAAGATGTTAAAGATGCAACCCAAACAGAGACCTTCTTCTCCGTAGACAACACGAAGGATCCTTCGACTGAAGCTACTATAACGGGCGCGAAATTCTATTCCAACGTTTGGATGAAGGGCGACGGGGAGATGGCCGACGAAGCTATAAAGAAAAATGAAAAAGAATCTCATGATGCCCGAGAAGAAGCCAAGCGAGCCGAAGAGGCTGCTGAGCACGCAAGGTGTATAGGTATTTTTATTGAATCTAAGCTTCGGTATTTTTTCTGGCTTCGGATTAACAACTCGTTACTTTACTGCAACTGAACTTTCACCGCCACCCGAGCCATATGATCCCGAGGCCGATCTAGCCATGAAAGCGGCACTAGAAACAATAAGAATTGCCGAAGAAGCTGTTGATGAAGCTATCAACAAACTTCTGAACAAAGCTGCCGAGAAGATCTTAAAAGAAGACTAAATTTTTGTGTACTTAAGAAATATAGTATTTGGGAAATGTAATATTCGTACATGAGTTAAACATTGTATATATATATGTGTATATTAATGTAATATATTTCTTTGCGATGTATGAAATTTGCGTACATACCATTTTTGAGCCTTCGGCGAAAAACACCTTCCCTTCTTTTCATGCTTCATAAAGAAAGAGCCCTTCTATAGCACAACTGTTGTATAATATTGTTGTCGACGAAAATTTTCTTGGCATGTAAGGTTATAATTGCCAAAGGTGTACATTTGAGCTCCAGCACACTTTTCATTCATTGCATATTTTGAAAGAAGAAACTTTCTTTCTGCACAATTTTGCTGCTGATGCGACATGATGTATGATGTAATGCTTATGCGAAATGATGTGATGATGTGATACAACATGATGTTTATGCCAAAGACACATACCCACATGAAAACACACCTATACTCTGCATCCCCTTAGGAACATCTTTTGAGTCTCTTCACCTTCTATTTCAGTGGTATTTAAGCTTTGCATTCCGTTAGGAACGACTTTTGAGCTTCTTCACCTTTTATTTTGGTGGCATATTGGCTCTGCATTCCCTTGGGAACGACTTTTGAGCTTCGGAACTTACTCTGCGCTCCATTAGGAACGACTTTTGTAGCTTTGGAACTTACTCTGCGCTCCATTAGGAATGACTTTTGTAGCTTTGGAACTTACTCTGCTCCATTAGGAACGACTTTTGTAGCTTCAGAAGCGTTATTGAGGGGTGGCATTCTCCACTTGATAGTGTGATCACAATATTATTACATCAAATTGGAGATTAAACCTCTGTGAATTGTTTTCATGCGAGAGAATAAAATGACAAACAAAACGAAAATACATCAGGTTAGGATATCCTTTAGTAAGTGTGCTTCGACTCGGGTACAGTGTTGTTGACTGTGCGAGCTTCAGACTCCTCCTGAAAATCACGCTGTTGTTGAGCGTGGTGATGCCCTTCTGGCTGCTGACTGCGGACCAGAGTAGGTGCTAGCGGTGGTGGCGGTGGCAACTGGGCCCAAGAAGCTTGAGAATGGCTTGCCGATGCGGCGGAGGTCGTAGGCTGTTGATTGCCTACATACTCTGGGACATACGGAGAGTAACATGAAGCAGTGTGTAGAACCTGCTTCAGCTGATTCTAACGTGCTTCGGCTTTGACAATCTCTTTCTGCTTTTGGATCGTAACTTGGCACGTTCTTGTGGTATGCCCTTTGTCTTCGCCGCAGAACAAACAAAACAGTTTTCTGGGCTGATCTCCATATCTTCCTCTAAAGCTTCTGCCCCCTCTGCCTCTTGGAGTGGGTGGCCTGAAGGAACTTTGTTGTGCCCCTTATGATTGGGAGTTGTGCTGTTGCCTTTGGGTTTGGTTTCCCCTATCATCACTTGAGCTGGTATTATGGATTGACCGTACATGCCTAGGGTGGAATCTCCCTCTGAAGCCCCTAGCCATTTCAGAGTATCTGTAGGTTTCTTCCCTTCTTTGCCGAAAGTCATTGTCGGCTCTGATGTACTCGTCCATTTTCTGGAGAAGCTTCTCTAGGATTTGTGGTGGCTTCCTTGCAAAGTATTGCTCTAGGGGTCCTGGCTGAAGTCCCTTGATCATGGCCTCAATGACGATTTCATTGGGCACTGTAGGTGCTTGAGCTCTCAGCCTTAAAAACCATCGGACATACGCCTGCAAGTACTCCTTCTGGTCCTTTGTACACTGAAAGAGAGCTTGAGCAGTGACTGGCTATGTTTGAAAACCCTGAAAGCTGGTCACTAATAAGTCCTTTAGCTTCTGCCATAACGTAATTGTCCCTAGCTGAAGAGAGGAGTACCAAGTTTGAGTTACACTTTTGACTGTCATGACGAAGGACTTCGCCATGACTGCGGTATTGCCCCCATATGAGGATATGGTTGCTTCATAGCTCATCAGGAATTGCTTGGGGTCTGAGTGCCCGTCATACATGGGGAGATGAGGTGGCTTGTATGACGGTGGCCACGGGGTAGCTTGCAGTTCTGCTGCCAAGGGAGAAGCATCGTCAAAAGCAAAATTGCCCTGATGAAAGTCACCGTACCATTCATCATCATTGAATGAACTTTCTTGGCGAAGCTCCCTGTGTTGGGGCTTTCGGTCTTGGTCATCCTGAGTGAGGTGACGCATTTCTTCGGCGGCTTCATCGATCTTCTTCTGGAGATCGGCGAGCCGAAGCATCTTTTCCCTCTTCTTTTGCACCTATTGATGGATAGCTTCTAGATCCCTGATCTCTTGATCCAGTTCCTCCTCCTAAGGTGTTGGGCTGGTAGCCTTCCTTTTCTGGCTCCTAGCTTTGAGTAGCATCTCTTGATTAGTGTCTAGTGGATGCAGGGCAGCCCCTGGCACCATTGTCTTCTTCGGCGGCATTGCAAAAGTTGATGCTTGCCGAAGATGGTCGAATGAGTTTACCGGAGGTGGGCGCCAATGTTGGTCGTTGTTCTCAAATTCTATACATCAAGAACAAAGCAACAAGATTGTTAACGATTAGATAACTTCGTCTTTCGAAGCATTATCTCCCTTAGAGTATAATGATCTTCAGACGAAGGTCGTGAAGGACATACCTTCATCATTTTAGTAGACGAGTATAAATAAAGACATATAAAACACAAAAGAATATAAATAATCATTACCATTCAACAGATTATTTATATTCTTATTTTATTCACATGGATAAACATCAATGATATTTGTATTACATCAATACCTTCGTCTTGATAGAAGGTGAACATGTGAGTGGCGCGAGAGCAATTGCAGTCCAGTGTGAATAGTACGGTGTTATTGTTCATCTATTTATAGGCGCGGGACGCAGCTCGGACAAAATTACATTCATGTCCCTGACATTTACTGTTAATCATAAGGCAAGCTATCAAGGACTAAGTAGTCTTTTCTCCTTTAAGTCGACTCCATCTTTTACCATCGTCATTATGCCAAGCCGAAGCTCTTTCAGCCACAGCTTCGACGTCTGTTCATCCTGCCTTCAAGTCGTACCTTCATATCGTGCATACCTTCATCTCAAAGCCGAAACCTCCTGTAACAGTCTATGTTATACTGAAAAAACATATTAGTCACGTTTTTTAGGACCTTCGGAAGACGAAGGCCCCCAACAGGGGTATTTGGAGACTTGGCAAAATTGGGATGTATATCATGGGATGCATCATATTGGATCAAGTCTATTGCCAAGTGGGTTAGTGAATACTTTGGACCCAAATTCCCCACCCATGACTAAGGTAACTAGATTTATTGTATCTCTTGTTTTAGATATGCGTATCTATTCTCATGTATCTAGCTTTACCTTACATGCCTAGTTTTACATGTGATACTTACTTTTGATATCAACAACATGCATACTAGGACAATCATATGGTAGGAATGCTCACTTTCAATTCATATTCTTGAGCAAGCCTACATGGTTTAAAATACTTAGTTAAGCACAACACATAGCTTATTCAACATTCCTAAGGAAATGATACATCAATTGGTATTTTCATTTGACATATACTACAATTAATATACTACAAGTGGTATAGTACTTCAATTGGTATCATTTAACTCATATGTGCCAAAGCTCGGATTATAGATAATTTGCTCCTCTTCATATCAAAATCACAGTGCATGTCTCCTATAAGTATTCAAAACTTGTATGCACACCTTCAGGGGAGGTTACTCTATAATCTAAGTCTTTGAGACTAATACCTTTTTTCAAGTCTAGTATGTGTAGTAGTCTCATTGAAGGAAAATGGAGTCCCCGGAGAAAGACAATAAGCTTCCATTGCAAATCTAAAAGTAGTTTCATGTCTCACATGACTACATTTGGTATCTTTTACATGTCTTCTCTAGTTTTTTATTAGACTACACTTCATATCTTATACTTCCCATGTTGTTATAAATGCATATGTTGTCAAAATATATCTGTTACCTAAGCATAGGGGAGTTAGTCTAATCAAACCATATCTTGTTCCTCTATTTTCTCACATGCTTTTTCCTAAGTAGAAGATCTCTGTCAGAGGAAGTATTTCTTTGTCTCTAAGGGGGAAGAAGTTTCTTTCAAAAGGAGAAGACACATTTAGGGGGAGTAATCTCTTAAATGCTTAAATTGATAAATCTTTTAAGAGGTCAAGTCTTATTCGCTTCCTATATGCTTTTAATGTATTCTTTTTTGGTGGTTGATGCTAAAGGGGGAGAAGTGTTAGGGACCAAAGCAATGAAAATTGTATCAAATAACAAACACCACCAAATTAAAAATTTTAAATCTTTGATCCATCAAGTGGTTTTGGTTCTTTGGTCTAAAATAGGAGTAAGTGAATTATGGAGTTAGGGGGAGGCTTAAGTCCATAATACCACTTTGTGGGGACTCTCATGCATCCTAGCAAGTAGATTGAATATTTTTATTCAAATGTTTGTTATATTTGCTTTCTTTGGTTGTGTTGTCATCAATCACCAAAAAGGAGAGATTGTAAGGAAAATGGACCCCGAGCCATTTGGCTGAAAAGGTTTTGGTGTTTGATGATCAACATAACCTGTGGAATAATGTGTTTGCTAGTGTTTATAATTGTAGTTCACAGGATGCCAAAGCGACCTAGACTAAGGCATTTAGGAAAGTAACACCTCAAGAGAAGACATTATGAAGATCACAAGTGAAGATCAACAAGTATCAAGCAAAGTCCAAGAAACGAAGAAATGTGTTGCCACTGGCGGACTGTCCGATCGAGGACACCAGACTAACCGGTGCCAGACGTCAGACTGTCCGGTGCATCAGGGAACAATAGCCCAACGGCTAGTTCCTGGTGGCACTGTGGAGGAGCGCTCGGACTGTCTAGTGCAAAGGCTGGCAGCGCCAATGGTCGACTGACAGATCCAACGACTAGTGGCGCACTAGACAGGGCACATGACTGTCCGGTGCAAAGGCTGACAGCGCCAATGGTCGACTGACAGATCCAACGACTAGTGGTGCACCGGACAGGGCACCGAACTGTCCGGTGCCCACCACCAGACTATTCGGTGTGCCGCAGTGTCACACCCGGTTTTAGAAGGTAAACCGAATGCGAACCATGTACGTGCCAGGATCAGAAACTCACATAAACAACGATTACATAGATGGACATCATCGCACTGTAGGAAACGTGTGACACCTAAGAGGGGGGGTGAATTAGGACTTCTAAAACTTTCACTAACTAGGCCACAAATAATTCCCTACAGCAAAACCTATGCAAATAATCAAACTAGAATGTGCAAACTAGGTTTTGTCTAACTGTTGCTATCTCTACCGCAATAGCTAAGTTTCAATCTACACTATATAAGTATGAATACAAGATTGAAACTTAAATGCTTATTATAAATGCGGAAACTTAAAAAGCAAGATAGAGATGCAAACTCTCATGGATGATGCCGGTATTTTTATCTAGGTATCTGGAACCACACAAGGTCCTGACTAATCCTCGTTGGTTCCCCTACACAAAGGGAAGCCCACGCGAGGGCCAAGCACCTCGGTCGAGTAACTCCGTAGAGAGCCGTGGGCCTTCTCCACGTGCAAGTGGTGCTCCGCTTCTGGCTCATCTCGAACGCTCCCCGCCGTCTCCACTATTGAGCTTCCGGCTAAAAACATCGTGGGCCTCGTTCCCTCCGGTACACGGTGGCGGCTGTGACACAAACGCGGTTGTCACGGTCTCGCAGGACTCTCGCCCCACTCGGTACAATTACTATGGATCACGCAAGAGCCGAGGGGTAAGTGGTTTATCTAAACTCACTCAACTAACTAGGATTCACAAAGAGCAAGCGCTAGAGCGGTCTAACTAACCTAAGCACTTCGCAAAGCACCTACGCTAATCACCGAGTGATTCTATTAAGCACTTGGGTGTAAGAGCACTTGGGAATGTCTACTATATGTCTTGGTATGTCTCTTGGGCTCCCACACATGGAAATGGCCGGTTGGGGGTGTATTTATAGCCCCCAACACAAAACTAGCCGTTGGAGGAAAGCAGCTGCTTTCTGTGGTGCACCGGATAGTCCGATGGGCTCACCGGACAGTCCGGTGCCATGTCCGGTGGGGTCACCGGACAGTCGTTGCGCCTAGCCGTTGGGTCTGTCAGCGCAGGTGACCGTTGGCGCGTAGGCTTTTTGCACCAAACAGTACGGACTTCACACCGGACAATCCAGTGGTCTTCCCTCCACGGTGCCACCTAGAACTAGTCGTTAGGGCTACTATTCCCGGTGCACCGTACAGTCCGGTGCTCCTGTCCAGACAGTCCAACTGTGGCAACACTTCTTATTTTCTTGGACTTTACTTGATCTTCATAATGTCTTCTTTTGAGGTGTTGCTTTCCTCAATGCCTTGGTCCAAGTAACTTAAGCATCCTGTGAACTACAAACATAGACACTAGCAAACATATTAGTTCACAGGTTATGTTGATCATCAAACACCAAAATCTATTAGGCCAAATGGCCCGGGGTCCATTTTCCTTACAATCTCCCCCTTTTTGGTGATTGATGACAACACAACCGAAGCAAGCAATATTTATAAATATTTGATTGAAAATATGCAATCTACATGCTACGATGCATGATTGTCCCCACAATGTGATATTATGGACTTAAGCTTCCTCCTAACTCCATAATTCACTTACTTCCTCTTTTAGACCAAAGAACCAAAACCACTTGAAGAATTAAAATTTTTAAATTGGTGGTGTTTGGTGTTTGATACAAATTTCATTGCTTTGGTCCCTAAACTTCTCCCCCTTTGGCATCAACCACCGAAAAGGAAGACATTAAAAACATGTAGGAAGCAAATAAGGACTTGCCCTCATAAAAGATTATTGCCAATTGAAGAACTTGACATTATAACTCCCCCTGAATGAGTGTTCTCTTTTAGAAAGAAATTTATCCCCCATTAGAGACGAAGAGTTGCTCCCCTGACAAAGATTTCTACTTAGGAAAAAGCATGTGAGAAATGGAGGTGCAAGACATGATTTGAATAGACTAACTTTCCTTATGCATAGGTAACAAAATATGAGTCAACAATATATGCATTTGGGCAACATGGGAAGTATAAGATATGAGATATAGTCTAATCAAATATTGGAGAAGACATGTAAATGATACTGAATGTAGTCCCAAAGATACCAATTGAAAGTCAATGGTGAACCAATTGAAGACCAGTGGCAGGCTTGTGAGACATGAGAATTCTTGTAGATTTTGCAGTGGAAGCTTGTTGTCTTTCTCCGTGGACTTCATTTTCCTTACAATGAGACTTCTACATGAAATAGACTTGAAAACAATATTAGTCTCAAAGTCTTAGATTATAGAGTAACCTCCCCCTTAAAGCGTGCATGCAAGTTTTGAATACTTGTAGAGGATATGCACTCTGATTTGATATCAAGAGGGGCAGATTATCCATAATCTGAGCTTTGGCACATATAAGTTAAATGATACCAATTGTAGGATATAAGCTTTTGAAGCATTAGTGTCATTTACTTGGGGATGTTGAATAAGCTATGTGCATGCTTAATTAAACAATTTTAAATCATGTAGGTTTGTTCAAGAATATGAAATGAGAACAAGCAATCCTACCATGTGATTTACCTAGTATACATGCATTGTTAATTTAAAGTAAGTACAATATGAAATTCTAGGCATGAAAGGTAGAACTAGATACAAGAAGATAGATACACATATCTAAAAATAAGGAATACAATAAATCTAGTTACCTTAGTCATGGGTGGGGAAATTTGGGTCCAAAATATTCACTAACCCACTTGGCAATAAACTTGATCCAATATGATGTATCCCATGATATACATCTTAACTTTGCCAAGTCTCCAAATTTCTTATAGTCCTTCGGACTACTCACTTCCCTTTCGGGATCCAAACCTTCTTGGTGCTTTTCATGGTTGAAATTATTTCCTTTGGCACCTAGATGTGTTTGGCCCCCTTTCCTTTGTTAGCTTGCTTGTTGGCCTGATTGCTATCACCTTTCCATTCTTTTTCTTCTTGATCAAATATGGTGTAGCAGCCTTTTTGTCCACCTTGTTGATGTAGGTGTTGGAGATTTTGCTTGATGGCTTTTTGCATTTGCTTATCCCCAGTCATTGCCATGCATTGGAAAAACCTATGGCCTTACTTGTGGCATAACCTACAAATCACAGTTTCGCCCTCCACAGGCTTGTTCACTCCTGCAGTGGTGTTATCCTGTGGAGGTTGGATTTGTTTGGCTTTGCCTTTCTTGTTGTACAAAGCCTTGCCAATGCAAGGCGTGCCACTTCTTGCCTTAATTGCTCATTTTCCTTTGCAACCTCATTCGAACATGTTTCTACAACAATATCCTTAACAAGAACTTGGTTGCAGGGGTTAGAATTATCAATTAAATCAAAGCAAGAAGTAGAAACATATTTCTTAATAATTTCAGGAATTTCAACTAAAGATGCCCCTGGGGTGCTACAAATGTTTTCTAGCTTAGTAGTTAGCTCATTGTTGTGTATGCTAAGAATTTCCATTTTCAATAGCTTCTTGAGAGCTAGCTAACTTAGCCTTAAGTTTTTCATTCTTTTTAATAAGGCCATCGTCGGTAGTTGTGGATGTAGCAGTAGACTTTAATTGCACAATTTTAGTTGATAGCTCACTATTCAAATTTGCAAAAGCTTCAAATTTTTCTAGCAAACTTTTATAGTCATTTTGGGAGCTAATCAACTTATTTTTCAAAGATTTAAGTTGAGCCTTTTGTTTAGCGCATACATCTTGAAAAAATTTAACGGCTTCCGCAAGCTCATCTACGGAGGGCTTTCCCTCACCTTCATCATCACTAGAGGATGGAATACTCATTTTACCTCTTGCCATAAGGCACTTGCGTGATGACCGTGATGAGCGTGATGAGGATCGATGGCTGCGCGTCCTTGGAGGTTCATCTTCGCTTGAAGAATTGTCCCAAGTTTTGACACTTGTTAGCGCCTTGCCTTTGCTCCTCTCTTTTTTGGGTTCGACCATAGTTGGACAGCTGTCCCTGAAGTGGCCCTTTTCCCCGCATGCGAAGCATCCTCTCTTTCTTTGCTTTTTCCTGTCAATGTTAAAGAGAAGATCTTCTACTTGCAGGGGCACACCCATTAGATTAATCTTGTGGATCATCCTCATTACCTTTCTGATGCGTCGCATTGTTTCTTCGTACTCGGATGATGATGTTGATGGTTGATTATCTTCTTCATCATCATTTTCTTCTTCTTCCTCTTCTTCACTTGAAGAACTTGGAGTGGGAGCCTTCCTTTTTACCCTTCCTTTCTTCACATGCAAAAGCATATGGCCTTGAGGAAGTTGGCTCCTCTCCCCGACACATTTTTCGCGACATCTCAAAGGCCGCAATTTTCCCAATCACAGTGGTCGGGGTCATTGTACTCAAGTCCTCCATGTTGTGAAGGATGGTGATGATGCTCCCATATCTTTGTTGTGGTAGGAGGGAGATAATCTTCCTTACAATGTCCGCATCACCTAGCTTATTAATGTCAATAGAATTAAGCTCATTGATGATTAGATTTAAACGAGAATACATATCTCTAACAAGCTCATTTTGTTTCATAGCAAAAGAATTAATCATTTAAGACTAGGCAATGTTTTTGCTCACGGATATTTGATGTGCCGTCATGGAGCTCATGCCATTTTAGCCAAATCTCATTAGCAGTTTTCAATGTAAATACTTGATTAAAAATATCCGTGCTAAGAGATTCATACAAGTAATTTTTGGCTCTAGCATTTAAATGAATTTTTTTCCTCACTCGTGGTCGGTTTCTTGGGATTCTTGGGAGGTTTCATCCCGTCACGAGTGACTCTCCAAACACCTAGATCAACAACCTCTAGGTAACAAGCCATTCTAGCACTATAATATGGGAAGTTAGTGTCGTCTAAGTGTGGTGGCCTATGGGTATCCATCCCTTCCTCTAAAAAGCGTCGGATCTTTTAGCGATGAAGCTAAAGCATTTCAAATGAGCCAAACCAGGCTCTGATACCACTTGTAGGAAACGGGTGACACCTAAGAGGGTGTGAATTAGGACTTCTAAAACTTTCACTAAACTAGGCCACAAATAATTCCCTAGAGCAAAACCTATGCAAATAATCAAACTAGAATGTGCAAACTAGGTTTTGTCTAAGTGTTGCTATCTCTACCGCAATTGCTATGTTTCAATCTACACTATATAAGTATGAATACAAGATAGAAACTTAAATGCTTAATATAAATGTGGAAACTTAAAGAGCAAGATAGAGATGCAAACTTTCATGGATGACGCCGGTATTTTTACCGAGGTATTTGGAACCACGCAAGGTCCCGACTAATCCTCGTTGGTGCCCCTACGCAAAGGGAAGCCCATGCGAGGGCCAAGCACCTCGGTCGAGTAACTCCGTAGAGACCCGCAGGCCTTCTCCACGCGCAAATGGTGCTCCACTTCTGGCTCCTCTTGGACGCTCCCTGTTGTCTCCACTATCGAGCTTCCAGCTGAAAACGCTGCGGGCCTCGTTCCCTCCGGTACACGGTGGCGGCCGTGAAACAAACGTGGTTGTCACGGTCTCGCAAGACTCTCGCCCCACTCGGTACAATTACTATGGCTCGCGCAAGAGCGGAGGGATAGGTGGTTTATATAAACTCACTCAACTAACTAGGATTCACCTAGAGCAAGCGCTAGAGCAGTCTAACTAACCTAAACATTTTACAAAGCACCTACGCTAATCACCGAGTGATTCTATTAAGCACTTGAGTGTAAGAGCACTTGGGAATGTCTACTATATGCCTTGGTATGTCTCTTAGGCCCCCACACTTGGAAATGGCCGGTTGGGGGTGTATTTATAGCCCCCAACACAAAACTTGCCATTGGAGAAAAGTTGCTGCTTTCTGTGGTGCACCGGACAGTCCGGTTTGGTCACCGGACAGTCCAGTGCCCCTGTCCGGTGCGCCTAGCCATTGGGTCTGTCAGCGCAGGTGACCGTTGGCGCGCTGGCTTTTTGCACCGGACAGTCTGATGGTCTTCCCTCCATGGTGCCACCTGGAACTAGCCGTCAGGGCTACTATTCATGGTGCACCGGACAGTCCGGTGCTCCTATCCGGACAGTCCGACTGTGGCAACACTTCTTCTTTTCTTGGACTTTACTTGATCTTCATAATGTCTTCTTTTGAGGTGTTGCTTTCCTCAATGCCTTGGTCCAAGTAACTTAAGCATCCTGTGAACTACAAATATATACACTAGCAAACATATTATTTCACAGGTTATGTTGATCATCAAACACCAAAAACTATTAGGCAAAATGGACCAGGTCCATTTTCCTTACACACACATTGCTCAAAATAAATAGTGGCAAAGGTACTTTATTACATCAAGATGTCCAAGACATTCATAGAGTCATTAACATAACATAGTAATTATCATGATCAAAGTGCGGAATACGAAACGTAGAGATATGGCCTTCACAGGCAGCTGACTGGGGGTTTGCCACTAACACAACTAGAACTCATCGTAGTCCTGGAACTCCTCAAAGTCCCTCATGTTGCCTGCATATCCTCCTCAGCACTGATTGCATTAGGGACAACCTGGGGTGGGGTGGTTTTTAAAGCAAGGGTGAGTACACATCAACGTACTCAGCAAATGTATCGTTTGGCTAAAGTGGACTAGCTATATGTGGAGTTAAGGTTAAAGTAGTTGCTTTTAGTTGGTCAGGTATTTATTGCTAGTAGTAAGCCAAGTTTTAGTAATAAACCTAGTTATTACCCAAAAGTACTCCCTCCAAGAGGAAATAACAGAGATCATAATCATAATCATCACCATAGAGTATCCAAAGTTATTCTAATCAAAGAGGATCCCAAGGTTGCTCTTAATCGTGGGCACAACTGATATACTAGTTTCTAACACTCTACAGAGGTTGCACACTTTACCCACGAGTCGTGATCCCTATTTGCCTCGGGTCGATCAAACCCTCAAACACTACCAAGGTGAGTAGGCAAGGTTTCACTACGTAGCCTTTACAAAGATTCCCCTGGTGTATAGCTGCTCATTAGGTTTTGCCAGTCGTACAAACACAATACACCTCCCTAAGGTGGGTGACTAACAAAACCAAATCGAATGAACCTTAGCACCCACCCTTAGCAGAGCGGGCACTATGCACTGGCCCCCATTGATGGCCCTCTAGCAAAGCCAACTACACCGCTAGGTTCATCTAATTATTCAACTAAGGGCGTTCCGTTCCACCCTCATGGTTGTACTGTTATCCTGGGTGGTCACTCAACAAACAGGTCCTTATGGTGAGGTACTCAGGAAAATAGCCTGAGTCCCCTAAAGTGCCATAAGAACATCATCATAATCATAGTAACAACATCGTATCATCAATATTCGCATCATGTTCGTTGATTAAAGTGGAACAATAGCATGAAGCTAACCATAATAACCCAAAAGGTAAACTAGGACAAGATAAATATAGACTAGTCAATCCTTAGGTTTCAATTAAGTAATGTAGGACAGTGAATTATAAAGTAAGTAGGACATAATAGGTCAGAGGACACTTGCCTTCACCAGGTTGCTGCTCAGGAAGGCCTTCGACAACGCACTCAGGAACCACGGGCTGCTCATTGTCTACGCAAAGCGATCATGCATTCAACACATTTGGATAATGACAAAGAAACAATACACCAAACATGTACAATCCAGTGAACACTAATTCAAAAGAAAGTAACAAACGCAAAAGCAAAGTCTAGGATCTAGGGTGGACTAATCCACCTATAGGTTTGTGGTTCTCTAAGTATAACCTAATTTCATTTATCTTAACGAGACAAAAGAATTATACCAGGGATAAGTTCTTACTTTTACATGTTATTAATCTCACAAAGTTAAACATCTAGTTACTGTTGGGGCGAAGGCGAAGACGCCACCCTTCGCTCGATGCCTTCGCCGTCCTCGCTGCACCAACGGAGACAAGACGACAGGCAGACTCACCCTTCGCCCCACACGTCATCGGACGAAGACCTGTGACGAGGTCGACTCATCTTGCGACCTCGCCCAACATGGAGGCCCACGTGTGATCCGGCCCATTGTAACAGGCCCTGCGTGGCCGCTACGCATTACGAGCCTAATTTGTAAAGGTCTCCCTGTAATTACGGTCTGTAACCCCGCTTTATGGGAATATTCCGGGGATAACCTAGGTGTCTGAGGGCACATGCGTCCTTAACACCGGACGTTGGGCACTCAGATACCTATAAATACCCCCGCACAGTGCCCTTGAGAGGCTAGATTAACAGAGCTATTGCCATCTCGAGCAAAAACCCTGTTCACGTTGCTACACTCCCCCGTTGGATCAGCTTGCACCGGAGAGCAAGTTCCAACATTTGGCGCCCACCGTTCGTGCTACGAAAAAACCACCCGCGATGGCACCCATGAAAGCTAGCTCGAAGGATGACGAGGCTGCGAAGGCAGCACTATTGGTCGCAAAAAAGGGCAAGGCCCTCACCCTCACCCACACCACCCACCAAGAGGCCACTGAAGACGACGCTCTCCGCACCTGTGGCTCTGAAGGACAGCCACAACCTCCCCCAGACTTCGCTCCACCGGAGGGCGCGGATATCACCGAGGACAACAAAGTCATCGGTGTCTCAGCGGAAGAACAGCTACAGCTGCGCACCCTGCGCATCAAGAACCGCAATCTCCAGAAGCAAAAAGAGATACTTGAGGCCAAGCGCCAACGTGTGTTTGCACAAGCCAAGGTGCGGCAAATGATACGAGACGAAGAGCAGAAGGCCCTGGAGCTCGAGCAAGAGATCGCGCTAATGCAGCGCGAAGGCCACTTCGGCCTGCAACACGGGCCACCCCTGCAACAGCACGCACAAGTCGAAGACCTGCACTTCCCCCAGCGCGACCACGCCATGCCACACGCTGTGGCATTCCAAGGTGTCAACTACCTCGACGAGCGAAGTCCCCTGGTGCCACACCTGCAAGTGACACCTTGGCCTGCCAACTTCCGGGCAGGGACCTATCCCAAGTACAACAGCAGCGCTGACCCAGCACAGTACATCATGAGTTATCAGGTCGCCGTTGCATCTTCCGGAGGAGACGACGCCACGATGGCCAAGTCCTTCATCATCGCCCTCGAAGGCCCAGCTCTCACCTGGTACTCTAGATTGCCCCCGTTGTCCATCGACTCCTGGAGAAGCCTCCGAGACAAATTCCTGCTCAACTTCCAAGGTTACCGCCCAGACACCGACGCCTTGGCTGAACTTTCACTCTGCAAGCAGCTGGAAAAAGAGACGCTGCGGGAGTATTACCACAAGTTTCTGACCCTCAAGTCACAGCTGCCTTCGGTCGATGACCAAATCGCCATCCACTATGCCATCAGTGGCCTTCGGGCCAGCATCCTTTACAGCCACTGCATCAGGGATCCGCCCTAGAACCTCCAGGAGTTGTATCAGCTATTTGAAAAATATGCCAGATCCGAAGAGCTCCACCAGCGCAAAGTCTAGTCTCAGAGGAAACCCAAAGACGCTCCACAGTCCAGCCGCACGTGGACAAGGACTTCGCAGCCAGACTCCGGTCGGGACGGCCGCAATCAGCAGCAGGTGCACAACATCGCCAACCAGCACCCCGCTGGCGGGGCCCCTCGCCGCCAGGAATATCCCCCCAGGGCCGCGGAAACGGAACTCGCGGTCGGGGCCGGGGACGTGCGCAGCCGCCGCGCCGATTTTACTGCCTATTCCACGGCGAAGACTGCGCCCACCAAACCAGAGACTGCCAGAGACAAAGGCCACCAGAGACAGGATGGCACGGGCGCAACCAGCCGACAACCCTAGAGTTGTCGCGCACACATACCAGCAACCCCCTCCGCCATACATCCACGCCCCCGCTCCGCATCCACCGCACCACGCATACCAACACCACCAGGAAGTACAAATCGTACCTCCCCCACCCCCACCTCCACACCAGCAACAACAAAACATCCACCACCCCACGCCCCAAAGCAAGAGGACTTCGCCGATCAGCCGTATCGCGGAGTCATTCATATGATCACTGGGGGGTCCAGCGCCGACTTCGACACGAAGCGGCAGAAGCGGGACCACTACTGCAGCATCAACCACGTCGCCATCACCGGTACGGTCGTGCAGACGAAGTGGTCCCATGTGCCGCTAACCTTCGACGCCCGAGACGTCGATCTGCGCAGCACCCCCCACATCGACGCCATGGTTATCAACTGCAGCGTGGCAGGCTGGGACCTGCACAAAGTCCTAGTCGACAACGGCAGTCAAGCAGACATCATTTTCCTCCATGCCTTCGACCGCATGGGCATAAGCCACAGCCTGCTCAAGCCTTCGGACAACCCACTGTATGGCTTCGGCAGCAAGGGCACATTTTCCGTCAGCAAAATAGAGTTGCCTCTCTCCTTCGGTGTAGCACCCAATGCCCGAAGTGAGCAAGTGACCTTCGATATCGTCGACATGGTGTATCCGTACAACGCCATTATCGGTCGGGGCTCCATCAACAAGTTTGAGGCAGCCATTCACGGACTTTACCTGTGCATGAAGATACCAGGTCCGCTAGGCGCCATCACGGTCTACGGCAACCAGCAGACCGCGCGAAACATAGAGCGGGACTTCGTCCCCAGGCAAAGAAACGTGCACTGCCTCACGGCCCAGCGCGAGGTCCCCGCGTCCAACAGCCCAACTGACAAAGAACACGACAAGGCACAGCTACAGAGTAATGACGGGACCAAGACTGTTCCACTCGACCAGGCCACGCCCAAACAGACGGTCACCATCAGCGAAGACCTCACTTCGCATGACGAGGAGAAACTCCTCTGCTGTTTGTCCAAGAACAAAGACGTCTTCGCCTGGTCTTCCCTCGACCTGGTCGGGGTCAGTCGCTCCATCATCAAGCACAGCTTGGGAATCGACCCTTCGGTGAGACCGAAAAAACAACGGCTCCGCAAAATGTCTGATGAGAAGACAGAAGCCGCCAAGGCCGAGGTGCATCGCCTCCTGGAGGCCAAATTTATCGAGCCAGTGGCCTACCCCACATGGCTCGCCAACGTTGTGATGGTGCAGAAAAAGAGCGGCAAATGGCGGATGTGCATCAATTTAACCGGCCTTAACAAGGCATGCCCAAAGGACAACTTCTCGTTGCCTCGGATCGACAAAATAGTCGATAGCGCGGCCGGGTGCGAAGTCATGTCACTCCTCGACTGCTTCTCCGGTTACCATCAAATATACATGAAGGAGGAGGACAAGGCCAGCACCAGCTTCATAACACCCTTCGGCACGTATTGCTTCATCAGAATGCCGGAGGGACTCAAGAACGCAGGGTCAACTTTCTCCCGGCTTACCAAAACGGTGCTCGAGGGGCAAGTCGACAGAAATATATTCACGTATGTGGACGACATCGTCGTCGCCAGCAGAAGCAAGGAGGATCATCTCGCCGACCTCGCCGAAACATTTGTGAACATGCGGGACGCACGACTTCGCCTAAACCCCGAAAAGTGTGTCTTCAGTGTTCGCCAGGGGAAAATATTGGGCTACCTGGTGTCACACCGCGGAATCGAGGCCAACCCAACCAAGATTCAGGCCATCATCAACATGACGCCCCCGCAGTCAGCCAGAGACGTCCAGCGCCTGACTGGCAGATTGGCTGCCCTCAACAGATTCATCTCCAAATCCGCAGAGCGAAGTCTCCCCTTCCTCAAAACTCTCCGCGGCGCAAAGGACTTCGCTTGGGGACCAGAGCAGGCGGCGGCCTTCGCCTCATTGAAACAGTACCTATCGGAATTGGCAGTTCTTACAAGCCCCGACTCTTCGCTACCCCTATTGCTTTATGTTGCGGCTTCGCCGCACGCGGTCAGCGCGGCACTAGTTCAGGAGCAGACAATAGAGGGCATGATCAGGCAATGTCCAGTTTATTACGTCTCCGAAGTGCTCACACCATCAAAATGTAATATGACGGAACTGGAAAAGATAGCCTACGCAGTTGTTATGGCTTCGCGCAAATTGCGCCACTATTTTGAAGCTTTCAAGGTCCGGGTCACCTCAGATAGGGGACTCGGCGAATTGTTCAGAAACCCGGAGGCATCGGTCAGGATTGCCAAATGGGCGGCCGAACTCTCCGGCTACCACATCACGTTCGAGCCCAGGACAGCCATCAAGTCACAAGTTCTGGCAGACTTCGTCGTCGACTGGACTGGGCCAATAACACAGTCGGACCCGTCAGCAGAGAAGTTTTGGACAATCCATTGCGACGGCGCATGGTGCCACGCGGGGGCAGGCGCTGCTGCAGTCATTACCTCACCCGCCGGGGTTAAGCACAGATACGCAGCACGCCTTAGCTTTGCTCTGGAATCTGACAGATGCACTAACAACATAGCAGAATATGAAGCTGTCATCCTCGGCCTCCGCAAGCTAAGGGCCCTTGGTGTCACCACCTGCATCATCAGAACAGACTCCAAGGTAGTCGACGGCCAAGTCGAGAAAGACTATGCAGCAAAGGACCCCGCGCTTATGCAATACCTCGCGGCTATCTGTAGCCTCGAGAGACAATTCAAGGGTTTCACCTTGCAGCATGTGGACCGGGCCAAAAATGAGGAGTCCGACGCATTGGCCAAGGCTGCCGCCAGAGGCGAGTCCCTGCCCTCCGACGAGTTCTACCATGTGATTGGCACGCCAGCCGTCCGCAGCCCCGAAGGGCTCCAAATAACCAATGACAGCGAGGGCCACCGCATAGTCAACCTTATTATGACCGAAGACTGACGGGCACCAATAACCCTGTTTCTACAGGGGTACTACCATCCAACCGACATCAACGAGGTCAAGCGCCTCAAACATCGAAGCCGGGACTTCGCGCTGATTGAAGGCTAGCTTTACAAGAAGGGGGTCAGTCAACCAATGCTTAAATGTGTCACCGAGACCGAAGGCGTCCAAATCCTGCGCGAAGTTCACAGCGGTACTTGCGGCTCTCATGCAGGGCCAAGGGCCCTGGCCGCAAAGGTGATCCGTCAAGGTTTCTACTGGCCCGCAATGATCTGTGCCGCAAATCGGGTCACAAGGTCCTGCGAAGCCTGCCAGAAGTTTTCTCCTCGATCAGGCAGCCCTTCGTAATTCACGAAACTAATCGCCCACACGTGGCCTCTCCAGCGCTGGGGCCTGGACATTGTCGGGCCCCTGCCCATGGCTCAAGGGAACCTCAAGTTCACCTTCGTCACTGTCGAGTATTTTACCAAATGGATCGAGGCGAGGGCTATATCCACAATAACATCAAAGGCTGCACAGAAATTCTTCTGGCAAAACATTGTTTGCCGCTTCGGAGTACCGTCCGAACTCACAGTTGACAACGGCAAGCAGTTTGACAGCCAAGACTTCAGGGATTTCCGTTTCTCCATTGGCACCAAGCTTGCCTTCGCCTCAGTATACCACCCGCAGTCCAACGGAGTTGTGGAACGCGCAAATGGCAAAATTTTCATAGCTGTCAAGAAGATGCTCCTCGACGAGAAAAAGGGCAAGTGGGTCGATTTGTTACCTGAAGCGGTCTGGGCGCTAAACACGACCGAGTGCAGGGCGACTGGGTTCACCCCTTTCCGCCTTCTATATGGATCGGAGGCCATGACCCCGCAAGAATAAAACATGGGTCTCCACGGACAGTCTCGTCAGCTGTCCCTGACGTGGACGAGCACACTTCGAAGGACCTCATCGATGGAGACCGTGTCTTCGCCCTACAGGCTCTAAATAAATACCAAGCCCAAACAAAAGCATGGCGTGACCACGCAGTCATCCCGAGGGAATTCATCGAAGGGGACCTCGTACTCGTCCGAACAGCTCGGACAGAGTCCAGGGGCAAGCTGGAGCCCATGTGGGAGGGCCCTTTCATCGTCAAGACGAAGGCTTCCCCCAGCGCATACAGGCTCGCAACGCCATCCGGCGAGGACTTGGAGCATTCCTAGAACATTGATAATCTCCGCAAATTTTTTGTTTGACTCATCAGGGCCAGCTCGCCCTTGTAATTCGCAAAAACAATTTTATTCTGGCCCGCACTCTTTTCCTCTCGGGGGGTGAGGTTTTTAACGAGGCGGAGTCATGTAATATACAAGTGAAAAATCCCCCGCAAAAATCTACGTCGAAAAAAGACCGCGTCGACGGTCTTCGACATTCGACCAATACAAAGTCATCGCGAGGTCCAGCGCTAGCCACCCTCGCGTGCGACACTCCGCGCAAAAGTCGCCTAAGGGTGCAGTCGGACTAGCACAACAAGTGTGAAAAATCGAAGTCTTTCTCAAAAAGAATATCCGTGCAAAAGTCGCCTAAGGGTGCAGCCGGACTAGCACAACAAGTGTGAAAAATCGAAGTCTTTCTCAAAAAGACTATCCGTGCAAAAGTTGCCTAAGGGTGCAGCCGGACTAGCACAACAAGTGCGAAAAATCGAAGTCTTTCTCAAAAAGACTATCCGTGCAAAAGTCGCCTAAGGGTGCAGCTGGACTAGCACAACAAGTGCGAAAAATCGAAGTCTTCCTCAAAAATACTATCCGTGCAAAAGTCGCCTAAGGGTGCAGCCGGTCTAAGCACAACATGTGCAAAAAATCGAAGTCTTCATCAAGAGACTACCCGTGCTAAACCCCACACCAAACTGTCCGCGCAAAGACCAACTACAGGCGTGCCGGACTGACATAATAAACACACTAGACCAAGTGCACAACGCCTTTATGAGCATAGCCGGACGCGCGAAGGCGCACAGCCTCATCATACAAGCTATAGTTACATATGTACAGCGAGGGCATCACACCTTACATCGGTTCAACCTTCGGAATGATTCCCATCTCCCTATAGTTAAATAGCATTATCCTAAGCTCCTCACCCTCAAAAAGACTTCGCAGCTCCCCCTCACCTACACTCGCAACGGCCGGCGAGGACAACAATTCTTGCTTGCCAGCCTGCCCACACGAAGCCGACCGCCGTCCTCCTCACTCACTCTACGCTTCGCAACCGCCCTTCGCCGCCTACGCCCAACACTCGGACCAGGCACAACTTCAGCATCCGCAGCACGCGGTGAAGCCTCCGCCGCTGCCACATCCAAGGCCGCAAAGTAATCCAAGTCCTCATCTGATGACTCTTCCGTCCACTCAACCGAACTCCCAGAGTCACCAAAATCAGAAAACTTAGAAGCAGACTCATCCAATTCATTCCCAGCATCCACGGTCGAAGCCGCCACAAAATTACCAGTAGCGGTTGCGTGCGCAGGCCCAAAATCTTGAACCTACGCAGCAACCAAGGTTCAGCAACATATACAAAATTCCCTAACTACCCACACCCACTAAGCCACCTGCGAAGACCCAGCCGTCGTGGGATCCTCCGCTGCCGGCTCCGTCGCCGTCTTCGGGGGATCCTCAGCCCTCGGCACAGCGGTTGGCGATGGGCCGCCAACAGACGCAGTGGCCGCAGGGGCAGCGAGGGAGCCTTCGACGGTTTCTGGGGGCGGCGCCGGGGCGACCTCGGCCCCGGCAGCCACCGGGTTCGACTCCGCCTCAGGCCGCGCGCTGTTCAAAGCTCCGAAGTCCTCCACTTTCTCGTCACGCGCCGCCTGAAACACAACACACCAATTCAGCAAGCCCACATATAACCCACATTCAACAACACTAAACAAAAGTCAAACATTACCTGACCCCTCGCCCGGTCGGACCGTTCCCTGACCACCTCCCGACCGTGGGGGCCCTACATCCGGTCAAAGAGGGCTCCCGCGGATTCCTTCACCACAGGGTCCTCAACCTTGTAAATCTCGCGCTCGAAATCCTCATCAGATCGGTCGAAGACCTCATAGTGACGGCACCCTTCGCGGGACAGCGCGTTCATCGCCCCTTCGCAAGTGACCAGGGAGGCAAAGGACATAAATCCCTCCACAATGATCGGGAGCGCCAGCAACTCCTCTTGCAGCCACTCGAGGCAACGAAGGCCTGACTCTCGGTCGGGCACTTCGAAGTCAGCGGTCCGCGCGCCCAGCTCGTGGTATGAGTCCATAAGCTGCTTGCGCGTCCGCTCAACTTCCGAGCGCGTAGAAGCCTCGGCCCTCTCGATGCGGGCCTGCAGAGCGTTGAACCGCTCCTCCCATTCCTCGGTGCGCTGGCTGGCGAGGCTACCCTCCACCCGCGCGAAATTGGCCTCCGCCTGCGCAGACTGCGCCTTGGCGAGGGCCTGATTAGCCTCCCTCCTCTCCTCCGCCAGCTGGCGCCGGAGCTCAGTCCTCTCGCCCTCCAGCACAGCCACCTTCTCCGCCAGTTTGCGGCACTTGCTATCAGCGGCCGACTTTTCCCGGACGGCGTCAGCATGCTGCGCCCGAAGTCTCTCGACTTCGGCAGACACAACTGCCGTCAGGGCCCCCGACGCCACGCGGTCAGCGAAGTCAGCCGCCTAAAAGACACAAATAAGACCACAATCCCAACGAAACAGGTAAAAACCGAAGTCTAGCTCAACTTACCTGACTTAGTCGTTGCGACGCCTCCTTCAGCCGGCGGGACACGGCGCCCGCCTCATCCTTGATGGCAGTGAGCGCCGGAACCTCACCGCCAGCGCTGAGAGCGCTACCCTTCGCCCCAGGCACCGCGGCAGACACCGCGGGCGCCACCGCAGGCAGAACAACAACAAGTTGCCCCTCGCCCGATCCTGCAACGTCTCAATAGTCAAAAAAAAACTCTCGGGCTAACGACTTACCAACGAGATAATCGTCCATGCTAATATCGGTGGCAAAGTCGGCAACGCGCCTCGCCGGCGAAGGTAATTCTCGGGCCTTCGCGGCTCCGGCCGAGGCGGACTTGGTTCCGCTGGCTCCGGCTGCCTTCACGACCTCCGGCACCTTGCTGGACCCAGGGGTGGCCAACTTCGCCGCCAGCATCGACTGGCTACCGCCGGGGGCGGCAGACTTTGCAGTCCCCCGCGCCCTCTTCGGCCTTGCCTCGGGCAGCCTGATGACCGCCCGACGCTTCTGTGCAGCCTCCTGACGATCCTTGTCCATCACTGCCGACACAACAGCAGCAATATTCCGTCCATAAGGAAACACTCTCATATCACGAACCATGCGAGATGTAAAAAAGTCTTCGCCGGCCGCGCAGGGGATAGGAACGTTCTTAGGCCACCAACCCCCGGTAACCTTCAGCATCCGCGCCGAACACTCCCGGAGCTCGGGCGAAGACATCCTTCCCCCGGGGGCCGCGCATGTCCCCATCAACTCCATAGCAAAACTATCTTAGACCCCAAGTCCTCCCTTCGCAGTACCTAGCTTCCTCTTCTTGGAGGATGGGGCGGCCGCCGGCGCGGAGTCGTCTTCAGTCTCTACCGCCGGTTTTTTTCCGCGGCGGTCGGCAACGTCTTGCCCGGGATAACCGCCATACGGCAGACGGTTCAACTCGAAGACCCTATTCAAGCGATCGTTGGATCCGCGTATATCCCAACTACGCTGGG
The DNA here is from genome assembly GCF_902167145.1 of Zea mays. Taxonomy (NCBI): domain Eukaryota; kingdom Viridiplantae; phylum Streptophyta; class Magnoliopsida; order Poales; family Poaceae; genus Zea; species Zea mays. Next base: position 38,468,699 of record NC_050104.1, on the reverse strand, counting down.
CCTCCGTCCTTGGCACATAGCGACCAACAATCCGCACCGCCCCATCCTCCACCTCACGCACGAATGCGGCGGGATCGCGACCATGTAGATCCAATGCAAAGGCAGGACTCCGCACCTGCATCCCGCCACGGGAGGGCATCTGACGAGGGCATACTTCGCCCAGCGCCCAGCCACGCGCCAAGGGCCACACCCCATACGCGACAAACTCCTCTACCAAATCGCGCCCCCTACTCATGTCGGCCGCGCACCGCATGGCCCCTTCGTCTGCATCCTCCTCCGCCACTTCAAACTGCGTGTACGCTGAGTAATAATGCGAGCACATCTCGGCCACGGGGAGCCCCGGATGGTCTTCGACTGTGCCCTCGGCAACGTAGAACCAAAACTCCCACCAGTTGCCCCATGTATTGCGGGCGCAAGGAACCAACTCAACGACTTCCATCGAAGTCTTGCCGGTCTTCGGCGTAAATGTACAGGACCCAAATTGAGCAATCTTATTTCCGATCATCCTTTTCTGCCAATGCAGACAATAATACTTCGCGAAGACTTCGACCGATGGCTGCCCGCCGTACGAAGTCGTTGCCCAGACATATTTTGACAGGGGCACCACGGCATTCGGCGTCAGCTGGTGGACCTGGACGTTGAATCTGTGCAGCACTTCTCCCACGAATCGATGCGCGGGCAGACGAAAACCAGCGGCGAAGAAAGCCTCGAAGACAACCAACTCGCCTTCTGGCTCGGGGACCTCCTCCGCCCCCGGGACACGTGCCACTCCGCCACCAAAATAACCAAGCTGCTGCATGTCTTGCACGCGGACCGAGGACATCCGCGACACCCCGAACTCCATTGTGTCGCCGGCGCGCAACTCCTCTGCCGCCACATTGCTCAGCGTCTCCTCAGACGACGCGTCGACCGGCGGTGTAGCGGCAGCAGAAGAGGAAGAGGACGACATCGCTACGTACCGTCGGCGGCGGCGGGCGGTCTGCTTCACACGGGCCAGATCTTCGACGAGCAAGAGCAAGGAGGGCAGACGAGCAGCGAGCGGTTTGAGAAGGCGGTTAGGGTTTTCGCGGTGCGCGGAAAGTCAAAGTTCAAAACGCGCCGCCCCCTGCCCCCTTTTATACACAGGGCGCGGCGCTTCGGGAAACACGCAATCCAACAGTACGACGTCAATCAACGGTCATGTCAAAAACCCCCGCGGAACCACTTCGAGCGAGGGCAGCGTCTCCACCATCTAGCGACGTCTTCAGCACCAGATGACTTAGTCGAACTGGTCCCTCGGAGGGCAAATATTGGGGCGAAGGCGAAGACGCCACCCTTCGCTCGATGCCTTCGCCGTCCTCGCTGCACCAACGGAGACAAGACGACGGGCAGACTCACCCTTCGCCCCACACGTCATCGGACGAAGACCTGTGAGAGGTCGACTCATCTTGTGACCTCGCCCAACATGGAGGCCCACGAGTGATCCGGCCCATTGTAACAGGCCCTGCGTGGCCGCTGCGCATTACGGGCCTAATTTGTAAAGGTCTCCCTGTAATTACGGTCTGTAACCCCGCTTTATAGGAATATTCCGGGGATAACCTAGGTGTCTGAGGGCACATGCGTCCTTAACACCGGACGCTGGGCACTCAGATACCTATAAATACCCCCGCACAGTGCCCTTGAGAGGCTAGATTAACAGAGCTATTGCCATCTCGAGCAAAAACCCTGTTTACGTTGCTACACTCCCCCGTTGGATCAGCTTGCACCGGAGAGCAAGTTCCAACAGTTACCATTATGGTTTTCTTTTAATAAATAAATCATCAATTACACTAACCTATAGTCTATGTATAAAATTAGCACGTGCAGACTATAAAAGGTTATAATTTAAACAAGTAGAGAATAATATTATGAACATTTTGCAATTTGAATCACTCAATTTGGAGTTCATATGAAAAAGAAATGAAATAAACAAGTTTTGGAATTCAAAATACAAAACTAGGTCTAATTCTGCGATAAACAAAAAGGTTAGGGGCCTTTGTTCAAAAGTACAGGGGCCTGCTCGCGAAGCCTAAGGACGACGAGTTGATTCTCATAAAGCCGAGGGGGGTTTAACAAGTTTTCCACACGAACGGGTATTGGCTGATCTCGATCACATGATCGCGAATCAACAACCAGGATTAGATCTAAGCGCGAGTGCGCGTGCGGGCAAGCACTGACAAGCGGGCCAGGGGTGTCAGTGACTGGAGAGGAGGAACGAGCTGACCAGCCGGGCCCAGCGCCCGGGGGCGCAGGCACTGACAGGCAGCGCCCAGGGCAGAGCGCACAGACACAGTCGATATCCGCATATCCAACCGTTGGATCTAGGACGGACGATTGCGATAGGGGGTGGAGTTTTGCAGTTGGTGACCGGCGTTGCACTCTCCGCGGCGGCGAAGTCACCGGAGACGAAGCAGATGCGGCCACCGGGGGATCTGGGGTCGCGAGTGAGGGCTGAAACTGACTAGGGAGGTCCGATGAACTAAATGGCAGGACTCCTGCCGCGAGAAGGGACCAAAGACGGGGAAACAGCGACGGGGAGGTGCTCCAGGCAGGTTGGGCAACTCCACGAGGAATCCCGGCCATGGGGTGAGGGTTTAGGAGCGCTAAGGCCTGGATTGGCTTTGGCAGGGTAAGGGGAACATTACTGACCAACGCAGGGGCATGACGCGAGGCTAAATCGGCCACTCACTGTGCGGGGCGCGGCGAGCCGATGCAACCGGACTCCGGCGAGGCCAAATTGGCTAAGACCAGGCGGAAATAAGGTAAACCAAGCACGGGAACAAGTTCCTCACCTCGGGAAGGAGCTCGAGACGGCTTGGCGCGACTTCTGGCGGGCTAGACGGTCTACAACGTGGCCTTGGATCTCCGGCGAGCATGGGCGGGGACGACAGAGCACGAGAGAGGGCGAGAGTGTGCGAAATGAGGCAGGGGAGAGAGAGCGGGTGTGGGCGGGGCTAAAAAGGAGTTGGGGTGCGTGGGCGAGTGACGTGGGCGGTCTCCACGGCGCGCGCGGACGTGGGTCAGTGGCAGTTGTGGGGAAGACGGAGCTGACAGGGCTGGCCCACTGTGCAATGAGAGAGAGCGAGCACGCGGGCGAACGGTCCATGACCCTAACGAGGCGGCCCGTAGCGCAGAGAGAGAGAGTGGGCGCGCGCACGCGAGGGAAACGACGCCGATAGATCAGCCCCACTGGGCAGGGGGAGAGGGGGAGCGAGAGAGTGTGTGGACGCGGCCATCGCTGACAGGTGGGACCCACCTGTCAGGCGGAGCGGGCGCACGTGTGCGCGGCCTGGCTGGGCTGGACTGGGCTTAATGGACTGAAATTGCTTTTTCCTTTTTCTCCAAATTTCTAAAGTATTTTCTTTTTATTTTCTCTATGGATTTCAAATCAAATTCAAACCAAATTCAAATTCAAACAATTTCAAACATGTGCATCAAACAAAAAATAATTTGGGCTCAGCATGATGGAACATTTCATACTCACATTGGTTTTGCTCTAATAAATAAAATAGTTAATCCCCTATACACTAGACATAGCTCTAATAAAAAGGGAGAGAAAAGAATTCTAGAGAGAGAAATAAGAGGTAACACCTGAATTTGGTAGGCATTAGAGAAGAAATTTTATACCCCAAATTCCGGGTGTTACACGGAGAGGCTGCAGCTTTTCCTCTGACGGCTATAATTGAGTTGGGGCCTATATATACTTCACCCAGCCGGCCATTTGAAGGTGTGGGAGGCCAAGCAACATACCAAGGCATATTGTAGACATTTCCAAGTTCTCAAACACCCGAGTGCTTAATAGAATCACTCAATGATTAGCGTTGGTGCTTTGCGAAGTGCTTAGGTTAGTTAGACCGCATTAGCGCTTGCACTAGGTGAATCCTAGTTAGTTGAGTGAGTTTAGAAAAACCACACAACCCCTCATCTCTTGCGTGAGCCGTTGTAATCCTACTGAGTGGGGCAAGAATCTTGCGAGACCATGATAACCTCGTTTGTGTCATGGCCACCACCGTGTACTGGAGGGAACGAGGCCCGCGGCGTTTCAGCTAGAAGCTCGTTAGTGGAGATGGCGGGGAACGTCCGAGAGGAGCCGAAAGAGGAGCACCACTTGCGTGTGAAGAAGGCCCGCGAGTCTCTATGGAGTTACTTGACCGTGGTGCTTGGCCCTCGCGTGGGCTACCCTTTGTGTAGGGGCACCAATGAGGGTTAGTCAGAACCTTGCGTGGTTTTGGATACCTCGATAAAAATACCGGTGTCATCTACGAGAGTTTACATCTCTACCTTGCTCTTTACCTTCTGCATTTATATTAAGTATTTAAGTTTCAATCTTATACATCTAGTTAGATTATTTTGGATTGATACATAGCCTTTGCGGTAGCGATAGCAACACTTAGACAAAACCTAGTTTACACATTCTATATTATTTATTTGCATAGGTTTTTGTCTAGGGAATTATTTGTGGTCTAGTTTAGAGAAAGTTTTAGAAGTCCTAATTCACCCCTCTTAGGCGTCACTGTTTCCTACAAAAACGTCTGGGCTAGTGCAAGATAGACTCATCACGTATGAAGAGCTGCCTCTAGAACATTAAGCAAGATATGATCAAGTCAAGGCTCTCTTCGAAGCTGACCTCATTGACTCTTTCAAGAGGACTCGTAACCACGACATCCGGTGGAAGGGGTTCTCTTTGAAGCAGACCTCATGTGCACAAAGAAGCCTATGGGACTCATCAATCGGCTCACAAGATGAAGTGATTGATTAGACGGTCAGAATATTACTAGCCTACCATGCTGAACGATTGCTTTAAATAATACAAAGGGTGTCATGCATGTTAGAGGTTTTAGAAGATATAGAGGTACCAATGTCAGTAATGAACCCTATTGTGAAACCATGGTCGTTCAAAGGCTCGGGAATGGACATGATCGGAAAAATCAACCCCTCGTCCAGCAAGGGTCACCAATGGATCTTGGCTATCACAGATTATGTCACGAAGTGGGTGGATGCCATCCCCATGAAATCTATAGCAATGAAGGATGTGATTAAATTCTTAAGAGAACATGCCATTCACATATTCAGAATTCCTCAAACCATCTTAGGGGTCTGAGGCCCACCCCGACGGTTTCGAGGCCCCATGTGGGTCCTTAGGGACACGTGGTATTTGTGAATCTCATGAAGAGCTAGATGTTGGTTTGGCCACATGTCACCACCGGAGCCCTCCAACCGCCCAGTAAGAGCATATATAAATGCATTCCTTCCTAAGGGTCCTAAGAGGCATGGGGAGCCTTGCGCTTCTACATGGCACGAGTCCTAGCCGTGTATGCCCTTGTCTCTCTAGAGGGTCCAGTCACCTTAAATCTTCCTTTAAGATGGGGTGAGTAGCTTGTCTTCCCTTTGTAGGCCTAGTTTGTCGTTGTTCTTAGGGTACCCATACCCGAGGGCGCTAACAATGTCTCCTGCAAGTATTCAAAACTTATATGCACACTTTTAGAAGGAGATTAGTCTTTAGTTTCATATTTTTGAGACTGACGCCCTTATCATGTGCATAGTAGTCTCACTAAAGGAAAATGGAATCACTTTAGAAAGGCATTACATTACACTGTAAATTCATACCATCTTGGGATTGGTATTGAAAATTTCCAACATCTTATACACACTTTCTCCATTTAAATAGACTATAATCACTTGTTAGAAACTACTCACCCCAATTCAAATATGCATATGAGTTTCATTTCTTTGGGTAGCTAAATAAACTTCTTTTATCACACAAATATGCATAAATATAGGGGATCTAGTCTATATATTGCATGTGTCAAAAATCTTTTGTGATTCACTCCTTTTGTTTAAAATTCAATTTGTATTCAAAGGGGAAGAATGTTTCTAGACGGAGAGAATTTTTCCAAAAAAAAATGGGAGAGTTTTTAAATGGGGAGAACCTTTTTCATATTAGAGGAGATTGCTTCACCAAAAGAGGAGAACTTTCTCTAATAGGAGAAAACCTTTTGTGGGTCCACAAGTTTTTCACTCTTCCTAAGTGATCTAATGTATTTCTTTTTTGGTGTTTGGTTACAAAGAGGAACAAATTTGAGGACCAAAAGCAAGTCAAAATCAAATACTAAAACCACCCTTTTAAAATTTTCAAAAGTTTCAAGTGGTTTTCTTTATGCGCTTTAGTCCATAATAGTAAGGAGGGTTAAGTCCATAACACCACAGTATTGGTTTATTTCACATAGGAAACATATTTATTAAATGTGTATACTTTCATTTGATATTGTTTTGTATCATATGAATATTTCCTTTGCATATGTATCCTAGCAAGTATATTACAATTTAATTTATGCATTTGAATATTTGCTTACTTTGGTTATGTTGTCATCAATCACTAAAAAGGGGGAGATTGTAAGCAAAATGGACCACTGCCCATTTAATTAGGTGTTTTGGTGTTTGATGAATAGCACAATCATTTGAACTAATGATGTTTGCTAGTGTTTATGTTTATGGTTCAAACATGCAACTTGGACTTGGACGAATGCAATAATGTTGTCAGTGTTTGGACTAAGGGTCCTAACCAACTAGTAAATGATGTCGCGTGTCCAGAGTCTAGATGGTGTGCGAGTTGACACAAGGAGTTTATCCTGGTTCGGGCAAGCAAGGCCCTACTTCCAGCAGAGGGGGGATGAGGCTTATATTACTCGCACTAGAGTGTCTGCAGTAGAGATTACAAGCACAGCGGGAGAGGGGAAGTCCCCAAGTCCCTGGAAATGATTGAGGCAAGTGCCAATGTCTGAGTCTTAGTGGGAAACGACTGAGTGTTTGTCTTTGTGTCTGCTTGCCCCTTGGGGGAACTACACTGCCCTATTTATACATATAGGAGATGTATGCTATGAAGCCTGGGGTCGTCGTATTCCAAGGTTAGTTGTCTTGGTGTCCTATAAGCCGACGTGACGTTGCACATCATTGCTGACTTGTGTCCGCTAGTTTCGTGTTGAGAGCCGAGGCAGAGGCTGAGGGATTGGTCGTACGCTTGAGCCCTTAGGGGGGATCGCCCATACCGTAGTTGTTGTAACAGTGTCGTGTTATGGGTAAAAGCCTGCTTACGGGGTGCGTTAGCGTCCCTATGCGAGGTGACATCATGATTCCTTGTTGTGTTTATCGAGGTCAGAGCCCTGCTCCGGTGAGTCAAAAGTCTTCCCGAGGCGTTTGGTTGAGCCATCCCTTGACATGTGCCATAGTCGGCGGAGTGGCCGCTCACGGAATTCGCGGTGGAGCAGGTAGCCGAGGCCGAGCTCGAGCGAGGCAGAGAAATCACCCGAGGCTGAACTCAGCGTCGAACGAGACGGAGATTGCGCCCGAGGCCGAACTCACCGTTGGGCGAGGCAGAAGTTTGCACCCGAGGGACAGACTAAGCGTCGAGTGAGGCGGAGATTTGCGCCGGAGGGCCGATCTACTTCAGTCGTCTTATTAGTTGTCCCATCAGGGGGATGGCTGGCGGCGTGCGCGTATTGTTGCGAGGGTGTAATCATGCTGTTGCGCCCGGATATGACTGTTGTCTTGTTAGCCACTGTGCTCCTGCTGTCGCGGCGTGGGGTAGGTATGCGCATTAAATGCGAGTGTTCCCCACCTGTTTTCGGGTGCCTTTGCCTAGGATCAGCTCGGGCGAGACGGACGAAGCGGTGGTGACTTCGGGTGAGCAAGAGTTCTGCCTGAGGTGGGAGACTCTCAGGAGAGGACTCGGGTTAGGAGGTATCTCGGTTGCTTCCCCTTGGGGGTTATGTCTTTACTTCTCCTGAGTGTGTTTTTTGGAGGGATAATCTGGGTACCCCTAATTATCAAGCCCGATAGTAGCCCCCGAGCCTTCCAAGGAAGTATTTTGGAACTTGTTTGGAGGCTCTACTGCTTGCTCATGGGTGTGCCGTTTTTTCTAGAGGAGTAGGACATTGGTTTCCGATGGGTGCGCGCGAGCGCACCCTTCGAGTGTAGCCCCCGAGGCCCCGAAGGAGTAGTTGACTCCTTTAGGGCTTTTACTCTTGATAGGTTCAATTTGATCTTCGGCTGATCTGTTGGAACCTTCAGCGTGGTTTGCGAGGGTAGCCCCCGAGCCTTTACGTGGGGCAAGAGGTTAGTTGAGGGGTGCCTCGACTTTTGGTTCATACACCCCTTTGTCGCCTCTCCGCAAGGAGGAAAGGGGGGAATGCATCATGCTACCCTCGATGGGTGGTGAGCAGGACGTTTCCGTTGAGCTGTTATTGGGTAATCTGAGCGGAGGTCCGAGCTCCTTTCGAAATATTCGGCTAGTGGTCCGAAGACACACCCCAAAAGATACCTGCGGGTGATTCACCTGGTCCTGAACCCGTTTGATGGGGTTCGAGGGCTCGATGCCTCCCTACGATGGGACACCATCACGAATCATTCCCGAGGGTCTCAGATATGCCTTAAGGTACCTCGGGTTGCGACCCGAGCCAGGGCCATGTACGGGCGTACCTACAGCCATCCCTAACTCTGTGATCTAGGGCGGTTATGGAGCCCTTCCTAGGGACCAACCTTCGAACCCCTGATTAGTAATGGGCTCAAAGCCCTAGCTTCCTGAGGTGGTTTTTCCGAACCCTGCCGAGGGCCTATCCTTCGAACCTTTGAACAGTATTCCTCCTTGCTTTTTTCCTTCCTGAGGTGAGTTGCCCGAGGTAGAAGACGCCTTCTTTCGGTTAACTACTGAGGAAATAAAGGAAAGAGGGATAGAGTGAAGAGGGCGTACCTTTTGAGGCGGAATGTGAAATGACGCTCGGCGCGTTTTTCTCGGAGGGGGCACGACCATTCAATGCGACGGGATGTCCTGTCAGTCAGCCAATCGTTTGCGACGTGCGTGTGCGAGAGATTCGAAACGACTGTCGTCCGACTATTACGATTTGCACCTTGGTGGCTTCGCCCGTCCCTATAAATTCGCCCGAGATGGACGCTTCGGACCGTTACCTTTGTTGCTTTAGCCTTCTTGCTTTACATGCCATCTTCGCCTTCTGCTCAAAAGAGCTCTTCGTCTCCTCGCCGTCTTCTTCCTCCATCGTGATGGCCGAGAAGATAAGCGTCCTTCCTCCTCGTGACCCATGGCCCATCTCCTTCGTCACCAAAGAGGATTTGGAGGCACTGGTCGATGCTGGTCTGCTCCACCCCCGCTCCCACGGCCCGCAGCCCAAGTCTTTCGCGCCAGGTGATGAGCAGATGTCGGATCTGATCATGGGCTATTTGGTGAGTTTCACCTCGTTTCATGAGCGGGGGTTTGTAGTTCCGGCAAGCCGCTTCATGCGGGCTCTAGCGCACTACTACGGGGTGGAGCTGTCCAACTTCAACCCGAACTCCATTTCTCAGGCGACCATCTTCACCGCTGTCTGCAAGGGGTTTCTAGGGATTGAGCACCACTGGGACTTGTGGCTCCACCTCTTTCGGGCAGAGGCCTTCTCCCTCCCCAGCGAGGTGAGGAGGGTGCGCCACGCCGTTCGGGCCAGCGGTTGCACGCTCCAGCTGTGCTCAGACCGGGCGCAGTTATACATCCCTGTCAACCTCACCTCGTCGAACAAGGGGTGGTAGGGCCAGCGGTTCAACCTTCGCAACGACGACGATCGACTGTCAGCGTTTACGCACAGAGTCATCCTCGAAGCGGAGGAGCGATGGAAGTGGGGCCTGCCTCGGGAGCTCCAGACCCAGCTGAGGCCGCTGCTGGACACCCTGTGGAAGCTCTGGGATCATGGTCTCACAGCGGCCAGAGTTGTCGATGGTTTCCACCGGCGGCGGTTTCTTCCGCTGACCAATCGCCAGCTTTACCTCGATGAGATGACACCTGAGGCCTCCGTGGAAAACTCCTGAATGGCCTCGGCCGCCCTCCCCACCGACGAACTCCTCCAGCAGGGGAAGGGAACGGTGGGAAAGGCAGATTACTATGTTGTGGTGCCGATGCGCCCCAAGCAGCGCTACATGCCTCTGGTGAGTCCTCTATGTTTTGTTTGTGTTTTTTATTTTTCTTCTTCTCGTCTTACCCTTCTCATCCCTCTGCATGGGCTGCGATGCTTTCAAACCACCCGACCCCCGGTCCCGGAAGATGCAGCTGTCAGGGAGGTGCGTCGGCAAGCGGCCGAGAAGAAGAAAAAGAAGGATGAGGAGAACAAGCGGGCCCGCAAGAAGACGATGGCCCATGACTCACTGAAAAAGCACCGCAGAGCACAGGCGAGGGACGGGCTTCCGCTCGAAGGCTCTCCCAGCACCGAGGAGGATGACGACGACGACGATGACGAGGAGGGGATGGAGGTCCGCAAGGGCTTTAGCCCCGAGGTCGGGCTTAGGTCTGCGCCGGTGTAACACCCGAGGATCCACAAACACCCCGAAATGCTACTGGACTTCACTACCAACAGCCGAACACTAAGCAAAATAAAATTTGGCAGCGCCTCCTTTGTAATTATAAGCATCGCAGAAGAAAAAGAGATATATCAACACAAAAATGAATCATACTAGTATGATATAATTCTCATCAAGGACAATTAACCACGAATGAACCAGCTTATGCCTACATCATACTCTAAAGTATGAACCTCAAAAGTCAATAACCAAGCTAATTGTTTGGTTCTTTAAGCAATGTGTGCAACGTGCCGCTACTTCCCACACTCCTTGATAAGCATCAAGCACATGCATTGAGTAATGCAAGAGTGAGATGAAACATCTCAGCAAGCAAATTGTTTTGATGAGATATTTAAACCACAGGATGAATTAATCAACATTTTACAGGAATCACAATTAAGAACAGAAACACTTGTAGATATAGAACTCAATAGTCCCAATATAACCAATACCATCTCATTGCCTCAAGCTACCACAATAGTTTGTATAACACTTCCCTACGTCAACAATATCTGCAAATATCACTTCAATGAATGCATGTGAATGCAATGCATATGTCCTCTGCCTTCATACCTCTAAGGGTATGAAGCCGCATCGTACCCCTCCTCGGGCAACGTACGATGCTAAGTTGTACCAGTACGGTCGGACCATAGGTCACGACAAAACTTCAGATGCAAATGAATCATGCAATGCATATGGCATGCTGCATTTATCAATATACTTCACTTCCTTCACATACAATACAAACCTCAAACAATACTTCATCTTCCTTCATATACAATACAAACCTCAAATAATACATCCTCTTCCTTTAGATACAATACAAACCTCAAATAATACTTCCTCTTCCTTCAGATACGTGAATTAATCTCATGGGTCATACTCGAACCATAATCATCCTCAATATATGATTGAGCATAAATATAATACAATCAAGTACAACATCATCGTAGAGTTCAATTATGAAAGAATTCGATAATTCTGAATATTAGAGTGTAGGCGATAAAAATAACAAGTCAAAACGGTAGCAACCACCGCTACATTCACTTGCCTTCATCGAAGAAGAAAAAATGTACTAGGCATGATCCGGAGTGTAGCCACCTGCTGTGGGGCATAAAACTTAGTACAATTATTTCACAAACATTTACCAACAATCAACAAATCGCTCATACACTTGAAACCAAGACCCGGTGGAAAGACTCCTACCCTCTGAACCACATGCCAAACAACAACAACGCTGTTTGTTAATTTTGTATCTTTAAAATTCTAAAAGTGGTGATATCAAACAAATACTCTAGGAGCATCTACGCAAAATACTCTACAACTTTGGTATTCAATGGATAATTAAATTTTGCTATCTATAAGTTCTAAAACATCTGACAAGTTAACTCACTGAATCTGTTTCAGACAGCAGCATAGTTAACTTCAAAATTCGATATCTCCCAAACTACACAACCAAAAATTATGAAATTCTTCTGGAAGTAAGAACTTTTATCTCTCTACAAAATTCTCCATAGTTGGAAGAGCCAATTCGGTCATTTACTATATGCCAGGCAAACAGAAAGATCCACAGTAAAACAAACATAACTGGAGTTTAAAAATTCATATGAATACACTCTTTATCAATATGGAAAGCTTATGAAATTATCTACAACCTTTTAAAAAACCCAAGATTTAATTATGTTGATAAAATTGTATAAATCTTAAGAGAACAGATTCTGCATAGAATTATGAGACCGAAAAACTTCTATAATCAAACTGCAATAACTCTCTGATCTGATGTTCCATTGAGGTGTTCTTCACGGCCACGGAAAGATCTACAAATTATCTATGACTGATATATATAAGCTTTTTATTTTTTGAGGCCACTAAGACCACGGAAAACTGGCATGAACAGAAACTATCGAATCTGTCATTCTGCAGAAATTAAATTCAAGATCAAAATCTAACCCCACATCTAATCCAACCTCTAATCCTTTAACCCATGATCCAAAACCTTCAAAAACACTTAATTACAGGGAGGAACATGGATCTCATCCTTACCTAGGGTTTCCCCAAGAAAATCAACAAGAAGAGATGGGGATAGAACATCTCCTTGGTCCTCTCTTCCTCTTCAATCCAATTTGCTCCTCCTCTTCTGGATCCTTGCTGTGTGGGGGAGATCTTAGAGGGAGGAGGAAGTCGTGGATAGGGTAGAGGGCGGTTGCAAATGGGGAGGAGAGGAAGACGGAGGGGGGTGTGATGGAACCTCCCAAGTTATTAGGACCACCTACAGTTGTCCTTGTCCAACGGACCTTGGACAGCCCTGTAGATGCACATAATCACTCGACAAGTTCGGTAATTGTATCCTCATTTCCTTGCCCAGGGGCGCTTCACCCGTCACACAGATATTACATCACATCAGAGGAAAGAATAGCGGAAGCAATTACAATAACATAATTTACATTCATTCAAATATAGAGAAAGAGTATTATTGTTATTACAAAACCAGGGTGTACGAGTGCATAAAGTATTATTATTACAGACTTGGGAGGCAAAAACCCCTCCCGCATAAAGGTATATTGTTTTTCAAGTGGGAGGCCAACATCCTCCCGCGACTTCACTGTTGAGGTTCTTCCTTGGGCACCACCTTAGGACAAAAACAGCAAAAGTCTGCTGCTTCCTCACCTACAACAACATGGGTTCGAAAACCCTGAGTACGGAGTGTACTTTCGCAAGTCTTACCCGTCAAAAGAAAAGACTCTCAAGGATATGCTTGTTTGAGGGAGTAAAGGTAAGGCTGACCAAGTATCAAAGACTCTGTTTTGCAGAATTGCTTACTAAAAGTGGATCCTTAAAAATCTAGTTTTATTAGCATGTTAAGTTATTACCTGTAACTAGAGTTCTTTCTACCCTAGTTCAAGCACTTGACCTGCACTAGCCGTCTTTTATCACCATTTTTCTTTACTAGATTGCTACGTGTAGGGCAGTGACAAAGTCTTCATATCCGAGAAGTAACGGCGATCTGAATCGATTAATACCCAGCTGGGGATCTCCAATCGCACGACATATGTAGCACTTAACCCTTGCATATGTCAACTCGCCATCGGGTTTCTTAAGACCAGACCGGGTTCACGCCAACCGAGAGCACATATACACCACTGTCCAGCCTCTTGCCACGGATGGCACACCCTACTCTCACCATCTCTCCACTCCCATTGTGTGTTGGCCTTTCTGGTATTAGTCTGCCCGAGGCAAAGCTTACCCATGACGAGGCATGTGCCCAGTTAAAAGGTCCTCAATCATCAAGCCTACATCGGCACGGTCCTTAATCGACTCAGACGGAGACACTACACCGAGACTCTCTTCTCGTGCAAGTCACCCGCCCGGTCTCAGCTTTATCATTTAAGAACCCAAAATTTGGTACCTAGCAGAGGTACATCTTTCCCAATGTTGAACCTATCATGGCCATGATGGATCCACCATCAAGTTTTATTTTTGGAAACATCCCTTCCACTGTGAAGCATCACCTTTTGTTTGAAACCAAAACAATTGTTTTTCTATAGCAGGACTAAGCATCAGAAAACCTTTTAATAAAACAGGTAATCAAGGAATGGTAAATGGTTCCAAGGAAGGAAATGCAGCAATTGATTTAGCACACAACTCCTATCACCTAATGCATCATATAAGGTGATAAAGATTTTAAAACAACAAGAAGGTGGCAAATGCACCGGGGCTTGCCTTGTGTTGTAGGGGAGTTGGGCTCTATTCCATAGATATCAAAATAAAAACAATTCCCGGCAGGTGGATTTTCAGTTGATGGTGCAGTCTCCTCTTCTTCAACAGTCACTTCTTCTTCGTTTTCTATACATAACCATATATAACCATGAATGCTCATGTGATGCTTATGAAAATGCAATGATAGTAGAGATACATTAAGTCGTATCTTGAATACAACTTTTCTTCACGGTGCACCAGGGAAACTAGGGCTTTCTGAATCAGTATCTCATTTCCCTAAGGCAATTATTACCTAGAAGGCTAGGGTTTTGGGTTTGGGAATCAAACAATGTTCAAAACATGTCAAACTTCACTCAAGGGTTCTAAGTACCATATTAGTCTTACCTAAAAAGTTTTGTGATTTTTGGAGTTACCAAGTATTTTCTAAAATTCCAAAGGTCTAAGTTTAGGCCTTCTTAAATACTAAATAATTCATGATTAAGTCCAGAATTCTTGGAATTATTTTTATTAAATACTATGGGAATTTAGAAGTCTAGTAAAATTAGTTTCATATTTTTATCATTTTTCTATAATTTATTATGAATTTCCCAAGTCTGGCAGAAAAAGAAAAGGGAAAATGATGAATAGTATTGGGCTGAAACCAGCCCAAGTCGGCCCATACCCAGAGAAATACGCCCGCGCGCACGCCCGCATGGTTTACTTTGCGCAGAGGACCCTGATCTTTTAAATAACCCATAAAGAATCCTGCGCACTATTCCTATGTGCCACTAACATTTGCATCGAGGCCCCTCCCTTTTATGTTTCTTCGCAAGTTGAGATCCCCAACCACGGCGGCGGAGCAGTGGCTCCAGCGAGCCTATACTGGCCGGGAAACGCAATGACTGGCGCTCAAGTGTGGCTGACACCTAATTCCACCCATAACGACCTTAACCCCTCAATCAATTGCAAAGTTCTAGCTCACAATCTCTGTGTCCACGGTGATGGCGCGAACTGAGGACAAACCGAGGTGTTCCCGGTGATCTAATGTGGTTTAGTTCAATTGGCTGGGCCGATAAGCATCTATAGCACACAAGGGTGTTGAAACGAGAGCGGGGAGGGCGTGAACGGACCTGCAGAGAGCTAGCCACGGCCCGACGTTCACGGTGGCGCGGAAACCCGATTTGGGGGGAGGGAAAAATTGGGAGGCTATGGTGGCTAATCGGAGGCAAGGACGGGTGCTCTGGCTTCGTGATGACCCAACGGAGCTAGCGGCACGCTCAATTTATAGTATCCAAGGGCGGTGGCTTCGAATTTTGAAGGTGAAGGCTGGCGGCTGGAGAGAAGGAAGGTTACTGGCGTAGGTGATACCGTGGCTCTCACCGTGGCAAGGCCTCCGGTGATGGACGGCTTGCTTCAGTGATTTACTGCAACGTGGTAATGCCCTAAGCCACATGGGGCACGGTCGGTAAGCGGCCAACGCCGGCGAGGACCATTTCGGCCGACCGCACCACAAGTGGGTACGACGAACTCACCGTCGATGGGGTCCGAGCCAATCAGGTGCCAAGATCTTTACTCCGTCGTGATTATCGCCTCGCCAGAGAGCACGAATCATGGCGACGGCACGGATCACGGCGCAAGGGTCACTGGCAGCGAGGGGTGATGTACCTGATGATCTTCTTCAGGTCACTGTTCAATGGGAAATCCCATTCAGAGTGTCTGATAGAGCACTTTGCTAGGCTTTGATCTCTGATTTCGGTGTGATAACTTGTCAATCCCTCTGTAACAAAGTTCTTGCCCTATAATCTAGCTTTAATCTTGCTATAGCAACCACACTCAAATACTCACTGGATCATACTCAAAATAGCTCCCAAACTTGGTCCTGGTTCACTGTTAGTCCAGTTTCAGAGTTACACTCTACTGACAGACCAACTTCAAGTCTATTTTCTCCCACTTTTATGTAGCACTAGGGCTTACTCCCTTAATCAAATTTGTTTCCTTACATAGATCTACAAGTTTTCTATATTGACCAAGAGCAAAATCCTCAAGAATTCTGCTCCAAAGTTGACCCCATTCAACTTAATTCAGACTTAAACATATGGGGTTCATAGGGTACTTTTTGCAAATAAGTCCAAATCCCACTATTTAACATGCAAATCCTTAAATGTGAAAACACATGATTTGTGGTGTTCTATTACTTTGGTATTTGCACTTTGGTCAAAAAGTGCACAAAATTTGCATCTACCCCCCTAGGGTTGTAATTAAGGTTTCTAGAGTTTGTTTTTAGGGTTTTAAGCACATTAGGGTTTTGGTGCCACTAAAGTCCATCAAATGTGATACCTTGTGATCATTTCTCATGTCTCATGAGATTTTTACTCATTTTGGCTTCACTTTCATCTCTAAGCCCTAATTCAGAATTAAACATCCTACCCTAGGGTTAACCACACATCAAGTCATATCATCACAACTTGTTTGAAATTTTACCTAGTGAATGCATTCTAGGTGTGACAAGCAATATGAAATGTCAATGCACATGATTTTATGCTCAAGTTTTAGTGCCAGTAACACCAGGGATGTTATAGGGGGCAGTTGCCACAATTAGGGAGTAGGAGAGGGGATCGGCTAGGGTTGGGGAGGAGAGGGGGCTCCCATCCATCGGGTCGAGATCAATGGCCCGAACTTGCTCTCCCATCTGAGCTGCAGACCTAGCGGAAAAAAATGCCAAACGATCTACTGTTTCCCTGAGGAATGCCTCCAAAAACTCCAAACCCCAATGCCACAGAACATGAAAGAAAAGAGAAAGAGAAATTTAACTTGTTTTTAGAAAATTGGGGTATCACACTCTACCCCCTTAAAAAGAATTCGTCCTCGAATTCGACCACTTCCAAGCAAAGCATCCAAGGTACCCCATATAGCACCACCATTCAAAACATGGGTCCATTATTGGTCTTAATTAACACAAGAACCTCTACCTCGGACTAATTGTCTAAGGAAACTACACAACCTGATATCAAGCATGAAACAACATGCAATGAAGCTCAAAGCAAGTCATAGATGCAATCAACACTACGATTTCACACCATCGAATTTGGATGCAGCTATACATCAACATCAATGTCTTAAAACAACACTCTTTTATGAAGGGGTAATATGCACTAAGCACAACCCTTACCAGCTTCAACAATTCATTTTAATTCAATGGTGAAACATCCACACCAAATGAATGTATAAGATCAAAAACCTCACCTCAAAGCACCACAAAACAAGTAGTTCTATTGAAACAAAACTCCTAATCTTCCTAAACCTTGTTCTTGCCATCATGAAAAGATAATCATGTAATCTCATATTCTTTGCACCTAACAAAAGGGAGAAAGTCTACAGAACTAATGGAGCAATAAAGCCGACAAGAAGCCAATAACATTCTGTGTGGCACAGTTCATCGAAGAAATGCCAAAAACACCACAAAGAGCATTGACAGCACAACAACAACACAATACTTGCTTAACCAATGTCACTATACTTCATCCAACAACTCAACTAAGAAAAATATCCAAACTAGTAATGTTAACCTACATATAATATAAGTCTTCATCTATTGTAGTTCAGAAATTTACATTTCATTCTATCATACGATGCACTCAAAGTACCAGACATACAGGGTCAATAATAACCCCGTAATCCTTCACACATTTGATAAACATCTCAAGCTGATGTAAAAACCACATCATTTAGGAATAGGTGACTAAATACACACAACCAACTCTAGGCTAGGCAATGACTTCATTGAAACCAATAGATAAGTGGTCCAACAATGGCTCCACAAGCATGCATCGGGGAGAGAACCATTAGATCCTCAACGTGTTAATACATAATCAATGGATCAAGAAAATCAAAGATTTATTCTACAATTAGCATGACTAACATGCAACCACTTTAAACCACATCTAGGCTTTGTGGATACTAAAACACACGATAGAAGAGAGACATGTAAGCCACTCTAGCTATGTAAAGACTTCCCCCAAAATCCATATAAAAGTACCAATATTCATTTTTTTAGAACTGGTTTCTCGACATAAACAATCATTCTTTGCAGAGATAGTTGGATCTATCCACCAAGCGCTCAACAACTTAAATTCAAATTGATGGTTACCTTGTAACCCAAAACACGCAATTCACACTTCTCTTAGAAACATCCTCAATCAAGCATATATAACAATATTATTGTAATAAAACTCAACCATGAAAAACATGGTGAAAACAACATAGGTGTACTTGTATATCACAAGCATAATAACAACTTCAATCTCACAAAAGACCAGCGATATCAATTGCATTAATAAAACAATATCAAAATTTAGAAATGAATTATATCAGGCATTAAGTCATAAAAAACTTACCACATCATTGTAAAGGAACAGGGAGGGTGAAATTATTGTCATCTGCACTTCAAAGATATTAACCTATATCCAAGATATTTGAACTCATACCCTTCCTATATGTGCATGTGTGCAATTTCAGGTTCAATTTACCTAGAATCTAAAGCCTAAGCTTTGATACCAACTGTAACACCCTGAGATCCACAAACATCCCGAGATGCTACTGGACTTCACTACCAACAGCCGAACACTAAGCAAAATAAAATTTGGCAGCGCCTCCTTTGTAATTATAAGCATCGTAGAAGCAAAAGAGATATATCAATACAAAAATGAATCATACTAGTATGATATAATTCTCATCAAGGACAATTAACCACGAATGAACAAGCTTATGCCTACATCATACTCTAAAGTATGAACCTCAAAAGTCAATAACCCAAGCTAATTATTTGGTTCTTTAATCAATGTGTGCAACGTGCCCCTACTTCCCACTCCCCTTGATAAGCATCAAGCACCTGCATTGAGTAATGCAAGAGTGATATGAAACATCTCAGCAAGCAAATTGTTTTGATGAGATATTTAAACCACAAGATGAATTAATCAACATTTTACAGGAATCACTATTAAGACAGAAACACTTGTAGATATAGAACTCAATAGTCCCAATGTTACCAATACCATCTCATTGCCTCGAGTAACCACAATAGTTTGTATAACACTTCCCTGCGTCAACAATATCTGCAAATATCACTTCAATGAATGCATGTGAATGCAATGCATATGTCCTCTGCCTTCATACCTCTAAGGGTATGAAGCCGCATCGTACCCCTCCTCGGGCAACGTACGGTGCTAAGTTGTACCGGTACGGTCGGACCATAGGTCACGATAAAACTTCATATGCAAATGAATCATGCAATGCATATGGCATGCTGCATTTATTAATATACTTCACTTCCTTCACATACAATACAAACCTCAAACAATACTTCATCTTCCTTCAGATACAATACAAACCTCAAATAATACTTCCTCTTCCTTCAGATACAATACAAACCTCAAATAATACTTCCTCTTCCTTCAAATACGTGAATTAATCTCATGGGTCATACTCGAACCATAATCATCCTCAATATATGATTGAGCATAAATATAATACAATCAAGTACAACATCATCGTAAAGTTCAATTATGAAAGAATTCGATAATTCTGAATATTAGAGTGTAGGTGATAAAAATAACAAGTCAAAACGGTAGCAACCACCACTACTTTCACTTGCCTTCATCGAAGAAGAAAAAATGTACTAGGCATGATCCGGAGTGTAGCCACCTGCTGCGGGGCATAAAACTTAGTACAAATATTTCACAAACATTTACCAACAATCAACAAATCGCTCATACACTTGAAACCAAGATCCAGTGGAAAGACTCCTACCCTGAACCACATGCCAAACAGCAGCAACGCTGTTTGTTAATTTTGTATCTTTAAAATTATAAAAATAGTGATATAAAACAAATACTCTAGGAGCATCTACACAAAATACTCTACAACTTTGGTATTCAATGGATAATTAAATTTTTCCATCTATAAGTTCTAAAACATCTGACAAGTTAACTAACTCAATCTGTTTCAGACAGCAACATAGTTAACTTCAAAATTCGATATCTCCCAAACTACACAACCAAACATTATGAAATTCTTCTAGAAGTAAGAACTTTTATCCCTCTACAAAATTCTTCATAGTTGGAATAGCCAATTCGGCCATTTACTATATAAATTTCACCAGTGAACAGACCCGCTCATTTTTGCGAGGCAAACAGAAAGAGCCACAATAAAACAAACATAACTAGAGTTTAAAAATTCATATGAATACACTCTTTATCAATCTGGAAAGATTATGAAATTATCTACAACTTTTCATACAAACCCAAGGTTTAATTCTGTTGATAAAAGTGTCTAAATATTAAGAGAACAGATTCTACACAGAATTATGAGACTGAAAAACTGCTATAATCAAACAACAATAACTCTCTGATCTGATATCCGATTGAGGTGTTCTTCGTGGCCACGGAAAGACCTACAAATTATCTACGACTCATATATAAACTTTCTATTTTTTTGAGACCACTAAGACCACGGAAAACTAGCATGAACAGAAACTGTTGAATCTGCTATTCTGCAGAAATTAAATTCGAGATCAAAATCTAACCCCACATCTAATCCAACCTCTAATCCTTTAATCCCCATGATCCAAAACCTCCAAAAACACTTAATTACAGGGAGGAACATGGATCTCATTCTTTATCTAGGGTTCCCAAAGAAAATCTGCAAGAAGAGATGGGGATAGAACATCTCCTTGGTCCTCTCTTCCTCTTCAATCCAACTTGCTCCTCCTCTTCTCGATCCTTGCTGCGTGGGGGAGATCTTAGAGGGAGGAGGAAGCCGTGGTGAGGGTAGAGGGCGGCTGCAAATGGGGAGGAGAGGAAGAGTGAGGGGGGCATCTGCCACAATTGGGGAGAAGGAGAGGGGGTCGGCTAGGGTTGGGGAGGAGAGGGGGGCTCCCATACATCGGATCGAGATCAATGGCCCGAACTCGCTCTCCCATCTGAGCTCCAGACCCCAGCGGAAAAAATGCCAAAAGATCTAATGTTTCCCTGAGGAATGCCTCCAGAAACTCTAAACCCTAATGCCACATAACATGAAAGAAAAGAGAAAAAGAAATTTAACTTCTTTTCAGAAAATTGGGGTATCACAGCTGGCCTCGGCGGGCCCTTTAGGCCGTGCAGCCTCATCTGCGTAGGGGCCGGCAGGGTCCCTGTCTGGGGCGCGAGGATCAGCCGAGCCTTCCCTCGCCCCTACCTCGGCAGAAAAAGCGGGGGTCGTAGAGGAGAAAGTCGCCCCCTCCCTCAGGAAGCTGTTGGGGCACATGCAGGTGCACAGGCTGGAACCCCTCAGCGACCGCCCGCTGCGTGGAACACAGAGGAGGGGCCCGTGACCCCTTCCCACGTTTCGGGGCCCGTAGTGGCCCCGACCATCGTTCTGCCCTAGGCCCCTACCTTGGGGCCTGTAGAAGAGAGGGCCACCGCCCCGTCGCCCACGTCTGTGGCGGGGTGGCAGGGACCGAGGAGCCGAAGGCCGAGGCCTGCCGCCGTGCCTATCTCCGGGTAAGTTGTCAAAACATGAAAACATCTTGGGTGTGAGGCTTTTTTCTTTTTTTGACTGTCATTTCGTCCTTAGCTCCAAGCTCCGAGCCCACACGCCGTCCTTCACGGCCACCTCGTCCCGCCCCCATTTTGTCTAGGAGACCCCTCAGGAGGACGCTGAGGTGGTCGTGCTCGCTCCTAGGGCGCTATTTGATCTCGGCGCCACTGTGGCGGATGAGGCTCCCGCGCACCACGCGTCACTGACGGAAGCCATCACCGTCTCCTCCGGGGATGAGGTGGAGGCGGGTGATGCTGCGCCGGGTGCAACATCGCCCATGGTCTCTGACCTCATGCGCGCTATCCCTGACACCCCTGAAGTCGCGCCGAGCTCGGGGGCGTGGGTCGTCGAGGAGGCCGGTCCCTCGCTCCACTCGGGGGGTGGCTCGGCGACAAGATTATCATCGAGCCTCCTCTCTCAGGGGGTAGCGGTGACCTCGTTCACACCGCGACGAACCCCTTGATATACGGAGGGCCGATCCTGGCGTGGATGTCCACTGGGGCGGTCCGTACTTCATCCTCGATGACATTGAGGAGCAGGTGCTATGGGCGAGTTGAGGGTGGTGACCCAAGTAAGGGTGTTGCTTTCCTTTGTTTTAGGAATTCTTTGCCCCTTCACAGTGTGATGACGAGAGTTTTGTCCTTCTGTAGGAGGTTATGATGAGGTCGATGGCCAAGTCCATCGTCGTTCACCATGAACGGGACGTCTGGGCCTCACTGCAGCGCCATCGGGTTCGCTGCTCCGTTCCAACGAGCAGCTAGCACTGAGGAGCGCCGAAGTGGTGGACTTGACGTCTCGGTGCGAGGGACTAAAGGAAGAGGGTGCGACCGATCGTGAGAGTGTATGTTGGCTGAGGGATGAAGTCCGCCACCTAAAGGCAGAGGCGGACCATCACGAGGAGGAGATGCGGCAGATGAAGGGAAACCTTCAGGCACTGATGGTGGAGCGGGACGAAGCTTCCCTCCGCGTCGACTCCCTCTCCAAGCACTAGGAGGCCAAACGGTCCGAGGGCTGGGCTTTGAAAGCCCGGATAGGAGGTATCTTGCCGAAGCCTTGCCTCATTGTTTGGGTTCGATCTCTTTTCCTAGCCACGACTTTACGTCATTGTCCTCTTTTCAAGCCTCGAGAAGGATCTGGAGACCGCAGCCCAGACCTCTCGGACCCTGTCATAGACCATGGAGCAGAAGGTGGCCGAGCTAAGCGAGCTGTCTGATGCGGTGGCAAAGCTTTTCCAGGACCTCGGCGTGGTGGACGTCCCCCAGGGTGGACCCCTGTAGCCCCGTATGCAAGCCCTGAGTGGCTACGTATGGGGTGAACTCTGCGACGCCGTCCACCTCGAGGTGAAGCGTGCGGTGGCTGTGGTCGCCTCCCACTACGAGATCGACCTCGAGCGGGTGTGCAAGGGCTACATTCTTCCTGATGAGTCTGAGCTTGCCGACGCCGAGATGCGGAGGCTAACCAACACCGTCGAGGGGCTATGGACTTCGTTGGCCCGCCACTTCGAGGCCGAGGCGATTCCACTTCCCCAGTCGCAGAGCGCTATCGTACCTCCAGAAAGGGAAATGGCCTCAACATTTTCCTATAATCAATTTTGGTGTTTGACAACCATCACAAACCTTATGGACTAACTAGTTTGCCCAGTTGATCATTTGTCATGTGGATAAGTTCATCTACAACTACTCTAAGTTAACTGTCTAGAATACCGTAGATTATTCCGGACAGAAGAAGCTTTTTGGAAAAATACCTATGCGCGGACCGCCGGGTCCTTGCGATGGATCGTCCACGACACTAGGGTAAGCCTCGGACAGGAACACTACAAAAACACAGGTTAACACTACGGACCATCTGAATGAGAAGCCAGCACAGTCCGAGACCAAGCACGGACCGTCCGGCCTTAGGCGCGGACCGTTTGGTTGTTGAAAAACCAGAAAAACTCGAAGGTGACGGGTTCGATAAAATGCATTTTTAGCGTCCTCACGGACCGTCCGGGTTGCACGGCCGGACCATCCGCGACTACTTTATCTAACATCTGACAACACATTAAATGCACTATAGCCGTTACTGCTAACCGTTGTGATTCCATCCGTTGATTTGCAGGGGCGGACCATCCGGACAGGGAGCGCGGACCGTCCGCAGTCGGCAGAAAAGGAACAATGGCTAGGAAGTGGTTAGAGGCTATCAATACAACCCCAACCACCTCCATTCACTTCATCCAAGCACTCTACTCATTCACATTCAATACAAGAGCTAGCAATCCATTCCAAGACACATTCAAAGCTTCCAATCTATCCAAGTCCCACAATTAAGACAAGTGGTCATTAGTGCTTAGTGACTTGAGAGAGTGTGATCCGCTTGTTATTTGTCATTTTTGTTGCTTGGTTTTCGTAGTCATGCTTTCTTCATCTATTTCTCAACCTTCTTAGTGAATTATAAAGAAAGCAAGAGACCTTCTAATTGTGTGGTGATCCTTGCGGGGTCTTAGTGACCCGTGTGATTAAAAGAAGCACTCAACCAGTCTATGTGACCGATTGGATGAGGGAAAGGGTTGGAATAGACCCGGCCTTTGTGGCCTCCTCAACGGGGACTAGGTTCTTTGGAACCGAACCTCATGAAACAAATCATCGTGTTCATTTGTGTTGATCTTCATCACTCGATTTGTTTCTCCTCTCTCCTCTCTCTCTAAAAGTTTTCTTGCTCACATTGTTTTGAGTTTGCTCCCAAAGTTATACGCATTGATTGAGAAACTCATTGTAAGAGAAACTATCTTCCGCACTCTGAATTATTTTTAACACTAATCTCGGGATAGTGCATGTGCAAAGTTTATAATTTTCAGGTTTCGCCTATTCACTCCCCTCTAAGCGACTTTTAATTGGTATCAGAGCCCGATGCTTCATTAGAGTCTAACAACTCGAAGTGATATCGGAAGAACATGCCAAGAGGGAGATGGCCACCGGCGAAAAGCCCAAAGGCTCGGGAAGGAAGAATGATGAACGAACTCCATCAAAGGAGGCCGGCGACAAGCACAAGGAGGAATTCGCTTCCTCCATCAAGTCACATAGGAAGGATGACAGGAAGAAAAGAAAATGAAGAAGGTAGTCTACTACGAGACCGACTCTTCATCACCTTCCACATCTGGCACCGAATCTACCACTTCGAAGCGCCAAGAGTGCAAGAAGTATAGTAAGATGCCTCTACGCTATCCTCGCATTTCAAAACGCGCTCCTCTACTTTCCGTACCCCTAGGCAAACCACCATATTTTGATGGTGAAGATTATTATATGTGGAGTGATAAAATGAGGCACCATCTAACCTCACTCCACGAGAGCATATGGGATATTGTTGAGTTTGGAGCGCAGGCACCACAGATGGGCGACGAGGATTATGACTTCGATGAGGCCGCCCAAATAAGGCATTTTAACTCCCAAGCAACTTCTATACTCCTCGCTTCCTTGTGTCAAGAGGAGTATAACAAGTTACAAGGGTTGAAAAATGCCAAAGAAATTTGGGATGTCCTAAAGACGGCGCATGAAGGGGACGAGGTGACCAAGATCACCAAGTGCGAAATGATCGAGGGAGAACTCGATCGATTCATTCTCAACAAAGGAGAGGAGCCACAAGCGATGTACAACCGACTCAAAACAATGGTCAACCAAGTGTGAAACCTCGGGAGCACCAAGTGGGATGACCATGAAATGGTCAAGGTTATTTTTAGATCTCTTGTTTTTCGTAATCCCACTCAAGTGCAACTAATCCGTGGAGATCCAAGATATAAACAGATGTCTCCCGAGGAGGTAATTGACAAGTTTGTGAGCTTTGAACTTATGATCAAAGACTCCAAACATATTGTCAACTTGGAGCAAGGTGCCACCTCCACACCCAAGGTGCAACCCGTTGCATTCAAAGAAACTTAAGAGAAGAAGGAAAAGTCTACACCAAGTAGACTTCCAATCGACGCCTCCAAGCTTGACAATGAGAAGATGGCTCTTATCATCAAGAGCTTCCAGCAAATCCTCAAGCAAAGAAAGGAGAAGGACTACAAACCTCGCTCCAAGATGGTTTGCTATAGGTGTGGTAAGTCCGGTCACTTTATTGCTAAATGTCCATATACAAGTGACATGGACAAGAAGAAAGGTGGCGAGGCGCATGTGGGGCAGGAATGGGACTCCGATGAGAGCTCCACCGACTCCTCCTCCGATGAGGACGCCGCCAACATCTCCATCAACAAAGGCCTTCTCTTCCCCAAGTCAGCCACAAATTCCTCATGGTTAAGGACGACAAACAGAAGAAGGTACATTCTAGAGATACCTCCAAATATACTACTTCCGATGATGAGGGTAGCTCTAGTGATAATGAAGATGACTTAACTTCTCTTTTTGCGAACCTTACCAAAGACCAAAAGGAAAAGATAAATGAATTGATAGAATCCATTAATGAGAAGGATGATCTCTTGGAATGCCAAGAGCACTTCCTCGTTAAGGAAAACAAGAAGTTTGTTAAACTAAAAAACGCTTATGCTTTTGAAGTAGAAAAATGTAAAATTTGTCTAAAGAGCATGATATTTGCAATGATTCAATTTCCTGTCTTAGAACTGAAAATGCTAGTTTAAATGCTAAGATAGAAAAAATGAATGCTCGCAATGTCTCTACATCTACTGTTGAGCATGTCACCATTTGCACTAGATGTAGAGATATTAATGTTGATGCTATGAATGATCACCTTGCCATTATTAAAGAACAAAATGATCATATAGCTAAATTAAAAGCTAAAATTGTCGAGCATGAGTTAGAGAATAAAAAAATTAAATTTGCTCGTAGTATGCTCTATAATGGGAGACGCCCAATCATTAAGGATGGCATTGGCTTCCAACAAGGGAGCCAAAGCAACATCAAACCTAATGCCCCCAAGAACAGACTATCTAATTTTGTTAAGGGTAAGACTCTCATGGTTCAGGATAGAGAGGGTTACATTTTATATCCTGAGAACTATCCTGAGCACAAAATTAGGAAAATTCATGCTAGAAAAACTCATATTGTTTCTCATCATGCTTATATGTATAGTAATGAGGCTTCTAGCTCTAAGCATTCAACTCACAACAAAATGCCTAAATAGAAAATTGTCAATGCATCAAATGAACATAGTATTTCATTTAAGACTTTTGATGCATCTTTTGTGCTTACTAACAAATCAGGCAAAGTAGTTGCCAAATATGTTGTGGGCAAACACAAGAGTCCCAAGACTTGTGTTTGGGTAACCAAGGTGCTTGTTTCTTATGTGAAAGGACCCAAGACCATTTGGGTACCTAAGAACAAGGCCTAAATTGTTTTTTAGGTTTATGCATCTGGTGGGACAAGTTGATAGCGGGTGCACAAACCACATGACAGGGGAGAAAAGGATGTTCTCCTCATATGAGAAAAATGATGATCCCCAAAAAACGATTACATTCGGGGATGAAAATCAAGGTTTGGTCAAAGGTTTGGGTAAAATTGCTATATCTCCTGACCATTCCATTTGTTTTTCTTGTAGATTCTTTATAACATCATGACGACCGATGGGCCGCTAGAACTACTCCACATGGATCTATTCGGCCCGATCGCTTACATAAGCATCGACGGGAGTAAGTATTGTCTTATTATTATGGATGATTATTCTCGCTTCACTTGGGTATTCTTTTTGCAGGAAAAATCTCAAACCTAAGAGACCCTAAAGAGATTCTTGAGACGGGCTCAAAATGAGTTCGCATTGAGAATCAAGAAGATTAGAAGCGACAATGGAACAGAGTTCAAGAATTCATAAATTGAAGGATATCTTGAGGAGGAGGGCATCAAGCATGAGTTCTCTTCTCCATACACACCTCAACAAAACGGTGTTGTGGAGAGGAAGAATAGAACTCTATTGGACATTGCAAGGACCATGCTTGATGAGTACAAGACACCGGATCGGTTCCTCAATGGCCCTATCAAGGAATAGGTATATGTTGAGCAACCTCCCGGCTTTGAAGATAGTGAGTATCCTACACATGTTTATAAGCTCTCAAAGGCGCTTTATGGGCTCAAACAAGCCCCAACAGCATGGTAAGAATGTCTAAGAGACTTTCTTATCACTAATGGCTTCAAAGTTGGTAAAACTGACCCTACACTCTTCACTAAAGCAATTGCTAAAGACTTGTTCATATGCCAAATTTATGTTGATGATATTATTTGGGTCTACTAACAAGTCATCTTGTGAAGAATTTAGTAGGATTATGATACAGAATTTCGAGATGTCTATGATGGGGGAGTTGAAGTATTTCCTTGGATTTTAAATCAAGCAACTCTAAGAGGGCACCTTCATCAGCCAAACTAAGTACATTCAAGATATACTCAATAAGTTTGGAATGAAGAATGCCAAACCCTACAAGACACCCATGGAAACAAATGGGCATCTCAACCTCGACACGAGAGGTAAATCCGTAGATTAAAAGGCTAAGACTAATGTGCTTCAATGAGTATCTCAATGATTAGTCTTAGATTGAAAGGGAAATGAAGTATGTAGCAAAGGCAAGGCTTCCACTACGACTCTGTCGGTATCATTTATCCTTTGCCGTACTCATAAACTTCCATTTATATCCTTTTACAAAGGGGAGATAACTTAAGGTGTAACACCCTAAATCCGTCAATTGAAAATAACTTAGTTTATATTATTAATTTCTAGTAGAAAGAAAAATATATATGTTTATAATGAAATGGTGATATAATTAAATTGAACAATTCCTTAAATAGTAAAAGTTTACCAACTGTTTGATGCATTCATGGCGAAGCATGATTTTTATTTGTAATGCCTTGCAAAGATTTCATGTTTATTTAATCTAATCTTTGTTGAGCCCAAATTATTAAAATCATGTATTAATAAAAAATTGTGTATTTTATTTATGAAAATATTATTTTTAAATTTACTATAATTTTTTGAGTATTCAATTATATATATTTTTTAGTTAAAAGGAGCAAGAAGAGAAAATGAAAAAAACCAACACACATTCACGTACGCATCTATTAAAAAAGGAAAAGAACAATAAAACTACTAAACGCTCAGACGTCCGCTCGGGCCAACAGCCACCAGCCCATCTGCCCATGCGTCACGCACCTATCCCTCTCTCTTCCAATGTATGACATGTGGGCCCCACTCTAGACTGTTCTTCTTTTTTATTCCTCTCACACGAACGGTCGCGCTTCGCCGCCTCTCTCCCTACTGCAAGCGCGAGCCGCCGCTGTCCGCTCGCCTCCTATCGCCTGAGCTCCTGCCGCGACTAGTCACCTCCTCCTCCACTTGCCACGATGATTCTATCCTCTCTTCCCTCTCCATTAAACGCCTGCTATTCTTCCAGCTATTAATGGCCGCAATTTCTCCTCTCCAATTACTACCATTCTAGCGTCCGTTACTCTCTGTGTGACCTATAAATCATGGCTAATGCCACGTTGAGTCCATGCCCCGCCTCAAATTCTCCTCTCGACTCTCCTTGCGTGCTAGCCATATGAAGTCACTGCATCGTTCCCTGCTGTTCAACCTCCGTGCCTCGTCGCTTACCTGCACGGCGCCACTGTTCGCCTCTGCGCGCCATCGACGGAGCAGCTGCCTGCTCTATGTTCCGCCACTGCGACGACGCCAAGCGCTCGACCCCGACCGATATGACGAGGCCGCCCGTGCTGGTTCCTAGCAAACCAGAGAAGCCGAAGCTGATCGTCATCGTATTGTCTCGCCGGAACTCGCCCGGGCACCCTTTTGCCCGCGCACTAGCTGCGACATCCGTCCCTCTCCATTCCCCAATAATCACTGACTGTTATCTCTGCCATTAATGGCGACAACGCCATTCATCTCCCTCTTGGCATCGTTTGATTTTCTCTCCCCGACCTATAAATCACATGCCGCGTGAGAACCCTGCCTCCCTTCCTCCTCCTGACCCTACTGTAGGCTGCTCTCGCAAAAGTGCGCCACCGCCTCCTGTATGGCAGTTCGTCATGCCCTGCTGCTGAACGTTTTCTGCTGTTGGTCGAGCACAACCACTCTGCTGGTTGCTGCTCTGCTGCTCCAAATCAGTGCCATGCCTCTACGTCCGCCGTGCCGCTCGCTGGTAAAACTCCACGGTGACGTGCCTTGATGTTCGTCTCTGTGCCACGTTATCGCCGTGCTGCCGAGTCGCGTCGACGTCTTATGTCGAGGACCATCACCAACAGAAGTCCTCCCTCTACAATCTGCTGCTATTATGCTCCCTATATTATAAGGTAGAAGAAATCTATTTTTGCTTGTACCCCTAGTCTACCCCTTTATTCACGATCTAGCCCCTGCGCTAAATTTGT
The DNA here is from genome assembly GCF_902167145.1 of Zea mays. Taxonomy (NCBI): domain Eukaryota; kingdom Viridiplantae; phylum Streptophyta; class Magnoliopsida; order Poales; family Poaceae; genus Zea; species Zea mays. Next base: position 38,438,709 of record NC_050104.1, on the reverse strand, counting down.
TTATTAGTTGATATTTTAATTGAAAATCTTCTAACTTCAAAAAATCAGATTATACATTTTAATTATTATTTGCTATCAATTCTTATGTTCTCGTAATTTATTTGAATCGTATTCATTATAATCAATTTATTTATAGATTTTCTAAATAAGTAGATAAAAGTATAGAGTACTCATCTTCATAACCAAAACATTAGAAATTTAATTACATGTTTATCTTTCTCATAAATCTTGATTTAGATTTATATTCAAATATTTTATTAGTTTATGCCCATATATTGTCTATTCACACTAAGAAAGAATAAAGTTTTCTAATGAAGTTAAAATGGCTTATTTAAAGTGCTCACGTCTTCGTCTTCATAATATTAGTAACAAAAATAGTTTATATATTGTTGAACATAGTTTCTTTTTCATGATATAGACCATTTATTCCTAAATTAAAACTAAAGATAATTAAAATATTAAGTATCTTTTATCATAATTTATTAGTCAAACCTATTGTCAACTTGTGCATAACTAGTTATATAGGCTTGATTAATCATTGCATCACATTTAGTCCATGTTGTATAAATCACTTAGTTTTTCCTAAAGAATAAAATAATGAAATTAGTGTTCATGTTCTTTTATAATAACTAAAAATGTTAGTTTACATATTGTTTTGTATATAGCTATCTTAATAAAGAATATAGGCCATGTACTTTCTAATAAAAATAAAAGATAGTCATTTATACATATTATCCTTTGCATAAAAGTTCACTTAAGGCATATATTATAGCTCTTCAAAAATAGGTGTTTAACAATATGATTATGATCTTTTCACATAAAATTTGTTTAAGCTGTTTATTAGCTTTTTATAAAATTAATGTTTAATAATGTGTTTCATAATTCGTTAATCATGAATATATAACATATATCTTTTCTAAAACGTTAAAAAGATTTAATAATGTTATAATGTGTTTTATCTTCTTATGAACCCTTAATCTTAGACATAACACACATGTATTTTATAAAAGATGAAAATTATAAACCTAATATTTGTATATTTATAATTAAGATATTTTTAAGCTTAGGTCTTGTTTTATAAATATAAATCAAACCTTTTCAAAAAGAGCGTCCTTATGTTATAATCATTGCTTGTGGTGTTTTTGAAAGCAAATGATCCTTTCGTTATGCTTGCTTTTAGCTTTGTCTATAGTAAATGTTGTATGTTATTGAGTGGTGTTTGTTTCTTCTTATTTGTTTGTGTGATGTTTAGAGATTAATCCAGTAGTTGAGAATCAATATCTATTTCGTGGAAGTATCTCGAGTTTTCTATAAGCAAGGCAAGGGGACTTCTCCCTCTGCATATTCTGTCTGATCCCATACAATACATTTAATAAAGTTTATTTTTGGATATGTGCACAATTTGATGGGTTACCTATTCAGATACACTTAACCTTTCCAACCTTATTCCTTATTAACCTGGGTTATGATCTAATCAAGTAGCTATGATGTTGCTACAACTTTAACTTTATGCTGGTACTCCTACTGATGATATAAATGTTCCAAATGGTAAGTTTACATTATTGTTGTTAATCCGATGATTAAGCAAGATCATATTGTGATAATTGGAACATGAAGTGACCACCCAGGAAAACAGTGCAACCACGAGTGCTATCATAGCTCTGGCTTTGGTAATTAGCTTAATGCGCTTAGTACCAAGCAACCTTAACTGAAATATGGGCAAGAGGGAGGGCGGCAGTGGTGGCAGCTCACGTTAACATGGGGACGTATTCTTGGCTAAGGTACCAACTTGCCCTTCAGGTGACTCGTGACCTCACTGCTAAACGTAGCAATACAAACAAACATGGTATAGGCAAAATTAACATCACACCAAACATAAGATCAAACTGCATAATAATATTCTGCACTGCGTAACGAGATCGTAGGACCAAGAATTACTAAATTCGGAATTACGGTTACCAAGTTATGAATTTCTGAAGTTATTAAGCACCGAGAATAGATTACTTCAAATGAACATTTTTAATTCAAGTTTCATGGCTAAACAGAGGCACTAGATTATAGATAATATTAAAACAAACTTATTGCAACTAGAATGGATAAATTTAGAGCTAAAATGAATTAAATATGGTTTATGCAAGTTTCTGGAATTATTTGTGTATTAAAAATCAATTTCTAAATTTATTTTTCTCATTTTCCTTGAGCTCTGGACTGGGCGCCAATAATCACAATTTCCCTAAGACTCAAGCTAACCCCCATACGGACGGCGGGTTGGTTTATTAGAAACTCGGGGGTTTATTTGGAAAAAAAGCACGACGAAGGGTATGGTCGATCCTGGACCGCACGATAGAAACCAGACGGCCAGGATTAGACCTTGATCAATGCGAACCAGTACGCGATCCAGACTGTCCGATCCAGATCGGATGGTCACTATTTTAAAACAGCGCCAATGCTTCACCCGCGCAGGATCAGAATCGAACGACCAACATAAACCCTAGCCGAAACGTTTTCTTGAATCTAATCTCGACCGTTCTAGCTGGATCCAATGGTTAGGACCCAGTCTTCCTCCCCTCACCCATTCTTCCGCCCATCCGGCCGACGGCGCGACACCAGTCACGGCGGAGGCATCACCGGGGTTCGACAATCCCACGACTAGGCGCCCTACATCACAGCTAATCCAGAGATTTATAAAGAGGAGGGATAGGCGAGCTTGATGGTGGCATTCTCATCAACAATTATTGCCTAGGTAGTGTTGGCCACGGCGGAGAGCGGGTGGACAGCGGAGCTCTTCCTCCAACGACAAATTCACACCAACCCGGCCACGAAACTTGTGTGGTGAGACCACGGACATCGACAGGGTGTTGAGGCGAAGCTCCCTGAATGGCTTGGGGTAGCCCGACGTCGGCGGTCGCGTGCTTCAGCGGCGGCGGGAACTGCGGCAATGGTGGTTCACTGTCTGATTAGCTTTGGGTTTGGGGGTGTCGCGGTGACGACTTTATTTATTCACCGAGGCGAGCGGATCCGGGACAGAAGATCAGAACGGGCTCGGGCACTTCCGTCGCGGTGTCACTCGTGCCTAAGTTCTACCACACTGTACTTCTTTGTTACGTGGTCGCCATGCACTAACGTCGTGCCTTGTGACCGCGGGTAGCTAGCTAGGTCGCCATCCCTTTAAATTGTGCCATCAACCACAGTGAGGTCTTCACTATCTTCCGGTGTGATCAGTAGAAGCCAAAATTCGTAGTGTCTTCCCTTCCTCGTCCCAAATTGGTAGTGCATGGTGAACTTGTAGTCCCTTACGGCCGTATAGCTCCAACGTGACTTCCTGTTTCCGCCGGAATTCATCGCGACGCCCATCGGACCCCGTCGTGTGTACTTCTCTCCGCGTCCCCGTGGCCAGGCAAACCCGGTTCTATGCCTTTGAATTGGTGTTTGAGCATCCCTGAGTGTAAGTGAAGCTCACCGAGGTGACCGTTTGGTCATTTCTGACATCGTTTTGTTGGAACGCGAGCTCGACGCCGGGCGCTAACCCGTTGACAGCGCCGATGTCGACCAACCAAAATTCTGGTGGTCCGACGCTGGTTTTTGTGAGCACCATGACCATCGTGACCCACTTATGCTCTTCGTTCCCTTAAATAGAAAATTCCATGGCCGACGCCGCATGAACGCGCGCCGCGGAACCGGGACCCCGTCGGGGGCACGGTTAGGTCACTCTCAGGGTTTACGAGCTAAATTCGTGCCCATGGCTGCTCGGTTTAGGTTAGATTTAGGTCTAGCAAGTATCTGAGGGACGCTCGGGCTCTCCGCCGCCATGGCATGACGGGAGGTTCGTCCTCGCCGCCGGCCGGATTCGAGGACCCGATTTTAAAACACATAGAACTTAGAAGGGGCAGAGAGTAAAGTGTTAGTGACACATTAAAGTCGGTTGAGGACTTCCTTTCAGATATTTGAACAGGTAGGGGCCTTTGCGTAAATCTACCCACGCGGTCGCGGGCGTGCCCAAGTTCTGCGTAAACCTAGGCCGCCTGGGCTAGTTTTGGCCCAACACTGTTGATAGCTTTTTCCTTTTCTTTTTCTAATTAAGTTTGGGAATTCATAGTAATTAGTAGAAAATTGATAAAAATATGGGACCAATTTTACTAGACTCCTAAATTCCTCTAGTATTTAGTAAAAATAGTTCCAAGATTTTTAGTCCCAACCATGAATTATTTAGCATTTAAGGATGCCTAAACCTAGTCTTTTAGAATTTTAGAATTTGATTACTAGCTCCAAAAATAATAAAACTTTTTGGGTAGGCTTAATATGATAAATAGAACCCTTGGGTAAAGTTTGGCATGTTTTGGACATTGTTTGATCCCAAACCCCAAAACCCTAGCTTCCTAGGGTAGAACTTGTCTAACCCTAATAGGGTACTAACTCAGGAAACCCTAGTGACTCATGTGTACCGTGAAGGAAAGTTATATTCAAAACACAAATTAATGTGTTTCTATTGCATATTCATAGAATCACATGAGCATTCATGTATATGTATTGTTATATATAGAAAACGAAGAAGAAGTGATTGTCGAAGAAGAAACTGCCCCATAAGCTGAAATTCCACCTGTCGAGAACAATTTCTACTTTGATATTTGTGGAACAGATCCCGAGTCCCCTACAACACAAGGCAAGCCCCGGTGCATTTACCCTTTCCTTGTGATTTTAAACTCTTTATCACTTGGAATGATGCATTAGGTGATAGGAGTTGGGTGCTAAACAATTGTCGCATTTCCTTCCTTGGAATTGATTACCATTCTTTGATTACCTGTTTTACTTAAAAGTTTTCTGATGCTTAGCTGTGCTTTAGAAAACAAAAATGTTTTGTTTTTAAAACAAAGATGATGCGTCATATGGGATGGGAAGTTTTCAAAGAAAAGACTTGATGGTGGATCGATCATGGTCGTGATGGGTTCAACATCGGAAAAGATGTACCTCTATCAGGTACCAAACTTTGGGATTGTAAATGATAAAGATGAGACCAGGCGGGTGACTTGCCCGAGAAGAGAGTCTCGGTGTAGTGTCTCTGTCTGAGTCACTTAAGGACCGTGTCGATGTGGGCCTGCTGACCGAGGACCCTTTAACTGGCCACATGCCTCGTCATGGGTAAGCTTTGCCTCAGGCAAACCAATACCAGAAAGGCCAACACGCAATGGGAGTGGAGAGATGGCGAGAGTAGTGTGTACCCTCCATGGTAAGAGGCTGGACGGTGGTGTATCTATGCTCTCGGTTGGCGTGAACCCGGTCCGGTCTTGAGCAACCTGGTGGCAAGTTGACATATGCAAGTGTTAAGTGCTACATATGTCGTGTGGTTGGAGATCCACAGCTGAGTATTAATCGATTTGGATCGCCGTTACTTCTCGGACATGAAGACTTGGTCACTGACTTACACGTAGCAATCCAGTGAACTGAAGGGATGATAAAAGACGGCTAGTGTAGGCCAAGTGCTTGAACTAGGATAGAAAGAACTGTAGACGCAGGTAATGACTTAACCTGATAATAAAACTGTATTTTTAAGGATCCACTGTTAGTAAGCATTCCTGCAAAAAGAGTCTTTGATTCTTGAATAGCCTTACCTTGACTCCCTCCAGCCAGCATATCCTTGAGAGTCTTTTTCCTTTGTCGGGTAAGACTTGCGAAAGTACACTCCATACTCAGGGTTTTCGAACCCATGTTGGCCGAAGCTACTTTAGTGGGTGGAAAGTTTTATTCCGATGTCTAGGTGAATGGTGGCCGAGAATTGGCCAACGAAATCATAAAGAAAAATGAAAAAGAAACCCATGACGCCCGAAAAGAAGCTAGGCGAGCCGAAGAGGCTGCCGAGCGCGCAAGGCGCATAGGTATTGTTTTTGAATTTTAGCTTCGGTGTTTATTTCCTGGCATCGAACTAACAGTTTGCCTATTACAGTTGAACTGTCACCGCTGCCTGAGCCGTACAACCCCTAGCCGACCCGGTCATGAAAGAAGCACTGGATATAATGAGCGTTGCTAACTCCATCGTTAACGAAGTCATCGACAGGCTGCTGAACGAAGCCGCCGAGAAAATACTTAAGGAAGATTAGACTTTTATTGTAATGATACTATGCAACATTTGGTGTACGGAACAATTAATCAGACATGTGAATTATTGTAATATATTTCTTTACGATGCATCAAATTTACGCACATACCATTTTTTGAAAAAAAACACCTTCCCTTCTTTTCATGCTTCGTAAAGAAAGAAGCCCCTTTTTATGTCGACTCTGTTGTGATGAAATTGTGTTTGCCGAAAGTTTGCTTCGTGCCTCAGCACATTTTTATTCAACAAAGTCGAAACTTACTTCGCTCTCTTAGGAACGACTTTGGTAGCTTCGAAACTTACTTCGCTCTCTTAGGAACGACTTTTTGTAGCTTTGGAAGTCTGTTAGGAAGAAGCATTTTACTTAATGATACAAGCATAGTTATTACATGAGACCAAAATTAAGTCCTTCGTGACTTGTTTTTCACACAAGAAAAATAAGATGACAGAAAAGAAAAAGATACATCAGGGGTAGGATATTCTTTTAGTAGATATGCTTGGATTCCGACACAGTGCTGTTGACTGTGCGAGCTTCGGACTCCTCCCGAAAATCACGCTGCTGTTGTGCGTGTTGGTGCCCTTCTGGCTGCTGGCTTCAAGTCTGAGTAGGTGGTAATGGTGGTGGTAATGGGAGCTGGGCCTAGGAAGCTTGAGAGTGACTTGCCGAAGCGACAGAAGCCGCAGGTTGTTGATTACCTACGTATTCTAGTACATAGGGAGAGTAGCATGAAGCAGTATGTAGGACCTGCTTCGGCTGATTCTGCCGCGCCTCAGCTTCGGCAATCTCCTTTTGCTTCTGAATTGTGACTTGGCATGTTCTTGTGGTGTGGCCCTTGTCTTCACCGCAGAATAAGCAATATAGCCTTCTGGGCTCCTCCCCGTATCTTCGTCCGAAGCCCCTGCCGCCTCTGCCCCTTGGGACTGGTGGCCTGAAAGAGCTTTGTTGTTGCCCTGAAGATTGAGAGCTATGTTGTGGCCTTTGAGGCTGGCTTCCTCTGTCATCACTTAGGTTGGAATTATGGATCGATCTGACGTGCCTGGGGTGGATTCTTCCTCCGGAGCCCCTGGTCATCTCAGAAAACCTGTATGCTTCTTCCCTTCTCTGGCGGAAATCATTATCAGCCCGGATGTATTCATCCATCTTCTGAAGAAGCTTCTCCAGGGTTTGTGGGGGTTTCCTGGCAAAATACTGAGCCGTAGGTCCTGGCCGAAGCCCTTTGATCATGGCCTCAATGACAATTTCATCGGGCACTGTAGGCGCTTGTGCTCTCAGACGAAAGAACCTTTGGACATACGCCTAAAGGTACTCCTCGTGGTCTTGCGTGCACTGGAACAAAGCCTGAGCAGTGACTAGCTTCGTCTGAAATCCTTGGAAGCTGGTGATTAGCATATCCTTAAGCTTCTGCCATGATGTAATTGTCCCTGGCCGGAGAGAAGAGTACCAAGTTTGTGCGACACTTTTGACTGCCATGACGAAGGATTTCGCCATGACTGCAATGTTGCCCCCATATGAAGATATGGTTGCCTCGTAGCTCATTAGAAACTACTTTTGGTTTGAGTGCCCATCATACATAGGAAGCTGGGGTGGCTTGTATGACGAGGGCCATGGGGTAGCCTGCAATTCTGCTGCTAGAGGAGAAGCATCATCAAAAGCAAAATTGCCATGATGGAAATCATCATACCATTCATCATCGTTGTACGAATTATCTTGACGAAGCTCTCTATGTTGAGGCCTTCGGTCTTGGTCATCTTGGGTGAGATGACGCATTTCTTCGGCGGCCTCATCAATCTTCCTCTAAAGATCGGCGAGACGAAACATCTTTTCTTTCTTCTTCTGGACCTGTTGATGAATGGCTTCGAGGTCCCTGATTTCTTGGTCCAGCTCCTCCTGAGGTGTCGGACTGGTAGCCTTCCTTTTTTGGTTCCTAGCTTCGCGTAATGTTTCTTGATTGACGTCCAGTGGCTGCAGTGCAGCCCCTGGCCCTGATGACTTCTTTGGTGGCATGACGAAGGTCACAGCTTGCCGAAGGTGGTCAAATGAGTTCACCGGCGGTGGGCGCTAATGTTGGTCGCTTGTTCTCAAATGCTATGAGTTAAGAACAAGGCAACACAAATGTTAATGGTTAAAGACCTTCGTCCTTCGAAGCATTATCTCCCTTATAATGATCTTCAGACGAAGGTTATGAAGGACATACCTTCATCATTTCAATATGTAAGAATAGAAACAGGGACATATGAAATATAGAAGGAACATGAATAATTACGTTAAATCGCTAGATTATTCATATTGTCATTATATAATCATGAACAAACATTAATGACATTACATTACATTTGTACCTTCGGATTGACAGAAGGCAAAAGTTCGAGAGTGACGTGCAAGCGATTACAAGTCAATGTGAATAGTACGGGGGTACTGTTCATCTATTTATAGGCACAGGACGCAGCCTGGTAAAATTACATTCATGTCCCTGACATTTACTATTAGCTAAAAGGTAATCTATCGAGGACTAAATGGTCTTTTCCTTTTAAGTCGGTTTCATCCTTCATCATCATTCTTGCATTGAGCCGAAGCTTCTCCAGCCACAGCTTCAGAACTAGTTCATCCTTCTTCCAGATCGTGCCCTTCATACTTTGTTCACCTTCATCTCAAAGCCGAAGCCACCTGTTACGGTATGTTATACTGGAAAATATGTTAGTAGTGTTTTTGAGGACCTTCAGAAGACGAAGGCCCCCAACAGCCTCCCTGGTCTGTAATAATAATTTATGCACTCTTAACACCTGGTATTGTAATAATACGCTCTCTATATATTTTATGAATGTAAAGTAAATATTGTAATCTGCTTTCACTTATTCTTTCCTCCGATGTGATGTAATATCTGCGTGATGGGTGAAGCGCTCTTGGGCAGTATGATACAGAGGACCGAACTTGTCAAGTGATTATGTGCATCTATATGGTTGTCTGAGGTCCTTAGGACAAGGACATCTGTAGGTGGGTCTAATACCTTGGGAGGTTCCATGACAGCTAGTATCGGAGTGAAGCCCATTTCTTCAGATATTACGTAGTACTTCCAAAGAATTTTCAAACACTTACTTAGAAATATACTTTCATTCTTACCTTATCACTTTCTGGTAGCCCCTTATCTTGTGAAGTCGGGTAACAGAGTGCAATATATGTAAGAAGTGGGGGCTCAACGAAGGTTGATTCCATAATTATTAGATTATGCATGCATCATGTTTAACACTATACTAATAAATATTTCCCTCTTATGGAGATATGGCGCGCACTAAGCATACCCAGCGCAAATCGACTGGACCCCATGGTGTGCCACGACATCAGCTAGCCTCTAGACATAAAGGAAGTAGCAGTGGCAGTAAAGACCTAATTGGAGACCTGGAAGCCCGGGTGGAGCACTTTGGTCAGAACTACGCCACAGGAATCGAGCACGTGAGCAGGATTGCCACCGTATTGTTGAGCTGTCAGCCAAAGTGAGTCGCCTGCAGTACAAAATTTCGGAATGCGATAGGGCCATTGATTGGGCCGTCAACTCGCGCTCTTTCGCTTGAGACTGCGAAGCGAAAGCTCTACCTCGAGTGGCAGACCTTACGGCATCCCTCAAAAACCTGCAAACGTACTGCAATACCTTACATGAAGAAGTACATGTATTGTATAAACGGCTGCACCCGGACGTGCCACCAGACGTTGCTACAATGGGAGCCAGACCATCGGGAACAGCTAATGAAGGACCTGATGGGGAGCTGGACCTTTTTAGGGCCCCTCCTTCCATGAACCTTGCTGACGAACGGTCTCCTGCAGCAGACAATGGAGCAACAAAGGATGAAGAAGACTATAGTAGTATAGTATAAGTATTGTACTTATGTAAAATAAGTAAGAAAAGTTGAGTTGTATAATGCAGTCTGTATAATTATTACATTTCAGCAATGTAATATGATGGTGTATGTTGGCATGTTATATTTTCCAAATGTTTCTTTGCCTCAGATGCCATCCCGGACTCGTGCACATGATGGTGCGGGGACATCTCATGGTGGGGAGGACACTCCCATCCCGCCACCGGTACCACCGACTTTGGCCGAGGCTATCTCTGCCTTGGTCAATGCCACCGCTGATAATACGCGCTTCTTGCGCGAAATGGCGGGCAACCAATTCCAACAGCACGGAGGCAGAGTTCCCCCTCAGGGACCACGAGATACTACCTGTTTGGAATTCCTTGAGACTCGACCATCACTCTTCGTCAAAGCAGAGGAACCCTTAGAAGCCGATGAATGGGTGAGAGTAATGGAACAGAAGTTTTGGTTAATTCGATGCACAGAGACGCAAAAACCCTTGTTCGCAGCTCAGCAGCTAAGAGGGCCTGCCAGTACCTGGTGGGAAATTTTTTCAGCAATTCAACATGTTGGGCATCATGTTACCTGGGAGGAATTCAAATTGGCATTCTGGGAGCATTATGTTCCGGAGGGAGTGCTCCAGATGAAACTAGAAGAGTTTATCAGGTTGAAGCAAGGAGGAGATACGGTGATGCAGTACCTCAACAAATTCAACCACCTCTCTCAGTATGCCATTGACCAGGTGGATACCGACTTAAAGAAGAAGAATTGTTTTATGAGGGGATTGAACGACAGGCTCCAGCGAAAAATGGCAACATATCTGGACCTTACCTATAGCAGGGCTATCAGTACAACACTGGCAGTTGAAGCTAAAAATATGGGACATGGAAAATCAAAGGGTTATGCGGGTGAGAGATCCACTCAAGGACCTGAGAAGACAACAAGGTTGGTAATCCGACCTTTCAATCAAAATCGTTCTTTGCCTTGCCCACCTTCATATCCATTCAAGCAGCTCGTCTTTATTCGTCCCACTACTGTCCCAGCTCCTACCAATCAGCCGAGTGCCCCTGGTACTCGTTTCTCTGCCCTTCCCAGTTCCTCTAGTGGTTGCTTCAACTGTGGAAAGTCCAGACATTTCATCAAGGACTGCCCATACCCGAAGCAAAATAAATCCAACTTCTAGCAACCCTCTGGGAACTCAAATCAAGGAAAGGGGAACACGACCAACACTTCAACGGGCAAGAATTTCAAGAAAACTGGACGAGTCTATTACACCCAGGTGGCTACTACACCGGAGGGCGAACCGGTGATGATGGGTACGTTCCTTGTTGCCAATTACCCAGCAGTTATCCTCTTCGATTTTGGTGCATCACATACCTTCATAAGCCAGAATTTTGTAGAGAAATATTGCACACTTTGCACTGAATCAAGGGAGGGATTTGTTATCCACTCACCTGGGGGCCGGATATTTACTAAGGAAGCCTTCCACATACCAGTAACATTGGCCGGATGGGAATTTCCTACAAATATGATTGTTATAAAAGGGCAAGACATAGACGTAATATTGGGCATGAACTGGTTAGCCCAGCATAAGGCCATCATCAATACAGACTTAAGGACCATTAAACTAAGCCATGGTCATGAAGAGATTAAATTGTCCATCCCTATAGCTGTCCTAGCCAAAATATCTGGACGAGTTTATGAGGCTATAGTACAAAAAATCCAGGATATTTCGGTGGTATGTGAATTTTTGGATGTCTTTCTCGAAGACTTGCCTGGGTTGCCTCCGGAAAGGGATGTGGAATTTGTGATAGAATTGAAGCCCGATACGGCTCCTATTTCCAGAAGGTCGTACCTTATGCCGCCTAATGAACTGGCAGAACTCAAGACTCAACTACAAGATTTATTGGAGAAAGGTTTCATTAGACCCAGTTCATGACCATGGGGATGTCCAGCAATTTTCGTCAAGAAGAAGGATCAGACACTACGAATGTGCGTGGACTATAGACCCATCAATGAGGTTACCATCAAGAACAAGTATCCTCTTCCTCGGATCGATATCTTATTCGACCAACTTACTGGAGCTCAAGTATTTTCCAAGATTGATGTGAGGTCAGGCTATCATCAGATCCGTATTCGACCCGAGGATATACCCAAGACCGCATTTACCACGCGGTACGGATTATTTGAATATTTGGTCATGTCTTTCGGATTAACAAATGCTCCAGCCCACTTCACATACTTAGTGAACTCGGTATTTATGCCCAAGTTGGATAAATTTGTGGTGGTCTTCATTGACGACATTCTAATCTATTCCAAAAATGAAGAGGAGCATGCCAAGAACTTACGGATCGTGCTAACGCGCTTAAGGGAGCATCAGTTGTATGCCAAGTTCAGCAAATGCGCGTTCTGGTTGGAGGAAATCTAGTTTCTTGGACATGTATTATCTGTAAAAGGGATTGTGGTCAATCCTAGCAAAGTCAAGGATATTTTAGAATGGAACTCAACAGCTACAGTACATCAAGTTCGGAGTTTCCTTGGACTGGCTAGATATTACCGCATATTCATTCCGGATTTCTCCAAGATTGTTAAACCTATTACAGGTTTATTGAAGAATGATACAAAGTTTGATTGGTCCTCAAAATGCAATGAAGCCTTTGAGCAGCTAAAGGTGTTGTTAACCACTGCCCCGGTGTTGACTCAATCGGATATTGAAAAGCCTTTTGATGTGTATTGTGACGCATCAGGCAGTGGACTCGGATGTGTCCTAATGCAAGAGGGCCGAGTCATAGCTTACGCTTCACGACAATTACGTCGGCATGATGGGCACTATCCAACTCATGATTTGGAATTAGCTGCAGTGGTACATGCCCTCAAGATTTGGCGTCATTATCTGTTGGGGAACGTGTGCCATGTGTATATGGATCACAAAAGTCTGAAGTATATCTTTACCCAGTCAGAACTGAATATGAGACAACGAAGATGGCTTGAGCTAATTAAAGATTATGACTTGGAAATCCATTATCACCCAGGAAAAGCCAATGTGGTGGCAGATGCATTGATTCGTAAAGCTTCCTGTCATTGTCTTACAGTAAGGACGCCTGACACCACTCTTTCAAGAAATGGAAAGATTAAATCTGGGTAGGGTACAACACGGAACTTTGACACAGTTAAAGCTTGAGTCAGTTCTTCTGCAGAGAATTATTGATGCCCAAAGAACCGACAAGGGTATGAAGTACATTCATGAGAAAATGGAAGCCGACAAAGCAAAGTGCTTCAGAAAAGATGACCAAGGAGTAATATGGTTTAAAGATCTCATAGTTGTGCCAAAAGATGCTGAAGTCCGCCAACAAATTCTGGACGAAGCTCATCTTAGTCGATATTCCATTCATCCGGGGAGTACTAAGATGTATCAAGATTTAAAACAACACTATTGGTGGACAAAAATGAAGATTGAAATCGCACGCTATGTGGCAAGATGTGACACCTGTAGACGTGTCAAGGCAGTGCATATAAAGACCGCTGCACCATTACAATCCTTACACATCCCAACTTGGAAATGGGAAGATATTAGTATGGACTTCATTGTGGGATTACCTTGGACAGCTAAAGGATTTGATTCTGTCTGGGTTATAGTTGACCGGCTTACAAAGATAGCACATTTTCTTCCTATCAAAACAAATCACCCACTTGCTGTCTATGCCCAGTTATACATTGCTCGTATTCTCAGTTTGCACGAAATTCCAAAAACGATAGTCTCAGACCGTGGACCATAATTTGTATCCAAGTTTTGGAGTGAACTGCATAAATCCTTGGGTACTAAATTACTCCACAGTTTGGCTTATCATCCTCAAACAAGCGAACAAACTTAGAGAGTAAATCAGATAATTAAAGATATGCTACGGGCATGTGTCCTGGAGTTCCTGCAAAAATGGGATGATTGTCTGCCATTGGCAAAATTTTTTTATAATAATAGCTATCAAGAAAGCATTAAGATGGCACCGTTTGAAGCACCGTACGGACGACGATGTCGAACACCCTTAAATTGGTCTGAACCCGGAGAAAGATGGTTTTTCAAGCCCGATTTAGTCAAGGAAACAGAGGCAAAGATTCAACGGATAAGGCACCACTTGAAAGAAGCCCAAGCTCGGCAGAAAAGCTATGCGGACAAACGACGCCGACCTTTGTTTTTTCAAGTAAAGGATCATGTATACCTGAAAGTATCACCAATGAAGGGTGTTAATCGATTCGGGGTAAAAGGAAAGTTGGCACCCCGATACATTGGCACATTTCCCATTCTTGAACGATCCGGACCAGTCACATACAGACTTCAACTACCTGAAACATTATTTGCAGTACATAATGTGTTCCATGTATCACAGTTGAAGAAGTGCCTTCGGATTCCTGATCGAACCATCGATGTGGTGGATGTTGCTTTGGAACCAGATTTGACTTATTCAGAACATCTCATTCGAGTTTTGGATCAGAAGGATAGGATCACTCGAAAAGGACCCTCAAGTTCTATAAGGTACAATGGAACCAGCATATTGAAGATGAAGCTACCTGGGAGACTCAAGACTTTTTAGACAGAAAATTACTAGGTTTTTAGCTTCATGTAACTTGTAAGATGTGTATATCGGATTGTAAAGTTGGATTAAATACGATATCACCCCCTGCTCTGTAAAACAAATATGGAAATAAAGATGTGGCGTGTTTTCTTTTCCACTACTTACCCTAGGACCTTAATTCTCGGGACGAGATTATTTTATGGGGGGAAGGATGTAACACCCCTGGTGTTACTGGCACTAAAACTTGAGCATGACATCATATGCATTGCCATTTCATTTTCTTTGTCACAACTAGAATGCATTCACTAGGTAAAATTTCAAAACAAGTTGTGATGTGGTGACTTGAAGTGTACTTAACCCTAGGGTAGGATAACCAACCCTAGGATTAGGGCATGTGGGTAATAGTAAGCCAAAAATGAGTAATACCTCAAAGGCCATTGGAAATGTTCACAAGATATCAAGCTTGGTGGATTTGAATGACACAGAAACCCTAAAGTGCTCAAAACCCTAGAAGGAACCCTAGAAAACCCAAAATTGTGACCTATGAAGTGATTTCAATTTCTATACACTTTTGGACCAAAGTGTATGTATCAAAGTGGTAGAACCTTAAAAACTAAACAACTTTTACATTGGAGGATTTTCTAGTATGGTGGAATAAATTGGAGAAAATGGCAACAGTTTCCAAGTGCTTCCAAAATTGGGACCCTAAGAACAAGTGACATTAGGTCAACTTTGGACTCTTGTAACTATTGATCCATAAGGGTTTTGTAGTTGGCCACCATAGTAAAGTTGTATGGCTATTATGAGGGTACAAGTTTGACTGAAAGACCCAACCCTAAAACCTTGAGGAATTTAAAGAAAACCCCCTCAAACTTTAGTTGTCAGACAAGAACCCTGTTGAAATTCAGAATTTCAGTTGTATGGTGTCAACTTGGGAACCTTGTTGTGCTCAATTCAATGGGTGTTTGACCAAAACCTTTGTAACAAAGTTAGAGCTGGTTTGTAGGGGAGTAACTTTGTTACAGTCTTCTTAATGGGTAGTTGTACAAAAAATCAAAGAAACAGTGGCACAAAGTTGCTCTGTCAGAAGTGAGTTGCGCGGTTTGGAGTGACACTGAAAAATGGATGCAGAACAGTAATGGTCCCAGTGAAATGTGGCCGATTTATGAGCACCATATCTTAAAATCTATTCAGTTTAGGTCCAAGAATCCTATAGTAAGTTTGAATACCATTGTCTGATGAACAATTCTTGTTAATGGAAATTAACTTGTTCTTAACAAGAATCAAGAGAGAAAGGGGATTGAAGGGAGCCGGTTCAGTTGAGCACGGAAGATCGACGACGCTGGGAAATATCTGAAGAAAAGATTTGTGCCACTGTTGAATCTGGATGTGTCCAAATGAGGAGGAGATACAGATGGCTGGGGTGGGATAACTCTGAGCCGATTCACCATCTTGCGGATTAGGCCGGGTCGGGCCAGGGATATTTCACCGGCGGCCACCGTGGCTCGGGCACTTCCATCATGGTGTTACTCGCGCCTAAGTTCTACCACACTGTACTTCTTTGTTACGTGGTCGCCATGCACTAACCTCGTGCCTTGTGACCGCGGGTAGCTAGCTAGGTCGCCATCCCTTTAAATTACGCCATGAACCACAGTGAGGTCTTCATTGTCTTCAGGTGTGATCGATAGTAGCCAAAAGTCGCAGTGTCTTCCCTTCCTCATCCCAAATTGGTAGTGCACGGTGAACTTGTAGTCCCTTACGGCCGTATAGCTCCAACGTGACTGCCTGTTTCCGCCGGAATTCATCACGACGCCCATCGGACCCCGCCGTGTGTACTCATCTCTACGTCCCTGTGGCCAGGCGAACCCGGTATGGTTCTATGCCTTTGAATTGGTGTTTGAGAATCCCTGAGTGTTAGTGAAGCTCACCGAGGTGACCGTTTGGTCATTTCTGGCATCGTTTTGTTGGAACACGAGCTCGACGTCGCGCGCCAACCCATTGACAGCGCCGGTGTCGACCAACCAAAATTCTGGTGGTCCAACGCTGGTTCTTGTGAGCACCATGACCTGCGTGACCCACTGATGCTCTCTGTTCCCTTCAATTAGAAATTTCATGGCTGACGCCGCATGAACGCGCGCCGTGGAACTGGGACCCCGTCGTGGGAGCAGTTAGGTCACTCTCAGGGTTTACGAGCTAAATTCGTGCCCATGACTGCTCGGTTTAGGTTAGATTTAGGTCTAGCAGGTATCTGAGGGACGCTCGGGCTCTCTGCCGCCGTGGCATGACGGGAGGTTCGTCCTCGCCGCTGGCCGGATTCGAGGACCCGATTTTAAAAGACATAGAACTTAGAAGGGGAAGAGAGTAAAGTGTCAGTGACACATTAAAGTCGGTTGAGGACTTCCTTTCAAATATTTGAATCGGCAGGGGGCTTTGCGCAAATCTACCCGCGCGGTCGCGGGCGCGCCTAAGTTCTGCGTAAACCTGGGCCGGCTTGGCTGGTTTCGGCCCAACACTGTTGATAGCTTTTTCCTTTTCTTTTTCTGATTAAGTTTGGGAATTCATAGTAATTAGTAGAAAAATGATAAAAATATGGGACCAATTTTACTAGACTCCTAAATTCCTCTAGTATTTAGTAAAAATAGTTCCAAGATTTTTAGTCCCTACCATGAATTATTTAGCATTTAAGGATGCCTAAACCTAGTCTTTTAGAATTTTAGAATTTGATTACTAGCTTCAAAAATCATAAAACTTTTTGGGTAGGCTTAATATGATAAATAAAACCCTTGGGTAAAGTTTGGAATCTTTTGGACATTGTTTGATCCCAAACCCCAAAACCCTAGCTTCCTAGGGTAGAATTTGTCTAGCCCTAATAGGGTACTAACTCAGGAAACCCTAGTGACTCATGTGTACCGTGAAGGAAAGTTATATTCAAACCACAAATTAATGTGTTTCTATTGCATATTCATAGCATCACATGAGCATTCATGTGTATGTATTGTTATATATAGAAAACGAAGAAGTGATTGTCAAAGAAGAAACTGCCCCACAAGCTGAAATTCCACCTGTCGAGAACAATTTCTACTTTGATATTTGTGGAACAGATCCCAAGTCCCCTACAACACAAGGCAAGCCCCGCTGCATTTACCCTTTCCTTGTGATTTTAAACTCTTTGTCACTTGAAATGATGCATTAGGTGATAGGAGTTGGGTGCTAAACAATTGTTGCATTTCCTTCCTTGGAATTGATTACCATTCTTTGATTACATGTTTTACTTAAAAGTTTTCTAATGCTTAGCTGTGCTTCAGAAAACAAAAATGTTTTGTTTTTAAAACAAAGATGATGCTTCATATGGGATGGGAAGTTTTCAAAGAAAAGACTTGATGGTGGATCCATCATGGCCGTGATGGGTTCAACATCGGAAAAGATGTACCTCTGTCAGGTACCAAACTTTAGGATTGTAAATGATAAAGATGAGACCGGGCGGGTGACTTGCCCGAGAAGAGAGTCTCGGTGTAGTGTCTCCGTCTGAGTCGCTTAAGGACCGTGTCGATGTGGGCCTGCTGACCGAGGACCCTTTAACTGGCCACATGCCTCGTCATGGGTAAGCTTTGCCTCGGGCAGACCAATACCAGAAAGGCCAACACGCAATGGGAGCGGAGAGATGGCGAGAGTAGCGTGTACCCTCCGTGGCAAGAGATTGGATGGTGGTGTATCTGTGCTCTCGGTTGGCGTGAACCCGGTCTGGTCTTGAGAAACCCGGTAGCAAGTTGACATATGCAAGGGTTAAGTGCTACATATGTCATGTGGTTGGAGATCCTCAGCTGAGTATTAATCGATTTGGATCGACGCTACTTCTCGGACATGAAGACTTGGTCACTGACTTACACGTAGCAATCCAGTGAACTGAAGGGATGATAAAAGACGGCTAGTGTAGGTCAAGTGCTTGAACTAGGATAGAAAGAACTGTAGACGCAGGTAATGACTTAACCTGATAATAAAACTGGATTTTTAAGGATCCACTATTAGTAAGCATTCTTGCAAACAGAGTCTTTGATTCTTAAATAGCCTTACCTTGACTCCCTCTAGCCAGCATATCCTTGAGAGTCTTTTTCCTTTGTCAGGTAAGACTTGCGAAAGTACACTCCATACTCAGGGTTTTGGAACCCATGTTGTTGTAGGTGAAGAAATAGCAGAGTTTTGTTGTTTCTGTTCAAAGGTGGTACCAAAAGAGGAGCCAAATCCGTGATTGTGTGTGCGGGAGGATGCTTGCCTCCCAGTTTGGAAAACAATAAACTTTTGTGCGGGAGGGTGTTTTGCCTCCCTGGTCTGTAATAATACTTTATGCACTCTTAACACCTGATATTGTGATAATACTCTCTCTCTATATATTTTATGAATGTAAATTAAGTATTGTAATCTGCTTCCGCTTATTCTTTACTCCGATGTGATGTAATATCTGCGTGATGGGTGAAGCACTCTTGTGTGGTATGATGTTGATACAGAGTACCGAACTTGTCAAGTGATTATGTGCATCTGTATGGTTGTCCGAGGTCCTTAGGACAAGGACATCTGTAGGTTGGCCTAATACCTTGGGAGGTTCCGTGACAGTATGAAGGAAGACACAAGGTGTCCAAGATGTATAGGCGAGGCGAAGATTTACGGCGACGGCCAGTCCCAATCACATTCCCTGTGTGTCGATCCTATACAAAACAAGATGAGTCATCAAATCCAACAAAACAGTTGTGATCGGTAATTTAACCAACTGATAGTAGATCCATGGATAACTCAGGTACAAAAAATATATTTGGGACAATAAATTAGAATCGAAAAGAAAATCCTTGTGGGTGACATGACATAATGTACCATCAGCAGTCTGAACAGAAGTACCCTCGGTGACAGGTGTAGTAGATGCCAGTCATGACTGATCAGATGTCACATGAAATGAGGCTCCAGATCAAGAACCCAAGATGATGATAAAGCACCAGCAGATGAAGTAGCAGCAACCGCAACTGAGCCTTTAGGAGATGGTACTATACCACGTCCACGAGTAGCACGACGGACACGAAAATCAGTCAGCTTCTCTGGAAACTTAGCAGAGCAGTTCTCAGACCGATAAGTGGTCTTTTGCAATGTTCACAAGGCTTAAAGGAGGTGTTCCTGGACTTCTAAGCAGCAGCCAACACACTGTGAGAACTCAGACCAGTAATAGAAGACATAGACTTCAGACGAGTCTCTTCAGCAAAAAATTCAAACAATGCTTGAGCCATGGTTAGGGTATCCGAACTGTGAAGCAGCCTTGTACGAAGAGAATCAAATTTGGGTCAAACTCCCATAACAAATTTGTAGGTAAACAACTTCTCAGTAAACTTATGGGCTAGGCAAGGCACAGTTGTACAAACAGGCACCATGGATGTCACACCCGGTTCCGGTCGGTAGAGCCGGGTGCATAGCATATGTGTGCTAAGATCCATTTCCACACATATGTTGACGTCACAAGTGTAATATATCAAAAGACAATGCAATAAAGGTGTAAAGAGAGTAGAGTACTTTATTACATCATCTTAATCATTGTATCTTTAACAAGTATCAACATCAAAGTAAGGCAGAATTAAATAACATGGGTAATCTCCCACAAGAAGATGACCGACGCGTCGTTAGACTTAAAACTCATCATCGTCATCAGCGAAGTCTCCAACATCACCCTCTGATCAAAATATTAGCAAGGGTGAGCTCACTTATGGTCGGGGCTCACCAAGTGAGGGAAAAATTATTGCAAGTTAACAAGGTGAGGCTAAGATTGAGCAGTAAGCATTTTAGTTGGTCAATATTTTAATAACAACACTTGTCTTACTAATAAGTGTGTATCCCAAGTATTCCCATTAAACAAAGGTATAAGAGTATATCAAAAACACTTAAGTGAAACCACTTAAGCAAACCATTTCCATATCATCGGATCTCGATTTATTGTCCATCTTTAAGTTCAATTATCATGTGAGGAGTCTAGGATGCTCTTAACCGTGAGCACGGCTGATATATCAGTTTTACACTCTGTAGAGGTGCCGCATCTTTACCCATGAGTCTAGATTCCCTTCTAGCCTAGGTTGATCAGACCCTTATTCACTTCCAAGGTGAATGGCTAGGGTCTCACTACGAGGCTTTTCCCTAGAGTCCTCAATATGTAAATGCTGGAAATGGTCAAACTGTATAGAGCACATCTAACATAACCAACTTATAGTCCAGACTGCAAGGTAAAGCTTTGGGAACTATCCCCGTATCCAATCTGCCTGAGCCAGAAATATAAGCGCTTGCCAGATGCCCCCGTTCCGGTCGACCATGACCAGCACCCAACATAAGACTTCCTAGTTATTTAGCCAAGGGCGTCCCATACCACCCTCATGGTAGCACTGTTTTCCTGGGTGGTCACTCCATGTTCCAATTAATATGCAATAATCTTGTTTAACCATCGAGTTAACATCATAATATCAATTTCATTTCTGGAACATTAATAATGAGTGACATCAAATAAATAAGTTGAGCGGTAGCACAAATTTGTAAAGCATAGTATTTTCCCAGGGTAATCAAGGAATACAGTTGGTAAATCTAGGAAATTCTTAATTAGGTAAATCCCTTTAAATTATGCGTTATATCCAAAAAGTAAACATTATTATATGCATTAATTGGGTATAAATAGAATATACAGAGGGATAATCCACTTTCCTTGCTCGAACGTGTCCTGCGGGTCGTCCTCGAACGTGTTAGTCTCGTCTAACTCACAGTCCACTTCTAGCATCAATTTGTATCGCACATACAAAAGAATACGTACACCAAAGAAATAAACATACACCAGTATAGGGGTAATCATTCACGATTACATTCATCACACTTATCACACTCATAAATATGTCCTAAAGCATAAATACTTATTAATTCATTATGACTATTAATGCGAGTCATTATTGATGAAATTATGAGGTGTTATAATAATAGTTTTAACTAGTATTAATATGTATTAACATCCTTTATGAAAATAAAGGCTAATTATTTCCTCTATTACTAATAAATAGACTAATAGATTTTATTCCTTTTATTTCTAACTTGAATTTATGCATATAGCTAAAAATGACTCTACTAACATTAATATTCTACGAATCAATATAAATCACCAGTTGACTTTTTATAACATAAACAGGGTTATTTTGACATAAACAAGTATTTTACTAATTCTAAAAAGTTAAGTGCTATACTTATGAACACATTTATTTTGGCTAGTAAAAATCTATTTTCATTACTACCAGTGGTATTTTCTCCTTTCTTTCTAAAAGAAAGTATTATTAAAAATAATTTACGATAAATCATCTAATAACCTATAATGTTTTATATGGCCATGAATTCAATACCATTTACTAATTCCATTAAAATGAACCTATGATTATAATCCTCCAAATAATTTCCAAAGTTCATTGTGACCAAAATTAACTATAAAATTACCTAACTAGTGTTTTTATCACCAACATGTGTCTACCAATTCTCGACATACTTCGCTCTAATCTAATATTCTAAAATTCATCGCAACAAATAACATGAATAATCACGGTGCACTACTTATTGCATACATCTACCAAAAATTCTATAGCGCACATACGTATGAATTTCTGATCACAACATGCTCATATTACACCACAATAATTATAAAATTCACAAATTGAATCAAAAACTAATTTTGAAAATACACAAAATTATTTGGGTCGTCTTCAACCTTGAGCTTGCACGTGTGACGAGGGAGAGTCCGACGAGGGTTCGGCCGATTGGAGAAGAGTAGGGGCTCGGCTTCGGATGGTGGGTGGCGTATCTCCGGTGAGTTCTACGGGCTCCGGCGACGGCGACGGTGGCTCTAACGGTGAGGAGCTTGAGGGAGAGAATGGGGCGAGCTCGGGTAGGAAGGAAAAGGGAGGAGCTCGGCGTGGGTTTTATAGAGGAGAGGGAGGGAGAGGAAAGTTCGGCTGGGGGAGTCAATGGGCGTCGGCGGGTTCTTCATAGCCATCAATGGAGGGAGGGAGTAATGGAGGAGAGTGATGGGAGGAGAAACGGAAGAGTTGATGCTCCAATAACGCAGAGGAACGAACGGACGGCAGGGTGGCGGCTCGGTCGGGCTCGGCCGCAGGCATGGGGTCGCACATCGGGGTCGTGTCCTTGGGTGCGGTGGTGGGGTCGGTCAGCCTGGGCTCGGCCGCGGTCGGATTCTGGAGTGGGTCTCCGGTCGCGGGCCGCTGCGTTGGGTCGTGGCCGTTCCTGGCGGCGTGCGGGTTGGGGAAGGGGCGCGGGGCTCGTTGCACCTGGCGACTTCAGCGTCGGGCTCCCTGGCGGCGCTGTTTTGGGAGGAAAGGGGAGTGAGGAGAGGGAGACTAGGTGGGTCGGCCTGCAAGAGAGAGAAGAGGGGGAGAGGGAGAACAGAGGGCGGTGGCGACTGGCTTGGGAGAAGCCAGGGGGAGGTGCGGCTGGGGTGTTTGATGGGCCCCTAGTGGGCCTTAGGGTTAGGGTTAGGGTTTCTTTTGTTTTTATTTTTTCTATTTCTTTTCTAAATTCGAAATATATTTTTAAATAACCCTAAAATTCATAATAACTATACCAAAATTATTTATAAATAAAATATTTATTTTTGGACTAATAATTATTATATTATTTACTAGGATTTTCCTATAAGAAGAAATGCTATTAAATATCCACAAATCAATCTTGAGCAATCAAAAATTATTTCAAATGCAAATAAATAATAAACACTTGAATAAAAAATATTACCCTAATTACTATAATAACTAAATGCATTATTTTTAGTTGATGGTTTTTATAGTGTTACAAACATACCCCTCTTAAAAGAATCTCGTCCTCGAGATTAAGAAACTTCCGAGAATAACTCGGGAAATTCTGCTCTGAGTTCATCTTCTCTTTCCCAAGTGGCCTCATCTTCCGTATGATGACTCCACTAAACCTTGCACATGTTAATGACTTTACTCCGTGTAATTCTGTGAGATGTTTCCAAAATTCTAACAGGGTACTCCAAATAAGTCAAATCCTCATTAACATTCAGTTCCTCCATGGGTAACTGTTCCTCCGATACTCTCAAGCACTTCTTGAGTTGTGATACGTGAAATACGTCATGCACATCCGACAAAATATCGGGTAGCTCTAACTGGTACGCTACTTCTCCTTTTCTTTCCAAAATTTTGAATGGACCAATGTAGCGAGGAGACAATTTTCCCTTAACCTTAAATCTTTTCATTACTCTCATCGGTGAAACTTTAAGCTTTTCTGTCTTGACTGTGCTGTCTTCAAATTATCTCTGATAATCTACACTTGCTTTTCTGCTTCTTGGAGAATTTCTAGACCAAATACTTGACTTTCTCCGGTCTGATTCCAGTAAAGCGGTGTTCTACACTTTCGTCCGTAAAGTGCTTCGAACGGTGCCATTTTTAGACTTGCCTGGTAACTATTGTTGTATGAGAATTCTGCATAAGGCAAACTTCTATCCCAGCTTCTAACATGCTTTACAGCGCAAGCTCTTAGTATATCTTCCAACACTTGGTTTGTTCTTTTTGTTTGCCCATCTGTTTGCGGATGACAAGCTGAACTAAAGTTTAGCTTGGTATCCATGGACTCATGTAGTCTTTTCCAAAAACGTGAGGTAAACTGGGTTCCTCGATCTGATACGATCTTCTTCGGTACTCCATGAAGACAAACAATCCTCGACATGTATAACTCTACTAACTAGGCTCCTGAGTAAGTTGTCTTCACAGGTATAAAGTGTGCCACTTTAGTCAACCTGTCTACTATGACCCATATTGAATCATAGCCATCCCGAGTACGGGGTAGTCCAACTATGAAATCCATACCGATTTCTTCCCATTTCCATTCAGGTGCCTTGAGAGGTTGTAGTAATCCTGCTGGTCTTTGGTATTCGGGTTTAACACGCTGACACACGTCACACAATGCAACATGAGTAGCAACATCTCTTTTCAAACCGTACCACCAATACTTTTCCTTCAAATCATGGTACATCTTTGTACTTCCGGGGTGAATAGAGTAAGCCGAATCATGAGCTTCCCTCAAAATAAGTTGGCATAGGTGTTCGATTTCCGGTACACATATTCTCTTTTTAAACCATATTGTGCCTTGATCATCTTTTGTCAAATCTGGGGCTTTACCCAAACCAATTTGTATCTTAATTTCTTTGATTTTCTCATCACACTCTTGTCCTTTATGAATCTCTTCTTCCAAAGTAGATTCAACTTCCATAATTGTTGCTTCCATATTATTGAGCATTCCAAGGTTGAGTTGTTCCATCTCCCAGCACAATTCCTGTGACATCAAATGAGTAGTGATGTTGTTCATTTGACCCTTACGGCTCAAAGCATCAGCCACTACATTTGCTTTTCCTGGGGGATATTGTATTTCCAAATCATAATCTTTGATCAACTCAAGCCATCTTCTTTGTCTTAGGTTGAGTTCTTTCTGAGTGAATATATATTTCAAGCTTTTGTGATCCGTGAAGATTTTGCACTTGTTTCCAATCATATAGTGTCTCCAAATCTTCAAAGCATGCACTACGGCAGCTAGTTCCAAATCATGAGTAGGATTATTCTTCTCATGCTTTCTCAACTATCTTGAGGCATAAGCTATTACTTTTCCTTCTTGCATTAGCACACATCCAAGTCCAAGATGTGATGCATCGGAATACACATCAAATCCCTTGTGAATGTCTGGCATGCTTCATCCCACTTAAACTCTTTACCTTTCTCCAGTAGTGAGGTAAGAGGTTTCACTAACTTGGAAAAACATTCAATAAATCTTCTGTAGTATCCTGCCAATCCAAGAAAACTTCTGATCTTGGATGCATCCTTTGGTTTCTTCCAATTTAGTATTTCACTTATCTTTCCTGGATCTACTTTAATTCCACCATTAGTAACAATATGTCCTAGGAAAGCAACTTCCTTCAACCAAAAATCACACTTCGAGAACTTTGCATACAATTGGTTGTCACGAAGCTTTTGTAGGACTAGCCTTAGATGATCTTCATGTGTTTCTTCATTCGGAGAGTATATTAGTATGTCGTCAATGAATACGACCACAAACTGGTCCAGATATTCCATGAATACTTTATTCATCAAGTTCATAAAATATGCTGGCGCATTAGTCAGTCCAAACGAAATGACCAGAAACTCATATAATCCATATCTCGTAGTGAAGGCTAACTTGTGTACATCTTCTCCTCGAATTTTCAACTGATGATATCCCGACCTTAGATCTATCTTCGAGAATATCTTAGCTCCCTTCATCTGATCAAATAAACCTTCAATCCGAGGTAATGGGTATTTATTCTTGATCGTTACTTCATTCAAACTTCTATAATCAACACACATTCTTCTCGAACCATCTTTCTTGCTCACAAATAGAACTGGGGCTCCCCAGGGGGATGAACTTGGGCGAATGAAACATTTTTCTAGTAATTATTATATTTGTTTCTTCAGTTCTACAAAATCTTTGACATCCATTTTATAAGGTCTTTTCGAGATAGGTGCGGTTCCGTGTAATAATTCAATAGAAAACTCTATATCACGATCAGGTGGCATACCTGGTAATTCCTCCGAAAATACGTCTGGGTATTCACACACTACCTTGATATTTTCCAGGGGCTTTTCTTCCAAATGATTCACCACTGTCTTTCATTTTGTATTTGTTGGCTTGTCTGTGCTAACTTGGATTCTTTCACCTTGTGGACTTGTCAACATAATTGTTCCGTTGGCACATTGTATTACTGTTGGGGCGAAGGCGAAGACGCTACCCTTTGCTCCAGGCCTTCGTCACCTCGCTGCACCAACGGAGGCAAGATGACCGGCGTGGCCCACCCTTCGTCCTCTTCACCGCAAGACGAAGGCCTATGACGAAGTCTCTCCATCCCACGTCCTCACCCAACCTGGAGGCCCACGTGGGATTCGGCCCATTGTAGCAGGCCCCGCACGGAGAAGCGTGTTACGGGCCCGATTTGTAACGGCTTTTCTGTAATGACAATCTGTAACCCTCCCTTGTGGGAATATTCTGGGGATAGCCTAGGTGCTTGAGGGCACATGTGTCCTTACATCGGGACGTTGGGCACCCGGGCACCTATAAATACCCCCGTACAATGCCCTTGAGAGGCTGGATTAATAGAGCAATTGTCATCTCGAGTTAAACCTTGTTTGCATTCTTTCTACTCCCCCGTTGGATCATCTTGCCCAGGAGAGCAAGTTCCAACATTTGGCGCCCACCGTTCGTGCTACGAGCTAACCACCCGTGATGGCACCCAAGAGAGCTAGCTCGAAGGCAGCCCCATCCGTCGACGAAGCAGCGAAGGTAGCACTGCTAGCCAAGAAAAAGGGCAAGGCCCTCGCAGACAACACCCACCAAGAAGCCTGCGAAGACGACGCACTCAGCAAGAGACAACGCAATGATCAACCCACTCCCGAAGGCACCCTCCGCACCTGTGGCTCCGGAGGACAACCACAAGAACCACCCCCAGGCTTCGCTCCACTATAGGGCGAGGACGCCACAGAGGACGGCGAAGTCATCGGCATCTCAGCAGAAGAACAGCTACAACTACGGGCCCTGCGCATCAAGAACCGTAACCTTCAAAAGCAGAAAGAAATCCTCGAGGCCAAGCGCCAACGTGTCTCCGTGCAAGCCAAGGTGCGCCAGATGATACAAGACGAGGAGCAGATGGCTCGGGAACTCGAGCAAGAGATTGCGCTCATGCGGCGTGAAGGCCAACACGATCTGCAGCACGACCCGCCCCTCCAACAGCGTGCACCAGTCAGAGACTTATTCATTCCCCAGCGCGGACCCTTCATCCCGCACGCCGCAGCTTTCCAGGGCATCAACTACCTCGATGAGCGAAGCCCCTGGCGCTGCAACTGCAAGTGTCACCATGGCCCGCCAACTTTAGGGCAGGGACCTACCCCAAGTACAACGGTAGCACTGACGCAGCACAATACATCATGAGCTATCAAGTCGTTGTCGCATCATCCGGAGGGGACGACGCCACGATGGACAAGTCTTTCATCATCGCCCTTGAGGGTCCGGCCTTGACCTGGTACACCAGGTTGCCCTCATTGTCCATCGACTCCTGGAGAAGTCTCCAGGACAAGTTTCTGCTTAACTTTCAAGGGTACCGCCCAGACACTGATGCATTGGCCGAGCTGTCACTCTGCAAACAGCAAGAGAAAGAAACCCTGCAGGAGTACTACTGCAAGTTCCTGACTCTCAAGTCACAACTGCCTTCGGTCGACGACCAAATTGCCATACACTACGCCATCAATGGCCTTCGGGCTGGCGTCCTGTACAGTCACTGCATCAGGGACCCACCCAAAAACCTCCAAGAGCTCTATCAGTTGTTTGAAAAGTACGCCAGATCTGAAGAGCTCCATCAGCGCAAGGTCGAGTCTCAAAGAAAGCCCAAGGACCCTCCGCAGTCCAGCCGAACATGGACAAGACCTTCGCTGTCAGACTCCGGTCGGGACAACCGCAGTCAGCAGCAGGTGCATAACATTGCCAACCAGCACCCCACCGGCGAGGCCCCTCACCGTCAAGATTATCCCCCTAGGGCCGCGGCAATGGCACGCGTGGTCCGGGCCGGGGACGGGCGCAGCAGCCGCGCAGATATTACTGCCTGTTTCACGGCGAAGACTGCGCGCACCCAACGAGGGATTGCCCGGAAATGAAGGCCACCAGGGACAGGATGTCTCGGGCACAACCCGCCGACAACCCAAGAGGTTTCGCGCACACATATCAACACCACCACCCACAACCATACAACCACGGCCCCGCCCAGCATCTACCCAACCACGCATATCAACACCACCAGGAGGTACAAGTCGTACCACCCCCACTCCCGCCTCCGCATCAACCAAACATCCACCACCAAAATCACCCCCAAGCACCAAAACAGGAAGAATTCGCTGATCAGCCGTATCGCGGAGTCATTCACATGATCACCGGAGGGTCCAGCGTCGACTTCGACACGAAGCGACAAAAGAGGAATCACTACCGAAGCATCAACCATGTCGCCATCACCGACCTAGTCGTGCAAACAAAGTGGTCACATGTGCCGCTAACCTTCGACGCTAGAGATGTTGATCTGCGCAGCACACCCCACATTGACGCCATGGTAATCAACTGCAGTGTGGCAGGCTGGGACCTGCACAAAGTCCTAGTTGACAACGGCAGCCAGGCGACATCATCTTCTCCACACCTTCGGCCGCATGGGCGTCAGCCACAGCTTACTCAAGCCTTCGGACAATCCCCTATATGGCTTCGACGGCATGGGCACCTTCCCTGTGGGCAAGATAGAGCTACCCCTGTCCTTCGGTGTAGCACCCAATGCGCGAAGCGAACAGGTCACCTTTGACATCGTTGACATGGTCTATCCCTACAATGCCATAATGGGTCGGGGCTCTATCAACAAATTTGAAGCGGCCATCCACGGATTATACCTCTGCATGAAAATCCTGGGTCCGCAAGGCGTAATAACGATGTACGGGAACCAGCAGACTGCGCGTAACATTGAGAGAGATTTTGTTCTCGGTCAACAGAACATACACTGCCTTACGACGCAGCATGAAGCCCTCGAGGCTACCCGCCCAGCCGCCAACGAACATGAAAAGGCACAGCTGCAGAGCAACGACGGAACAAAGATAGTTCCCCTTGACCCGGCAATGCCCAAGCAAACAATTATCATAAGCGAAGACCTGACTTCGCAAGACGAGGAGAAACTCGTCTCTTGTCTCTCCAGAAATAAGGACGTCTTCGCCTGGTCTGCCCTTGACCTGGTCAGAGTCAGTCGCACCATCATTGAGCACAGTCTGGGCATCGACCCTTCGGTGCACCCAAAGAAGCAGCGGTTGCGCAAAATGTCCGATGAAAAAACAGAAGCCGCCAAAGACGAAGTACACCGCCTGCTGGAGGCCAATTTCATCGAGCCAATCGCCTACCCTATGTGGCTTGCTAACGTAGTCATGGTGCAAAAGAAGAGCGGCAAGTGGCGGATGTGCATCGATTTCACCAGCCTCAACAAGGCATGCCCCAAGGATAATTTCCCGCTGCCACGGATCGACAAGATAGTCGATAGTGAGGCCGGATGCGAAGTCATGTCTCTCCTCGACTGCTTCTATGGCTACCACCAAATATATATGAAGGAGGAAGACAAGGCCAGTACCAGTTTCATTACACCCTTCGGCACGTACTGCTTCATCAAGATGCCGGAGGGACTCAAGAACGCTGGGTCAACCTTCTCTCGCCTCACCAAGACGGTGCTCGAGAGCTAAGTAGGTCGGAACATTTTCACGTATGTGGACGACATCGTCGTCGCCAGCAAAAATAAGGAGGATCACCTGGCCGACCTCGCAGAGACGCTCGCAAACATGAGGGATGCACGACTTCGCCTCAACCCCGAGAAGTGCGTCTTCGAGGTCCGCCTGTAACACCCCAAGTGTTACCATGGCTATGGCACACCAATGCACTAATGACTGTGATCACATGTGGAAGAAACTTAAGGAGAAGAGCATAAGAATCTTGGATACCATGTATTAACCAAGAAAGTTAATGACCTAAAAGCATTACCCAAGCTTTTGTGCACTTATCACCTTGGACAAGAGGGGAGTAAACCCTAGACCCCTCTTGAACCCCTATCTCCTAAAACCTTGGTTGAAGGGGGGGAGATTAAGCAAATGTGCAAATCATGACCTAACCTTTGGCCAAAAGTTAAGTAACATATTAATCTACAAATATAGAGAGGAAACATTGCAAAAAGACCCCTTAAGAAACCCCAAATCCATTCCTTAAATAGAGAGAGAGAGAGCTAGAGCTCTCTAATTCTCTCTAAGTCAAATTTTAACCCTAATCTAAAGATCAACCGTGTTCACCTTGTAGATGGCACCAAAACCATCTAAGTTCTATACCAAAAATGTGGCATACCACCTAAGGAACCCCCTGGAAAAAGTTGAGACCAAGCCCTTGACGTTTGACATGTCTTGGCATCACGTTTGTCGCGAAGTGGGTAGGGAGACAAGCCAGATTTGGCGTCCGCATATCTTCTGACCTAGGGCTTATCTTCCCTTGGAACTCACATACAAGAGATAGCCATAGGTGCCAGGAAGAGGTCTGCACCGGATTTTTGCCAAGATTCGAACGTATGCGATCTCAGCAAGCTTTTGAACATGGGCAGAAGAACACCTCCACGTGTTCGACGCGCTTTGCGCGCGCCAGAGCACACCCGCGCCCGACCCCGCGCGCCCCGCGCCACCGTAGACCGGCCAACAGAGCCCTTCTCAGCCACGCCCAACCCTTGGAAGAGACTGTGCACGCCTCGGTGAAGCTCCCCGAGCAAGGAATCGGACTTTGCTTCGCCGGAGAAGCCAGTCCACGGTCGCCGGACTTCGGCCGACCGCCGGTGAACGTAGACCACGTAATCCTCTGCTCCATTCTTCGATTCCTTGTGCACATAGCCTCTACGTCACCCCGTGGAGCTCATCGTGCCACTTGATTGAACTAGATCGCCGTGGTTTAGCCGGAACACCCGCCGCCGACGAGATCACCCGCCTGCGCACGTGGACCGGACGATTCCGGCCACCTCCTCCGTCAAGCCGTACACCGTTGTGACCGCCAGGACCTCCCGGAGCCAACCCTGCCCCTCGTCGGACCTCTCTCGCCGCCGGTAAGCTGCGCCGCCCTTTTCTTTTCCGCGGGTACTGTTTAAACATGGGGAGGGACCGCGGGGGAGAAGAAGAAAAGGCTAGGGGGTTTTGTGCATTGTCAGTGACTCAGGGGAATAGTAGCGCAGGGGTATAACTGAGAGGATTAGTTTAGAAAGAACCCAAGGTCTTCGGTGCAAAGTGGTTTTCTCAGGAAACCTTTTTATTAATCTGATTTAAATTCAAATAGAACTTGAATAATTCATATCTTTTGTTTTGTTCACCCAAATCGAGTCAAACCAATTTTGCCAGATCTTAAATAATGTAAACTACTTAAGAAAAATATAAAACCCCTAAGTGTTACAGAAAACTTTAAGGTTTTGATTTAAATATTGATTTGGCCAAAAGCTAAATAATAGGAAGAAAAATAGTTGCACTATTAGACTGAGGTTAAGAAAATTTGGAGAAGTATCTAAACACTTCCTAACCTGTTTAAAAATAATAAACCCCTCTGTACACCCAGTTAAGGTAGAGTTTACCATTTAAATCCTTTTTAGCCTAAAGTTAGAGAAAATATTAATGGAGGTTTAAATAAAGAACCAGGGAGCACTCATATTTTTGTTAGTCTACTAATTCAGTATAGTTCGCTAGAAAAATTTATTATACCCTGGTTTAGTATAAAATAATTGGGATACCTTTTATTTTAAGAAAACAAGGAAAACTTAGAAAAACCCTAGAAAAATAACCCCAAGATAACAACACCCCAAACCTTAGGATAATTAATGTTTTGTTATTAAGAACATAGGAAAAATATGAAATTTGTTGTTTGACATTTTTCAAATAACAAGATAGTAGAAAGTGCCTTTTTGACATTAAACTTTAGAAAATCACAACTAAATAACCACCAATTAACCCTCTGTGATTTTTGGCACAGAAGCTTGTGATTATTGTTAGATACCAACAAAAATAACCCTTAGGACAGAACCCACCCCTAGTTAAGAGTTGTAGTGCAAAGTGACCCCCCTTTGCCCAACTTTTGTTATTTTTGTCCAAGGCATACTCTTTTTATTCTGGACCTCAAATTCATAGAACAGACTATAGTGACCAAGGGTAACCCACTGTAATTTTTACAGAATTTTTGGAAAAAGTTAAACCACTGTTGTAGTTCAAACCCACACTAGAATTCATAAATAGAAAATAAAGAAGGGGAAAATAAATGGTGGAAATTAGTGTCACCCTAAAACCCTTTGTAAATTGCCCACTGAAATATATAAGGGAAATACAAATCCACTATGCTTATCCTTAACAAAACCTAAACCTAGAGTGATAAGCATAAACCACTAAAAGCCACATATGACCAAGAAACCCTAAGTTACTAACTAACTTAGTTTTTCTTCCTTTAGCATAATGTTGTTAAATCCTGCATAATCATGACATACATATTCATTGCATTCGATAGACTGCAACCTCGCTGACGGAGAGTACGTCCTCGTGCCGGAGCAAGGAGCTGCTCAGGAGGTAGCCCCGGATCCAGCCCCAGAGCCTGCACCAGAGGATCTGTCTGCCCCAGCTTTGGAAGGCAAGCCCCGGTTTTATGCATAACCTATTTATTATGCTATTTTACTACACTTAATGATTGTAGGATTGAATGTGCACTTAAGTGTAGGAGTTGTTTGAAACCCTAGTTGCATGATCTCAGGAATCCCTTTGTGATGGATACTAGTATGCTAGGTCGAGTAGTTGCTTTACTAATTAGGGATCTCGGTAGAAGTCGAGTGATTTTTCTAGCACTCGCGGGAGGTCAGGAAATTGTTGTACTCACTTTCATATCATAACGAGGTTGGTTTGTGGGCAACAATCCATGGGGATTGGTTGTCTACGGGATAAAAATTGAATAAGGATTATGGTGTGGTACCGTGAGTCAAGCGTTTGAACGTACTAAACACATACCGAGAAATATGGTAAATCGGTAAGCCTAGTACCTGAGTGAACCTACCCGCAGATAGCCCTCCTCACGCGACCTGAGACGTGGTCTCCCATTCCGATTATGGTGGGTACAAGTGCGGTCACTGCACGACGGCAGTCGGGGTCAGTGAGGCATTGTACGCCAAGGAGGTGAGCCCTTTCTATTGCCAGGGAATCGATGGAGATGGTTGATGTGTGCGGGGACGGAGTGCCTCGCCACATCGTGTGTTTAGGTTTACCTTGCAAGGATAAAACTCGATTCGAATCGTCTGCTTCTCGCAGCAAATGAGACTGCTTGATCCATGCTGCTACATTGAGTAACAAGTGAAAATGTGATGAGGTGACAAAAGATGTTGATTGCTAAATTTGTTGGTTATCATGAATGAGTAGATAGTACACATCTAGTCTTAAGAGAGTCACAATAAACTTGACAAAGCTAAAACTTGATTTATAAACTCAGCTAGTGCTTTTGGCAACCAAACCTCACAGCCAAACAGCTGCATGTCTAGAGGTAGAGGAGTAGACTACTTAAGAAAAATATAAAATCCCTAAGTGTTACAGAAAACTTTAAAGTTTTGATTTAAATATTGATTTGGCCAAAAGCTAAATAATAGGAGGAAAAATAGTTGCACTGTTAGACTGAGGTTAAGAAAATTTGGAGAAGTATCTAATCACTTCCTAACCTGTTTAAAAATAATAAACCCCTCTGTACACCCAGTTAAGGTAGAGTTTACCATTGAAATCCTTTTTAGCCTAAAGTTAGAGAAAATATTAATGGAGGTTTAAATAAAGAACCAGGGAGCACCCATATTTTTGTTAGTCTACTAATTCAGTATAGTTTACTAGAAAATTTATTATACCCTGGTTTAGTATAAAATAATTGGGATACCTTTTATTTTAAGAAAACAGGGAAAACCTAGAAAAACCCTAGAAAAATAACCCCAAGGTGACAACACCCCAAACCTAGGGATAATTAATGTTTTGTTATTAAGAACATAGGAAAAATATGAAATTTGTTGTTTGACATTTTTCAAATAACAAGATAGTATAAAGTGCCTTTTTGACATTAAACTTTAGAAAATCACAACTAAATAACCACCAATTAACCCTCTGTGATTTTTGGCACAGAAGCTTGTGATTACTGTTAGATACCAACAAAAATAACCCTTAGGACAGAACCCACCCCTAGTTAAGAGTTGTAGTGCAAAGTGACCCCCCTTTGCCCAACTTTTGTTATTTTTGTCCAAGGCATACTCTTTTTATTCTGGACCTCAAATTCATAGAACAGACTATAGTGACCAAGGGTAACCCACTGTAATTTTTACAGAATTTTTGGAAAAAGTTAAACCACTGTTGTAGTTCAAACCCACACTAGAATTCATAAATAGAAAATGAAAAAGGGGAAATTAATAGTGGAAATTAGTGTCACCCTAGCCCAACCAGCAAAACTCTTTCTTTTAATTGTCCACTGAAATATATAAGGAAAGTACAAATCCACTATACTTATCCCTAACAAAACTCCAAACCTAAGTTGATAAGCATACACCACCAAGAGCCAAGTAAGACCAAGAAACCCTAAGTTACTAAACTAACTTAGTTTTCTTTTACTTAGCATAATGTTTACCACATCCTGCATAATCATGGCATGCATATTCTTATTCATTGCGTTTGATAGATTGCAACCTCGCTGACGGAGAGTACGTCCTCGTGCCGGAGCAAGGAGCTGCTCAGGAGATAGCCCCGGATCCAGCTCCAGAGCCTGCACCAGAGGATCTGCCTGCCCCAGCTTTGGAAGGCAAGCCCCAGTTTTATGTATAACCTATTTATTATGCTATTTTACTACACTTAATGATTGTAGGATTGAATGTGCACTTAAGTGTAGGAGTTGTTTGAAACCCTAGTTGCATGATCTCAGGAATCCTTTTGTGATGGATACTAGTATGCTAGGTCGAGTAGTTGCTTTACTAATTAGGGATCTCGGTAGAAGTCGAGTGATTTTTCTAGCACTCGCGCGAGGTCAGGAATTTGTTGTACTCACGTTCATATCATAACGAGGTTGGTTTGTGGGCAACAATCCATGGGGATTGGTTGTCTACGGGATAAAAATTGAATAAGGATTATGGTGTGGTACCGTGAGTCAAGCGTTTGAACGTACTAAACATATACCGAGAAATATGGTAAATCGGTAAGCCTAGTACCTGATTGAACCTGGCAGCAGATTGCCCTCCTCACACGACCTGAGACGTGGTCTCCCATTCCGGTTATGGTGGGTACAAGTGCGGTCACTGCACGACGGCAGTCGGGGTCAATGAGGCATTGTACGCCAAGGCGGTGAGCCCCTCTCTGCTGACGGGGAATCGATGGGGACGGTTGATGTGTGTGGGGACGGAGTGCCTCGCCATGTCGTGTGTTTAGGTTTACCTTGCATGGATAAAACTCGATTCGAATCGTCTGCTTCTCGCAGCTAATGAGACTGCTTGATCCATGCTGCTACATTGAGTAACAAGTGAAATTGTGATGAGGAGACAAAAGATGTTGATTGCTAAATTTGCTTGCTATCATGAATGAGTAGATAGTACACATCTAGTCTTAAGAGAGTCACACTAAAACTTGACAAAGCTAAAACTTGGTTTACAAACTCAGATAGTGCTTTTGGCAACCAAACCCCACAGCCAAACAGCTGCATGTCTAGAGGTAGAGGAGTAGACTCCTCACACCGGGTAAGTCTAGCTGAGTATTAGTATACTCAGCCTTGCTTGTGGCATAATTTTACAGGTTCTTTGGAGGACATGGTTGCTGGAGTGACTTGGCCGTCCATCTTGCCACCGGGTTGGACTGTCGAGTGGGACCCTGCCTCGGCTGAGGAGGAGCATGAGGAGTGATGGGACATGCTTCCCCATCTCTCTGTTTATTTATCGTTAGTTTTATTCCGCTGCACTTCGAACAATGATGACTACTTTCGCTAAAACTCCGATGATGATGTAATAAGTTAATACTCCGTAATATATGGTTTTATGCTTTATTGTATTTGCTCTGTGACTCACCATCGAGTGGGATTGTGGTACTTGATCCTGTCAGTGGCCTCGTCGGACTAGATCCGAGGGATTGACGGGTTATTCCCATTTAAGTGTGGTCTAGCCTTTGAGGCGGGACTTAGGCACTTAAGTTGGAATAATTCGGGCAGTTCCACCACAGCTGGTATCGGAGCATGTACCACCACAGAGGAATCAATAAACTATAAATATCATCCTTTTCCAAAGTAAAACTTGATATAAACAAATGTTGGATAGATCGTAGGACGATCAGGATAGACCTAGGACGTGAAGCCTTAGGATGATAGAGGGGTAGTTAGGTGGCTAAGTGATTAAGCCCTACAGGCTACTCTAAGGGATGGGAGTTTTTCCCTATTCCCTTTACGTTGATGTGAGGTCGTTCAGGACGAGCATGCATGCATTCTTAACTAAACTAATGGATAATTGGGTAAGGACTTTAATACAAAATGATGACCAACTAAGTACCCCAGTACCATTGTTGTAGTTAGAGAGAGGCTGAGTTGTGATTCTTTTTACTTTTTATAATTCTTTTTCTTTTACTTACGCTTAACCGTACACAGATGACTTCTCACGGATCCTCGGACGAAGGGAATGCATTGTCCCACACTGACGGGCTTGCACGAGAGGGTTTTCCCCGTATTTTGTGGGAGGTACTTCAGGGGGGCGGTTACACGACGCCTCCTCAGTACGCGGTGCAGCAGTTCGAGAAGCACCGAGTGCCCCGCTGTAGGGTGAGGATGACCCTGGAGCCTCATCCCCTATAGCCAGGCTGGCATTCGCTGGACCCTGAGTCTTTTGGATACCGGGCTGAGGATACGATCGAGGCGATTGCCCTTCAC
Organism: Zea mays; assembly: GCF_902167145.1. Classification (NCBI taxonomy): domain Eukaryota; kingdom Viridiplantae; phylum Streptophyta; class Magnoliopsida; order Poales; family Poaceae; genus Zea; species Zea mays. Next base: position 38,401,635 of record NC_050104.1, on the reverse strand, counting down.
GGATTGACCACTTTCTGCGTATTCCACCACTTGGAGTTGTCCACTCACCCCATTGGCTTGTTCCCCGCTGAGAAGGAGGACGACCCAATGTGGAAGGACCGAGTGGAGCATGCCAAGGACATCTGGGCTATCTACCCAGGCCAGACTGCTCAGTTGACAGTGTGGTGCATGAATGCCCTGTACCGTCTGCAAGTGATGCGTGGTGAGGCAATGTCCCATCTGATGGCATTGTTGGAGGCAACTAAGATCACCCTGGATAACAGAGAGGAGCTTGTGGTTGACCTGTCCACTGAGATGGTGGAAAAGGACTTACAGGTGGAACAACTGTCAAATGAGATCCAAGAGCTTGAGGAATTAGTGGGGACCAGGGAGAACACCATCGAGGTTCTCGAGGATCAGCTTATCAACACTCAGCAGCAGCTTGCGGAGGCTAACGAGCACCTGGATATGCATCACCAGGAGATCTAGGACATGGAGGCCAACGAGGATGTCGACATCGAGGGAGGAGAGGAGCCTACCTCCAGCTTGGACACTGCTGGCTCAGGGAGACCCCCTTCCCCCGAGTCGAGTGTTGCCTCGTTCGCTCACTAGGTCGCAGGGATAGAGTTAGAAGTCGGTGATGGTAGGACTCCTCGAAGCTAGCTTAGCTTTTGCACCCTTGGGGTACTAGGCTAGATAGAGTTGAGTCTTTTGGGCTATTGATGTAATCGCGATAAACTCTTTTGGAAGCATGGTTGATGAATGATGTCAGTCTTAATTTAAGAAGAAAAGTTTATGCCATGTGAAATCTTTTATGATTATGCAAGAATCTATCGGTTTCGCTTTTTGACTCTTTCACTGCGATTGAACCTTGAACCTCAAAGATGTGTTATTGAAAGTATATGTGATTTTTCAGATGGCCGGGAGAGCGCGTCGTGGTCAAAATGAGCGTGTTCCTCCACCGCCACCACCGCCTCCTACTCTGCAGGAGCTAATGGCTCAGCAGAATGAGATCTTGAGGCAGCTAGCTCAGCGTCAGCCGCCACCTCAGCACTATGGTGGTGGTGATCATGAAAGGGAAATGTGCCCTTTCTAAGTATTTTGGTGATTGAGTGTCAACACAAGTGCTTAAATGTAAATCAATGCCCATGGATGAACAAAGTGCAAATCTTCAACAAAGGTATGTTTCTAAGTCTTAGTACATTGGTTTTGTGTACTAATATATTTGTCTAAGTGTTAGAAACAGAAAGAAGAAGAGAAGAGAAGACTTGGCTGTGTGCAGCCAAGGGGCTGTTTCGGTCTGGGGCACCGGACTGTCCGGTGGTGCACCGGACAGTGTCCGGTGCGCCAGGCTGCCTCGGCCGAAGAGGCCGCTCTCGGGTTTTTCTCCGGCGACTTCGGCTAAAATTCACCGGACTGTCCGGTGTGCACCGGACTGTCCGGTGAGCCAACGGTCGGCCGGGCCAACGGTCGGCCGCGCGATCGGCGCGCGACACGTGGCCGAGCCAACGGTCGGAAGGAAGCACCGGACTGTCCGGTGTGCACCGGACTGTCCGGTGCGCCAGATCTGCAACGGTCGGCAACGGTCGGCTTCGCTTTCTATGGAAACAAATCGGGCACCGGACAGTGTCCGGTGTGCACCGGACTGTCCGGTGCGCCACGAGACAGAAGGCAAAGATGGCCTTCCAGATTTGTTCCCAACGGCTCCTAGCTGCCTTGGGGCTATAAAAGGGACCCCTTGGCGCATGGAGGAGCACACCCAAGCATTCCTACAACTCTTCTAAGCACCAAGACATCAATCTCACGCATTCGTTTCATTGTGATAGCATATAGAGCTCTTGTGGAGTTGTGAACTCTTTGTGTTGCGTTGCGAGCTCTTGTTGCGACTTGTGTGCGTGTTGTTGCTCTGATTTTCGAGTCTTGTGTGCGTTGCTCATTCCCACCTTACTCCGTATTTCTTTGTGAACTCAATTGTAAGGGCGAGAGACTCCAAGTTGTGGAGATTCCTCGCAAACGGGAAAAGATCAAAGGAAAGAAAAACACCGTGGTATTCAAGTTGATCATTGGATCACTTGAGAGGAGTTGAGTGCAACTCTCGTCCGTTGGGACGCCACAACGTGGAGTAGGCAAGTTTTGTACTTGGCCGAACCACGGGATAACCACCGTGTCAACTCTGTGATTGCTTTCTTGTGGTTATCGTGTTTTGAGTTCTCTCTAGCCACTTGGCCATACTTGTGCTAACCCTTAACAAGTTTTTGTGGCTTAAGTTTTGAACTTTTACAGGATCACCTATTCACCCCCCCCTCTAGGTGCTCTCAATTGGTATCAGAGCCGTTCTCTTCAAGAAAGGGACTAACCGCCCGAAGAGATGGATCCTAAGGGGAAGGGAATTGTGATCAACGACAAGGAGAAGGAGTCCTTCGTCAACGAGCCAAGGGATGACAAGTCCAATGACTCGGGCTCGGGCCACAAGCGAAGAGATGGGAAGAAGAAGAAGACAAGACGCATCAAGGAGATCGTCTACTACGACAGCGATGAGTCCTCTTCTTCCCAAAAGGACGACGACTACGACAAACAAAGGAAACCGGTTAATTCTAACTTTTCTTTTGACTACTCTCGTATTCCGCATAGTTCAAATTCACATTTGCTTTCCATTCCACTCGGCAAGCCCCCACACTTTGATGGGGAGGACTACGGATTTTGGAGCCACAAAATGCGTAGTCACCTATTCTCTCTCCATCCTAGCATATGGGAGATTGTAGATAGTGGAATGCACTTTAATAGTTCGGATAGTCCTATATTCATTAATGAGCAAATCCATAAGAATGCACAAGCTACTACTGTTCTTCTAGCCTCATTGTGCAGGGATGAATATAATAAAGTGAGTGGCTTGGATAACGCCAAGCAAATCTGGGATACCCTCAAGATCTCTCATGAGGGAAATGACGCTACCTTGCTCACCAAAATGGAGTTGGTGGAGGGCGAGCTTGGACGGTTCGCGATGATAAGGGGCGAGGAGCCAACTCAAACATACAACCGGCTCAAGACCCTTGTCAACAAAATAAGGAGCTACGGAAGCACGCGATGGACGGACCACGACGTCGTCCGACTAATGCTCAGGTCCTTTACCGTTCTTGATCCTCATTTGGTGAATAATGTTCGTGAGAATCCCAGGTACACCAAAATGTCGCCCGAAGAAGTACTAGGAAAATTCGTCAGCGGGCGAATGATGATCAAGGAGGCAAGGTATGTGGACGACGCCTTGAATGGACCGATCAACGAGCCGCAACCTTTTGCTCTCAAAGCCACAGGGAACAAGGAGGCGCTACCCAGCAAGGTGGCGCAAATTGAGGCGGCCGGTCTTAATGAAGAAGAAATGGCCCTCATTATCAAGAGATTCAAGACGGTGCTAAAGGGTCGCAATGGACAGCCGAGCAAGACTAAGACCAAGGGGAAGCGATCATGCTTCAAATGCGGTAAGCTTGGTCATTTTATTGCTAACTGTCCTGATAATGATAGTGACCAGGAAAAGGGGAACAAGAGGGAAAAGAAGAAGCATTACAAGAAGGCAAAGGGCGAGGCGCATCTAGGCAAGGAGTGGGACTCGGATTGCTCCTCGTCCGACTCCGACAATGAAGGACTCGCCGCCACCGCTTTCAACAAATCAATCCTCTTCCCCAACGAGCGTCACACATGCCTTATGGCAAGAGAGAAGAAGGTATGTACTCGCAACTCTACCTATGCTTCTTCAAGTGAGGACGAATCTAGTGATGAGGATGAAGTAGATTATTCATGTTTGTTCAAGGGCTTAGATAGATCTAAGATAGACAAAATTAATGAATTAATTGATGCCTTGAATGAAAAGAATATACTTTTAGAAAAGCAAGAGGATTTGTTGTATGAAGAGCATGATAAATTTGTTGAGGCACAAAAATCCTATGCTTTAGAAGTTAAGAGAAATGGAATGCTTTCTTTTGAACTATCTACTTGTCATGAAACCATTTCTACTTTGAAAGGTGTCAACAATGATTTAAATGCTAAATTAGAAGTAGCAAACAAATCCAATTCTTGTGTAGAACATGTTGAAATTTGTACTAAGTGTAAAGACTTTGACATTAATGCTTGTAGTGAACACCTAGTTTCAATTTCCAAGCTTAATGATGAACTGGCTAGTCTTAATGCTCAACTTAAGACTAGCAAGAATGATTTCGATAAGCTAAAATTTGCAAGGGATGCCTACACAATTGGTAGACACCCCTCAATTAAGGATGGACTTGGCTTCAAGAGAGAAGCTAAGAACTTAACAAGCCATAAGGCTCCCATTCCCGCCAAGGAGAAAGGGAAGGCCCCTATGGCTACTAGTGCTAAAAGGAACCATGCATTTTTGTATCATGATAGAAGACAAACTAGAAATGTAAGTCATGATGTTTATGATTCTCATGCCATGTTTGCTCCTAGTTCCTCTTATGTGTATGATAGAAATGTTACTAGGAGAAATGTTGTTCCAAAAAGAAATGCTATTCATCATGTGCCTAGAAGGAATGTTATTCATGCTCCTAGGAAAGTAGTGAATGAACCTTCCACAATTTATTATGCTTTAAATGCTTCCTTTGCTATTTGTAGAAAGGATAAGAAAATTGTTGCTAGGAAGTTAGGGGCAAAATGCAAGGGAGACAAAACTTGCATTTGGGTCCCTAAGGATATTTGCACTAACCTTGTAGGACCCAACATGAGTTGGGTACCTAAGACCCAAGCCTAAATTTGCCTTGCAGGTTTATGCATCCGGGGGTTCAAGCTGGATTATTGATAGCGGATGCACAAACCATATGACGGGGGAGAAGAAGATGTTCACCTCCTACGTCAAGAATAAGGATTCCCAAGATTCAATCATATTCGGTGATGGGAATCAAGGCAAGGTAAAAGGGTTAGGTAAAATTGCAATTTCTAATGAGCACTCTATCTCTAATGTGTTTTTAGTAGAGTCACTAGGATATAATTTACTATCTGTTAGTCAATTGTGCAATATGGGATATAACTGTCTGTTCACAAATATAGATGTGTCTGTCTTTAGAAGAAGTGATGGTTCACTAGCTTTTAAGGGTGTATTAGACGGCAAACTTTATTTAGTTGATTTTGCAAAAGAAGAGGCCGGTCTAGATGCATGCTTAATGGCTAAGACTTGCATGGGCTGGCTGTGGCATCGCCGCTTAGCACATGTGGGGATGAAGAACCTCCACAAGCTTCTAAAGGGAGAACATGTGATAGGTCTAACCAATGTTCATTTCGAAAAAGATAGACCTTGTGCAGCTTGTCAAGCAGGGAAACAGGTGGGAGGAGCGCATCACAGCAAGAATGTGATGACCACTTCAAGACCCCTGGAGCTGCTGCATATGGATCTCTTCGGACCCGTCGCCTATCTAAGCATAGGGGGAAGTAAGTATGGTCTAGTTATTGTTGATGACTTTTCCCGCTTCACTTGGGTGTTCTTTTTGCAGGATAAGTCTGAAACCCAAGGGACCCTCAAGCGCTTCCTCAGGAGGGCTCAAAATGAGTTTGAGATCAAAGTGAAAAAGATAAGGAGCGACAACGGGTCCGAGTTCAAGAACCTTCAAGTGGAGGAGTTCCTTGAAGAAGAAGGGATCAAGCACGAGTTCTCCGCTCCCTACACACCACAGCAAAATGGTGTGGTAGAGAGGAAGAACAGGACGCTCATCGACATGGCGAGGACGATGCTAGGAGAGTTCAAGACCCCCGAGTGCTTTTGGACGGAAGCCGTGAACACGGCTTGCCACGCCATCAACAGGGTCTACCTTCATCGCCTCCTCAAGAAGACGTCGTATGAGCTTCTAACCGGTAACAAACCCAATGTATCGTACTTTCGTGTATTTGGGAGTAAATGCTACATTCTAGTGAAGAAGGGTAGAAATTCTAAGTTTGCTCCCAAAGCTGTTGAAGGGTTTTTATTAGGTTATGACTCAAATACAAAGGCGTATAGAGTCTTCAACAAATCATCGGGTTTGGTTGAAGTCTCTAGCGACGTTGTATTTGATGAGACTAATGGCTCTCCAAGAGAGCAAGTTGTTAATTGTGATGATGTAGATGAAGAAGATGTTCCGACAGCCGCTATACGAACCATGGTGATTGGAGAAGTGCGGCCACAGGAACAAGATGAGCAAGATCAACCCTCTTCCTCAATTATGGTGCATCCCCCGACTCAAGACGATGAACAGGTTCATCAAAAGGAGGCGTGTGATCAAGGGGGAGCACAAGATGATAACGTGATGGAGGAAGAAGCGCAACCGGCACCTCCAACCCAAGTTCGAGCGATGATCCAAAGGGATCATCCCGTCGACCAAATTCTGGGTGACATTAGCAAGGGAGTAACTACTCGGTCTCGATTAGTTAATTTTTGTGAACATTACTCTTTTGTCTCTTCTATTGAGCCTTTCAGGGTAGAAGAGGCCTTGCTAGATCCGGACTGGGTGTTGGCCATGCAAGAGGAGCTAAACAACTTCAAGCGCAATGAAGTTTGGACACTGGTGCCTCGTCCGAAGCAAAATGTTGTGGGAACCAAGTGGGTGTTCCGCAACAAACAGGACGAGCACGGGGTGGTGACAAGGAACAAGGCTCGACTTGTGGCAAAAGGTTATGCCCAAGTCGCAGGTTTGGACTTTGAGGAGACTTTTGCTCCTGTGGCTAGGCTAGAGTCCATTCGTATTTTGCTAGCATATGCCGCTCACCATTCTTTCAGGTTGTTTCAAATGGATGTGAAGAGCGCTTTCCTCAACGGGCCAATCAAGGAGGAAGTGTACGTGGAGCAACCCCCTGGCTTCGAGGATGAACGGTACCCCGACCATGTGTGTAAGCTCTCTAAGGCGCTCTATGGACTTAAGCAAGCCCCAAGAGCATGGTATGAATGCCTTAGAGACTTTCTAATTGCTAATGCTTTCAAGGTTGGGAAAGCCGATCCAACTCTTTTTACAAAGACATGTGATGGTGATTTGTTTGTGTGCCAAATTTATGTCGATGACATAATATTTGGTTCAACTAACCAAAAGTCTTGTGAAGAGTTTAGCAGGGTGATGACGCAGAAATTCGAGATGTCGATGATGGGCGAGTTGAACTACTTCCTTGGGTTCCAAGTGAAGCAACTCAAGGACGGCACCTTCATCTCCCAAACGAAGTACACGCAAGATCTACTAAAGCGGTTTGGGATGAAGGACGCCAAGCCCGCAAAGACGCCGATGGGAACCAACGGACACACAGACCTCAACAAAGGAGGTAAGTCCGTTGATCAAAAAGCATACCGGTCAATGATAGGTTCTTTGCTTTATTTATGTGCTAGTAGACCGGACATTATGCTTAGCGTATGCATGTGTGCTAGATTTCAATCCAATCCTAAGGAATGTCACTTAGTGGCGGTGAAGCGAATTCTTAGATATTTGGTTGCTACGCCTTGCTTCGGGCTCTGGTATCCAAAGGGGTCTACCTTTGACTTAGTTGGATACTCAGATTCCGACTATGCTGGATGTAAGGTCGATAGGAAGAGCACATCGGGGACGTGCCAATTCTTAGGAAGGTCCCTGGTGTCGTGGAACTCTAAGAAACAAACTTCCGTTGCCCTATCCACCGCTGAGGCCGAGTATGTTGCCGCAGGACAGTGTTGCGCGCAACTACTTTGGATGAGGCAAACCCTCAGGGACTTTGGCTACAATCTGAGCAAAGTCCCACTCCTATGTGATAATGAGAGTGCTATCCGCATGGCGGAGAATCCTGTTGAGCACAGCCGCACAAAGCACATAGACATCCGGCATCACTTTTTGAGAGACCACCAGCAAAAGGGGGATATCGAAGTGTTTCATGTTAGCACCGAGAACCAGCTAGCCGATATCTTCACTAAGCCTCTAGATGAGAAGACCTTTTGCAGGTTGCGTAGTGAGCTAAATGTCTTAGATTCGCGGAACTTGGATTGAATTGTAGCATACATGTGTTTATGCTTTTGATCATGTTCCTTTTTGCATTATGTTGCTTATTATGGTGCTCAAGTTGTACAAACACTCCCTGGACCTCACAAGTCCGTTGCAAAGTGATGCACATGTTTAGGGGGAGATGTGTTACAACTTGACCCCTTGAGACTAACCATGTGCTTGAGTTTGGTAATTTAGTCTCGAAGGAGGATTGAAAGGGAAAAGGTGGACTTGGACCATGAAAGACTTCCACTGCACTCCGATGAGAGGGTAACTAATTCCAAGTTCATCTCATGAAATCTTATTGCCATTTGCTCTTAATTGACGACTTTGGTGAGGCAATGGGGTTAATAGGCCAAGATTGATCCCGTTTTGGTGCTTGATGCCAAAGGGGGAGAAAATAAAGGCCAAAGCAATAAATGGATCAGCTACCACTTGAGAGATTTTGAAAATAGTAGATTAGAGTATTTGGTTTGTTCAAAACTCTTGCATTGTCTCTTTCGTCAAAAGTTGGCTTCTTGTGGGGAGAAGTATTGATTATGGGAATTAGGGGGAGTTTTTGAAATCTTTGATCAATCTCTTTTAGAATGACTCTCTTTATGCTTCAACATGTGTGTTTGACTTAGAGATAGAGATTTGAGTTTGATTTGCAAAAACAAACCAAGTGGTGGCAAAGGATGATCCATATATGCCAAAATTGAATCAAAATCAATTTAAGTTTTTATTTGAAGTGATTTTGCACTTGTTCTAGTTGCTTTATGTTGTGTTGGCATAAATCACCAAAAAGGGGGAGATTGAAAGGGAAATGTGCCCTTTCTAAGTATTTTGGTGATTGAGTGTCAACACAAGTGCTTAAATGTAAATCAATGCCCATGGATGAACAAAGTGCAAATCTTCAACAAAGGTATGTTTCTAAGTCTTAGTACATTGGTTTTGTGTACTAATATATTTGTCTAAGTGTTAGAAACAGAAAGAAGAAGAGAAGAGAAGACTTGGCTGTGTGCAGCCAAGGGGCTGTTTCGGTCTGGGGCACCGGACTGTCCGGTGGTGCACCGGACAGTGTCCGGTGGTGCACCGGACAGTGTCCGGTGCGCCAGGCTGCCTCGGCCGAAGAGGCCGCTCTCGGGTTTTTCTCCGGCGACTTCGGCTAAAATTCACCGGACTGTCCGGTGTGCACCGGACTGTCCGGTGAGCCAACGGTCGGCCGGGCCAACGGTCGGCCGCGCGATCGGCGCGCGACACGTGGCCGAGCCAACGGTCGGAAGGAAGCACCGGACTGTCCGGTGTGCACCGGACTGTCCGGTGCGCCAGATCTGCAACGGTCGGCAACGGTCGGCTTCGCTTTCTATGGAAACAAATCGGGCACCGGACAGTGTCCGGTGTGCACCGGACTGTCCGGTGCGCCACGAGACAGAAGGCAAAGATGGCCTTCCAGATTTGTTCCCAACGGCTCCTAGCTGCCTTGGGGCTATAAAAGGGACCCCTTGGCGCATGGAGGAGCACACCCAAGCATTCCTACAACTCTTCTAAGCACCAAGACATCAATCTCACGCATTCGTTTCATTGTGATAGCATATAGAGCTCTTGTGGAGTTGTGAACTCTTTGTGTTGCGTTGCGAGCTCTTGTTGCGACTTGTGTGCGTGTTGTTGCTCTGATTTTCGAGTCTTGTGTGCGTTGCTCATTCCCACCTTACTCCGTATTTCTTTGTGAACTCAATTGTAAGGGCGAGAGACTCCAAGTTGTGGAGATTCCTCGCAAACGGGAAAAGATCAAAGGAAAGAAAAACACCGTGGTATTCAAGTTGATCATTGGATCACTTGAGAGGAGTTGAGTGCAACTCTCGTCCGTTGGGACGCCACAACGTGGAGTAGGCAAGTTTTGTACTTGGCCGAACCACGGGATAACCACCGTGTCAACTCTGTGATTGCTTTCTTGTGGTTATCGTGTTTTGAGTTCTCTCTAGCCACTTGGCCATACTTGTGCTAACCCTTAACAAGTTTTTGTGGCTTAAGTTTTGAACTTTTACAGGATCACCTATTCACCCCCCCCTCTAGGTGCTCTCAGATCATCAGCGTCACCCCGCAGCAGCCACCTACCAGGAGTTCCTTAGTACCCAACCACCATTGTTCACCAGGGCAGAGGACCCACTTGATGCGGATGTATGGTTGAGAGTAGTGGAATCCAAATTCTTGCTACTCCATGGAGTTTGTTCAGATGTCACTAAGGTCAGGTTCGCCACCCAGCAGCTTCGTGGACCCGCAAGGACATGGTGGGACCATTTCTTGCTATGCAGCCAGAGGACCGAGAGGTGGAATGGAGAGAATTCAAGGCAGCTTTCAGGGGGCACCATATACCAGCAGGCATTATGGACCGAAAGCTCAATGAGTTTCTAGCACTCACTCAGGGAAACCGGACAGTGTTACAGTATGCTCAGGCCTTGAATGACCTGTGCCAGTATGCTGGGTATCATGCAGACACGGACGAGAAGAAGAGGGACAGGTTTAGGAGGGCGCTCAGCACTAAGCTCCGTGACCGTCTCAACACCGTCAGGGCCAACAGCTATAATGAGTTAGTCAACATGGCCATTTCTTAGGTGGACTGTATCACAGCTCGTCAGGCAGAGAAGAAGAGGAAGACCACTGTGGCAGGACCTTCAGCTCAGCCACAGCGCTTCAGGATTGTGTCTGACACTCAGAATAGGGGACCTCAGCAGCAGCAAGGGCGTTGGGTGATCCGACCACAACAACAGCAGGCACCCAACCACACCCAGTTTCCAGCTCAGAGGAACAATCAACAGCAGCAACAACATCGTCAGGCTAATGACAACAGGTGTTTCACTTGTGGCAACACCGGACATTATGCCAAGAATTGCCCCAGAAACCAGCAGAGGCCGGGACAAAATGTTAACCAGAACCAAGGCAAGAGACAAAAGGTGCAAGTGAGGCAAGGCAGGCTGAACATCACTACCATGGCTGATATTCCAGAGGGAGCACCCGTCATGACTAGTATCTTTTCAGTTTTGAATTATCCTGCTATTATTCTTTTTGATTCTGGTGCATCACACAGTTTATCAGTGCCAAATTTAGTGCCAAGTGCCAATTACCTTTTCACCACACCGATGGGTGTATTACAATTTCAACCCCAGGAGGCAGGGTTGCCACCTATCAAATCAACAGGCAGGTGCCTATAAAATTGGGTAGTCTTGTGATTAGAACCACCCTTCTCATCTTAGGATTGGCTAGCATGGACATCATATTGGGAACTGATTGGTTATCCAGGCATCAGGCAGTATTGGATATTGTAGCAAGGGCCATTGAGATTCACTCCCCTGCTTATGGCGAGACTACTTTATATTTGCCTGATCAGGGTTGTACCTGTTCATGTGCCTTCGTTATGATAGAATCCCCAGTGGAAAGGATCCCAGTGGTCTGTGACTACCCAGATGTTTTTCCGGATGAATTGCCAGGGATGCCACCTGATAGAGACATCGAGTTCGCAATCGAATTGCAACCCGGGACTGCTCCTATCTCCAAGAGACCCTATAGGATGCCTCCCGCAGAATTGGCAGAACTGAAAAAGCAACTGCAAGAGTTGTTGGACAAGGGGTTCATTCGCCCAAGTACTTCACCTTGGGGATGCCCAGCCTTGTTTGTAAAGAAGAAGGATGAAAGTCTGAGAATGTGTGTCGATTACCGCCCTCTCAATGCGGTGACCATCAAGAACAAGTACCCACTGCCCCGCATTGATGTTTTGTTTGATCGGTTGGTGGGAGCCAAGGTATTCTCCAAGATAGACCTTCGCTCGGGCTACCATCAGATCAAGATCCGTGCTAGTGATATTCCGAAGACGGCCTTCTCTACCCGATATGGGCTCTATGAAGACGAGCATACTGAGCATCTGCACATCGTGCTTCAACGACTGCGCGATCATCGTCTTTATGCTAAGTTGTCTAAATGTGAATTCTGGCTAAGGGAAATTAAATTCTTGGGTCAAACAATTTCTCAGGATGGGATATCAGTTGATCCTGAGAAGGTACAAGAAGTAATGGATTGGAAACCTCCTACCACAGTGAGACAGATTCGGAGTTTTCTGGGTTTGGCAGGGTATTATCGACGATTCATTCCGGATTTCTCTAGAATTGCCAAGCCAATGACTGAACTGTTGAAGAAGGGAGTCAAGTATAATTGGAGCCAAAAGTGTGAAGATGCCTTTCATACACTAAGGCAGCATTTGACAACAGCCCCAGTGCTAGCTCAACCTGATAACACCAAGCCCTTTGAAGTATATTGCGATGCTTCCGGTACTGGATTGGGATGCGTCTTAATGCAAGATAACAGAGTGATTGCTTATGCCTCCCGAGCACTCAGACCCCATGAGCAGAACTACCCTACACATGATCTGGAGTTAGCAGCCGTGGTTCATGCTCTCAAGATATGGAGACATTACTTGATGGGAGCTCACTGTAACATTTACACTGATCATAAGAGTCTCAAATACATTTTCACTCAGGCAGATCTTAACATGAGGCAGAGGAGATGGTTAGAGTTAATCAAGGACTATGACTTGGAGGTGCATTACCACCCTAGCAAAGCCAACGTTGTGGCAGATGCCTTGAGCAGAAAGGCCCAGTGCAATTGTATGAGCATGGATGCAAGAGTTACCACCCTGTGTGATGAGTTGTGCAAGTTGAACCTGGAAGTTGTTTCTTTAGGTGCCTTAAGTTACATCTCGGTGGAGCCCACATTACAAGAGCAAATAGTGAGGGCACAAATTGAAGACAAGGGTGTTCAGGTAATTAAGGAAATGATCAAGCAGAGAGCAGAAAAGTACAAATGCTTCCGTCAGGACAGCAAAGGAATTCTATGGTTTGGAGATCGATTGGTTGTTCCCAAGGACCCTGAGCTCAGAAAGAAGATATTGGATGAAGCTCACTTTTCAAAATTCTCCATGCACCTGGGCAGCAACAAGATGTATCATGATCTCAGATCCTTTTACTGGTGGACCAGAATGAAGAGAGAAATTGCCAAGTACATATCCGAATGTGACACCTGCCAGAGAATCAAGGCCAGTCATTTGAAGACAGCAGGCCCTTTGCAACCCCTTCCCATACCATCTTGGAAATGGGAGGACATTTGCATGGACTTTATCATGGGATTGCCCAATACCTCCCGACACCATGATTCCATTTGGGTCATTGTGGACAGATTGACCAAGATAGCTCACTTCTTGCCGGTGCACACCACCCATAGGACGAAGAAGTATGCGGAAATCTACATTGACCAGATAGTTCATTTGCATGGGATACCAAGGACTATAGTATCAGACAGAGGAGCACCATTTGTGGCACGATTTTGGGAGCAATTGCAGGAATCACTTGGGACCCATGTAATACGAAGCTCAGCATACCATCCTCAAACAGATGGCCAGACCGAAAGGGTAAATCAGATTTTGGAAGACATGTTGAGGGCATGTGTGCTACACTACGGAAAGGATTGGGACAAGTGTCTTTCTTTGGCAGAATTATCCTATAATAACAGTTACCAGTCCAGTTTGAAGATGGCACATTTTGAAGCCTTGTATGGGAGAAGGTGTAGAACCCCGCTGAACTGGTCACAAGTTGGAGAGAGGGAAATATTTGGACCAGATTTGGTACTTGAAGCAGAGGAAAAGGTCAGAGTCATTAAGAAGAACTTAGAAGCTGCTCAGGCCAGGCAAAAGAGCTATCATGATAAGAGGCGGAAACTGTCGGTGTTTTGGGTCCGACCGCACACCCGGGGTTACCCCTCAAGGTGTTTTTAGGAGTAGGACGGTGTCAACGACTGTAGCAAAATGGTTCGTGCTTGATTGCACGAGGGACAGTGGACAAGATTTGTAGGTTCGGGCCGCTTAGAGATGCGTAACACCCTACGTCCTGGTGAGTATTCGAGTGCGGTTACAAGAAGGCTCTCTGGATTGAAGGCACAGAGAGTTTACGTAAGTGGCTTGGTCAAAAATAGGGTCGATCCTTCTGAAGGGGTGCCCCCTAGGCCTTATATACTCGACCGTGGGGCAGTACACGTGGATATGATAACAACAAGTAGCTGAAAGGCAGTGAATCTCTTGAGTTTATCCCTACGTAACCCTCGCCGACTTATCCTCGCATGGCTCCATTGCATGGGGGCTTCAGCGCGGGAAAGTCGGGTCTCCGTTGGGATTTACTTGTTCGTCATTGTGGGCCGTCCGGGTTTGCTCCAATCCAGCCTTACGTCTTCTCTGCTTTGTTGATCGTTTTTCCCCAGGCCCACGAAAGAACGATCTTACGATTTATTGGGCCCTTGGGCCTTTCGGGAGATCTTTTATTTCTTTAGTGGACCCGGGGGATATCTATCCCCCACAAGCCCCCGATCTTTGGGTTGATTTAGAGGTAATCAACCCAAAGATCCAAGGTCCAAGAAAATGACTTCCTGCTGTCTTCTCTTGCTCCGATCACTCGTTCGACCGAAGTTTAGTTCTGCGCTTGTGCCTTAGAGGTCGGCATTTTGACTCGTAGGATTCTGAACTTCATTGGGTGCACCGGAGGTGCACCCAATGGGTGTAGCCCCCGACCTTTGAGTAGATTTTAGAAGGTAATCTACTCGAAGGTCTTCCCCAGAAATTATCTCCATGTGCGCTCCTGTACCTCGGTTGAGGATTGGTCTTTTCAATCTTGTCCCACGCCTTAGAAGTCGGCACTATATCGGTTTAGAATGATAATCCATGGGGTGCACCGGAGGTGCACCCAATGGGTGTAGCCCCCGACCTTCAAATGGATTTTTTAAGGATAATCCATTCGAAGGTCTTCCTTTTGCTTGTAAAAACTGGCACGAAGCTATTCGCATTATGCTTTGGAGGTCAGCATTATGTCATCAAAATTTTGCTGCAGAGGTCAGCATATATTTTGTCTTTAGCAGCCGAGTTTGCAATCCATCCATATCTTGCTAGGTAATGCAATTTATTTGCTTCTGCGACTTGATTGGACGTTTGATGGACGTTCTCTGTCTAGTCTTCACATCGCTTCTGTCGGCCATATCTTGTACTTTGCTGGCTATATTTGGCTTTCCTCTGATCCTTACTGATATCTCATTTTTGTCTTGAGGTATTTACTGTGTGGCCTGCACGGATGTGACCGTTTTGAAAAATATACTGATAATTCCTGGGCGTCCCCCCCCCAATGGGTGTGGGCAAGGGACGGCTTGGTACGCTGAGTGTTTTAGCCGGCTGCTTCTGAGTAGTAATGTGATGGGACGGCTAGTGTAATCATATCCTTTGCGCTGTTGACTGGAGTCCCAATGGGTGTAGTGTTGCATGAAACGGCGTCTGCCGTCTGACGTGTCTTCAGATAGGTGGGAGTGCTTATTGAATGCTTTGCGACTGTTCAGTGACCGCGGTTGGAAGTGAGCGGTTGCCTTTCCTTTCTATAAATAACGCCCTTGCTCCTCTGGTTTTTTCACATCTCTTCGTTGTTCTTTACTGCGTCCTTCTTCTCCCCTCTGTCTGCTTCCACCATGGGCAAGGGTACCAAGCGCAAGCGCGAGCCGACTCCTCCGTCGGAGGATTTCGGTGACTCGGAATACTCGGAGGAGGAGTTCTCCTCCGAGTCCGAGGGATCTCCGGCTCCCGTCTCTCCCCCGGCGTCGTCTGATGATTCAGACGACTCCCAGGGGATTGTCGCGGAGGTCTGGACGTACATCCGGGCCGTCGAGCGCTCCGGGCTCGAGGGCTCGGATGAGTCTGAGTTCTCCTCGGACGAGGAGGACTCGGACGGCGGTGAGGACGAAGATGACGACGACGACGACGGCGACGACGACGACGGTGGCGACGGCGACGGTAACGGCAGCGGCGGCAAGGGCAGTACCAGAGGCGGCAGCAGTACGGGAAGTACCAGAGGCGGCAGCAGCAAGGGCAGCACCAGGGGCGGCGGCGGCAAGGGCAGCAGCAGCAAGGCCAGTGGCTAAACGCCACTGGTCTTTAGATATTAGTATAGTGTAGTTAGAATAATGTAGTAGCAATGTAGAGTAGTATAGTGTAGTTTAGTAGTAGTAGTAATGTAAAGTAGAAGTAGGGAAGCACCAACTCGCGAAGAGTTGGTTTGTAAACTTATTAACTTCCCCTTAATGAAGAACTGTCGTTGGCCCCTTCTCGATGACTCGCTTTCTCTGATTGTCGAACTGATTCTTTTGATATAGTAGATGAATAACTTGCGCATCACATTGACGCTTCCAGAAGTAGCTACCGAGTAATATTGTAGTCGGTGTCGGCGTTTTAGAAACAACGCCGAGCGATTGAAGGTTGACATCAGCGTTTTAGAAGTAACACCGAGCATTCGAACACGAGACCAGTGTTTTAGAGGCAACGCCGAGTCAGTGAAGGTCGACATCAGCATTTTAGAAGTAACACCGAGCAATCGAACACGAGACCAGCGTTTTAGAGGCAACGCCGAGTCAGTGAAGGTCGACATCAGCATTTTAGAAGTAATGCCGAGCGATAGAATACGAGTTCAGCGTTTTGGAGGTAACGCCGAGCGATTGAACACGCGTTCGGCGTTTTAGAGGCCACGCCGAGTGACTGAAGGTCGGTGTCGGCATTTTAGAAGTAATGTCGAGCGATAGAATACGAGTTCAGCGTTTTGGAGGTAACGCCGAGTGATTGAAGGTCGGCGTCGGCATTTTAGAAGTAATGCCGAGCGATAGAATACGAGTTCAGCGTTTTAGAGGCAACGCCGAGTGATAGAAGGTCGGCGTCGGAATTTTAGAAGTAATGCCGAGCGATTGAATAAGAGGTCAGCGTTTTAGAGGCAACGCTGAGTAATAGCTGGCCGCGCGAGTTATTTTGAGGATAATAACCGAGTGATGAAGTGGCACGTCGGCTTTTTCGGAAATAACTGCCAGATGTCCACGTGGCATGCTGAGGTTTCGGAAATAACCGCCGGGTGATGACTGGGCACTTTTTGAAGCGGTATCTGGCTCAAGAATATCCCATAAGAGTTGCGCTTTTAGCCGCCTTTGCTTTCCGTGCCCTAGTTCTTGCATTTCCGCATCTGAATCTTCTCTGCCACTCGCCTCCTACTCTGTTCGCCAGTGAGAAGCAAGATGGCGCCCAAGAGGAAAACTGCGAACTCGTCTGCTGCGGTGATCCCCGCAATCGACCCCAACAGTCAGTTACCCTTCGCAGGTAACCATATGTCCGTTATTTCCGAAGCTGAGCTTCTCCGCCTCGTCTCCATCGGGGTTCTTCCTCCACGGGAACTCTGTTCTTGGCGGATTTGCCACGGGACTACTGTCCCAACAGAAGATACCCACGAGTCTGTAGTTTACGCTCCTTTTCTTCTCCGCGGCCTCGGCCTTCCCATCTCTCCTTTTTTCCGCGGCCTCCTTGATTTCTATCATATCAACTTGACTCATTTGAACCCTAATTCCATTCTGCAAATCTCCATTTTCGTTCACCTATGCGAAGCCTATCTCGGTGTGCTGCCGCATTTCGGTTTATGGAAGTATCTGTATCATTGTCGCCCTGGGATGGCCGGGGGACAACACCAGCTGGTCGGAGGTGCCAGTTTGGAGATGCGCCGTGGGCGGAAGACCGAGTACCTTGAGATTCCCCTCAAAAATAGCATTAAAGGGTGGCGTCTGGAGTGGTTTATAGTTGATAATTATGGAAATTCTCTCCCCTCCCGGTCAGGAAGACAGCCAGACGTTCGCACTCCGAGTTGGACTGAGTCTCCCACAGATCAGGAAGTGACCGAGGCAGGCGTGTTGCTTACTGAAGTCGGATTACTGAAAGAGAGAGGTCTGACTGCCGAAGCTGTGGTCACTGATTTTGTTTTCAAGAACATTCAGCCACTGAAAGACAGGGCCTATCCGGCATATATGTATCAAGGGCTGGCCGACTCAACTCGGGTTACCAATAGGAGAATTCCTTCTGTTGACTTGGTAAGCCGACTTGAAATGATCCTCAGGGGTAAAGTTTCAAATGTTGGTGCTCCAGTGGCATACTCGGCTTGGAACCTACCTCCTCCCAAAGCTTTCACCCTCTTTGTGTCAAATCCGCCTGTGACTGATAGCAATTTGGGCCTTAGAGTGCGACCCTCTGCTGAAGAAGTCAGTACTTCGGTTGCTTCGCTCGGGGCGATTCCTGATGATGAACGGCAGGTTTATTTTGAAGTGCCTCTGAACCCTAGTGATGCCGACATAAATGACATGCTTGATCTGTTAGCTGAGGATTCATCCGATGCTATTCCTGATGGTACGTTGGCGGTGGTGCCCCTTCCAGAGGTTGATACAACTTTGGATGTCCCGAAACCTATCAGTACTCGCCCGAGGCGCCCTAGCCGAACCAGTCAGCCCGAGCCTTCTGCTGATGAGCAAAAGAAGAAGAGAAGACGCCTCCGGCGAGTATCCAGCTTTGATGAGGACGCCGGTACCCTAGCTCCTGCTGCTGAAGAAGTGCCTGCAACTGGCCTTACTGACACTGATCCCAATGGGTGTGCCCAAACTGCTGTTGAACCCAATGGGTGTGCTCCGTCTGCTGCTGACCCCGATAGGGGTGCTGTTTGCGTTGTTACTGTGGAAGATGAGGAGGAAGAAGATGAAGCTCCTTTAACTCGGAAAAACAGTCGGCAGTTCATCGCCAGCGGTGGAAGTAGTGGAGTTCCTTCTCCTGCTTTGTCTGCCCTTATTGGTCTGCAAGAACTGTCCATGGCCAACTTTGATCAAACTCTAGAGGATATGGTCCCAGAGGACTTGCTATCAGAACCTGTGGATGATGACGCAACAGAGATTTGTGCTGCCGCGCCCGATGCTGGGTTGAGGTCATCCCGTGCCTCGTCGACCTTAGAGCATGATCTCGAGGGTCGGGATGCTGACTTGGATTGTTCTGGTCCCATGGAAGTAGCTGAAAGCCCGTCAACCTTAGAGGTGGTTACGGCAGAGAGCTTGGACCCCTTGAATAGTGCTGACACGTGCCCAACCCCCGAGGATGTCGCCGGGAAAGACTTAGCTCGGGTGACGAGTATAAGCCACTGCCTAGCCCCCGAGGGTGTTGCCGGGGATGATCCGGCTCAAGTGGGCAGTGCCAACTGTGACCCAGCCCCCGAGGGTGTCCGAGCAAGGTCTCCTTCCTGCACTTCCATGGATGTTCATGCTGGTTCACCTCCACACTCTGGCGGTATGGTGGTGGCCCAAACTCTGGATCAGGGAGTCACTTTAGAGGGCAGCGTCCCCGCTGGTCTGGCGTTAGGCTCTGTTGAATGTACTGAGCTCGTTCCTGCTGGTCTGTTGCAAACTGCTTCGGGTGGTGGTCTGGCACCTGGTTATCAGCTGATTTCTCCTGACTTGGGGATCCCTTCGTTCTTTTCCAACCTCCAGGTACTGTGCTGTACTTTAGCTTGATCTTTACGTTGCATGAATTTTTGTCATTATGTTCATCCGCTCTTCTCATTAGGCTTTGGTGGATGGGATGGCCAGCCAGCTGAGATCGCAGGGTGCTTCCATCCCAGAAGTGGCTTCATCTCTTGAGCGTTGGAATCCGGAGTCGCTTCAACGTCGTGTATCCGAGTTGGAGGCAACTAATGCTGGTTAGTGCCCTTCTTCTTCTTCCTTGCCTTTATTCGTAGATTGTTTTACCTTCTGACCTCCTTTCGTTTGATTACCTCTTGATAGGAATGACTCGGCAGATTGCAGTTCTTGAGGAAAAACATTCTCGAGATCAAGCTGAAATGGCTCAACGGTGTGCTGACTTCGAGGAGAAGTATTCTCAGAGCCAGACTGAACTGAATCAGGTCTCCGCTGCTTTGGATGACGCCAACGCTCTGAGTTCTTCTCTTCATGCTCGGCTTGACTCTGAAAAGGTAACTTACAAAACCGTGCCTCGTCTTGCTATGCTCTTATTACTTGCTTGGATTCTGAACGAGTTGATTTTTGCTTGTAGGAAGAAAAACGTATCCTTGCTGCTTCTCGCGACAATCTGGACAGATTGTATCGAGATTCTAACAACTCGCTGACCATCTTAGAGAGGAGTCACCGCTTCACAATGGAGGAACTGGACAATCAGTGTTGTAGGTTGCAAGAATCCGTGGATGAAGTGACCAGTCTTAGGCGATTGCTATCAGCGAAGGATGCCACCATCAAAGAACTCCGAGCTTCCAAGAAAACCATTGCCCAGGAGTTAGAAGCTGCCCAGCTGGCTGCTAAAATTGCCGAAGAGACTGCTGCTACTCTCAAAGCCCAACGCGATAAAGCCATGGACAAGGCTATTCGGGCGGGACGAATCTTGATGAGGAGACCCGGCGTGGTTGTCCCTGAAGACATAAAAGCTGATGTAAATGCTGCCCCCGATTCTTCGAATCGCCCTTCTTCGTCAATCGTTCCTGAGAAAGACATTGGAAAATAGAGAAACATTTTGTGTGCTATGAGTGCGCGGTTAGTATGATCAAGTACTCGTTAGAGGATATCAGCCTATCATTCGAATGACATGATCACTCTCTTATCGTATCAGAATTTATTAATTCGCAAGTTTGTGGTAACGCTGCATGATGATTATGAAGTTTGTTTGCGGGACATGGAGGTCATCCCCTGAATTGCGTAAGCGCGAGTAAGCTGCACCGGCTTAAGCCACCACTGACTTTAGCCGATAGCTCCGTTAGTAGGGTATAGTGGTCACCCTGGGTTAAGTAAGCGTGAGCATGTTGCACCGCCTTAAGTCGTTGCCGACTTAAGTCGGTTGCTCCGTTTGTAGGGCATAGTGGTCACCCCGAGTTAAGTAAGCGTGAGCATGTTGCACCACCTTAAGTCGTTGCCGACTTAAGTCGATTGCTCCGTTTGTAGGGCATAGTGGTCACCCCGAGTTAAGTAAGCGTGAGCATGTTGCACCGCCTTAAGTCGTTGCCGACTTAAGTCGATTGCTCCGTTTGTAGGGCATAGTGGTCACCCCGAGTTAAGTAAGCGTGAGCATGTTGCACCGCCTTAAGTCGTTGCCGACTTAAGTCGATTGCTCCGTTTGTAGGGCATAGTGGTCACCCCGAGTTAAGTAAGCGTGAGCATGTTGCACCGCCTTAAGTCGTTGCCGACTTAAGTCGATTGCTCCGTTTGTAGGGCATAGTGGTCACCCCGAGTTAAGTAAGAATGCAAGTCAGTCGTAAACGAGCCGAGTATCTTTGAAGTCTCTCTTTATTGATGACGTATTTCCATTTTACAGAATACATGGTCGCCCCAGCTGTTTTGAAATACAGCTAGGGGTAAAACTTTCTGAGGTGCTCTATGTTCCAGGAGTTCCCAACTTCTGTGCCATCCATCTAGGTGAGGCGATACGATCCGGGCCGAGTAACCTCTGCTACTATGAAAGGCCCTTCCCATAAGGGTGATAACTTGTGCCGTCCCTCCCCCGTTAGAATTCGGCGGAGGACGAGGTCTCCTATCGATAAGAAGCGTTGTCGCACAGCCTTGTCGTGATAGCGTCTTAGAGTTTGCTGGTACCGTGCTGATTGGATCACTGCATTCAGTCGTTCTTCCTCAAGTATATCAATATCCTCCAGCCTGGTGGCCTCGGCTTCTGCTATGCTTTCAAAGATCAATCTTGGCGCCCCAAACTTGAGATCAGCAGGTAGCACTGCCTCCGACCCATAGACCATGAAGAAAGGAGTGTTTCCATGCAGGGCTCGGCTAGGTTGGGTTCTCAAGCTCCAAACGACATAAGGCAGTTCTCTTATCCATTTTCCTGCGAATTTTTCATTCTTATCGAATATCCTTTTCCTGAGTGCCTCCAATATCATTCCGTTGGCTCGCTCAACCTGCCCGTTGGCTCTTGGATGCGCTACAGATGCGTACCTGATCTGAATGCTCTTTTGCTCGCAGAAGTCAAAGAATTCTGAACTGGTGAAGTTGGATCCCAAGTCAGTGATGATACTGTTTGGTATCCCGAATCTGAATATTATGCTTTGTATGAATTCCACGGCTTTAGCAGAGGTTAAAGAAGCAATGGGCTGGAACTCTATCCATTTAGTGAATTTGTCAATCGCCACCAATACATGGGTATATCCTCCTTGAGCTTTCTTGAAAGGTCCAATCATATCCAGTCCCCAGCATGCGAAAGGCCAAGTTACTGGTATGGTCTGTAGCTGCTGTGCTGGCATGTGCTGTTGCTTTGACAGGTATTGGCAAGCTTCGCATCTTTGAACTAACTCGGTTGCATCGTTCTTCGCCGTCGGCCAATAGAATCCTGACCTGAAGACCTTCCCGACTAGTGTTCTGGATGCTGCATGTACTCCACACTGCCCTGCATGGACTTCCTCCAGAAGTTGCTTTCCGGTGGACGGGAGAACGCACTTCATGAGGACGCCTGACGCGCCCCTCTTGTACAATACCTCCCCAATGAGTGTATAGTGAGCTGATTGTCTGGCAATGCGCTCTGCCGAGTTCTTGTCATCTGGTTCTTCTTCATTCCTTATATACTTAATAATCGGCCGTCTCCAGTCATCAGAGTCTGACTCGGGTTGATCTATGATGTTGCATTCTTCTGTTTGATCCATTGAGATACTCGGCTGGAGAATTTCTTGCACGAAGTCCCCGGGCGGGACCTGAGTCCGACCGGATCCGAGCTTGGACAGTACATCGGCCGTCGTGTTCCGATCTCTTTCTATATGATGAAACTCCAGACCCTCGAATTTATCTTCCAGCTTTCGGACGGCAGCGCAATATTTTCCCATTGAATCACTTGAACAATCCCATTCCTTGTTTATCTGGCTGATGACTACCAGAGAATCTTCGTATACCATCAATCTCTTGACGCCCAGCGACATGGCGATGTTCAATCCGTGTATCAAAGCTTCATACTCGGCTGCATTGTTAGAGGCCGGGAATAGCAACTGGAGAGCGTACTTGAGGTGCTCGCCTCCAGGTGCAGTGAAGAGAATCCCTGCTCCTGCTCCCTGCAGCTTCAGCGAGCCATCGAAATACATTCGCCATACTTCTGCAGTTTCTGGATTGTCTGGTACTTGCTGCTCTGTCCACTCTGATACGAAGTCAACCAGTGCTTGAGTTTTGATGGCAGTGCGAGGTCGGAACTCGATATCGTGGGATCCCAACTCGCAAGCCCACATGGCTATTCGGCCAATGGCTTCCTTGTTGCGAAGAATGTCCCCTATTGGAAAACCAGTGACTACTATGACTTTGTGGTCGTCAAAGTAGTGACGCAGCTTGCGGGCAGTTAGAAGTACTGCATATACTAGCTTCTGAACCTGAGGATACTTTTTCTTCGAGGGGCCTAGAACTTCACTGATAAAGTAAACAGGATGTTGTACTGGATAGGCATGTCCCTCTTCTACTCGCTCGACTACCAACGCGGTGCTTACCACGTGAGTCGTGCAAGAGATATACAGCAACAAATCTTCAGCCGGTTGAATCGGCGTAGCTCGCCGGGGTGGTTTCAATACTGGTGGTGTTGTCAAGAATTTCTTCAGTGCGTCTAGAGCTTCTTGTGCTTCTGAAGTCCATTGAAACTTATCCACCTTCTTGAGTAGCTTGTAAAATGGCAAACCTTTTTCTCCCAGCCTGGATATAAATCTGCTCAGAGCTGCCATACATCCAGTGAGTCGCTGAACTTTCTTTTGTGAACGGGGAGCTTCCATCTTCATGATAGCTTCAATCTTATCCAGATTAGCCTCAATTCCCCGGTTGCTGACGATGAACCCGAGCAACTTTCCTGCTGGTACCCCGAAAACACATTTTTCAGGATTGAGCTTCCATCTATATCTTCTCAGGCTGTTGAAAACTAGCTGTAAATCTTCGATGAAGTTTTCCGAATTCTCTGTTTTGATTACCACATCATCTACGTAAGCCTCCACCCGCTTGCCCCAGTGATCGGCTAAGCATGTTTGAATGGCTCTCTGATAAGTCGCTCCAGCGTTTTTGAGGCCGAACGGCATGGAGGTATAACAGAAAGCACCAAACGGAGTGATGAACGCCGTTTTCCTCCTCGTCTTCCTTTGCCAAACTAATCTGATGATACCCGGAATAGCAATCTAAGAAAGACAGCACAGAACACCCAGCGGTGGAATCCACCACCTGATCTATCCTCGGGAGCCCGAAGGGATCCTTCGGACAGTGTTTGTTGAGATCAGTATAGTCGACGCACATGCGCCAATCCACTTTATTCTTTTTGAGTACAAGAACAGGGTTGGCTAGCCACTCGGGGTGTAATACTTCTCTAATAAATCCCGCCGCGACCAAGCGAGCTAACTCGGCACGAATGGCCTCTCTCTTGTCGGGCGTGAAACGACGTAGCTTTTGCCGGATCGGCCTCGCCTGGGGATAGACCTTCAATTTGTGCTCGGCCAGTTCTCTTGGGACTCCCGGCATATCCGCAGGTTGCCATGCGAATACGTCTCGGTTATCTTGCAGGAACTGGACGAGCGCGCTTTCCTATTTGTCATTCAAACTGGAGCTGATGATGGTCGTCTTGCGCTCATCAGCGAACCCCAGGTTGATCCGCTTGGTTTCTTCAGTCGGCCGCATAGAGGTCGCGGCCTGAGCTTCGTTTGCCGGTACAACGAGGTCTTCCTCAAGCTTAGAGTTCGCCGGTGTAGAAGGAACCGTTGACGGCTTGGTGGTGAGGGCTGCTTGGATGGCCACTCGGAAACATTCTGCGGCGCCTTGGAAGTCGGCGCGCACAGTTATGATTCCTTGCGGTCCTGGCATCTTCAGTATCATGTATGTATAGTGTGGAATGGCCATGAACTTAGCCAGCCCCGGCCTCCCAATGATGGCGTTGTACCCGCAGTCGAAGTTCGCCACCTCGAACCTCAGGAACTCGGTTCTGTAGTTCTCCAGAGTTCCGAAGGTGACTGGCATGTAGATGTGGCCCAGCAGGTATTCCCCTTCCGTCGGCACGATGTCGAAGAAAGGAGTGTCCGACTCGTGGAGCTCTTTGAGGTGAACTCCCAAGCCTTGGAGTGTCCGGGGGAAAGTGACGTTGATGCTGCTCCCCCCGTCCACTAGCACCTTCTTTACCCGGCTCTCTCGGATCACCGGATCGACGAGGAGCGGGTATTTGCCTGGATGGTCGAAGTTGAGCCATTGATCCTCCCGAGTGAAAGTGATTGGGTGCTCCGACCACCGGTATGGGGCGGGAGGACCGGTGGTCGCCACCAGTATCTGGCGGTCGTTGAGCTTTTGTTGTCTTTTGTTCTCCTGCGACCCATGTCCGCCGAAGATGACGTTGACCTCCCTGTCAACGCGTGGGAAGGCTCCTCCTCCCCCCTCCTCCTGCTGATGGGGCTGTCGTGGTTCGTCTGGTCCTCCCCTCGGCGGAGGAGGCGGTAGAGGTTGGAAGGGTCGGCCGTGCCCGACGGAGTGCTTGAAGTCCCGGCAGTTACGAAGAGTGTGGCGCATGTCCTTGTGGTACGGGCACTGGGCGTCGAGGATGTCGTCCAGCGTGCGCTCGCCTCCACGAGGTCCTCCTCGGGCACGAGAGGCGGGTGGTCCGGCGGCGTGTACTTCTTCACGAGGCCTCTTCTCCCAGCGTTTGTCGGGCGGTTGGTTCGCGTCACGTCGTGGTGCTGCCGGTGTGGGCTTTGCTCCTCCAATGAGATCCTGGGCCCGCTCGTCGGCGGTGATGTAGAGGTCGGCTTCCCGGAACAGCTCCTCGGAGGTAGTCAGCGCCTTTTGTAGTATGGCTCGGACGAAAACCGAGTCATTGGATCCTCTGTAGAAGTCCTCGATCACGGCCGCCTCCGTGACCTCGGGGATACGGTTTCTCATGGTCTGGAACCTTTTGAGGTACGACCGGAGAGTCTCGTCCCCCCGGCGCTTGATGGATTTGAGGTCCCATGGTTGCGCTGGTTTGTCGGAGAGGGACTGGAAGTTGGCGGTAAAGCGTCGACTGAAGTCTCCCCAGTCGTCGATGCAGTGTCGGGGTAGATGTCGTAGCCACTGCAGCGCATCTTGCCCAAGGACAATGGGCAGATACGCGGTCATGACATCCTCAGATGCCCCGACAGCCCGAGCAGCGGTGGTGTAGACGGCTAGCCAACCCCCTGGATCCTGCTTCGGTTCATATTTGTCGACATTGGATACCTTGAAGTTGGGAGGCCATTGGATGGCCCTAAGGCGCGGAGTAAGAGCGGATACTCCGCACGTGTCCTCCTGTCGTCGGGGACGATGTTTATCCCGGGGAGGGGAGTGGCGATGGTGGTTCCTCGACCGTCCCCGGGTGGTACCGCCAGTTGAAGCTGTTGCCGACTCAGTCCTGGTGGCCTGGCTTTGAGTCAGAAAGCCATGATCTCGATCATACTCCTCCCGACGGCGAATTTCGTTTTCATGCCGCCGTTCGCGCGAAGCATTGATAGAGCTTCGCGCGTCTCGGCGACTGTTGATGGCGTGTCGTAGGTCGTTCGGCGGGTGAGCGAGCGGTAGAAGATGGTTGGCCGCCTGAGTGAATAGTCGTCGGTATCCTTCGGCGTCGGGAGTCCGAGGAAGTCCATCAGCTATCCGAGCTAGTACGCCTCCGACTTCGCTTGGTGTGTTCATAGCTCGGGCGAAGTCGGGGTTCAGGTTGCGCCCGAAGAGCGGATTCTCCCGGCGTTGCCTTGCATCTTGCTCGGCTTGCTCCTGAGTCCGTCGGCGATCACGTTGTCGGGAGTTCCTTCGTTCTCTGAAGACGCGTTCCTCCGGAGTTTCTCCTATCTCCGAGACCTCGTCTCGCGAGACAGGCTGCTCCGGATCCCGTTCTCCGGCCGCGTGATGTCGTCGAACGTTCCTGCGTCAGTTCCTCCGTCGGCGGGATTCTCGTTGAGGTGGTTCTTCTCCGGGCGCTGTTGGTTCGTCGTCAGAGATGGCGGGCGACTCCACCCTCCCGATGAAGAGGACGTCGGGGTAGAATGGTGTTGCTGTCGCGGCGACTTTCTTTCCGTTCTCCCTTGAGGTCGGAGGAACGGAAAGAACGACTTGCCTTTCCCTGGTCTCCTTCTTCCTCGCGATCCGTGTCCACTCTTTCATCGGGGAAGTAGACAGCGGAGTCTTCCGGGTCAGCGAGCTTCCAGCTCCAGCCTTTCCGGAGACGATCTTTCTCCGAAGAGCCGGAGGTAGCGTCTTTCCAGCATTTTCGGAGTTCGTTGGAGGAGACTTCTTTTCCGGCAGATCTGCGATGCGGTGTAGAATTCCCTCTTCATCCGCTACAGATGAGATTGTCCCGAAGCAGAATACAGATCCGGGACGCACGGTGATCTTGCTGTGGAAGGTGACGGCCATTGAGCTAGCTTGGATCGTCGACACACCCCCTACCTGGCGCGCCAGCTGTCGGTGTTTTGGGTCCGACCGCACACCCGGGGTTACCCCTCAAGGTGTTTTTAGGAGTAGGACGGTGTCAACGACTGTAGCAAAATGGTTCGTGCTTGATTGCACGAGGGACAGTGGACAAGATTTGCAGGTTCGGGCCGCTTAGAGATGCGTAACACCCTACGTCCTGGTGAGTATTCGAGTGCGGTTACAAGAAGGCTCTCTGGATTGAAGGCACAGAGAGTTTACGTAAGTGGCTTGGTCAAAAATAGGGTCGATCCTTCTGAAGGGGTGCCCCCTAGGCCTTATATACTCGACCGTGGGGCAGTACACGTGGATATGATAACAACAAGTAGCTGAAAGGCAGTGAATCTCTTGAGTTTATCCCTACGTAACCCTCGCCGACTTATCCTCGCATGGCTCCATTGCATGGGGGCTTCAGCGCGGGAAAGTCGGGTCTCCGTTGGGATTTACTTGTTCGTCATTGTGGGTCGTCCGGGTTTGCTCCAATCCAGCCTTACGTCTTCTCTGCTTTGTTGATCGTTTTTCCCCAGGCCCACGAAAGAACGATCTTACGATTTATTGGGCCCTTGGGCCTTTCGGGAGATCTTTTATTTCTTTAGTGGACCCGGGGGATATCTATCCCCCACAGAAACCTCTGCAGTTTGAAGTAGGGGAGCATGTTTACCTTAAGGTGTCACCCACCAAAGGTGTCTAGAGATTTGGAATCAAGGGCAAGTTAGCTCCTCGCTACATTGGGCCCTACGAAATCAAGGAGACTTGTGGACCAGTAGCATATCAATTGAAGTTGCCACCACACATGCCAGTTGTTCATAATGTGTTCCATGTATCTCAGCTGCGGAAATGTGTCCGCTTACCCACTGAAGTGCTACCTGAACCAGAAATTAAGATAGAACCAGACCTGTCCTATCAAGAGTACCCCGTCAAGGTATTGGATCAGAAAGAGAGATCAACGCGGGCAAGGTCGATCAAAATGTATAAGGTTCAGTTGAGTCACCATTCCGTAGAAGAAGCTACCTGGGAGACTGAGGATTTTTTACGCTCTCGCTTCCCCGACTTTCTGCCCAAAAGAGTCGGTATGTAACCCAAAACCCCCGCCTGCCCTTTGAATACAAATATAAGAAAAACTTAGATGATAAGGGTAGTCTAAGTTGTGGATTTGACTTAAAAAGGACTTCCTTCTGAAGTCGCAAAGAGAATGACATTCGAAGAGCAGTTAACTAATGAAACTTGAATTAAAGAAGGAACAACACACCAACACACCTTCTCGCCACCCCTCCAGAGGACTCTACCTAAAATCTCGGGACGAGATTCCTTTAAGGGGGGAGGGTTGTAACACCCCAAGTGTTACCATAGCTATGGCACACCAATGCACTAATGACTGTGATCACATGTGGAAGAAACTTAAGGAGAAGAGCATAAGAATCTTGGAGACCATGTATTAACCAAGAAAGTTAATGACCTAAAAGCATTACCCAAGCTTTTGTGCACTTATCACCTTGGACAAGAGGGGAGTAAACCCTAGACCCCTCTTGAACCCCTATCTCCTAAAACCTTGGTTAAAGGGGGGAGATTAAGCAAATGTGCAGATCATGACCTAACCTTTGGCCAAAAGTTAAGTAACATATTAATCTACAAATATAGATAGGAAACATTGCAAAAAGACCCCTTAAGAAACCCCAAATCCATTCCTTAAATAGAGAGAGAGCTAGAGCTCTCTAATTCTCTCTAAGTCAAATTTTAACCCTAATCTAAAGATCAACCGTGTTCACCTTGTAGATGGCACCAAAACCATCTAAGTTCTATACCAAAAATGTGGCATACCACTTAAGGAACCCCCTGGAAAAAGTTGAGACCAAGCCCTTGAAGTTTGACATGTCTTGGCATCACGTTTGTCGCGAAGTGGGCAGGGAGACAAGCCAGATTTGGCGTCCGCATATCTTCTGACCTAGGGCTTATCTTCCCTTGGAACTCACATACAAGAGATAGCCATAGGTGCCAGGAAGAGGTCTGCGCCGGATTTTTGCCAAGATTCACACGTATGTGATCTCAGCAAGCTTTTGAACATGGGCAGAAGAACACCTCCACGTGTTCGACGCGCTCTGCGCGCGCCAAAGCACGCCCGTGCCCGACCCCGCGCGCCCCGCGCCACGCCAAGCCGCGCTCGCGTCTCCTCCTCACGCCCGCGCCTATAAATCACCCTCAGGCGTAGACCGTACTCCTCCGCGCACGCTCGACCTCACCGGAGCCCGAAACCACCGGCGTTTGCCCCGTGCACGGCATGCCCGCAGCCACCCGAGCCCCTGCCACCATAGACCGACCAACAGAGCCCTTCCCAGCCACGCCCAACCCTTGGAAGAGACTGTGCACGCCTCGGTGAAGCTCCCCGAGCAAGCAATCGGACTTTGCTTCGCCGGAGAAGCCAGTCCACGGTCACCAGACTTCGCCCGACCGCCGGTGAACGTAGACCGGGTAATCCTCTGCTCCATTCTTCGATTCCTTGTGCACATAGCCTCTACGTCACCCCGTGGAGCTCATCGTGCCACTTGATTGAACTAGATCGTCGTGGTTTAGCCGGAACACCCGCCGCCGACGAGCTCACCCGCCTGCGCACGTGAACCGGACGATTCCGGCCACCTCCGTCGTCGAGCCGTACACCGTTGTGACCGCCAGGACCTCCCAGAGCCAACCCCGCCCCTCGCCGGACCTCTCTCGCCGCCGGTAAGCTGCGCCGCCCTTTTCTTTTCCGCGGGTAATGTTTAAACCTGGGGAGGGACCGCGGGGGAGAAGAAGAAAAGGCTAGGGGGTTTTGTCCATTGTTAGTGACTTAGGAGAATAGTAGCGCAGGGGTATAACTGAGAGGATTAGTTTAGAAAGAACCCAAGGTCTTCGGTGCAAAGTGGTTTTCCCAGGAAACCTTTTTATTAATCTGATTTAAATTCAAACAGAACTTGAATAATTCATATCTTCTGTTTTGTTCACCCAAATCGAGTCAAACCAATTTTGCCAGATCTTAAATAATGTAAACTACTTAAGAAAAATATAAAACCCCTAAGTATTACAGAAAACTTTAAGGTTTTGATTTAAATATTGATTTGGCCAAAAGCTAAATAATAGGAGGAAAATAGTTGCACTGTTAGACTGAGGTTAAGAAACTTTGGAGAAGTATCTAATCACTTCCTAACCTGTTTAAAAATAATAAACCCCTCTGTACACCCAGTTAAGGTAGAGTTTACCATTTAAATCCTTTTTAGCCTAAAGTTAGAGAAAATATTAATGGATGTTTAATTAAAGAACCAGGGAGCACCCATATTTTTGTTAGTCTACTTATTCAGTATAGTTCACTAGAAAAATTTATTATATCCTGGTTTAGTATAAAATAATTGGGATACTTTTATTTTAAGAAAACAGGGAAAACTTAGAAAAACCCTAGAAAAATAACCCCAAGGTGACAACACCCCAAACCTTCGGATAATTAATGTTTTGTTATTAAGAACATAGGAAAAATATGAAATTTGCTGTTTGACATTTTTCAAATAACAAGATAGTAGAAAGTGCCTTTTTGACTTTAAACTTTAGAAAATCACAACTAAATAACCACCAATTAACCCTCTGTGATTTTTGGCACAGAAGCTTGTGATTACTGTTAGATACCAACAAAAATAACCCTTAGGACAGAACCCACCCCTAGTTAAAAGTTGTAGTGCAAAATGACCCCCCTTTGCCCAACTTTTGTTATTTTTGTCCAAGGCATACTCTTTTTATTCTGGACCTCAAATTCATAGAACAGACTATAGTGACCAAGGGTAACCCACTGTAATTTTTACAGAATTTTTGGAAAAAGTTAAACCACTGTTGTAGTTCAAACCCACACTAGAATTCATAAATAGAAAATGAAAAAGGGGAAAATAATAGTGGAAATTAGTGTCACCCTAGCCCAACCAGCAAAACCCTTTCTTTTAAATTGTCCACTGAAATATATAAGGGAAGTACAAATCCACTATACTTATCCCTAACAAAACTCCAAACCTAAGTTGATAAGCATACACCACCAAGAGCCAAGTAAGACCAAGAAACCCTAAGTTACTAAACTAACTTAGTTTTCTTTTACTTAGCATAATGTTTACCACATCCTGCATAATCATGGCATGCATATTCTTATTCATTGCGTTCGATAGATTGCAACCTCGCTAACGGAGAGTACGTCCTCGTGCCGGAGCAAGGAGCTGCTCAAGAGGTAGCCCCGGATCCAGCTCCAGAGTCTGCACCAGAGGATCTGCCTGCCCCAGCTTTGGAAGGCAAGCCCCGATTTTATGCATAACCTATTTATTATGCTATTTTACTACACTTAATGATTGTAGGATTGAATGTGCACTTAAGTGTAGGAGTTGTTTGAAACCCTAGTTGCATGATCTCAGGAATCCTTTTGTGATGGATACTAGTATGCTAGGTCGAGTAGTTGCTTTACTAATTAGGGATCTCGGTAGAAGTCGAGTGATTTTTCTAGCACTCGCGCGAGGTCAGGAATTTGTTGTACTCACTTTCATATCATAACGAGGTTGGTTTGTGGGCAACAATCCATGGGGATTGGTTGTCTACGGGATAAAAATTGAATAAGGATTATGGTGTGGTACCGTGAGTCAAGCGTTTGAACGTACTAAACATATACCGAGAAATATGGTAAATCGGTAAGCCTAGTACCTGATTGAACCTGGCAGCAGATTGCCCTCCTCACGCGACCTGAGACGTGGTCTCCCATTCCAGTTATGGTGGGTACAAGTGCGGTCACTGCACGACGGCAGTCGGGGTCAGTGAGGCATTGTACGCTAAGGCGGTGAGCCCCTCTCTGCTGACGGGGAATTGATGGGGACGGTTGATGTGTGTGGGGACGGAGTGCCTCGCCATGTCGTGTGTTTAGGTTTACCTTTCAAGGATAAAACTCGATTCGAATCGTCTGCTTCTTGCAGCTAATGAGACTGCTTGATCCATGCTGCTACATTGAGTAACAAGTGAAATTGTGATGAGGAGACAAAAGATGTTGATTGCTAAATTTGCTTGCTATCATGAATGAGTAGATAGTACACATCTAGTCTTAAGAGAGTCACACTAAAACTTGACAAAGCTAAAACTTGGTTTACAAACTCAGATAGTGCTTTTGGCAACCAAACCCCACAGCCAAACAGCTGCATGTCTAGAGGTAGAGGAGTAGACTCCTCACACCGGGTAAGTCTAGTTGAGTATTAGTATACTCAGCCTTGCTTGTGGCATAATTTTACAGGTTCTTTGGAGGACATGGTTGCTGGAGTGACTTGGTCGTCCATCTTGCCACCGGGTTGGACTATCGAGTGGGACCCCGCCTCGGCTGAGGAGGAGCATGAGGAGTGATGGGACATGCTTCCCCATCTCTCTGTTTATTTATCGTTAGTTTTATTCCGCTTCACTTCGAACAATGATGACTACTTTTGCTAAAACTCCGATGATGATGTAATAAGTTAATACTCCTTAATGTATGGTTTTATGCTTTATTGTATTTGCTCTGTGACTCACCATCGAGTGGGATTGTGGTACTTGATCCTGTCAGTGGCCTCGTCGGACTAGATCCAAGGGATTGACGGGTTATTCCCATTTAAGTGTGGTCTAGCCTCTGAGGTGGGACTTAGGCACTTATGTTGGAATAATTCGGGCAGTTCCGCCACACCGCCAGGGGAAGATACTGTGCTACCTGGTGTCGCACCGCGGGATCGAGGCCAACCCGACCAAGATTCAGGCAATAATCAACATGACACCCCCGCAGTCAACTAGGGACGTCCAGCGTCTAATAGGCAGATTAGCCGCTCTGAACAGATTCATCTCCAATTCCGCCGAGCGGAGTCTACCTTTCCTCAAGACACTGCGTGGGGTGAAAGACTTCGCGTGGGGACCAGAACAGGCGGCGGCCTTCGCATCACTCAAGCAGCACCTGTCAGACTTGGCCATTCTCACCAGTCCAGACCCTTCGCTGCCGCTGCTGCTCTACATCGCCGCCTCACCATATGCAGTCGGCGCAACCCTAGTCCAAGAGCAAAACAGGGAGGGCACGACTCGGCAGTGTCCAGTCTACTACGTCTCCGAGGTCCTCACGGCCTCCAAGTGTAACATGACCGAGGTGGAAAAAATCTCCTACGCAGTCGTCATGGCATCACGCAAGCTACGCCATTACTTTGAAGCATTCAAGGTGCGGGTCACCTCGGACAGGGGACTGGGAGAGCTGTTCCGCAACCCGGAGGCGTATGTCCGGATCACCAAATGGGCAGCCGAGCTCTCTGACTACCATATCATCTTCGAACCCAGGACAACAATCAAGTCACAGGTCCTGGCAGACTTCATTGTTGACTGGACAGGGCCAATAACACAGCAGGACGAGTCTGCAGAGAAAGTGTGGACCATCCACTGCGATGGCGCATGGTGCCATGCGGGGCAGGCGCAGCTGTAGTCATCACATCACCCACAGGGGTCAAACACAGATATGCAGCACGCCTCAGCTTTGCTTTGGAGTCCCATAGATGCACCAACAATGTAGCAGAATACGAAGTTGTCATCCTGGGTCTTCGCAAGCTAAGAGCGCTTGGTGTCACCACCTGCATAATCAAGACAGATTCCAAAGTGGTTGCGGGTCAGGTTGAAAAAGAATATTCAGCAAAAGACCTCGCACTCATGCAGTATCTC
Source organism: Zea mays (assembly GCF_902167145.1). Lineage (NCBI taxonomy): Eukaryota > Viridiplantae > Streptophyta > Magnoliopsida > Poales > Poaceae > Zea > Zea mays. Next base: position 38,367,679 of record NC_050104.1, on the reverse strand, counting down.
ACGGCTGTTCGCAGTCTTGAGAGACAATTTAAGGGCTTTACCTTGTAGCCTGTGGACCGAGCCAGGAATGAGGAGGCCGACGCATTGGCCAAAGCAGCCGCCAGAGGTGAAGCCTTGCCCTCCGACGTGTTCTACCACGTCATCGGCATGCCAGCCGTCCGCAGTCCAGAGGGTCTACAAATAACCAATGACACCGAGGGCCATCGCATAGTCAACCTCATCATGACCGAAGATTGGTGGGCCCCAATAACTCTGTTCCTGCAAGGATATTACCATCCAAGCGACGTCAACGAGGCCAAGCGCCTCAAGCACCGAAGCCGGGACTTCACAATCAATGAGGGTCAGCTATACAAGAAGGGGGTCAGTCAACCCATGCTTAAATGCGTCACCGAAACCGAAGGCATCCAGATCCTGCGTGAAGTCCACAGCGGAACTTGTGGCTCTCACTCGGGGCCTAGGGCCCTCGCTGCTAAGGTGATACGTCAAGGGTTCTACTGGCCCGCTATAATCTGCGCCACAAATCGAGTCACGAGGTCGTGTGAAGCCTGCCAAAAGTTTTCTCCCCGTTCGGGCAACCCTTCGCAATTCACAAAGCTGATTGCCCACACATGGCCACTTCAACACTGGGGGCTGGATATTGTTGGGCCACTACCCACGGCTCAAGGGAACCTCAAGTTCACCTTCGTCGCCATCGAGTATTTTACCAAGCGGATCGAGGCAAGGGCAGTATGCACAATAACGTCGAAGACTGCCCAAAAATTCTTCTGGCAAAACATTGTTTGCCGATTCGGAGTCCCGTCCGAGCTCACAGTCGACAATGGCAAACAGTTTGATAGCCAGGACTTCAGGGACTTCTGCTTCTCCATTGGCACCAAGCTTGCCTTGGCCTCAGTATATCACCTGCAATCTAACGGCATCGTCCAGCGCGCCAACGGCAAGATTTTCACTACTATCAAGAAAAGGCGACTCGACGACAGGAAGGGTAAATGGGTCGACCAACTAACTAAAGTAGTCTGGGCACTAAACACGACCGAATGCCAGGTGACTGGATTCACTCCTTTTCGTCTACTATATGGATCAGAGGCCATGACCCCGCAGGAAATAAAGCACGGGTCACCTCGAACAAGTGCATCAGCCATCCCCGACATAGACGAACCAACGTCCAAAGACCTCATCGATGGAGACTGTGTCTTCGCCCTGCAGGCCCTCAACAAATACCAAGCTCAAACAAAGGCCTGGCACGACCACGCAGTCGTCCCAAGAGAATTCAACGAAGGAGACCTCATACTCGTCCGAACCACCAGGACAGAGTCACGGGGCAAGCTGGAGCCAAAGTGGGAGGGTCCATTCATCGTCAAGTCGAAGGTGTCCCCCAGCGCATACAGGCTAACAACGCCATCCGGTGAAGACCTAGACCATTCCTGGTATATTGACAATCTCCGCAAATTTTTTGTTTAAATCCTCAGGGCCTACGCACCCTTGTAATTCACCAAACAGTATTATTCAGGCCCGCACTCTTTTCCTCCGGGGGGTGAGGTTTTTAACGAGGCGGAGCCATGTAATATACCTGCAAAAATCCCCCGCAAAAACTAAGATGCAACATGTCAAAAAAGACCACATCGACGGTCTTCGGCATTCGACCACTCTGAAGTCACCGCGAGAGGCGGCGCAGACTACCCTCGCGTGCGACACTCCGCGCAAAAGTCGCCTAAGGGTGTAGCCGGAATAGCACAACAAGTGTGTTAATCAGTCTTTTATTCAAAAGACACTCCGCGCAAAAGCCGCCTAAGGGTGCAGCCGGAATAGCACAACAAGTGTGTTAATCAGTCTTTTATTCAAAAGACACTCCGCGCATAAGTCGCCTAAGGGTGCAGCCGGAATAGCTCAACAAGAGCGTTAATCGAAGTCTTTTCTTTACAAGACACTTCATGCAAAAGTCGCCTAAGGGTGCAGCCGGAATAGCTCAACAAGAGCGTTAATCGAAGTCTTTTATTTACAAGACACTCCGAGCAAAAGTCGTCTAAGGGTGCAGCCGGAATAGCACAAGTGCGCTAGTCTTTTATTCAAAAGACACTCAGCGCAATAGCTGATTAAGGGCGCAGCCGGAATAACATTAATCGAAGTCTCTCATTACAAAGACACTCTGCACAAAGTCGCCCACGTACGCAGCCGGACCAATACAAGCGTACGAATACAGCCAACAGGCCACATCGCCATACAAATTACAATTACATACACACGGCAAGGGCATCGCCTATTACATTGGCTCAACCTTCGGAATGATACCCATCTCCCTATAATTAAACAACATTATCCTCAATTCCTCACCCTCAAAAAACTTCCGAAGATCCCCCTCGCCTATGCTCGCCCCAGTCGGCAAGGACAACAATTCTCGTTTATCAACTCGGTTTACACGGAGACGGCCACTCTCCATCCCCATACAACGGCGCCTGCAACTCCGTGAAAACTCACCCACACTATGTTTCCCCACCACCCTTCGCCGCCTACGCCCTCCACCCGCACTAGGAAGATCCCCGGCACCCTCCATACACGACGAAGTCTTCGCCGCAGCCACATCCAACGCAACAAAATAATCCAAGCCTTCATCCGAGGACTCCTTCGTCCAAGGAAACGAACTCCCAGATTCACCATCGGACTCAAAATCATCAGACATAGAAATAGACAAATTATCATCGATAAGCACTACGGTTGAGGCCGCCACAAAATCAGTATAGTCAGCAGCGGTTGCTTGCGCAGGCCCAAACGTCGGAACCTGCGTAGCAACCGAGGTTCAGTATCACAGAGACAACAGTTTACACTTAAAATCTTCAAAACCTATTATGCCACCTGCGAAGGCCCGGCCGCCGCCGCGGGGTCTTCGGCAGCTGTTTCCACCATCGCCTTCAGAGCATCCCCACGCGTCTGCCCAGGGGCTGGCGCGAGGTCTTCGCCAGCTCCAGTCGGCGCGGTTGTTGCGGAGGCCGTCGAGGGGCCTTCGCCGGCATCGGATGGCGGCGCCACCTCCATCCCCGAGGCCATGGGCAGCGTGCTGTCTAGTTTACCAAGGTCCTCGACCTCTTCGACATGCGCCATCTGCAACAATAGCACACATTCAGCAAAACTACGCATACTCACACATATAACCACGCAAATGAACCTTTACCTGATCAATTGCCCGGTCAGACCTCTCCCGGACCGTCTCTCGGCCGTGCAGGCCCCACATCCTGTCGAAGAGCGCCCTCGCCGACTGCTTCAGCACCGAGTCCTCGACCTGGAAGATTTCGCGTTCGAAGTTTTTGTCTGATTGGTCGAAGACCTCAAAATGCCCGCACCCTTTGCGGGACAAAGCATTTACGGCCCCCTCGCAGGTGACGAGGGAGGCAAAGGACATGAGGCCCATCACGATCGTCAAGAGCACCCCTAACTCCTCATGAAACCATTCAATGAAGCGGAGGCCCGCCTATTGGTCGGGCGCTTCGAAGGCGGCGGTCCGCGCACCCAGTTCCCGGTACGCGTCCACGAACTACGCATGCGTTCGCTCGACCTCCACGCGCATCGAGGCCTCGGCTTTGTCCACGTGGTTGCACAGGCTGTTGAACCTCGCCTCCAGCTCCTCGGCGCGTTGGCAGGCGAGACCTGCCCTCCGCCTGTGCAAGTTTGGCGTCGACTTGCGCAGCCTGCGCATCAGCAATGGACTTGTTCGCCTCCCTCCTCTCCTCCACCAACTGGCGCCGGAGATCCCCCTTCTCGGCCTCCATAGTGGCCAACCTCTCCGTCAGCCTGTGGTTTTTACTTTCTGCAGCCGACTTCTCCCGAACAGCATCCGCATGCACGGAGACGCTCGACTTTGGCAGCAAACTCCGCAGTCAGAGCACCCGACGCGACATGGTCGGCGAAGTCGGCCGCCTACCACCAAAAACCATGAGACTCGCAACCTCATAAAAACAACGAACTATCGAAGTCCAACACGACTTACATGCTTCAGCTACTACGACAGCTGCTACTAGGCTTGCCTCAGTTGCCGGGACATGGAGCCCGCCACGTCCTTAGCGGCGGCGGCCGACGAAATCTCGCCGCTCGCGCAGAAGGTAGACCACGGGTCCCACGTGGCACCCTTCGCCCCATCCGTCGTCGTTGGCAAAGTGGCCGCCACTGGAGTCGGGACAACAGCCAGTTGCCCCACATCCGACCCTGCACCATGATATTGGTTAAAGACCTAGTCTTTTAAAAAAAACTTAAAAAAAACTTACCAACAAAATAATCCTCGACATAGATGTTCGTGTCGAAGTCAGCAACACGCGTCGCCGCCTCGTCCGTACGCGCCGGCGAAGGCAGCCTTCGTCCCTTCGCGGGCCCGCCTGAGGGTGGCTTGCCCGCGCCAGAAGCAGCAGCCTTCGCACCCGCCGAAGCCTTGCTGGGCCCGGGGGCGGCCGGTTTCGTAGCCGGCACTGGTTTGCTACTGCCCGGGGCGGCAGACTTCGCGCCTCCCCACGCCTTCTTTGCCTCGCAGAAAGGATCCCCGATCCTAACGACCGCCTGGCGCTTCTGCGCAACGTCTTGACGATCCTTCTCCATCGCTGCCGATACAACAGCAGCAATATTCCGTCCGTAAGGAAAAATCTTCAAGTCACGAGCCATGCGAGATGTAAAAAAGTCTTCACCAGCCGCGCGGGGGATTGGAACATTCTTTGGCCATCAACCCCCGGTAACCTTCAGCATTCACGCCGAAGACTCCCGGAGCTTGGACGAAGACATCCCTCCCCCGAGGGCTGCGCACGTCCCCATCAACTCCACAGCAAAACTATCAGAGACCCCTAGTCCCCCCACTGTAGTACCTATTTTTCTCTTTTTAGTGGCTAGGACAGCCTCCTGCGAAGGGCCTTCCTCAGTCACGGCCACTGGTCTCTTCCCGCGGCGGTCGATGGCCAGGCAGCGTCATCCCCGGGATAGCCGTTGTATGGCAAGCGATTCAGCTCGAAGAACCTATTCAGGCGAACGTTGGATCCACGGATATCCCAACTCCGCAGAGCCTCCGTCCTCGGCACATAACGCCCCACAATCTGCACAGCTCTGTCTTCCACTTCACGCACGAATGCGGCGGGATCCAGGCCACGCTGATCCAACACGAAGGCAGGACTTTGCACTAGCTGCTCGCCAAGGGAGGGCATCTGGCGAGGGCATACTTCGCCCAACGCCTAGCCATGCGCCAAGGGCCACACTCCATAGCTGATGAATTCCTCAACTAAATCGCGCTCGCTACTCATGCGGGCAGCACAACGAAGGGCCCCTTCATCACTATCATCCTCCGCCACCTCAAACGGCGGGAACTCCACATAGTAGTGAGAGCACATCACGGCCGCCGGGAGTCCTAGGAGGTCTTCGACTTCGCCTCCAGCCACATAAAACCAATAATCATACCAATTTCCCCACTTGTTGCGGGCGCCAGGAACTAGCTCCACAACTTCCGCCGAAGTCTTGCCAGTCCTCGGTGTAAAGGTGCATGATCCAAACTGTGCAATCTTGCTTCCAACTTTTCTCTTCTGCCAGTGCAAACAATAATTCTTGGCGAAGACCTCTACGGAGGGCTGACCGCCATACGAAGTCACTGCCCAGACATACTTCGCCAGGGCCACCACGGCATTAGGTGTCAATTGATGGATCTGCATGTCATACCTCTGCAACACCTCCGCCACAAAACGATGCGCACGTAACCAAAGGCCGGCAGTAAAAAATGCCTCGAACACAACTATCTCACCCTCCGGCTCAGGAATCTCTTCCGCCACCGGAACTCGTCCAACACCGTTCCCAAAATACCCCAACTGCTGCATGTTTTGCACGCGAACCGAGGAGATCCTCGAAACGCCAAACTCCACCGTGTGGCCCGGGTGCAGCTCCACCACCGCCAAATCGCTCATGGTATCCTCAGACGACGATTCGCTAGTGGCGTATTCGCAGCGGATGAAGAAGAAGACGACATTACTACGTACCGTCGGTGGCGGCGCGCGGTCTGCTTGACGCGGGCCAGATCTCCGATGAACAGGAGCAAGGAGGGCAGGCGAGCGAGCGAACGACTTCAAAATGCTAGGGTTTTGCGGCGCACAGTAAGGTAAGAGAGCCTGAGTCACGCCCCCCCCCCCTTTTTATACATAGGACGCGACGCTTCGGGAAGCCCGCAGTCCAACAGTACCACGTCCGTCAACGATCACATCAAAAACCCCCGCAGAACCACTTCGAGCGAGGGCAGCATCTCCACCATCTAGCGACGTCTTCGGCACCAGATGACTTAGTCGAACTGGTCCCTCGGAGGGCAAATGTTGGGGCGAAGGCGAAGACGCTACCCTTCGCTCCAGGCCTTCGTCACCTCGCTGCACCAACGGAGGCAAGATGACCGGCGCGGCCCACCCTTCGTCCTCTTCACCGCAAGACGAAATCCTACGACGAAGTCTCTCCATCCCACGTCCTCACCCAACCTGGAGGCCCACGTGGGATTCGGCCCATTGTAACAGGCCCCACACGGAGAAGCGTGTTACGGGCCCAATTTGTAATGGCTTTTTTATAATGACAGTCTATAACCCTCCCTTGTGGGAATATTCTGGGGATAGTCCAGGTGCCTGAGGGCACATGCGTCCTTACATTGGGACGTTGGGCACCCGAGCACCTATAAATACCCCCGTACAGTGCCCTTGAGAGGCTGGATTAATAGAGCAATTGTCATCTCGAGTTAAATCTTGTTTGCATTCTTTCTACTCCCCCGTTGGATCATCTTGCCCAGGAGAGCAAGTTCCAACAATTACTCCATCACAACTTTTCAACCAGTCGCATCCAAGAATCACATCAATACCGTTGGATCCTAAGACCACTAGGTTGACTGGAAAATCTATTCCTTGAATCTTGAGATTAACATGGAGGCATGAATGTGTTGACTTCATGTCACCTCCTGGTGAACTAATGTATAACATCTCCTTAAGAGGGTGCTTTGGTAAGTTATGCTTTTCCACGAATGACACAGTTATAAATGAATGTGATGCTCCAGAGTCAAATAAAACTAAAGCAGGTATGGAGTTGATAAGGAACATACCATACACTACGTCGGCATCCTCAGGCACTAATTCCGCTGTGACGCGATTGACTCTTCCTCTACTCGGGTTCTGCGAAGTCCTGTTCTGTGCAGATCCACGAGCAGGGGTGTTCTGGTCACTCCTTTGATCGTTGCTCTTCTGAGGTGTCTGCTAGTTGCGCCTTGGGCAGTTGTTAGCATAATGGCCAAGCTCATCGCACTTGAAACAGCCATTGGGTTGGACTGGTGCATTTTTGCTTCTGACCTGCGTATTCACGTCGCCACCATGTCGAGTCTGCGAACTACCACCAGACCTTTGGTTGGTCTGAGAGTTGTTCATCTGCTGGTTCTGACTTTGATTGTTCCTCTAGCCTTATTGTCCAGAGCGTTGCACTTGATAATTATTTCCACCCTGATTTCCAGAGCGGAATAGAGAACCTTGAGCGTTGTTCGGGCGGGTGTTCCTGCTAGACTGACCTTGAAACTTCCTTTTGTGGTCAGATAGTTCCCTTCTTTTGCTCTCAAGGCCAATTGCCTTGTTCAACAGAGTCTAGAAATTGGGGAAGGTATGACTCTGTAGTTGATAGTTCAGTGGTCCAATCAATCCTTCCAAGAAACGGTCTTGGCGCTTCTCATCCGTATCCACTTCCTCTAGGGCGTAGCGTGAAAGCTGGGTGAAGCGATCACGGTACTCACTAACAGTCATATTCCCTTTAGTAAGGTAAAGGAACTCTTTCTTCTTCAGCTTCATAATTTCCGAGGTTATATGATGAGCGCGGAAGTTCACTTGGAACTCCTGCCAGGATATAGTATCTGCATTGGGGGGTGTCGCTGTGAAGGCATCCCACCAATCGGACACGGAACCCTCGAGTCTTCCCGAGGCGTACAAGACCTTCTCCCAGTCGTTGCACTAGGTGATATCCAACTTCTTTCCAATGACCTTGAGCCAGTCATCGGCATCCAAAGGATCAACTGCATGAGAGAACGTAGGCGGGTGATGGCTCATAAAATCCCGATGCTTATCTCTAGCCGGGGGTGCTTACTACTATTGTTGCTGGTGTTGCTGATTCTGCTGGTTTTGCTGAATCTGCTGCACAGATGCAGTGAGGCCCTGCAGAAGCTGCATCTGAGCAGCGATGAAATGTTCCATGTTAGGGTTCAGTGGTGATGGTGGTATCTGTTGACCATGTTGGTTCCTATTGTTGTTGGGTTCTGAACGAGCATTCACCATCTGATTGGTTAGAAAGTGAAATTCTTTAGAAGAGTGAGGAGTAATAAAGATTCTAGAGGGGAATAGCTTAAGTTTATGTTTTTTATATGCTCTTATGGCCATCAGACCATTGCACTCAAACAAAAATTCAACTCAAACATAGCAACCAACACCATCACATGGTTGTTATTATTATAAAGGTAACTTTAAATGAGAGTCTTCATCGTCTAACGCGAAGACTATCTTATTACATCATAACTTAAAATTCAAAGTAGCCTAGTGATGGATTTGGGTTCCCCATAGCGAATCCTCTTATGGGGAGGGGACAATGCCATGGCAGGTACCTGGGCTTCCGTCCTTAAAGTAGGGCTTCCAGGGCTGCAATCCTAGCGTGGGCATCCTCCAGTTCTAAATGCACCCTAGAGAGATCCAGGGTGGCACTTTCCAGGTCGGTGTTGAGACTGGCCACTACACCAGCTAGGGTGTTGAGGCGATCCTCACCAGCTTCACCTCGAATGATGCTAGTCTGGCTTCCTCCACTCAGACACGGAGGAAGATGCATGAACTTCGTGTCATGCAGCTGCTGCCGGTAGGTGTGGCTGAGAGACCACAGAGTCCGTCTGATAGCATTGCTGACTGAAGCAGCGTAGGTGGATAGCGATGTCAGGGACTCATGAGCTGATAGAGTCTGGAATCCTCTATCCCCTGCATCCATCACCCTGACGTGAATGCGAGTGATGTAGTAGCAAGCCCGGGGAGGCTCGCTCACTTGCCTTGTCTCGTACAAGGGTCGGGTGTAGGTTCCTAACGCGTGCAGCACGTCTTGCAGCAGGTTGGGGAAGTGCCCCGTATTGAACATTAATGTGTAATGTTCGGTGACAGACCCAAACCCCATGAAGTAGTTCTTCTGGGCATAGTTGGCTTCCTCGTTGACTTGTTCCTCTTCGTCCTCGTTGTCGTTTTCATCCCCAACATCGTCGTCCCCAGAGTCGTCTAGGTCGTCGCCTACGGGTGCAGGAGCTTGAATGACTGGTGCAGGCGGTGCTGAGGTCGATGACCTAGCTGCGAAGGCCAGTGACTCCGCCAAAGGGGTGTGCGTCGGTAGAAGTTCCTCCGAGCTGTCTTCCAGGATGACTCCATGCTCCACTCGAATGCGAGAGAGGTCCACCGGAACTTCCTCTACTACCACTGGGTAGACATGGATTTGCCAGGGCGGAGGGGCGTAGCTGGTGCTAACCCAGGTGGTTTGAAGGGTACGAACCATCTACAAGAGAAAGTGTCAACTCAGTTGAATTTTAAAGAGGTAAGGTTGATAAAATAATTTTATAAGAATGAAATTAGCAAGTTTTGAACAAACTAGGCTTTCCATTTATAACTAGTCTAACGACCTAGGGTTAGCATAGCTTTGATACCACTTCTGTCACACCCGGTTCCGGTCGGCAGAGCCAGGTGCATAGCATATGTGTGCCAAGATCCATTTCCACACATATGCTGACGTCACAAGTGTAATATATCAAAAGACAATGCAATAAAGGCATAAAGAGACTAGAGTGGTTTATTACATCATCTGAATCATTGTATCTTTAACAAGTATCAACATCAAAGTAATGCGGAATTAGATAACATGGGTAATCTCCCACAGGAAGATGATTGGCGCATCGTTAGACTTAAAACTCATTATCGTCATCAGCGAAGTCTCCAGCATCACCCTCTGATCAAAATATTAGCAAGGGTGAGCTCACTTATGATCGGGGCTCAGCAAATGGGGGAAAATTAATGCAAGTTAACAAGGTGAGGCTAAGGTTGAGCAATAAGCATTTTAGTTGGTCAATATTTTAATAACAACACATGTCTTACTAATAAGTGTGTATCCCAAGTATTCCCATTAAACAAAGGCATGAGATTATATCAAAAACACTTAAGTGAAACCAATTAAGCAAACCATTGGCAGATCATCGGATCTCGATTTATTGTCCATCTTTAAGTTCAATTATCATGTGAGGAGTCCAGGCTGCTCTTAACCGTGAGCACGGCTGATATATCAGTTTTACACTCTGCAGAGGTGGCGCATCTTTACCCATGAGTCGTGATTCCCTTCTAGCCTAGGTTGATCAGACCCTTATTCACTTCCGAGGTGAATGGCTAGGGTCTCACTATGAGGCTTTTCCCGAGAGTCCTCAATATGCAAATGCTGGAAATGATCAAACTACATAATGCACATCTAACGTAACCAACTTATAGTCCAGACTGTAGGGTAAAGCTTTGGGAACTATGCCTGTATCCAATCTGCCTGAGCCAGATATATAAGGGCTTGCCAGATGCCCCTGTTCCGGTCGACCACGACCAGCACCCAACATAAGACTTCCCTAGTTATTTAGCTAAGGGCGTCCCATACCACCCTCATGGTAGCACTATTTTCCTGGGTGGTCACTCCATGTTCCAATTAATATGCAATCATCTTGTTTAACCATCGGGTTAACATCATAATACCAATTTCATTTCTGGAACATTAATAGTGAGTGACATCAAATAAATAAGTTGAGCGGTAGCACAAATTTGCAAAGCATAGTATTTTCCTAGGGTAATCAAGGAATACAGTTAGTAATCTAGGAAATCCTTAGGTAAATCCCATCAAAGTATGCAGTATATCCAAAAAGTAAACATTATTATATGCGTTAATTGGGTACAAATAGAATATACAGAGGGAGAATCCACTTGCCTTGCTCGAACGTGTCATGTGGGTCGTCCTCGAACGTGTTAGTCTCGTCTAACTCACAGTCCACTTCTAGCATCGATTTGTATCGCACATACAAAAGAATACGTACGCTAAATAAATAAACATACACCAGTATAGGGGTAATCATTCACCATTACATTCATCACACTTATCACACTCATAAATACATCCTAAAGTGTAAATACTTATTAATTCATTATATAATGCAAGTCATTATTGATGAAATTATGAGTAGGTGCTATAATAATAGTTTTAACTAGTATTAATATGTACTAACATCCTTTATGAAAATAAAGGCTAATTATTTCCTCTATTACTAATAAATAGACTAATAGATTTTATTCCTTTTATTTCTAACTTGAATTTATGCATATAGCTAAAAATGACTCTACTAACATTAATATTCTACGAATCAATATAAATCACCAGTTGGCTTTTTTTTAACATAAACAGGGTTATTTTGACATAAACAAGTATTTTACTAATTCTAAAAAGTTAAGTGCTATACTTATGAACACATTTATTTTGGCTAGTAAAAATCTATTTTCATTACTACCAGTGGTATTTTCTTCTTTCTTCCTAAAAGAAAGTATTATTAAAAATAATCGGCGAAAAATCATCTAATAACCTATAATGTTTTATATGGCCATGAATTCTATACCATTTACTAATTCCATTAAAATGAACCTATGATTATAATCCTCCAAATAATTTCCAAAGTTTATTGTGACCAAAATTAACTATAAAATTACCTAACTAGTGTTTTTACCACCAACATGTGTCTACCAATTCTCGACATACTTCTCTCTAATCTATATTCTAAAAGTCATCGCAACAAATAACATGAATAATCACGGTGCACTACTTATTGCATACATCTACCAAAAATTCCATAGCGCACATACGTATGAATTTCGGATCACAACATGCTCATATTACAACATAATAGTTATAAAATTCACAAATTAAATCAAAAAGTAATTTCGAAAATACACAAAATTATTTGGGTCATCTTCAACCTTGAGCTTGCACGTGTGGCGTAGCTCCAGCGAGTGGAGAAGAGCAGGGGCTTGGCTTCGGATGGCGGGTGGAGTAGCTCCAGCGAGTTCTACGGGCTCCAGCGACGGTGTGGCGAACTCCGGCGATGGCGGCGGTGGATCTAACGGCAAGGAGCTTGAGGGAGAGAATGGGGCGAGCTCGGGTAGGAAGGAAAAGGGAGGAGCTCGGCGTGGGTTTTATAGAGGAGAGGGGGAGAGGAAAGGTCAGCCGGGGGAGTCAATGGGCGCCGGTGGGTTCGTCATAGCCATCAATGGAGGGAGGGAATAATGGAGGAGAGCGATGGGAGGAGAAACGGAAGAGTTGATGCTCCAATAACGCAGAGGAACGAACGGACGGCGGAGTGGCGGCTCGGTCGAGCTCGGCCGCAGGCGTGGGGTCGCGCGTCGGGGTCACGTCCTTGGGCGCGGTGGCGGGGTCGGTCGGCCTGGGCTCGGCCGTGGTCAGATCCTGGTGCGGGTCTCCGGTTGTGGGGCGCTGCGTTGGGTCACGGTCGTTCTTTGCGGCGCACTGGTTGGGGAAGGGGCACGGGGCTCCTAGCATCTGGCGGCTTCGGCGTCGGGCTCCCTAGCGGCGTTGTTTTGGGAGGAAAGGGGAGGGAGGAGAGGGAGACCAGGTGGGGCCGGCTGTCACACCCGGTTTTAAGGGCAAAACCGAATGCATAGCATATGTGTGCCAGGATCTATTTCCACACATATGTTGATGTCACAAGTGTAATATATCAAAAGAACAATGCATAAAAGCATAAATAAAGATTATATTAACATATTACACTTCGAGTAGACGTAATGTATTAACCTTTATTCATCAAAGTACAGCAAAACATGGACATCCTTCCACAGGAAGATGACCGGGGGGGTATCACTAGACTAGCATCCATGGAGTTCACAATCAAAATCTTCACCTGCAAACTTCTGATCAAAATTAAGCAAGGGTGAGCTCACTTATGGTTGGGACTCAACAAGTGGGGTGAAAATGCAAGGTTAACATGGTAAGACTAAAGTTTAATGCGGTTAGCATTTTAGTTGGTCAACATTTTATTATCAACACCTGATTACTAAGGTATAAGTATATACCAAACCCAATTAAGCATAATTCATAATCAGCATAAGCTCATAACCACTTGAACCATAAAGGACCATGATTTATTTTCATCTTCAAGTTCAATTATCATGTGAGAGTCCAGGCTACTCATAACCGTGAGCATGGCTGATATATCAGTTTTACACTCTGCAGAGGTGGTACAACTTTACCCACAAGCCGTGTATCCCCTCTAGCCTGGGTCGGCCAAACCCATAAACACTTCCGAGGTGAATGGCTAGGGATCCACTATGAGGCTTTCACATAATACACTTAATACAAAGCAACCTGCTAAGGTTTCTAAGTCGGTGTGGAGGCCCTCTGGGTGAGGTACCTTAGCCAAGAATATGTCCCCATGTTAACGTGAGCTACCACCACTGCTGCTCCCTCTCTTGCCCATATTTCAGGTAAGGTTGCTACGCACTAAGCATATAAAGCTAATTACCAAAGCCAGAGCCATGATAGCACTCGTGGTTGCACTGTTTTCCTAGGTGGTCACTCCATGTTCTAATTATCACAATATGATATTGCTTAATCATCAGATTAACAACAATAATGTAAACTTACCATTTGGAACATTAATATCATCAGTAGGAGTACCAGCATAAAGTTAAAGTTGTAGCAATAGCATAGCTACTTGATTAGATCATAACCCAGGTTAACAAGGAATAAGGTTGGAAAGGTTAGGTGTATCTGAATAGGTAACCCATCAAATTGTGCACATATCCAAAAGTAAACTTTATTAAATGTATTGTATGGGATCAGACAGAATATGCAGAGGGAGAAGTCCACTTGCCTTGCTTATAGAAAACTTGAGATTCTTCCATAGAATAGATCTTGATTCTCAACTACTTGATCAATCACTGAACATCACATAAACAAACAAGGAACAAACACCACTCAATAACATACAACATTCACCACAGACAAAGCTAAAAGAAAGCATAACAAAAAAGTGCATTGGCTTTTCAAAAATATTACATGCAAAGGTTATAATAAAAAGGTATTCTTTTTAAAAATGTGTGATCTATACTTTATAAAACAAGACATAAGCTTAAAAATATCTTAATTAAAATATGAAAATATTAGGTTCACCACTTTAGTCTTTTATAAAAAGTCATATGTGATATGTATAAGAGTAAGGGTTCATAAGATGATAAAACACGTTATAACAATATTAAACCTTTTTAACTTTATAGAAAAGATATATAATATATATCTAAAGTTAGTGAGTTATGAAACACATCATTAAACATACGGTCTACAGTTTCTTTTATATTTCTATTTAAGAAGGCTATACTTAAACGTCTATAATGAACATTGAAAACATGATATCTATTGAAAAGGTCATTTTAATATTTCTTGTATAACAATTGTAATATAAATTAAACTACAAAAATATGTGAACCGCACGAAACATTAATTAAAATGCTTGTCACATAATTATGGAACTAACAAAAGCACTTCTATTTTATTTGGGTTCCAAAATATATATTTTATAATAAATTGTAACATGGATCCACATCTACACATAAATAAAGGTAGCCTATGAGGGGTAACTGGTAAATTTATATTTTTGTGTATAGATATCATCATAAACAACTATCTTTTTTGTTGAAAAATATAAAGGCTATAATTATTTTAATTTCTTATTTAGAAAACTATACGTAGATTAATTATATCCCAGATAATTAAAATTACGAAAACATGTAATTTGTTGCATGCGCTACATACGAAACTAGCAACACCAGAACCCAATTGTTTGAACTCTAATTAATCTTTTTTTACAAACTGAAAAATATCGTAGAGCTAAAATATGTTTAACTGAAGATGTGAAAATAAATCGGACCTTTCTTCTATCTTCGGATCGTGGATAGAAACAGATCGCCACGGCGAGAAGAGAGCACCGAAGAGGTGCCCGGAACGACAATGGCGACGACTCCGGCTACGACACACGACGGCGTAGCAGGCGAGCAACAACTGGCGACAAGGTACTGCGATGATGGCGGGTTTGATGGCGCTGTCGAGGGAGACTAGCGCAGAGCAAGGAGCTTTGGACAGGGACTCTCGGTGTCGCGGGACACGGCGAGGGAGATCTCGGCAGCATGGAACACGGTGGTGAAGCGACATAGCGAGCGGCACAGCACCAGCACGACAAGCAGTTGCAGTAGAAGAACGATATTGAGGCCTTCGGGGAAACATTGATACTAGCGACAAAGCCTCGACGTGGAGAACGGACACTGAGGCAGTCTTTGACATCGGTGGCGGCGAGCAGCAAGGAGGTTGTGCGAGTAGAGAACTTGTTGGGGGCGCAGTCAGACATGGTACCGGGCGTGACTGTTCGGCTGGCAGCTGGCACGGAATGAACCAAGATGAGCAGCAGCGGTCAGGGAGAGGAAAACAGAGCTTGAAAGGCTAAGCAAGGGACACGGCGTCGGATTTATTGGTCGAGCAGAGAGCGCAGGGAGATGAGGAGGCGCCGGTCGAGGAGCAGTAGCGTCAGTCATCATTGGCGTCACTACGGCCTTGTTCGGCAGTTTGGGATTTTTTCCTAGGCTGGTTTTTCTCCACATATGGATTGGGTGAATCCAAGTTTTTCACCCAAACCCTTGTGGGATTAAATCCCTAAACTCAATCCACCAATCTTTGTTTGGTTGTTCCATATGGATTATATCCTAAAACCCAATCAACTATGTTTGTTCGTTTATTCCATGTGGATTAAGGGCCTGTTTGGTTCATGGCTAACTACGCCACACTTTGCCTAAGGTTAGTCGTTCAAATTGAAGAACTAACCTTAGGCAGAAAAGTTAGGCAAAATGTGGCAAGTTAGGCAGGGAACCAAACATGCCATAAATCCCAAACTAGAAAACCAACAAAAGCCAATAAAACCAACAAAGTTTAAGTATAGAACATGTCACTGTATCTCTCCAGAAATTTAAGCATGCATGTCACGTGATACATATTTTTTCGTTCAGATTGAACACATTTTTAATCCAGATTAAAAAACACAAGTCAACATAATTTCCAATTATCCTGGAGCACAAATCAACATAGTTTCTTTATCCTTAGATCGTAGAACACCATTGATCCTGGAGCACAAATCAACATAGTTCAATGCGTCAACTAGCAACTGGCACGATGTAGATTTTCAAATTCAGACCAACGGTGCTACAGAAGTCCAAACTGCAAACACGACAAAGAAGCAACAGTGTTAATCAAACTACTGAAGCCCAAAGATAACTACTACTCAGGCAGCTACACTACCACACCCTGCAGGATTGGGAAAAGAAAAGCAACTGTTTTGCACAAGAGAAGAAGCTGGACGATTGCATTATAGTGTTTGTGCTATAAACATACTTCAAAATAGTTACACAACAATGAAACAAGAGCATCTTGGGAGCCTTTATCACACATGAACTCCATTGGCCTAAATGACAAGTATTTGTTCAGCATGCCCACAAGGAGACAATGACAATAGTAAAACTAATGATTTCAGTTTTTAAAATTCAAAGATTTTTAGTTTTGAAAAAAAAACAAATTGACTATACTTACCTTAGAGCTTATCCATCTTCCGTCTTAACCATAGGAGGGCAGTTTCTGGCTCATCAATACTAAAACTGATAAAGGTCTCTCTGTTGTTTGGTATGTCGAACACCTCAGCTGCTTTTATCTTCTCATCTGTTGTCACGTTCATGGATCTAAGAACAGAAATGCATCTCATGATGGAGAAGTCATTGCCTTGAGCAGATTCTTTTCCTTTAGCCATTTGTGTAACCTCATCCTCAACTTGTTTTGATTTTAGATCTAGATATCTCCCAACAAGTCCTTCCAAAGAATCCTTCTTCATCCTCTTTGCTTCCTTATCTTGATTGATTATTGATGCAGTAGACCTTCTTGTTGTTACATGTACCCTCTGTTCAGTCATTTCAATTATAGGATCTTCATCTTGTTCCAATCTTGAATCCTCTTCTTGTGGTTGTTGAATAATACCTTCCTAATCCATTCTTGTGGTGTTCACTTGTTCTTCTTCATTTGAAATTGTATTCCATTCTTGTGGTAGCTGTGTAGATGTTATGTTCTAGGTCCCTTGAGCAATGTGCCCATCGTATAGTTCCCCAAGAGCATCAAAGAGAGGGAAAGACTTCTTTTGAAATTTCTTGGCCCTAGGAAATGACTGATAAAACATTGTAAAAAAGTAAGTTCCTAAACTACTTTATTATAAGTTCACAATTATAAAGCTGGAGTCACAATTGGATATAAAGCTAGAGTCAAAAACTTACTTTTATGATGTTTTCCCATATTGGTGGATCAGCAACAATCATGCATCGTTTCTCATTCCAGGAAACACCACTTTGCTTTCTAGCCTCTTTCAACATCTTGTAATCCCTTTTCAATTCCCTCTCCTTCTCCTGAATTTTTATTTTGTTGAATGTGGCATACTCATGCTTCTTGTTGAATTCAGTAACAATTTTGTTCCAAGCATCTGGACTCCAGCCATTTTGAGCCCTATATGGAGGTACATTGTGCTCAAACAACAAATCAACGAGGCTCTTCTCCAATTCAGAATTCCATGCTGCTCTCTGAACACCACCTAAATTTTAAAAAAATATTAGGGACAATTAATCATTTGAAGTTGAAACACAATAAGAATAACATGTACAAGCTTTATATTAAATAACATGTACCTCCACACTTCTTTGATGTAGAAGCTTTAGGAGAAACCTTCTTTAGAGCAGCTTTAGATAACATCAAAATTTTGGGAGAACCTCTTGTGAACATCATATCTATTATAGAGAATCACCAGCAAAAAAGAAACTATGAACATCATTTCTACTTTTATTTTTGTGACACAAGGAATGAACTGTGACCCACTCCCAACCGAAACACTAGCAAAAAGGAGGTTGTAATTTGCCAACACAAAATATCCATTACAACAGTAATTTGCAAAATAACCATTACAGCAAAATTCAGCAGCTTACAAAAATACACTTGATTATTCTCAAAACAGCAGTAATTTGCCATCACAAAATATCCATTACAAAATATCATCACAAGTATGTAGTCCAATTGAAATGACATTTATTGATCACACAATATCCATTACAGAAATAATTCACTGAATTCTACGTTGCTCATAATCTGCCCACATATGATAAGCTATCATATCTCTTAAGTTATTCCCTTCCATATTCCCTTCATCATTTCCATGGTCACTATCTGGTAGGCTCACAAAACTTTGTGGGTTGATATTTCCTTGATCATTTTCTAGTCATCTCTCATCACCATTGTGTGATTGAATTAAGTTATGGAGGACTGCAGCAGCAATAGGTATTTTTGCTTGATTTTCCATTTTGTGAAGCGTAGCAACTTTGAGGATTGGAAATCTCTTCTTTATGACACCCAAAGCCCTCTCTACATGATTTCTTAAAACAGCACGGCGATGGTTGAATAACTCTTTGTGATTTTGAGGCCTTCGATGACCATGGCCAAACTCTTTCAGGTGATATCTAACCCCACGATACGGTGCAATAAAGCCGTATTGGCATAACCACCATCTACTAGGTAGTACTTCCCAGAAGGTACTTCAAACTTTCCTACAACATTGTTCATTGCAGATCTAAGAACCATTGAATTTGTTGCTGATCCTTCCCATCCGGCTGACACATAAGTTATGTTAAGGTTAAAATCACACACAACCATCACGTTTTGGCTAAGGGTCCCTTTTCTATTCCTGAATGGTGCGGCTTGATCGGGTGACATTGATACTGGAACATCGGTTCCATCTATTGAACCTATGCAATTCTGCAAAAAAAAGAAACGATCTTCTAAGATCTAATATTGAGGATGTTCTAAGATGGACACATAAGAGTTAAAAGAAGTCACCTTGAAGTATGGATAAAATCGGTTGTCTCCATGAATTTTAGGATGAACTTGATTGGAAGGAGGCTTTAGGAACCGCATGCTAAGGTCAGGGATAACAATGTCGAAGAAATGTTTGATGACACGATGAAATGTATCATTGCTATGACTAAAAAAGACTTGGAGATCTTCAAATGTCGCATTGTGGCTAATCATGTATAGGAAGAACCCAAGTTTTTCCTCAACTTTGATTCTTGTATCTTCAACCAATCCTTCCATTCTAAGATAGTTGGCCAATGATTTGAAAATGTAAGGTTCCATTCTAAATGATACCCTGCAGTTCTTGATACGACATTCAAGTAGCTCTCGAACCTTTTCCTCCCCGGTCAGCGCTGATGTATGCCTCAATTTCTTTTTACTACGTCTAAGATAACCCAATAGATGTAGGTAAGGGAGAATCAAAAGGAAGAGGTCATCATCATCATCCTCCCTCCTCCTAAGGTGATCTCTATTGCTCATGTCCATAGCAAAACTAAAAGTAGCATCAAGAGAAATAAGGAAAACTAATTACTAAAGCTAGTTATGCAGTTCATATAATTCAATTTCTTTAGGTTTTGGCTAGTACCTTGACAAAATGAGTCAGGCACCAACACCCAGGATGGGGGAGGCTCGTCCTCGTCTACTCTTGCTGGAGCAGGGACAATCTGAAAAAATAAATTATTGGTTCATATAAGCATCAGTAAGAACAAATTCCATGTACTAGTAGCACACAAGACTAAGAGAATGTAGTACAAACATCACACAGTGTTTAGAAAACAAATACATTCAAATGTTCACGCTGCATGCTATTAACAGCTAGCTAGGGATTAGATTTTTTAAAACCGTTAACATCTAGTTCGTAATGGGCATTTAGATGCATATAGATCACTAGAAAATGATATATTAAATGATATGTGAACATGATCATGTCCTTATGTGAACGTTCAAATGCTTTTTCTCTAATTTCGTAAACAGAAAATGGAGATTTCAAACAACAGTCTGTAATCATGCTTATCTGTTTCTGCAGTGAGTAAATTCGAACTGAAAGCTATCAATGAGTGTCACTAAGGGATAGTAATGTATGTACTTATTGCCTATGCATTGGACACCTAGTACAGCTAGCATGGTGAGCCGGCCAGGTGTCATCGCACACCATTTCCCCAGTTCAGACAAAGTCGTTTAGTGCTAGATGGCTGCTGCAGCATCGTCTACAGCCCAACAGCCAAAGCCGTTCATCAGTGTAACATCCCAAAAATCCCAACCCAAGGTTTGAAACCCTAACCTCCTAACCCCCCCCCCCTTATTTTATTTTCTCCCTTAACTCTACCCTTAGAACACCTCATCATGTGCATACACTTGAAATAATAAGAGCACCTCACATAGACTATATTTATCACTCAAGATCATTTAGAGAATTTTTGATTCAAAGGAAAAAGAAACAAAAATAGAAAAAGGAAAAGAAAGGAATTAGAAATCAGAAAAAGAAAAGAAAAAGGAAAACCTCCCCCCCCCCTCCTCGGCTGGGCCGTATTTGGCCCAACCCGCGTCGCGCCCGCGCTTTCCCCTTCCCCTCTCCCCAGCCCAGGCGGCCCAGCTCCGCGCGCTGCGCGCCCCGCTAACAGCTTGGCCCCACCCGTCAGCGACTCGCCTCCCTCTCGCGCCGCTCCCTCTCCCTGGCAGCTCGGGCCCACCTGTCAGCTTCGTCGTTCTCGCCCATGCCTCACTGGCGCGTCCGCCGCCGAGCCCCTCTCGCCCCGTCGCCTCGCCATTAAGGCACGCCCGACCTCAGCGACCACCCCGCCACTGTACCCGACCCGTCCCCTCACCCCCCCCCCCCCCCCCCCCCCCCCCCGCCTACCCGAGTCGTCTCAATCGATGTTAGCGCCATTCCCGCCATCATGGCGAGCTTGTCGGTGCTCGTTGTCCCCTCCATCCCTCTCCCGGGCGCCTATAAAAGGACCCGCCCGAGCCCCGTTCCCTCCACACCAGCTCCGGCCATCTCCTCCGCTTTCCCCCGAGCCAATCGAGCTAGCGCCGCCGCACTCCCCTGTCGCTCCGGTGAGCCCTTCTCTTCCCTCCCAAGTGAGTTTTGGTCAAATTAAACTAGTGCTTTCTTTTGACACCTAGTAATGTATGTACTTATTGCCTATGCATTGGACACCTAGTACAGCTAGCATGGTGAGCCGGCCAGGTGTCATCGCACACCATTTCCCCAGTTCAGACAAAGTCGTTTAGTGCTAGATGGCTGCTGCAGCATCGTCTACAGCCCAACAGCCAAAGCCGTTCATCAGTGTAACATCCCAAAAATCTCAACCCAAGGTTTGAAACCCTAACCTCCTAACCCCCCCCCCCACCTTATTTTATTTTCTCCCTTAATTCTACCCTTAGAATACCTCATCATGTGCATACACTTGAAATAATAAGAGCACCTCACATAGACTATATTTATCACTCAAGATCATTTAGAGAATTTTTGATTCAAAGGAAAAAGAAACAAAAAGAAACAAAAATAGAAAAAGGAAAAGAAAGGAATTAGAAATCAGAAAAAGGAAAAACCTCCCCCCTCCTCGGCTGGGTCGTATTTGGCCCAACCCGCGTCGCGCCCGCGCTTTCCCCTTCCCCTCTCCCCGGCCCAGGCGGCCCAGCTCCGCGCGCCGCGCGCCCCGCTGACAGCTTGGCCCCACCCGTCAGCGACTCGCCTCCCTCCCTCTCGTGCCGCTCCCTCTCCCTAGCAGCTCGGGCCCACCTGTCAGCTTCGTCGTTCTCGCCCATGCCTCACCGGCGCGTCCGCCGCCGAGCCCCTCTCGCCCCGTTGCCTCGCCATTAAGGCACGCCCGACCTCAGCGACCACCCCGCCACTGTACCCAACCCGTCCCCTCACCCCCCCCCCTCGCCTACCCGAGTCGTCTTAATCGATGTTAGCGCCATTCCCACCATCATGGCGAGCTCGTCGGTGCTCGCCGTCCCCTCCATCCCTCTCCCTCTCCCGGGCGCCTATAAAAGGACCCGCCCGAGCCCCGTTCCCTCCACACCAGCTCCGGCCATCTCCTCCGCTTTCCCCCGAGCCAATCGAGCTAGCGCCGCCGCACTCCCCCGTCGCTCCGGTGAGCCCCGCTCTTCCCTCCCAAGTGAGTTATGGTCAAATTAAACTAGTGCTTGAGCTCCGCCACACGATCACGGTCACGAGGCACACCTCCCCGCCCCCTATTGCACCCAACTGCGGCACCGGCGACCTCGCCGCCGTGGACACCGGCCACCGTGCCGCGGACCGGCCGCCATAGGCCCCCGCCGGTCAAATTAACCCCACCCCCGTGATCCCCTGCACCCGCCCGTGCCTCGCCACCGCCTCCCCACCGTAGAACCGGACCAACGGCGGAGCCGCGGGATTTCACCGTCGGCCGGACTCCGGTCGAACCCCCCCCCTCTCTCCTTCCGTGGCCGTCCACGCCGTTAACCCCCCCCCCCCCCCTCGCTGGTGTGTGGGCCCCGCGCCACGACGCCGTCCCCCGTCGTCACCCCCTCGCTGCTGGGCCAGCCGGGCCGCAAGCGCGCCCGCGTGCTCGCGCCCAAGTGGGCCGAAATCCCCCCCCCGGCCCAGCAAGGCAGGAAATTCTTTTTCTTTTTATTTTTCTCTTTTCTTTTCCCATTTTCTCATATAGAATTATATGCTAATATTTTATGTACCAAAAATAGTCCAAATAAATTATAGGGCACCAAAATAATGAGATATAAGAAATGGCACACCCCCACTAAAGTCACCATGATTGATGTATTGTTATTATCTGTGTTTGATTAGCGGAAGAGGGATCCGATCCTCCGGAATTTATAGCTCCGGAAGAAGGGCAAGAACCCGACCCCTCCGAGATAAACCTCTTGTGCCAGGAAGACTTCGACGAAGGCAAGTTCATCCTTCCCTTGATGCATTATTTACCTATTTCTCTCTACCACTGCCTAAGCCTGGAATATGGGATGGGAATCGAATTGCATGGTGAGCATGAGAGAGCCCGCATTAACAATCACCTTTGATTACAAGATATGGGATAAGTAAAAGGTTGCAAGTAACATGTTTTCCAAAAAGTGTGCGATGAAGTGTATTCACCCTCATCACCGGGTGAGTAGGATGATCAGGGACTCCCTGGTTTAGGGGAGGGCCTAAGGTGATGGCTCAGCTGGTTTAGGCCTGAGCAGAAGGATTGTCCTCCCGTATAAGGACCGGTTTGTCATCTTTCATTACCTGTACTCATAAAAAGTACAACCACTCGAGGCTGTGTGGGCAGCCACTCGATCTAAACTCGTACGATCCAAACCCAGGGTTATGAAGGCTGGGGAGCACCGAGAGGATAAGGAGGGGGAATGATTTGTCCGGTTTGGACATGGCGGTGGCCTGACTCCTTCCGGTATAACCGTTAAGGTTAGGACGTGCAAGGAAGGAAAGAGTTTCGGATTCGGATCTCATTGGCCATGAGATCGCAGAGCCGGACTAGTGGGTAAAGTGTATCCCTCTGCGCAGAGTCTAAACCTATTCGAATAGTCTGTGTCCACTGGTATGGACGAGTCTGGTATGGTATGACAATTAGTGTTTCTACTACAACTGGGAACAGGGAAATGGGTGTGTGTTTCTGGAAAGAAAGTAGTACCACGGGAGCGGGAAGCTCAGTGGTGGTCAAGCAAGTGTCATTTCTATTGTCTTGGGAAAACCTTAAACAACGAGTACTGCCTTTCTCTGAAAAAGTATGAGTGACTTCAACTCCACCATATGAAGCATGTACAATATAGGTCACTTTCTCTTTACGGGAGCCGAGTGGGCTTGCGGAATACCTAGTGTATTCACCCAGATTTATTTATGTTTTTCAGCAGCTGAAGACTTCTTTTCTGCTATGCTTGATTGAAGGGGTTGTGTCTTCACCCAGTTCTGCCTGTGGCCTGGGCTAATTTATTTTCCACTGCGCTTTATGATTTTTGGCTCACTCTCGAGCTTGTATCCCCTGGTATTGTAATAACTTTACTCAGACTCTGTAACTATTTGAAGTAATGAATGTGGTTACTAGCCTCCTGGGACTAGTAATTGTATCACATTTGAGTCCCAAAGGATCGGGACGCTTCAGGTGGTATCAGAGCCTATAGGACTAGTCGTAGACCGCAGCCCTGACCTTAAAAAGTTGCCTTAACAAGAAAACGCCTCTTACCTCCAAGAAACACTCTCTCTTCTTTCCTCGATATTAACAGACCCTTCTTTTCTTCTACCAGATGGAAGGCCCCTAGGTTATTAGGACATCCTACTGCTCAGAGGAGGAAGGCTTTCCTCACCTTCTACGAAGTTGCGCGCTACGCATGGGGATCCGCAAGAAGCCCGAATATGTCTGGAAGGAATACCGTGAAAATGGAGTAGAAAAGTGCTCTATGGCAGTCTACCTGGGAGAAAGCCAAAACTACCCAAACCACCCTCCCTTCCAAGTCACCTTCATCGGGCACCGCTTCCCAGACACTTGCCAGAGTGTTGCCCGAAAAGCCCTTAAACAGTTGTGCCAAAACTACACCCGAGAGATCTCTGAGACCCCCCTTCGATATTTTCCACCCAGCAACAAAAATACCCCCACCTGGAGGAAAAGACTCCAGGCTCTGTCAGGAGGAGACCCCACAGAAGATGACCCCACCATCGTCTACATGGCCAGATACCTCCACACCCTCGACAACCACTACAATGATCTCTCCTCCCACTGCACCCACCTAAACTCCCGGGTGGAAAGCCTAGAGCAGCAAGTCAAAGAGCTTAAGCAAGAGAAGGCATCTCTCCAGGAGTGTCTCGACATAGCAGAAGGCGAGGAGGCCAACACCCGTGAGGCCTATCGAACCTTAAAGATGGACTATGACAAGAAGCTAAAGAAGCTTGCTCCCAAGAAGAAAATCCAGAAGAAGACCACCAACCGAGGGTGCCAAACAGAGAAGAAGAAGAAGAAGACCCCTCCAGCCCCACCTCCCCCAAGGATAGATGATTGGTCCAACGCCGAGGATATATCCCTAGCAAGCCTTGATGATCTTCTCAAGGAATTTGGGGATACTTTAGAGAAAGAGTTCGGTAGTACCTCAGGGAACGCTCTCGTGTAGTACAGCCTGTAGTAGCCATATGCTTGTAATGTATTGGTGTCAGGAATAAAATAACTTGGTTGAAAACAATTTGCATGTGCATAATAGTGACTCTCTTCCCTGGCAGATGGCTTCGGATAAAACCACGTCTACCGCCTCCGGGATTGGAGCAGGATTTCCCCTGAGAGCTGAAGGGGAAGCCGATAGAGAGGAAAGTGAAACCCACCTCCCCACACCTCCGCAACTACCCTTAGATCTAGCCCAAGTTCTAGCCAATCAAACTCGACTCATAGAGGTCCTCGCTCGAAGTCTGGAAAATCAACGACCGAATGGTGGAAGACCGCAAGACAGAATGTGCGATTTCCTGAGACTCAAGCCTCCCACGTTTGTCGGGTCTAGCAACCCCCTCGATGCAGACGATTGGATGCGCATGATTAAAAGAAAGCTGGAAGCCATTGGATGTCCAGAAAATCAGCGTGTTCAACTGGCTGCCCACCAACTTTCCGGGATGGCCTTAGCTTGGTGGGATACCTTCAACGTCACCATCAGAGATGCTACCTAGGTGGAATTTGAAGCAACTTTCCGGGAGCACCATGTGCCCCAAGGGCTCGTTCAACTTAAGGAGGACGAGTTCCGAGAACTGACTCAAGACGGAAGATCTGTCAGCGAATATGTGCACAAGTTCACAGAGTTAGCCCGCTACGCGCCAGATGACGTCAATACCGAGGGCAAAAAGATGGCCCATTTCCTGAAGGGACTCAGGCCAGAACTCAAGACAATTCTGGCTAGCCAAGACTTCCTCAGTTTCTCTCACCTTTCCAACAAGGCCATGCAAGTTGAAAGGGCAAAGGAGGAAGAAAAAGGGCATCTCAAAAGAAAATTCCAAGTTCTCCGGGCTCAGTAGCAAGACCGGCACCAGAAGACTCGATCATTTGGATTTCCACCCAAGGGACCAAACTTCAGTAGACCAGCTGGACCCACCCCGTCATGGTTCAGCCAGCAGAGTCAGAGCTCCTTCCATGCCCCCTCAGTTGCAAGCAACCAACCCCCGGCGAATGCATGTTGGCACTGCGGTGATCCCAGTCACTTCAAAAACAACTGTCCGCAGCTGAAGCCACCAGGACCCGCCTACTCCAACTCGGTGAATGGCCCTAAGAATACCTCGGCATCCGCCCCCAAGGCGCCCTCCTCCGTCAGCCAGCAGAACAAGACCCAGTATCAAGGAAGGGCACGAGTGAATCACGTCGATGCCCAGGAGGCTCAGCAAGCTCCGGGAGTAGTGCTCGGTGAGTTCCTTGTTGAATTTACTCCCGCTACTGTACTTTTCGATTCTGGAGCATCCCACTCCTTCATAGCCACTAGTTTTGTGGAAAAGCATGGCATTCCCTCTACTCCTCTAGGGATTCCCTTGGTCACTCGAACCCCAGGGTCAGACCTTCTATGCCAGCTCAAATGCTCCCAAGTCAGAATCCTTTTAAGTGGGGTAGTATTCTTGGCAGACTTAACTGTCTTGCCATCCAAAGGAATTGATGTGATCTTAGGGATGGATTTGTTAACTAAACACAAAGGCATCATCAGTTGCGTAGACAAGACAGTCCTCCTCACAGACCACCAAGGAAAGTCAGTCTCTTGTCAGGCCCAGCCACCCGCCAATGATCCAATGATGTTCAGTCTAGCAACAGGAAGTGTATCAGTGGTAGAAGAATTCATGGATGTGTTTCCAGAAGAGTTACCAGGAATGCCACCAGAAAGAGAAGTGGAGTTATACATAGATCTGATCCCTAGGACGGCACCCATCGCGAAGAGACCATACCGCATGGCTCCCACCGAGTTAGCAGAACTGAAGCTTCAAATCGCAGATCTTCAGCAAAAGGGATACATTCATCCCAGCTCATCCCCTTGGGGAGCACCAGTCCTGTTCATCTCTAAGAAAGATGGAAGCATGAGAATGTGTATTGATTACCGATCGTTGAATGAAGTCACCATCAAGAACAAGTATCCACTTCCTCGGATCGACGACCTCTTCGATCAGCTTCAAGGGGCCAAGTACTTCTCCAAGATAGACCTAAGGTCTGGTTATCACCAATTGAGGATCAAGGAAGCAGACATCCAGAAGACTGCATTTGTCACCCGGTACGGACAATATGAGTTCACAGTGATGTCGTTCGGACTGACAAACGCACCCGCCTTTTTCATGAACCTCATGAACAAAGTGTTTATGGAAGAGCTAGATAAGTTTGTCGTAGTCTTCATTGACGACATCCTTATCTACTCCAAGAACCGCGAAGACCATAAGCGTCACCTTCGGATCGTCCTCGAAAAACTCAGGGCACACCAACTTTATGCCAAACTCAGTAAATGTGAATTCTAGTTGGAAAAGATAGCCTTCCTTGGGCATATCTTGACCGCAGAAGGAATAGAAGTGGACCCTTCCAAGGTAGAAGCAGTATCCAAATGGAGGCAGCCCTCAAATGTCAGTGAAGTTTGAAGCTTCCTCAGAATGGCAGGATATTACCACCGCTTCATCAAAGGATTCTCCAGCATAGCAAGACCTATGACCGAGCTTCTCAAGAAAGACCATAAATTTGTGTGGACCCCAAAATGTGAAGGAAGTTTCCAGATCATAAAGGAGAAACTCACAACTGCACCCGTTTTGACACTACCAGATATCCATCAGGATTTTGTCGTCTTCCGTGATGCCTCGAGGCAAGGCTTAGGGTGTGTGCTGATGCAAAACGAGAAAGTCATTGCTTATGCATCGCGCCTACTTAAGCCACACGAACAGAATTACCCCACCCATGATTTGGAATTGGCAGCCATAGTGCATGCTTTGAAGATATGGAGGCATTACCTAATCGAAACAAATGTCACATTTTCACCGATCACAAGAGTCTGAGGTATATATTCACTCAACCAGATCTCAACCTCCGTCAGCGAAGATGGCTGGAGCTGATCAAGGATTATGACCTGGAAATTCATTATCACCCCGGAAAGGCCAACGTGGTAGCAGACGCCCTCAGTCAAAAACCATTCGGAATAAAGGGGGCCAACTTTTTAGAAGATTGGAAGAAAGAATCAGCTCAACTAAATACATGTCTGGGAAACAGCGACAGTCTCGAAGTCAGACCAATGCTGGAAGACCTCATATGCAAATCTCAACGCCTAGACCCAGAGACAGAAAAACTTGTGGAAAGGGCCCGCAAGGAACAACTCCCGGACCTCAGGACAGATGAACAAGGAGCCCTTTGGTTCAAAAATCGTCTGTGTGTACCAAAAGGGGAAGCACGAGAGGTCCTGCTCGAAGAAGCTCACAGCTCAGCCTACTCCATCCATCTAGGGACTACCAAGATGTACCTAGACCTCAAAACCAGATACTGGTGGAGAGGGATGAAGAAAGAAATAGCTCAGTATGTGGCCCGGTGTGACATCTGCCAACGAACGAAGGTCGAGCACCAAAAACCTGCAGGCCTATTACAACCCCTCCCGATACCTGAATGGAAGTGAGAAGAAATAGGCATGGACTTCGTAACCGGACTACCCCGGACGCAAAAAGGGAATGATTCCATCTGGGTAATAATAGATCGCCTCACCAAGGTAGCCCATTTCATCCCAGTGAAAACTACCTTTGGAGGAGCCACCCTTGCCCAGATTTATCTCAAGGAGATAGTCAGACTCCATGGCATCCCAAGGAAGACAGTGTCAGATAGGGGAACCCAGTTCACATCCAAATTCTGGACAAGCCTTCAGAAAGCTATGGGCACCAAGCTAGATTTCAGTACCGCTTATCACCCTCAGACAGATGGGCAGACAAAAAGAGTCAACAAAGTCCTCGAGGATCTATTAAGAGCATGTGTGCTAGCATTTGATAGAAGTTGGGAATCTAGTCTACCCTACGCAGAATTCTCATACAACAACAGCTATCAGGCCAGCATCAAGATGTCACCGTTCGAAACATTGTATGGACGAAAAAGCCAGACCCCTCTCATGTGGTCCAACGTAGGGGAAAAGCACTAGAAGGACCTGCCTTTGTCAAGGAGGCGGAAGAGAAAGTTGCTCTGATCCGCAGAAGGTTACTTGAAGCTCAGAGTCGGCAGAAGAGTTATGCGGACAACAGGCGGAGGGAACTCAGATTTGAGGAAGGAGACTTCGTCTACCTCAAGGTTTCTCCAATGCGTGGTGTCAGGAGGTTCCAAGTAAAAGGGAAGCTAGCACCACGATTCGTCGGTCCCTATCCCATCATTGGCAGGGTAGGACCCGCAACATACCGTCTTGAATTATCGGAATCCATGTCCGACATCCACAATGTGTTTCATGTATCCCAGCTCCGCAAATGCCTGCAAGCACCAGAAAGTCACATCGAAGAAGAGGCAGTGCAGATTCAGAAAGACCTTCAGTATCGTGAGAAGCCGGTGAAGATTCTTGATTCAGCAGTCAGAAAGACCCGCACCTCAGAGGTGAAGCTCTGCAAAGAGCAGTGGAGCAGAGAAGGAGAAGAGGAAGCTACCTGGGAGAGTGAGGACTCCTTGAGGAGGGAATACCCTTATCTTTTCTCAAATCCAGTCTAAATCTCGAGGGCGGGATTCCTTTAAGTGGGGTAGGTTTGTAACATCCCAAAAATCCCAACCCAAGGTTTGAAACCCTAACCTCCTAAACCCCCCCTTATTTTATTTTCTCCCTTAACTCTACCCTTAGAACACCTCATCATGTGCATACACTTGAAATAATAAGAGCACCTCACATAGACTATATTTATCACTCAAGATCGTTTAGAGATTTTTTGATTCAAAGGAAAAAGAAACAAAAATAGAAAAAGGAAAAGAAAGGAATTAGAAATCGGAAAAAGAAAAGAAAAAGGAAAAACCTCCCCCCTCATCGGCTGGGCCGTATTTGGCCCAACCCGCGCCGCGCCCGCGCTTTCCCCTTCCCCTCTCCCCGGCCCAGGCGGCCCAGCTCCACGCGCCGCGCGCCCCGCTGACAGCTTGGCCCCACCCGTCAGCGACTCGCCTCCCTCCCTCTCGCACCGCTCCCTCTCCCTGGCAGCTCGGGCCCACCTGTCAGCTTCGTCGTTCTCGCCCATGCCTCACCGGCGCGTCCACCGCCGAGCCCCTCTCGCCCCGTCGCCTCGCCATTAAGGCACGCCCGACCTCAGCGACCACCCCGCCACTGTACCCGAACCGTCCCCTCACCCCCCACCCGCCTACCCGAGCCGTCTCAATCGACGTTAGCGCCATTCCCGCCATCATGGCGAGCTCGTCGGTGCTCGCCGTCCCCTCCATCCCTCTCCCGGGCGCCTATAAAAGGACCCGCCCGAGCCCCGTTCCCTCCACACCAGCTCCGGCCATCTCCTCCGCTTTCCCCCGAGCCAATCGAGCTAGCGCCGCCGCACTCCCCCGTCGCTCCGGTGAGCCCCGCTCTTCCCTCCCAAGTGAGTTTTGGTCAAATTAAACTAGTGCTTGAGCTCCGCCACACGATCACGGTCACGAAGCACACCTCCCCGCCCCCTATTGCACCCAACTGCGGCACCGGCGACCTCGCCGCCGTGGACACCCGCCACCGTGTCGCGGACCGGCTGCCATAGGCCCCCGCCGGTCAAATTAACCCCACCCCCGTGATCCCCTGCACCCGCCTGTGCCTCGCCACCGCCTCCCCGCCGTAGAACCGGACCAACGGCGGAGAACCGCCGCGGGATTTCGCCGTCGGCCGGACTCCGATCGAACCCCCCCCCCTCTCCTTACGTGGCCGTCCATGCCGTTAACCCCCCTCGCTGGCGTGTGGGCCCCGTGCCACGTCGCCGTCCCCCGCCGTCTCCCCCTCGCTGCTGGGCCAGCCGGGCCGCAAGCGCGCCCGCGCGCGCGTGCTCGCGCCCAAGTGGGCCGAAATCCCCCCGACCCAGCAAGGCAGGAAATTCCTTTTCTTTTTATTTTTCTCTTTTCTTTTCCCATTTTCTCATATAGAATTATATGCTAATATTTTATGTACCAAAAATAGTCCAGATAAATTATAGGGCACCAAAATAATGAGATATAAGAAATGGCACACCCCCACTAAAGTCACCATGATTGATGTATTGTTATTATCTGTGTTTGATTAGCGGAAGAGGGATCCGATCCTCCGGAATTTATAGCTCCGGAAGAAGGGCAAGAACCCGACCCCTCCGAGATAAACCTCTTGTGCCAGGAAAGCTTCGACGAAGGCAAGTCCATCCTTCCCTTGATGCATTATTTACCTATTTCTCTCTACCACTGCCTAAGCCTGGAATATGGGATGGGAATCGAATTGCATGGTGAGCATGAGAGAGCCCACATTAACAATCACCTTTGATTACAAGATATGGGATAAGTAAAAGGGTGCAAGTAACATGTTTTCCAAAAAGTGTGCGATGAAGGGTATTCACCCTCATCACCGGGTGAGTAGGATGATCAGGGACTCCCTGGTTTAGGGGAGGGCCTAAGGTGATGGCTCAGCTGGTTTAGGCCTGAGCAGAAGGATTGTCCTCTCGTATAAGGACCAGTTTGTCATCTTTCATTACCTGTACTCATAAAAAGTACAACCACTCGAGGTTGTGTGGGCAGCCACTCGATCTGAACTCGTACGATCCAACCCCAGGGTTATGAAGGCTGGGGAGCACCGGGAGGATAAGGAGGGGGAATGATTTGTCCAGTTTGGACATGGCGATGGCCTGACTCCTTCCAGTATAACCGTTAAGGTTAGGACGTGCAAGGAAGGAAAGAGTTTCGGATTCGGATCTCATTGGCCATGAGATCGCAGAGCCGGACTAGTGGGTAAAGTGTACCCCTCTGCGCAGAGTCTAAACCTATTCGAATAGTCCGTGTCCACTGGTATGGACGAGTCTGGTATGGTATGACAATTAGTGTTTCTACTACAACCGGGAACAGGGAAATGGGTGTGTGTTTCTGGAAAGAAAGTAGTACAACCGGGGCTGTGTCTTCACCCAGTTCTGCCTGTGGCCTGGGCTAATTTATTTTCCACTGCGCTTTATGATTTTTGGCTCACTCTCGAGCTTGTATCCCCCGGTATTGTAATAACTTTACTCAGACTCTGTAACTATTTGAAGTAATGAATGTGGTTACTAGCCTCCTGGGACTAGTAATTGTATCACATTTGAGTCCCAAAGGATCGGGACGCTTCAATCAACCCCTATGGTTGCTGCTACATCTGAGAATTTGGGCAGCCGAACAGCTTGTCGGGGGAGTGCTCGGGCTGCGCGGTGCCTGGTGCGGCGGCAGCCCCTATAGCTCCTCCATCCCCTGTAGGTGCGAGCTCATCTTCCTGCCTCCAGCGCACACCAACCAGGTGCGAGCTCGACCTCTCCCTCCACTGTAGCTCGGGCCTGGCGGCTGGCCATAGTCACTGCCCGCGTCAGCGCCTAGTATTCCCACACAGACCTCGCCGGGCTGCTCCAG
Source organism: Zea mays (assembly GCF_902167145.1). Taxonomy (NCBI): domain Eukaryota; kingdom Viridiplantae; phylum Streptophyta; class Magnoliopsida; order Poales; family Poaceae; genus Zea; species Zea mays. The sequence goes on along the minus strand of NC_050104.1, from coordinate 38,335,133 downwards.
GCGCTCCTCCCCACGTCGTTGGAGGGCCTGGTGCGGGTCGCGCTGAAGAAGCAGCCCCATTGACTCATCTCTCTCCCCAGTTCTTTGGTGCGATTCAACCAAAACCACCATCCCAACTCCGAACAAAAGAGAGGCAGAGAGCAGATCTAACGAAAGAGAAGGAACCCTACCGGAGAGAAGCTTGCCAGCGTGGTAGAGGTCGCCGACGGCGAGGAGGCTGACTCGTCAGCTTCTTGCGCCACCGTCGCTCCCTTGTGGCTCACGGGATTTGTTCCAGACCCCTAGAGTTCTGGCTCTAATCCAGGATCATCCCTAGCCAAAAAATTCCAAACCCATGGGCTTGAAATCCAGTGGGCTTAACCGAACACCAAAAAAGATAGAATCTGGATTTTTTCATGGGCTTGGAATATAACCTGGATTAGGCTCCAATCTAGCCTCATCCTAGCCTGGATGGACTTAACCGAACGAAGCCTACAGTGGTAGAAATGGCTGTTTGAATGGAGCACGAGTGGGGAGGAATAACGGACGGCGCGATGGGAGTAATGGAGAAGAAACAGTCGCCATTAATGGAGGTGGTCGAGTTGGGAAGAAACGGACGGCTACGTAGTGGGTAGGGGAGGAAGGGGAAGGGGCGGTCTGCGCAAGTGGTGGCGGTTTTCCGGTAGGGCGGCGTTCTGTGGAGGCGAAGGGGCGCTGGGGAGGTGAGGCGGCGAAGAACGGCAGCACACGACGTTCAATGTACGAGGACTACAGAGGAACGGCTGGAACTGGGAGATAAAGAAGCACCTAATGTGTGGGGCCCTTGCGTCATAGTAAGAAAGAGAGAGGCAGAGTGGGTCACGTGTGTAAGATGGCTAGGTGCGGACTACTAGCCGAGCGGGCACTAGTGGAGTGAGTCCGTATGTATTTTTTTTCTCAATTTGTTTTTTCTTAAAAAACAGATGTGTGCGTGTGTGCGTTTTGTTTTTGGTTTTTTTCTTTTTTTTTGAAATTATTTTCTCTTTTTTTTAAACTCAGAAATTATATATATTCCAAAATAATAGTAACGTAGAGAAGTTACTAAATAAATAGTTTTAGGGCAAATCTCATTATTAAAATAAAACGTGCTTAAAAAAAGCATAAAAGTGAGATTTTTTGCAAATAATTACATACAAAATGATTAACCATATCAAAATACATGTCTTATTAAATATATCTATTTTTAACAATTCACTATTATTTTTCAAAATGATATTTTCTTGCAAAACATAATCCAAAAGTTAGATTTGCAAATCGAATCAAACAAAGCACATGCTTTGGCATGAATGAATCAAATACTTGATAAAATTTTATGTAATCAAGAAATCATTAAATTTATTTATATCACCATTTCATTATTTGAAAATATACATATTTTCCTTTCTACTGAAAATTAATAATATAAACTAAGTTATCTTTAATTGATGGATTTAGTGTGTTACACCAGCCTCCAAGAGAGAGAAGAGGGGGAGAGGGAGAACAGAGGGCGGCGGCTGGCTTGGAAGAAGCCAGGGGGAGACGCGGCTGGGGTGTTTGATGGGCCCCTAGTGGGCCTTAGGGTTAGAGTTTCTTTTGTTTTTCTTTTTTTATTTCTTTTCTAAATTCGAAATATATTTTAAAATAACCCTAAAATTCATAATAATTATACCAAAATTATTTATAAATAAAATATTTATTTTTGACTAATAATTATTACATTATTTACTAGGATTTTCCTATATGAAGAAATGCTATTAAATATCCACAAATCAATCATGAGTAATCAAAAATTATTTCAAATGCAAATAAATAATAAACACTTGAATAAAAATTTATTACCCTAATTACCATATAACTAAATGCATTATTTTTAGTTGATGGTTTTTATAGTGTTACAATGGAGGTCAATGCACTCATAAAACGATCAAAGGCGAAATAGTATTTATCAATAGTCATATCATGTTGCTCAATGACATGAATCTGCTGCATAAGGGTATGTAAAAGAGCACCGCTATCCTGAACAAACCGATCCTTCAGATGTGACCAGATAGCCTTAGCAGTGGTGAATTTGGACAGACTCGTAATCATAGTTAGTTTAGTGCTATTGACCATTGCAGCCATTACCTTGTCATCGTTGATCTGTCAAGTCTTGATTGCAGCAGCATTGCTTATATCAGCCGCTAGAACTGGAGAATCTTCAATCAAATGAAATAGTAAATTGTGACCCCTTAATGCAGTCTGAACACAAAAAGACCATTCTGGGTAGTTCTTCCCATCAAGCATAATATTGACAACAATAGCGTTGGCCGACATATTGAAGAGCAATAAAAACGCTATCTGAAAAAGACTAGCTTGATGGTACCAAAATAACTTAGCGGGTGTAGATCTGGCCGGGGCTGTAGAAGACAGGAGCACGGCGGAGCAGATCCGACGGATGGCCAACGGAGCAACAACACCGGGCAGCGGATCTGGCCAGGGCTGCAGAAGGCAGAAGCACGGTGGAGCAGATCTGATGGAGGCAGGGCTGACAACACCGAGCAGGCCAACGAAGCGGTTTTACAATGACTAGTAAATGATACTAATTCATCGCACCACTTTCTTTCTGTCATATACCATCTTGGAAGAATGTAGATTGCATTCATCGCAGGGTCATTTCCTGAAGGAGGCTTGTACCGATCTGATGGAGGCAGGGCTGACAACACCGAGCAGGCCAACGAAGCACTGGCGCGCGTGGCGAGATGGAGCACTGGCGCGAGTGTAGCTGTCCGCGTCCGCCCGTGGACAGATGACGGCGAAGGAGGGCGGAGCAGGTGCCGCAATGGCGCAGGCGCGAGCGCAGTAATCCGCAGACAGATGATGGCACAGGAGTCCGCAACGGCACAGGAGGAGGCGCGCGTCCGCGACGGCGCAGGAGGGCTGAGCAGATGACGGCGCGACGGGGCAGGAGGGCGGAGCAGATGCCGAGATGGCATAGGCGCGAGCGCAGCAGTCCGCGTCCACATCGGCGTCCGCTCGCAAACAGATGACGGTGCTGGTCCGCGTCCGCGACGACGCTGGAGGGCGGAGCAGATGAGGGCCGCGACGACGGCTAGGGTTGAAATGGCCGCGACGGCGACGGCGGCTAGAAAATTAGGTAAACCCTAATCATAACCTGCTCTGTTACCATGTTACTAACCTTGGGGTTCACAATAGATAATCAGTCCCTAAGGACTATAGGTTGTGTGTGTGTGTGTGTGTGTGTGTGTATATATATATATATATATATATATATATATATATATATATATATATATATATATATATATATATATATATATATATAGTATTTAGAGCCCTGGGCTCTCTCTAACTAATGGAAGCCCCGACCAGGTGCGCTGACCGCACCGTACCGACCAGGCGCTGACTGTACCACCTAGTTACGTCAATTATAACTACGCGTTATGCTCAATCCTGTTATGTTTTACACACTTTTGGTGTGCACATGTTTCGCGGCATCCGGGCCCACGAAAAGATCGTGTCCCCGCAATCTGGGCAGCTTACGTCTATCGGGCCCACGAATCAAGGAACCGAGCACTCATTTTTTCAGCTCATCTCTCCCGTAACTCTCGCGGCGGCCGAACCCTAGCGTCTGCGTCCTTGCCCAGCCGCCGGCCACCACCTCCATCCTCGCTCAGATCCGTCCGCGTCCTCGCCCCCTCTGAACTCGCCCAGCCGCCGGGCACCGGTGATGCGTCCGCGTCCTTGCCCCCTCCTGGCTTGCCCAGCCCCCGGGCACCGGCGATCCGTTCGCACCCTCGCCCCCTCCGGACTCGCCCAGCCGCCGACAACCAGCGATCCATCCACGCCCTCGCCCGCTCCGGACCACGCCCGCGCCGCCTCCGCGCCCTACGAACTTCCCGTCATGGGCCCGTACACCGTTTCTGTCTTCCTCGAGAAGGGCTTCCTCTCCATCCCCGGGTTCATCCTCGCCGGCGACAACCTCATCGCCAAGTGCCCCTCCTGGTTCTGGTGCATTCTTTACTCATCTCGCCCTGCTCTTGTGATTTTTATTCCTAAATACATCTTTTATGCTAATTTGAATGTGTTATTATGCTCAATTACCAGATCTCGTGTACGCTCCGCATTATAAACACGTAGACCACCAGTTCTATATCATTTTTATGTTCTTTTGGTAAATACGTAGATCCAAGTTATATTTCCCCTAAATAAACTGGACAAACCTAGGAGCAACTACATGATTTATATAAAAAAGATATAGGCACCCCAATTCTGTATCGACTATAACTCTGATTTGGGTAGTCTGTGTGTACATCCACACTTTCAATCAGCTCAGTTGTCGCGACCCTCTATCAGTTATGATAATGTGTTTGAAGATGCTTGAATGGTTTCTTGGTTTTCTGGAATCGGAATAATTGTTCAAACTTTTATTAGCATGGTGTAACCTAATTTGATCAATTTTGAGGAATTATTGCCTCTCCTAATAGACTTTTGCATCTTTCATGTATGTGTACAGGTTGAATTATCAATACTATTTTTAGTTGTGATCGTCAATGACGTATGCTATAGTAGATAGACTTTACCAATTACTACTATTTATGATCACTGCTCGATTCTAATTTTCTAAACATTTCTTTGCTGGATTTTGAGAGGGCCTTCATTGATTTCTATAACTCAATATTGCATAAAAATAAAACCGTTTTTCAAGTAATTGGATGGAGAGGGGCTTATAGCCATATGCATCTGTTTGTTTGCATAGTCTAAAACTGAAGTGAACTTAGGTAAGCAGGAGATTCAGTGTAGCATGGCTTTAGATTAAGGATTCAGATGAAAAGAGAGCTGAGTTTTAATGTAGCAGGGTGTGTATATTTGCACCTTTTCGTCATAATCTGATCTTCTAACTCAAGAGATTTTTCTTTTGGTAATCTGATCTTCTAACTCAAGTGTGCATTCAGTTTAGACTGTAGGTTATGTTAGTCATAACAAGCTAGAAAAGTATATCATATTAACAAAGAAAGATCATATTAACAGTTCATGTTACGTTTGCAGGTATGGACCTCGATGGTTTTCTCCACATTAGGAAAGCTGGAAGAGCCTTTTGAACTCACTTTTTTTTGCTAACAATGGTGTTACGGTGGAACATAGTTTTGCGTGTATGTACCAACAACTAAAATGTAAACACGACATTATCATAGTTGAGTACAGGAATAATTATCTCCTATATCTTATTGTAAAATCTAAAACAGTTCTCCTGTAGATGGGTAGCTTGCATTTTACGCCACAATTACCTCAGATCACTTCTTGTTGTATTTACTCCAATTTACGATATTTCTTGATGCATTTTATGACAACCTCGTGCGCAAAGAGATATATTCGGTCTACATTCGTTATTATGAAACAGATGAATGATTTACGCTAAAATTCGTACTCATTTACGTTGTTTTGGTTCACGTTTTACGCATAAATCCGTCCGAGCCAAAACCCGCGTACGTCCGGTGACGCGCGATTTTCGCGCCGTAAATTTCGGCTCCATTCGCCATTACGAAACAGATATACGATTTACGCTAACATTCGTACTAATTTACGATGTTTAGGTTCACGTTTACGCTAAAATCCATTCGAGCCAGAACCTGCGCACTCGGCCGCACATAATTTTCACGCCGTAATCTCGGGACCTATTTGTTGTTACGAAACAGATAAATGATTTACGCTAAATTTCGTATTAATTTACATTGTTTTAGCTCACGCTTTACGCTGGAATCCGTCCGAGCCAGAACCCGTGCACGATCGGCTGCACACAATTTTCACGCCGTAATTTTAGGCTTCATTTGCTGTTACAAAACATATATAAGATTTACGCTAAATTTTGTACTCATTTACGCTGTTTTAGCTCACGGTTTACGCTGGAATCGGCCCGAGCAAGGACCCGCGCACGATCGATTGCACGCGATTTTCACGCCGTAATTTTAGGCCCCGTTTGCTGTTACAAAACAGAAATAGGATTTACGCTAAATTTCGAACTCATTTACGCTGTTTTAGCTCACGGTTTACGCTGGAATCCGCCCGAGCCAGAACCAGAACCACATACTGCATGATTTATGCTGTCAAGTACATGTCATTATGCAGTCGTAAACGCTGTCCACGGTGTCATATTCATTCCACGTGTTTCGGGCGTCAAAAGATTCCTTTATGCATGGTTTACGCATCTTTATCCATATATATATGCATTCGTATATTGCCTTACGCGCTTATCGTCCTGGATTTCTGGCTGTTGACTGCATGGCTGCGCGGGTGCTGGGTTGACCGCGTCCTGGCTGGGGCTTCCATTAGTAGGGGAAGCCCAGGGCTTCCATTACCTCTTCCCTATATATATATATATATATATATATATATATATATATATATATATATATATATATATATATATATATATATATATATATATATATATATATATATATGTGTGTGTGTGTGTGTGTGCAGTAGGCCTAGACCTAATAGGCCTTAACACATTGAACCTCTTTATAGCCTAAATATCCTCTTTAGGTCATGTTCGGTTCTACCACAATCGAAATGGATTGAGAGGAATTGATGGGGTTTCAATTCCTAGTACTCAAAATCTCTCCCAATTTATATCAATCCCCTCCAATCCATATAGATTGAAAATAACCGAACAAACCCTTAGAGTGTGAGAGGATTAGCCGAGCTACAGTCCCACTAGCGCCCTAAAAAGTCAATGAATAGTTCCTTCACCAAACTTGCCATCAACAGAATAAGCATTCTTAACTTCTATTGCGTTGTCTTCACAGAATATGGAGCCCCAAACAGGCTCAAAACCATAGGCACGATACTGCACTTCTCCACAAGGGAACTGTTGCTGGAAGAGCTTTTCAATAACCCAAACGGTCATTCAATGCAGTGCGCCCATCACCAGTTTGACCTACAGATGATTCAACGGCTGTATTAACAATGGACCCAGTATGCTATTGATTTGTAACACATCAGTAGGATTTCCGTACCTTCAGGTGGCACCCATGTTTCAGAGTCTTGTCTGGCTTCAAGGAAATCTGGTCTTGCTGGGCCCAATACACGTTTTTGTTTCGACTTCTTCCCTTCGGTCTTGCTAGAATATGGTTCAGTCTCATTCTCCATTTCTTCTGAGGTTTGTAGACCACGTTTATGCTTAAGCAGAAGGGCCACAGCATCAGCAACTGATGCTTCACTTTCAACCGAAGATGAATTTGCCTCGCTAGCAACTGACTCGTCAGCAGACTTTCTCTTCCGTAAAATAAGCCCAGGGGCAGCCTCTTCAAGCTTCTTTTCACTGCCTGAAGAAAGAATAATTTTCCGGTCTTTGTAGTCCACAAAATTATCAGGTTCCTCTGCATCAGACTTTTCTTCATTTATAAGGTTTTCTTCAGGTTTTATGATCCTTTTGTCACCAAGCCATTGAGGTTTTGGCATGGCGAATGCAGGTTTGCTGCCATCTTCTTGGTTCTTGGAGATATCTGTCTGTAATTTAGCAGGTTTATCTGTGCCCACTTCGCTAGAAGAATCCTTGGGTTTCTCCTCAGCTGTAGCTTTTCCAATTTTATTTTGTTTCTTTGATTCTAGTCTTGGATTATCATTAGATGTTGGAGGTTTCGCTTCTCTTGGCTTTAGATCCCTCTTACGAGCTGCTTCTCCCGTAGGGTCAGCTATTTTCAGTAGGTACACTACTCTGTCCAGCTCATCCTGAAGATCAGAGAGCTCCTTCTGAATTCGGGCAATCTTATCATGTACTGCAAGATATCTCAAATTAGCAACATAACAAGACAGAGAAATCCATCTAAACCGGAAACAAATGCAGAAATAAGTGTGTAGCAATGCATAACTTTTAGATTAGTTCATCAATGTTAAAGACTAAACATATGCCTCATGGCAGAACAAAGCAATGCTCGTCCTAAGAAAATAGCACATGTGCAACAGTATATACTCTGGTAACTTAATTCTAGATCATGTATGCTTCAGCCACTTAATAATAGAGTTACCATTTCACTGAAAACCAATAAGAAACTTATATCCTTTTTCTGCGCACATGAATAGATCATCTACAGTAACACATTAATCACAGCATTAGACTGTGCTCAAACCAATGTTAAAATCAGAACAAGAATCAGCAACTCTGCCACATAGCTGAATTTCATGACATTCAAGGTCATGACCAAGGTTCTCTATAGCTTAGGGTTGCTTTCATTGTTATAGAATATGGAAGCTAATGATTTTTGCAAAACTGAAGGGAACTGCCCTCAAATCGAGGCCCAAAGAACCTTCCAGTTAAGACTTCTAGGTAACAGGTAATAGTCAGATAGTTCCTTTCTTATGTTTTTGTTACTTAGAAAAATTAATAGAGTAATTTCAATGGTTCTACTCCGTACAAAAGAAGTAGCAGACAGCTGTCAGGGTCACTACTGATGATATCAGGCTTGTAACAAAGATTTAAATAAACAAGGAGCTATGAATGATCAATGGAAGTAACTGGACTACTGGAGCATACAAGCATACCTAATTGAGATGACAAGCCACTCATATAAGCATCAAGGTCATCCCTGAGATCTGGTGTATCACTCTGAGACAGCTTATGCTTCTCTTCTTCCAGCAATTTTGTTTTACTTTCAATATCATTGGTGATGAAATCTTTTTTCTCAAGAAGGCTGTCAGCAGTCTCAACCGATTGTTGCTCACTTGATTTCTGAGTAGATTTCTTCTTCGTTCGATCATAAAATTCATCATCGTCACTAAATTATTTAACAATACATTAGCCAATATAAAATATTCTAGCATTCTATCTTTAAACATACTAAACGTTAGTAAAAGATATAAGATACTAGGGGTGTGTTTGGTTTGGTTTTTGGCTTTGACTTTTGCCCCATAAAAGACAAAAGTCAAACCAAAGAGCTGGATCCAGAAAGCAGCTTTTTGTAAAAGCCGACTTTTTCACAGTGCAAAACTGAAAGCACCCATGGACCTGCTTTTAGTGGCTTTCGGATAGAACTGTGAAAACATATATCGAAGAACTTTTAACGGCTTTTAGTGGTTTCCACCAAATGATTTTTAGTTTTTAACAGCTCACACCCCACAGTAGCTTTTCCACAGCTCACAGCCCACAACAACTTTTTTCACAGCCACAACCCAACCAAACAGACCCTAAGATCCCAATGCATAAATATTATACATGATGTACCAGTGAGCAATCATAGGTCCAACTTATCGGTGTACATACCTAAGAACGTCATCTTCTTCCTCGAGACTTGCTTTATAGCTGCCACGCTTTGCCTTTCCAGAACGAGCACCAATACTTTCCCGTATACTGTCATTTAAAGTTTCTTCTAGATTATCTAGCTCCTCCATAATCTAAAAAATAAGAACATAAGATTTAATCCTGCTCACTAGATGAAAAATGGACAGTGATAGCATATTAACAAATGTAAGCATAAGAATGCCCACACCTGAGACATCCGTTGTTCATTTCGTGCAATTTGTGTTTGTTGACCTTGGGTTAGCCCACCTTGAGAAATGTCCTTAACTCTTATTGCATCAATTTCTTTTTTCATGTTGGCAATCTGAAATAAAGAATAAGTAAAGATTCATGGAAAGAAGAAATACAATCGTGTAAAAAGTGTAGTTTGAGACTATCACAGTATCACTCTGCGGGCATGGTTACCACAAGTGCACAGCATCAATAGCAGGGCCCTAGTGCACAACATCAATAGCATGACCCTCTACAACTAACAACACATGAGGCAATACGCTTGCAGCCTTTTGATAGAATATGGAATCCTATCATGGCTGACTTTTGATAGGATATGGATTCCTACTGCGGCTGTGTAAGTTGCATAGATATGAGATCGATGACAGGGATAGGGGCGTGTACCCAGGTGGCACACAGGAGCCGTGGTCGTGCACAAGGAGCAGACAAGCGAGAAAAGTTGTGGGAGATGGCCCTTGAGGCCAAGCAAGATAATTGTCTTGCTTGCTTAGATTGATACATCTTTCTTTATATTATATGGAAACCTCTAAGGAAGCTATCCTTATTTTTATGGAAACCTCCTAATCAAGAATCCATCATGATCCTATTTATGGAAGCAAAACAAAATACCTAAAGAAGGAAATTCTTTGGCATTTCGTTCCTAGTTGTCTGCATGGCGATCCTGACGTCTATAGGTGACACCGGCCACAACATCTCTTTCCGCCTCTTTGAACAACTCGTCCTCGAGCTAGGATATTGGGGTCCTTGAATTGCTGAAGCGGCTCTCAAGTGGTGTCGTCGTTGGGTAGGCCACGCCACTAAATGAGAACATGCCAGGTGCCCCGACGTAGTTTGGCGTGCAACACACGTGGCTTGGGAGTTGTTGGAGTTCCCATGAAACGGCGTGAGCAACCCCACATTGACTACGTCGTGGAGACAAGCATCCGCTGGAAGCTGAAGACAATAGGCCACTGCACTCCAGCACATGAAAGGAGCTAGCATAGCATGGCCTGATCTTACCCTTGGACCAGGACTCTAGAGAGGGAGTCAGTCATGCCACATGTGACTGGTGAAGACTAGATCGCAGTGTTGTCGATGGAGATGGTAAGGCGTGTAGACAAAGAACGCCCTTGAAGAAGGCTCGAATGGCCGAGGCAGCCGTGTATGGGTGGCTGAGGGCAAGGAAGTTCATGTACTTCGAGAAGCGTTAGATGATGGTGAGAATGATAAACTTGTTGTCAACCTTAGGGAGGCCATCGATGAAGTCTACGAAGATGTCGGCCCACACATAGGACAGCACGTCGAGCGGCTAAAGGAGACCGATCAACTGCAAGGTCAACGTCTTGTTGCGTTGGCACGTGACACACGTGCGGACGTAGTCCTGGCCGACCACCCAGTCGTCGGCGATGTAGAATTCCATAAGCAATCGCTAGAAGGCCTTCTGTATCCCCTCAAGGTCAGTGGTAGGGCCAGCGCAAGCACCTGCTACAATAAGTCAAGTTGTATCAGCATGAAAACGTGCTTACCATGGAGAAAGAAGTCATCGATGGTCCGCTATGGCACACCAAGAGTTGCATCCTAGAGCTACTTGTGGAGGCGACCAGCCTCTTCATCATTAGTGATTGTGGCACAGTCTCGTTGAGTAGGTGGAGCGAGGGCCCAGAGAGGGGTGCAGCTTGCAAAGTCCCTAGTGCCGGTGTCGCGGCATGAGAGGGCATCTGCCACCAAGTTGAGGCGACCGAGACGATACTTGACCACAAAAACCGAAGCTGAATAGCTTGATGATCCACTAGTACTAGGGAACAGTCGATAGTTGCTGGTCCAAGAGAAACTTGAGGTTGTAGTGGCTGGTGCGAACGAGGAAGCGACGACCCTAGAGGTAGGGTTGTCAATGCCGCTTAGCCTGAACCAAGCCTATGACTTCATGCTCGTATGACGCTAGCTTGTGATGACAGGTGGCGAAGCGCCAACTAAAGAAGGTCAGAGAACCGGCCCCCTGGTGGAGAACGGCACCGAAACCCACATCGAAAGTGTCGCATGTTGTTATTAAGTCCTGTTTCCTAAGCACTCTCCTAGTTACTTGTGCTAGTTAATTATAGTCATTAAAGACCTTGAGCAGCTCAACAGGTGTGTGCGGCTGCCAAGGCTCCTATCTGATTAGCTAAGCTCTAATGAGCTGTTATGTAATCAATGTGACTCATCTCATCTTTCTATATAATCAAGCAATGATGGCTGAGGTTAGCACCTCCGGCAAAACCACTCTGTTTACCTCTAACATTTGGTATCAGAGCTTAGGTTAGACACCTGAGAGTCTCAAGGCCGACTCCTCTCTTCTCTACTCATGTCGACCTCTGCTGAGCGCGCTGCCAGGCTCAAGGCCAAGGGAACCAGCGAAGGAGAGCTGGACGACTTCTCCAGCAAGGCTGCACGCCTGAAGGCTGCAGAGGAAGCAGCGGCGCTGGCAGTCCAGGCAGCGGCTGCAGCAGAGGCAGCGGCGAGGACGGCGCAGGAGCTGCGGGCCGAAATCGCCGCCGAGAAGGGAGAAGATGAAGAGGACTGGGAGGAGGAAGAGGAGACAGAGAGGAACAAGCGGATGAGGACTCCACCGCGAGATAGGAGGCGCTCGCAGTCACCACTACGGGACCGAAGGCGCTGCCGTGGCGGCGCTCGCTACGAGTCGCCGCAAGGAAGGGTGGTGTACCGCGACTCCGGCAGCGGCACGTCGTGGCCAATGCTGGACAAGACGAACTACTACGAGTGGAGCCAGACCATGAAGCTGAGGATGCAGGCGCGCGATCTCTGGGACGCCATTGAAGGCGGTCCTGTCCAGTTCCGCGATGACAGACGCGCACTGGAGGTGATCGTCGGGGCTGTACCCAAGGAGATGGGTCTCCCATTGCTCGACAAGGCTACGGCGAAGGAGGCGTGGGACGCCATCGCTGCGACCCGCATCGGCGTGGACAAGGTCCGTCGAGCAACACTGCAGCGCCTACGCCGTGATTGGGAGAACATCAGCGTCAATCCTGGTGAGCAAGTGGATGACTTTGCTGTGCGGTTGTCAACTCTGCACCAGCAGCTTGTCATCCATGGCGATAGGGACATCACCGAGGAGCGCGTGGTGGAGAAATTCCTGCGCACGGTGCCGGCCAAGTACTCGCAGATCGTCGTCGCCATTGAGCAGTTCCTTGATTTTGAGGCACTGACTCTTGAGGAGGTGACTGGAAGGCTTAAGGCAGTGGACAATCGCGAAGAACAAATACTGACTGAGCCGGTGGCCATCAATGGCAAGCTGTTGTACACTGAGGCGCAGTGGAAAGCGCGATGCAGAAAGGAAAAGAAGGGAGACGATGCATGTGGCTCTGGTTCCAGGAACCAGCGCGGTGGCGGTGGACGCAGCCGCGGTGGTGGACGAGGACGAGGCAGAGTAGGTGGACGTGGTGGCGGACGAGGAGACGGCAATGTTGCTGGCCGTGTCGGCCCCAACACCTGCCTCAACTGCAACCAGGAAGGCCACTGGGCACGTGAGTGTCCGCAGCCGCGCCGTGAGGATGCAGAGCGCGGCGGTGGCGGTGGAAACCGTGCTGGCCGCGGCGGTGGCAACCGTGGTGGAGGTCGCGGCGGTGGAAATCAGGCTGGACAGCGTGGCGGGAACCAAGGAAGGCATGAGGCGCGCGTCCAGTACGCCGAATGTGAAGAAGATGGTGCTCTGTTTCTGGCACAGGGCTTTATCAGCCTAGAGCAGAGCACGCCGGCGCACAGCTACACGGCGCAGCACGTCGAGCTTTCTGAGCCACGTGCATGTGCCTACCTTGGCGTGGATGAAGAAGATATGGACAGCGGTTGGTACCTAGACTCTGGCGCAACACATCACATGACCGGGCGTCAGGAACTCTTTGCTGATCTGAACACTGGCGTTCGAGGAACGGTCCGGTTCGGGGATGCATCGAAGGTGGAAATCAAGGGAGTTGGATCCATCATTTTTCAAGCTAAGACCGGTGAGCAGAGAGTTCTTCACGGCGTTTACTACATTCCAGCGCTGAAGAACTCCATACTAAGTTTGGGACAGCTTGATGAAGGAGGGTCCAAGGTTGTGATTAACCATGGCGTGCTCCACATTTGGGACAATCATCACCGATTGCTGGCCAAGGTACATCGAGGGAAGAACAGGTTGTACATTTTGCACCTCGAGGCTGCACAACCTATCTGTCTCGCGACGCGCAAGGATGTTGAGGCATGGCAGTGGCACGAACGTTTCGGCCATCTGAACTTCGATGCACTCCGACGACTCAGCAAGGAGGAGATGGCGCGTGGGATGCCGGTGGTCGATCATGTGGAGCAGGTATGTGACACTTGTGTCACCACGAAGCAGAGGCGGCGCTCTTTTCCGGCCGCAGCAGCATATCGTGCCCAGAATCAACTCGAATTGGTGCACTGTGATCTGTGTGGCCCAGTCACGCCAGCAACACCGGCGGGCAACCGCTACATCCTGCTGCTCGTCGATGATGCCACCCGTTTTATGTGGGCTGTGTTGCTGCCATCCAAGGACGCAGCGGCGGAAGCAATCAAGAAGATCAAGGCGGCAGCAGAGGTGGAAAGTGGGCGCAAGTTGAAGGTCCTGCGCACCGACAATGGCGGGGAATTCACCGTCGCGGAGTTCGCCGCATACTGCGCCAATGAAGGTATTAAAAGGCATTACAGTGCTCCTTATTCACCGCAACAGAATGGTGTGGTTGAGCGCAGGAATCAAACTGTGGTGGCCATGGCACGAGCTCTGCTCAAGCAACGCCAGATGCCTTCTCGGTTTTGGGGGGAGGCTGTGATGACGGCTGTGCATATTCTGAATCGATCTCCAACAAAGGCACTGAGGAATGTAACTCCGTATGAGGCATGGCATGGCCGCGCACCAACAGTTGGCCATCTCAAGGTATTTGGTTGCGTGGCTTATACCCGGCAGCTTACTCAGCTCCAGAAACTTGATGATCGCGGTAAGGCTGGAGTGTTCATTGGCTATGCAGAAGGGGCCAAGGCATATCGTGTATTTGATCCAGTGTCCCAGCGCGTGCGAGTCAGCCGTGATGTGGTATTTGATGAAGGACGTGGCTGGGACTGGGCATCAGCGGCAGCAGGTACTTCAAAGGCAGCATGCAGCGATTTTGTTGTTGAGTTTCCATGGGCAGAAGAGTTTCCTGAAGCAGAAAGTTCAGTGTTGCCCTCACCACCTCTTCAGCCACATCCTACATCACCTAGTCTCCCTTTGGTGAGTGCAGGAGAGTCTGCAGCAGAAGCAGAGGAATCCGCAGTGGAGACAGAGGTGCCTGTGTCACCTAGAACACCTACACCAGCTCCAGCAAGCCCGCAGATAGAGCATGTGACTCCTCTGGAGAATGATAGTGAAAGGGTGGATGCTTATCATGATGGTGAAGAGCTTCGTTATAGGAAGGTCCATGATATTATTGGTAATCAGCCAACCCCTTTGCCGGCACAGAGGTTGTTTGCAGAACTAAACCTCACTCATGCCGGTGAGCCCACAAGCTATGAAGAGGCAAAAGATGATCCAGATTGGCAGGCAGCAATGAAGGAAGAGCTGAGCTCAGTTGAGCGGAATGGGACTTGGGAACTTGTTACTCCTAGTCCAGGTCATCGCCCAATTTCATTGAAGTGGGTGTTTAAATTGAAGAAGGATGAACATGGTGCTGTGATCAGGCACAAGGCAAGACTTGTGGCCCGTGGCTTTGTTCAGAAGGAAGGGATTGACTATGAAGATGCCTTTGCACCAGTTGCAAGAATGGAATCAGTACGTGTTTTACTTGCTCTAGCAGCACAAGAAGGTTGGACAGTACATCACATGGATGTGAAGTCTGCATTTCTGAATGGAGAACTCAAAGAAGAGGTTTATGTTACTCAGCCACCAGGTTTTGAAGTATCAGGAGAAGAGAAGAAAGTGTACAGGTTACACAAGGCATTGTATGGCCTAAGACAGGCTCCTCGGGCGTGGAATGCCAAACTTGACTTGACTCTCAAGCAGATGGGTTTTGAGCAGAATGTATATGAGGCTGCCATGTACAGGAAAGGTTCAGGTGATTCTTTGCTGATAATTGGAGTCTATGTTGATGATTTGATCATCACTGGAGTCAATCAGCAGAAGATTGAAGCTTTCAAGGCAAAAATGAAGCAGACATTCGAAATGAGTGATTTGAGTCTGTTGTCTTTCTATCTTGGGGTTGAGGTAAGACAATCAGAGGGAAGCATTACTCTGAAACAGACTCATTATGCTAAGAAGATACTTGAGCTCGGTGGTATGGCAGACTGTAATCCAGCTACCACCCCCATGGAAGAAAGGTTGAAACTGAGCAAGGAAAGTACAGCAAAGGAGGTAAATCCAACTCAGTATAGAAGACTAGTTGGTAGTCTGAGATATCTAGTGCACACAAGGCCAGATTTGGCTTTTGCTGTAGGGTATGTTAGCAGATTTCTGGAGAAGCCAACAGCTGAACATCTTCAGGCTGTAAAAAGGATCTTGAGATATGTGACTGGTACTCTAGATCATGGACTATGCTATACTAGAATGACAGGCAAGGCAAGACTTGTGGGTTATAGTGACTCAGACTTGGCTGGAGATATTGATACAAGTAAAAGCACTACTGGATGTTTGTTTTTCCTTGGAAACAGTCTGGTCAGCTGGCAATCTATCAAGCAGAGAGTTGTTGCATTGTCAAGCTGTGAGGCTGAATATGTGGCAATGACAACAGCTGCAACCCAAGCCTTGTGGTTGTCAAGGTTGTTTGCAGCATTATTGGGAAGAGAAGTTGAGGTGGTGGAACTTAGAGTAGACAATAAATCTGCTCTATCTTTGGCAAAGAATCCTGTTTTCCATGACAGGAGCAAACATATTAGAATCAAGCATCACTTCATCAGGGACTGTGTGGAAGAAGGTAGCATCAAAACAGAATTTATTCCCACTGCAGATCAGCTTGCTGATATACTGACCAAAGCCTTGGGCAAGACCAAGTTGGAAGATATGAGAAGCAGAATTGGGATCAAGGAGATCAAGATCAGTTGAAACAGGCCTTAGGGGGAGAAATGTTGTTATTAAGTCCTGTTTCCTAAGCACTCTCCTAGTTACTTGTGCTAGTTAATTATAGTCATTAAAGACCTTGAGCAGCTCAACAGGTGTGTGCGGCTGCCAAGGCTCCTATCTGATTAGCTAAGCTCTAATGAGCTGTTATGTAATCAATGTGACTCATCTCATCTTTCTATATAATCAAGCAATGATGGCTGAGGTTAGCACCTCCGGCAAAACCACTCTGTTTACCTCTAACATCGCACTCGACAACAAACTGTTAGTCAAGTCTGACATTTGCAGGACTAGCCCCGTGGAGAGGACGTGCTTGAGTGCCACAAATACTTCCGTAGCCTTGGGCATCCAGGCAAAGGCATCCTTGCGCAACAATTGTGTCGGGGGCGCAGTGATCATGCCAAAAGTCCCGGATGAACTTCTGATAGTAGTCTACCAGTCCAGGAAGTTGCGCACGCCCTAGGGCGAGCAGGGCTCTGGCCAGGACGAGACAACTTCCACCTTGTCGTCGTTCGTGGCGACACCGTTGGCAGAGATAACATGGCTGAAGTAGGCGACCAACAACGCTCCAAAGGAGCACTTTGACCACTTCAAGTGGAGGTCATGTGCATCAAGGGCCTCAAGGATGAGATGAACATGACGCAGGTGCTGGAACCACGACGAACAGTAGATTAAAATATCATCGAAAAAGACGAGCACGAACTTGTGAAGAAAGGGCTAGAGGACGTAGATTAATACGGAAATGACTCGTCAAAGACTATAAGTTGGGAGATTATGACATGGTTAGAGAGATTGAGGCACTGATAGCCTTTGCAGTCTAGGGAGTAGCCTAGAAACACACAGATACCAAAGTGAGGTGCCAGTTTGTGTGGCGCAATGGAGGGCAAGTTAGGATAGCATGCGCAACAGAAAATCCTAAGGTTGATACTGTGTGGGGTGGATGTCAGGCAGAGCTTTTGCGACTACAAGGTTTTAGTGGGCAGAAGGTTGATGGCATGTGTGGCAGTGTGAAGAGCGTTGACCCAATAGGACATGGAGTAAGGTGCGAACGACATTATTAGGCTATCTCCAGCGGCCTTACTCATCTCATCTCTCATTTCAAACTCCACTCTAAAATGTACAACATACAGTGCAAAACAGTGCTTTGCACGGCCATATGCACGATCTACTGAGCACGGCCTTAGTGGTGCGGATAATGCTCTCGGCCCTACCCGCTCTGAGGTTATGTTAGAGACAAGACATGTGCAACACAACCCCTTTCGAGAGAAAGAAAGACCATGTGGGAGTTATCAAACTCGCACTTGTTATCACTCTGAACGCTCATAGTGGTGCATCCGAACTGCATAGCCCCATAGAAGTTATAGGGTGGAAAATGTCTCATACTTGAGGCGTAGAGTCAAGAATAACCAAGTAATATTAGTAACCAGAAATGTTCACTGCTAGAGAGGTCCACAGATCACAATGAATTAAATCAAAGTTATTGAGAGCTCCACATGAATAACTAGTAAAAGGCAATCTAGTGATGACCTAGTTGACATGAGTGGCATATCGAGTGACTAGGTATTTTACTACATGATATAAATGATGAACTAGCAAGCCTATGAAGAGTTTCACAACCAGGATACCGTGGGTGATGAAGCAACAAGGTGAGATGATGGGGATGCTAGTAACTGGATGGTGTAGAGTGGCCTGAGGCTATTAAACCTGATGATGAGTCTCCTAGAAAGCAGATCTTTTACTGAGAGGGCAAAACGGTCAAGCCTGATGGAACAAGAGTTGTCGATGGTAAACTGGTGAATAGAGATAAGACTTATATTAATATTTAGGTGCCACAAGAATATTTCCTAGATGAAAATTATGAGGCAAAGCTTTATGACAAACACCAATGATAGGGAGAGAACCATTGCCAAGAATGATAGATGGAGAATTATAAGAACTAAGGGAGACCAGCATTGGGCGTCATGTGCTTACAAGCACCAGGGTCAACCACTCAATCAGAGGTGGGTTGTGGGCACTAGAGAATTGTTGATGCTCGGGTGTGCCAGGGGAGTAGCTTGAGGCGGTGCTGCGGCGGCAGGATGGGCAGGGGCGCGATGTGTGGGTGAAATTGGTCCACAGGGTTGTTGTCAGGGCCTAAGGAGGCCCACGGAGGGGCTCCGACAGTCACAGCAGCCATGGGCCCTCCAAGGGGGATTAGATAAGGATAGTTAGAGATAAGATTAGAAGATTAGTTGAGATTATTTAGGAGATTAGTTGAGATTATCTAGGAAGGTTATTAGTTAGTTTGTTGAGAGTTTTTAGAAGAATTTTAAGGAGATAAGGATCTCTAGCTAGACAGGGGCGGCCAGCCGGCCTATTTATGTAATCAATGGATGAGAAATAAAGTAGGCAAGAATTAGAAGGGAGAAACCCTCCTCTTGCTCGGCTGTGGGCAGAGGCCCCGACCGATGTTCCTGCCCATCGATACCCCTCTCCAATCCCTCAACGATCTAGCGACCATAACAGTTGGACACCGGCCAGCATGGTGAACATCTGTTGTTGGCCCTGTCGGCCATCGAAGGAGCCCAGTGATGAGGCTGGCTACATGCATATGGTGTATGGATCATAGATGTAGCCTACTGTTATGGTTGCTAGATCGGTGAGGGATTGGAGGGAATTCGATGGTTGGAGCTGCTAGTGGAGGTGGTGCGGTATTGTTCATGCGTGAACAGTACTCGCGGTTACTGTTCACATGGCGTCGGTCGGGGGCCTCTGCCCAAAGCCGAGCAAGAGGGGGGTTTCCCTTCTAATTCTTGCTTACTTTATTTCTCATCCATTGATTACATAAATAGGCCAGCTGGCCACCCCTGTCTAGCTAGAGATCCTTATCTCCTTAAAACTCTCCTAAAAACTCTCAAGAAACTAACTAATAACCTTCCTAGATAATCTCAACTAATCTCCTAAATAATCTCAACTAATATTCTAATCTTATCTCTAACTATCCTTATATAATCCCCCTTAGAGTGCCCATGGTTGCTACTGCCGCAGCCCCTCCGTGGGCCTCCTTAGGCCCTGACACTACACCCCTCCTGGACAAGCAGCTCGTCCTCGAGCTGCAGCATGACGGGTGCTCAAAGATCGAGTCTACTTAACCCAAAACCAGACACCTAGAAGACAAGCCTTTTACATCTCGGCTTATCTTATTATTCTGAATCTGAATTTTTTTTACCCTATAAGATAAGGCGGACACCCTCCGCGCATTGGACTTGCACGTGTGCAGCCACCTGTATCCCATGGACGCCATCTGGACGAAAGGGGAGCACATGGACAGGCACCTGGAATAGGTCGCAACAATAACCAGCAGAGGCGCCCTCGTGGCGGTCGGTAGCGGAATGTGGTGGCGCTAAACAGTATGCCCTTGCCAATAACGAGGGGAGTGCCTTCCCTACCGCCGTTGTCGTAGAATTGAAGTTCGTCGCCCGCGGGACACGTACCGTGCTCGCACTTGGAGATAGCGGCTCGATGCCGCTGCTGATGGTCGGCCGACAGGGCGAGGTCGCGCCCCCGTGTGCCGCGGTCAACCGTCACCAAGGCTGCCTCGAGCATCTATCGGTGCATCTCTCGCACTCTCCATCGTGCAAGGAAGCCACAAGCAGCATCCTGTATGCCCACAGCCGCCGACGTCTGGAGCCGTGCGAACAACGCCAGCTGTTGCTGCTCATGTTGCACTGCTGCCTTGATTTGCAGCAGCCCCTGCTCAACCATCCGGAGCGAGTCTTGCATTTTTGCGAGATCAGCCCTTATGTTGGTCCACAAGTCCCCCATCGATGGAGCTGGTGATTGTTGAGCCATGGCTGCCTCTATTGGCGTCGTCCATGGAGACAGAGACGTCGTCAACGAAGATGATGTGACAAAATTTGGCATTGTCCCTGGAGATGGGCACGCCGACGTCCAGGATGTGTTGACAAAATTGGCAGGCGATGCTGCCCATGGAGATGGGGACGTCGGTTGCCAAGATGGCGTGACGAAGGTGGCATGTGGCGCAGCCCATGCAGATGGGGACGTCGATTGCCAGGACAGCGTGACGAAGGTGGCATGTGGCACATTCCATGGAGATGGGGACGCCGGTTGCCAGGACGCCGCCGCGAAATTGGCAGCAGAAGCCATGAGATCGGATCGAAACCCAAGCTATCTGATACCAGATGTTATGGTCGCTAGATCGATGAGGGATTGGAGAGGGAATTCGATGGATGGAGCTGCTGGTGGAGGTGGTGTGGTACTCCGTACTCGCGGTTACTGTTCACAGGGCGCCAGTCGGGGGCCTCTGCCCACGGGCGAGCAAGAGGGGTTTTCCCTTCTAATTCTTGCTTACATTATTTCTCATACATTGATTACAAAAATAGGTCGGATGGCCGTCCCTGTCTAGCTAGAGAAACTTATCTCCTTAAAACTCTCAACAAACTAACTGATAACCTTCCTAGATAATCTCAACTAATCTCATAAATAATCTCAACTAATCTTTTAATCTTATCTCTAACTATCCTTATCTAATCCCCCTTGAAGGGCCCATGGTTGCTGCTGCCGCAACCCCTCCGTGGGCCTCCTCGGGCCCTGACACCTAGAGAGGGCCAGCGAGCGGACACCACCTCCACGGCGATGACTGCAGCCACCATAGTCGTCGTTGCCACCGATGCCACTGGACTGCAGCGCGCCTAAAAGGCCACTGCATCCTAGAGCCAATGCAGGAATGTGTACAGTAGGTCGACAGGAGTGGCAGAGGGCATGGAGGGGCAGGTGGCCAAGCGATGACGAGCATGGTGGAGGGCAAGGTGGAGGAGATCGGCGATGTTGATCCGCTCGAGCTCTCTATGTTAGCACTGACATCAATGTACGCTTCTAGATGTTTGATGAATATTTTGCATAAAATGTGGTTCATAATTGCTACAATTGTCTGTGTCTTCAGTTTATTATTTTTTATTTCTTTTGTTCTCGTGAACACTAGCGCTTGATGAGGGTTCCCATGTACTAGAAATCCTCATTATTGAGGGTTCCCATGTACTGGAACTTCTCATTAAGACCCTTTGACCTTCATTTTTAGATAACTGTGACCTGCAATCCACATCACTCATCGACCCAGGTTTCTGGTGACTATGTTTGAAAGAGTATCAACTGAAAATTAAACTGGAAAAGGCTGCGTATGAGTCCTAGTGTTTATTGGCACATTCACATGAAATGATATTATACTTTCCACCCAAGTAGAGTACTGGATAAATAAGAACTTGCAACAATGTACAAGAATATGAAATTTCAGTACAAATGCTTACCTTCTCCATTCGTTTTACTATCTTGCTACGAGTTTTCTCTTGTCTATCAGTAAGCTGACCTTTGTAGGTTTGCCAAGTAATTTCATCTGCATCATCCTAAGATCCAAGAACATGATCAGTAAAAATACAAAGCAATATATGAAGCTGAATTAGGAAAGTGGTGCGCAGATTAAACTTGAGTATAGCTCCATCAAAAGCTCTGATCTAAAACTAAAAACACAACCAGTTGTGGTAAATAAACAACTACAACCAGCTGTGGTAAATAAACAACTAACCTCTGCAGACTCTTCTATTGCATCATCTGTCATACCCCATGAGATTCCCTCTGCCAAAGCTGCTTGAGTTTTTGCACGTAAAATGGAAGCTTCACGATCAAGCATGTCTTGCTGAATTCTAGCATCCCGAAGCTTCTGCAAGTCTTTTTCCTGACATGCAAAAGAAGCAAATGAATATAGGAAACTGAAACAATAGGATAGGTTGCAGGTGCTTACAGGATTTGAAAATATTCCCCATGACAAAATGGACTGGTGGTCTCACAATATTAAAAGGCATCAAGTCTAACAGTTCCAGTGAACATAATTACAGAAGGATAACTAAACTACCTATAATTCAATATAAAAGAGTCCGTACATTTTGACAAATTATCTTAGTTTACCACTGGAATAAATTGTTTCTATAAGACACATTTCAGAACCCTTTGTAGCCTGAAGCATGGTTCTTAAGGTGTAGCCTAGTCATCCAGGTGTGTGTGCGGTCCTGTCTCCTGTGTGTGTGCTCTTCGCCTTAGCAGCCTGTGTATGAGTATGACGTCGCCTGGGCATCCTGAAGGATGGAAGCAGTCCACCATAGGAATGTGCTCATGGAGAATAGAGGGACCAGTCGCAAGAGGGATGGGCAGGTGGTGAATCCAAGGGGAAGCGCGAAAGGGGCAGACATGCAGGAAAATGATAGGGAAACCGAGTGATAAGGCGAGAAATCAAGGGTTCCAATTGACTATTATCAGTTAATTGAGGAACGATTGAAGGAACAAAGAAAGAAAAAGGGAAAGAAGTCGGTGCAGAAGAAACATGATCAGATCCCCTGCAAAGCGGTGACACATATCTCTGTTTGTCTGCAACCTCGTTCATGTGCGTCTCCATTGGTCCGCGATCCATGCGGCCCCGCCTCTCCTTTGAACCACCTCTTTCCGCATGCCTCCGCGGTTGTATGACCCACGCCTCTCCGCCCAAACTCCACACATATGTACTCTGCTTCTCCCCTCCTCTCTCCAGTCAGCACCTGCTCAATCTTCATCACTAAAGTGCCCAGATCTTCCCTTTTCCTCTGCTCTGTTGCCTGTGCTTCCTCTGCTCTAGTGCTTGTTTGTGTTTGGCTTGGCTTGGCTCTGCTTAAATCTTACATGTGAACAGAGTGGGCTTGGCTCTTCCCTGCTCTGCAGCCAACAGCAACAACACAAGTGGAGAATCCAGCTGCATATGATCCCAAGAATGATAAAAATTAAAAATGAAGGTCCTGAACTCAAATGATCCTGGATGGGATTATGGATATTGGGCAGACCCTAAGGAGCGAGATAAGTTGACATGTAAGCTTTGCGACAAAAGAATTCTAGGAGGAATTAAAAGGTTCAAACATCTAGCTGGTGGCTATGAAGATGTGACTTCATGTCCACAGGCAGGCACTGAACTAAGGAATAAGATGGGAGAATAGTTGGATACTGCTACAATGCTGATGACGATGATGAATAGCGAGATGAGAGCCAAGCATTGGGTGTTGATTGTTGAAAGATTCTGAACCTTGAATATTTTCTTGTCCACTACTCATCATCTTATTTTCTAATGTGGAGAGCGAAATTATGGACTACCGCCAATCATGTCAACTAGTAGACTCTAAGTTTGTTTTACAATGTGTCTAAGGCGTCGCCTCGCCATGCACCTAGCCGTTGTGAGGGGGTGAATGACGACGCATCGCCTAAACTCATTAAGAACCATGGCCCAAATTAAACGCATCGCCTAAACTCATTAAGAACCATCGCCTAAACTCATTAACCTAGGGTTACAACCCTAATGGGCCTCTTGGGTCGTGCTCTAGGCCCAAAACACACTTAAGTATAACACCCCCCGCAGTCAAAACTCTAGCCAAGAGAAATGTTGAGTGGATCGAAACTACGAGAACACCGAGGAGGGTAGACCCTTGGTGAAGATGTCAGGGAACTGCGAAGTCGTCAGAACGTAGAGGACTCGAACATCCCCGATGGCGAAGCACTCACGAACGAAGTGGAGATCAATCTCAACATGCTTCGTGTGTTGGTGTTGGATGAGGTTGATGGAGAGGTAAACTATGTTGATGTTGTCGTAGCAGACAAGGGAACTCCTAGTGAGGGGGTCGTGGTCTCATGGAGCTCCTGCAAGTGTTGGCGGAGCCAGAATGCCTCAGCCACACTGTTTGCCACTGCAAGATGTCCGGCCTTGACATTCGAGCAGGAGATCACAGGATGTTGTTCCGACGACGATGCCCCAAAGGAACATGGTGTAGCTGGAACTGAACCTATGCATGCTCGGGCAACCTGCCCAGTCAGCGTCTGTGTAGACGACGAGTTCGACCGGCGAGGAACATCAAAGAATGTCGTAGTCAAGAGTACCTCGAAAGTACCAGAGAATCCACTTCACAACAGTAAGATGTGGCTTCGCGAATCATGCATGTGGAGCCGTTCCTACTGAATAGCATAGGAGATGTTCAACCTAGTGAAGGTGAGGTACTAAAGAGCCCCCGCAAGGCTTCGGTAGACAGTGGGGTCGCTTACTGGAGCACTAGCACCTGAGGAAACCTTGTCGAAGCATCCACTAGCGTGGCACACAGCTTACAGTCCACCATGCCAGCGCGCTAAAGTATGTCTAGAATATATAGTCACTGATGAAGGAATTGCACGTGGGAGGCGGTGCTCAACTGCAACACCCAAGAAATGGTGAAGCTGACCCAAATCCTTCATAGCGAACTTTTGTTGCCAGTGTTTTTAAGGTGTCGCCTAGGCGTCCAGGCGCTTGAAGAATCATGGGTGCCTTGCTCGCTTAGGCGTCCAGGCGGTGATCCAACACCTCGCCTTACCGCCTTAAGAACACTGCTTGTTGCAGTGCTGAAATAGGGCTTCTAACATGGTATCAGAGCTAGAGGTCTCAAGTTTGAATCCTGGTAGACACTTCATTTGTGCATCCGCCCCTTTATTTCCACATTTGTGCCTTCCTCTCTGACTGCACGTGAGTGGGGGTGTTGAAGTGTATAAGTGGATTTCCTATCGTCTCTCAACAGCTTAAGTTTTTGGGTTGAACTAGTTAGTGCGTCTGGACACATAAGCAAAAGGCAGACGGCTCTCTGGATCGACACAAGCCCCGCTAGGTTCTCTAGGGCTTCACGCAGTGTCTTGTTGATGACTGCGATGAGATGTCCAGTCCCGTCGTGAAGTCTACTATCGTTCGTATTGTCCTCACTTTGGCACTCTCTCGCTTTGGGCCAGTTCATCAACTGGATATCAAGAATGCCTTTATTCATGGGACTCACACTGAGACAGTTTACTGCAGTCAACCTGCTGGCTTTGTTGATCCTGCTCACCCCGATATGGTATGCAAGCTCGACAAGTCCAGCTATGGTCAGAAGCAAGCTCCTCGCGCCTGGTACACCCGCTTCGTTGCATACCTACTCTCTCTTGGTTTTGTTGAGGCCAAGTCAGACACATTTATGTTCATCTACCGGCGTGGTAGTGACACTGTGTACGTGCTCGGCTGCTCCTCTATGTTGATGACATCGTGTTCACTGCCTCTTCCTTGGCTCTACTGCACCGGATCATCACCACTCTTCAGCATGAGTCGCCATAAAGGATTTGGGTCCCTTCACACTTTCTGGGGATTGTCGTTGAGCATCACTCTGAGGACCCCTTCATCCAGCAACGGTTTGTACACCATGGACATCCTCGAGTGAGCTAGCATGCTGGACTGCAAGCTCTGTACGACCCCGATCGACATACAATTCAAGCTCTATGGTGATGGCAATCTTGTATGTGACCCTACCACTTACCAGAGCCTCGCCGATGCTATTAAGTATCTCACCTTCACTAGACCTAACATCACATATGTTGTTCCGCATGTTTGCCTTTATATGCATGATCCCTGTGAACCGCACTTGAGTGCGGTCAAGCGAATCCTTCGGTGTCTTTGAGGCATTATCGACTACAGCCTCAACCTACGACGCTACTCCACCCATGAATTGATCGAGTGATCGTTTACACCGACACTGACTCGGTCAGGTGCCCAGACATCCATCGGTCAACCTCTGACTATGCGATGTTTCTTGGGCCAATCTCTTGGTCCTCCAAGTGTTAGCCGATGGTCTCCTGCTCCAGTGCTGAGGCTGAGTATCGAGTTGTCGCTAATGGGGTGGTTAAGGCGAGTTGGTTGCGACAGCTTCTCTAGGAGCTTCACAACAGCCTCCCACAAGCACCCGGTATAATGTGACAACGCCAGCGCTATCTACCTCCCCGTCAAACCTATCCAACATCAACGCACGAAGCATGTTGAGATTGACCTCCACTTCATCCGTGTGTTGCTGTCAAAGACGCCCATGTTTATCACGTCCCGGCAAGCTCGTAGGTTGTCGTCATCTTCACCAAGGGTCTTACCTCCTCATTGTTCTCAAAGTTTTGCTCCAGTCTCAACATTTACCACAGCTACAGTTTCGATTGCGAGGGGGGTGTTAGATTAATTGTGTTTGTTGTTGTAATGGGCTTTGGCCCAGCCCATATTTATCTCCATTATATATATACAACAGTCTAGCTTGTTTAGGGTTAGGGTTTCCAACATAAGTGGAGGCTGGTACAGTGCCGGAAAAGCCATAGGAGATGATCCAAGAGGACACCCAGAGCTACCGAACGTGGGTAAAGCAAGGAGGACCAGCTGTTGCAGCTGCAGTGGGCATAGCGACAAACCACCCATGGCTAGTCCACATAGAGATGTGGCCAATCCACAAGTTGTAGAGTGACGGCTAGGGAGCGTCATCCTTCTCGCTACTGCCACCACGGCCACCCCTCCACCGATGGTGGCTCCCACCCGCACCAAAGCTGGTAGGAAGACAAGGGGCTCCCGACACCGATGGAGCAAGCAAGCACGAGAAGAAGACTCCAAGTGCTATAGTGGAAGGACTGATGCTAGGGCTTCCCGCTAGAGCTACAGTTGTAGAGGGACGTGGCGGTGTTAGAGCGACCTGAGCCACCTTGGTGAGCTCCTCGAAGATGAGATCGTTGTGGACAATGTGGAACATGGAAAATGTGGAAGGACTGATCGCGTGATCCAAGTAAGTACATGATCGTAACACTCGTCAAGTCCTCAGAATATTAACGAGGGTATAGTCCGAAACGGGCTCACCGAGGTCACGCATGGAGTCTGTCATGCTCTTCATATGGTGGCAGTACTTAGTGATGGAGAGGTCCCCTTGGACAAAGTTAGGGTAGGTGACGTCGAGATGGAGGGTGTGGGCCTCACGGTTGCTACGGAACTGGTCCTCAATAGCAACCGAGGCCTAGCGAGTAGGGATGGCAACGGGTCGGGTTCAGGTCGGGTAGAGTAAATACCCGCCCGCGACAATAGCCGCGGGGATGACTCTTGCCCGCCCGTGACTATACCCGCGGGTAAAATTTTGTACCCGTACTCGTCGGGTATGTTGCCTACGTATTGCAATCTGCTCGGATCCGGTGTTGACCCAAACTCCATGTAATAGTAGTCTATGATATGATTACTAGGCAGCAGGTTGATGGGGTCGTGCATGCTGAATGGCAAGAGTCGGCGACACGTACCACGTGACAGAGACCGATCGATTGGATGGATTTTGACTGTTGTAATTCAGAATCGATGACCAAGAACCTTAAACTCTTAACCACCTGCTGATTTCATGTGTGCTTGCAAGGAATTTCTGGTATATGCTGCTTAGAAAGTTTGGGTGACACGGCCGTGCTCCTCAACCTGGTCTTACATCCTACTTGGGCTGGTGGGAGGCGTCTTCAAAAGCAGTTCAAGGGATGGTCAAGAAAGGGCTAAATTCTCTTATAATTTTGGGGGCCTGGCTGATTTGGAGCCATCTCAATAGATGTGTGTTTGATGGTCAGTCTCCCATTCTTCCCTCTATCCTTAGGCAGGCTAAAGATGAGAGAAGATTATGGGAATTAGCTAGGGCCAAGGGTCTATCCTATTTGGCAGCTCTAGGGGTGAAAACGGGTCGGGTATACCCGTCGGGTACCGGATACGGATAGTGCAAATACCCGTTTTTTTCGGATACAGATTCGGGTATTTTTATATTCGGGACGGATACGGGTAATACCCTGATAATGTAGCTTCGAATTCGGGTAGGATACAGAACGAGGACTACCCGGTAAATACCCGGATATTCGAGTCGGATACGAATACCCGGAATTCGGGTACTCGTTTTTCCTTTTTCTGCATAATAATATAGTTTTTTACATATGAAATCGGATGAAGATAAAGTTTATATGAAAATTGTAGAGCTCGAAGAGATCTATAACTTTGTAGTACATCATTTTTTGTTTAAACATATATTTAGGCGTCCAAATTTATATTAAATTAATATACTTTATTATTTTTATGTGGGGGGCTTAAGGTTATCTCCACGTGAGACTTAAGATTTTCTTTGTATAGACTATTTATTAGTATTGGTAACTTATTTGTAATTTTCGGTCGACGCTACGTTATTTGATGGATTTAATTGTACTTTGATGATTTTCTACGACAAGAAATTAATAATATATAAATAGCCTCAAAAAATTATGAAATTTTACGGAGGCACAACATATGTTCATATATAACCATAAAAAATGTTTGGATCATAAGATCTATAAGATGGTCGTGTTTCTTCCATTTCACGTTCACTTATTTATATGAGTTACATGTGAAATCACTATAAGTATCCAAGTTTCAACATAATCAGTACTTTACTTTATCATTTTCATATGAGGACTTGAGTTATCTTCGTATAAAATGTTTATTTGTTTTTGTAACTTATTTACAATTTTTTAGTGAAACTAAAATATTTTATGAATTTTTAATATTGCGGTGTTGGTTCTACAATGTTCTTGTAATTAGTAACTTTGAACTGCATGATGTCAAATTTATCGATTTCCTTTCCTACATTTGATCTATCATATACATGATTATGTATTGCTTAATTTATGTATTTGTTGGGTGGTTGGACAATTAATATCATCGGGACGAACTACCCGACAATTATCTGGTAACTACCCGAGTAGTATCTGTTATCCGTTTCTTACCCGCCCGGATTATTACCCGGTCCCGTCCTATATCCGTCCCAAATCTTAACTACCTGTATCTGGTCCCGTATCCGAGATAAATACATTAGGGTAGGATACGGGATGACCCTGTATCCATCCCGTTTTCATCCCTAGGCAGCTCCATTGCCTGGTGTCTAAGTAGTTTTTAGTGTGGTTTCCATGGACATTTTTATTTATGCTTGCTGCTAGCCCCGTAAGGGGCTTGTATTTTCTTGTCTTATTTAGACCGTTTTCTTCTACTCAATATAATTTCCAAGGCGCAGTTCCCCTGAGCTTTCGAGAGAGAAAAAATGGCCAAGCTGGTGCAGGCCGGTACACACCAGTACACCACACACATGCACCTTGTTTTCAAGTCATCGACTAGTCGTCGGGTCGGCCCTGGGATCTCGACTAGTGAGGTCGGCTCGACTTTTCTGGCAAGTCGGGCGACTTGCCAACGACTGGAAATTCTCAATCGACTAGTCGTCGACTTGGTCTGGCAAGTCAGCCGACTTGTGTCCCAGTTCGGCCCAAGCAGCCCAAAGGCCCATTGTACAACATAAACCCATAGATTCATTATTTAACACAGATTCATAACCAAAAAAGGAACAGATTGGAGTACCAAAGGTTAAACAATTTGGTTTATATCCAATACAATAGAAAGATGGCAGCTAGGTTCCAAAGATTGCGTGAAGAGGGAAATATTGGTAACCCTTTAATTTTAGAGGATTTCCAATGGGACAATGAGTGGGTGGACAATCAAAATGAAACAGTTAGAGAAGGGGATGATCTTGCATGGGCTCATGTGGATGATGCAATCGGTGCTTCCAGTTCACTTCAAGGTCGCAACTTCCCAAGAAGAGCCGGATATGAGTCTGTTTATTCAATGTGTTGTCAAGCTGCTGCTAAACAGGAGGAGAGAGTTATGGAAGAGGAAGAGCAAGACAACGAGGGCAATGAACAAGATGATGAAGAGTACATGCCTAATGATGATGAAGTGGATGACTTTGGTGAATCCCCACATAGCAGTCCAACTAAACCTGGTGCTGGTGGTGAAGAAAATGCAATGGATAATCTTGATTTGGGAGATATTTAGGGTATCTAGTATCTATCTAGCTGTAGCAGCAGCTTAGCTATCTAATGGAGCTTATTTCCTTTCAAGTTTGAACTATATTTTGTTGCTATTTGATTTCCAATTTGAACTATATGTCTATATATGGCTGTTATGACTTATGAGTTTATGACTTATCACTTATGTGGCTGATTTGGTTCAGTTTGAGGCTTCAAATGAGGTAAGACTTGCTGTTTATTTCAGTTTCGTTCAATTTCAGGCTTCAAATGAGGTAAAACATGCCCTTTCTTCATATATAAATGCTATATTGTCTATATGAAGCCATTATATAGGCAAAACAACCACTATAATGGCAAGTCGACAACTAGTCGACTGACTTATCGACTAGTCACCAAGTCGGTACATTGTCGACTCGACTCGACTTATCGACTTGAAAACCTTGCACATGCATCTAAGCCGGTATACACGCACGTACGAGATGTCGTTGCGCTGGTAGAGTGGAGCGGAGATGGTCGGTCTGCCCACTTGTATCTTAAAGGATGGGTCGGTTCTTAGTGGGCTATAAAAAATAGAGTGACTGATTTCGGATATCCATGGGGAACCCGCGGGTAGGAGGTAAAACTGGTACCCGACCCGATTTTATCATGGATCGGGTACGGGCGAGACCCGCGGGTCAAATTTTGTGCCCGAACCCGAACTCGTGGGTAAAAATGCCATCCCTACTGGTGAGCAATGCCAACGCACTCGCGGGCGATATCCTGCAGCTCGATGGTGACGGTGTCGAGGATCCAGGAGGACTAAGTTGTCCATTTGGTGCCAAGATAGGAGTGTCAGTGAGGACATGGTCATCGAGGGTGTAGTGTTACAAGGTAAGCAGGACAAGGTCACACCAGCGAGCGTAGGTGGAGGTTGGGTCGAGGAGGATAGGAACCAACAATCGAATGTTCTGGACATCAACCGCCTAAGCGTGGAGGTTGGCTATGATAGTTGCCTCGTACGCCTAGGAAACCTCGATATCTTGATATCATCAGACTTGAGGAAGGGGTCGGTGACCCACCCTCGAGCTATTCCTCGACCTCAGTAAGCTGGCGTGCAAGGGCATCAATGGTGGCACGCTCATGCTCCCAGGAGAGAGCAACGGCACAACAGACTTGGTTGCGGCGATGGCAACAGCAAGGGCTAAGTGGACGGCAATAACATCATCAGGGGGAAGCAGCCCGCATCAGCGCTAGGCAAGGCCAGGGTGCCATCGAGCCAGAGAAGGAGGGGGCTGCGACGATGGTGCTAAGAAACAGCCACACAAACGCCAGTTGTGCACGTGCCCACGGTGGCTATGGTCAGGGCAGCGCCGACTGAAGACAAGCACGCCAGACATGACGAAGGCCTAAGAGGGGGCAGCGCGCCAGCCAGAGAGAGGAGGCGGCAATGCCGGAGGACGAGGGGGCACACGGCCATGGTGTCGGCGGCGGCGGCGGCAATGCTCCAAGGAGAGCCTATCTTAGGATGCCATGATAGAGGAAAGAATCCAATACACTGCAGCTATAGGAGATAGGGTTACATAACCTTGGGTTACAACCCTAATGGGCCTCTTGGGTTGGGCTAGGCCCAATACGCACTAACAATCTAACACAAACACTGCTCGAAAGAACCTAAAAAAAGTGGTGAAATCCAAAGGCAAACAAATCATATAGCATTTGTTTTTCTAATTTAGCATTGAATAAATCAATATGATATCAGAAGTATAACCCAATGATTTCAAGTCGTCTGACTAATCGCGATTAATCGCGATAAGTCGGGCTGGTCGGCAATTAGGACACGATTTGTTGGACGACTCGACTAGAAGACCTAGTCATCCTGGTCGTCCGACTAATCGTCGACTAGGGCGACTAGTCGTCCGAGTTATGTGTCCTGGTCGTCCAGGCTAGGGTTTAGTTATTGGGCCTTTTTTAGCCCATCTACAGTCTAATTTAGAGTACCCTCTCCTCTCCTATTCTAACCTAGCCACCAACAGTCTCCAACCTGCACGTCTCCTCTCCTCTCTTGGCACCGCCCCTGCAGTCCTGGACTCCTGATTGCTGGCGGCTACAGCACCCTGCGTCCCCTGCCCCTTCTCCTGCAGTCCTGCTCACCTGCTGCACTGTTGCAGTCTCCAACCGGCGGTGGCTGCGAACCAGTGACGAGATGAGCACGTCATCTGAAGGTTCCTCCTGCTCCCCCCACTTCTCCCCCTTCTCTGTACTCCATTATGGGATGTCACATGTCACATATCAGGTTAAGGTAAGTCACAAATCACAATGAAGCAATATGTTACTTTGTTTATCCTAGTTGTTTGTTCTAATTTATATAATGTATACATGTATATTTATATATATACCTATATAAGTATAACTACTAGTCTAGGACGACCAGGGACCGACTTGGGGTCGACTAGTCGCCCTAGTCGTCGCCTGGTCGGTCCCAGGGTTCGACCAGGCGACTAGGCGACTTGAAATCATTGGTATAACCAAATAAAAAGTGGAACATGATGTGTTTACTCTTGTTTGCTTTTTCATCTAAACTTAACCTCATTATACTAATATAATATAACTAATATATTTGTGTCATTTTTATTGTTTTGTTTATTTTACTTATTATTGTGTAGGGTTTTGAAGGGCGGGCCTAGTGCAGCAGTAGAGTCTACCGTCTGTAACCAGAAGGTCCCAAGTTCGAGCCCCAGCCTCTGCATATTATGCGGGTAAAGCTTGACGCTTAAAGATACCCTTCCCTAGACCCCGCACACTGCGGGAAGCCTACGGCGCTGGGTACGCCCCTTTTTATTATTGTGTAGGCTTTGTATCTAGCCTAGACCAACTTGCTTGGGAATAAAGGACTTCGTTGTTGATGCAACATGGTAGAAATAGATAGCAACAGGCTGACTTGTTGCATTGTCGAATCATTCTGTGTGATTATGGAGGAACTGTAGTACTCGCCTCAACATGCAAGTCGGGATAGATACTTAAAGAAATGACAAAATTTAAGAGTGGTAGATGAGTTGATTGAGCTTTAGAATCTTACTGGAGGCATTAGCTCAGATGGTCCTTGAAAAATGTACAGCCGTGATGATCTAATTAATACATAGAACTAAGTGAGTCCCAAGAAGTGAGAAAAAGGACATGAGATCAATAGTAAACAGGCTCCCAAAAGGTACAATCTTGTAATCATCGAAGGAAAGCAAATTTAACTTAATACAAGAACTAACAGAGACAAGACACGAAATTACAGATAAAAGTGGCATTTTTATTTTACCAACATTATATCCTTCTGCAATCTTTCTTACTTTCTATTTACATTTGAAGAACAATTGTCAAGTCTATAATCCAGTCCTAGTTTATAGAATCTAATATGCATATTGTGTAAAGCATAAGCACAGTAAACCCTAGTTATTTTTTCTTGTGTAAGCAAGAATATCATTGAATCTAGAACTCAAGAACATAAAATATACAACACACCCAAAACTCACACAAACACACAACAATAAACACTAGTAAAACAAAAGGAAATGGTGAAGTTATGAAGCATTAGCCACAAGGATATAAAAACTGTTTAACGTTAGTATATCAAACAACCAATGCCTGCTATGTGTATTGATTTGACCAGAGACTGTGCTTAACTCTGAAATAAGAACGGTATGCAACCAAGTTGTCTATATGCAGACATAAGAAGCCCTAGAGAGATAGCATTGGGAATAAATGAACACCACAGTGCTGCAATTTACGAAGGAACTTCTGGATATGAAATGGAAGATAAAGAAAAAATAGAAACAAGATCTCTAGAATTGAACACAAGGAATGGACGAATAGTTAGTTAACAAGCTTACTTACTGCCCAAATCGAATTACATCTCCAACATGAATCTCTGTGTACAGCTTCTTCTTGATCTGCTAGTTCAGTACATGTCATCAAAAAGTATAATAAGACAATAAACAGGGAAGTCCAATAACTTGAAACAATAGATAGAAACAAAGGCCAGCCAAATAAAGATTCTAAAAGGTTAACTTTAAGAGATTACTCATTACAGCTTTAGCATTGCAGATACTATTCAACAACCCTTGTGTGACTCAAAGAAGTAAAAAGTACGAGAGCAAATGAACGTGACAAATTAATCTGATGTTACCTTTTCAAAAAAGATATGGGATGTATGGGCATAAAACAAAGCATCTCATACAAATGGTTTAATTTTTTTGTAAGGTTATAAATGTCGCAAATTTACAGTGCAAATTGGCAGTGCAGACCTAGTGCCAAAGGCACCCACATGAGTGGGACCTAGGAAGGAATAAAACAAGGCAAGCCTTCTCCTCGTAAATACAGAGAGTCTGCTTTGATCCCACACCCTAGTGTCTCGGTGGAACAGCTCTCACCACTACACCGGGTCTGCCCTTCTTAAATTGGCAGTGCAACATCATAAATATATAGTACAGCAACATATGAGTACAGGTATAATACCAACACAAATCACACTGCTTTATGATTAAAAAAACAAGGTGAAATGACAGAATGCATCAATGTCGTTTCATTGTGTAAAGTATAAAAATATTAAAACCAGATTTTATTCAGAATACATATTACCAGATTTTTATTGATAAAGGATCCATGTGTGCTTCCAAGATCAAAAAGGAAAACCTTCCCATCATTTCTGAACTGCAAAACTAATAAAATGACATAAAAGTGATTCATAAGTGGGCTGCTTAGGAACCAAAAAATCCATTGTGAGTTGTGACAAAATCCATATATTTATAAACATCAAGATAAGAGGAATATTGCCCATAAAGAGAGCATTTCAAGTAACATTTTTTTATACAAGGGAAATATACTAGAAACACTTAATTAAGGAAGAAATCAATTGCACAACAGTGTTAAACCAGTCTACCAAGTTTTTCTTTTACATTGCTTCCTAAAATATAGGGATAGTGTCATAGTGACATCCATATGTTATAGCGTCTTAAGTAAATGCTAGATCCTCGAGAAATAACATGGTGTTGTTCATAACACATGTTAAGTATCATAACAAAGAAAACTTAAATTGCTACTTTGCCTTATGTTGTCAGTGTCAGCCATCACTAGTTGAGATTTAATCAATAGCATGTGCA
The DNA here is from genome assembly GCF_902167145.1 of Zea mays. Classification (NCBI taxonomy): domain Eukaryota; kingdom Viridiplantae; phylum Streptophyta; class Magnoliopsida; order Poales; family Poaceae; genus Zea; species Zea mays. Next base: position 38,299,735 of record NC_050104.1, on the reverse strand, counting down.
GGCCAGCTACTGGGACGAGGCGGCGGCTAGGAGTCATGAGTAGAAAGTTGCAGGCCTGCACTGTGTGAGAGGGAAGGATAGAGAGACATGGGCGGAAGGATAGAGAGACATGGGCAGATGCAGCATGATTCCTGGGTATTCCCAGGAATACCCAACTTATTCTGCAAAATACTATGTAAACATAGTTTTATGTTTTTTTATCGAAATGATTTTTTAGTTCTTGAGCAGCCCATTAAACTCTAGCTACTTCTTTTTTCTAGTACTGCACTTTGCATTAGCATGTTCACCGTCTTCTTGCTTATGAGGTAGCCCATATCAATAACCTTGTCACAATATGATATATGGCTTTATGTGTGTTTGGAAGCTATCATCCACTTACCCAGCCAATGTACTGGCTAGCCAAGCATTGGTGAAGGATTTGGTTGGCTAAGTGTAGCTGTGTGCCAGTGTTTTTCTCATCTTGCGTGGGCATGCTATTATTTAGTGTTGATCCAAAAGAACACGCTACCAGACGCAAATAGGTTGGACAAGCTAGCGCCAACATCCAAACACGCTCATATCTCTTTGATTCTCGAGTCTTGTCGCTCATCATCTCTTTTAGCCCTCATCTCCTCAACTCCTCAAATGATCCAAACCTTAGGTTAGGCATGCTGTCGGCACAGAGTATAAGAATACCAATTCTTGAGCAAGGCGAGTAGTGCTAGCATCCAACATGCTGAAAGGCTATGCACACACAAATAGACATGCAACAACCAATTGCTATTTTCATGTAGATGGGGTTTTGAAAAATGAAGAACAAATTGATTAAACAATTATTTATCCAAACCACCAGTGATATCTATAGGGAATACCCAACTTAAAAAGTTCTGGCTCCACCACTGGAGAGAGAGGGAGGGGGAGAGAGAGAGGTCAAGGAGAAGAAAATCAGGGCAAGTAGCAGATTGATGGAGGAGGAAGAAAATGGCTGCTGGCTTGTAGGCTTGGATGGATGGTTTCACAATGTTAGCTGCTAGCAATAGGATGCTGTTTTCATGTAATGGTTCATTTCAAAAACACCATTTTATAAGTGCTGTAACCAAATTTTCCTTTTGCAAACTATGGCGAAGTCAAGACTGTCAGGCTGATAAAGAGAATGGCTAAAACGTACCAGCATGGAATCGAGAAATGGTTGGATGCTCCAATACAAAATCGCACAGATCAATTCGACCAAACATGTAAGCTCCTTTCTTGGACCTGCAACATATGTGTAATACAGGTCATTCCACCAATTCTAATCTTGGTAATGCCAACAAACAACATGACTTATATATCAGCAGCAACAGCCAAAGCAGTGAACAAAAAAAAGGGTAAGAAACCTTAACGCTCATTTGGATACTGAGGGTTAACTCATTTCACACAACTAAACAACTTAGAGCTGATTTGGTGACCAGGGATCACGAGGGGAACTATAAGGGAGAAATCCTTAACGCTCATTTGGGTACTGAGGGTTAACTCATTTCACACAACTAAACAACAACTTATGGCTGATTTGGTGACCAGGGATCACGAGGGGATCTATGAGGGAGAAATCCTTAACGCTCATTTGGGTATTGAGGGTTAACTCATTTCAAAATAGTAAGGGGATTCCTCTCCTATGTATCCCCTCGTGATCCTGGTCAACAAACCAGCCCTTAGGGGCTATTTGGTTCCCACCTCCTAAACTTTAGTGACTAAAAGTTTAGTCACTTTTAGTTTCTGAACTGCCAAACAGCTCCAGTGTAGAGCTGTAGTTTATAATATCAATTTAACTAGTTTTAAAAATATTTTTTATTTAAATAATAAACAAAATGACTTATTTAAATGTTTTCTAAAGGCTTACAACTCCAGCTTCTAAAGGCTTACAACTCTGCTCCAACAACTCCACCAAATTTACTGTAGCTATCCCAAACAGGGCCCAAATAGAAACTCTAGAGACTAAAGTTCAGGCACTTAAAGTTTAGGAGGGTGACTAAGGAACCAAACACCTTAATCACGAAATAAAAATATCATTAAATTAACAAAGAACTGATGAAAGGATGGGAATTGCAAACTCACACGTCAAGCTGATCAACGATCGTCCCGTCCTTGAGCACCTCAAGGAAGAAGGGTTGGCTCGGCGCGGTGCTCCACTCGGGAATGGCGTACGGCGCGCGAGCCCTCTGCCGCTCCACCGGCGACGCGGCCGCTTCCTCCATCACGTTGTTGCCGGAGGAGGCCCCGCTGCTGTTGGGCGCCTCCTTCGCTGACGAACCGCTCACGCTCGGGCTCGGGACAGCGCCTCCCTCAGCCTCTGCCGCCTTCGCTTCCATCTGCGGTGCCGGTGGGGCGGGTTTTTGAGGCGGAGGCGGAGGCATCGAGGAGGATGTGCTAGGGTTAGCGCGACCGTTCACCTCCGCTGAAGACAAGTCGGGCTCGGACGCCGCCTCCGGCCGTGCCGTCGGCGGCGAGGGGTTTGGGAGCGGAGAAGGTGGCATGGAGGCGGATGACGAAAAGGAATTAGGGTTACGCGGCGGAGGCGGTGGCATGGAAGGGTTCATGGCTGCGGCAGAAGCGGGGCTAGGACAGCAGACGGGTAGACGGCGGCGAGGTGCGAGTGGAGAGGGAGAGGTGAGTTGCGAGCGAGAGCGAGATCAAAGTCGAACAAAGCAATCTTCGCCCTTGGTTTTCAGTGTTTCGTAAGAACTCAGTATAGTTCGTGTAATATAGAGATGTGTTTAGTTTTTATGGGCTAATGTTTAGTGTTTATATTTTATTCTATTTTATTATCTAAATTATTAAATATAAAAAAATAGTTTTTGTATTTGACAATTTAGATACTAAAATAGAATAAAATGAATGGACAAAAAATTAGTCCCTAGAAACAAAATATCTCCTAAGTATTAAATAAAATTTAATCTCATCTTTTAATTATTCATGTATAGTTAGTTTTATAATTAGATTATATTTCATAATCATAATTACCATTCAAACTTTTTGATGTGATTGTGACTCTTGAGTGAAACCATATGTAGCCACTTGAGTGAAACCATATGTAGCCAATGGGTCGTGTTGTGCTCGTCCGTCGATAAATAGCGAGTTGTGTCATGTCCGTCCGTGGGTAGAAGTCTAAGTCCAAGCACGACCGGCTAGTTTTAAACGTGTCGTGTTGGGCTATCGTGCCGTGTCGTGCTACCATGCTGGGCAGCTCAAGACCCGCGTTGTAACAGAGCTCAAAAAATAAAGCTTCTATCTATTTATATGTAACCAATGGGTCGTGTCGTGCCGGCATGGACCGAGTATGGGCTGTGCCGATTTAATCGGGCCATGGTACGACACGGAAAAATAGTGAGTCGTGTCGTGATCATCTGTGGCCCAAAATCTAAGCCCAAACACGGTCCAACTAGTTTAAAACGGGTCGTGTCGGACTATTGTGGTGTGTCGTGCTATCGTACCGGGCGGTCCAAGACCCGCTTTGTAACAAAGCTCGAAAATAACTTAAAATTTACTAGGTATATGCCCGTGCGTTGCTACGGAATCAATATAATAAAATACAATAATTTTGGTATATCAATGTATGTTATCAAATTAATTTTGTAACAACGCACAAACATATACCTCTCAAGATGATATTCTATATCAACAAGTTACCTTAGCGAAGAACATTCATTTCAGAGATAAAGCTCTAATACTTCAGTTAGCATACTAAACATTAGATCTATCTAGTCCATGCTCACTTGTTGCATCTCCCCCATCAAAGAACCTTGGACCCTCTAAGAATATGTGAAACCATTGCTTCCCTGTCTGGAAGTCGCTTTGCCTGCAGTAGTTAAGAATGAGAACAGTCTTTCATCTTGTACACCATGATTGAAGATGGTCGCATGTGATCTAAAACTGATATAATTGAGATGTTAAAAGCATTCTCTTTTCATAAAGAAACCTGAATATTTCAGATCAGAAGTAACGTTGCAAGTGACCTCGAGTCAGCTTGGATTGCTGAATATTCCACAGATTCATCAACCAAAATTAGGATATGCATTTTGCTTTCAAGCGTCAATAAAAAAGAGATGCACGAATCTACATTGCAGATTACACACCGATGAGTTGACCGAACCAAGCTATTTTAAGTCTGAGATCAGTAAACTGAAAAAGCATGCACGAATCAGCATTGCAAGAGAAGACAGAAGAACTGTTTAGGTTCAAACAATAGAAAGTAAGTCTAGTAATAACCAAATATATTTTTACAAACATCATACAATGCTTCCTCAGAAAACAAGATTTACAATGAAGTATTTTGAACATATTAAATACCTTTGTTGTTAGAGTCCAGGTTTCGAATGAAATTAATAGAAGTTGCCCTCTGAAATTGTTAAATTGTGATTCCTATCGAATATCCTGCATTCAGAACCTAGATTTGTACCTAGTGAGTGTGTTCATGGCTACAGAGGCTAAATGAGCACAATTCACTGAAAGGTATATTTTTTATTTTCTACTTATGTGATTTTCATTAACCAGAGATTGAAGGTTGTTTGTTCTGAATTGTTTTAGTACACCTACAAGTGTGTATCACGCCGCTGTAGAGTCTCCCCTGCCATAGCGGCCAGAGAGAAGGGAGCCACCGCCGGTGCGGGCACGCACGCATCCACTGGGGAAGCGCCATAGCGGCCAGAGAGAAGGGAGCCATCGCCGGTGTGGGCACGCACGCATCCACTGGGGAAGCGCTCGTGGGGAGTTCTGAATAGTTATGCAATGAGTCATCTTGTATTTCAGATTTCTCGCTGGCCAAAGAATGACAAGAGATAGTATTTTTGTTAGGTTTATTGAACTTATTTTGGAAAGTGAACACAAGAAAAACAAAATATTGTGTTTAGCATCTTATACGCAACATCCCTTCATAAGTTTTAAATATGTATACCTCACTCCTAAAAGGCATCGAAGTCATTTTTGAGGAAAGTGCATTGATAGTACCATAATTTTTGCACTTTTCTAACTATAGCAATGGAACTTATGAACTACTTGCTAGTTAACTTTTCAGGTTTGGAAAAAAATATTGGACACCTTTGAAGTGTGACCATCATATCCATGAAGCATGAACTATAGAAATAGGGGATGTCTACTTTGCAACCTGAAAATAAAACACAAATAAGCACTAAAGAATTATGCAATTATGTAAAATAATGTAAAATCCAGTTACAAAAAATCACTGAGCATGCAGTTTTGGTAAATCAAAATTGACTCCAAATGTTACTAAAATAGGGAACCCACTGAGTATGCAGTTTTGGTAAATCAAATTGACTCCCCTGCAACGCTAACCCATCAGTGAATCAATTAGAAAATTTGAGTAACTAAATTCAGAGCGTCTCTGAAAATTCAAGTACCTAAATTGTGCATTAAAACTTAAATAAACATGAATACACTATGTGATAATGGAAGATGCAATAGTCTAATTAGTTTACAATTTCATATACTACAACATACAGGGATTAGAAAACATAACCCAATTGGTGGTACTACTCAAATTGTCGGGTGGCCTGGGTACTGCAAAACAAGATGCCATGGATGACATATAGGAGCAGGTAGAAAATGTTAGCTACTTTTCTAAGTTCAGCTTGACGGATGGTAAAAGAGCACATATATGTTACTAACCATTTAATCCTTGGTTGCATACTGCAAGTCTACAAAATTATGCATTAAAAATATAATGAACATATTTTTCCTTAGGAGTGCAAGGGAGTAGAGATGTTAGTGACGCATCAGGTGTGTCTACTTACAAATAAGATATCATCAGGCATGTAAATTACTGAGGAACGAACAACATGTGTGTTTACTTAAAATTTGTAAATCTGCAGTAATTCACTATGTAAAAGAAAGGTAGCAGGTCAAGTAAATATAGCCTTCCTAAATCTGTCAGATCAGTGAGAAATAATTAATGCAAAATCATATTAAGGGTTTCAAGGGAATCGCCGGTGCATAGACAGGAAGATGAGTTAGCGCATACTTTTGGTCGTCATCAACAAAACAATTTCTGTGTACACAAGTGGAAAGCGCTGGCATCGTAGTACTCATCGTATTCAAGGAACAAATTTTTACATAGAACAAGGCATTTGACAGATCTAGCCATTTCATATTCACTGATCAAGGAACAACCATTTCATAGATCATGCCATTGCACAAATCTACACATTTCATATTCAAAGGTCAAGGAAAGGGGAAGCAGTGTCGAACCTTTCGTACAGACGAGGCCGACCACAGTGCCGACCGAGGAGACCACCGCGCGCCGGCTCTGACCTCGATGAAGGCCTGTTCCAAGATCGTGTCAATCGCCACTGCCGTCTGACGCTGCCTACAGGGCCTCTTTTGAGCGTTGAATCATCACCGGCCCCGCCTAGACTCTGAGCGCTTCGCCCGTTTCCTTACTGACGCGGCATCGGAGGTGGAGGTAGAGGGCGATCTGAGACATTGTTGGGTAGCGGCAACATGGGGAGGAAGAGGGCGAGGGGTGGGGACGGGGGACAGGGGGTTGCATCGTGGGGCGGGATTCACGCGGCGTTTGCCGGCTGGAATCACGGGGAGGCGTGGGCGGGCATCGCGGGGGTGGGGGTGTGCTACACCATGGGGTGTGGACGCCTACTTTAGACTTTTATAGAGTAGTAGAGATACAATAAACTATCCTAATGAATTGTTGGCATATAGAAAAGAAAAACATTAGCCTTCTTCGGAACATGTGCTGCTGTTGTCACCGTCAATAAGGTCATTGAACAAAGACGGAACTGGAGGAATCTGAGTGTCTACAACACCTTCCAGCATACAAACAACTTGGGCCATGGATGGCCTGTCGTTCTCCTCGTCCTGGATGCACCAGCATGCAACTCTGCAAGCAACGTCAAGCTCCCTGACATCGGCATGCCCTTCCAGCCTAGGGTCCAGCAAGCACAGCACGTTCCCCTCGTTCAGCTGGGCAGCAGCATAGAGGGGGAAATACCGATGGCTTCCAGATTTCAGTCTCCTGGTCTTCCTTCTCCCTGAGATTATTTCCAGAAGCACGATGCCAAAACTGTAGATGTCTTCCTTCTTGATGATAGGCTGCCCAGACACCCACTCCGGCGCGAGATACCCCATGGTCCCCCGGATCGTGGTTAGCGCGGAGCTGAACTCCCGCCCGAGAAGCTTCGCCATGCCGAAGTCCGCGATCTTCATGCGGAACTCCGCGTCGAGGAGGATGTTCTCAGGCTTGATGTTGCAGTGTATGATGCAGTCCTGGCACTCTTCGTGGAGATAGGCTAGGCCCCTAGCGACGCCACGCGCGATCCGGTACCGGAGGTCCCAGTCCAGAGGGGGAGGCGGGGGCACAGAAGTAGTCTACGTTACCTTCTTAATAGTAGTAGAGATATCTATTTATGGCACCAACTCAAGGAGGAATAATGTTTATAAGGCACATATATTAGTATCGGATGGAGACATAAACAAATACTAATGTGAACTCATCAGTATCGGTTGGTGTGTGTCTTCGACAGGTATTAATGACTTAACATTAATATCGGTTGAAGATACCAACCAGTAATAATGTTTCCCATATGAACACGGTAGTAAAATTTCTACTACTTATTAAGGCTGCAGTAGTAGTCGGCCATTCCGCTGTTCTGCTCATTCCGTGTTCTACCTTTCTGATTCCCTCCTCCCCGCGCACAGTTCATTCCCATGTTCTGTCACCATTCTAGATCTATCATTCTCATTCTCCCTCCCCGCAAAGCTCATTCTTATTCCCCCGTACAGCCGACGCCTAGCTAAAATTAAAAAAATACACATGGCTCCAAAGGGATTCGAACTCACGACCTCTCAAGCAAATGCTAGCGGTAGCTACCACTACATCACATGTGTGTTTATGTCTACATCTATAATAGAAAACACATCTGCTTCATCTTTCCCCAAGCTCATCTGCTACCCTTGCACAATGCGTAGTAGTAGATAAGTATCACCGAGATTCTTGAATTATATTTTTGGATGAAGGGAGTAGTATTTAAAGAAGAGTCTTGCATGCAATTTCTTTTGTTTACCGACGAACAACCGAGCATTAAGGTAAAAATCATTATATCACTTTCTTGCTAGTTCATCTACTACACCGTACATGTGCTATTAACTCTGTATAGTTTGTAGCTTATGTACTATGTTCATTCTTAGTTACAGTACATTTTGATTTTATATAATAAAAAATAAAATATCTTATAATCTAGAATGAACGAAGGGAGTGGTCGTTAGTAGGGCTGGATATCGAGCTGGCTCGTTATGATAACGAGTTAGCTTGACTCGACTCGTTATGATAACGAGCTGGAGAAGCTGCTCAGCTTGGCTCATTTGGTAATTCGGCCTGACTCGATTAACTCGTGAGCCAGCTCGTTATCAAAGTTGCCATAAGCCTTCGTGTCCATCCGGTTCTTGGGCTTCCATGGCGGCGAGCTGCCGACCAGCGATGGGCAGGTGGACGCCGGACAGCCGAACAGGACGAGGGCGCCGTCGAGGAAGACGACGAAGATTGGACAGCTGAACATGGCTGAAAGGTAAATAGGGTTAACTATTTTCTATAATTAATTTTGGTGGTTGATAGTCAACACAAACATTTGGACTAACTAGTTTGCTCTACAATTCATGTATTACAGGTGCATAAAGTTCAATACAAACCAAGAAAGTAATCAAGTTAGGGACTCAATTTGAAACGGAGCAAAGAACTTGAGTGTGCTGAGAATTGGCACACCGGACTGTCCGGTGCACTAAGACCGTACAGATGTCAAGCAGCCACTCTCTGGAATTCCAGGGCGTGCTCCGCTATAATTCACCGGACTGTCCGGTGTGCCACTAGACTGTCCGGTGAGCCAGCGGAGTAACGGCTATCTGCGCCAACGGTCGACTCTGACAGAAGGAACAGTGCAGCACAATACCGCGTAGAAGTTAGAGCAGCGGAGTCAGAGGGGCACCGGACTGTCCGTTGTGGCACCAGACTGTCCGGTGCCACAAGAGGACAAAGCCTCCAACGGTCGACCAGCTCCGAACCCTAACGGTTGGGTGACGTTACGGCGCACCGGACAAGTGAAAGTTGCCTAGAGGGGGGTGAATAGGCAAATCTAAATTTTATAAACTTTAAGCACAACTACAAGCCGGGGTTAGCGTTAGAAATAAAGTCGAGTCCGAAAGAGAGGGCAAAAACAAATCACAAACAAATGAAGAGTGTGACACGGTGATTTGTTTTACCGAGGTTCGGTTCTTGCAAACCTATCCCCGTTGAGGTGGTCACAAAGACCGGGTCTCTTTCAACCCTTTCCCTCTCTCAAACGGTCACTTAGACCGAGTGAGCTTCTCTTCTCAATCAATTGGGACACTTAGTCCCCACAAGGACCACCACACAATTGGTGTCTCTTGCTTTGATTACAAATGTCTTGGGAACAAGAAATGGGGAAGAAGAAAAGCGATCCAAGCTCAAAAGAACACGGCAAAACTCTCTCTTCTAGTCACTAATTGCTTTGAGTGGAATTGGGACTTGGAGAGATTTTGATTCAATCTATTTGTGTCTTGTATTGAATGCACTAACTCTTGTATTGAATGTGTTGGCTGAAAACTTGGATGCCTTGAAGTGTGGTGGTTGGGGGTATTTATAGCCCCAACCACCAAAGTGGCCATTGGGGAAGGCTGTTGTCGAAGGGCGCACCGGACAGTCCGGTGCTCCACCGGACAGTGTCCGGTGCGCCAGCCACGTTACCCAACCGTTAGGGTTCGACCGTTGGAGCTCTGACATGTGGGGCCACTGGACAGTCCGGTGGTGCACCGGACAGTCACTGTTCACTGTTCGGTGCGCCTTCTAGCGCCTGCTCTAACTCTGCGCGCGCTGTCCGCGCACTGTTCACGCACTGTTCACTTTTGCAGACGACCGTTGGCGCTGTTAGCTGTTGCTCCGCTTGGCACACTGGACAGTCCGGTGCTACACCGGACAGTCCGGTGAATTATAGCGGAGTGGCTCCCCGAAAACCCAAAGCTGAACAGTTCAGAGTGGATCTCGCTGGTGCACCGGACACTGTCCGGTGGTGCACTGGACACTATCTGGTGGCACACCGGATAGTCCGGTGCACCAGACCAGGGTAGCCTTCGGTTGGTTTTGCTCCTTTTTATTTGAACCCTTTCTTAGACTTTTTATTGGTTTGTGTTGAACCTTTGGCACCTGTAAAACTTATATTCTAGAGCAAACTAGTTAGTCCAATTATTTGTGTTGGGCAATTCAACCACCAAAATCATTTAGGAAAATGTTTGAGCCTATTTCCCTTTCAATCTCCCCCTTTTGGTGATTGATGCCAACACAAACCAAAGTAAATATATAAGTGCAGAATTTAACTAGTTTGCATAAGGTAAGTGCAAAGGCTGCTTGGAATTAAACCAATTTATATTTTCATAAGATATGCATGGATTGCTTTCTTCATTTTAACATTTTGGACCACGCTTGCACCACTTGTTTTGTTTTTGCAAATGTTTTGGAAATTCTTTTTAAAAGTCTTTTTGCAAATAGTCAAAGGTATATGAATCCGAATTTGAGAAGCATTTTCAAGATTTGAAATTTTCTCCCCCTGTTTCAAATGATTTTCCTTTGACCAAACAAAACTCCCCCTCAATGAAATTCTCCTCTTAGTGTTCAAGAGGGTTTTAGATATTAATTTTGAAAGAGATCATACCAATTTGAATTTATATCAAAAATAATATACCAATTGAAAAACTTCTTTAATACAAGTTGAAAATTGCAATTTTTGAAATTGGTGGTGGTGCGGTCCTTTTGCTTTGGGCTAATATTTTCTCCCCTTTGGCATGAATCGCCAAAAACGGATACTTTGTGAGTGAAATATGAGCCCTTAGTAAATTCTCTCCCCCTTTGGCAAACAATATATGAGTGAAGGATTATACCAAAGTGGAGAGCGATGCGGAGTGACGGCGAAGGATGAATAATTCGATGGAGTGGAGTGGAAGCCTTGTCTTCGCCGAGGACTCTATTTCCATTTTAATCTAAGACATAGCATGTAATACACTTGAAAACCACATTAGTCATAGCACATGAAAGAGAGATGATCAAAGGTACATAAATGAGCTATGTGTGCATAATATCAATCAAAATTCCTAGAATCAAGAATGTTTAGCTCATGCCTAAGTTTGGTAAAAGTTTTCTCATCTAATGGCTTGGTAAAGATATCGGCTAATTGTTCTTTGGTGCTAACATAAGCAATCTCGATACCCCCCCTTTGTTGGTGATCCCTCAAAAAGTGATACCGAATGGCTATGTGCTTAGTGCGGCTATGCTCAACGGGATTATCCGCCATGCGGATTGCACTCTCATTATCACATAGGAGAGGGAATTTGGTTAATTTGTAACCATAATCCCTAAGGGTTTGCCTCATCAAAAGTAACTGCGCGCAACAATGGCCTGCGGCAATGTACTCGGCTTCGACGGTAGAAAGAGCTACAAAATTTTGTTTCTTTGAAGCCCAAGACACCAAGGATCTTACTAAGAACTGACAAGTCCTTGATGTTCTCTTTCTATCAATTTTACACCCTGTCCAATCAGCATCTGAATATCCTATTAAATCAAAAGTGGATCCCTTGGGGTACCAAAGACCAAACTTAGGTGTATGAACTAAATAGCTCAAGATTCTTTTCACGGCCCTGAGGTGAACTTCCTTAGGATTGGCTTGAAATCTTGCACACATGCATACGGAAAGCATAATATCCGGTCGATATGCACATAAATAGAGTAAAGAACCTATCATCGACATGTATACCTTTTGATCTACGGATTTACCTCCCGTGTCGATGTCGAGATGCCCATTGGTTCCCATGGGTGTCTTGATATGCTTGGCATCCTTCATCCCAAACTTGGTGAGTATGTCTTGAGTGTACTTCGTTTGGCTGATGAAGGTGCCCTCTTGGAGTTGCTTGACTTGAAATCCTAGGAAATACTTCAACTCCCCCATCATAGACATCTCGAATTTTTGAATCATAATCCTACTAAACTCTTCACAAGTGGATTTGTTAGTAGACCCAAATATTATATCATCAACATAAATTTGGCATACAAACAAATCATTTGCAATAGTTTTAGTAAAGAGAGTAGGATCGGCTTTTCCAACTTTGAAGCCATTAGCGGTAAGAAAATCTCTTAAGCATTCATACCATGCTCTTGGGGCTTGCTTGAGCCCATAAAGCGCCTTAGAGAGTTTATAGACATGGTTAGGGTACTCACTATCTTCAAAGCTGGGAGGTTGCTCAACATAGACCTCCTCCTTGATTGGTCCATTGAGGAAGGCACTCTTCACGTCTATTTGGTAAAGCTTAAAGCCATGGTAAGTAGCATAGGAAAGTAATATTCGAATTGACTCAAGCCTAGCTACGGGTGCATAGGTTTCACCGAAATCCAAACCTTCGACTTGCGAATATCCCTTGACTACAAGTCAGGCTTTGTTCCTTGTCACCACACCATGCTCATCTTGCTTGTTGCGGAAGACCCACTTGGTTCCTACAACATTTTGATTAGGACATGGAACTAAATGCCATACCTCATTCCTCGTGAAGTTGTTGAGTTCCTCTTGCATTGCCAACACCCAATCCAAATCCCTTAATGCGTCTTCCACCCTGTATAGCTTAATAGAAGACACAAAGGAGTAATGTTCACAAAAATGAGCAACACGAGATCGAGTGGTTACCCCCTTATGAATATCGCCGAGGATGGTGTTCACGGGGTGATCTCGTTGTATTGCTTGGTGGACTCTTGGGTGTGGCGGTCTTGGACCCTCATCATCTTCCTTATCTTGATCATCGACATCTCCCCCTTGATCATTGTCCTCCTCTTGAGGTGGCTCCTCTTGATCTTCATTTTCATCATCTTGAGCTTGATCCTCATCTTAAGTTGGTGGAGATGCTTGATTTGAAGATGATGGTTGATCTTGTGCTTGTGGAGGCTCTTCGGATTCCTTAGGACACACATCCCCAATGGACATGTTCCTTAGCGCGACGCATGGAGCCTCTTCATCATCTAGCTCATCAAGATCAACTTGCTCTACTTGAGAGCCGTTAGTCTCATCAAACACAATGTCACAGGAGACTTCAACTAGTCCAGTGGACTTGTTAAAGACTCTATATGCCCTTGTGTTTGAGTCATAACCAAGTAAAAAGCCTTCTACAGCCTTAGGAGCAAATTTAGATTTTCTACCTCTTTTAACAAGAATAAAGCATTTGCTACCAAAGACTCTAAAATATGAAACATTGGGCTTTTTACCGGTGAGGAGTTCATAAGATGTCTTCTTGAGGATTTGGTGAAGGTAGAGACGGTTGATGGCGTACCAAGCGGTGTTGATTGCTTCCGCCCAGAACCGGTCCGAAGTCTTGTACTCATCAAGCATGGTCCTCGTCATGTCAAGTAGAGTTCTATTCTTCCTCTCCACTACACCATTTTGTTGTGGCGTGTAGGGAGAAGAGAACTCATGCTTTATGCCCTCATCCTCAATAAAGCCTTCTATTTGTGAGTTCTTGAACTTTGTCCCATTGTCGCTTCTAATCTTTTTGATCCTTAAGCCGAACTCATTTTGAGCTCGTCTCAAGAATCCCTTTAAGGTCTCTTGGGTTTGAGATTTATCCTGCAAAAAGAACACCCAAGGGAAGCGAGAATAATCATCCACAATGACTAGAAAGTACTTACTCCCGCCGATGCTTATGTAAGCTATCGGGCCGAATAGGTCCATGTGGAGTAGCTCAAGCGGTCTGTCGGTCGTCATGATGTTCTTGTGTGGATGATGAGCACCAACTTGCTTTCCTGCTTGACATGCGCTACAAATCATGTCTTTCTCAAAATGAACATTTGTTAGTCCCAAAATGTGCTCTCCCTTTAGAAGCTTATGAAGATTCTTCATCCCAACGTGGGCTAGTCGGTGATGCCAGAGTCAACCCATGTTAGTCTTAGCAATTAAGCAAGTATCGAGTTCGGCTCTATTAAAATCAACTGAGTATAGCTGACCCTCTAATACTCCCTTAAATGCTACTGAATCATCACTTCTTCTAAAGACAGTAACACCTATATCCGTAAAAAGACAATTGTAGACCATTTTGCATAATTGAGAGACAGAAAGCAAATTGTAATCTAAAGAATCTACAAGAAAAACATTGGAAATAGAGTGGTTAGGATATATAGCAATTTTACCAAGTTCTTTGACCAAACCTTGATTTCCATCCCCGAATGTGATAGCTCTTTGGGGATCATGGTTTTTCTCGTAGGAGGAGAACATCATTTTCTCCCCAGTCATGTGGTTTGTGCACTCGCTATCAATTATCGAACTTGAGCCCCCGGATGCATAAACCTACAAAATAAGTTTAGGCCTTGTTCTTAGGTACCCAAATGGTCTTGGGTCCTTTGACATTAGAAACAAGCACCTTGGGTGTTGGAACTTGCTCTCCTGGGCAAGTTGATCCAACGAAGGAAAGAAAGCAACATAAACAAGGTTTTGACTCGAGGTGGCAATAGCTCTGTTCATCCAGCCTCTCAAGGGCACTGTACGGGGGTATTTTGTATTTATAGGTGCCTGAGTGCCTAACGTCTTGGAGTAAGGACGCATGTGCCCTCAGGCGCCTAGGCTATCCCCGGAATATTCCCATAAAGTGGGGTTACAGACTGTCATTACAGAAAAGTCATTACAAATCGGGCCCGTAATACACTTAGCCATGCGGGGCCTGTTACAATGGGCCGAATTCCACGTGGGCCTTCGTGTTCCTCGAGGACGCGGGACATGGGCGACCTCGTCGTAGGCCTTCGTCTTGCAGCGTAGTGGACGAAGGGTGGGACCCGCCGGTCGTTTCGCCTCCGTTGGTGCAGCGAGATTGGTGAAGGCATCGAGCGAAGGGTAGCGTCTTCGCCTTTGCCCCAACATTTGCCCTCCGAGGGACCAGTTCGACTAAGTCATCTGGTGCTGAAGACGTCGCTAGATGGTGGAGACGCTGCCCTCGCTCGAAGTGGTTCCGCGGGGGTTTTTGATGTGACCGTTGACGGACGCGGTACTGTTGGACTGCGGGTTTCCCGAAGCGTCGTGTCCTATGTATAAAAAGGGGGGCGAGGCGGCGCGGGTCAGGTACTCTATCTGTGTGCCGCAAAACCCTAGCCTCCTTTTGAAACTGTTCGTTCGCTCGCCTACCCTCCTTGCTCCTGCTCATCGGAGATCTGGCCCGCGTCAAGTAGACCGCCCGCCGCCGCCGACGGTACGTAGCCATGCCGTCCTCTTCCTCATCTGCTCCAAATACACCGCCGGCCGGCGCATCGTCCGAGGACACTTTGAGCAACATGGCGGCGGAGGAGTTACATCCTGGTGATACAGTGGAGTTTGGCGTGTCGCGGATTTCCTCGGTCCGCATCCAGGATATGCAGCAACTTGGATATTTTGGCAGCGGAGTGGGGCGCGTCCCGGGGGCGGAGGAGGTCCCCGAGCCACAAGGCGAGTTGGTCGTTTTTGAGGCTTTTTCACCGCTGACCTTCGTCTGCCTGCACATCGATTCATGGCGGAGGTCCTGCGGAGATTCGAGGTCCAGGTCCACCAGCTGACGCCGAATGCCGTGGTGGCTCTGGCGAAGTATGTTTGGGCGACGACTTCGTATGGTGGTCAGCCCTCTGTGGAGGTCTTCACAAAACATTACTGTCTGCATTGGAAAAAGAGGAAAATTGGACGTGAGATTGCACAGTTTGGATCGTGCACGTTTACGCTGAGGACCGGCAAGACTTCGATGGAAGTCATGGAGTTGGTTCCCTGCGCCCGCAATAAGTGGGGCAACTAGTGGGATTTCTGGTTTTACGTTTCCGAAGGCGCAGTTGAAGACCATCCAGGACTCCCCGTGGCCGTCATGTGCTCCCATTATTATGTGGCGTACCCGCAGTTTGAGGTGCGGAGGATGATGAAGACGAGGGAGCCCTTCGGTGCGCTGCCTGCATGAGTAGCGGGCGTGACTTAGTGGAGGAATTTATCGGGTATGGGGTGTGGCCATTGGCGCATGGCTGGGCGCTGGGCGAAGTATGCCCTCGCGAGATGCCGTTCCGGGGCGGGCAGCGGGTGCGAAGTCCAGCCTTCGCGTTGGATTTGCATGGTCGGGATCCCACCGCATTCGTGCGCGAAGCGGAAGACGGTGCAGCGAGGATCGTGGGGTGCTATGTGCCGAAGACAGAGGGTCTACGGAGCTGGGATATCCGTGGGGCCAACGATAGATTGAATCGGGTCTTCGAATTGAACCGTTTGCCATACGCTGGTTATCCCGGGGAAGACGCCGCCGACCACCATGGGGAAAAACCGACGGGTGTGACCGAGGAAGAGCCTTCGCAGGTGGCTGCCCCGGCCACTAAGAAGAGAAAACTAGGTACTGCAGTGGGGGGAATGGGGGTCTTCGATAGTTTTGCTATGGAGTTGATGGGGACGTGCGCAGCCCTCGGGGGAAGGATGTCTTCGCCCGAGCTCCGGGAGTCTTCGGCGCGGATGCTGGAGGTTACCGGGGGTCGATGGCCCAAGAACGTTCCGATCCCCCGCGCGGCTGGCGAAGACTTTTTACGTCTCGCATGGCTCGTGACTTAAAGGTGTTTCCTTACGGGCGGAATATTGCTGCTGTTGTGTCGGCAGTGATGAACAAGGACCGTCAGGACACTGCACAGAAGCGTCGGGCGGTTGTCAGGATCGCAGATCCTAGGCATGAGGCGAAGAGGGCGCGGGGGAGCACGAAGGCTGCTGCTTCCGGCAGTAGCCAGCCGATGCCGGCTGTGAAACCGGCCGCGCCCGGACCCAGCAAGGCATCGGCGGGCGCGAAGACTGCCGCCTTTGGCTGAACCAAGCCTCCCCCGGGCGGATCCGCGAAAGGACGTGAGTTGCCTTCACCGGGGAGACGTGTTGCCGACTTCGGCACGAACATCAGTGTCGAGGATTATTTTGTTGGTAAGTTTTTTTTTGCTAGTTCTTTGACCAGTGATATGTTGTAGTAAGAGAACGCGATGATCAAGAGATCAATAAAAAAATTATAGAATCTCAAAACCAAACTGTATTTGAGGAGTGGGAATAAAAAACTAGGAGGTATAACTCCTAATTTTGGGTGCCCAAAGAAAAGAATGGTAAGTACACTACTGAGATGTTAGATCTACTTTATCAGTTCTGGGATACCCTCATGAAGTCCTACGAAACAAAATCACTTGATAATAAGAGAGAGGAAAAACTGACTTATAAAGTTTTTGAGTTTATCAAAAACTCATGGAGAGAAGATCTATCAGATTCAGGGCCGGATGAGGGGCAATTGGTTGTTGTCTCGCCTTCGGCGGTAACCACGTCGCCAACGGCGGTGGTCCGGGCGAAGGGTGCCGCGCAAGACCCGTGGGCCGCTTTTTGCGCGAGCGGCGAGATTCTGTCAGCTGCCGCCGCCAAGGATGTGGCAGGCACCATGTCCTAGCGGCTGAGGGAGGCGTCGCAGCAGCTGAAGCAAGTAAGTTGTGCTGGACTTCAGTGTTTGTTGTTTTCATGAGGGTTTGGGTCTCATGTGCTTTTATCAGGCGGCCGACTTCACCGACCGCGTGGCGTCGGGTGTCCTGACTGTGGACGTGGCTGCCGAAGTCGAGAGGCTTCGGGCGCAGCATGCGGATGCTGTCCGGGAGAAGTCGGCTGCGGAAAGTAAAACCCGCAGGCTGGCAGAGAAAGTTGCCGCCATGGATGCCGAGAAGACGGACCTCCGGCGCCAGCTGGCGGAGGAGAGGAGGGAGGCGAATCAGGCCATCGCTGAAGCGCAGGCTGCGCGAGCGGAGACCAAGAGTGGCGCGGGCGGAGAGCAGTCTCGCCAGTCAACGCGCCGAGGAGCTGGAGGCAAGGTTCAATGCCTTGCGTAGCCACGTGGACAAAGTCGAGGCCTCAACGTGCTCGGAAGTTGAGCGGACGCACGCACAGTTTGTGGACGCGTACCGCGAGCTGGGAGCGCGGACTGCTGACTTCGAAGTACCCGACCGAGAAGCAGGCCTTCGCTTCCTCAAATGGTTGCAAGAGGAGCTACTGGTGCTCCCGACCATTGTGGAGGGTTTCATGTCCTTCGCCTCCCTCGTCACCTGCGAGGGGGCCATGAATGCATTGTCCCGCGAGGGCTGCAGGCACTACGAGGTCTTCGACCAATCAGATGAGAACTTTGAACGTGAAATTTATAAGGTCGAAGATCCTATGGTGAAGCAGTCAGCGGGGGCACTCTTTGATAGGATGTGGGGTCCGCACGGTCGGGAGGCGGTCAGGGAGCGGTCCGACCGGGCGATAGAGCAGGTAAATGTTACATTTTATGTGTGGTTATATGTGTGGGTGTGTGTGGTTTTTTGCTGAATGAGTGCTGTTGCTGCAGATGGCGCATGCCGAGGACGTTGAGGACCTTGGAGCTCTAGTCGACGCGCCGCCCGAGGCTGTGGAGGTCAACCCGGTGCCGCCCCTGGATGCCGGTGAAGGCTCCTCAGCTGCACCCGTGCCCACGGTGGCCGGTGAAGACCCTATGTCGGCCCCTGTGCCGACAGTCGAAGATGCTTTGAAGGTGGTGGCTGAGCCGGCAGCCGAAGACCCCACGGTCGTGGTCGGGCCTTCGCAGGTGGCTAAATAGGTGCTGGGGAGTTTGGAAATTTTGTCTGTGTTACTGAACCTCGGTTGCTGCGCAGGTTTAGGGTTTTGGGTCTACGCACACAACCGCTACTGACAATGCTAATTTTGTGGCGGCTTCGACCGTGGTTGCTGAAGGCGATTCTGATGATTCTGTGTCTAAGTTTTTTGAGTCTGATGATTCTGGGAGTTCGATTGTGTGGACGGAGGGGTCTTCGGAAGAGGACTTGGATTATTTCGCAGCGTTGGATGTGGCTGCGGCGGAGACTCCTCCACGTGTGATGGGTGCTGAGGATCATCTGGGTGCGAGTGCTGGGCGTAGGCGGCGAAGAGCGGTGGCGAAACGGAGAGTGGGTGAGTCGCCGCAAGGTGAAAGGCGTCATCATGGTGAGATGGAGGGTGGTCGTCTTCGTGTGGATGGGACTGGCAAACGAGAATTGTTGTCCTCGCCGGCTGGGGTGAGTGTGGGTGAGGGGGAGCTACGAAGTCTGTTTGCGGGTGAGGAATTGAGGATAATGTTGTTCAACTATAGGGAGATGGGTATCATCCCGAAGGTTGAGACGATGTAATGTGTGATGCCCTCGCTGTATGTGTGTAACCATAATTATGTGTGATGAAGCTGCGCGCTTTCGTTGATCAGGCTATTCCCGTAGGCTTCTGTGCGGAGTTCTGTAGAAAAAGACTTCGATTTTTCATACTAGTATTCCAGCTGCACCCGTAGGCGACTTTTGCGCGGAGTCTTTTGGAAAAGACTTCGATTTTTCGTGCTTATTATTCCGGCTGCACCCTTGGGCGACTTTTGCACGGAGAGTGGTTTTGTGCACTTATTGTGCTAGTCCGGCTGCACCCTTAGGCGACTTTTGCACGAAGAGTCTTTTGGAGAAGACTTCGATTTTTCGCACTTGTTGTGCTAGTCCGGTTGCACCCTTAGGCGACTTTTGCACGGAGAGTCTTTTGGAAAAGACTTCGATTTTTCGCACTTGTTGTGCTAGTCCGGCTGCACCCTTAGGCGACTTTTGCACGGAGAGTCTTTTGGAAAAGACTTCGATTTTTCGCACTTATGGTGCTAGTCCGGCTGCACCCTTAGGCAACTTTTGCGCGGAGTGTCGCACGCGAGGGAGGCCGGCGCTGCCCCTCGCGGTGACTTCGATGTGGTCGAATGCCGAAGACCGTCGATGCAGTCTTTTTCGACATTGTTTTAATTTTTTGCGAGGGATTTTTGCGTGTATATTACATGGCTCCGCCTCATTAAAAACCTCACCCCACGGGAGGAAAAGAGTGCGGGCCGGAATAAAACTGTTTGGTGAATTACAAGGGCGTGTTAGCCCTGAGGATTCAAACAAAAAAATTACGAAGATTGTCAATATTCCATGAATGATCTAAGTCTTCGCCGGATGGCGTTGTTAGCCTGTACGCGCTGGGGGACGCCTTCGTCTTGACGATGAAGGGACCCTCCCACTTTGGCTCCAGCTTGCCCCGTGACTCTGTCCGAGTTGTCCGGACGAGTATGAGGTCTCCTTCGTTGAATTCTCTCGGGACGACTGTGTGGTCGCGCCATGCTTTTGTTTGAGCTTGGTATTTGTTGAGGGCCTGCAGGGCGAAGACACGGTCTCCGTCGATGAGGTCCTTCGAAGTTGGTTCATCTACGTCGGGGACGGCTGAAGTGCTTGTCCGTGGTGACCCATGTTTTATTTCTTGCGGGGTCATGGCCTCCAATCCATATAGCAGGCGGAAAGGGGTGAACCCAGTCGCCCGGCACTCGGTCGTGTTCAGCGCCCAGACTGCTTCAGGTAGCAGGTCGGCCCATTTGCCCTTCTTGCGGGGTCATGGCCTCCAATCCATATACCTTGGAATGCTGTGGCGTGCGGGATGACGGGTCCGCGCTGAGGAATGAACAGGTCTCTGATTGGCGCGCGCTGTTGGAGGGGTGGGCCGTGTTGCAGATCAGGTTGGCCTTCGCGCTGCATGAGCGCAATCTCTTGCTCTAGCTCCTGAGCCCTCTGCTCCTCGTCGCGTATCATCTGGCGCACCTTGGCCTGCGCAGAGACACGTTGGCGCTTGGCCTCGAGGATCTCTTTCTGCTTCTGGAGGTTGCGGTTCTTGATGCGCAAGGCCCGCAGCTGTAGCTGTTCCTCTGCTGAAACGCCGATGACTTCGCCATCCTCAGTGGCGTCCTCGCCCTCTAGTGGAGCGAAGCCTGGGGGAGGTTGCGGTTGTCCTCTGGAGCTGCAGGTGCGGAGGGTGCCTTCAGGTGTAGGTTGTTCATTGCGCTGTCTCTTGCTGAGTGCGTCGTCTTCGCAGGCTTCTTGGTGGGTGGTGTCGACAAGGGCCTTGCCCTTTTTCTCGGCCAGCAGCGCTGCCTTCGCTGCTTCGTCAATGGATGGGGCTGCCTTCGAGCTAGCTCTCTTGGGTGCCATCGCGGGTGGTTTTTCCGTAGCACAAACAGTGGGCGCCAAATGTTGGAACTTGCTCTCCTGGGCAAGTTGATCCAATGGAGGAAAGAAAGCAACATAAACAAGGTTTTGACTCGAGGTGGCAATAGCTCTGTTCATCCAGCCTCTCAAGGGCACTGTACGAGGGTATTTATAGGTGCCTGAGTGCCTAATGTCTTGGAGTAAGGACGCATGTGCCCTCAGGCGCCTAGGCTATCCCCAGAATATTCCCATAAAGTGGGGTTACAGACTGTCATTACAGAAAAGCCATTACAAATCGGGCCCGTAATACACTTAGCCATGCGGGGCCTGTTACAATAGGCTAAATTCCATGTGGGCCTTCGTGTTCCTCGAGGACACGGGACATGGGCGACCTCGTCGTAGGCCTTCGTCTTGCAGCGTAGTGGACGAAGGGTGGGACCCGCCGGTCGTTTCGCCTCCGTTGGTGCAGCGAGATTGGTGAAGGCATCGAGCGAAGGGTAGCGTCTTCGCCTTCGCCCCAACATTGGGTACGCAAACACAAGTCTTTGACCCCTTGTGTTTGCCCCCAACATATTTGGCAACTATTTTGTTTGATTTGTTAGTTAAAACATATAAAGCATCAAAAGTCTTAAATGAAATGTGATGATCATTTGATGCAATAGGAGATTTCTTCTTAGGCGTTTTAACATGGGTAGAACGCCTAGAGCTAGAAGCCTCATTCTTATAAATAAAAGCATGGTGAGAAACAGAATGAGTCTTCTTAGCATGAATTCTCCTAATCTTATCCTCAGGATAACCAGCAGAATATAAAATATAGCTCTCGTTATCCTGAGGCATGGGAGCCTTGCCCTTAACAAAATTAGACAATCTTTTAGGGGCATTGAGCTTGACATTGTCTCCCTGTTGGAAGCCAATGCCATCCTTAATGCCTGGGTGTCTTCCACTATAGAGCATGCTTCTAGCAAATTTGAATTTTTCATTTTCTAAGTCATGCTCATTAATCTTAGCACTAAGTTGAGCTATGTGATCATTTTGTTGTTTAATTAAAGCTAGGTGATCATGAATAGCATCAACATTAATATCTCTACATCTAGTGCGAATAGTAACATGCTCAATGGTAGATGTAGAGGGTTTGCAAGCATTTAATTCATCAATCTTAGCATGTAAAATAGCATTTTCATCTCTAAGATTGGAAATAGAAATATTGCAAACATTTAAATCTTTAGCCTTAGCAATTAATTTTTCATTCTCAATTTTAAGGCTAGAGAGTGATGCATTCAACTTGTCAATCTTAGTAAATAAACTAGCATTATCATTTCTAAGACTAACAATGGAATCATCACAAACATCAAACTTCTCAACCTTAGCAATTAATTTTGCATTTTCATTTCTAAGGTTTGAGATAATATCATGGCAAGTGCTTAGCTCACTAGTCAATTTTTCACATTTTTCTACTTCCTGAGCATAAGCATTTTTAACCTTAACATGCTTCTTATTTTCTTTAATTAGGAAGTCCTCTTGGCTATCCAAGAGTTCATCCTTCTCATGAATAGCTCCTATCAATTCATTTAATTTTTCTTTTTGTTGCATGTTTAGGTTGGCAAAAAGGGCAAGCAAATTATCTTCATCATCACTAGAGTTTTCCTCATCATTAGATGTTGCATATTTAGCGGAGGTTCTAGATTTTACCTTCTTTTTGTCGTCCTTTGCCATGAGGCACTTGTGGCCAACGTTGGGGAAGAGAAGACCCTTGTTGACGGTGATGTTTGCGGCGTCCTCGTTGGAGGAGTTGGTGGAGCTCTCATCGGAGTCCCACTCCCGGCAAACATGGGCATCGTCGCCCTTCTTCTTGTAGTATCTCTTCTTCTCCTTCTTCTTCCCCCTCTTGTCATCGCCCCTGTCACTATCACTTGATAATGGACATTTAGCAATAAAGTGACCGGGTTTACCACATTTGTACCAAACTTTCTTGGAGCGGGGCTTGTAATCTTTCCCCCTCCTTTGCTTGAGGATTTGGCGAAAGCTTTTGATGATTAAAGCCATCTCCTCATTGTCGAGCTTGGAGGTGTCGATGGGGATCCTACTTGACGTAGACTCTTCTTTCTTCTCCTCCGTCGCTTTGAATGCAACGGGTTGCACCTCGGGTGTGGAGGTGGCGCCTCGCTCGATGATTTGTTTGGAGCCTTTGATCATCAACTCAAAGCTCACAAACTTCCCTATAACCTCCTCGGGAGACATTAGCTTGTATCTAGGATCACCACGAATTAATTGAACTTGTGTAGGATTAAGAAATACAAGTGATCTTAGAATAACCTTGACCATTTAATGGTCATCCCATTTGGTGCCCCCGAGGTTGCGCACTTGGTTTACCAAGGTCTTTAGCCGGTTATACATGGCTTGTGGCTCCTCTCCTTGGTTGAGCATAAATCGATCGAGCTCCCCCTCGATCGTTTCCCTCTTGGTGATCTTGGTCACCTCATCTCCTTCGTGCGCGGTCTTGAGCACATCCCAAATCTCTTTGGCACTCTTCAACCCTTGCACCTTATTATACTCCTCTCGACTTAGAGAGGCAAGGAGTATAGTAGTTGCTTGGGAGTTGAAGTGCCGAATTTGGGCAACCTCGTCCGAATCATAGCCTTCATCCCCTACGAATGGTACTTGTGCTCCAAACTCAACAACATCCCAAATACTAGTGTGGAGTGAGGTTAGGTGGTGCCTCATTTTATCACACCACATACAATAATCTTCACCGTAAAAAACTGATGGTTTGCCTAATGGGACGGAAAGTAATGGAGTATGTTTAGAGATGCGAGGGTAGCGTAAGGGGATCTTACTAAACTTCTTGCGCTCTTGGCGCTTAGAAGTGACGGACGGTGTGTCGGAGCCGGAGGTAGAAGGCGACGAAGAATCGGTCTCGTAGTAGACCACTTTCTTCATTTTCTTCTTCTTGTCGCCACTCTGGTGCGACTTGACGCGGGGAGGTGATTCCTCCCTCTTCTTGTTGCCGGACTCCCCCGATGGAGCTTTCCCGTGGCTTGTGGCGGGCTTCTCGTCGGTCACCATCTCCTTCTTGGCGTGAGCTCCCGACATCACTTCGAGCGGTTAGGCTCTTAATGAAGTACCGGGCTCCGATACCAATTGAAAGTTGCCTAGAGGGGGGGGGTGAATAGGCAAATCTGAATTTTATAAACTTTAAGCACAACTACAAGCTGGGGTTAGCGTTAGAAATAAAGCCGAGTCCGAAAGAGAGGGCGAAAACAAATCACAAACAAATGAAGAGTGTGACACGGTGATTTGTTTTACCGAGGTTCGGTTCTTGCAAACCTACTCCCCGTTGAGGTGGTCACATAGACCGGGTCTCTTTCAACCCTTTCCCTCTCTCAAACGGTCACTTAGACCGAGTGAGCTTCTCTTCTCAATCAGTTGGGACACTTAGTCCCCACAAGAACCAACACACAATTGGTGTCTCTTGCTTTGATTACAAATGTCTTGGGAACAAGAAATGGGGAAGAAGAAAAGCGATCCAAGCGCAAGAACTCAAAAGAACACGACAAAACTCTCTCTTCTAGTCACTAATTGCTTTGAGTGGAATTGGGACTTGGAGAGATTTTGATTCAATCTATTTGTGTCTTGTATTGAATGCACTAGCTCTTATATTGAATGTGTTGGCTGAAAACTTGGATGCCTTGAAGTGTGGTGGTTGGGGGGTATTTATAGCCACAACCACCAAAGTGGTCGTTGGGGAAGGCTGCTATCGAAAGGGCGGACCGGACAGTCCGGTGCGCCAGCCACGTCACCCAACCGTTAGGGTTCGACCGTTGGAGCGCTGACATGTGGGGCCACCAGACAGTCCGGTGGTGCACCGGATAGTCACTGTTCACTGTCCGGTGCGCCTTCTAGCGCCTGCTCTGACTCTGCGCGCGCTATCCACGCACTGTTCACGCATTGTTCACTTTTGCAGACGACCGTTGGCGCTGTTAGCCGTTGCTCTGCTTGGCACACCGGACAGTCCGGTGCTACACCGGACAGTCCGGTGAATTATAGCGGAGTAGCTCCCGAAAAACCCGAAGCTGAGCAGTTCAGAGTGGATCTCCCTGGTGCACCGGACAGTCCGGTGCACCAGACCAGGGTAGCCTTCGGTTGGTTTTGCTCCTTTTTATTTGAACCCTATCTTGGATTTTTTATTGGTTTGTGTTGAACCTTTGGACCTATAAAACTTATATTCTAGAGCAAACTAGTTAGTCCAATTATTTGTGTTGGGAAATTCAACCACCAAAATCATTTAGGAAAAGGTTTGAGCCTATTTCCCTTTCAACAAGGAACAGTGCCTATCCAGTGACGTACCGGACTGTCCGGTGCGTCCATCGTCAGCAGCCTCCCCAACGGCTATGGAAGTGGTTGGGGGCTATAAATACCCCAACCACCTCATTCATAACTATCCAAGCATTCCAAACATCTCATTCAATACAAGAGCAAAAGACTCCACTCCAAGACACATCAAATAGATTGGATCCTCTCCAAGCCTCCAAATCAACTCAATTTCATTAGGGACTTGAGAGAGGGTGTTCTTGTGTTCTTTTGTTGCTCTTGTTGCTTGGCTTGTCCTTTTTCTTTTCAATTGTTATTCTCAAGTACTTTGTAAGCGAAGCAAGAGACACCAAGTGTGTGGTGGTCCTTGCGGGGTCTTAGTAACCTGTGAGATTAAGGAAGAAGGCTCACTCGGTCTAAGTGACTATTTGAGAGAGGGAAAGGGTTGAAATAGATCGGTCATTGTGACCTCCTCAACGGGGACTAGGTTCTTTGGAACCGAACCTCGGTAAAACAAATCACCGTGTTCATTCGCTTGATTCTCATTTGATTTGTTTTCCCCCTCTCTCCCGGACTTGAATTTCATTCTAACGCTAACCCCGGCCTGTAGTGTGTGTTTAAAGTTATAAATTTCAGGTTTTGCCTATTCACCCCCTCTAGGCGACATTCAATTGGTATCAGAGCCAGTGCTTCATTAAGAGTCTAAGCAACTCGAAGTGATGTCTGGAGATCACGCCAAGAGGGAGATCATGACCGGCGAAAAGGTCGCAAGCTCGGGGAGGACTCTTTCAAGGGAGTCCGGCAACAAGAACAAGGAGGAATCCTCTTCCTCCATCAAGTCACATCGGAGAGGTGACAAGAAGAAGAAGATGAAGAAGGTGGTCTACTACGAGACCGACTCTTCATCACCCTCCACATCGAGCTCCGAGTCATCCACCGCTTCTAAGCGCCATGAGCGCAAGAAGTATAGTAAGATGCCCCTACGCTATCCTCGTATTTGAAAGCGCGCTCCATTACTTTCCGTACCCCTAGGCAAACCACCATGTTTTGATGGTGAATATTATTGTATGTGGGGTGATAAAATGAGGCACCATCTAACCTCACTCTACGAAAGTATTTGGGATATTGTTGAGTATGGAGCGCATGTATCTAAGGTGGGGGACAAAGACTATGACTCGGACGAGGCCATCCAAATCAGGCACTTTAACTCTCAAGCCACGTCTATACTCCTCGCCTCCTTGTGTCGAGAGGGATATAACAAGGTGCAAGGGTTAAAGAGCGCCAAAGAAATTTGGGACGTCCTCAAAACCGCGCACGAAGGGGACGAGGTGACCAAGATCACCAAGCGTGAGACGATCAAGGGAGAACTCGGTCGATTCTTCCTCAATAAAGGGGAAGAGCCGCAAGCAATGTACAACTGGCTCAAGACGATGGTCAACCAAGTGCGCAACCTCGGGAGCACCAAATGGGATGACCATAAAATGGTCAAGGTTATTCTAAGATCCCTTGTTTTTCGTAATCCTACTCAAGTGCAATTAATTTGTGGGGATCCTAAATATAAACTAATGTCTCCCGAGAAAGTGATTGGCAAGTTTGTGAGCTTTGAGCTAATGATCAAAGACTCCAAACACATTGTCAACTTGGAGCAAGGCACCACCTCTACACCCGAGGTGCAACCTGTCGCATTCAAAGCGACGGAAGAGAAGAAGGAGGAGTCTACACCAAGTAGGCTTCTAATCGATGCCTCCAAGCTCGACAACGAGGAAATGACGCTCATCATCAAGAGCTTTCACCAAATCCTCAAGCAAAGGAGAGGGAAGGACTACAAGTCCCGCTCCAAGAAGGTGTGCTACCGGTGTGGTAAGTCCGGTCATTTCATAGCAAAATGTCCAATTTCTAGTGAAAGTGACAGGGACGACGATAATAGAGGGAAGAAGAAGGAGAAGAAGAGATACTATAAGAAAAAGGGCGGCGATGCCCACATATGTTGGGAATGGGACTCCGACGGGAGCTCCACCGACTCCTCCTCTTACGAGGACGCCGCCAACATCGCCGTCAACAAAGGTCTCCTCTTCCCCAACGTCGGCCACAAGTGTCTCATGGCTAAGGACGGCAAGAAGAAGAAGGTACACTTTAGAGCCACCCCCAAATATACAACATCTAGTGATGAGGGTAGCTCTAGTGACGATGAAGATAATTTAATGTCTCTCTTTGCCAACCTTAGCATGGACCAAAATAAAAAATTAAATGATGTAATAGAATCCATTAATAAGAAGGATGAACTCTTGGATAGCCAAGAGGACTTCCTCATTAAAGAAAACAAAAAATATGTTAAACTAAAAATGCTTATGCTCAGAAAGTAGAAAAATGTGAAAACTTAACTAAATAGCTTAGCATTTGTCATGATTCAATTTATAGTCTTAGAACTGAAAATGCTAGTTTAGTTTCTAAGGTTAAAGAATTGAATATTTGCAATGATTCCATTTCCTGTCTTAGAGATGAGAATGCCATATTAAATGCTAAGATAGAAGAATTAAATGTTTGCAAACCATCTACATCTACTGTCGAGCATGTTTCCATTTGCACTAGATGTAGAGATATAAATGTTGAAGCTATTGATGATCAACTTGCCATGATTAAAAATCAAAATGATCACATAACTAAGTTAAATGCTAAAATTGTTGAGCATGAACTTGAAAATGAAAAGTTTAAATTTGCTAGAAGCATGCTTTATAATGGGAGACGCCCTGGCATTAAGGATGGCATTGGTTTCCAATAGGGGAGCAATGTCAAGCTTAATGCCCCTAAGAAATTGTCTAATTTTGTTAAGGGTAAAGCTCCCATGGTTCAGGATAGTGAGGGTTACATTTTATATCCTGCAAACTATCCCGAACATAAGATTAGGAAGATTCATTCTAGGAAACCTCACAATGTTTCTCATCATGCATTCATGTATAAAAATGAGGTTTCTAGCTCTAGACATACCACTCATGTTAAATTGCCTAGAAAGAAAATTCCTGCTGTATCAAATGAGCATAATGTTTCATTTAAGACTTTTGATGCATCATATGTTTTAAATAACAAATCAGGCAAAGTAGTTGCCAAATATGTTGGGGGCAAACACAAGAGCTCCAAAACTTGTGTTTGGGTACCCAAGGTGCTTGTTTCTAACGTCAAAGGACCCAAGACTGTTTGGGTACCTAAGAACAAGGCCTAAAATTGTTTTGTAGGTTTATGCATCCGGTGGTTCAAGTTAGATAATCGATAGCAGGTGCACAAACCACATGATAGGGGAGAAAAGGATGTTCTCCTCCTATGAGAAAAATGAAGATCCCCAATGAGCTATCACATTCAGGGATGAAAATCAAGGTTTGATCAAAGGTTTGGGTAAAATTGCTATATCACCTGACCATTCTATTTCCAATGGTTTCCTTGTAGATTCTTTGGATTACAATTTGCTTTCTGTTTCTCAATTATGCAAAATGGGCTACAACTGTCTATTTACAGATATATGTGTCACTGTCTTTAGAAGGAGTTATGATTCAGTAGCATTTAAGGGAGTGTTAGAGGGTCAGCTATATTTAGTTGATTTTAATGATAATCAAGCTGAACTTGACACTAGCTTAATTGCTAAGACTAATATGGGTTGGCTTTGGCATCGCCGACTTGCCCATGTTGGGATGAAGAATCTCCACAAACTTCCAAAGGGAGAACATATTTTAGGACTAACAAATGTTCATTTTGAGAAAGACAGGGTTTGTAGCGCATGCCAAGTAGGAAAGCAAGTTGGCGCTCATCATCCACACAAGAACATAATAACGACGGACAGGCCGCTCGAGTTACTTCACATGGACCTATTTGGCCCGATCGCTTACATAAGCATCGGTGGGAGTAAGTACTGTCTAGTTATTATGGATGATTATTCTCGCTTCACTTGGGTGTTCTTTTTGTAGGAAAAATCACAAACCCAAGAGACCTTAAAAGGATTCTTAAGACAGGCTCAAAACGAGTTTGGATTAAGGATCAAAAAGATAAGAAGCAATAATGGGACGGAGTTCAAGAATTCACAAATTGAAGGCTTTCTTGAGGAGGAGGGCATCAAGCATGCGTTCGCTTCTCCCTACACACCTCAACAAAATGGTCTAGTGGAGAGGAAGAATATAACTCTACTAGACATGGCAAGGACCATGCTTGATGAGTACAAGACACCAGACCGGTTTTGGGCTGAGGCGATTAACACCGCCTACTACTCCATCAACCGGTTATATCTTCACCGAATCCTCAAGAAGACATCATATGAACTCCTCACTGGTAAAAATCCTAATGTTTCATATTTTAGAGTCTTTGGGAGTAAATGCTTTTTTCTTATTAAAATAGGTAGAAAATATAAATTTGCTCCTAAGGCTGTAGAAGGCTTTTTACTTGGTTATGACTCAAACACAAGGGCATATAGAGTCTTCAACAAATCCACTTAATTGGTTGAGGTTTCTTGTGACATTGTGTTTGATGAGACTAATGGCTCCCAAGTGGAGCAAGTTGATCTTGATGAATTAGATGATGAAGAGGCTCCATGCGTCGCTCTAAGGAACATGTCCGTTGGGGATGTGTGTCCTAAGGAATCCGAAGAGCCTCCACAAACACAAGATCAACCATCATATTCCATGCAAGCATCTCCACCAACTCAAGACGAGGATCAGGCTCAAGATGATGAGGATGAAAATCAAGAAGATGAGCCACCTCAAGAGGAGGACATGGATCAAGGGGGAGATGAAGATAATCAAAACAAGGATGATGATCAAGAAATTCAGGGTCAAAGACCGCCACACCCAAGAGTCCACCAAGCAATTCAAAAAGATCACCCCGTCAACTCCATCCTTGGTGACATTCATAAGGGGGTAACCACTAGATCTCGAGTTGCACATTTCTGTGAGCATTACTCTTTTGTGTTCTCTATTGAGCCTTACAGGGTGGAGGATGCACTAAGAGGTCCGGATTGGGTGCTGGCTATGCAAGAGGAGCTCAACGACTTCACAAGGAATGAGGTATGACATTTAGTTCCACGTCCTAATCAAAATGTTGTAGGTACCAAATGGGTATTCCGCAACAAGCAAGACGAGCATGATGTGGTGACAAGAAACAAAGCCCGACTTGTGGCCAAAGGGTATTCACAAGTCGAAGGTTTGGATTTTGATGAAACTTATGCACCCGTAGCTAGGCTTGAGTCAATTCGTATATTACTTGCCTATGCTACTTACCATGGCTTTAAGCTCTATCAAATGGACGTGAAAAGTGTCTTCCTCAACGGACCCATCAAGGAAGAGGTCTATGTTGAGCAACCTCCCGACTTTGAAGATAGTGAGTACCCTAACTATGTGTATAAACTCTCAAAGGCGCTTTATGGGCTCAAGCAAGCCCCAAGAGCATGGTATGAATGCCTGCGAGATTTTCTTATCACTAATGGCTTCAAAGTCGGTAAAGCTGATCCTACTCTCTTTACTAAAACTGTTGCAAAAGACTTGTTTGTATGCAAATTTATGTTGATGATATTATATTTGGATCTACTAACAAGTCAACTTGCGAAGAGTTTAGTAGGATCATGATACATAAATTCGAGATGTCTATGATGGGGGAGTTGATGTATTTCCAAGGATTTCAAATCAAGCAACTCCAAGATGGCACCTTCATCAGCCAAACAAAATACATTCAAGACATACTTAAGAAGTTTGGGATGAAGGATGGCAAACCCATGAAGACACCCATGGGAACAAATGGGCATCTCGACCTCGACACGGGAGGTAAATCCATAGATCAAAAGGTATACCGGTCGATGATAGGATCTTTACTCTATTTATGTGCATCTCGACCGGATATTATGCTTTATGTATGCATGTGTGCAAGGTTCTAGGCAGATCCTAAGGAAGTTCACCTTAGGGCCGTGAAGAGAATCATGAGATACTTAGTTTACACTCCTAAGTTTGGGCTTTGGTACCCCAAGGGATCTACCATTGATCTAATTGGGTATTCCGATGCCGATTGAGCCGGATGTAAGATTGATAGAAAGAGCACATCAGGGACTTGTCAGTTTTTAGGAAGATCCCTGGTGTCATGGGCTTCAAAGAAACAAAACTCCGTAGCTCTTTCCACCGTCGAAGCCGAGTACATTGCCGCAGACCATTGTTGTGCGCAATTACTTTGGATGAGGCAAACCCTTAGGGACTATGGCTACAAATTGAGCAAAGTCCCTCTCGTATGTGACAATGAGAGTGCAATCCGCATGGTGGATAATCCCGTTGAACACAGCCGCACTAAGCACATAGACATTTGGTATCACTTTCTGAGAGATCACCAACAATAAAAGGGGGATATCGAGATTGCCTATGTTAATACCCAAAATCAATTAGCCGATATCTATACCAAGCCACTATGATAGTCGCCTAGAAGGGGGGTGAATAGGCGAAACCTGAAATTTATAAACTTAAAATTGCACTAAGGTCAGGGTTACTGTTTAGAATTAAATTGGAGTGCGGAAGATAGTTCTCCTTGCTTAGAGTTGCTCAATCAATGCAGATGACCTTTGGGAGCAAACTCAAATCAATATGAGCAAGGGAACTTTTAGAGAGGGAAAAACAAATCAAGTGAAGATTAACGGGTGAACATGGTGATTTGTTTTACCGAGGTTCGGTCCCAAAAGAACCTAATCCCCGTTGAGGAGGCCACAAAGGCCGGGTCTATTTCAACCCTTTCCCTCTTTCAATCGGTCACTTAGACCGGTTGAGTGCTTCTTCTTAAACTCACGGGTCACTAAGACCCCGCAAGGATCACCACACAATTAGGTGTCTCTTGCAAGCTTTACAAAACACTTAGAGAGTTTAGAGAGAGATGAAGAAAGAACGATTAAGGAAACCAAGCAACAAGAGCAACAAATGAAACACGAATCACTCCCTCTCAATTCATTAATCACTAATGATCACTTGTCTCAATTGTGGAACTTGGAGAGATTGGAAGCTTTGATTGTGTCTTGGAATGGATTGCTAGCTCTTGTATTGAATGTGTATGAGTGGAGTGCTTGGGTGAAGTGAATGGAGGTGGTTGGGGTTGTATTTATAGCCTCCAACCACTTCCTAGCCATTGCCCCCTTTCTGCCGACCGCAGACGGTCCGCGCCACTAGTCCGGACGGTCCGCCCCTGCACATCAACGGTTAAAATCGCAACGGTCAGCAGTAACGACTATATCAACGGCTATAGAGCATTTAATGCGTCGTCAGATGTCAGATAAAGCAGTCGCGGATGGTCCGGTCGTACACCCTGGACGGTCCGCGAGGACGCTAAAAATACATTTTACCGAACCCGTCACCTTCGGGGTTTTCTTGTTTTTCAACGACCGGACGGTCCGCGCCTGAGGTCGGATGGTCCGCGTTTGGTCTCGGATGGTGCTCGCTTCTCCATCGGACGGTCCGTAGTGTAAACTTGTGTTTCTAGAGTGTTCCTGTCCGAGGGTTACCCTGATGTCGCGGACGGTCCGCCGCAAGGGCCCGGACGGTCTGCACTTAGGTGTTTTTCCAAAAAGCTTCTCCTGTCCAGAATAATCTACGGTATTCTGGACAATCGATTTAGAATAGTTGTGGATGAACTTATGCACCTGTGAAATGATCGACTAGGCAAACTGATTAGTCCAAAAGGTTTGTGATGGTCATCAAACACCAAAATTGATTATAGGAAATGTTGAGGCTATTTCCCTTTCACACTAGATGAGAAAACTTTTAGCAAACTTAGGAATGAGCTAAATATACTTGATTCTCGGAACTTTGATTGAAACGTTGCACACATAGCTCATTTATATACCTTTGATCATATCTCTTTCATTTGACACAAATGCATATTTCTTATTCTCTAAGTGCCAAGGCTAAGACTAATGTACTTTCAAGTATATTTCTATGATTAGTCTTAGATTGAAAGGGAAATGGAGTATTCGACAAAGACCAGACTTCCACTCCAAACTCTGACGGTATCACTTAACTTTTGCCACTACTCCACAAACTCTCAATGGTATGATCTTCACTCACATTTATTTCTTTACCAATGGGGGAGAAAGTATTAGAGGGCTCTCGAAGTCTTCGTTTTTTGGCGATTAATGCCAAAGGGGGAGAAAATATTAAGCCCAAAGCAAAAGGACCGCACCACCACTATTTCAAACATTTTCAAAATGAAGTTTTAATTGGTATTTATTTCAATTGATGTATTCTCAAATTGGTATCAATTGGTATCTATTTCACTAAGAGTAAAATTTCAAACCGATATCTATCTCAAAACCCTCTTGAAAGTGAGAGTACCTAGAGGGGGGTTGAATAGGTGATCCAGTAAAATCAAACACTAAATATCCACAATACTTAATTTATTAGAGAGTTAGTGCGACTAAGTAGCTTTGAAGCGGGTTCTTGTGAACACAACAACCATAGAGAAAGCAACACAAGAGACACGCGATTTTTATCCCGTGGTTCGGCCAAGTAACACTTGCCTACTTCCACGTTGTGGCGTCCCAATGGACGAGGGTTGCACTCAACCCCTTTCAAGTGATCCGATGATCAACTTGAATACCACTGTCTTTTCCTTTAGAGTCTTTTCTCGTGTGCGAGGAATCTCCATAGTTTGGAGTCTCTCGCCCTTACAATAGAGATCACAAAGAAAGCACAGAGTAAGGAGGGGGAGAGCAACGCACGCAAGACTAAAATCCGCAGCACAACCACGCACACAAGTCACGACTTGAGCTTGAAACACAACACACAGAGTTCGCAACTCAAATGGAGCTCAAATCACTAACACAGAGAATCAAATGCGTGGAGTCAGAGTCTGAGAGTCTTAGAATGTTTCTTGAAAGCTTGGTGTTCTTTTCCATGCGCCTAGGGGTCTCTTTTATAACCCCAAGGCAGCTAGGAGCCGTTGGAGACAATCTTGGAAGGCCATTCTTGCCTTCTGTCGAGTGGTGCACCGGACAAACCGGTGCACCACCGGACAATCACTGCAGCAGTCCGGTGCGTGATCTCCTTCCATATCTGGCGCATCCGACCGTTGGTCCTTGGGATCGGTTGGCGCACAAGACACAGTCCGGTGCACACCGGATAGTCCGGTGTGCCCAACCGACCGTTGGCTCGGGCCACGTGTTGCGCGTTGATCGCGCGGCCGACCGTTGGCCGCTACCGCCGTTGGCTCACCGGACAGTCCGGTGCACCACCGGACAGTCTGGTGAATTATAGCCACGTCGCCTTTTCCTTTTTCGAGAGCGACGAGTTCGTCGCTGACGACTCACTGGATAGTCTGATGCACCACCGGACAGTCCGGTGAATTATAGCTGTACAACTCCATCGATTCCCGACACCGGCTACTTCACCGTTGACCAGCCTAGCGCACCGGACACTGTCCAGGGCACCATCGGACATTCCGGTGTGCCAGGCTGAGCTAGAGTTGGCTGCACACAGCCAACTCTTTTCCATTCCTTTTCTCCTTCTTTTGTCACTGTTTCTAGCACTTATACAAACACATTAGTATTAAAAAACAATGTACTAAGTCGAGAACCATACCTTGTAATATGATTTGTATTTCTCTCTTTGTTTAGCACATAAGAACTTAATCAAACATGTTGAGCATTTAATCACCAAAACATTATAGAAATGGCCCAAGGGCACATTTCCCTTTCAATCTCCCCCTTTTTGGTGATTCATGCCAACACATCAAAAAGCAACAAAATAGGTGCAACATCAATGCAATTGAAGACCAAATTGTTTTTGCTTATAATTTGGCATATTTGGATCCCTCTTTGCCACCACTTGGTTTATTTTTGCAAACCAAATTCTTTTTCCTATCCCTAAGTCAAACACACTTGTTTGGGTAAATCGAGAGATATTCCAAGAGTAAAATTTATCAAGTGCCAAAAACTCCCCCTTTTCCCATAATCAATATTCTCCCCCACAAGAGACCAAATTTTGCAATAAGAGACAAATTTCTTCCTCTATTATTTTCAAAAATTCACAAGTGGTTGGCTGGTCCATGTTGCTTTGGCCTTAATTTCTCCCCCTTTGGCATTAAGCTCCAAAACGGGATCATTCTTGGCCCTTTAACCCCATTGCCTCAAAAAAATGTCAATTAAGAGCAAAAGGCAATGAGATTGCAAGTATGAGCTTGGAAGTAAGTACACTAATACCAGAGTGCAGTGGAAGTCTTTTCATCGTCCAAGTTCACCTTTCCCTTTCAATGCACCTTTGAGACTACATCAGGTGTACTTAAACAAACATGTTAGTCTCAAAGGGTCAAGTTGTAGCACATCTCCCCCTAAATATGTGCACCATTTGCATATGGACTTGTGAGGTCCGGGGAGAACTTGTACAACTTGAGCACCCAAAATGTACAACAAATAATGTAAATTCTTAAGGTAACATGATCAAAGGCATAGAACACATGCATGCTATAGATCAATCCATGTTACGTGAATCTAAGACATTTAGCTCACTACGCAACCTGCAAAATGTTTTCTCATCCAACGGCTTGGTGAAGATATCGGCTAGCTGGTTCTCGGTGCTAATATGATAAATATCGATATCTCCCTTTTGCTGGTGGTCCCTCAGGAAGTGATGCCAGATGTCTATGTGCTTAGTGCGGCTGTGTTCAACGGGATTATCCGCCAAGCGGATTGCACTCTCATTGTCACATAGGAGTGGGACTTTGCTCAGATTGTAGCCAAAGTCCCGGAGGGTTTGCCTCATCCAAAGTAGTTGCGCGCAACACTGACCTGCAGCAACATACTCGGCCTCAGCGGTGGATAGGGCAACGGATGTCCGTTTCTTGGAACTCCAGGACACCAGGGACCTTCCTAGAAATTGGCACGTCCCTGATGTACTCTTCTTATCAACCTTGCACCCGGCATAATCGGAGTCTACGTATCCAATTAAGTCAAAGGTAGACCCCTTTGGATACCAGATCTCGAAGCATGGCGTAGCAACTAAATATCGAAGAATTCGCTTAACGGCCACAAGGTGACATTCCTTGGGGTCGGATTGATATCTAGCACACATCCATACACTGAGCATAATGTCCGGTCTACTAGCACAAAGATAAAGTAATAAACCTATCATAGACTGGTATGCCTTTTGATCAACGGACTTACCTCCTTTGTTGAGGTCGACATGCCCGTCGGTTTCCATCGGTGTCTTTGCGGGCTTGGCATCCTTCATCCCAAACCTCTTGAGAAGATTCTAAGTGTACTTCGTTTGGGAGATGAAAGTGCCGTCCTTGAGTTGCTTCACTTGGAATCCAAGGAAGTATGTCAACTCGCCCATCATCGACATCTCGAACTTTTGCATCATAACCCTGCTAAACGCCTCACAAGACTTTTGATTAGTAGAACCAAATATTATGTCATCGACATAAATTTGGCACACAAAGAGATCACCATCACAAGTCTTGGTAAAAAGAGTGGGATCAGCTTTCCCAACCTTGAAAGCAATAGCAATTAAGAAATCTCTAAGGCATTCATACCATGCTCTTGGGGCTTGCTTAAGTCCATAGAGCGCCTTAGAGAGTTTATACACGTGGTCGGGATACCTATCATCCTCAAAGCCAGGGGGTTGTTCCACGTATACCTCCTCCTTGATTGGCCCGTTGAGCAAAGCGCTCTTCACATCCATTTGGTACAGCCTAAAAGAGTGGTGAGCGGCATAGGCTAATAATATTCGAATAGACTATAGCCTAGCCACAGGAGCAAAAGTTTCCTCGAAATCCAAACATGCGACTTGGGCATAACCTTTTGCCACAAGTCGAGCCTTGTTTCTTGTCACCACCCCGTGCTCGTCTTGCTTGTTGCGGAACACCCACTTGGTGCCCACAACGTTTTGCTTTGGACGTGGCACCAGGCTCCAGACTTCATTTCTCTTGAAGTTGTTGAGCTCTTCCTGCATGGCCAACACCCAGTCCGGATCCTGCAAGGCCTCTTCTACTCTGAAAGGCTCAATAGAAGAGACAAACGAGTAATGCTCACAAAAGTTGGCTAGTCGTGAGCGAGTAGTTACTCCCTTGCTGATGTCACCCAGAATATGATCGACGGGCTGATGTCTTTG
The DNA here is from genome assembly GCF_902167145.1 of Zea mays. NCBI lineage: Eukaryota > Viridiplantae > Streptophyta > Magnoliopsida > Poales > Poaceae > Zea > Zea mays. The sequence goes on along the minus strand of NC_050104.1, from coordinate 38,262,268 downwards.
GATCGTTGCTCGGACTTGAGTTGAAGGAGCCCGTGGTGCTTCTTCCTCCATAGCCTGTTCTTCCTGTGCTCCCCCTTGATCGTGCTCCTCTTCTTGAGGTACATGTCCATCATCTTGAGTTGGGGGATGCACTAGTGTCGAGGAAGAAGGCTGATCTTTCTCTTGTTGTTCCTGTGGTCGCACATCACCTATTGCCATCGTGCGTATTGCGGCCGTCGGAACTTCATCCTCATCTACGTCATCAGGATCAAATTGCTCTCTTGGAGAGCCATTAGTCTCATCAAATACAACATCGCTAGAGACTTCAACTAATCCTGATGATTTATTGAAGACCTTATACACCTTTATATTTGAGTCATAACCTAGTAAAAACCCTTCTACTGCCTTGGGAGCAAATTTAGAGTGTCTACCTTTCTTCACTAGAATATAGCATTTGCTCCCAAATACACGAAAGTAAGACACATTGGGTTTGTTACCGGTAAGGAGTTCGTAGGAGGTCTTCTTGAGGAGGCGATGCAGAGAGAGCCGGTTTATGGCGTGGCAGGCTATGTTCACAGCTTCCGACCAAAACCGCTCGGGCATTTGAACTCTCCAAGCATCGTTCTCGCCATGTCGATAAGTGTCCTGTTCTTCCTCTCTACCACACCGTTTTGCTGTGGTGTGTAGGGAGCGGAGAACTCGTGCTTGATGCCTTCCTCCTCAAGAAATTCTTCAACTTGTAGATTCTTGAACTCGGATCCATTATCGCTCCTTATCTTTTTCACTTTAAGCTCAAACTCATTTTGAGCTCTCTTTAAGAATCGCTTTAGGGTCCCTTGGGTTTCTGACTTATCCTATAAACCAATTGAGAGCACCTAGAGGGGGGGGGGTGAATAGGTGATCTTGTAAAAAGAACACCCAAGTGAAGCGGGAAAAGTCATCAACAATTACAAGACCATACTTACTTCCCCCGATGCTTAGGTAGGCAACAGGTCCAAAGAGGTACATGTGAAGAAGCTCCAGTGGTCTTGATGTTGTCATCACATTCTTGTCGTGATGTGTGCTTCCCACCTGTTTCCCTGCCTGACATGTTGCACAAGGTCTGTCTTTCTCGAAACAGACATTGGTTAGTCCTAACACATGATCTCCCTTTAGAAGCTTATGAAGGTTCTTCATCCCAACATGTGCTAGACGGCGATGCCACAGCCAGCCCATATTAGTCTTAGCTATTAAGCATGCATCTAGATCGGCATTCTCTTTCGAAAAATCAACTAAGTAGAGCTTGCCATCTAGTACACCCTTAAAAGCTAGTGAACCATCACTTCTTCTAAAAACAAATACATCTATATTTGTGAATAAACAATTATAACCCATGTTACACAATTGACTCAAAGATAACAGATTATACCCGAGCGATTCAACTAAAAACACATTAGAGATAGAATGCTCGGATGTAATGGCTATTTTTCCAAATCCTTTGACCTTGCCTTGGTTCCCATCTCCAAAGATGATCGAGTCCTGGGAATCCTTGTTCTTGACGTAGGAGGTGAACATTTTATTCTCCCCCGTCATGTGGTTCGTGCATCCGATGTCGATAATCCAGCTCGAGCCCCGGATGCATAAACCTGCAAGGCAATTTACGTTTGGGTTTTTGGTACCCAACTCTTGTTGGGTCCTACAAGGTTAATCATAATAGTTTTTGGAACCCAAATACAAGTCTTGTCTATCTTGCATTTGGATCCCAACTTCCTAGCAACTACTTTCGCATTTTTACATGAAAGCACAAAAGAAGTATTGCAAGCATGATAAACAGCAGAAGGTCCATTGCACATTCTCCTAGGAGCATGAGACACAACATGATTTCTCCTAGGTTTACTTCTACCATGAACAAGAGTAGAACTAGAGGCAAACATAGCATGTGAATCATAAGCCGCATGAACATAACTCTTATTATAATGAGAATGGCTAGCAATTTTCCTATCATAAATAAAAGCATGGTTCCTTTGAGGACTACTCGCCACAGGGGCCTTCCCTTTCTCCTTGTTGAGAATGAGAGTCCATTGGCTTGTTAAGTTCTTGGTTTCCTTTCGAAAACCAAGTCCATCCTTAATTGAGGGGTGTCTACCAATAGTGTAGCCATCCCTAGCAAATTTTAATTTATCAAAATCAATTTTGCAAGTCTTAAGTTGAGCATTAAGACTTGCCACCTCATTATTTAATTTAGTAATAGAAATAAGATGTTCATCACAGGCATCAACATCAAAGTCCTTACATCTCTTACAAATACTAACATGCTCTACACATGAATTTGTTTTACTAACTTCCTCTAGCTTAGCATTTAATTCATCATTTAAATTCTTTAAATTAGAGATAGATTCATGGCAAGCAGATAACTCAGAAGATAACATTTCATTTCTCTTAGTTTCTAAAGCAAGTGATTTTTGTACACTAATAAATTTGTCATGTTCCTCTTACAAAATGTTCTCTTGCTTTTCTAGCAGTCTATCTTTTTCATTTAGAGCATCAATTAATTCATTAATTTTTCTAATTTGGCTCTATCTAAACCTTTAAATAAACTAGAGTAATCTACTTCATCATCGGAAGAATCCTCATCACTAGAAGAAGAGTACTTTGGGGAATCTTGAATACGTACCTTCTTCTCCTTTGCCATAAGACATGTATGCCGCTTGTTGGGGAAGAGTGATGACTTGTCGAAGGCCGAGGCAGCCAGTCCTTCATCGTTGGAGTTGGATGAAGAGCAGTCAGAGTCCCATTCTTTCCCAAGATGTGCCTCGCCCTTTGCCTTCCTGTAATTCTTCTTCTTCTCCTTCTTCCCATGTCTTTCTTGTGCCTGGTCATTGTCATTATCGAGACATTGAGCAATAAAGTGACCAGTATTACCGCATTTGAAACATGAGCGCTTTCCCCTTGTTTTGTTTTTGTTGGGGGTACTTTTTGCGTCCTTTGAGCACGGTCTTGAAACGTTTGATGATGAGTTCCATCTCATCTTCATTTAGCCCGGCAGCGTCAACTTGTGCCACCTTGCTTGGTAGCGCCTCCCAGCTGCTTGGTGCTTTGAGAGCAACAGGCTATGGCTCGTAGACAGGTAGTGGACCATTTAGCGCATCGTCCACGTATCGCGCTTCCTTCACCATCATGCGCCCGCTCACGAATTTTCCAAGAATCTCCTCGGGCGTCATCTTGGTGTATCTAGGATTTTCACGAATAAGGTTGACAAGATGGGGGTCAATTACAGTAAATGACCTTAACATGAGTCAGACGACATCATGATATGTCCATCTTGTGCTTCTGTAGCTTCGGATTTTGTTGACCAGGGTTTTGAGCCTGTTGTAGGTTTAAGTTGGCTCCTCTCCCCTGATCATTGTGAACCTTCCTAGCTCGCCCTCCACTAGTTCCATCTTGGTAATCATGGTGGTATCATTTCCCTCATGTGATATTTTGAGGGTATCCCAGATCTGTTTGGCGTTGTCCAAGCCACTTACTTTGTTATACTCATCCCTGCAAAGTGAAGCTAGCAAGACAGTAGTAGCTTGGGCATTTTTATGAATTTGTTCATTAATCATCACGGGGTTATCCGTACTATCGAAATGCATCCCATTTTCCACAATTTCCCAAATGCTAGGATGGAGAGAAAATAGATTACTACGCATTTTATGGCTCCAAAATGAGTAATCCTCTCCATCAAAGTGTGGAGGTTTTCCAAGAGGAATAGAAAGTAGATGTGCATTTGAATTGTACGGAATACGGGAATAATCAAAAGAATAATTTTGATTGACTATCTTTTTCTTTGACGAGGAGTCGTCGTCGTCGTCCCTTGGTGAAGAAGATGAGGCATCGCTGTCGTAGTAAATGATCTTCTTGATGCGCCTCTTCTTCTTCCCGTCTCTCTTCTTGTGACTTGAGCCTGAGTCGGTAGGCTTGTCGTCTCTTGGCTCGTTGAAGAGGGACTCCTTCTCCTTGTCGTTGTAAATGAAGAGTACGGCTCCGATACCAATTGAGAGCACCTAGAGGTAGGGGGTGAATAGGTGATCCTGTAAAATCAAACACTAAATATCCACAATACTTAATTTATTAGAGAGTTAGTGCGACTAAGTAGCTTTGAAGCGGTTTCTTGTGAACACAACAATCAAAGAGAAAGAAACATAAGAGACACGCGATTTTTATCTCGTGGTTCGGCCAAGTAACACTTGCCTACTTCCACGTTGTGGCGTCCCAATGGATGAGGGTTGCACTCAACCCCTTTCAAGTGATCCGATGATCAACTTGAATACCAATGTCTTTTCCTTTAGAGTCTTTTCCCGTGTGCGAGGAATCTCCACAGTTTGGAGTCTCTCGCCCTTACAATAGAGATCACAAAGAAAGCACAGAGTAAGGATGGGGAGAGCAATGCACGCAAGACTCAAATTCGCAGCACAACCACGCACACAAGTCACGACTTGAGCTCGAAACACAACACACGGAGTTTGCAACTCAAATGGAGCTCAAATCACTACCACAGAGAATCAAATGCGTGGAGTCGGAGTCTGAGAGTCTTAGAATGTTTCTTGAAAGCTTGGTGTTCTCCTCCATGCGCCTAGGGGTCTCTTTTATAGCCCCAAGGCAGCTAGGAGCCGTTGGAGACAATCTTGGAAGGCCATTCTTGCCTTCTGTCGAGTGGTGCACCGGATAGTCCGGTGCACCACCGGGCAATCACTGTAGCAGTCCAGTGCGCGATCTCCTTCCATATCTGGCGCATCCGACCGTTGGTCCTTGGGATCGGTTGGCGCACATGACACTGTCCGGTGTCCGGTGTGCCCAACCGACCGTTGGCACGGGCCACGTGTCGTGCGTTGATCGCGCGGCCGACCGTTGGTCGCTGGCGCCGTTGGCTCACCGGACAATCCGGTGCACCACCGGACAGTCCGGTGAATTATAGCCACGTCACCTTTTCCTTTTTCCGAGAGCGACAAGTTCGTCGCTGACGACTCATCGGACAGTCCGGTGCACCACCGGACAGTCCGGTGAATTATAGTCGTACAACTCTGTCGATTCCCGACACCGGCTACTTCACCGTTGACCAGCCTGGCGCACCGGACATTGTCCGGTGCACCACCGGACAGTCCGGTGTGCCAGGCTGAGCTAGAGTTGGCTGCACACAACTAACTCTTTTCCATTCCTTTTCTCCTTCTTTTGTCATTGTTTCTAGCACTTATACAAACACATTAGTATTCAAAAACAATGTACTAAGTCGAGAACCATACCTTGTAATATGATTTGTATTTCTCTCTTTGTTTAGCACATAAGAACTTAATCAAACGTGTTGAGCATTTAATCACCAAAACATTATAGAAATGGCCCAAGGGCACATTTCCCTTTCAGAAAGCTAAGAGGAGAATTTTATTCAGGGAGAGTTTTATTTAGTCAAAGGAAAAGCATTTGAAATAGGGGGAGAAATTTCAAATCTTGAAAATGCTTCTTGCATTCTTATTCATATATACCTTTGACTATTTACAAAAAAGACTTTGAGAAGATTTTCCAAAAGAATTTGCAAAACAAACTTGTGGTGCAAAAGTGGTCCAAAATGTTAAATAAAAGAAAACGCAATCCATTCATATTTAATGAGATTTTCAATTGATTTAACTCCAAGTAACCTATGCACATTATAAATGCAAACTAGTTACATTTCTGCACTTTATATTTGCTTTGGTTTGTGTTGGCATCAATCACCAAAAAAGGGGAGATTGAAAGGGAAACAGGGTTAACCATTTCCTATAATTAATTTTGGTGGTTGATAGTCAACACAAACATTTGGAATAACTAGTTTGCTCTAAAATTCATGTATTACAGGTGCATAAGGTTCAACACAAACCAAGAAAGTAATCAAGTTAGGGACTCAATTTGAAACGGAGCAAAGAACTTGAGTGTGCTGAGAATTGGCTTGTCCGGTGTGCCACGGGAGTGTCCGGTGCACCAGGACCGTATAGATGTCAAGCAGCCACTCTCGGGAATTCCAGGGCGTGCTCCGCTATAATTCACCGGACTGTCCGGTGAGCCAGCGGAGCAATGGCTATCTGCGAACGATCGACTCTGACAGAAGGAACAGTGCAGCACAGTACCGCGCAGAAGTCAGAGCAGCAGAGTCAGAGGGGCACAGGACTGTCCGGTGTGGCACCAGACTGTCCGGTGCCACAAGAGGACAAAGCCTCCAACGGTCGACCAGCTCCGAACCCTAACGGTTGGGTGACGTGACGGCGCACCGGACAAGGAACAGTGCCTGTCTGGTGGCGCACCGGACTGTCCGGTGCGCCCATCGCCAACAGCCTCCCCAACGGCTATGGAAGTGGTTGGGGGCTATAAATACCCCAAACCACCTCATTCATAACTATCCAAGCATTCCAAACATCTCATTCAATACAAGAGCAAAAGACTCCACTCCAAGACACATCAAATAGATTGGATCCTCTCCAAGCCTCCAAATCAACTCAATTCCATTAGGGACTTGAGAGAGGGTGTTCTTGTGTTCTTTTGTTTCTCTTGTTGCTTGGCTTGACCTTTTTCTTTTCAATTCTTATTCTCAAGTACTTTGTAAGCGAAGCAAGAGACACCAAGTGTGTGGTGGTCCTTGCGGGGGTCTTAGTGACCCGTGAGATTAAGGAAGAAGGCTCACTCGGTCTAAGTGACCGTTTGAGAGAGGGAAAGGGTTGAAATAGACCCGGTCTTTGTGACCTCCTCAACGGGGACTAGGTTCTTTGGAACCGAACATCGGTAAAACAAATCATCGTGTTCATTCGCTTGATTCTCATTTGATTTGTTTTCCCCCTCTCTCCCGGACTTGAATTTCATTCTAACGCTAAACCCTGCTTTGTAGTGTGTGTTTAAAGTTATAAATTTCAGGTTTCACCTATTCACCCCCCTCTAGGCGACTTTCAAGGCGAGGGCACTGAACGGTCGGAGTGCTGGAGTCTCGGGCACGTGCCGCCGCCGGCGCGGCGGCGCCTGCAGCCTGCTCTGCTCCACGAACCGCGACGGCGCTAGGGTTTAGGTTTTGGGGAGAGAGAGGGAGAGACCGAGAGGGTGACTGGGTCTGGGTGAGGGAGGGGGAAGCCAAGCGCAACTGGGTGAGCGTGAGACCCGAGAGGCCGACTGGGTGAGGCCGTGAGGGGCTGAGCGCCTGAGCCGCTGCCGTGTCCTGTCTCCTGTGTGGGTCGTGTGGCTGTGAGCCTGTGAGTGTGTTGCCTTGTGGTCTGCTCCATATCGGCCTGTTTGGTTGTCTGGATGGATGGGCATGGCTCGTATCTAGGGAACCTAGCTCTTGGTAGCCTGGCTGAGAGCATGCAATATCCGTACGTTTGGTTGCCTGTATGAGCTTAGCTTGGCCCATGCGAGATGATGTTTGGTTGCTTGTATAAATGCTTGATGCATGAGCTTAAAAACTATAAAGTTTTATTATATTTTCATGTGATGATGTTGCAATAGTCTATAATATGCCATACAAAGCCTTAATCCACTTTTAAATAATTTAACTTTATTTAATAGACACTAATTACATGTTAATCTGTCATTAGGAAAGACTAATGGTTGCACCGGCAGAGCCTGGCTCTGGAGAAACGGCCAATTCCTACATATCTAGGGAGCCAGGCCCAAGAGGAATCTTTGCATTCCGCGAGCCAGGCTGAAGAGGCTGATCAGGCAACCAAACAGAAGAAAGCTGCATCTCGTGAGCCTGGCCAAACCATATGCAGGCAACCAAACGCACCCTATGAGGCTGGGCTGGGCCATTGCAGTGATTTACAACTCGTTTGCCTCGCGAGTAACTCACGGGCCAGCTCGAGTTTGGCTCGTTAAGAACCGAGTTAAATTGTTAGCTCAGCTCGTGATTCATTTTCAACGAACCGAGTCGAGTCGAGTCACTAATGAGTCGAGTCAAACGAGTTACCGAGCCACGAGTTTTTTTGTTCGTTAGCTTGATTAGCTCGATTAGTTACCATAGCTTGAATAGATTGAGTGTTGAAATGTTTAGCTTGTTGCTCAAAGTAAGCAAACTTCAATTTCAGTACGTCATTGCTGTTCTAACTGGAAAACGAAGCCGTGTTCAAGGTAAGCAAACTTGAGTACACGATCGAATACCATCTATACATGTATATAGCTCCATCATCAGAACCATCGCTAATGTTTCGAAAAAATGATATAAGTGCCAATGATTCGCTGACACGTCACACTTGCATCCATCTCCATTAATTCGCGGGCGCACGGTGGGCCGTGGCTGCCTCAGCGCCACAAGCTCGCCATCCCCTGGCCGGCCTGCTCTACCTACTCGTACATGTAGATGAAGTCGGAGTTGCCGACCATGGCATTGAGCACCTGCGAGACGAGGAAGCCGCTGCCGGCGAGGACGGCCACGATGAGCAGCGCCGTGATGGGGTTCTTGAGCAGCTCCACTATGGGCTGCAGCACCGTATACGCCACCCCTGTGCTCACCGTCACCACGTACAGCGCGTAACGCCGCATGTTGTCCCAGAACTCCTCCACCAGGGGGCCCTCCGGCCCCAGCGCCAGGGCGGGGCCGGCCCCCGCGGACAGGGCCAGCGCCACGGCCACCCCCGCCGTGATGCCGCCGATGAGCGCCCACGTCGGCAGCGCGCAGGTCCTGCCGCCGCCGCCGCCGCCGTCGTTCTTATTGCCCGCCGCCGCGAGCTCTTGACGCGGACGGCTGCTCTCCTCCGTGGCTGCCGCGATGCTTTCGTGAGGTGCTACTGCGAGGAGGCGCTTTGCGTGCTGTCGTGGGGTGTGTTGAGAGGAGGGCAGTCGAACTCGGATGACGGCGGCTGTGAGGCCATGACCGCGTTCGGGAGAGAGGAGATGCAGGTGGAAGGCGCGGTGGAGAAGAGAGAGCTGGTTCATCTTGTGCAGCCTGTGGTGTCGGATTGAGATTGTTGTTTGGTGCCTGTTTCTTCGTGATAAAGCCTGTAGTTGTACCAAGCTCTGATAGACCTCTGATCGTGTGGGCCAGCTGCAACTCTGGTTTCACTCACTGGACGCCGCTTGAGCGACCACTGTGGATTGGTGGACCTGCCTAACCGAGCCAGAATCGTGAATCGCCGGATATTCGTGAGTTTCCTTCGTAGACCTGTGTAATTCAGTGGAGTTAGTTATGTGTTCCATAAAATTGTGAAACTAGAATAGTAAGCTTTTAGAAGACATTTAGATAAGTCATTTTATTTATTATATAAAATAAAACTAATTAAATTAATATTATAAACTACAGTTTCACGTTAGAAATGTAACATGTAACCATCCTAAACACCCTTTAGTTTGTTTCACCATGTGACTGCATATCTCTACTACTTATTAAGTTGCAAGGGTAGTTCGTCTCTCTCTGATCTGCCGTTCTGCCTTCCAGCGATCTCGATCGTTCGATACGCCATGGAGCTCCTCCCCCCATCCGATGCGCGCTCCCTCCACCGACGCACACCCACCCACGATCCCCGCGTCGCTCTCCCCCTCGCCCACAAGCCCTTCCCCGTCCCCGATGCGCTCAGCAACCTCCACCCTCCTCGCCGCGACGATCTCGGCCGGCCGAGATCCGCGCCAACCTCCAGCTTGATTTCCTCGCCATGAGCCTTGCCAACCTCCAGTCATGCTCTCCTCGCCGACATGTGAGGATCTCGGCCGCCCGAGCTCTGCGTCCCCGCCCCTATCGCGCCGAGCTACGCGTTTCCCCACCCGCCATCCCGCCCTTCACGTTTCCCTGCCCACTCTACCTCCCGCCTATCGTGTCGCCCGCCATCCGCTTCTGTCGCACGGGAATCTGAAAGGGAATTAGGCTTACACCTATTTCCTAATTGATTTTGGTGGTTGAATTGCCCAACACAAATAATTGGACTAACTAGTTTGCTCTAGTGTATAGGTTATACAGGTGCTAAAGGTTCACACTTAGCCAATAAAAAGACCAAGAACTGGGTTCAACAAAAGAGCAAAGGGATAACCTAAGTGTGCACTGGTCTGGCGCAGCGGACTGTCCGGTGCACCACCAGACAGTGTCCGGTGCACCAGGGGACTTAGCGCTGAACTCTTCACCTTCGGGAAAATCCAGAGGCGCTCCGCTATAATTCACCGGACTGTCCGGTGTACACCGGACAGTGTCCGGTGCTCCAAGGAAGAGCGCCTCAGGAACTCGCCAGCTTCGGGAATTCGTTCCGCTATAATTCACCGGACATGTCCGGTGTGCACCGGACTGTCCGGTGAGCCAGCGGAGCAACGGCTACTTCGCGCCAACGGTCACCTGCAGAGGCATTAAATGCGCGCCAGAGCGCGTAGAAGTCAGGCACGCGCGAAGTGGCGCACCAGACACTCTACAGTGCATGTCCGGTGTGCCACCAGACATCCAGGCGGGCCCAGAAGTCAGAGCTCCAACGGTCAGAACCCAATGGCCTGGTGACGTGGCTGGCGCACCGGACACTGTCCGGTGTGCACCGGACTGTCCGGTGCACCATGCGACAGACAACCTCCACCAAACGACTAGTTTGGTGGTTGGGGTTATAAATACCCCCAACCACCCCACATTCAAGTCATCCAAGTTTTCCACCTTCCGACCACTTACAAGAGCTAGGCATTCAATACAAGACACACCCAAGTGATCAAATCCTCTCCCAATTCCACAAAAGCATTAGTGACTAGTGAGAGTGATTTGTCGTGTTCTTTTGAGCTCTTGCGCTTGGATCGCTTTCTTCTTTCTCATTCTTTCTTGTGATCAATACTCAATTGTAACCAAGGCAAGAGACACCAATTGTGTGGTGGTCCTTGCGGGGAAGTTTTGTTCCCGGTTGATTTGAGAAGAGAAAGCTCACTCGGTCCGAGGGACCGTTTGAGAGAGGGAAGGGGTTGAAAAATGAAAGGGAATTAGGCTTACACCTAGTTCCTAAATAATTTTGGTGGTTGAATTGCCCAACACAAATAATTGGACTAACTAGTTTGCTCTAGTGTATAAGTTATACAGGTGTAAAAGGTTCACACTTAGCCAATAAAAAGATCAAATATTGGATTCAACAAAGGAGCAAAGGAATAACCGAAGGCACCTCTGGTCTGGGGCACCGAACTGTCCGGTGTACACCGGACAGTGTCCGGTGCACCACCGGACAGTGTCCGGTGCACCAGAGGACTCTAACTCAAACTTGCCACCTTCGGGAATTTCCAGAGGCACTCCGCTATAATTCACCGGACTGTCCGGTGCTCCAAGGAAGAGCGGCCTCCGGAACTCGCCAGCCTCGGGAAAACGCAGCGGCTGCTCCGCTATAATTCACCGGACATGTCCGGTGTACACCGGACTGTCCGGTGCAACTCTGGAGCAACGGCTACTTCGCACCAATGGCTACCTGCAGAGCATTTAATGCGCGCCAGAAGCGCGCAGACGGCAGGCACGCCCATACTGGCGCACCGGACACTCTACAGTGCATGTCCGGTGCGCCACCGGACATCCAGGCGGGCCCAGAAGTCAGAACTCCAACGGTCAGAATCCAACGGCATTGGTGACGTGGCTGGCGCACCGGACATGTCCGGTGTGCACCGGACTGTCCGGTGCACCATACGACAGACAGCCTCCACCAGCGGTCATGTTTGGTGGTTGGGGCTATAAATACCCCAACCACCCCACCATTCATTGCATCCAAGTTTTCCAGCTTCCAACCACTATACAAGAGCTAGCATTCATTGCAAAGCACACCAAAAGAGATCAAATCCTCTCCCAACTCCATACAAAGCCTTAGTGATTAGAGAGAGTGATTTGTTGTGTGCATTTGAGCTCTTGTCCTTGGATCGCTTCTTTTCTTTCGCATTCCTTCTTGTGATCAAACACTCACTTGTAATTGAGGCAAGAGACACCAATTGTGTGGTGGTCCTTGCGGGAAGTTTGATTCCCAAGTGATTTGAGAAGAGAAGCTCACTCGGTCCGAGGGACCGTTTGAGAGAGGGAAGGGTTGAAAGAGACCCGGCCTTTGTGGCCTCCTCAACGGGGAGTAGGTTTGCAAGAACCGAACCTCGGTAAAACAAATCCGCGTGTCACACTCTTCATTTGCTTGCGATTTGTTTTGCACCCTCTCTCGCGGACTCGTCTTTATTTCTAACGCTAACCCGGCTTGTAGTTGTGTTTATATTTGTAAATTTCAGTTTCGCCCTATTCACCCCCTCTAGGCGACTATCAAAAAAGACCCGACCTTTGTGGCCTCCTCAACGGGGAGTAGGTTTGCGAAAACCGAACCTCGGTAAAACAAAGCCACGTGTCACACTTCTTATTTGCTTGCGATTTGTCTTCCACCCTCTCTCTCGCGGACTCGATTATATTTCTAACGCTAACCCAACTTGTAGTTGTGATTAACTTTATAAATTTCAGTTTCGCCCTATTCACCCCCCTCTAAGCGACTTTCAATTTGAAAGGGAATTAGACTTACACCTAGTTCCTAAATAATTTTGGTGGTTGAATTGCCCAACACAAATAATTGGACTAACTAGTTTGCCCAAGTGTATAGATTATACAGGTGAAAAAGGTTCACACTCAGCCAATAAAAAGATCAAGTTTTGGATTCAACAAAGGAGCAAAGGGCCAACCGAAGGCACCTCTGGTCTGGCGCACCGGACTGTCCGGTGTGCCACCGGACTGTGTCCGGTGCACCACCGGACATGTCCGGTGCACCAGAGGACTCCAACGCAAACTCGCCACCTTCGGGAATTTCCAGAGGCACTCGCGCTATAATTCACCGGACTGTCCGGTGTACACCGGACAGTGTCCGGTGCGCCAAGGAGGAGCAGCCTCAGGAACTCGCCAGCTTCGGGAATTGCCAACGGCTAGTCCGCTATAATTCACCGGACATGTCCGGTGTGCACCGGACTGTCCGGTGCGCCATCGAACAGACAGCCTCCCAACGGCCACTTTTGGTGGTTGGGGCTATAAATACCCCAACCACCCCACCATTCATTGCATCCAAGTTTTCCACTTCTCAACTACTACAAGAGCTCTAGCATTCAATTCTAGACACACCAAAGAGATCAAATCCTCTCCAAATTCCACACAACGCCATAGTGACTAGAGAGAGTGATTTGCTTGTGTTCTTTCGAGCTCTTGCGCTTGGATTGCTTTCTTCTTTCTTGATTCTTTCATTGCGATCAAACTCACTTGTAATTGAGGCAAGAGACACCAAACTTGTGGTGGTCCTTGTGGGAACTTTGTGTTCCAAGTGATTAAGAAGAGAAAGCTCACTCGATCCGTGGGATCGTTTGAGAGAGGGAAGGGTTGAAAGAGACCCGGCCTTTGTGGCCTCCTCAACGGGGAGTAGGTTTGCAAGAACCGAACCTCGGTAAAACAAATCCGCGTGTCACACTCTTCATTTGCTTGCGATTTGTTTTGCACCCTCTCTCGCGGACTCGTTTCTTTATCACTAACGCTAACCCAGCTTGTAGTTGTGTTTATATTTGTAAATTTCAGTTCCGCCCTATTCACCCCCCCTCTAGGCGAATATCAATTGGTATCAGAGCCCGGTGCTTCATTAGAGCCTAACCGCTCGAAGTAACGTCGGGAGATCACGCCAAGAAGGAGATGGAGACCGGTGAAAAGCCCACTACAAGCCAAGGGAGCACTTCATCGGAAGAGTCCCGCACCAAGAGGAGGGAGAAGAAGAAGAGCTCCTCCAACAAAGGGAAGGAGAAGAAATCTTCTTCTCACCACAAAGAGAAGAAGGAAAAATCTTCTTCCCACAAGACGCATCGAAGTGGGGACAAACAAAAGAGGATGAGGAAAGTGGTCTACTACGAGACCGACACTTCATCAACATCAACCTCCGGCTCCGATGCGCCCTCCGTAACTTCTAAACGCCAAGGTGAGAGCACCTAGAGGGGGGGGGGTGAATAGGTGATCCTGTAAAAACTTAACTTATAGCCACAAAAACTTGTTAGGGGTTAGCACAATAATTGCCAAGTGGCTAAAGAGGAGATCTTGCACAATACGACAATCACAGAGAATTCAACACAGAGGAGACACGGTGATTTATCCCGTGGTTCGGCCAAGTACAAAACTTGCCTACTCCACGTTGTGGCGTCCCAACGGATGAGGGTTGCAATCAACCCCTCTCAAGCGGTCCAAAGACCCACTTGAATACCACGGTGTTATGCCTTGCTTATCTTTATCCCACTCGCGAGGAATCTCCACAAATTGGAGTCTCTCGCCCTTACACTTAAGATTCACAAAGAAACACGAAGTAAGGAAGGGAAGCAACACACACAAATCCACAGCAAAATGCGCACACACACGGCCAAGAATCGAGCTCAAAGACTATCTCACAGTTTCTCACAAGAACGGAGCTCGAATCACTTAGAATCACAAACGGATGCGCAAAGACTTAGTGTGGATGATCAAGAATGCTCAAGAGTTGCTTCGTTATTCCCTCCATACGCCTAGGGGTCCCTTTTATAGCCCCAAGGCAGCTAGGAGCCGTTGAGAACAAATCTGGAAGGCCATCTTTGCCTTCTGTCGTCGGGCGCACCGGACAGTCCGGTGCACACCGGACAGTGTCCGGTGCCCGATTCCTTTCCTTAAATGGCGAAGCCGACCGTTGCAGATGCGGGAGCCGTTGGCGCACCGGACATGTCCGGTGCACACCGGACAGTCCGGTGCCCCCTTCCGACCGTTGGCGCGGCCACGTGTCCCGCGCTGATCGCGCGGCCGACCGTTGGCCCTGGCCGACCGTTGGCTCACCGGACAGTCCGGTGCACACCGGACAGTCCGGTGAATTTTAGCCGTACGCCATCAGCAAATTCCCGAGAGCGGCCTCTTCGGCCGAGGGAGCCTGGCGCACCGGACACTGTCCGGTGCACCACCGGACAGTCCGGTGCCCCAGACCGAAACAGCCCCTTGGCTGTACACAGCAAAGTCTTCTCTTCTCTTCTTCTTTCTGTTTCTAACACTTAGACAAATATATTAGTACACAAAACCAATGTACTAAGACTTAGAAACATACCTTTGTTGAAGATTTGCACTTTGTTCATCCATGGGCATTGATTCACATTTAAGCACTTGTGTTGACACTCAATCACCAAAATACTTAGGAATGGCCCAAGGGCACATTTCCCTTTCAATCTCCCCCTTTTTGGTGATTTATGCCAACACAACATAAAGCAGATAGAACAAGTGCAAAATCACTTCAAATAAAAACTCAAATTGGTTTTGATTCAATTTGGACATATATGGATCATCCTTTGCCACCACTTGGTTTGTTTTTGCAAATCAAACTCAAATCTCTATTTCTATGTCAAACACACATGTTGAGGCATAAAGAGAGTCATTCCAAAAGAGATCGATCAAAGATTTCAAAAACTCCCCCTATTTCCCATAATCAACCCTTCTCCCCACAAGAAGCCAACTTTTGACAATAGAGACAATAAAAGACAATAAAAGCTTTTGACAAAACAAAAATTCTATTCTACTCTTTTCAAAATCTCTCAAGTGGTAGCTGATCCATTTATCACTTTGGCCTTTATTTTCTCCCCCTTTGGCATCAAGCACCAAAACGGGATCAATCTTGGCCTCTTTAACCCCTTTGCCTCACCAAAGTCTTCAATTAAGAGCAAATGGCAATAAGATTTCATGAGATGAACTTGGAATTAGTTACCCTCTCATCGGAGTGCAGTGGAAGTCTTTCTTGGTCCAAGTCCACCTTTTCCCTTTCAATCCTCCTTCGAGACTAAATCATCAAACTCAAGCACATGGTTAGTCTCAAAGGGTCAAGTTGTAACACATCTCCCCCTAAACATGTGCATCACTTTGCAACGGACTTGTGAGGTCCAGGGAGTGTTTGTACAACTTGAGCACCAATATAAGCAACAAAATGCAAAAAGGAACATGATCAAAAGCATAAGTACATGTATGCTACAATTCAATCCAGGTTCCGCGAATCTATGACATTTAGCTCACTACGCAACCTGCAAAAGGTCTTCTCATCTAGAGGCTTAGTGAAGATATCGGCTAGCTGGTTCTCGGTGCTAACATGAAACACTTCGATATCTCCCTTTTGCTGGTGGTCTCTCAAAAAGTGATGCCGGATGTCTATGTGCTTTGTGCGGCTGTGCTCAACAGGATTCTCCGCCATGCGGATAGCACTCTCATTATCACATAGGAGTGGGACTTTGCTCAGATTGTAGCCAAAATCCCGGAGAGTTTGCCTCATCCAAAGTAGTTGCGCGCAACACTGACCTGCGGCAACGTACTCGGCCTCAGCGGTGGATAGGGCAACGGAGGTTTGTTTCTTAGAGTTCCATGACACCAGGGACCTTCCTAAGAATTGGCACGTCCCCGATGTACTCTTCCTATCGACCTTACATCCAGCATAGTCGGAGTCTGAGTATCCAACTAAGTCAAAGGTAGACCCCTTTGGATACCAGAGCCCGAAGTAAGGCGTAGCAACCAAATATCTAAGAATTCGCTTCACCGCCACTAAGTGACACTCCTTAGGATCGGATTGAAATCTAGCACACATGCATACGCTAAGCATAATATCCGGTCTACTAGCACATAAATAAAGCAGAGAACCTATCATTGACCGGTATGCTTTTTGATCAACGGACTTACCTCCTTTGTTGAGGTCGGTGTGTCCGTCGGTCCCCATCGGAGTCTTTGCGGGCTTGGCGTCCTTCATCCCAAACCGCTTTAGCAGATCTTGCGTGTACTTCGTTTGGGAGATGAAGGTGCCGTCCTTGAGTTGCTTCACTTGGAACCCAAGGAAGTAGTTCAACTCGCCCATCATCGACATCTCGAATTTCTGCGTCATCACCCTGCTAAACTCTTCACAAGACTTTTGGTTAGTAGAACCAAATATTATGTCATCGACATAAATTTGGCACACAAACAAATCACCATCACATGTCTTTGTAAAAAGAGTTGGATCGGCTTTCCCAACCTTGAAAGCATTAGCAATTAAAAAGTCTCTAAGGCATTCATACCATGCTCTTGGGGCTTGCTTAAGTCCATAGAGCGCCTTAGAGAGCTTACACACATGGTCGGGGTACCGTTCATCCTCGAAGCCAGGGGGTTGCTCCACGTACACCTCCTCCTTGATTGGCCCGTTGAGGAAGGCGCTCTTCACATCCATTTGGTACAACCTGAAAGAATGGTGAGCGGCATATGCTAGCAAGATTCGAATTGACTCTAGCCTAGCCACAGGAGCAAAAGTCTCCTCAAAGTCCAAACCTGCGACTTGGGCATAACCTTTTGCCACAAGTCGAGCCTTGTTCCTTGTCACCACCCCGTGCTCGTCCTGTTTGTTGCGGAACACCCACTTGGTTCCCACAACATTTTGCTTCGGACGAGGCACCAGCGTCCAAACTTCATTTCTCTTGAAGTTGTTGAGCTCCTCCTGCATGGCCAGCACCCAGTCCGGATCTAGCAAGGCCTCCTCTACCCTGAAAGGCTCAATAGAAGAGACAAAGGAGTAATGCTCACAAAAATTAACTAATCGGGAACGAGTAGTTACTCCCTTGCTAATGTCACCCAGAATTTGGTCGACAGGATGATCCCTTTGAATCATCGCTCGAACTTGGGTTGGAGGTGCCGGTTGTGCTTCTTCCTCCATCACATGATCATCTTGTGCTCCCCCTTGATCACACGCCTCCTGATGATGAACCTGTTCATCGTCTTGAGTTGGGGGATGCACCATAGTTGAGGAAGAAGGTTGATCTTGCTCCAAGTATTCCTGTGGTCGCACATCACCAGTCGCCATGGTGCGCATAGCGGCCGTTGGAACATCTTCTTCATCTACATCATCAAGATCAACAACTTGCTCTCTTGGAGAGCCATTAGTCTCATCAAATACAACGTCGCTAGAGACTTCAACCAAACCCGAAGATTTGTTGAAGACTCTATACGCCTTTGAATTTGAGTCATAACCTAATAAAAACCCTTCTACTGCTTTGGGAGCAAACTTAGAATTTCTACCTTTCTTCACTAGAATGTAGCACTTGCTCCCAAATACACGAAAGTAAGATACATTGGGTTTGTTACCGGTTAGTAGCTCATACGAAGTCTTCTTGAGGAGGCGATGAAGGTAGACCCTGTTGATGGCGTGGCAAGCCGTGTTCACGGCTTCCGACCAGAAACACTCGGGGGTCTTGAATTCTCCAAGCATTGTCCTCGCCATATCGATTAGCGTCCTGTTCTTCCTCTCTACCACACCATTTTGCTGTGGTGTGTAGGGAGCGGAGAACTCGTGCTTGATTCCTTCCTCCTCAAGAAATTCCTCCACTTGAAGGTTCTTGAATTCGGACCCGTTGTCGCTCCTTATCTTCTTCACTTTGAGCTCAAACTCATTTTGAGCTCTCCTGAGGAAGCGCTTGAGGGTCCCTTGGGTTTCAGACTTATCCTGCAAAAAGAACACCCAAGTGAAGCGGGAAAAGTCATCAACAATAACTAAACCATACTTACTCCCTCCTATGCTCAGATAGGCGACGGGTCCGAAGAGGTCCATATGCAGCAGCTCCAGAGGTCTTGAAGTGGTCATCACATTCTTGCCGTGATGCGCTCCTCCCACTTGTTTACCTGCTTGACAGGCTGCACAAGGTCTATCTTTTTCGAAATGCACGTTAGTCAAACCTATCACGTGTTCTCCCTTTAGAAGCTTGTGAAGGTTCTTCATCCCTACATGTGCTAAGCGGCGATGCCACAGCCAGCCCATGCTAGTCTTAGCTATTAAGCATGCATCTAGACCGGCCTCTTCTTTTGCAAAATCAACTAAATAAAGTTTGCCGTCTAATACACCCTTAAAAGCTAGTGAACCATCACTTCTTCTAAAGACAGACACATCTACATTTGTAAATAGACAGTTATACCCCATCTGACATAATTGACTAACAGATAGCAAATTATAACCTAGAGACTCTACTAAAAACACATTAGAGATAGAGTGCTCATTGGAAATTGCAATTTTACCTAACCCTTTTACCTTGCCTTGATTCCCATCACCGAATATGATTGAATCTTGGGAATCCTTATTCTTGACGTAGGAGGTGAACATCTTCTTCTCCCCCGTCATATGGTTTGTGCATCCGCTATCAATAATCCAGCTTGAACCCCCGGATGCATAAACCTGCAAGGCAAATTTAGGCTTGGGACTTAGGTACCCAACTCATGTTGGGTCCTACAAGGTTAGCACAAATATCCTTAGGGACCCAAATGCAAGTTTTATCTCCCTTGCATCTTGCCCCTAACTTCCTAGCAACAATTTTCTTATCCTTTCTACAAATAGCAAAGGAAGCATTTAGAGCACAATAAATTTCGGAAGGTTCATTCACTACTTTCCTAGGAGCATTATGAACTACATTTCTCCTAGGCATTTGGTGAACAACATTTCTTCTAAGCACATTTCTACCATGCATAACATGAGAACTAGAAGCAGTCATAGCATAAGAGTCATAAGCATGTGAATCAAAAACATCATTACTTCTGAAAGCATTTCTAGAGTATCTCCTATCATAGTACATGAAAGCATGATTCTTCTTAACACTATTAGCCATAGGAGCCTTCCCTTTCTCCTTGGTGGAGATAGGAGTCTTATGGCTTGTTAAGTTCTTGGCTTCCCTCTTGAAGCCAAGCCCATCCTTAATTGAGGGGTGTCTACCAATAGTGTAGGCATCCCTTGCAAATTTTAGTTTTTCAAATTCACTCTTGCTAGTCTTAAGTTGGGCATTAAGACTAGCTAATTCATCATTCAATTTTGAAATGGAAACTAAGTGTTCACTACAAGCATTAATATCAACATCCTTACACCTAGTGCAAATTTCAACATGTTCAACACAAGAGTTGGATTTTTGTGCTTCTACTAGTTTAGCATTTAAGTCATCATTAATGCTCTTTAATTTAGAAATTGAATCATGGCATGTAGACAATTCACAAGCAAGCATTTCATTTCTCTTAATTTCTAATGCAAGGGATTTTTGAGCCTCTACAAACTTATCATGTTCTTCGTACAAGAGATCCTCTTGCTTTTCTAGTAGCCTATTCTTATCATTTAAAGCATCAATCAATTCATTAATTTTGTCAATCTTAGATCTATCTAAGCCTTTAAATAAGCATGAATAGTCTATTTCATCATCACTAGACTCATCCTCACTAGAAGAAGCATAAGTAGAGTTTCGAGTACTTACTTTCTTCTCCTTAGCCATGAGGCACGTGTGATGCTCGTTGGGGAAGAGGGATGACTTGTTGAAGGCGGTGGCGGCGAGTCCTTCGTTGTCGGAGTCGGACGAGGAGCAATCCGAATCCCATTCCTTTCCAATATGAGCCTCGCCCTTTGCCTTCTTGTAATTCTTCTTCTTTTCCCATTTTCCACTCTTCTTTTCCTGGTCACTATCATTATCAGGACAATTAGCGATAAAGTGACCAATCTTACCACACTTGAAGCATGAGCGCTTCCCCTTCGTCTTGGTCTTGTTGGAATGCTCCTTGCGACCCCTTAACGCCGTCTTGAAGCGCTTAATGATGAGAGCCATTTCTTCATCATTAAGCCCGGCCGCCTCAATTTGCGCCACCTTGCTTGGAAGTGCTTCCTTGCTTCTCGATGCCTTGAGAGCAATGGGTTGAGGCTCGTGGATTGGACCGTTCAACGCGTCATCGACGTACCTTGCCTCCTTGATCATCATCCGCCCGCTTACAAATTTTCCAAGAATTTCTTCGGGCGACATTTTGGTGTACCTGGGATTCTCACGAATATTATTCACCAAATGAGGATCAAGAACGGTAAAGGACCTTAGCATTAGGCGGACGACGTCATGGTCCGTCCATCGCGTGCTTCCATAGCTCCTTATCTTGTTGACAAGGGTCTTGAGCCGGTTGTATGTTTGGGTTGGATCCTCTCCCCTTATCATAGCGAATCTCCCAAGTTCGCCTTCCACCAACTCCATCTTGGTGAGCATGGTGACGTCGTTGCCCTCGTGAGAGATTTTGAGGGTGTCCCATATCTGCTTGGCATTGTCCAAGCCGCTCACCTTATTGTATTCTTCCCTGCACAAAGATGCTAAGAGAACAGTAGTAGCTTGTGCATTTCTATGGATTTGTTCATTTATAAGCATAGGGCTATCCGAGCTATCAAATTTCATTCCATTCTCTACAATCTCCCATATGCTTGGATGGAGAGAGAATAAGTGACTACGCATTTTGTGACTCCAAAATCCGTAGTCCTCCCCATCGAAGTGTGGAGGTTTGCCAAGAGGAATGGAAAGCAAATGCGAATTCGAACTATGTGGAATACGAGAATAATCAAATGAAAAGTTTGAATTAACCGTCTTCCTGTAGTCGTTGTCGTCGTCCTTTTGGGAAGATGAAGATTCGTCGCTGTCGTAGTAGACAATCTCCTTGATGCGCCTTGTCTTCTTCTTCTTCCCATCTTTTCGTCTATGGCCTGAGCCCGAGTTGTTGGACTTGTCATCCTTTGGCTCGTTGACGAAGGACTCCTTTTCCTTGTCGTTGATCACGATTCCCTTCCCCTTAGGATCCATCTCTTCGGGCGGTTAGTCCCTTTCTTTGAAGAGAACGGCTCCGATACCAATTGAGAGCACCTAGAGGGGGGGGGGGGTGAATAGGTGATCCTGTAAAAACTTAACTTATAGCCACAAAAACTTGTTAGGGGTTAGCACAATAATTGCCAAGTGGCTAAAGAGGAGATCTTGCACAATACGACAATCACAGAGAATTCAACACAGAGGAGACACAGTGATTTATCCCGTGGTTCGGCCAAGTACAAAACTTGCCTACTCCACGTTGTGGCGTCCCAACGGACGAGGGTTGCAATCAACCCCTCTCAAGCGGTCCAAAGACCCACTTGAATACCACGGTGTTATGCCTTGCTTATCTTTATCCCACTCGCGAGGAATCTCCACAAATTGGAGTCTCTCGCCCTTACACTTAAGATTCACAAAGAAACACGAAGTAAGGAAGGGAAGCAACACACACAAATCCACAGCGAAATGCGCACACACACGGCCAAGAATCGAGCTCAAAGACTATCTCACAGTTTCTCACAAGAACGGAGCTCGAATCACTTAGAATCACAAACGGATGCGCAAAGACTTAGTGTGGATGATCAAGAATGCTCAAGAGTTGCTTCGTTATTCCCTCCATATGCCTAGGGGTCCCTTTTATAGCCCCAAGGCAGCTAGGAGCCGTTGAGAACAAATCTGGAAGGCCATCTTTGCCTTCTGTCGTCGGGCGCACCGGACAGTCCGGTGCACACCGGACAGTGTCCGGTGCCCGATTCCTTTCCTTAAATGGCGAAGCCGACCGTTGCAGATGCGGGAGCCGTTGGCGCACCGGACATGTCCGGTGCACACCGGACAGTCCGGTGCCCCTTCCGACCGTTGGCGCGGCCACGTGTCCCGCGCTGATCGCGCGGCCGACCGTTGGCCCTGGCCGACCGTTGGCTCACCGGACAGTCCGGTGCACACCGGACAGTCCGGTGAATTTTAGCCGTACGCCATCAGCAAATTCCCGAGAGCGGCCTCTTCGGCCGAGGGAGCCTGGCGCACCGGACACTGTCCGGTGCCCCAGACCGAAACAGCCCCTTGGCTGTACACAGCCAAGTCTTCTCTTCTCTTCTTCTTTCTGTTTCTAACACTTAGACAAATATATTAGTACACAAAACCAATGTACTAAGACTTAGAAACATACCTTTGTTGAAGATTTGCACTTTGTTCATCCATGGGCATTGATTCACATTTAAGCACTTGTGTTGACACTCAATCACCAAAATACTTAGGAATGGCCCAAGGGCACATTTCCCTTTCACAAGGGCGTAAGAAGTTTAGTAAGATCCCCCTACACTACCCTCGCATTTCTAAACATGCACCTTTACTTTCCGTCCCATTAGGCAAACCACCAACTTTTGATGGTGAAGATTATGCTAGGTGGAGTGATTTAATGCGATTTCATCTAACCTCACTCCACAAAAGTATATGGGATGTTGTTGAGTTTGGTGCACAGGTACCATCCGTAGGGGATAAGGATTATGATGAGGATGAGGTGGCCCAAATCGAGCACTTCAACTCTCAAGCGACAACAATACTCCTCGCCTCTTTAAGTAGAGAGGAGTATAACAAAGTTCAAGGGTTGAAGAGCGCCAAGGAGGTTTGGGATGTGCTCAAAACCGCGCACGAGGGAGATGAGCTCACAAAGATCACCAAGCGGGAGACGATCGAGGGGGAGCTCGGTCGGTTCCGGCTTCGCAAAGGGGAGGAGCCACAACACATGTACAACCGGCTCAAGACTTTGGTGAACCAAGTGCGCAACCTCGGGAGCAAAAAGTGGGATGACCACGAGGTGGTTAAGGTTATTCTAAGATCTCTTATTTTCCTTAACCCCACTCAAGTTCAATTAATTCGTGGCAACCCAAGATATACACTAATGACCCCCGAGGAAGTAATCGGGCATTTTGTAAGTTTTGAGTGCATGATCGAAGGCTCAAGGAAGATCAACGAGCTTGATGATCCCTCCACATCCGAAGCTCAACCCGTCGCATTCAAAGCGACGGAAGAAAAGAAGGAGGAATCTACACCAAGTAGACAACCAATCGACGCCTCCAAGCTCGACAATGAGGAAATGGCGCTCGTCATCAAGAGCTTCCGCCAAATCCTCAAACAAAGGAGAGGGAAAGACTACAAGTCCCGCTCCAAAAAGGTTTGCTACAAGTGTGGTAAGCCCGGTCACTTTATAGCTAAATGTCCATTATCAAGTGATAGTGACAGGGGCGACGACAAGAAGGGAAGAAGAAAGGAGAAGAAAAGGTACTACAAGAAGAAGGGCGGCGATGCCCATGTTTGTCGGGAGTGGGACTCCGACGAAAGCTCTAGCGACTCCTCCGACGACGAGGACGCCGCCAACATCGCCGTCACCAAAGGACTTCTCTTCCCCAACGTCGGCCACAAGTGCCTCATGGCAAAGGACGGCAAAAAGAAGGTTAAATCTAAATCCTCCACTAAATATGAATCCTCTAGTGATGATAGTGCTAGTGATGAGGAAGATAACTTGCGCTCTCTTTTTGCCAACCTCAACATGCAACAAAAGGAAAAATTAAATGAATTAATTAGTGCCATCCATGAGAAGGATGATCTCTTGGACTCCCAAGAGGACTTCCTAATCAAGGAAAATAAAAAGCATGTTAAGGTTAAAAATGCTTATGCTCTAGAAATTGAGAAATGTCAAAAATTATCTAGTGAGCTAAGCACTTGCCATGAAACAATAGACAACCTTAGAAATGAAAATGCTAATTTATTAGCTAAGGTTGATTCTCATGTTTGCAATGTTTCAATTCCCAACCCTAGAGATAATAATGATGATTTGCTTGCTAGGATTGAAGAATTGAACACTTCTCTTGCTAGCCTTAGAAATGAAAATGAAAAATTGCTTGCTAAGGCTAAAGATTTTGATGTTTGCAATGCTACTATTTCCGACCTTAGAAGTAAAAATGAAATATTGCATGCTAAGGTTGTAGAACTAAAATCTTGCAAACCCTCTACATCTACCGTTGAGCACACTTCTATTTGTACTAGATGTAGAGATGTTGACATCAATGCCATTCATGATCATATGATTTTAATTAAGCAACAAAATGATCATGTAGCAAAATTAGATGCCAAAATTGCCGAGCATAACTTAGAAAATGAAAAGTTTAAATTTGCTAGAAGTATGCTCTATAATGGGAGACGCCCGGGCATTAAGGATGACATTGGTTTCCAAAGGGGAGACAATGTCAAACTTAGTGCCCCTCCTAAAAGATTGTCTAATTTTGTAAAGGGCAAGGCTCCAATGCCTCAGGATAACGAGGGTTACATTTTGTATCCTGCCGGTTATCCCGAGAGCAAAATTAGAAGAATTCATTCTAGGAAGTCTCACTCTGGTCCTAATCATGCTTTTATGTATAAGGGTGAGACATCTAGCTCTAGGCAACCAACCCGTGCTAAGTTGCCTAGAAAGAAAATTCTTAGTGCATCAAATGATCATAACATTTCATTTAAAACTTTTGATGCATCTTATGTTTTAACTAACAAATCAGGCAAGGTAGTTGCCAAATATATTGGGGGCAAGCACAAGGGGTCAAAGACTTGTGTTTGGGTACCCAAAGTTCTTGTGTCTAATGCCAAAGGACCCAAAACCATTTGGGTACCTAAAGTCAAGAACTAAACTTGTTTTGTAGGTTTATGCATCCGGGGGCTCAAGTTGGATCATCGACAGCGGGTGCACAAACCACATGACAGGGGAGAAAAAGATGTTCTCCTCATATGAGAAAAACCAAGATCCCCAAAGAGCAATCACATTCGGGGATGGAAATCAAGGTTTGGTCAAAGGTTTGGGTAAAATTGCTATTTCACCTGACCATTCCATTTCAAATGTTTTTCTTGTTGATTCATTAGATTACAATTTGCTTTCCGTATCTCAATTATGTCAAATGGGCTACAACTGTCTTTTCACTGATGTAGGTGTCACTGTCTTTAGAAGAAGTGATGATTCAATAGCATTTAAGGGTGTGTTGGAGGGTCAGCTATACTTAGTAGATTTTGATAGAGCTGAACTCGACACATGCTTAATTGCTAAGACTAACATGGGATGGCTCTGGCATCGCCGACTAGCACATGTTGGGATGAAGAATCTTCACAAGCTCCTAAAGGGAGAACACATTTTAGGATTAACAAATGTTCATTTTGAGAAAGACAGGATTTGTAGCGCATGCCAGGCAGGAAAGCAAGTTGGAGCCCATCATCCACATAAGAACATAATGACGACCGACAGGCCACTGGAGCTCCTACACATGGATCTATTCGGCCCGATCGCTTACATAAGCATCGGCGGGAGTAAGTACTGTCTAGTTATTGTGGATGATTATTCTCGCTTCACTTGGGTATTCTTTTTACAGGAAAAATCTCAAACCCAAGAGACCTTAAAGGGATTCTTGAGACGGGCTCAAAATGAGTTCGGCTTAAGGATCAAGAAAATTAGAAGCGACAACGGGACGAAGTTCAAGAATTCTCAAATTGAAGGTTTCCTTGAGGAGGAGGGCATCAAGCATGAGTTCTCTTCTCCCTACACGCCACAACAAAATGGCGTTGTAGAGAGGAAGAATCGAACTCTATTGGACATGGCAAGGACCATGCTTGATGAGTACAAGACTTCGGATCGGTTTTGGGCCGAGGCGGTCAACACCGCCTGCTACGCCATCAACCGGTTATATCTACACCGAATCCTCAAGAAGACATCATACGAACTCCTAACCGGTAAAAAGCCCAATATTTCATATTTTAGAGTCTTTGGTAGCAAATGCTTTATTCTTGTTAAAAGAGGTAGAAAATCTAAATTTGCTCCTAAGACTGTAGAAGGCTTTTTACTTGGTTATGACTCAAACACAAGGGCATATAGGGTCTTTAACAAGTCCACTGGACTAGTTGAAGTCTCATGTGACGTTGTGTTTGATGAGACTAACGGCTCTCAAGTAGAGCAAGTTGATCTTGATGAGATAGGTATTGAAGAGGCTCCGTACATCGCGCTAAGGAACATGTCCATTGGGGATGTGTGTCCTAAGGAATCCGAAGAGCCTCCAAAAGCACAAGATCAACCGTCCTCCTCCATGCAAGCATCTCCACCAACTCAAAATGAGGAAGAGGCTCAAGTTGATGAAGAAGAAGATCAATCAAATGAGCCACCTCAAGATGACGACATAGATCAAGGGGGAGATGCAAATGATCAAGACAAGGAGGATGAAGAGGAAAGGCCGCCACACCCAAGAGTCCACCAAGCAATCCAACGAGATCACCCCGTCGACACCATCCTCGGCGATATTCATAAGGGGGTAACTACTAGATCTCGGGTTGCACATTTTTGTGAACATTACTCGTTTGTTTCCTCTATTGAGCCACACAGGGTAGAGGAAGCACTACAAGATTCGGATTGGGTGGTGGCGATGCAAGAGGAGCTCAACAACTTCACTAGAAATGAGGTATGGCACTTAGTTCCACGTCCTAATCAAAATGTTGTAGGAACCAAATGGGTCTTCCGCAACAAGCAAGATGAGCATGGTGTGGTGACAAGGAACAAAGCTCGACTTGTGGCCAAGGGATACTCCCAAGTCGAAGGTTTGGATTTCGGTGAAACCTATGCACCCGTAGCTAGGCTTGAGTCAATTCGCATATTATTAGCCTATGCTACTTACCATGGCTTTAAGCTTTATCAAATGGACGTAAAAAGTGCCTTCCTCAATGGACCAATCAAGGAAGAGGTCTATGTTGAGCAACCTCCCGGCTTTGAAGACAGTGAGTATCCTAACCATGTCTATAAGCTCTCTAAGGCGCTTTATGGGCTCAAGCAAGCCCCAAGAGCATGGTATGAATGCCTTAGAGATTTCCTTATTGCTAATGGCTTCAAAGTCGGCAAGGCCGATCCTACGCTCTTTACTAAAACACTTGAGAATGATTTGTTTGTATGCCAAATTTATGTTGATGATATTATATTTGGGTCTACTAACGAATCTACTTGTGAAGAGTTTAGTAGGATCATGACACAGAAATTCGAGATGTCTATGATGGGGGAGTTGAAGTATTTCTTAGGATTTCAAGTTAAGCAACTCCAAGAGGGCACCTTCCTAAGCCAAACGAAGTACACTCAAGATATTCTAAACAAGTTTGGGATGAAGGATGCCAAACCCATCAAGACACCCATGGGAACTAATGGGCATCTCGACCTCGACACGGGAGGTAAGTCCGTGGATCAAAAGGTATACCGGTCGATGATAGGTTCATTACTCTATCTATGTGCATCTCGACCGGACATCATGCTTTCCGTTTGCATGTGTGCAAGATTCCAATCCGACCCTAAGGAATCCCACCTTACGGCCGTAAAACGAATCTTGAGATATTTGGCTTATACTCCTAAGTTTGGGCTTTGGTATCCTAGGGGATCCACTTTTGATTTGATTGGTTATTCGGATGCCAATTGGGCGGGGTGCAAAATCAATAGGAAGAGCACATCGGGGACTTGCCAGTTCTTGGGAAGATCCTTGGTGTCTTGGGCTTCTATGAAGCAAAATTCGGTCGCTCTCTCTACCGCCAAAGCCGAGTACATTGCCGCAGGCCATTGTTGCGCGCAATTGCTTTGGATGAGGCAAACCCTGCGGGACTACGGTTACAAACTAACCAAAGTCCCTTTGCTATGTGATAATGAGAGTGCAATCAAAATGGCCGACAATCCCGTCGAGCACAGCCGCACTAAACACATAGCCATTCGGTATCATTTTCTTAGGGATCACCAACAAAAGGGAGATATCGAGATTGCATACATTAATACTAAAGATCAATTAGCCGATATCTTTACCAAGCCACTTGATGAACAAACTTTTACCAAACTTAGGCATGAGCTCAATATTCTTGATTCTAGAAACTTCTTTTGCTAACTTGCACACATAGCTCATGAATATACCCTTGATCATGCTTCTTTCATATGCTATGACTAATGTGTTTTCAAGACTATTTTAAACCAAGTCATAGGTATATTGAAAGGGAATTGGAGTCTTCGGCAAAGACAAAGGCTTCCACTCCGTAACTCAACCTTCGCCGACGCTCCAAGTCACTCTCCATTCTTGGAAAAGAAAAAGCATGAGCATCAAAGAAAAGGACTTCGGCTTTGGGGAGAGAGTAAGAGCCCAAAGCAAAAGGACCGGACTTCATCTTTGGTATAATCTTAACTCATTTATTTATGACCAAAGGGGAAGATAGCACTTCGAAGGCTCTAATGATTCCGTTTTTGGCGATTCATGCCAAAGGGGGAGAAAGTAAGAGCCCAAAGCAAAAGGACCGCACCACCACCACCAATTTCAAAAAACTTCGTGTTTTCAAGAATATTATCAATTGGTTTTCCCATTGTGTTCAAAAGGGGGGAGAAAGTAGTATTTCAAAAATTATCAAAACCCTCTTGAACACTAAGAGGAGGATCTCATCTAGGGGGAGTTTTGTTTAGTCAAAGGAGAAGCATTTGAAACAGGGGGAGAAAATTTCAAATCTTGAAAATGCTTTGCAAAATCTTACTCATTTACCTTTGACTATTTGCAAAAAGAACTTTGAAAAGGATTTACAAAAGGGTTTGCAAAAACAAAACATGTGGTGCAAGCGTGGTCCAAAATGTTAAATAAGAAAGAAACAATCCATGCATATCTTATAAGTATTTATATTGGCTCAATTCCAAGTAACTTTTGCACTTACATTACGCAAACTAGTTCAATTATGCACTTCCATATTTGCTTTGGTTTGTGTTGGCATCAATCACCAAAAAGGGGGAGATTGAAAGGGAATTAGACTTACACCTAGTTCCTAAATAATTTTGGTGGTTGAATTGCCCAACACAAATAATTGGACTAACTAGTTTGCCCAAGTGTATAGATTATACAGGTGAAAAAGGTTCACACTCAGCCAATAAAAAGATCAAGTTTTGGATTCAACAAAGGAGCAAAGGGCCAACCGAAGGCACCTCTGGTCTGGCGCACCGGACTGTCCGGTGTGCCACCGGACTGTGTCCGGTGCACCACCGGACATGTCCGGTGCACCAGAGGACTCCAACGCAAACTCGCCACCTTCGGGAATTTCCAGAGGCACTCGCGCTATAATTCACCGGACTGTCCGGTGTACACCGGACAGTGTCCGGTGCGCCAAGGAGGAGCAGCCTCAGGAACTCGCCAGCTTCGGGAATTGCCAACGGCTAGTCCGCTATAATTCACCGGACATGTCCGGTGTGCACCGGACTGTCCGGTGCGCCATCGAACAGACAGCCTCCCAACGGCCACTTTTGGTGGTTGGGGCTATAAATACCCCAACCACCCCACCATTCATTGCATCCAAGTTTTCCACTTCTCAACTACTACAAGAGCTCTAGCATTCAATTCTACACACACCAAAGAGATCAAATCCTCTCCAAATTCCACACAACGACATAGTGACTAGAGAGAGTGATTTGCTTGTGTTCTTTCGAGCTCTTGCGCTTGGATTGCTTTCTTCTTTCTTGATTCTTTCATTGCGATCAAACTCACTTGTAATTGAGGCAAGAGACACCAAACTTGTGGTGGTCCTTGTGGGAACTTTGTGTTCCAAGTGATTAAGAAGAGAAAGCTCACTCGATCCGTGGGATCGTTTGAGAGAGGGAAGGGTTGAAAGAGACCCGGCCTTTGTGGCCTCCTCAACGGGGAGTAGGTTTGCAAGAACCGAACCTCGGTAAAACAAATCCGCGTGTCACACTCTTCATTTGCTTGCGATTTGTTTTGCACCCTCTCTCGCGGACTCGTTTCTTTATCACTAACGCTAACCCGGCTTGTAGTTGTGTTTATATTTGTAAATTTTAGTTCCGCCCTATTCACCCCCCCTCTAGGCGAATATCACAATTGGTATCAGAGCCTGGTGCTTCATTAGAGCCTAACCGCTCGAAGTGATGTCGGGAGAACACGCCAAGAAGGAGATGGAGACCGACGACAAGCCCGCTACAAGCCACGGGAAGGCTTCATCGGAAGAGTCCCGCAACAAAAAGAAAGGAAAGGAGAAGAAAGCCTCCTCCCACAAGTCGCATCGGAGTGGCGACAAGAAAAAGAAAATGAGGAAGGTGGTCTACTACGAGACCGACACTTCATCACCTTCCACCTCCGGCTCCGACGCGCCCTCCATAACTTCTAAGCGCCATGAGCGCAAGAAGTTTAGTAAGATCCCCTTACACTATCCTCGTA
Organism: Zea mays; assembly: GCF_902167145.1. Taxonomy (NCBI): domain Eukaryota; kingdom Viridiplantae; phylum Streptophyta; class Magnoliopsida; order Poales; family Poaceae; genus Zea; species Zea mays. The sequence continues at coordinate 38,231,522 of NC_050104.1, read as the reverse complement.
CTTCTAGACATACTCCATTACTTTCCGTTCCATTAGGCAAACCGCCAACCTTTGACGGTGAAGATTATGCTAGGTGGAGTGATTTAATGAAATTCCATCTAACCTCACTCCACAAAAGTATATGGAATGTTGTTGAGTTTGGAGCACATGTACCATCCGTAGGGGATGAGGATTTTGATGAGGACGAGGTGGCCCAAATCGAGCACTTCAACTCCCAAGCCACAACCATACTCCTCGCCTCTCTAAGTAGGGAGGAGTACAACAAGGTGTAAGGATTAAAAAGTGCCAAGGAAGTTTGGGACATGCTCAAGACCGCGCATGAGGGTGATGAACTCACCAAGATCACCAAGCGGGAAACGATCGAGGGGGAGCTAGGTCGCTTCCGTCTTCGCCAAGGGGAGGAGCCACAAGACATGTACAACCGGATCAAAACCTTGGTGAATCAAGTGCGCAACCTCGGGAGCAAAAAGTGGGATGATCACGAGGTGGTTAAGGTTATTTTAAGATCACTTATTTTCCTTAACCCTACTCAAGTGCAATTAATCCGTGGCAATCCAAGATATACACTAATGACTCCCGAGGAAGTAATCGGGAATTTTGTGAGCTTTGAATTTATGATCAAGGGCTCACGGAAGATCAACGAGTTTGACGGTCCTTCTACGTCCGAAGCTCAACCGGTCGCATTCAAGGCGACGGAGGAAAAGAAGGAGGAGTCTACACCGAGTAGAACACCCATCAACGCCTCCAAGCTCGACAACGAGGAAATGGCGTTTGTCATCAAAAGCTTTCGCCAAATCCTCAAGCAAAGGAGGGGGAAAGATTACAAGCCCCGCTCCAAGAAGGTTTGCTACAAGTGTGGTAAGCCCGGTCACTTTATTGCAAAATGTCCTATTTCTAGTGACAGTGATAGGGGCGACGACAAGAAGGGGAGAAGAAAGGAGAAGAAGAGGTACTACAAGAAGAAGGGTGGCGATGCCCATGTTTGTCGCGAGTGGGACTCCGACGAAAGCTCTAGCGACTCCTCCGACGATGAGGACGCCGCCAACATTGCCGTCACCAAGGGACTTCTCTTCCCCAACGTCGGCCACAAGTGCCTCATGGCAAAGGACGGCAAAAAGAAGAAGGTTAAATCCAAATCCTCCACTAGATATGAGTCTTCTAGCGATGATAATGCTAGTGACGAGGAAGATAATTTGCGTACTCTTTTTGCCAACTTAAACATGCAACAAAAAGAGAAATTAAATGAATTAATTAGTGCCATCCATGAGAAGGATGATCTCTTGGACTCCCAAGAGGACTTTCTAATCAAGGAAAACAAAAAGCATGTTAAAGTTAAAAATGCTTATGCTCTAGAAGTTGAAAAATGTGAAAAATTATCTAGTGAACTAAGCACTTGCCATGAGACTATAGACAACCTTAGAAATGAGAATGCTAATTTGTTAGCTAAGGTTGATTCTATTGCTTGTAATGTTTCAATTCCCAATCTTAGAAATGGTAATTTGCTTGCTAAGATTAAAGAATTGAACATTTCCCTTACTAGCCTTAGTGATGAAAATGAAAAATTGCTTGCTAAGGCTAAAGATTTTGATGTTTGCAATGCTACCATTTCCGACCTTAGAAGTAGAAATGATATATTACATGCTAAGGTTGTAGAATTAAAATCTTGCAAACCCTCTACATCTACCGTTGAGCACACTACCATTTGCACTAGATGTAGAGATGTTGATGTTAATGCTATTCATGATCACATGGCTTTAATTAAACAACAAAATGATCATATAGCAAAATTAGATGCTAAAATTGCCGAGCATGAAATTGAAAATGAAAAATTTAAATTTGCTCGTAGTATGCTTTATAGTGGGAGACACCCTGGCATTAAGGATGGCATTGGCTTCCAACAGGGAGGCAATGTCAAAATTAATGCCCCTCCTAAGAAATTGTCCAACTTTGTTAAGGGCAAGGCTCCCATGCCTCAAGATAACGAGGGTTACATTTTGTACCCTGCCGGTTATCCCGAGAGCAAAATTAGGAGAATTCACTCTAGGAAGTCTCACTCTGGCCCTAACCATGCTTTTATGTATAAGGGTGAGACATCTAGTTCTAGGCAATCAACCCATGCTAAGTTGCCTAAGAAGAAAACTCCTAGTGCATCAAATGAACATAGCATTTCATTTAAAACTTTTGATGCATCATATGTTTTAACTAACAAATCCGGCAAGGTAGTTGCCAAGTATGTTGGGGGCAAACACAAGGGATCAAAAACTTGTGTTTGGGTACCCAAAGTTCTTGTATCTAATGCCAAAGGACCCAAAACCATTTGGGTACCTAAAGTCAAGAACTAAACATGTTTTGTAGGTTTATGCATCCGGGGGCTCAAGTTGGATCATCGACAGCGGGTGCACTAACCACATGACAGGGGAGAAGAAAATGTTCTCCTCCTACGAGAAAAACCAAGATCCCCAACGAGCTATCACATTCGGGGATGGAAATCAAGGTTTGGTCAAAGGATTGGGTAAAATTGCTATATCTTCTGACCATTCTATTTCCAATGTTTTTCTTGTAGATTCATTAGATTACAATTTGCTTTCAGTCTCTCAATTATGTCAAATGGGTTACAACTGTCTTTTTACTGATGTAGGTGTCACTGTCTTTAGAAGAAGTGATGATTCAATAGCATTTAAGGGAGTGTTAGAGGGTCAGCTATACTTGGTAGATTTTGATAGAGCTGAACTCGACACTTGCTTAATTGCTAAGACTAACATGGGTTGGCTCTAGCATCGCCGACTAGCCCATGTTGGGATGAAGAATCTTCATAAGCTTCTAAAGGGAGAGCACATTTTAGGATTAACAAATGTTCATTTTGAGAAAAACAGGATTTGTAGCGCATGCCAAGCAGGAAAGCAAGTTGGTGCCCATCATCCACATAAGAACATCATGACGACCGACAGGCCACTAGAGCTCCTACACATGGATCTATTCAGCCCGATCGCTTACATAAGCATCGGCGGAAGTAAGTACTGTCTAGTTATTGTGGATGATTATTCTCGCTTCACTTGGGTGTTCTTTTTTGCAGGAAAAAATCTCACACCCAAGAGACCTTAAAGGGATTCTTGAGACTGGCTCAAAACGAGTTTGGCTTAAGGATCAAGAAAATTAGAAGCGATAACGGGACGGAGTTCAAGAACTCTCAAATTGAAGGCTTCCTGGAGGAGGAGGGCATCAAGCATGAGTTCTCTTCTCCCTACACGCCACAACAAAATGGTGTAGTAGAGAGGAAGAATAGAACTCTATTGGACATGGCAAGAACCATGCTTGATGAGTACAAGACTTCGGATCGGTTTTGGGCCGAGGCGGTCAACACCGCCTGCTACGCCATCAACCGGTTGTATCTACATCGAATCCTCAAGAAGACATCATACGAACTCCTACCCGGTAAAAAGCCAAATATTTCATATTTTAGAGTCTTTGGTAGCAAATGCTTTATACTTGTTAAAAGAGGTAGAAAATCTAAATTTGCTCCTAAGACTGTAGAAGGCTTTTTACTAGGATATGATTCAAACACAAGGGCATATAAAGTCTTTAACAAGTCCTCTGGACAAGTTGAAGTTTCTTGTGACATTGTGTTTGATGAGACTAACGGCTCTCAAGTAGAGCAAGTTGATCTTGATGAGATAGGTGATGAAGAGGCTCCATGCATCGCGCTAAGGAACATGTCCATTGGGGATGTGTGTCCTAAGGAATCCGAAGAGCCTCCAAATGCACAAGATCAACCATCCTCCTCCACACAAGCATCTCCACCAACTCAAAATGAGGATGAAGCTCAAGTTGATGAAGTACAAGATCAAGCAAATGAGCCACCTCAAGATGACGGCAATGATCAAGGGGGAGATGCACATGATCAAGACAAGGAGGATGAAGAACAAAGGCCGCCACACCCAAGAGTCCAACAAGCAATCCAACGAGATCACTCCGTCAACACCATCCTCGGCGACATTCATAAGGGGGTAACCACTAGATCTCGTGTTGCACATTTTTGTGAGCATTACTCTTTTGTTTCCTCTATTGAGCCACACAGGGTAGAGGAAGCACTTCAAGATTCGGATTGGGTAGTGGCAATGCAAGAGGAGCTCAACAACTTCACTAGGAATGAGGTATGGCATTTGGTTCCACGTCCTAATCAAAATGTTGTAGGAACCAAATGGGTGTTCCGCAACAAGCAAGAGGAGCATGGTGTGGTGACAAGAAACAAAGCCCGACTTGTGGCCAAAGGATACTCCCAAGTCGAAGGTTTGGATTTCGGTGAAACCTATGCACCCGTAGCTAGGCTTGAGTCAATTCGTATATTATTGGCCTATGCTACTTACCATGGCTTCAAGCTTTACCAAATGGACGTGAAGAGTGCCTTCCTCAATGGACCAATCAAGGAAGAGGTCTATGTTGAGCAACCTCCCGGCTTTGAAGATAGTGAGTACCCTAACCATGTCTATAAACTCTCTAAGGCGCTTTATGGGCTCAAGCAAGCCCCAAGAGCATGGTATGAATGCCTTAGAGATTTCCTTATCACTAATGGATTCAAAGTCGGAAAAGCCGATCCTACACTCTTCACTAAAACTCTTGAAAATGACTTGTTTGTATGCCAAATTTATGTTGATGATATTATATTTGGGTCTACTAACGAGTCTACATGTGAAGAATTTAGTAGGATCATGACACAAAAATTCGAGATGTCTATGATGGGGGAGTTGAAGTATTTCTTGGGATTTCAAGTGAAGCAACTCCAAGAGGGCACCTTCCTTAGCCAAACGAAGTATACTCAAGACATTCTAAGCAAGTTTGGGATGAAGGATGCCAAACCCATCAAGACACCCAGGGGAACCAATGGGCATCTCGACCTCGACGAGGGAGGTAAATCCGTCGATCAAAAGGTATACCGGTCGATGATAGGATCTTTACTCTATTTATGTGCATCTCGACCGGATATTATGCTTTCCGTATGCATGTGTGCAAGATTCCAAGCCGACCCTAAGGAAGCTCACCTTACGGCCGTAAAACGAATCTTGAGATATTTAGTTTATACTCCTAAGTTTGGGCTCTGGTATCCTAGGGGGTCCACTTTTGATTTAATTGGTTATTCGGATGCCGATTGGGCGAGGTGTAAAATTAATAGAAAGTGCACATCGGGGACTTGCCAGTTCTTGGGAAGATCCTTGGTGTCTTGGGCTTCAAAGAAGCAAAATTTCGTAGCTCTTTCTACCACCGAAGCCGAGTACATTGCCGCAGGCCATTGTTGCGCGCAACTACTTTGGATGAGGCAAACCCTTAGGGACTATGGTTACAAACTAACCAAAGTTCCTCTTCTATGTGATAATGAGAGTGCAATCCGCATGGCGGATAATCCCGTCGAGCATAGCCGCACTAAACACATAGCCATTCGGTATCACTTTTTACGGGATCACCAACAAAAGGGAGATATCGAGATTTCTTACATTAATACTAAAGATCAATTAGCCGATATCTTTACCAAGCCACTTGATGAACAAACTTTTAACAAACTTAGGCATGAGCTAAATATTCTTGATTCTAGGAACTTCTTTTATTAAATTGCACACATAGCTCATTCATATACCTTTGATAATGTCTCTCTCATATGCTATGACTAATGTGTTTTCAAGTCTATTTCAAACCAAGTCATAGGTATATTGAAAGGGAATTTGTGTCTTCGGCGAAGACAAAGGCTTCCACTCCGTAACTCATCCTTCGCCGTCGCTCCGAGCCACTCTCCATCTTTGGGGGAGAAGGACTCCGTATTTGGTATAATCTTCACTCATTTATTTATGACCAAAGGGGGAGAAAGTAATTTCGAGGGCTCTAATGACTCCGTTTTTGGCGATTCATGCCAATGGGGGAGAAAGTATTAGCCCAAAGCAAAAGGACCGCACCACCACCTAATTTTAAAATGATTTTCAATTGGAAATTTCAAATTGGTATCCTATTATGTTCAAAAGGGAGAAAGTAGTATTTCAAAACTGATATCTTAAAACCCTCTTGAACACTAAGAGGAGATTTCATTTAGGGGGAGTTTTGTTTTAGTCAAAGGAAAAGCATTTGAAACAGGGGGAGAAAATTTCAAATCTTGAAAATGCTTAGCAAAATCTTATTCATTTACCTTTGACTATTTGCGAAAGATCTTTGAAAAGGATTTACGAAACAATTTGCAAAAACAAAACATGTGGTGCAAGCGTGGTCCAAAATGTTAAAAATGAAGAAACAATTCATGCGTATCTTATAAGTATTTATATTGGCTTAAATTCCAAGCAACCTTTGCACTTACATTATGCAAACTAGTTCAATTATGCATTTCTATACTTGCTTTGGTTTGTGTTGGCATCAATCACCAAAAAGGGGGAGATTGAAAGGGAATTAGGATTACACCTATTTCCTAATTGATTTTGGTGGTTGAATTGCCCAACACAAATAATTGGACTAACTAGTTTGCTCTAGTGTATAAGTTATACAGGTGCTAAAGGTTCACACTTAGCCAATAAAAAGACCAAGAACTGGGTTCAACAAAAGAGCAAAGGGATAACCGAAGTGTGCCCTGGTCTGGCGCACCGGACAGTGTCCGGTGCACCAGGGGACTTAGCGCTGAACTCTTCACCTTCGGGAAAATCCAGAGGCGCTCCGCTATAATTCACCGGACTGTCCGGTGTACACCGGACAGTGTCCGGTGCTCCAAGGAAGAGCGCCTCAGTAACTCGCCAGCTTCGGGAATTCGTTCCGCTATAATTCACCGGACATGTCCGGTGTGCACCGGACTGTCCGGTGAGCCAGCGGAGCAACGGCTACTTCACGCCAACGGTCACCTGCAGAGGCATTAAATGCGCGCCAGAGCGCGTAGAAGTCAGGCACGCGCGAAGTGGCGCACCGAACACTCTACAGTGCATGTCCGGTGTGCCACCGGACATCCAGGCGGGCCCAGAAGTCAGAGCTCCAACGGTCGGAACCCAACGACCTGGTGACGTGGCTGGCGCACCGGACTGTCCGGTGCACCATGCGACAGACAGCCTCCACCAAATGGCTAGTTTGGTGGTTGGGGTTATAAATACCCTCAACCACCCCACATTCAAGTCATCCAAGTTTTCCACCTTCCAACCACTTACAAGAGCTAGGCATTCAATACAAGACACACCCAAGTGATCAAATCCTCTCCCAATTCCACAAAAGCATTAGTGACTAGTGAGAGTGATTTGTCGTGTTCTTTTGAGCTCTTGCGCTTGGATCGCTTTCTTCTTTCTCATTCTTTCTTGTGATCAATACTCAATTGTAACCAAGGCAAGAGACACCAATTGTGTGGTGGTCCTTGCGGGGAAGTTTTGTTCCCGGTTGATTTAAGAAGAGAAAGCTCACTCGGTCCGAGGGACCGTTTGAGAGAGGGAAGGGGTTGAAAAAGACCCGACCTTTGTGGCCTCCTCAACGGGGAGTAGGTTTGCGAAAACCGAACCTCGGTAAAACAAATCCACGTGTCACACTTCTTATTTGCTTGCGATTTGTCTTCCACCCTCTCTCTCGCGGACTCGATTATATTTCTAACGCTAACCCAGCTTGTAGTTGTGATTAACTTTATAAATTTCAGTTTCGCCCTATTCACCCCCCTCTAGGCGACTTTCAGAATCGAGGATCTCGACGGATCCACCAGACATCCTACCTGCATTTCCCCGCAAAACAAATACTCCATTTTTGCCGCACATTTATTCATCATCAACACGATCCACGCCTCCACTCTCGACCACTCCTCTTTCCTCATCTCCCCATCGCCCACTGTGTCGCCGCCGTCACGTTCGCACAAACACCTCTGTCCTCGTCGATCCCGTCCAACCCCAACGTCCCTCCACGTCGGCGGGCTTGTTGGGTCCTGCTCCTCCTCCTCGGCTGTGCCTGCTGGGGCGGCGGCGGCTGGAACTAGGTAAGGGAGGGAAGGGTGTGTATGAGGTAGAGCAGAGCCGCAACGGTGATGCCGTCACTCACTGTTTCTAGACCACCAGATCTCGCAGCTGCGGGATTGCAAGTTCATGCTGGCGGTGGAGGTCAATGCGCTATGCGAGCAGGCAAAAGAGATCCTCATGGAGGAGTGGAAGGTACAACCCGTGCGTTGCCCCGTCACTGTGTGTGGCGACATCCACGGCCAGTTCTACGACCCCATCGAGCTCTTCCACATCGGCAGCAACGCGTCTAACACCAACCACCACTTTATGTGCGACTACATCGGTCAGTCTCTCCCGTCCTCGCATGAGGAGCCCTACGCAGACAGAGGCCGTAGTAGCCTATCCCCAGTCCAGCTCTATGTCAAGGCAACGTCGGTTCCCTGGGAAACGTCATGGAGGCGTGCTGCCTGTAGCCGATCAAAGTCTTCAAGACGCGACTGCGGCTCGATCGCACGAGGGCCTACCGGGGCATCACGCACTGCGGCACCACCGTGGCCCACGCTGAGGGCGTGCACGTGCTCTGGAAGGGGCTCACACCCTTTGCCACACACCACACACTTCATGCTCAAGTACACATGGGTGGCTTCAAGCTTCTAGAGCTCATTGGCATGTAGATGGATCTCCCGGTCATCAGTAAATCCCTTGCTCAAACTCATTTTCCCAATTTTATGCATGTCATTCTTCTGATCGTGTAAAGAATAGCTATCATGAGAATTTGTAGTACTACCATTTTTGGATGTTGTTCTCGATACATGCAATCGGTGGATTGTTTGTAACTGGTTGGCACACAATATCCAGTAGAGTTGCTGGTTATGAATGTTTGGGTAGGATATTAATAAATGGCATTATGCCAATCATAAGTCTTGATTTTGGGGGTGCATGTGTTCAGATACAATCAAATTAATAAACTGCATTACCGTTCGTGTTATACTTTTTGTATGTTACCGTCTGGATACTTATTTTGTTATTTGTAGCTTCATACTAATAGTTTGTTTGTAAGCATTTCATGGAACAATAATTTTCTCTGTATCGGTGTTTGAAAGACCGTAACTATTTGTTGATAAGCTCTAGATGGTGTTGGTTGACCTCTTAATGATACTATTTTATTCTAGAACATTTTTTGACATCTGATTTAGTCTAGAATATTTCTTACAATTCTTCGAGTTCATCAAACTTTGCAAGTGTTCTGAATACAAATCTATACATGTAACTTATATATCTTAGAACAAAAGGTAATAATGTCTAAGCTTTGACCAAACCTTGTCCAAAATGACTTATTTTGTGACCAGCAGGATTATCTTTCTTTTGGAACTATCATGTGCTAGTGATAATTTTGTATGTCTAAACATTGGACATATTTCAATTTCACATTTTAAAGAAATGTTTCTACTTTCATCTAACAACCACCCAAGCTTCATCGTCTAATTCCCGCGGCACCGATTCCGACATCACCTTGCTTGGCAACATGTTTGGAGCTCAAGATAGTTCTATTTGATTATTGTGTAATCATATTGTTTCTTAGCCCTGCATTATATGCCTTTCTATTTAGGTGATTATGTATCTATCTTTCACTAGGTTGTTGAATAGTACACTATGTTGCAGACTTAAGAATCTGTTGACACATTGGTCTGAGCTAGAAAACTACATTCTATACCCTGGTTTGTCTTGTCGTAAATTGTGCTTTACTAGGTAGTCAATACACATGTATTGTCTTAGTGGTTATCCAGTCCTACCCTGTCGATGCTGTCACAACAGCTAAGGAGTTGCCTTGGGACATCACCACATTTGTCCGTTGGAGCCAGCCAAGTCGTCATTTCTTCTGTTTTTATTTTTATTGTTTGATTTGAATTTGTTTTCTCTTCTATGTTCTGTATTTTGATTGTCATCATGTGTTGACTGCTTGAAGTTTGATCTGTTATCTCATCTATTGTTCCTCTTCTTCTTGGTATGGAAAGGGAAGCTAGGTTGTAAGGGCAATGATGATGCAAAAGTCATGCACCACTCTGAATGAGAGGATTTTCTCTCTTTGGGCTGACAAGCAAACTTTCTACCCATTTTTTGTCGAAGCCTTACATGTGTGCTTTCTTCTGTCTCCTTTTTTGTGTTGCTTAATGTGATACTTAGTTGGTTGCGTTTTGTGGAGTTCTTGAGTGATTTCTAAGAACTGGATGATGTGGGCTGACAGATCCAACCATGATGTGGACTGAATTTTATTTGTCGTCAAGAATTAATAAACAGAATAACCAGTGTACGATTTTTTATACAAAATTGAAAGTTGGTCGCCTATCCTCTACTACTGTTTATTGAATTGTTTGAAGCATTGGTTTACTTGATTCAACAAAATTTCTATTTACATTATACAAACTTGTGTTAGACTAAATTAGCAATCTCATGGTCACTGAATGTCGCTTCCAAAATATTATATTGTAAAGACCTACTGAAAGTGTAGAGCAGCGAAGGGCACCTGTGCAGCTTTGCCTGTTTGTCATGGGTGTATTTAGGGCATACAATAGTCAGTAACTTGTCATTATGGAATTACAATCAAAGATACAATTCCTAGTGACTGGAGTGTCTGTTTTCTTCCCTTGTATGTAAATGGGTTTGAGACAAGTCGAGTAGTTAATATATCCATGAACTTTGCAATCCCTAGAACAATAGTTTAAAATCTTCACAAGACTTACCACTATATTTATCAGTAAATATCTGTAAAGAAGTAAATGTGGGGTAACAAGTAGCAGAATAACTGAGAATCACTTTACAAGAGTAGAGAAAATAGTGCTAATTTGTTTACATAGATATACACATGTAGCGTATTTTACATGGTACACTTTAGTGGTAATTGACAATGTGCATTTTACAGAAGATACTTCTAGGTTTAATACTATAAATTAAATGACTCCGCATAATATGAAAAAATAGAAGTTCTTTAAACTATCTTCCCAATAATGGAGTATACGCTAGGTTGTTCACTGTGTGTTGTGGCTGCCAGTTACTCCCTCTGTTTGTAAGCCAGCTTAATTTTGGTACGTTGTCTAAATAACCATGCTTTATATTCCTAGGTACACAAGTGGTCTTTTTGTGGATTCTATTGTTGATTGAGTTGCAACATTAGTTGTAGGATTGCCTCGGATCTGTTACTATTCAAAGGAGAAATTAGCGAGCCTTATGATTAGCTCTTCTTAATTTATTCTATATCGATGTGTTCTCTCTAAATATTCGAAATTAGCAATTTGAAGGTGTGTTGCCATGGATGTAATTTTTAGTTCTTTTGGTTCGATGGAGATAAATATAAATCGATAACTATTCTAAAGTATTTGTGTCAGTCCACCTTCACAATATATAGAGATTGATAGCTATTCTTGTGAATTTTATTTAGTTTTATAGTGTTCTCTTTTATTTAAATATTATCCAATTAAACCTGTGTTCAAATTAAAATTTTACAACTTTAACCAAGTTTATAAACAAATATGTTAACATTTACAAAACAAAATAAATATATTGCCAATGCATTTACAAAACAACTTTGATGCCTAGCGTCCTTTAAATAATGTTGTTCTAGAGTGGTTCATTTTTTAGTGGTTCTGCTTATCCAATAACAGCGCATAGTACCTTTAAATAATGTTGTTCATTTTTTAGTAAAAAGGATGGAGAAGTTGAGCTTAATGATGTCTGATTTGCATATCCTTCTCGCACTTCTCATATGATTATTAAGGTACCTCCCAAAGTACTATGCATCTGACATATCCATTTACCAGATTCATTATATATAAACAATGTACATACGTAAAGGGAAACTTTAGGTAACCTGGTTTGCATCAGCTTTCATCCATATTTTTGTAGGCACTTCTGGGTTACGTGATTAGTGTGTTCTATTTTAAAAAGGAATAACAATCCATTCTAACGTGTGTGTTTTCATATTTTGTTTAGTTGTCATTCATTCCTTTTTGATCCCTGGTGAGATTGTGAGAAGGCGATTACTCTTTTATGAGCGCAGTTGGGGCTGTTGACTGCCAAGTATGCATACTTCAAATTTTTTAGATGGCATATTGTAACGCCCCGAATTTTTGCAGTTGAATTTTTTCTTTTCTTTACTCGCCAAAATTCGGGCGTTACCTTTTCTTTTTCTTTTTTCCCTCGCTAAACCTTGACCTTTTCCAAAGTTCTAGCGGGATTCGGTTTGGATTTCCCGTGTAAGAAAAACCCTAAATACTTTATGTTGTTTGATGCACCATGCCGAACCTTGCATTTCTTTTGATTGCTTTGAAAGTGCAAATGCATTCATGTAGAAAGATCGGATTTTGAAAATGAGAAGAAGATCTTTTCTTTCTTTTTCTCTCTCTTTCTCTCTCCTCTTTTTCTCTCTCTCCCGCGCCGTGGGCCGACCCCGGCCGGCCCAGCCGCCCCTGGCGCCCCCTCTTGGGCCTTGGAAGGCCCAACCGCTCCCCCCCCACCTCCCCTTTTTCCCCAATTCTCTCTCCCTCCCTCTCATTTTCTCTCATTTTCTCTCCCCCACCCTAAGCCGCCGCCGCCCCTACCCCTGCCCTAAGCCGCCGCCGCCCCCTGCCGGCCGCCCCTCGCCGTCGCTCCCCAACGCCGGTGAGCCCCCCCTCCTCCCTCTCTCCCTCCTCCCTCCCTCTCCCCTCCCCCTCCTCTCTCCTCGGCCACCGCCTTGGCCGCGCCCCCAGCCGGCCCCTGGCCGCGCGCCCCAGCCGGCCGCTCGGCCGCGCCCTGGCGCCCCCGGCCAGCCCCCAGCCGCCCCAGCCGCGCCCCGGCCGGCCGCTGGCCGCGCCTGGCCCTTGGCCGCGCCCCCTGCGCAGGGCCGGTTCAACCGCCCCTAGGGCCGGTTCAACCGCCCCCCCCCTCTGTTTTTTTTATTTTTTTTATTTTATTTTATTTACTTTCTGTGCTCCTAGCTATTTTATTTTAGGTAGGCTAATCATTGTTCATGCCATTGAAATAGGAAGTTTAATTTAAAATTCCGTTATACTAATTGATTCATGTAGTTAATTGTTTATCTCGTGCAATGTTGATCAACTTAAAATGATTAGGTTTCCATTAGTGTATATGTAACAGAAGTCTTTTGTTAAGAACCAATTGTAATTGATCGTTAGTGCATAAGATTTAACCCCCTGCGAGACCCTTTCCCGTTTCTTTCTAACCATAACAAATGCGATATCGAATGTCATACTTGATGCATACTCACTTTATTTGTTCCCTTGTATGGTGTACTGTTCTTTTGTATTAAATATGTGGATGGATGTATGTATGTTTGCGCTCGCATAGAGAACGATCCGGTCGAAGAGCCCGAGGAATTCGCAGGAGAAGCCCCTGAGCAGCAGTCGGTTGGTGGAGGCAAGTGTCCTTTGACCTATCTCTGTCCTAATCATTCTTTAATTCACCTCCCGCATCACACATTTATACCTAAGGATTGACTAGCTTTTTGTTATCCATGTCCTTGTTTACCTATTTGGGTCGGATTATTACTGCTTAGTTTGATGCTATTGCTCAACTTTAATCAATGAACATGATGTGGTTATCTATGATACGCTGTTTTCCCGTTCTTATTTATGATTATACTTGTGGCATTTAAGGGGACTCGAGCGGTTTCTCGAGTGCCTCTCCGTAAGGACCTGTTCAATGGATGACCGCCCGGGAAAACAGTGCAACCATGAGGGTGGAATGGGGTGCCCTTAGCTGAATAATTAGAGGATCCGGGGTGTAGTTCGCTTCGCCGTCGTGCCGTCAATGGGGCTCGGTGTATGCGGCTCGCTCTGCCAAGGTTGATTTGTCCCTTGGGGAGGAGTGCAGTACATTTAGGAAACCTAACGGGTGGCTACAGCCCCGGGGAATCTTTGTAAAGGCTTCGTAGTGAATCCTTGGCCATTCACCTCGGGAGTGAATAAGGGTCTTGCAAGCCCGGGCCAGAGAGGGAATCACGGCTTGTGGGTAAAGTGCACAACCTCTGCAGAGTGTTATGAAACTGATATATCAGCCGTGCTCGCGGTTATGAGCGGCCAAGGGAGCTCCAGTGATTAGCGATACTTGATCAGGGATACTTTGGTACATGTGACAATGAGATTGATGGTTCTGATTACGATTATGGTATTGGTAAGTGGTATTCTTTCCGTTTGGAAAGGATACATTGGGCTAATAACTTGGGTTAATGTTAAAACCTGGCTTTCTACTAGTAAGTAATAACCTGACCAACTAAAAGCAACTGCTTGACTTATCCCCACATAAAGCTAGTCCACTACAGCCAAACAGGATACTTGCTGAGTATGTTGATGTGTACTCACCCTTGCTCTACACACCAAACCCCCCCCCCCCCCCAGGTTGTCAGCATTGCAACCACTGCTCAGGCGAAGATGAAGCCGTGGAAGGAGACTTCCAGGAGTTCCAAGACTACGACGAGTTCTAGATGTGGGTTAGCGGCAACCCCCAGTCGGCTGCCTGTGAAGGCCGCAGTTATCTACGTTTCTTTTCCGCACTTTGATTTATTGTAAGAACTATATGGACGTCTCAGACGTATGATGTAATCGACTATTTCCCTTATTAATACTATTTTGAGCACTGTGTGATGATGTCCATATTATGTAACTGCTGTGTACGTGAATAACTGATCCTGGCACGTACATGGTTCGCATTCGGTTTGCCTTTTAAAACCGGGTGTGACATAAGTGGTATCAAAGCCGTGCTGACTGTAGGACCGCCGACCTAGAGTAGAATGGTCGTTCTAAGGACTATAGACCTCTGTCTCTGCCTTGACTTTGATATCCCTTCAAAAGTTGGTCATACCGACCAAACCTATGTTCTACTATATATTATACCTTGCTGAAAATCATGTTTTATTCTAATCCTTCATTCACTTATGATTCATTATTTGCTGGTCATATTGATTCTGTTCTTACCCTTTTGCTTGCGATGTCTTTTGTAGATGGCTCGACTTAGACACACTGCACGTAAGTCCGTCATCCCCTTCTTACCCTCCCGCCTTGCTGAGCGTCCGCTTCGCCATCCCGTGGCCGGACAGTCCAGCCACTTGGAGAGACTGCACCACCGCCTGCATGAGGAGCAGGAACGTCGACGACAGGAGCAGCAGGGCTCTTCTTTCTCGCTCCACCAGGAGATAGAGTCTGTGAGGAGCTGCTCTCCTGTGCTTCCTCTGGAGCCGCCCCCTGCACCACCACTGGGCGCCCCAGCTTCTGGAGTAGCTGCTGGAGGAGACCCAGACGACGGAGATGGCGACGACAGCTCGAGCCACGACACCGACTTCTCTGCTAACCCTGAGCCGGAAGGATGGGTTGCTCGACCCATCACTCGCGACGCTGCTCACGGGTGTCACTTCCACGATGCGCTCGACACCCTGCTACGTCGGGCATTTGACCGGCATACTTGGTCCGTCGAGTATCGCTGTGTGGTCTACCAACATAGTCGCGGGGTCTACCCGGACCGCTGGGAGGCGACTTGCTTGGTGCGCTGCCCGGAGAACAGTCTCCAGGGTGCAGAGGCCTGCTCAGAGCACTATTCTATCTCTGAACGGGACTCAGCTGAGGCAGCCATGCAAGATGCTGCACGGCGTGCGCTTTCGCACTACTGCTCGGTTTTCGGTGGGGCAGCTGACGGTCTTGACCTGAAGTATTACCCCCGCCGTCCATCTGGCAGCACAGGAGGCGTGATTGTCTCACCTGTCGGTGAGGGCAATCCTAGGTTGAGCAGCACAGTCAACCTAGCCGCCGTGCTAAACACGGAGCTGGACCATGCATTAGACGAGCTGAGTAGGGCTCGTGCTGAGATCGCCCTGCTGCGGGCTGAGCGCGCGGAACGTCGTCACTTGGATGGTGGTTCCCCCGCTCCCGTCGGGACTCAGCACCCGTACCGCTCACCTCAGCGTGGACACCAGCCTTATGGCAATCCCGACTGCAAGACCAAGATAACTCTAGAACCATAGATCGTTAGAGTTGGATCTTGTAATTAATACGAAATATATACATAGAAGCTTCAGTCTTAGCGTTAATCTCGGTCTTAGTTAGTCTTAGTTAGACAGGGTAGTTTGCTATATCCTGTGCATTTATGTTTGTCATGATGAACTATGTTTGGTTTGGATCTTTGTAATGATTGTCACCAGAGTGTGGGTATCCCCTGCATTTTGGTTTACATATTATGTTAATGGAGTTAGTTATATAGTTGGGAAACCTTTTATTCCACTTTCCTCTTTATCTGAGAAGCTGTGTGGTCTGTGTTGGAGATCAGTGAAGATGCTCATCTGTCCAGTGCTGTTGAAGAATTCTATTCTCTTTCCTTATGCTGCAAGATTTGCCAGATCAGTTCTGATGTGTGGTTGCATTCTGCAGATGTCAGAGAACAGGCGCAGAGGAGGAAGGCGTGCTCAGCAGGAGCAAGCCGCTCAACAGGAGGAGGTGCCTCAGCAGCAGCACCTGCCGCCCCCGCCCCCGATGTCGATCGAACAGATGTTTCTGATGCAAACTCAGGCAGTTCAAGCCATCGGTCAGACTCTGGCCGCCATTCAGCACCAGCAGCAGCAGCAACAGCAGCAAGCACCACCCCAGCCTCAGATGCCTCAGATGCCCAGAGACAAGAGTGCTGAATTCATGAGAGGTCATCCACCAACGTTTGCTCACTCTTCTGACCCCATGGATGCTGAAGATTGGCTGCGCACTGTGGAGCGGGAGTTGCATACCGCTCAGTGTGATGACAGGGAGAAAGTCTTGTATGGTCCCCGTCTGTTGAGAGGAGCAGCCCAATCATGGTGGGAGTCTTACCTCGCCACCCATGCCAACCCCGACACCATCACCTGGGAAGAATTCAGAGGTAGCTTTCGTCAGTACCACGTGCCTGCAGGTCTGATGACAGTGAAGAAGGAGGAATTCCTGGCTCTCAAGCAAGGGCCATCGTCTGTCAGTGAGTACCGGGACAAGTTTCTGCAATTGTCTCGCTATGCTCCTGAGGATGTCAACACTGACGCCAAGCGACAATACCGTTTTCTGAGAGGCTTGGTCGACCCCCTGCAGTATCAACTGATGAATCACACCTTCCCAACATTCCAGCACCTGATTGACAGAGCAATCATGACAGAAAGGAAGCGCAAGGAGATGGAAGATCGTAAGCGCAAGATCAGTGGACCCCAACCTGGAAGCAGCAGCCGTCCTCGTTTCTCAGGCAATCAACCTCAGCAGTTCAGGCAGAACCAGCGTCCACCTCAGCAGCATCAGCAGTTCCAAAGGCAGTACCCTCAGAATCAGTACCAGAACCGTCAGAGCAACCAGTCAGGAGGTCAGTTTCCGAGGCAGAATCACCAGGCACCTCGTCTTCCTGCCCCAGCAAACCAGCAGAACGGTCAGGCAGCACCAGCTCAGGTTGGAAACAGGGCGTGTTTCCACTGTGGAGAGCAAGGCCATTGGGTGATGCAATGTCCGAAGAAGGCAGCCCAGCAGCAGTCAGGCCCAATGCCCCAGCAAAGCAGAATGTGTCTCAGCCTGGAGCAGGCAATCGCTCTCAGCCGCGCTATAATCATGGAAGACTGAACCACTTGGAGGCTGAAGCAGTTCAGGAGACCCCCGGCATGATAGTAGGTATGTTCCCAGTCGACTCCCATATTGCAGAAGTGTTATTTGATACTGGAGCAACGCATTCTTTCATTACTGCATCATGGGTAGAAGCACATAATCTTCCAATTACTACCATGTCAACCCCCATTCAAATTGACTCAGCCGGTGGTAGAATTCGAGCCGATAGCATTTGTTTGAATATAAGTGTGAAAATAAGGGGGATAGCATTTCCCGCCAACCTTATAGTAATGGGTACTCAGGGAATAGATGTCATCCTAGGGATGAATTGGCTAGATAAGTATCAGGCAGTTATCAGTTGTGATAAAAGGACAATCAAGTTGGTGTCCCCGCTAGGAGAGGAAGTGGTGACCGAGTTAGTCCCGTCTGAGCCAAAGAAAGGAAGTTGTTATCAGACAGCTGTTGAAAGCAGTAAAGCAGACCCAATTGAGAGGATCAAGGTTGTGTTCGAGTTCCCAGATGTGTTTCCGAAGGACTTACCGGGTATGCCACCAGAGCGGAAAGTTGAGTTTGCCATAGAGCTTCTTCCTGGAACCGCCCCCATCTTTAAGAGAGCTTACAGAATATCTGGACCAGAATTGGTTGAGCTTAAGAAGCAGATTGATGAGCTGTCAGAGAAAGGTTACATCCGGCCAAGCACCTCGCCTTGGGCCGCCCCTGTCCTATTTGTGGAAAAGAAAGATGGCACCAAGAGGATGTGTATTGATTATCGAGCTTTGAATGAGGTCACGATAAAGAACAAGTATCCTTTGCCCAGAATAGAAGATCTGTTCGACCAGTTGAGAGGAGCCAGTGTGTTCTCCAAGATTGATCTGAGGTCAGGTTATCATCAGCTCAGGATCCGACCTTCGGACATTCCGAAGACGGCATTCATTTCCAAGTATGGGTTGTATGAGTTCACAGTGATGTCTTTTGGTTTGACCAATGCGCCAGCATTCTTCATGAACTTGATGAATAGTGTATTCATGGATTACCTTGATAAGTTTGTGGTGGTATTCATTGATGACATTCTGGCTTATTCTCAAAGCGAAGAAGAGCATGCAGATCATTTGAGGATGGTATTGCAGAGATTGCGAGAGCACCAGTTGTACGCAAAGTTGAGCAAGTGTGAGTTCTGGATCAGTGAAGTCCTGTTCTTGGGTCACATAATCAACAAGGAAGGATTGGCTGTGGATCCGAAGAAAGTGGCAGACATTCTGAACTGGAAAGCGCCAACAGATGCTAGAGGAATCAAGAGCTTCATTGGAATGGCCGGATATTATCGGCGATTCATTGAAGGGTTTTCGAAGATTGCGAAACCAATGACCGCGTTGCTAGGCAACAAAGTTGAGTTCAAGTGGACCCAGAAATGTCAAGAGGCCTTTGAAGCGCTGAAAGAGAAGTTGACTACAGCGCCCGTCCTAGTCTTGCCTGATGTGCACAAGCCCTTCTCGGTGTATTGTGATGCTTGTTACACAGGTTTGGGATGCGTGTTGATGCAAGAGGGAAGAGTTGTGGCTTACTCGTCCCGACAGTTGAAGGTTCATGAGAAGAATTACCCAATCCATGATCTAGAGTTGGCAGCAGTGGTTCACGCACTGAAGACATGGAGGCACTATCTGTATGGACAGAAATGCGATGTTTACACAGATCACAAGAGTCTGAAGTACATATTCACTCAGACAGAGCTGAACATGAGGCAACGAAGATGGTTAGAGTTGATCAAAGACTATGAGTTGGAGATTCATTACCATCCAGGCAAAGCAAACGTAGTGGCAGATGCTTTGAGCAGAAAGAGTCAAGTCAATCTGATGGTCGCTCGCCCGATGCCTTATGAGTTGGCCAAGGAGTTCGACAGGTTGAGTCTCGGGTTTCTGAACAATTCGCGAGGAGTCACAGTTGAATTGGAACCTACCTTGGAGCGCGAAATCAAAGAAGCGCAGAAGAATGATGAAAAGATCAGTGAGATTCGGCGATTGATTCTAGATGGCAGAGGCAAAGATTTTCGAGAAGATGCTGAAGGCGTGATATGGTTCAAAGACCGCTTATGTGTTCCCAATGTCCAGTCCATTCGGGAGTTGATTCTCAAGGAAGCTCATGAGACCGCTTATTCGATTCACCCTGGCAGTGAGAAGATGTATCAGGATCTGAAGAAGAAATTCTGGTGGTACGGAATGAAGAGGGAAATCGCAGAGCATGTGGCTAAGTGCGATAGTTGTCGAAGAATTAAGGCAGAGCACCAGAGACCAGCTGGATTGTTGCAACCGTTGCAGATCCCTCAGTGGAAATGGGATGAAATTGGTATGGATTTCATAGTCGGATTGCCTCGCACTCGAGCCGGCTACGATTCTATTTGGGTAGTGGTGGACCGTTTGACCAAGTCAGCCCACTTCATACCTGTCAAGACCAGCTACAACAGTGCAGTATTGGCAGAGTTGTATATGTCTCGGATCGTTTGTCTTCATGGTGTGCCAAAGAAGATAGTGTCAGACAGAGGAACGCAGTTCACCTCTCATTTCTGGCAGCAGTTGCATGAAGCCTTGGGCACACATCTGAATTTCAGTTCAGCTTATCACCCGCAGACAGATGGCCAGACTGAAAGGACCAATCAAATTCTCGAAGATATGTTGAGAGCCTGTGCGTTGCAAGATCAGTCCGGATGGGACAAGCGATTGCCTTATGCAGAGTTTTCCTATAACAACAGTTACCAGGCCAGTTTGAAGATGTCACCGTTTCAGGCGCTTTATGGAAGGAGTTGCAGAACTCCGTTGCAATGGGATCAGCCTGTAGAGAAGCAAGTGTTTGGGCCAGACATTTTGCTTGAAGCCGAAGAGAACATCAAGATGGTTCGAGAGAATCTGAAGATAGCGCAATCGAGGCAGCGAAGCTATGCAGACACAAGAAGAAGAGAGCTGAGTTTTGAAGTCGGAGACTTTGTCTATCTGAAAGTGTCACCGATCAGAGGAGTCAGAAGATTCGGAGTGAAAGGCAAGCTAGCACCCCGCTACATTGGTCTGTACCAGATCCTCTCAAAGCGTGGAGAAGTGGCTTATCAGCTCAGCCTGCCAGAGAATTTGTCTGCTGTGCATGATGTCTTTCATGTGTCTCAGTTGAAGAAGTGCTTGCGTGTGCCAGAAGAGCAGTTGCCAGTGGAAGGTCTTGAGGTCCAGGAGGACTTGACCTATGTTGAGAAGCCAGCTCAAATCCTTGAGATTGCAGACAGAGTCACCCGAAGGAAGACCATCAGAATGTGCAAAGTCAGATGGAATCACCACTCTGAGGAAGAAGCAACCTGGGAGCGTGAAGATGATCTAGTGGCCAAGTACCCAGAGCTCTTTGCTAGCCAGCCCTGAATCTCGAGGGCGAGATTCTTTTAAGGGGGATAGGTTTGTAACGCCCCGAATTTTTGCAGTTGAATTTTTTCTTTTCTTTACTCGCCAAAATTCGGGCGTTACCTTTTCTTTTTCTTTTTTCCCTCGCTAAACCTTGACCTTTTCCAAAGTTCTAGCGGGATTCGGTTTGGATTTCCCGTGTAAGAAAAACCCTAAATACTTTATGTTGTTTGATGCACCATGCCGAACCTTGCATTTCTTTTGATTGCTTTGAAAGTGCAAATGCATTCATGTAGAAAGATCGGATTTTGAAAATGAGAAGAAGATCTTTTCTTTCTTTTTCTCTCTCTTTCTCTCTCCTCTTTTTCTCTCTCTCCCGCGCCGTGGGCCGACCCCGGCCGGCCCAGCCGCCCCTGGCGCCCCCTCTTGGGCCTTGGAAGGCCCAACCGCTCCCCCCCACCTCCCCTTTTTCCCCAATTCTCTCTCCCTCCCTCTCATTTTCTCTCATTTTCTCTCCCCCACCCTAAGCCGTCGCCGCCCCTACCCCTGCCCTAAGCCGCCGCCGCCCCCTGCCGGCCGCCCCTCGCCGTCGCTCCCCAACGCCGGTGAGCCCCCCCCTCCTCCCTCTCTCCCTCCTCCCTCCCTCTCCCCTCCCCCTCCTCTCTCCTCGGCCACCGCCTTGGCCGCGCCCCTAGCCGGCCCCTGGCCGCGCGCCCCAGCCGGCCGCTCGGCCGCGCCCTGGCGCCCCCGGCCAGCCCCCAGCCGCCCCAGCCGTGCCCCGGCCGGCCGCTGGCCGCGCCTGGCCCGCCCGCCTGGCCCTTGGCCGCGCCCCCTGCGCAGGGCCGGTTCAACCGCCCCTAGGGCCGGTTCAACCGCCCCTAGGGCCGGTTCAACCGCCCCCCCTCTGTTTTTTTTTATTTTTTTTTATTTTATTTTATTTACTTTCTGTGCTCCTAGCTATTTTATTTTAGGTAGGCTAATCATTGTTCATGCCATTGAAATAGGAAGTTTAATTTAAAATTCCGTTATACTAATTGATTCATGTAGTTAATTGTTTATCTCGTGCAATGTTGATCAACTTAAAATGATTAGGTTTCCATTAGTGTATATGTAACAGAAGTCTTTTGTTAAGAACCAATTGTAATTGATCGTTAGTGCATAAGATTTAACCCCCTGCGAGACCCTTTCCCGTTTCTTTCTAACCATAACAAATGCGATATCGAATGTCATACTTGATGCATACTCACTTTATTTGTTCCCTTGTATGGTGTACTGTTCTTTTGTATTAAATATGTGGATGGATGTATGTATGTTTGCGCTCGCATAGAGAACGATCCGGTCGAAGAGCCCGAGGAATTCGCAGGAGAAGCCCCTGAGCAGCAGTCGGTTGGTGGAGGCAAGTGTCCTTTGACCTATCTCTGTCCTAATCATTCTTTAATTCACCTCCCGCATCACACATTTATACCTAAGGATTGACTAGCTTTTTGTTATCCATGTCCTTGTTTACCTATTTGGGTCGGATTATTACTGCTTAGTTTGATGCTATTGCTCAACTTTAATCAATGAACATGATGTGGTTATCTATGATACGCTGTTTTCCCGTTCTTATTTATGATTATACTTGTGGCATTTAAGGGGACTCGAGCGGTTTCTCGAGTGCCTCTCCGTAAGGACCTGTTCAATGGATGACCGCCCGGGAAAACAGTGCAACCATGAGGGTGGAATGGGGTGCCCTTAGCTGAATAATTAGAGGATCCGGGGTGTAGTTCGCTTCGCCGTCGTGCCGTCAATGGGGCTCGGTGTATGCGGCTCGCTCTGCCAAGGTTGATTTGTCCCTTGGGGAGGAGTGCGGTACATTTAGGAAACCTAACGGGTGGCTACAGCCCCAGGGAATCTTTGTAAAGGCTTCGTAGTGAATCCTTGGCCATTCACCTCGGGAGTGAATAAGGGTCTTGCAAGCTCGGGCCAGAGAGGGAATCACGGCTTGTGGGTAAAGTGCACAACCTCTGCAGAGTGTTATGAAACTGATATATCAGCCGTGCTCGCGGTTATGAGCGGCCAAGGGAGCTCCAGTGATTAGCGATACTTGATCAGGGATACTTTGGTACAGGTGACAATGAGATTGATGGTTCTGATTACGATTATGGTATTGGTAAGTGGTATTCTTTCCGTTTGGAAAGGATACATTGGGCTAATAACTTGGGTTAATGTTAAAACCTGGCTTTCTACTAGTAAGTAATAACCTGACCAACTAAAAGCAACTGCTTGACTTATCCCCACATAAAGCTAGTCCACTACAGCCAAACAGGATACTTGCTGAGTATGTTGATGTGTACTCACCCTTGCTCTACACACCAACCCCCCCCCCCTAGGTTGTCAGCATTGCAACCACTGCTCAGGCGAAGATGAAGCCGTGGAAGGAGACTTCCAGGAGTTCCAAGACTACGACGAGTTCTAGATGTGGGTTAGCGGCAACCCCCAGTCGGCTGCCTGTGAAGGCCGCGGTTATCTACGTTTCTTTTCCGCACTTTGATTTATTGTAAGAACTATATGGACGTCTCAGACGTATGATGTAATCGACTATTTCCCTTATTAATACTATTTTGAGCACTGTGTGATGATGTCCATATTATGTAACTGCTGTGTACGTGAATAACTGATCCTGGCACGTACATGGTTCGCATTCGGTTTGCCTTTTAAAACCGGGTGTGACACATATATGGGAACTTCATTAGATCAATTTTTAGGATGTTAATGATCTGTTGACACTAAGAAAGCAAGAGATTGAGAGGGAGGCTGCTAACTCTGGTGAGTTAAGAGGGGCAAGGCTTGAAGATGAGTTTGAGTCATTTATTCTCGCACAGAAGTATATGACAACAAAACATGAACAAATAAAAGGAAATTATGTTCCTAAGAGGATGCAGGTAGGCACTAGCTATTTTGATTTTTTTTCATGCTACATCTTGATTTAGTTGAAGATGCATGTCTAATTTGTTTCTTTTTCGACAGTTGTCTGAAGAGTTGACTGGGTATCCTCCAACAGATAAAACGACAATTGAGGAAGAGAGTTCATGGATACATAACTATGAAGGATTTCTGTTCTTTTTTGGCATTAAGTATATATTGACTAGGACATTGTCAATAACGTGACCATGCATGCCAACAAATTTGAAGTATGCAAAATTATGTAAATTTGTTTCTCAATTTTATGTTTGCTCATCTTACTTGTTTTTTTGGCTACTTGACAGATTCCATTCTTGCAGAGAAGTTTTTTGGATAACGAGGATAACACGAGAATTATCTAAGTGACTGTGTCAGCAAGTCTGCACAATTGTGGGATGAGCGACGAAAGATGATTCTAGATGATGCCTTCTTCCATTTCCTTCTTCCAGTTCCATCAATGGAAAATGAAGCTCGGCCATTGTTGACGACAAAAGCCAAATATTGGCTCTATATGGAATTTGGGAAACAATTGTTGAACAAGGTTACTGTTAATCCTTGAAAGAAGATGCAGACAAGAAGGATGAAGGATGCAGACATTAATTTAGGGTGAGGAATCAGAATTGAGAGTTATGGTCTGCTGCTGGGGTCCTAGGAAGCCAACAACCACCTTTGTAATGTTAGAAAGGTGTCGCTGAGCATCACCGGAAGAAGAATGACTTTTGTTTAATACATGTTTGGTTTATGTCTTTTGTATTTCTGCATATTGTTGGTCGGCTGGAGCCTGGAGTTACATGGGGGTCACGGGCACCAGTGGTGCTCGGAAACGAACGAGGAGCTAGACGTTTGGGCTGTCACAGCTCATGGCAACGGTGTAGGAGGCCTTCTGCTTCGCCAACAGCTCGATCAACTTGCCGACTAGCTCCCGGTTGCTGCACATGTATCCCAAAAAGACGCCCCGGAGGCTCTGGAGCGCGGCCACGACGCTGTCGTTTGAGAAGAGCTTCTGCCACAGATCAACATTCCAGTACCTGCGATCCAACGACATTTGGGATGGACCTATTGCTTCACACTAATAGCACACATGCACGACTGACAAGTCAAAAAGGAAGAGATCATAATGCACCTTATAAACGGTTGCTTAGGCTGATAATTGTAGCCTCCACCAATCTTGGGCACCTTCTCGACGCTCATGCCTAACTCGTGTAGCATCATGTGCACAATGACATAGAGGTCGTATGTGTCGACCTACATGCAAAGGAGATAGAGAGACCAGTGCATTTCATAGATAGCGACATTTGACTTCTAGAGTAACTTACGAAAGCACAGGCTCCGGACCTGTTAAGTCCAGTTTCTATGTTCTTGCATCTCGATGCATCTGAATCCTAAGGTTCCACAGTTGTCGAGGAACTAGGGGGAGGGAAACACATCCAGATTGCTAGAAATAAAAGGTTATATATATATTTAAAATTTGCAATTTATGAGCGTATCCAAAGTTGGTATCTAGAAGTAAAATAATGTATATCATTATGATTTACAAAAGAACGTTGAGGATGCTCTTAACATAAAATATGTACCTCGACATTACATCAGATATACACAAATCAAGTTGGCGATATTTGTAAAATTCCAAATCAATTGAGGGATTCTGAATCTCTTCGTGCCTGTCGCATTTAAATTGTAAAAAAGATAAAATTATGCATAAATGGGATTCAAACTATAATTCTTAGTTCTAAACCCACATTCATGCCTATCTAGCCAATATGACACACACATATTTACAAGTACAAATAGAAACCTTAGCAACGCACGGACATATATCTAATTAAAGATTTAAGGGAGGTAAGATAACTTCATTACTCTAGCAATTCTCTTATATATCTTCATTGTTATAGTGGGAAAAACCGCTCCAGTCTTCCCTTCAAATAAAGAAGAGTTGCATCTCCTCTAATAATGTTCGGGTATACAATAACTATCATCTTCTTTCTTCCACATCCTCCATTCTAATTCTAAAAATATAGATCTCGTGTATTATGAAAAAAATATTGATGATCTACAGAAGCATTTCCTTCAATATTTTAGAAAACAAAAACACTATTGATGACCGTCAATACCATTATATTGAGGATTATCGGCGAGCTGATAGAGATGCTGACAAGCACGCCAAACAGCAATGCCAGGATAAAAAACATTTTTACGTGCTAAGGCTCTATTTGTTTTTAGGATTACCAAGGATTTATATCCTCTTGATTTAATAACTTGGTATTTTAATATAAGCTTCCATTATCGAAAATAATCCAGCTTATAGATTATATAAACACCTAATAACCCACTTATAGGTTATTATAATCTAGATATCTTATTTATATAATCCACCTAATAATCTATGATGTTTGTTTGTCTCTTAACTTATTTAAGCTAGATTAAAATTATATAATCTAGAGAGTAAACATACATGACCTAAATTGTTTCGAGTTAGAACCAATAAAGCCCACTTATCTATGGCAAAGAACAGAAATCAATGTCTTCCCACTTAATCTTCTAACAAATGCACTAAAGCATAGAGCACGTACAAGAGATATCGATGGTTACTTCACATCCGATACAATTTTTTTCAAAAAGAGTCATCATGATCGTAACTCTGTAATTTCAGATTTGACACAATTATTTTTATGGTACCGGAGCACTTCGGTTTGTGCAAATTTTCATACCTATCGTAGATATACACACAAAACTCAATGAGATTTGAGCAGACCATGGCCCGTGGAACAAATCACCAAAAACAAAGCCTAAATGAACTATGAATATTTTATTGGCCAACTAACGTACAAGCCACCACGAAGATCTATTTTCAGTTGACTCCCCGATCCAGGCATTAGAAGGAGCACTTT
The DNA here is from genome assembly GCF_902167145.1 of Zea mays. Classification (NCBI taxonomy): domain Eukaryota; kingdom Viridiplantae; phylum Streptophyta; class Magnoliopsida; order Poales; family Poaceae; genus Zea; species Zea mays. Next base: position 38,204,814 of record NC_050104.1, on the reverse strand, counting down.
CCTTGTTGAATATTTTGTAGGCATCGCTGTAGACCGCTACTACATTTGATACAACAGCAAGAACAATCATGAAGATCGCCAGAATTTTGTCCCACTTCTTGGCAATACCTTGTGAATCCCTGATATACCAAAAGTAAAACGGATTAGAGGTTACCGGAATAAAGTGTCGTTCAACAACTAGGCATCATGGCAGCAACCAATCCAGAAATCCATACAAACTATAATCCAGCTTATCTATCAGGTGTGCTGCATATGGGCTACAGTCATAATCAACAAATATATCTCAAGAGTAACCACAGACAGGGATTCTTTTCTTAATTCTCATTTGTCGCATGCTAAGAGGTCAATGTGCATTCTAGAACTAGAAAAAGAAGTACAACAAACTAGTTGAATAAATCTGCTCGAAGGGAACTGCTATTACAACTATCCTAGAGAAAGATTTAACAGAATCAAGTTACCTTAAAGTGATCGCAGCTGGGAAAATAAAGGCGATACAGACAGCAGCAGTTGCCCCAGTAAACTGAAAGGCATCCCAAATACTAGGAATGAAGATTGCAGACCCAAAAATCACTAGGAGGAGCGATGCTGTAATTATGCCGAATCTTCTGTTGTCAGAAGACAGAGGCCTTGCAGAGGCGAAGAGGAGCCCATCCAAATTAAGCCTCAATGCATGGAATATCATGGGGAACACAAGCATCAGGTGAACAGCATAGCTCACTCTGACAGCATCATTGAGGACTGAACTGTATGGGATCCCAAGATTTGAATCAAAGTTGGAGAGCACATCAGAGAGTGTAGATTCACCAAAGAGGAGATATCCAAAGAAACTTGTTGTGATGTAGATGGTCGAGCATAGTGTCAATGATGTGTGTACTATTGGCTTAATCTGGGTAGAGTCCTTTAGCTCATTATGAATTGGGTGAACTGCAAAAAATGTAAAGCAGATCTCCTTAGGAGGTGAAGAAGGAAACATTTTTTTCCTGGGACTTGATTGTACACTAAAGACGTCAGCTCAAACAAGTTATATGGATAGCTATCAAACTAGCCTATGACCATTTATTCATTTTTTCTCATTTTATGCTCTTGAAATTCACATCATTAACAGTAAAACTTTCCAGGAATGCAACCATAAAATAGCAATGTGCATCTTTTCCATTGCCTTCGTAATTATATTCGTTTTCTGCAGTCAGAATTAGAAAATGCTCTTACCATTGTAATGGCAAACGTAAGCAGTGACAAGAACCGGCACTGCTGTAAAAAGTTCCCAAACAGATGCCAAATCAGAAACAGTGGGAAACAACTTGGGCATTGGAATTTGTCCACCTATCAACTTGATGACAGCAATTCCTGCAGTAATAATAACGAATACAACCGCCAAAGCAACAGATATTGTGGATGTATAGCTTAGTGAATCTGCAAGAGAAAAATGAAAAGAAACACATGTTGTCAAACATATAGTACTTAACCAAATATCCACTAACTATCTACAGCCTGAAATAACTTCTTGGTAGCTCAATTGCTTACCAATACGCTTCAAGCATGCTAGTGGAGTGAACACACAAAGGGTTGTGACAAGGAGAACAAATAAACGCCCATTCCACCAGTGTATTCCAAACCATCCTTCTAACACACCATAGTGATGCTCACCACCAGAAGTGGATCCAGAAAGCACATCGCCTGTGACATTGAACATTTGTATGTCAGTAGGAACTAATATCCTTCAATTGGGGAAACATTGAAGTAGTATCATTTTATTGAAATTGAATTATATAAAGTGCAGACTGAAAATGTAAAAGGCGTTCTGGTCGGCCACAAGTGAAACAAACTCACATTTCCTTTCAAATCCCATGGGGTCTCAGACCTTATACAGAAATAGAAAATACATATACTGCCAATTAACAAACATGTTTTCCAGTAATGAGCAGAAATTTATTGAAAGCACAAACAGTCAATTGCCCAATATTTCGTTTTCATTCGGTGTATGCTGCACAGGAAGCAACATCTGCTCCTAAATCCACGGTCAAGACTCAAGAATAATCCGAAAAGTGATTGAGCTACTACTTGCAGTATAATATATAAGTCCAATTTCTCAAATCAATGGCCAAGAGATCACAATCCTAAGGTGATGTTACCTATAATGATCATGTACACAATCATGACGCCGACGTTGTTGATGACGACGCAGACCTGGAGCAGCCTCCTACCCCACCATCCGAAGGCGTCGGCCATGGCCGCGCTGTAGGAGCGCGCGCCCGCGGCCCGGCTGAACCGCACGAGCAGCTCGATGGAGGCGTCGGTGAGGAGCGCGGCGAGCACTATCATGACGAGCCCAGGGACGAGACCGAGCACCTTCATGGTGGCCGGTAGCGCCATGATGCCCGCGCCGACGATGGTGGTGGAGAGGTTGAACACCGCGCCGGCGAAGGAGGCGCCGTCGAACTCGTGGAACGCGGAGGCACCTGCGTCGTCCTCGTCCCCGTCCCCATCCCGCTTCGTGGGGAGCAGCGGGTCGCTGGCCCCCGGGAAGTGGTCGTTAACGGCCCCGCCGCCCATGGCGAATCTCCCAAAACAGCAGAGTAGCGGATCCTTGAGCTGTAGCGGAAGAAATTGCACACGCACAGAGAAGAGCAAATTCTTTGGCAAGGTCACGGAAAGGGGCTACAGGAACGATAGGATGTTGTTATCAGCAGTTGGCTACTGACACTCGTGAAAGAAATTTCAAGAACTAGCAAAATAAAAATAAAAACCAGTAGCAGAATCGCCAAGAATCTCGCGCAACAGGATATGAGATACAGCAGGGCAAGAGAAGACTTCGATTGGCTGGGTAGCGATTCTCTTCCGTGCCGTTGAAGCGACGGAACAAATGGGTAGAAGTAGAACAGGAAGAGGATTAGGAAAAACGTGGTGCCACCGCTCTACTGTGAACCGCGAGACAAGGACCGGGGCACCCTAGCAATTTTTTTGATAGGGAGAGAGCCATTTGGTTTCGGTGGTAGTGGCTGCAAATCTGCTGCGCGTCTCTGTTGAGACCTGTCGCAATTTTTGTACTCAATTTTTTGTCCTATTTTGGATTATTTCAGTTCCTGTGTTTACGAGTTACACTGTAGCTCTATGATTAGTAGTAGTTGGTTTTAGTGTTATGAGGGGTTAGTTGCGATCCAGTTTTGCCATGTGGGGAGCAAAGAAAGAAAAAGAAACTCTGCGCATGCCGACCACGTTCCTTTATCAAATCGCCAAAAAAATGAGTGAGAATTCAATCCTGGGGCAGCCCCGATCGCCGAACTTTAGCAAAGATGTCTCCATGGCCGGATTGCGATGAATTCGCCTCGAACGTGTTAGTCCATTACTTGCTCCAAATCAGAAACAGTCCTTTTATCAAAAAAGAAAAATCAGGACATAATAAAGGATCAGTAAACATGTGACGAAACTCGAAACATGCTATAATCAGATTCCATATCATTGACCTGTATGAGCATGCGATATCAGTCTGGATCACGATGATGGAAGTGATCTATAGGAACCGGACTCTATCAGCGTGTTTGGAATAAGATTGTTTATCATCTTTTCGCTCTTCACTTTTTTATTTAGTTTGTGGAATAGAATGAATTGATATATCACTGTTTTATTCCTCTATAAACTAATAATTAGTAATAATACGAGGAATGCACTCATTTCATCAAATTTGTGAAATAAACTTATGATGCACCATCTCATTATATTGATCATTCTTAAACATTAGTTATTCTAACTTGCATGAGCACCGATCATAAATTTATACTACTCTATTAAAAACTTAATGTAGGCACCTGGTGCTACCACGGCCTCCATATAAACACTCTAGGCCTGCCCCATGCGCCCCGACTCGATGTCGTGCTCTGTGGGTCCCACGCTCTCTCAGTTACTGCCCTATGGACCCCCAGCGCCCGCGCAACCAGCTACATCGCCTGTCCAACACCCAACCCCGCCCATACAACTATCACACCTCGTAAAATAGTGCAGAGCGAGCACTCGAATCCACGCCCCCTGCTCTAAAAATTTAGGGCTAACCACTAGACCATATGTAACTTAGTGTTTAGAAATAAACAATAATTATGTTTGAATAAACATCTCATTACCTATTTATATGATATATAACAACCGTAGTAAAGCACGAGTAATTAGCTAGTCTATCTTATAAGACATAAAGGATATAAGTGTAATTTAAGATATTAAAAAAACTAGATAGAAGAACTCTTCACTGTCTAGACAGTTAACTAGAGGTAGACAAAAAAATAGAAATAAAAATTGCATCTTTAATATCAAGCTAGCAAACATTGATATAACAAGGAATATAGATTCAGTCAAATGAATAATTTATAAATTCAATACATTTCAAATCAGTCATCTGAATAATTTATAGCTGAGAGATTTATGTAATGGTCGCTTCATCTGTTCCAACATGTATTGGAATCTAAATTTTTATTGTTGTGGCTCGGAGATTTATATAATGATCATGTCATATGCTCTAATACATATTGGAATTGGATTTTGTTTCGTCATTGAGGGCACGAATAGACATAATTCTAATTCATATAAGCATGCCAAAAACAAGAAAATGATCAAATAGGTGAACAAAAGATTACGTATAGCTTATTATTTTTTGGAAATGGAAGATACATTAGCTTTAAGTTCGTACAATGAGTTACAAGTTCTTGAAAACACATTTTTCGGCCTTTGTTGTGTGGGAACACGCAACCAATACCACCGATACAACATATAACCGAGTACAAACTAGTGTCTATCAATTCTTAGACTAGACCGCTACCCATGCTCTTGGGAAAAGAAATCCGCGACCACTCACGTCAAATGAAGTGAAGCCTCCATAGTAAGCTCCTGTGAATCCGCTCGCTGAAGGATTGCCCAGTACAGACCTAATGTATAGATGCAAAGATAAACTGCATAGAAGAAACACAATTTTTCTTTTCAAATACAAGGTTATTTCTACAACCAAATAGATCAACAAAAAGGCTGCTACCCCAAGCAAAGCAATGGACTGCATAGTGTCAGGGAGCCCCTAGAGCCACTGTCAAAGCATGTGTGTAGCATTAGAGGGCTTAGGTATACTCGAAGCGCAATGGAAAAAGGACCAAACAGATCTAGCAAACCGGCAATCGAAGAAAAGATGATCGATAGTCTTTTCGTGATGACACAAGTAGCACTTCGTATAACCTATCTAGTTTCGTCGAGCTAAATTATCTTTCGTAAGTAGAACACATTTGCGAAGATACCAAAGGAAGATTTTAACTTTGATGGGTGACCTGATCTTCCAAAGTTTCGAGGTAAAATTAAGGGCTTCTACCTGAATTAAGGCATGGTAATGCGATTTCACCGAGAATATGTCGTTCCTTGTTAGATTCCAGTGAAACATGTCTGGTTCATTCTGTAGGGTAAGATTAGCAATGAGAGAGAATAAAGCATTCCAGGCTGCTTGGGGCCTACAAGATCCCTGCGCCATGATAAGTTTGGTGGAGACCGTACCTCAGCGATGGATATATATATTTTGGTCTAGCTATGTTGTACAAAATTGGGTACTGGGTCCTCAATGTTGAGAAGCCTAGCCAGACGTCCTCCTAGAAACATACTTGTGAGCCGTGCTTTACCTTGAAAGAGAAAAAATGGAGAAAGTATCGCTTCACCTTCATAAGACTGTACCAAAAAAATGCAAGTTGCCCTATCTCCATTCTACTTGGGATAACGGGGTCAAACTAAGGTATTTGTTTCGTAGAAGTTGTTGCCAGATCCCATCCGAAGTCAACAGCTTGAAAAGCCACTTACTTAGGAGAGAAATGTTCTTTGTGCCCGGATCGTGAATACCTAAACCCTCTGTATTTTAGCTTGAATGAGTACGTTCCACCTAGCAAGACGATATTTTTCTTGTGCTCGCCCCCTTGCCAAAAAGCGAGAATGGAAGTAATCCAACTTTTTCAGAATACCTCTAGGCAAACTAATACAGAAAGACATCATATACATTGGGAGACTGGTGAGCACTGCATTGATCAGTGTCAGGCGACCCCTATGGATTAGTGTTTGCCTTTCCAACTGCTCAAACGCTTCTCGAACCGTTCCTCAACCTTTCTCCAATCCGAGTTTCTTAGCTTTTTATAGTGAATGGGAATGCCTAGGTAATTGAGCAGGAATTCTCCTATTTTACAACAAAAAATGCCTCTATACATGTAAATATCATTCTGGGCTTCACCAAAACAGTATAATCCACTCTTGTGGAAGTTGATTTTGAGGCCTGATAGCTGTCCAAAAGTACATAAAAGGAGTTTCATGTTTTGTGCCTTCTCGATATCATGTTCCATGAATAGATTAGTGTCGTCAGCATATTGTAGTATGGACAATCCACCATCAACTAGATGGGAGATAATACCACCAATTTGCCCAACACTCTTAGCCCTATTGATTAGAACGGCTAACATGTCTGCCACAATGTTGAAGAGTAGAGGAGAGGGGGGGTCTTCTTATCGAAGGCCTTTTTCGTCTAAAAAATGTACCCGATCTCTTCATTCACATTGATAACAACACTTCCCTCAAGATAAAAGTTTCCACCCATTTAATCCATTTGGGTGAGAATCCTTTCATACGAAGGGACTAGAAGAGAAATGTTCACTTCACTTTGTCATAGGCTTTTTCAAAATCAATTTTGAAGATCACTCCGTCTTGGTTTTTCCTATGCAGTTCATGGAGGACAACAACACCCCCTAAGATGTTGTGACCACACATGAAGGCTGTTTGGGATGGGTTTGTTGGGGCGAAGGCTGATTGAACCCTCGCTTGGTTCATTTATAACGTGAACAAGATAAATCATGACAGAGGGAAAGTGAAGTCCACTCCAACCAAGCGAAGGCCTTAGGACGGAGGGACCGACCAAGACAGGCGAAGGCTTTGTCGGCTCCCGGTTCGACCAGGAAAGGCGAAGGCCTTGCCGACTCTCGAAGGCCCGACGCCCTAAGACGAAGGCTACTATCACTACTCGCGCGTGTTATTGAAGCGGGCCCATGCGGAACTATCCTGGGTCGCCTGGCCCCACTTGTAAGCTATAGCACAGGGCATGATTGATGGTGTATCCATCCAGGTTGTACTTAACCACACTGTAATGGCATGTAATAACCCTTGAGGGGGAATATTCTGGGAATAACGTATGTAACCAGGGGCATAAGTGTATTTACCAGGGTGAGACTGTCCCCTGTTGACCTATAAATACCCCCGCACTATACCCTGATGGGACAGACTAAAAGACACTGTTGCTCTAATCCACCATGTTGTTAAGCATCAAAGCATTCCCGTTCTCCCACTGTTTGGACTTGCTCGACCACGTGTCAGTGAGTTCCAACATTTGACGCCCACCTTTCGTGCTCTCCAAGAAAGCAACTTTGAAGGCCACCGCCTCCATCGATGACACAGCGAAGGTGGCCCTTCTCGCTGAGAAGAAGGGCAAGGTAGCCCTTGTTGGCGACGTCCCTCATGAGGCCATCGAGGATGGAACAGTCAACAGCAAGCGACATCGCTAAGAGAACCCGCCCACCCTAGAGGGCACCGTTCGCACATGCAGCTCTGAGGGACTACCTCGGGCACCTCCGCCAGGCTTCACCCCCAAGAGGCTGACGACATCATCGAATACGGTGAAGTCCTTGCATCTTAGCCGAGGACCAGCTCAAGTTGCAAGAACTTCGCATCAAGAACAATCACCTACAGAAGCAAAAGGAAATACTCGCAACCAAGCACCAACGCATCACCATGTAGGCCAAGGTCAGGCAGATGAGGAACAGAAGGCCAAAGAGCTAGAACAACTAATCGCAGATATGCAAGGCAAAGACCCCCCACCTGCAGCAAAACCCTCTCCACATACCAGTCCTACCCCCAACTACTTTTCAAGGACTAAACTACCTTGATGAACAAAGCCCTCTCGCTCCACAGCTCCAAGCCTCACCTTGGCCCAACAACTTCAAGGCAGGTACCTACCCCAAGTACAACGGCAGTACCGACCCAACACAGTACATTATGAGCTACCAAGTTGCGGTCACATCATCTGGAGGAGACGACGCTACCAGGGCCAAATCCTTCATCATAGCGCTCAAATGCCTAGCCCTCACATGGTATACAAGACCGCCACCATTATCAATCGACTCATGCAAAGCACTTCATGACAAGTTCTTGTTAAATTTTCAAGGGTACAGGCCAAACACAGATGTCGTGGCAGAATTATCACTCTGCAAGCAGCAGGAAAAAGAGACCCTTCGAGAGTACTACAAGAAATTCCTCCTCTTGAAGTCGCAACTGCCTTCGGTTGATGACCACATAGCTATTCACTACGCAATCAGTGGCCTTCGCGCAGGTGTTTTATACAGCCACCAAAAAAATTGCAGGAGTTATATCAGCTGTTCAAAAAGTACGCCCGGTCAGAAGAGCTCCACCAACGGAAAATCGAGTCACAGCGAAAGCCCAAGGACACTCTGTAGTCCAGCAGGACATGGGTCAGGCCCTGGCAATCAGACTCAGGCCGGCAAAACCGCACCCAGTCCCAAGTGCACAACATCACCAATTAGTAGCAGACTGGGGACACTGCTCGTTGTCACGAATACCCTCCGCAGCAAGGCCACGACAGTAACGCAACCAGAGGCAGGGGTAGAGGTCGAGGCCCGTAGAAGCGAAGGTTCTATTGTCTTTTCCATGGCGAAGACTCGGCACACCCAACCAGGGATTGCCCTAAAACCAAAGCCACAAAGGATCGAATGTCCAGAAACCAATGGCTAACAACTAAAGAGTTATCACCCACACCTACCATCCCCATCAGTACAACCAGCACCAATTCCATAATGAACATTTCCATACTCACCAGCAAAACCACAATATATACCAGCAACACCAAGAGATCCTAGCTCTACTGCCTCCACTACCACCATAGCATCCAAATCAGCCGTTACCACCACTGCCAGCACCGAAACAAGAGGACTTCGCCGATCAACCCTTTTGTGGGGTCATTCACATGATTACCGGAGGATCCAACTTCGAGTTCGACACAAAATGGAAGAAGAAAGACCACTATCAAAGGGTCAATCATGTAGCCCTCAATGGGTCAGTCGTTCAAATAAAGTGTTCCCATATACCACTCACCTTCGATGCCAGAGACGTCGATCTCCGCAGTGCACCCCATGCCAATGCAATGGTGATAAACTACCGAGTAGTAGGATGGGATCTGCACAAGGTACTCATTGATAATGGTAGTCAGACAGACATCATTTTCTTACATGCCTTCGATCGAATGGGCATAAGCCACAGCCTACTCAAGCTAGCAGATAACCCTCTCTATGGTTTCGGAGGAAAAAGAACCTTCCCAATTGGCAAAATCAAGCTACCACTGTCATTTGGCACTGCGCCAAATGCGCGAAGTGAGTAGGTCACCTTCGACATAGTCGACATGGTCGATCCCTACAACGCCATCATGGGGCGAGGATCCATCAATAAATTTGAGGTTGCCATACATGGGTTGTACCTGTGCATGAAAATCCTAGGGCCCCAGGGCACAATCACCATATATGTAGATCAACAGGTAGTCAGGAACATAGAAAGAGACTTCGTCCCCGGACAGCGCAATGTGCATTGTCTCATAACAGAGTGCAAAGACCCCAGCAGCCTTCACCCAGACAAAGGCAAAAAGATCAATGCATAGTTGCAGAGTAATGAGGGAGTCAAAACAATCCCCCTAGCTCCGTCACCCCCAAGCAAACAATTCTAGTCAGCAAAGACCTTTTGCCGGTAGAAGAAGAAAGGCTTCTCTCTTGTCTCAACCGCAATAAGGACATCTTAGCGTGGTCCTCCCTAGACCTCATCGGCGTCAGCCGCACCATCATTGAACACAGATTGGGCATTGGTCCCACTGTGCGCTCCAAGAAACAAAAAATGTCTGATGAAAAAACCAAAGCGGTGAAGGTAGAAGTCCATCGCTTACTGGATGCAAAATTCATTGAACCAATTGATTACCCCACCTGGCTCGCCAATGTTGTCATGGCGCAAAAGAAAAACGGAAAATGGAGAATGGGCATTGACTTCACCAATCTCAACAAAGCATGTCCAAAGGACAACTTCCCTTTACCAATAATCGACAAAATCGTTGATTCCGCAGCAGGATGCGAAGTGTTGTCTCTGCTAGATTGTTTTTTAGGCTACCATCAAATCTACATGAAAGAGGAAGACAAGGCAAAAACAAGTTTCATTATGCCCTTCGGCACATACTGCTTTGTGCGAATGCCCGAAGGCTTAAAATATGAAGGCTCAACATTTTCACGGCTCACCAAAAGCATTCTCGAAAGTCAGATGGGTCGCAACGTTTTCACTTATGTTGACGACATAGTCGTTGCGAGCAAGAACAAAGAAGACCATCTTTCCAACCTCGCAGAGACATTCGCCAACATGCGCGAAGCCAGACTACGCTTGAACCTGAAGAAAATGCATATTCGGAGTCCGACAAGGAAAAATACTCGGTCACCTTGTATCGCACAGAGGCATCGAAGTAAATCCAAGCAAGATACAAGCTATAATGGACATGGCTCCACCACAGTCGACCCGAGACATCCAACGGTTGACATGAAGACTAGCAGAGCTGAATAGATTTATTTCTCAGTCTGCTGAGCGAAGCCTTCCATTCCTGAAAACGCTGCGCGGAGCCAAGGACTTCGCCTAGGGCCAAGAGCAAGCTGCACCCTTTGAGTCCCTAAAACACTATTTATCTGATCTAGCGACACTAACTAGCCTGGATCCCATGCTACCGCTACTGCTGATAGAGGACGAGGCCCGATCTTCCGTGAGATACGATAACTTGATTGAGTGGAGATCTCGACGTTGATGATCCAAGGCTCCGAGCGAACGGTTTCTCGTAATCACTACACCACGGCTCCGTTGGTTATCACCCGTGACACACGAGTGACCTCGCCATGAAGGCTTATTCATGTAAGCGCAATCAAGAACACAAGCAAGAACAGGAAAGAAACACAACCAAAATTGTATTGATTATGGGATGGGGTCTCACAAACCGATGACGACGACACTGTTCGATGACAGAATGATCTAAGCAAAACCCAAAACCTAATGTGGCGGCGGCTGCTGAATAAATAGAGTATTAGGGCGTGCGTGACCCTGGTATCGCCCCTAATGGGCTCCAACGCGATACACGGCCCAACGACCCAACAGACGGTGTCGCAGCACCAAAATAGAATCTGAACGCTGAATTGTTTCGACGATTCCCGTTGACTCTGGCTAAATTTTAAGGTGGAACCAGATGGGTTGGTTAGATAATCTCTTTATATTTCCAACCATATCAATTCCGTCGCAATCAGAGTCTGGATGCATCCTGGGCATCCATTTTAGTGCAGACTGGTCCTGCAACCCGAGATGGAGTCGCAGCCGAGTCAGACTTGATCTCCTTCCTGTTGTGGGCGCCCTTGCTCCTCCTCCTCAACACCTTGGCCTTTCCCAAGTCCTTGCTGGTCCTCTCCAAGGTTCCTAATCATCAAAACATCCATGGCCCCAAGCGTAAGCTCTGAAACACAATTGGCTAGGGTAGAACGTACCTAGAGATTTAACTGTCGTGCACGCGATCATGTTATCAGTCCATTCATTATATGTATAGAAGTGATGTCCTCATCATCCTCCCCCTCTTGAATTGGAGTCGTCCTCGACTCAATCTCATCTTCGTCACCCATATATGGCTTCAAATCTGAAATATTAAAGGTGGGACTAACCCCAAAATCTGAAGGCAACTCAAGTGTATATGCTGAAAGCATCTAGGCCCCTGGTTGGTTTTAGTGATTAATGACAACGTAATGCTATATGTGACTAACGTGTGTTTTGCAGAGACAAATGGTAAGTTAGGTCGCATTACAGGTAGAAGTACTACAACGGTGAAAACAATCCCGGAGATAAGAACTCGAAGCGACGACTAAAACGACGAAACAAAAAGTGAAGGACTACGTAGTCCGAGTGTCAAGGAGTTGTGAACACTCGTGATTTAGTTAGGTCTTTTATTTTGTTTTAGCCATACTATAAAGAGGGGTTGTCGATGAGTAGTTTGACCAAGAGAGTTCTAGTGTAGTGTTGGTGCATATTCACACTCACATATAGTGCTAGGTGACACTCTAGAACATACTCACAAGTTAGAACGAAAACCAATTTGAAAAACAACAGAAAATAGAAAATAGGGTTTCTGACTTTGGGGCACCGGACTGTCCGGTGCGCCCTCTGCCAGGTGGGGCCAGGCGGGCCCAGGGGAAGGGTTTCCCCACGCAGAAACTCGAGAGCGAAAGGTTCCCGAGTGGATTTTTAGTGGTGCACCGGACAGCGCACCGGACATTGCACTGGGCTGTCCAGTGTGCACCGGACAGTGACTGTTCACTGTCTGGTGTGCCATCTGCCCAACGGCTAGCTGTCAGAACTAGTCGTTAGAGTCGACCGTTGGCACACCGGTGGCGCACCAGACTGTCCGGTGCGCCCATGCGCAGAACACTGCTTGCAACGGCTAGTTGGTGGGTGAGGGCTATTTATACCCCCTCCACCCACCATATTCAATGTCTTGCTGCCCACATTAATTCCTGCACATTGGTAGAGCATTGAAAGCACCAAAAGCCTAGTGAGGAGATTAGAGAATCTTAATCCTGCATTTGGACCTCATTAGCGCTAACAAGAGCCACCTAGAGCACTCACCACTTGCATTAGGCTTCTCTTGGTCAAGCGAAAGTCTATGGCTTGTTACTCTTTGTGATCGGCATCACCTAGATGGCTTGGTGGCGTTGGGAGCTCGGTGATCACCGTGGAGATCTTATTGGTGACCCAACTCAAGTTTGTAAGCGGTCGTGAGGGATCCACCACACTAGACTGGCAAAGGATCATCTCGTAGTGAGCACTTGGTTCTTGCGAGGACCAAGGGGGAGCGATACCCTTGCACGGGTGCTCCAACGAGGACTAGTGGAGAGTGCCGACTCTTCGATACCTTGGGAAAAATTGGAGGAGTCTTCTAAACTTTGCTTTACATTCCACACTTAATTCAAGCATCTTACATTATGTATTTGTTTAGCAAGTATTTGAAGTATTGTCTTAGCATTGTTGTATTTCTAGTATTATTCTCTTAGTGCTAGTTGTTGGGGTGAAGTTGGGCTCTTTCTTAGGGTTTAATTGGTGTTGATTTTTAGAAAATCCCAATTCACCCCCTCTTGGGCATCGTGATCCTTTCAATTGGTATCAGAGCCTTGTTGCTCTTAGATTAGCTTAACCGCTAGAGTAACGATGTCCGGTGGGGATGGACCTCCTCCCGTTTTTGATGGTGACGATTTTCCATATTAGAAAATTCGTATGGATGCATATTTAGAGGCTATAGACATTGGTGTCTACAAAGCCGCCACACAAGGATTCCCCGAACCTAGAGATCCCACAAAACATGTAGGTGAAGAGTTTAATTGTGATAAATGGAATGCTAAGGCCAAAACACCCTTTTTAGAGGCCTTTGCAAAGATGTGTTTAATAGAGTTAGAAATCATAAAAATGCTCATGATTTGTGGATGGACATTTGTGCTCTACATGAAGGAACTAGAAGTGAGCGTGAGGAGAGATATCACATTGCTATGAGAAAGTTAAATTCCTTTGAAATGCTTGCTAATGAAAATGCCAATGCTATGTACTCACGTCTCAATATTCTTGTAGAGAAAGTAAATGGCTTGGGGCTTACTCAAATCTCACAACCGGATGTTATGAGGAAGATTCTCAGTATCCTCCCAATTGACAAATATGGACACATTGTCACTGTGCTGCATCAAATGGATCTTTCAGTTACCACACCTACACAGATATTGGGAAAGATCAATGCTCATGAGATGCACATGCACATCAATGACAAGGATGAGTCATCTTCCAAAAGAAAGGATTTGGCTCTCAAAGCAAATCAAGAAAGAAAATGAGCTCACAAAACTATGATAATCTTCTTGTTGAAAATGAACTTTTATCTTGCAATACACATGAGGCTATTAACCCTGTTGTTAAGATTGATGTAGCAACCTCATGTGATGATTTGAGTCAAGGAGATCAAACTAGCCTACATGATGAATTGACCGAAAAAGTTGAAGTCTTGACTTTAGACAACCAAAAATTGAAGAGATACTTGACTGATGCAACTACTAGAGGAAATGTTGCCATTGAGAACAATGATTTCAACAATGAGTTGGCAGTGGATAATGAAAGGCTTAAAAATGAGGTCAAGAAACTTAAGAGTGAAAATGAACATCTTGCAACAAGTGTGCAAAAGTTCAACAAGGGCCAATACCTCCAAAATGAATTGCTCATGAACACTGTCATGAAAAATAACAAGAGTGGTATTGGATACAATGCTTTTGTGCAAAAGAAAGCTACTACTCAATACAAGCCAAAGCAGACTCACAAGCCTATCAAATGCTTTGAGTGTGGAAAAGAAGGTCACTTTGCCCACAACTGCAAAGCCAAACCACCAACTCCCTTGCCTAAGCACTCAAGACCATTTGCTTTCAATGCTCATTATGTTCTAAGAAAAGTTGCAAATGGAAAGGTCAAAGTTACATTCCTAGGTCCACCAAGCAAGAGTAGACCTAGACAAATTTGGGTTGCAAAGTCCTTGATTGAGAGAGTCACTGGTCCTATGCAATATAGGCCCCTCAAAACTCAAGCTTGATTTGTCTGTGGATGTAGGTGAACTACAAGACCGGTGGGAGCCATTGGGTTATTGACAGTGGATGCACACAACATATGACATGCAACCCACGGATGTTCACCTCACTTGATGAGAATGTTGATGGACAAGACAAAATCACATTTGGGGACAATTCGAAAGGGAAAGTTCAAGGACTTGGCAAGGTGGCAATTTCAAATGATCTATCAATTTCAAATGTTCTTTTGGTTGCACCTTTGAGCTTCAACTTATTATCAGTGGGACAACTCTGTGATCTTGGACTTCAATGCTTATTCACTCCAACAGAGGTTATTGTATCAAAAATGGATGATGAATCAATGGTGTTCAAAGGATTTAGATACAACAATCTCTACTTAGTGGATTTCACCTCTGAAGATGCAGACTTGAGAACTTGCCTCTTTACCAAAGCATCACTTGGATGGCTTTAGCATAGGAGGCTTGCACATGTTGGGATGAGCACACTCAAGAAAGTATTAAAGAAGGACATGGTTAGAGGATTAAAGGATGTTGTATTTGAAAAGGATAAGCCTTGTAGTGCATGTCAAGCTGGGAAGCAAGTTGCTAACACACATCCTACAAAAGCTTTCATGTCAACATCAAGGCCACTGGAACTACTTTATATGGATTTATTTGGACCTACAAATTATGTAAGTGCTGGTGGCAACCTCTACTGTCTGGTGATAGTTGATGATTTCTCAAGATACACTTGGGTGTTCTTTCTCCATGACAAATCTGAAGTTGCATCTATATTCAAGAAGTTTGCCAAGAAAGCTCAAAATGAATTTGATTGCAAGATCAAGAAGATTAGAAGTGATAATGGTAAAGAATTTGACAACACCAGCATTCATGAGTACTGTGATGAGATTGGGATCAAGCATGAAGTATCTGCAACATATACACCTCAACAAAATGGAGTTGTTGAAAGGAAAAACAGGACCTTGATCACACTTGCAAGAACAATGACTGATAATTATAACACACCGGAGAGGTTTTGGGCCGAAGCTATCAACACTGCATGTTATGCATCAAATAGGCTATTTCCTCACCGGCTATTTGCGAAGACTCCCTATGAACTGCTAAATGGGAAAAAGCCAGACGTCTCCTTCTTCTGGGTGTTTGGATGCAAATGCTACATCTACAAGAAACGCCATCACCTAGGGAGGTTTCAAAGACGTTGTGATATTGGTTTTCTATTGGGTTATTCATTAAAGTCCAAAGCATATCGAGTATTCAATCATGCCATTGGCGTGGTAGAAGAAACATATGATATGGAATTTGATGAGACTAATGGCTCCCAAGGAGCACTTGAAAATCTTGATGATGTAGGTGATGAGCCACTTAGGGAAGCAATGAAGAACATGCCAATTGGAGCTATCAAACCAAAAGAAGATGAAGAAGAGGTGCAAAACATTAACAAGCCTTCTTCATCAAATGTACCACAAGATGATGAAAAAGATGAGAGGCATGCAAATGAAGATACATTTGTCTCTCATGAACAAGCAAGGGTACAAGCCGAAGATGTTGATGCTCCAGGATCTTCTTCCCAAGTGGTTGATAGGAGAAATTCATCACTACTTCAAGCTCACCCTCAAAACCAAATCATTGGGAGTCCTTCACAAGGGGTTATTACTCGATCACATAGACATGCTTCTTTTATTGAACATCACTCCTTTGTTTCTTGTGTTGAGCCTACATGTATAGATGAGGCGCTACAGGATCCGGACTGGGTGAACGCCATGCATGAAGAACTAAACAACTTCACCCATAACCAAGTTTGGACCCTGGAGAAGCCTCCACAAGATGCAAGAATCATTGGAACAAAGTGGGTGTTCAAGAACAAACAAGATGATCAAGGCGTGATTGTAAGGAACATGGCAAGACTTGTTGCAAAAGAATTCTCTCAAGTTGAAGGCTTAGATTTTGGAGAGACCTTTGCACCAGTTGCTCGACTGGAAGCCATCCGTATCCTACTCGCATATGCATCATGGTATGATATAAAGCTTTATCAAATGGATGTAAAAAGTGCATTCTTAAATGGCTTCATAAATGAACTTGTATATGTTGAGCAACCACCTGGATTTGAAGACCCTAGATATCCTAACCATGCTTACAGGTTGTCCAAGGCGCTATATGGGTTAAAGCAAGCTCCAAGAGCTTGGTATGAGCGTCTTCACGACTTCCTCATCGAAAAGGGCTTCAAGATCGGGACCGTCGACACAACTCTAGTCACAAAGAAACATAACAATGATATTTTCATTTGTCAAGTATATGTTGATGACATAATCTTTGGCTCGACAAATGACTATCATTGCAAGGCATTTGGTGAGTTGATGTCAAAGGAGTTCGAGATGTCAATGATTGGTGAGCTAACGTACTTCCTCGGCTTTCAAGTTAAGCAAATGAAAGATGGTAACTTCCTCTCACAAGAGAAGTATACCAAAGACTTGTTGAAAAGGTTCAACATGGAGAAGTGCAAACCAATCAAGACACCTATGCCAGCAAATGGACATCTCGACCTAGATGAGGGAGGTAACTCGGTTAATCAAACTCTCTACCGCTCTATGATTGGTAGTTTATTGTATCTTACCGCATCTAGGCCCGATATCATGTTTAGTGTCTGCATGTGTGCTAGATTTCAATCTAATCCTAAGAAAGCTCATCTTCGCGCTGTTAAAAGAATTCTTAGATATCTCAGGCACACCCCAAGCGTTGGTCTGTGGTATCCCAAAGGAGCTACTTTTGACCTAATTAGCTATTCCGATTTGGATTATGCCGGTTGCAAAATTGATAGAAAAAGTACTTCTAGGGGGTGCCATTTGCTTGGGAGATCACTAGTATCATGGACATCCAAAAAGCAAAATAGTGTTGCCTTGTCAACCGCCGAAGCGGAATACATTGTTGCGGGTGCTTGTTGCACACAAATTTTATATATGAAACAAACTCTTCTAGACTATGGTGTAGTTCTAGAAAAGGTACCTTTGTTGTGTGACAATGAGAGTGCTGTTAAGATTGCTAATAACCCTGTACAACACTCTCGCACCAAGCACATTAATATCCGTCATCACTTCCTTAGAGATCATGTTGCAAAAGGAGATATCATTTTAGAAGGAGTGAGTTCGGAAGATCAATTAGCGGATATTTTCATTAAGCCACTTGATAAAACCCGCTTTTGCATGTTGAGGAATGAATTAAATATACTTGATCTCAAAAATTTTATTTAAGATGTCAAATGGTGTTGTCAAGCTTGCATTGCATATTTACATTTCTTGTATTGCATCTAGGGCTTGTCTAACCTAGTTGAGATAACCGCCAACAAAGCGAGTGAAAAAGCTTAACTCGGGCTCAAACTTGACAAGTCTTAGTTTTAAGCTTTTAGTACTTGAATTCTTACTTACTATGAAATTGTTGGTTCTTGAGATACGCATGAGGTACTACACTTAGGGGGAGTATTCAAAACTCAAATATCTCATGAAAACCCCTAGTGCAAAACCAAAATGCAAATCTCACCTTTTGCCTATTTTCTCTAAAAATTATCTAGCCTATGGCAAAATATTTTGAAAAATTATGAGAAAATATATGAGGGTGCTAATACCTGTCCCAACAAGTGTTATTTTGTGTGATTATAAGTTGGAATTTTGTTTGGTTGAAAACTAGATAGAAAATTTGAAAAATTTCAAAATTTCCCTCTGTCTGGGCTCACCGGACAGTCCGGTGTGCACCGAACACTGCACTGTGCACTGTCCGGTGCACCGGTCGCGCACGCAAGATCCCCTTCTCCTGTGCGCTGTTTGGTGGTTCACCGGATAGCTACTGTGTGCTGTCCGGTGTGCACCGGACAGGCACTGTAGTCTGTCCGGTGCGCCCATAATTGGTTTTTAAAACCTTTTCCCTGCCCGAGCCCGAGGCCATGCTCTGTCTTTTCTTCTCTGCTATGGCTTCTCTGCTCCTCTGGCGATCAGCTCTCTCTCCGGCGACCACCCTCGCCTCCGGCGATCCTCCGGCGACCCAGAGCTTCAATCCTGCCCTCCTCTCTGGTGAGCCTCCCCTGCTTCCCTTCCTCTGTCTCTCTCTGTTCTCATCTAAATAGGAGCTCTTTCTAAATCTCTTTCCACCCTTTGAAGTCAAATCAAATCCATTCAAAATTTTGTGAATCCAAGCTTGTGACTGTGTGCCCTAGTGCCCTTTGAGCACCCCTGCAGGTTTCTAGCTCCTTCGGGAGGGTTTCCCCACCTCCAATAGGCATTTCATTCAAAACCTAAATCCCCGCACATCACATGTTCGATGAAATGCACCAACCACTCAAAATTGCTCCGATTGAACCCAAACTTTTCAGGCACCTTCACAACACCTCCAATAACATATTTGCCAAATTTCACGCCAATCCGATATACCAGGCTTCAATTTCACTCAATTCCCCGTTTCGAGCGATCAATTCCGAGCCGAGTGCCCAAATTCCATTTCTTCACCTCAAATCAAACCAAACACACACTTCACTCATATTTACCCATTGTTGGGGACTTGTTCTCAAATGCTAAGAATTAAGAACAAGGCAACATAAAATGTGTTAAATATTAAAGTCCTTCGTCCTTCAAGACATTATACCCCTTCAGACATAATGAATTCCGGACGAAGGTTATGAAGGAAAGAACCTTCGTAAGCACAATAGATGATAAGGAAGAATTTATATACCAAATATGAAGAATAATATAAATATTATTCTTAATTTGTTTTTATTTGCATTATCATATCCAGAACAACAAATTATAAATGTACCTTCGGATTGACGGAAAGTAAAGGTACAAGGCGTGATGCAAAAAGCGAATGCCAAGTCAGCGTGAACAGTACGGGAGTACTGTTCATCTATTTATAGGCAAGGGACGCAACCCGTGTGGAATTACATTAATGCCCTTTACATTTATCAACAACTCTATAGTGATTCTTCGAGGTCTAATTTGCCTTTTCATCTTTAAGTCGGTTCCCCTTTTCTGTTATCATGCCGAAGCTTTTCTGCGCATAGCTTCATCATCATCTTATCCTTCGTCATAATCGCCCTTCGTCTTGCTCAGGCTTCGCCCTGACCATACTCTCGTATACTCATAACCCGATTCCGAAGATACCTATTCACATATTTCACTTGGAAAACATTGTCAAATCATGTTTTTGAGGACCTTCGGAAGCCGAAGGCCCCCAACAGTAGCCCCTCGCAATATTAATTTGCTGGAATAATAAATTCATATTGCGACATGGACGAAGGCTTTAAGCCGAAGGTCCGAAAAAACACCTTCCCTTTGCTAGAATAGCAACAGTCATTGACAAGCGGGACCCTCCAGTTTTCAACGCACTAGGAGTATAAATAAGAGCTCACCACGAGTTTATTTGGTACGCTTTCTTGCCATCTGCTCTTGCTCACTCGACTTTTAGCCTGTGCGCAACAACACTTGCTTGGCTTTTTAAATTTTTAAGCTTCGGATTTGAGAGCACTTTCTTAGCGTTTGCGAAGATGTCTGAAGATAAAAAAGCTGTTGCTGAATCGAAGCTGAGCCTTTCTGAGGAGATGCATCTCGGGTTTCTTCAATCGATATCAAAGACCAATACAGAGAAGATCACTAGGGAGATTTTGGAGGGTTTATCTGAAGACACTGGTGACAGTGATAGCTATGATGTAGAAAGTGGGGGAGAAGACTCCGAAGATCGACCCTGGCGACCAAGCCATTCAGTTTTTGGAAAATCGACTATTAAACAGAGTCATCTTGATAATATGAGGGGAAGATATTTTCGGGACATGCCTATTGTACGGGCTGATGACGGAGAGAGGACCGTGCCTACTCCCGAAGAGAATGAAGTCGTAATCTTCCGAAGCTTATTAAAGGCTGGACTGCGGTTTCCCTGAGCAGTTTTGTCGTGGAAGTACTGAAGATATTTGAAATCTACCTTCACCAACTTACTCCCGAAGCAATAACAAGAATGGGTATCTTTGTTTGGACCGTGAGGAGCCAAGGTTTAGAACCAAATGCAAAAAGTTTCTGCAACATACATGAGCTATTGTATGAGACAAAACCCTGGGGTAAAGAGCAGTATCACAACAACTTTGGCTGCTACAGTTTCGGCGCCCGGTCTGGGTCAAGCTGTCCCGTGCCAACCTTTCGAAAGAGGTGGCCCGGCGACTGGATGACGAAATGGTTTTATGTGAAGAATGACTTGAAAATACAGGAAGATATTAAAGATATCATTATGCGCCCTATCTGGCAACGCTTCGGCCTTCGGAGGCCGAAGGTGGAAATGAATGAAGCAGCCGAAGAATGCCAGAGAGCTTTCGGCGTGGTTGCTCTTTTGTTGGGACAAGGGATTTGGTCCAAGAACACATTGCCTTCAGAATATGGCCACTTGTAGAAAAGTGGGAAATGCCGAAGGAGACCGTTAGAGAAACTGACGAAGGTGGATTAGTTAGGCTGAAATACACATTCCAATATGGAGATAAATTCGTCGAGCCAGATGATGACTGGCTAAAAAGTATTGAGGCCATAAGTGATGAATTGCTTGGATTATACTCGAAGGCCGAAGACACTGCACTATCAGCGGCCTTCGGAGGCCGAAAGAAGAAGAGACTCAACCGAGTATTTGATGCAATTGGGTTCGTCTACCCCGACTACCGTTATCCAACGCGGGGTCAAAAAAGAAAGAATACATCTTCTGCGAAGGAAGCTGCTTCAGCCGCTCCTAGCGAGCCGGCGCCGAAGAGGAAAAGGGTAAAGGTTCTGTAACACCCTGGGGTCCACAAACACCCCGGAATGGTACTAAACAACACTTCTGACATCTATATATAAAATTTCGGCAGCATCCCCTTTGCAAAATTGCATAAATGAGGGGGCAACAGTGTATAAACATATATCATGACAAAAACATACTAAGTATTATTAAGCGGCTTGCAAAGAGAAATTAAACATATGACATGAACTGAATTAACTAGTGTGCACGACTAGTAAAAAAACAAACTTCCTTTGACAATAAGTTTCTAATTAAATCATGGCTGCGCCTGGGCAGCGTTATTGTGAGAGTGAAAGTGGACGTGCTGCTACTCCCCTCATTCCCAACATGTATCAAGTACCTGCATTGAGTAATGCAAGAGTGAGATGACACATCTCAGCAAGTAAAATAATATCAAACTGTTTAACCACATAAGAACATTGTTTTACCACCACTTGATTCCACAACTTTCTTATTACGAAGGTGCAACACGTATACAACGTACAACACACCTAGTCACCACACCGCGCAGGTAGAAACCACAATAGTAACATAGTAATGTCACACTTCATATATACCTCATGAGTGCAAATGTCTGCAAATGCAAGGATGACTTCTGCCTTCATACCTCTAAGGATATGAAGCTGCATCGTACCCCTCCTCGGGCAACGTACGATGCTAAAAATGTACCGGTACGGTCGGACCATAAGATCACGACATAACTTCAAAATGCAAGATGGATGATGCGATGTGCATGTCATGTCTACAACACTTCATATAACGTGATTCCTAAAAAAAGATACTTCAACTTCATCCAAGATGGGAATCAACCACATATATCATTACCAAACTATGATCATCCCCAATATTAGACAATTGAGAATTAATACTTCCAAACAAATAAACTTCATCATAGAATTCAATGATTAACATAATTAAAACTTATGCATACTCAATGACAGGGAATAGGATGCAAACCAAACGGTAGCAACCACCACTGTATTTACTTGCCTTTACCGGAAGTTCGGGCAAATCTCTAAGTACGATCCGGAAGTCCACCACCTGTTTTTGACACACAACTTAGTGCACCAATTTCACATAATCAGGCTCATAAACGACGCCGCACCTACGCACAAACTCAAACCCCGCCGCGGGTTACATCTCTCCCCACACCCACCAAACTGCAGCGGCGCTGCTTAATAATTTCATAACTTTAAAATTATGACAGCAGTGGTAACAAACAAAAACTCTAGAGGCATCTAAATAAAATTCCCCACAAGTTTTGTATATAATTTATAATTAAATTCCAACATATAATTAGCCCAAAACAGTCCACAAGATGAATCCTGTATTCTGTTTTTTGTCCTTTGGACAGCGACATATCCGGATTCAAACAGCGATATCTTTTAAAATATAAATCCAAATCAAGTGCATAAGTGCTCATTGGAAAGATAAGACAAAGCCCTACATGATTATCATATTGGTTAACACTAATTACCCACGAAAAATTCCCAGAAACTGCTAATACTACTGCTGTTCACCCACCTGAAAAATCTGTTTTTTGGACAACAACATAACCGGATTCAAACAGCGGTATCTCCTAAATTACAACTCCGAATCGAGCGCATAAGTACTCGTTGGAAAGGTATGACAAAGCTCTACATGATTATCATATTGATTATCACTAATTTCCCACGAAAAATCCCCAGAATCTGCTAATACTAATGCTGTTCGCCCACCTGCGGAAATCTGTTTTTTTGGACAGCAACATACCCGGATTCAAACAGTGATAGCTCCTAAATTATAACTCCGAATCAAGCGCATAAGTACTCGTTGGAAAGGTATGACAAATCTCTACATGATTATCATATTGATTATCACTAATTTCCCACGAAAAATCCCCAGAATCTGCTAATACTAATGCTGTTCGTCCTCCCACAAAAATCTGGACAGCACCTATACCGATTCGCATAGGTAAACATGTAATCAATTGGATTGCAGCACAAATACTAAAAAGAATGATCTTAAAATCACCTTGGGTTCCTCCTTTCCTCCTTCCTTTCTTCCTTCTTCCTCCCTCCAAACTCCAATGGAAGACTCGCACCCACACGACGGGGTACCAAGCGGGGAGGCTGCACCATGGAGAGGAGGAGGGGGGGCGGCTAGGGTTGAGGGGTGGTGCTGCAATCACTTGGGGAGGAAGGAGAGGGAGAGAGAGAGAGGGGGTGGCGGCCACAAAGGGGAATAGGGGAGGGGGTGGCGGCTGCAACCAAAGGGGAATAGGGGAGGGGGCGGCTAGGGTTAAGGGGGGAGAACTAATGGGCTCCCCACCGCCGGATCGAGATCCACGGCTCAAACTCGCTCTCACGTCCGTTCCCGATCCCAGGGCACCAGTCTAACAAGAATTCTACTGTTTTACTGGTGAATGCTTCCTAAAAGTTCCAAACCCCTGTAGCACAGGACCCGAAACAGAAAACAAGGAAAAAAATAATCTTCAATTTCTCTTCCTTTTGAAAATTGGGTATCACACTCTACCTCCCTTAAAAAGAATTCGACCTCGAATTCCGACGCTTCTATCGGAACGACAAAAGAAAGATTAATGAATCAACAAAACTCACACATAACGAAAAGTTCGGGTACTTCTGCCGCATCAGCTCCTCAAGCTCCTAGGATTCTAAGATACGCAGTAGACGACACTCAAGAGTCTGGTCTTGCTACACGGGAATCGGCTCTAGCTCGATTAGATGGTCTGGATTCCACAAATACTTCCTCAACATAAATACATGGAATACATGGTGTACTCTGATCATAGATTCCGACAATTGCCTGTGCTAAGCCTAGCTGCCACCTCGGCTAAGATAGTAGACGGTCCTATATACCTCGGACCAAGCTTTCCTGACACCAAATCAATCATTGACATATGCAAGTACTTCAAGGAATGTATATATGAATGCAAGGCATATAGTGTTCCTATAGCCTAAACCAAACATAGCCAACCAAGAGCAACTTCAAGAGAGCAACTTAATGCTTGCATATTTCTAGATAGCAGCACAGCGGTTAATTGTTTTGCTCCTAACTCACAAAATATGCATCGAAAATTAGTAAACTAGGACTTTATGGAAAGCTTATAAAGTCCACTATACCCTTGGTATTATCATCACAACAAGATTTGACACTTAGAAAGGTCAAACAATGCTAAACGTAAATTCTGTCCAAACTTGGACATAATTCAACTACTCAATTCAAAAATCCATAATTGGAGTCTCAATCATCCAATTCAGGTGCTCCCAGACTTTTTAGAAAGCTAGTAGAATTGTCTATAATTCATTTATAAACATATCAAGTTAATTCAATGCATATCAAGGTCAAAAGACACGAGAAAGGCTCTGCTGTCCAAATTTGGACAGATTCAGATATCACACTTAAAACAATTGTAACTTAACTTATAGATCTCCAAAAAAAGTAATCCAAAATTTGTTGAAAGGATTAAGAAAAGTACTACAACTTCTTTATAATTTATAATAAGTTATTCGAAGTTTAAATTGGGTAAACAAGGTCAGCTTCGAAATCTGTACAGAATCTGCACAGATTTCAAGACTCGACTTGAGAAAATCATAACTCCCAAACTACTAGACCTATGGTCATGAAATTTTTACACAAGTAAGATAAAGAAGTTGGCTACAACTTTTATATATAACATCTCTACAGAAAAGATGGTTTACTTCATTGAACTAGCTGCATAACTAAAACTGGTCATGCAGTCCCAACATCAAGCAATAGATTTTATCAGGTTCATTACTCTTCTAAGATTAAGCGTTCATTGAAGAACTAATAACTTTAGGTTCTTCAATACGAGACACCTAGAACAAATATAAGTATAGAAGCAATATGATAACTTTTTAAATCATTTAAGCCTAATCTCACATCATGCAAACAAGAATCAATTTAAGCATGTTATGTCTGCTCACATATTCATCCAAGCACATTCTATACATTATATCATAACTCCCTGCAGCTAACAAAATTTTGCAAATATAAACTCATTGAAAAGATTATAACATTCCCTAGAACTTTTATTATAATGAGTGTCTCAGAAATGGTTTTCAAATCAAAAAAACAATGCAACTCTTTTGTTGCAAAACTGATAGGATAGAAACAATGGACAACGAAAATTCAAAAACCTATAACCCCTGCTATAATCAACTTAAACTTCAACGAACACGCGTTGGAAATGTTTGAAAATTGTCCACGACTTTTGTAATAAAGTTGCACCCAACTTTATCTTTATAGCCCTCAACTCTGCATGACCTACAACTAAACTCAGCCTGAGATACTGCACATTAGGCATTCGGCTTATATCCGGACAACCACCTCTCTCAATCTATTTAATAGACAATTACAAGTATATACCCATTTAAAAGGTATTGAGAAGAACTAAAAGTTTTGCTTAAAGGGAATTCCCAAATTTGAGCTCTGAAACTATCAAAACACGGTCGATGTATTGGTGGTTATTACGACACCTAAAGTTCAGACACAACGTTGCAACAACTTCAAAGCAGCCTAACTCCAATTATATGCAATGAAAATTACAAACCAATACTCTTTGGGAAGATTATGAAATTATTAAAACTTTCATAATCCAACAAAACCCAAAATTTACCGTATTCAATGTCTATACTTCCGTACAAAATTAAGGCTGCTATAGGAAACCCATAACTCTCAAATGTTTAGACCAAACTGGGTGATTGAGCATCCTATGCAAAGATGAAGAAACCTACTACAAAACATTCTAGATAAGTGAAGCTTGATTCAGCCTCCAACTAATTTAAAATGACTCCCAAAACAAAACAACACCTTACCCATAAAAAAACAATATAAAATAAAACCCAAGGCATTGGCAGGTGCGATCAACACTAGGATTTTCCACTACCAAATGGGGGTGCAACCCCCCAAAGCCTTTAAGCAACACTTTACCTAATAGGTTAGAACACTAAGCACAACAATCAATGAATTCAACAACCTCGTTTGCTAATGCCACTAAGGTCAAACATCCATGTATCGACAATGTATGAAACACCTGACATACCCGCCTCTAGCACTATAAAACATGGTTGTTATTACACTAGAATCCAACTATTAGAGCTCTCCACAACTATTCGGTTGACGTGAAGCAAATGGTGCTCATGTCATGTAACGTCTTTTCCTCCTCTCAAAAGAGATAAAATTTGCAATACTCATAAAGCAATGGAGGGATAACAACAAGAAAAACTAATGTACTTCTTGACACACACTCATGCAAAAGCTTCATAAATATTACTTTCAATACTAAAATAATAACACGATACTATGCTCAACAGGAGTAATTGGACGTCAATAAGACAATCCACATAACCAAACTACCTTGATTAACCTCACATACAACAAAACCTACTATTACTGCACTTGAACAATTTGTACCTCGTGATATCACAGGATGCATTCAAAGTAGTAGACATACATGATCTATCAACCATCATTAATATAAGAAAAATCTCAATCCGATGCAACAACCCCATCATTAAAGAGATAGATGACTAACAAACATAAGCAACTCCCAGTTAAGCATTGACTTCGTTTAAGATAAAGCGGTCCAAATAATGATTCAACAAGCATGCATAGAGAAACTGCTCATAAAAAAATCAAACTGTCATACAATGTTGGCAAATAAAAAAATATATAAAACGGGTTGTCCATATCGTTCACATGACTAGCCTCCAACAAATAAAAATTATGCATAACCTTTTTGGCTATAGAAACAAACCATAGAAGGAAAACATGCATGCCTCTCCAACTATAATATAGACATAAAATCCACTTGAAATCACCCTATTTATTATTAAAGATAAAGTTGCACACAATAAGAAAACCTATCATGTAAACATGGTTGAACTTATCTATCCACGTCATCTTACAAATTCACTTGAGTTCTACCAGTCTCAAGATTTCATAGACAGTACAACATTGCCTTTGCTCTATGGAGACAAACCTATTGTACTCTAAGATCAAGTTGGCAAGTAGCCACACTAGCCCAAAAAAAGGTGAGGTGTAAAGCACTGCACCCATGGAAATATTACATTGATAAGTTGGGTTGTAACCCAACAGTCAATCAAACTCAACAACACCATAAAACTACATTGTATAGTGTTTTCACACTACACCAAGTCGGATTAGATCCTCTATACACAAGCTCAATAAACAATCGGTCCTACAAGTACTAGAACCCAAGAATCCTTTTGGAAAAAACATCCACCGTCAAGCATACATAAATGTATGATAGTAATAGCTCAGAGATTAGTAAACATTGCATCCAAAAAAACATCATGACGATATGTATATAAAACAAGTACATTAGTAGCTTCACTTGCATAATAACTTCAATAACAACCACATCAAGAAACCAATATTAAATAGAAGTAACATATCATATCAAACATTAAGTCGTTAACGACATGCCCCATCAAACCATAAAAGGATTTAGAGTAAGGGAATTCTAGTCATCTATACAATAAAATACTAATATGAAAGATATACGAACCCATACCCTTCCTATATGTGCAAGTGTGTCAAATTTATCTTCAAATTGCGTAGAATCTAAAGCCTATTCTCTGATACCAACTGTAACACCCTGGGGTCCACAAACACCCCGGAATGGTACTAAACAACACTTCTGACATCTATATATAAAATTTCGGCAGCATCCCCTTTGCAAAATTGCATAAATGAGGGGGCAACAGTGTATAAACATATATCATGACAAAAACATACTAAGTATTATTAAGCGGCTTGCAAAGAGAAATTAAACATATGACATGAACTGAATTAACTAGTGTGCATGACTAGTAAAAAAACAAACTTCCTTTGACAATAAGTTTCTAATTAAATCATGGTTGCGCCTGGGCAGCGTTATTGTGAGAGTGAAAGTGGACGTGCTGCTACTCCCCTCATTCCCAACATGTATCAAGTACCTGCATTGAGTAATGCAAGAGTGAGATGACACATCTCAGCAAGTAAAATAATATCAAACTGTTTAACCACATAAGAACATTGTTTTACCACCACTTGATTCCACAACTTTCTTATTACGAAGGTGCAGCACGTATACAACGTACAACACACCTAGTCACCACACCGCGCAGGTAGAAACCACAATAGTAACATAGTAATGTCACACTTCATATATACCTCATGAGTGCAAATGTCTGCAAATGCAAGGATGACTTCTGCCTTCATACCTCTAAGGATATGAAGCTGCATCGTACCCCTCCTCGGGCAACGTACGATGCTAAAAATGTACCGGTACGGTCGGACCATAAGATCACGACATAACTTCAAAATGCAAGATGGATGATGCGATGTGCATGTCATGTCTACAACACTTCATATAACGTGATTCCTAAAAAAAGATACTTCAACTTCATCCAAGATGGGAATCAACCACATATATCATTACCAAACTATGATCATCCCCAATATTAGACAATTGAGAATTAATACTTCCAAACAAATAAACTTCATCATAGAATTCAATGATTAACATAATTAAAACTTATGCATACTCAATGACAGGGAATAGGATGCAAACCAAACGGTAGCAACCACCACTGTATTTACTTGCCTTTACCGGAAGTTCGGGCAAATCCCTAAGTACGATCCGGAAGTCCACCACCTGTTTTTGACACACAACTTAGTGCACCAATTTCACATAATCAGGCTCATAAACGACGCCGCACCTACGCACAAACTCAAACCCCGCCGCGGGTTACATCTCTCCCCACATCCACCAAACTGCAGCGGCGCTGCTTAATAATTTCATAACTTTAAAATTATGACAGCAGTGGTAACAAACAAAAACTCTAGAGGCATCTAAATAAAATTCCCCACAAGTTTTGTATATAATTTATAATTAAATTCCAACATATAATTAGCCCAAAACAGTCCACAAGATAAATCCTGTAATCTGTTTTTTGTCCTTTGGACAGCGACATATCCGGATTCAAACAGCGATATCTTTTAAATATAAATCCAAATCAAGTGCATAAGTACTCATTGGAAAGATAAGACAAAGCCCTACATGATTATCATATTGGTTAACACTAATTACCCACGAAAAATTCCCAGAAACTGCTAATACTACTGCTGTTCACCCACCTGAAAAATCTGTTTTTTGGACAACAACATAACCGGATTCAAACAGCGGTATCTCCTAAATTACAACTCCGAATCGAGCGCATAAGTACTCGTTGGAAAGGTATGACAAAGCTCTACATGATTATCATATTGATTATCACTAATTTCCCACGAAAAATCCCCAGAATCTGCTAATACTAATGCTGTTCGCCCACCTGCGGAAATCTGTTTTTTTGGACAGCAACATACCCGGATTCAAACAGTGATAGCTCCTAAATTATAACTCCGAATCAAGCGCATAAGTACTCGTTGGAAAGGTATGACAAATCTCTACATGATTATCATATTGATTATCACTAATTTTCCACGAAAAATCCCCAGAATCTGCTAATACTAATGCTGTTCGTCCTCCCACAAAAATCTGGACAGCACCTATACCGATTCGCATAGGTAAACATGTAATCAATTGGATTGCAGCACAAATACTAAAAAGAATGATCTTAAAATCACCTTGGGTTCCTCCTTTCCTCCTTCCTTTCTTCCTTCTTCCTCCCTCCAAACTCCAATGGAAGACTCGCACCCACACGACGGGGTACCAAGCGGGGAGGCTGCACCATGGAGAGGAGGAGGGGGGGCGGCTAGGGTTGAGGGGTGGTGCTGCAATCACTTGGGGAGGAAGGAGAGGGAGAGAGAGAGAGGGGGTGGCGGCCACAAAGGGGAATAGGGGAGGGGGTGGCGGCTGCAACCAAAGGGGAATAGGGGAGGGGCGGCTAGGGTTAAGGGGGGAGAACTAATGGGCTCCCCACCGCCGGATCGAGATCCACGGCTCAAACTCGCTCTCACGTCCGTTCCCGATCCCAGGGCACCAGTCCAACAAGAATTCTACTGTTTTACTGGTGAATGCTTCCTAAAAGTTCCAAACCCCTGTAGCACAGGACCCGAAACAGAAAACAAGGAAAAAAAATAATCTTCAATTTCTCTTCCTTTTGAAAATTGGGTATCACAGGTTCTCACACACCGGCCTCGTTATATTGAACCGGCCACAGTGCCTGAGTTTGTCGGTGAGACCTCTTCGGCCACCGAAGCTAAAGAACCAACTCCCCTGCTGAATATTGAAGGGCTGGTCGTAGTGCCGGCGACTAAAAAAATAGAAGAACCGAGGGCTGAAGAAACAAAGACATCAGAAGTTCTAAGTCCTTCAGCAAAAATTGAGGCAGCAAAAAACCAAAAGGGTCTAGCAGTGACCCCCAAAAGAAAAAGGATGGTTAATGTGCTGGATGTTTTGGAGACAATTAAGTCTTCAAGCACAACTCCGAAGAAAATTGTTGAAACTTCCAAAGTGCACACTGAAGCCTTTGTTGCCGAAGTTTCAAGGCAACATCAATCTGAGACTGAAGCTGGGCCTTCAGAGCCCACCAAGGTGAAATCCTTGGAAGCCAAAGAAATAGAAATAACAGAACAAATTTCGGCTGAAGAAACTGGTACTGCCGCCCCCGAAGCTTCTTCCGAAGCCTTCGATTATATTTTGCGTCATGCTTCGGGGAAAAAATTGTCTGAAAAAGAAAAGCAAGAGGCCCAGTTTTACGCCCAAAAATTGAAATATCCAAAGGGGGCATTGATATTCAACGGCAGTGGAGAAGAAGACTTTTTGTATTGTCTCCCTGACAGCAAGGAGATTTCTGTCTGTCGGGAGATGAGCAAGAGCTTCGGATTCCCAACACTAGAAGACGGGCTTTCGGTGCTGTCAAAAGACGAGCTAGCCGACAGTCTAGCATATAATAGCTTAAAGGTGCAAAAAATGAGATTTTCGTATTTTTTCTTGAAACAAAAAATTTTCATTTGCTTAAATTTATTGACGCACACACATCTTTCTTTGCAGGGCCTTATACTTAGCAATGCCCTCAGGGCCCAAAAAGATGCCGAAGATGCAGGGTGTGTTATGGCCCTGAGCAACCTTCGTTCCGAAGTAATTGAACTAAGGAACGAAGGTCTCGAAAAAGATAAAATATTGCATTCATTGATAAACAGAATAAAAGAAGACGAAGCTACTTTTAAAGTTCAAGCTGAAGCTCAGAGGCGTGAGATTGAAGATCTCCGAAAACAACTAGACAGAGCTAAAGAGGAACACACACTTGAAGAAACAAAACGAGAAATCAGTGAACAATGGGCAAACCATTTGGAAAAAAGCGTTGAAGAGCTTTGTGCATCTAAGAAAAGATGCTATGAAAAATCTATAGAATGTGTTAAAAAAGTAAAAACCAGCTTCGCCAGCGTTGGCGCTTTTTCAAGTGAAGAGAACTTTGTAAGGGGTGACCCCGAAGGCCCAATCGAATGGATCAGCCACGAAGCTGAGGCCTTTGAAGAAATTTTGAATAGCCACGGAGACATATGTGCCTTTTCGGGTGCCAGGGGGATTGCTACCATTTTGGAGAGGAAAGGCTGTGACCATGTGAAATTTCTGGCACAATCCGAAGCCGCCTTATCCTCCGAAGATATAAAAGACCCCTCGGCCGAAGCAAGCCTGGTCGGTGGAAAATTTTTCACCGACATCTGGGACAATGGTGGCCAGGAAATGGCCCAAGAAATTATTCGAAAAAGTGAAAAAGGCATTCATGATGCTAGAAAAATAGTAGAGACCGCTGAGAAAAGTGCAGAGCCCGAAGGGCAAATAGGTATTGACTAGTGGTTTTTTGACTCTTTGTTGTAATTTTTTGATTTCGAACTTGTTCACGGTTTGTAATAGTAATATAGCCGTATCTTCTCTTCCCTCAGAACCTGCTGAGCCATCTGCGGGCCCCCACGCGAAGGGGGATGACGAAATTAGGAAAATGGCCGAAGCCATCATGGATAAAGTTGTTGATCAGCTACTAAACGAAGCTGCAGAAGTAGTCCTAAGGGAAGATTAGATGCTGTTGTAAAAACATTTGGAATGTAATGTTTGTTGAGAAATATGTGTAATATTTTGTAACTTTGAATGTAATATATTAACTATTTATGGTTCTATTCTTTACGATGCATGAAACTTCATATACATACCGTTTTTGAGCCTTCGGCGAAAAAACACCTTCCCTTTTTTTCATGCTTCGTAAATAATATCCGCGTTCTCATATGATCAGTAACCAATCTTCGTAGAATTAATAACCAATAGTTCTTTCCATTTGACGAAGGTATAACTCTTCAATAACTATTTTTTGTGCCTTGTCACTATTTCTTCAAAACAATTTTCGAATGTCAATACTGGGAGCCCCTTCTTTGCGTTGTTGATGCAATATGATGTATGATGTTATGCTATGCGAATGATGTAATGATGTGATGTTATGCAAAATGATATTTGCCGAAGGTCGACGGTTTTTCACTGCAAGCCTCCCTTAGGAGCTTCTTCGCCTTTTACTTTCAGCGGAATCAGCGTTTATTTTTCGCTGTAAGCCTCCCTTAGGAGCTTCTTCGCCTTTTACTTTCAGCGGAATCAGCGTTTATTTTTCGCTGTAAGCCTCCCTTAGGAGCTTCTTCGCCTTTTACTTTCAGCGGAATCAGCGTTTATTTTTCGCTGTAAGCCTCCCTTAGGAGCTTCTTCGCCTTTTACTTTCACCGGAATTAGCGTTTATTTTTCGTTGTAAGCTCTGCATTCCCTTTGGAACGACTTTTGAGCAAAAAACTTACACTGCGCTCCCTTAGGAA
The DNA here is from genome assembly GCF_902167145.1 of Zea mays. Taxonomy (NCBI): domain Eukaryota; kingdom Viridiplantae; phylum Streptophyta; class Magnoliopsida; order Poales; family Poaceae; genus Zea; species Zea mays. The sequence continues at coordinate 38,171,480 of NC_050104.1, read as the reverse complement.
CGACTTTTTGCTGCTTCGAAAAAATTACGTTGCGTTCTTTAGAACAAATTTTTTGATAATTCGAAGATCCTCCTTGCCACCATAAATTCTTATGCTTCGGCAATTTAAGCCTATGGAGAAGATATATGTTCATTATGGTAAAAAGCGAAACTGTTACAAAAAATGACAAAAAACACTTAAGCCTCCCATAATTGTTCCTTATTAAAAAGAAAATAATACTGAATGCGAAAAACTGATGTCGGGGTAGGATATTTGTCAGTAAATGTGCTTCGACTCTGGCACAGTGCTATTGACTGTGCGAGCTTCGGATTCTTCTCTGAAGTCCCGTTGAAGGTGAGTGTGCTGACTCCCTTCTGGCTGCTGGCCTCGTTGCTTTGGTGGTGGAGGTGGAGGCTATTGCCAAGATACTTGGGGTTGGCTTGCCAAGGCAACAGAAGCTGCAGGGTGGTTGCCTACATATTCTGGAATATAAGGTGAATGGTATGAAGCAGTATGCATGACTTGCTTCGGCTGACTCTGTTGCGCTGCATCTTCTGCTATCTCCTTTTGCTTCTGGATGGTAACATGGCACATCCTGGTGGTATGGCCCTTGTCCTCACCACAGAATAGACAATAAATTTTCCTTGGCTGATCCCCAAATCTTCCTCCGAAGCCCCTGGCGCCTCTGCCCCTTGGAGCTGGCGACCGGAAAGAGCTTTGCTGCTGCCCCGAAGCTTGCGAGGAGTACTGTGGTCTTTGCTGTTGATTCCCTCTATCATCATTCTGAGCAGAGTTGTGAATTGACCTGACGTGCCTCAGATGAAATCTTCCACTGAAGCCCCTGGTCATTTCAGAGAACCTGTATGCTTCTTCCCTTCTTTGGCGGAAGTCACTGTCAGCTCGAATATACTCGTCCATCTTCTGGAGCAGCTTCTCCAAAGTTTGAGGAGGCTTCTTGGCAAAGTACTGAGCTAAAGGTCCCGGCCAAAGCCCCTTAATCATGGCCTCAATGACAATTTCATTGGGCACTGTTGGTGCCTGTGCCCTCAGACGCAGGAACCTTCGGACATACGCTTGAAGGTATTCTTCGTGGTCCTAGGTGCACTGGAATAAAGCTTGAGCAGTGACCGGCTTCGTTTGAAACCCTTGGAAGCTGGTTATCAACATGTCCTTCAGCTTTTGCCATGAGGTGATTGTTCCTGGCCGAAGAGAGGAGTACCAGGTTTGTGCAACACTCTTGATAGCCATGACGAAAGACTTTGCCATGACTGCAGTATTGCCACCATATGAAGATATGGTTGCTTCATAGCTCATCAAGAATTGATTCGGGTCTGAATGACCGTCGTACATGGGGAGCTGGGGTGGCTTGTAAGACTGGGGCCATGGTGTGGCCTGCAGTTCTGTTGATAGAGGAGAAGCATCATCAAAAACAAAATTTCCATGATGGAAATCTTCATACCAGTCATCCTCGTTGTAGAAGCCCTCGTGATGAAGCTCTCTGCGCGGAGGCCTTCGGTTCTGGTCATCTTGAGCAAGATGACGAACTTCTTCCGAGGCTTCGTCTATCTGCCTCTGTAGGTCAGCTAGACGAGCCATCTTTTCCTTCTTTCGTTGGACCTGTTGATGGAGCATCTCCAAGTTTTGGATTTCTTGATCCAAGTCGTCCTCCGGAGGCGTTGGACTGGTGGCCTTCCTCTTCTGGCTTCGGGCCTCCCTAAGAGAAAGGACATCCTGATTGGGATCCAATGGCTGCAGAGTGGCAGCCCCTGTGGCTGGAGCTTTCTTCGGCGGCATGACGAAGGTGATGCTTGCCGAAGGTGTTCAAAACTCAAAAAATGGACGTGAGTTCACCGGAGGTGGGCGCCAATGTTGGGGACTTGTTCTCAAATGCTAAGAATTAAGAACAAGGCAACATAAAATGTGTTAAATATTAAAGTCCTTCGTCCTTCAAGACATTATACCCCTTCGGACATAATGAATTCCGGACAAAGGTTATGAAGGAAAGAACCTTCGTAAGCACAATAGATGATAAGGAAGAATTTATATACCAAATATGAAGAATAATATAAATATTATTCTTAATTTGTTTTTATTTGCATTATCATATCCAGAACAACAAATTATAAATGTACCTTCGGATTGACGGAAAGTAAAGGTACAAGGCATGATGCAAAAAGCGAATGCCAAGCCAGCGTGAACAGTACGGGAGTACTGTTCATCTATTTATAGGCAAGGGACGCAGCCCGTGTGGAATTACATTAATGCCCTTTACATTTATCAACAACTCTATAGTGATTCTTCGAGGTCTAATTTGCCTTTTCATCTTTAAGTTGGTTCCCCTTTTCTGTTATCATGCCGAAGCTTTTCTGCGCATAGCTTCGTCATCATCTTATCCTTCATCATATCGCCCTTCGTCTCGCTCAGGCTTCGTCCTGACCATACTCTCGTATACTCATAACCCGATTCCGAAGATACCTGTTCACATATTTCACTTGGAAAACATTGTCAAATCATGTTTTTGAGGACCTTCGGAAGCCGAAGTCCCCCAACACCCATATAAACCTATTCGTGAAGTATTGGCTCAATTCCACATCATTTCATACCTCAATTCGAATTCCAAACCTCCTATGACACTATTTCTCGTTCAAACGCTATTTTCACGTCGTTTGGCCTCTCGATCGCCATATCTCTCATTTTCTGTGCCATAATTCTCTGTGTATGTATTTATTCACATTTCATATACTTATGACTATGTGACTAATATGTGCTCACCTCTTCTGTCATTTCAGTGCCCTTGCCTGCCCGTGAGCCGTCTCCTGCCCTGCCTGGATTCTCTCCCTCTCATATGAGATTTCCAGGTAGCTATTTGTTCTTTTGACATCCTATCGGCTGTTATCGACTTGTGCTTAGCTTTGCTCTCTCATTTGCAGTCGTCAGGTCAGGATGCCACACACAAAGAATGTGTCGGCGCCAGGGGGAGGAGATGACGAGGACCCTCCTCGCCCCTTTAGGCAGGTCAAGGGGAAGACTGTTTATTTGGAGCAGCAGGAAGGCCGCAAGAAGCGGCGCCTGGACAGAGCAGCCCGAGCAGCAATAGCAGCAGCAGCCGCTGAGCAGGCAGAGCGAGGAGCTCAGTTACAGATTCCTTCTGATCAGATTGCCTATCGAGTTCGTCGCCTCGCCTCTCGTCCTCGCTCCTACCACTCCCACCACTGCTACCACTCCACCACCCACTTTGCCTGCTCCCGTCACTCCTGCGCCATCCACCACCTCAGCCATACCCACCACCTCCACTACTCCATCTTCCACTGCTCCTCCTCCCGCTCCCCTTTCCGCTCCTCCTATCCCACCTGCTCGCTTCCGGGAGCGCAATGAGACTGAGGTGCGACCTCTGGCTGCGGATCCCAGACTGTTTGATCTTCAGCGTGCTACAGCAGCACAGGTACATCGGTTCAGACACGTACCCGTGGAGACTTGGCTACCGGCTCAGAGGGACCCTACTGCAGTTGATCTCTTCAACACCTATATTCAGGAGTCCTTCTTCAGAGCTCAGATGTCTGCACAGATTGCTCTACGAGTGCACCGACTTCTGGACCTTCCTGCATTTCTGCTGGCCGCCGATGCTGACTCTGAGGTACACCTCTCCTATCTGCCTGGACTTCTCACTCTGTTGACTACCAGCGGCAGATATGTTGAGGAATGGGTCCGAGTTTTCTATGCTTCAGTATGGATAGACCCTGATCACCAGTGGATGAGGTTCCGCTTTGAGCGAGAGGATGTTACCATTCATGCCAGCCAGATTTGCCAGTTGTTTGGATTCAACGAGTCGTCAACTCGTCTTCACAACTTGTGCTATGGCACCTCTGATCCTCCTCGTCGCCCTCACGGCGGAGTTGCTCCTGGTACAACCCACGTCGCGGCTTTGTTCCGCCACCCTTCTCAGATGGGTTGCGACGTTCTCTGGCAGACTTCACCACAGTAGCCAAGTTTCTATATTAGCTTATGAGACGAACGCTTCTGCCACGGATGGGTTACAGGGAGGCTGCCACTCATATTCAGCTTTGGCTACTTGGTGCCCTGGTCTCTCACTCCGAGTTTGATGTTGTGGATTTCCTCATTTGTGAGATCGAAGACACCGTACTGGATGGTCTACATGCTTGTCGACAGCTACCGTATGCTCACTATCTTTGCCACATCTTTGCTCAGTTGATTCGGCCACCACAGTTCCAGGGTACTCTTGAGGCCTCTCGCCTCCTCTTTGGGTCCTACCGTCCAGCTCTAGAGGATCCTGTGCCGGCACCTGCTCCAGTGATTGATACTCAGGCCGAGGATACCACCTTTCACCAGTTCGAGACTTAGGGCGCATCAGTCCCTGATGATGATGATGACTTTGGGGTCCCGCCTCCTCCTCCGCCTCCTATGCCTCCACGCACTCATGATCATGAGGCTGGGAGTTCCAGTGGTGCTGCCCCTCCTGCCATTGACCTTGCTCTTGCGGCGATCCTCCAGACTCTTACTCAGCAGCAGGCTCACTTGGTAGCGGTCCAGTAGCAGATGTCCGAGACAATGCTCTCGATGTTTCAGATGATTCAGGACAGACAGGATACTTTGCAGCAGCAACTCCTCCAGGACCGAGCTGAGAACAGGGCATTCATGACTCTCATGCTTCAACATACCGGTGTTCCGATTCCCCCAGTGCAGTCAGCACCGCCTCCACCTCTTCAGACTCTTGTTGTGCCAGCTATTCAGCCAGGACCCCCTCTTCCTATAGTTGGTCCTTCTTCCTCTCTGCTCCGGCCAGTCACCCTGGTTTTCACGTCGCCGGTCATCGGCTCCGTCAGCTCTCAGCCGCCAGTGCCACCAGCTCTTGCTATTACCACTGCCGCTGTGGCGGTGTCTGTGACTTCTTCTGCTCTGACAGCTCCTGCAGCGTAGCCTCCATCTGAGTCAGTACCAGCTCTAGCTTCTACAGCAGATCCTGGATCCGAGACTGACTCTGACCCATAGCTGGCGTTCGCTCTACTGCCACGACCGCGATCGGATGCGCCCCCGCCACCTCCTCCCTTTTCTGATGTGTAGGTTCGGGTTCCCTTTTGGTGTTTGACGCCAAAGGGGGAGAGATATGAGTTGTGAGAGCTAGGGGGAGTTAGAGAGTTAGTAGAGAGTCATTTTGATGTAATATATGTGCTTGTTACTCTATGTACTAGCTCCACTTTTGTATGATGCTTTTGGCTCACAAACTCTATTATATACTCTCGATGCTTATGTTGACTGTGTGTGTATTATGTTTTCACCTTATATGTTATCACCAGTCTTCAAGTTCTTGTTCATCAATTTGATTTCACTTTTATATGAACAAGAAACTTACGATGTGTATGCGCTCATTCTTATTATTATGGTACACACTCTTTCTGTCAAAGATTACTGAGTATAACTAACCATCTTCTCTATTGATAGAAATTTCAAAACAAACTACTCTCACATATCTTGTAGGGTTGTCATCAATCACCAAAAAGGGGGAGATTGAAAGCATCTAGGCCCCTGGTTGGTTTTAGTGATTAATGACAACGTAATGTTATATGTGACTAACGTGTGTTTTGCAGAGACAAATGGTAAGTTAGGTCACATTACAGGTAGAAGTACTACAACAGTGAAAACAATCTCAGAGATAAGAACTCGAAGCGACGGCTAAAACGACGAAACAAAAGGTGAAGGACTATGGAGTCCGAGTGTCAAGGAGTTGTGAACACTCGTGATTTAGTTAGGTCTTTTATTTTGTTTTAGCCGTACTATAAAGAGGGGTTGTCGATGAGTAGTTTGACCAAGAGAGTTCTAGTGTAGTGTTGGTGCATATTCACACTCACATATAGTGCTAGGTGACACTCTAGAACATACTCACAAGTTAGAACGAAAACCGATTTGAAAAACAACAGAAAATAGAAAATAGGGTTTCTAACTTTGGGGCACCGGACTGTCCGGTGCGCCCTCTGCCAGGTGGGGCCAAGCGGGCCTAGGGGAAGGGTTTCCCCATGCAGAAACCCGAGAGCGAAAGGTTCCCGAGTGGATTTTTAGTGGCGCACCGGACAGCGCACAGGACAGTGCACCGGACTATCCGGTGTGCATCGAACAGTGACTATTCACTGTCCGATGTGCCATCTACCCAACGGCTAGCTATCAGAACTAGCCGTTGGAGTCGACCGTTGGTGCACTGGTGGCGCACCGGACCGTCCGGTGCGCCCATGCGCAGAACACTGCTTGCAACTGCTAGTTGGTGGGTGAGGGCTATTTATACCCCCTCCACTCACCATATTCAATGTCTTGCTGCCCACATTAATTCCTGCACATTCGTAGAGCATTGCAAGCACCAAAAGCCTAGTGAGGAGATTATAGAATCTTAATCCCGCATTTGGACCTCATTAGCGCTAGCGAGAGCCACCTAGAGCACTCACCACTTGCATTAGGCTTCTCTTGGTCAAGCGAAAGTCAATGACTTGTTACTCTTTGTGATCAGCATCACCTAGAAAGCTTGGTGGCGTTTGGAGCTCGGTGATCACCGTGGAGATCTTGTTGGTGACCCGACTCAAGTTTGTAAGCGGTCGTGAGGGATCCACCGCGCCGGAGTGGCAAAGGATCATCTCGTAGTGAGCACTTGGTTCTTGCGAGGACCAAGGGGGAGCGATACCCTTGCGCGGGTGCTCCAACGAGGACTAGTGGAGAGTGCCGACTCTTCGGTACCTCGGGAAAAATTGGAGGAGTCTTCTAAACCTTGCTTTACATTCCACACTTAATTCAAGCATCTTACATTGTGTATTTGTTTAGCAAGTATTTGAAGTATTGTCTTAGCATTGTTGTATTTCTAGTATTATTCTCTTAGTGCTAGTTGTTGGGGTGAAGTTGGGCTCTTGCTTAGGGTTTAATTAGTGTTGATTTTTAGAAAAGCTCAATTCACCCCCCTCTTGGGCATCATGATCCTTTCATATGCATTATCATTAACTTTTGCAAGAACTTTATAAGGACCAGCAACATGTGGCATGAGTTTAGGCTTTCTCAAATCAGGAAACCTATCCTTTCTCAAATGAACCCACACCAAGTCACCAGGTTCCAATTTCATTTCCCTCCTGCCTTTATTAGCAGTACGATACTTTTCATTCATCTTTTCAATTTGCAACTTAGTTGTTTCATGTAACTTAAGAATGAATTCAGAATGTTGTGTAGCATCCAAGTTCACTATTTCAGAAGTTGGTAAAGGTAGCAAATCAATTGGAGCACGAGGATTAAAACCATATACTACCATAAATGGACTAAGCTTGGTTGTGGAATGAATTGATATGTTATAAGCTAACTCAATATGTGGCAAACATTCCTCCCACAACCTCAAATTATCCTTCAAAATAGCCTGCAACATGGTAGATAAAGTGCGATTAACAACCTCTGTTTGCTCGTCAGTTTGGGGATGACAAGTAGTAGAAAACAACAACTTTGTTCCCAATTTAAACCACAAGGTTCTCCAAAAATGACTTAAAAACTTAGCATCCCTATAAAAAACAATAGTATTTGGCACACCATGCAAACACACAATCTCAGTGAAGAATAAATCAGCAACATGTGAAGCATTATCAGTTTTGTGACAGGGTATAAAATGTGCCATCTTTGAAAAACGATCGACAACGACAAAAACACTATCACTCCCGCTCTTTGTTCTGGGCAATCCCAAAACAAAATCCATAGAAATATCCTCCCAAGGTGCACGAGGAACATGAAGAGGCAAATAAAGACCATGGGGGTTAAGTCGGGACTTAGCTTTGTTGCACGTGGTGCAATGAGAGACGTAGCGCTCAACATCACGCCGCATCCGAGGCCAATATAAATGAGTAGACAACACATCCTCGGTCTTCTTAACACCAAAATGTCCCATCAAGCCACCTCCATGTGCTTCCTGCAAGAGTAGAAGACGAACGGAGCTAGCTAGAACACACAACTTGTTAGCACGGTAGAGAAGGCCTTCACGCAGCACAAATTTTTGCCACGTTCTTCCCTCTCTGCATTTTTCAAAAGAATCTTTGAAGTCCAAATCAGCAGCATATAATTTCTTTATAGTCTCCAAACCAAAGATTTTATGATAAAGTTGGGACAACATAGTATAATGTCTAGACAAAGCATTGGCAATCACATTATCCTTTCCTTTTTATGCTTAATAATGTAAGGAAATGATTCTATGAATTCAATCCATTTAGCATGTCGTTTGTTTAGATTAGATTGTCCCTTAAGATACTTCAAAGATTCATGATCTGAATGTATGACAAATTCTTTAGACCATAGATAATATTGCCAAGTTTGTAAAACTGGTACTAAAGCATATAATTCTTTGTCATATGTAGAATAATTCAGAGTTGGACCATGCAATTTTTCACTAAAGAAAGCAACAGATTTACCTCCTTGAATGATCACTCCTCCAATCCCAATGCCGCTCGCATCACACTCGAGCTCGAATGTCTTGTCAAAATCAGGAAGTTGCAGCAGTGGTGCTTGTGTGAGCTTCGACTTGAGGGCATCAAAAGCTTGTTGTTGTGCTGGTCCTCAATGAAACGGCACTCCATTCTTTGTCAACTCGTGGAGAGGTGCTGCAGTGGTGCTGAAATCCCGCACAAATCGCCTGTAGAATCCTGCAAGACCAAGAAAACTTCGAACCTGCGTGACCGTGGTCGGAAGTGGCCAGCTCGTGATGGCAACAATTTTTGCCTCATCCATCTCAATGCCATGCGATTTCACAACATATCCAAGAAAAGACACACGATCGGTGCTGAAGGTGCACTTCTCAAGGTTACCAAATAAACGTGCATCACGCAAAACATCAAAAAAACATGTAAGTGTTCAATATGATCATCATGAGACTTACTATAGATAAGAATATCATCGAAATATACCACCACAAATTTACCAATGAAAGCATGTAAAACCTCGTTCATCAATCTCATGAAAGTGCTAGGCGCATTAGTTAACCCAAAAGGCATGACTAACCACTCATAAAGACCGAACTTAGTTTTAAATGCAGTTTTCCATTCATCACCTAAAGACATACGAATCTGGTGGTATCCACTACGCAAGTCAATTTTAGAGAAAACAATAGAACCACTTAATTCATCAAGCATGTCATCCAATCTAGGAATAGGATATCGGTACCGAATTGTGATGTTATTAATGGCTCTACAATCAACACACATGAGCCAAGTGCCATCTTTCTTAGGAACCAAAAGAACAGGAACCGAACAAGGACTAAGGCTCTCACGAATGTACCCGTGGTCCAGAAGGTCCTAGACCTGGCGCTGAATCTCCTTAGTCTCCTCGGGGTTGGTCCTGTAGGCAGCATGGTTGGGCAAGCTCGCCCCTGGAATTAAATCAATCTTGTGCTCAATGCCTCGCACAGGTGGTAATCTAGGGGGTATCTCAGAGGGAAACACATCCATATACTCTGCAAAGGTTAGCAACAGCCGGTGGCAAAGCAATAGACGTATCATCAATGGAATAGAAAGCATTTTTGCACACTAAGGCATAGCAAAGTCCAACAGAGGCATGCAACTCATCAAGATCAGATTTAGTAGCTAGCAAAGTAGGAGTTTTTAACTTAATAGGTTGCTGATTTTCAGAGTTCAAAACACCTTTTTGCTTAGCATTAGTCTTTTTCTCATGTTCAAAGTGGACAATTTCAGTGGGAGTCATAGGAAGCAACACAACTTTCTTTCCCGTATGCATGAAAGTATATTTATTAGATCTACCATGGTGAATAGCATCAGTATCAAACTCCTAAGGACGTACCAATAAAAGATATCAAGCATCCATACTCACCACATCGAAATCAGCAAAGTCATGGTAAGAGCCAATAGAAAAATGCACCCTTGTTGTTTTTGTTACCTTGAACTTACCGTTGTTGTTAAACCATTGAATGTGATAAGGGTGGGGATGCTCTCGTGTGGTCAAGCCAAGCTTCTTGACCACCTCAACGTTCACCAAGTTGTTGTAGCTACCACCGTCAATGATGGTATGTACACGGCAGTCCTTGACGATGAGGAACATGTTGAAGAGGTTGTGGCACTGTCTATTGTCGTTGTCACCAGCCGTGGCACTCAAAGCTCGTTGCACAATCAAGTCCTTATAGGTCTCGGTCGCTGTTGTACCAAGAACCTCTTAATCACCATCATAAGTCTCTGCAATGTTAGCTCCAACAGTATCTTCATCTTCAACATCAGAAGCACTAACATACCCACCATTACCAGTAGCAATGTATGCCCGTTTGCTGGGGCAATGTCGCTGCATATGGCCAAAGCCCTGGCAGCGGTGGCACTTGATGTCGGAGGAGCGGCCTGTGGAAGAGGTGGTCATAGCAGGTTTTGCTGCAACACTCGAAGGCGCTAAGGACTTGCTGTTGTCGTGTCCCTGTGATGCTGAAGGTGCGGTGTTGCGTGTGCCGCTGGTGGAGGAAGGTGTGGACGTCCGTACGTCTGAAGAGGATGATGCCTTGGCTGGCGCCGGTGGCTGTCGTGGCACGAAGGTGCTGCACCTCTGCTGTTGACGACCCTGCAATTCTTTTTCTGCCAACATAGAAAGATGGAACAAGCGTTGTATAGAATGATACTCTTTATAATCAACAATATCCTGAATCTCCCGCCTCAATCCCCCATAAAACCTAACCATTTGTTCCTCCGGATACTCAACTACCCAACATCGTAGCATACCTTTCTGAAGCTCTTGGTTGTATTCCTGTACTGACATGTCTCCCTGATCTAAGCGTTGCATTTTTTTCGAAGATCACGTCAGCGAGCTCGCATCTCCTCTTTTAACGCATTCCATGTTTGTGGTACAACACATGTGTTAATAAGTTCATTCCACCAAATGATAGCAAAATCTTTAAATTCACTAGTGGCTTGTCTAACCCTATGCTGCTCTGGAACAAGATGGGAATTAAATTTTTGTTCTACCGTCATCTCCCAGTCTAAGTAAGCTTCAGCATCTTAAGAACCCATGAACGGTGGAATAGAGAACTTAATCTTAGCAAATGGATCATTGTCTGGTTCAGGATTATGATGACAACGTCTACCATTACCTCCCATACCTTGTCGATTACGTGTGAGGCGTCGTCGCAGCGGTGCATAAACATCGCCGTCGTCGTCCACAGGAGAGAGCAGTACTGCTCCAGTAGCTGGGGCTGGAGTTGGTGATGGGGGACGAGCCTCCAGTACGTCCATGCGTGTAACAAGTTCAGCAACTCGTCGATCAAGCTACTCATAGGATGTCGCCGCAGAGTCCTGGTATTTTTTAAAAGCTTCAGTCATCTTGCGTATCATCTCCTTCAATTCTAGTTGAGAGACACACTCATCGTCGTTAATCTTAGGCCCCTTCTCCTTGTCCATTTGGTTCTTTGGTCCGGTCATTGTTAGCACAAAACAGAGACAAAAAGGCAACAAACAATGTGAACCCTACAACTATCTCTCAGGGTGGTGGTGGTGGAACACAAATTATAAAGCGTCTTACCCCGCTCTTACAAGGTTCTTACCAGCACTGCAGGTGGCAAACGGTGACCGGTGTGACTGTCCAACGAGCGTGGATGTGATTGCAAAAGAGTACCTGTTCTACTCGAGAGAGTTGGAGCTCTGGAAAGGCTGACCATATATATATATATATATATATATATATATATGGCACACAAGTCAGTAACAGATAGCAATGCTGAATAACTGTTCCAAGTACTTGTCCTAGTTGCTGGCCTAGAAAATGTAATAGAATAGTTGGACCAAGGCACAAGAAAGGAGGTACAAGTATCTAGGTGCAGCAAGGAAACAGGCTTGGCAAAACAATCACAGAGGTGCACAGAACACTGACGTTTCTGCTTATGTGCTACTCTTTTTTTCTCCTTTTTTGCGATTTTTCTTTTTTCAATTTTTTTATATTTTTCTATTTTGCAGCAACACATAAGAAGGAAACACACCAAGTTTCAGTTTTTTTGGGCAAAGACACGTCCTCTGGAATTTCTGCAAGTTTGCCCTAAAATCGGAATAAATGTTTGGAAAATGAGAAGTCCTATTTCCAAGCCGAATTTGGGAATTTTAAAATTGGCGAATCCGGCAAAGCTAGAAAGAATCAGATGCAAAATTTAATTCTGTGCGATTTGAAGAAAAAATGGGCCCGATTCGAGTTCTGAGGCGAAAGTTATGACCATTTTAAGTTTGGACTCCGAATCAGGGTTTCTGGCGAGGTGTTGGAAGGGTGGGGGTTCGGTTTTGTGGATAGGGTCGGTTTTAGAGATACGATCTGTTTTGTGGATATGGATGGTTTTAGAGATAGGATCTATTTTGTGGATAGGGTCAATTTTAGAGATAGGATCTGTTTTGTGAATAGGGTCGGTTTTAGAGATAGGATCTGTTTTGTGGATATGGTCGGTTTTAGAGATAGGGTCTGTTTTGTGGATAGGGTCGGTTTTAGAGACATGATCTGTTTTGTGGATAGGGTCAATTTTGTAGGATGGAAGCGGATGGAAAGAATCAAATTGAACCAAAACAAATCTAAACCAGCAACCAAACTCAACCTAGAACACGAACTCAGAACTGCAGACTCTAAAACTGAATTGTGCAAAGGCTAAGGCGATGGTTTTAGGTCGGGATAAACTGATTGCAATTAATTTTTTTTGCCTTTTTGTGGACTATGGGGTGAAACAAAACTAATCTAAAGGTAGGATTATACCTCACAGGCAACCTGGAAATCTGATACCACTTGATAGTAGACAAGGCCCGATCTTCCGTGAGATACGATAACTTGATTGAGTGGAGATCTCGACGTTGATGATCCAAGGCTCCGAGCGAACGGTTTCTCGCAATCACTACACCCTGACTCTATTGGTTATCACCCGTGACACACGAGTGACCTCACCACGAAGGCTTATTCCTGCAAGAGCAATCAAGAACAGAAGCAAGAATAGGAAAGAAACACAACCAAAATTGTATTGATTACGGGATAGGGTCTCACAAACCGATGACGGCGACACTGTTCGATGACAGAATGATCTAAGCAAAACCCAAAACCTAATGTGGCGGCGGCTGCTGAATAAATAGAGTATTAGGGCGTGCGTGACCCTGGTCTCGCCCCTAATAGGCTCCGACGCGATACATGTAGCATCGCAAAAATTCAAATCTTGAAAATTTCCTCAAACTCGCTCTAAATTCAAAATGAATTTCAAATTTCATTTCAAAATGTTTGTTTGCGAGTTGATATCAACAAATAAAATATAGTGGTCTATATTCTCTCCAAAATCCTCCTCAAAATATCCTACAAATATTTCCCCAGTAACCCCCCTTAAATTCTTTCCAGAAATACTGCCTAGATATTTCCCTAGTAACCCCCTCAATTTCTTTCCAGAAATATTGCCCAGATATTCCACCAATATATCTCCAAGTATTTTCCTCTTGAGAAATACCTTCTGAATCATTTTTGAAGTCCCCACAAATACTTTCTTCATAATTTTCCTCATGCTCATACGTATACGTATGCTTCCGGTGTCATACGTTGAGCTCTACAAGCTAATCTCGCTAATACAAGACAAATACATGTTAATCTCCCACTAATCCTCTCATCCTCCCACTAATCCTCTCATCCCTCCCCCTAATCCCCCATCATGGCTATAAATAGAGGGGCAAGGGCCTCCTCTCAAGCCACCCCAAGCCATTTCATGGCAACTCTCTCCCCCCCACACACGCCCACTCCACCTCCCACACAAGCACACACTAGCACAAGGATCGTTCGGTCGTTCTTCGATCGTTCGTCCACCTGTTCTTAGTTTGTTTGTTTGTTCGTCCGATCGTTCGATCGTTCGTCTGATCGTTCATAGTTCGTTCGTCCGTTCGTCCGATCGTTCGATCGTTCGTCCGTTCGTTCGTCCAAATAATCTTTGTTCAGTCGTTATGCTGCCAAAATTCCGATCGTTCGTTCGTTCAATCATTCGATCGTTCATCGTTCGTTCATAGTTCTTATTCATCGTTCATAGTCCTTATTCATCGTTCGTCCAGATAATCTTTGTCCTGCCGTTATGCTGCCGAAATTCCGATTGTTCGTTCGTCCGATCATTCGATCGTTCGTCCGTTCGTTCATAGTTCCTATTCATCGTTCGTTCATAGTCACTATTCATCGTTCATCGCTCGTTCATACGACTATTCATCGTTACTATTCATCGATGATATCTATAGTTACTTTTTCGTTGTTACTATTCATCGTTACTATTCATCGATCATCTAATCACCCCAAATTTCAACTACTCATCCATCATGCTGTCCAGTCCACCTAACACCAGCCAGACCCATATTCCAGTCATACGAACTCCGGTGACTGTGATTTTCCTTCCAGTAGGGATCTTCCCATCTGGTCACCAATCCCAGGTTTTTCCAAGTTGAGCACGCTTAACTTTGAGATTCCTTCGAACCATGCTTCCAAACTCAGATTCCAATAATTCTTGTTTCTAAATTCTTATCAAACTATTCCCTATCCAACCATGTCATCCCTTGAGCATGGTTCATGTTCCAGAAAACTCCCAAAATACTCTTGTCCCATATTCTGCCTATAACTCTCCTATTCATACTAAGTCAGAGGATTCATTCGTCACTATTCTCACCAACAATGAACTTCACTGTGCTACACCACATACACCCAGCTATAAATACACCCAGCTACCCTCTCTCGCTCCACACACTCAACACCCTCAGCCAAACACCCCATCCACTCAGTTACTCCGCTCTGCCAGCTACGCGCATAGTGTCGCTTCGCCTCCAATCCACCCTCCAGGTAAGCACCTCCGCTCCACCACTAGTAGTATCTCAACACCACATGACACAGATTCTACTCAAGACTCTACCCATCCATATATCGCTATTCTAACCACTATACTAAATATTTGTTGGTATACTTGTTGGTTTGTATATTTGCTTGTTCATGTTGCATAGTTATCGGAGCGTTCGTGCCGTCTCGTGGAGGCCAGATCTGCAAGTCTACACCAGGCAGTGGAGCTAGAAGCCAGTTCCGTGAGCTCCCCTTCTCCCTTCGCCGGATAAGCACGGCAAGCTCACTGGATCCCTTTGATGCATAAATTACCTATGATTTTTCAACCACAACCCTCAGCATGTTATTTTATGCATGATATGATTTTGAAACAAGTTATTATGGCCACCCAGTCGCTTGCCGCAATCAATCCTTGATATATTTGTTACAAATGATTTGAGAAAAGGTGTGAGTTTTCAAAAGAAAATGCTTTTAAAAATGTGTATGATGAAGGGTTTTCACCCTTATCACCTTTGAGTAGGGATGATCAGGGACTCCCTGGTTTAGGGGAGGGCCTCAGGAGTTGGCTCAGCCGGGTTAGGTGTGAGCAGAAGGATTGTCCTCTCATATAAGGACCGGTTTGTCATCCTTCACTACCTGTACTCATGATAAGTACAACCACTCGAGACTGTATGGGCAGTCACTCAATCTGAACTCGTACCGTCCAAACCCCAGGGTTATGAAGGCTGGGGAGCACCGGGAGGATAATGAGGGGGAATGTTTTGTCCAGTTTGGACATGGCGGTGGCCTGACTCCTTCCGCTATAACCGTTAAGGTAAGGACGTGCGAGGAAAGAAAGAGATTCGGTTTTGGGTCTCATTGGCCATGAGATCGCAGAGCCGGACTAGTGCGTAAAGTGTACACCTCTGCGTCGAGTTCAAACCTATTCGAATAGTCTGTGTCCACTGGAATGGACGAGTCTGGTGTAGTATGAAAATTAGTGTTTTGTTTTCCAAAAAAATGTGCTTTTGAAAAGTGGTTTTAAAAGGTCCGGCGGTTGAGCCGTGAGCTATGGTGGACGGGAAGTCCAGTAGCTGTTTTTGAAAATGAAAACCAGTGGGAAACTGCTGAGATACCTGGATGGTTTAGTCCAGGGGATTTTGTTCTATATTGAAAAACTTCCTGCTCCTTTGGGAGAGGATGCGCTTTGAAAAATACAAAATGTTTTACAAAACAACCCTGCATCAAATATTGTTGTTTCTGCAAAATATCCTGAGCTCCACATATTCCATGCATTATATCTGATTTCCCCATTCCGCGTGAAGGTGGGCTGCTGAGTACGTTTGTACTCACCCTTGCTTATTTGTTGTTTTTCAGAGAAGGTGATCGTTGATCGGGTAAGAGTTACGCCTGTTCCCAACCTTGCCTGTGGCTGTTGGACCGCAGATTTGCTTCGCTGCGTATATCGGGCTGCTTCAGCCCTACTCTGATGATATGTCCCGAGTTGTGGACCAACTATTAAAGTTGATCGCCACCTTTATAGGTTTGTCTCGTTTAAGCAGATCTGTAATCATCTGATGTATAAATGTGTTTACTAGCCTCCTGGGACTAGTAATTGTATCACATTTGAGTCCTAGAGGATCTGGGGCGCTTCAATACATGGCCCAACGGCCCAACAGACGGTGTCGCAGCACCAAAACAGAATCCGAACGCTGAATTGTTTCGACGATTCCCGTTGACTCCGGATGAATTTTAAGGTGGAACTAGTTGGGTTGGTTAGATAATCTCCTTATATTTCCAACCATATCAAGTCCGTCGCAATCGGAGTCCGGATGCATCCTGGGTGTGCATTTTAGTGCAGACTGGTCCTAGAACCCGAGATGGAGTCGCAGCCGAGTCGGACTTGATCTCCTTCCTGTTGTGGGCGCCCTTGCTGCTCCTCCTCAACACCTTGGCCTTTCCCAAGTCCTTGCTAGTCCTCTTCAAGGTTCCTAATCATCAAAACATCCATGGTCCCAAGCATAAGCTCTAAAACACAATTGACTAGGGTAGAACGTACCTGGAGATTTAGCTGTCGTGCACGCGATCGTGTTATCGGTCCATTCATTGTATGTATAGAAGTGATGTCCTCATCAACTGCTCTACATCGCAGCATCACCCAACACAGTCAGCGCAGCCTTGGTACAAGAAAGGTGCAAAGAAGGCAAGACCCAGCAATGTCCAGTATATTTTATCTCTGAGGTACTCACGAGCTCTAAGTGCAACATGAGAGAGCTAGAGAAGATAGCCTACATGGTCATCATGGCTTCACGCAAGCTAAGGCATTACTTCGAGGTGCACAAAGTAAGGGTCATCATTGATCGAGGTCTGGGAGACTTATTCAGAAATCCGGAAGCATCTGCCAGAATAGCCAAATGGGCAGCCGAACTCTCCGGATACAACATCACATTTGAGCCGAGGACAACAATAAAATCCTAGGTCTTGGCAGACTTTATAGTAGATTGGACAGGGTCTTCGGAGCCACACCAGCTTCGCACAGAGACTATTTGGACCATCCACTGTGACGGTGTGTGGTGTCATGCGGGCATAGGCGCTGCAGCAGTTATTACATCACCCACATGCTTCAAATATAGATATGTCACACGCCTCCATTTCGCACTTGAATCAGACAAATGCATGAACAATATAGCAGAATATGAAGCCATCATCCTCGGACTCCACAAACTACAAGGCCTAGGAGTGACAACATGCATAGTCAAATTTGATTATAAGATAGTCGTCGGCCAAATCGAAAAGGACTACTCCACCAAAGAACCAGTCCTCATGCAATATCTCTCGGTCGTGCAAAGCCTAGAAAAACAATTTAAAGGATTCACATTGCAGCACATAGAGCGGAACAAGAATGAAGAGGCCGATATGTTGGCGAAAGCAGCAGCGACGGGCGACCCACTACCATATGACGTGTTCTTCCACACAATCGGCACACCAGATGTAAGAAACCCCGAAGGCCTGCAGATAACACAAGACCCCGACGACCGCATAATTGTACATCTGATAATGACCAAAGAGTGGCGTGCACCCATCACCTTATACCTTCAAGGTCATTATCACCCCTCTAACCAAAGTGAAGCCAAAAGGTTGAAGCACATAAGCCGTGACTTCACTGTGATAGATGGACAACTATACAAGAAGGGAATAAGCCAACTGATGCTCAAATGTACCACATCAGTTGAAGGCATAGAACTCCTTTGCGAGGTCCACAGAGGAACATGCGAGACACACTTGGGACCTAGGGCCCTCGCTACTAAAGTCATGCGCCAAGGTTTCTATTGGCCAACCATTGTGTGCGTAGCCAATAGAGTTGTCCGCTCGTGCGAAGTGTGCCAAAAATTCTCACCTCCAACAAGTGCGCCTCTCAATTTACAAAGCTCATCGCCCACACCTAGCCACTGCAGCGTTGGGGCCTCGATATCGTCGGACCATTGGCCATCATGCAAGGCAACCTCAAATTTGCTTTTGTCACAGTCGAATACTTCACTAAGTGGATCGAAGCCAGGATTGTGTTAACAATAACAATGAAGACAACACATAAGTTCTTATGGCAGAACATTGTCTGTCACTCCAGAGTTCCCTCCGAGTTGACAGTAGACAACAGAAAACAATTCGACAATCAGGACTTCAGGGAATTCTATGACTCCATCAGCACGAAGGCAGTGTTTGCGTCTGTCTACCACCCACAATCCAACGGGGTAGTAGAGCGTGTCAATGGAAAAACATTTCAGCACCATAAAGAAGAGACTTTTAGATGACAAAAAGGACAAGTGGGCCGAGCAACTTCCCGAAGTCATTTGGGCACTCAACACAACAGAATCCCGAGCCATTGGATTCACCCCTTCAGACTAATGTACGGATCAGAGACCATGACTCCGCAGGAGCTCAAGCATGGATCACCCCGAACAAACACCACGACCACACCAGACATCGATGAGTCAACAACAAAAGGCCTCCTTGATGGGGATTGTGTCGCCGCCCTCGAAGCATTGAACAAATATCAAGCACAAACAAAGGCCTGGCGAGACAACACTGTTACTCCTAAAGAGTTTGACGAGGGGGACCTCGTCCTCATCAGAACCAGTAGAACAGAATCCCGAGGAAATCTTGAGCCTAAATGAGAAGGGCCCTTCATCGTCAAGAGGAAAACGACACCAAACACCTACAGACTCGCAACACACTCTGGCGAAGACCTTGAGCACTCGTGGAACATAGACAATCTAAGGAACTTTTATGTATAAACCAACCAATTCCAGGGCCTTTATGCCCTTGTAACACCTATAGACACATTACTCTGGTTGGCCCCGCACCCTTTTCCTTGCAGGGGGTGAGGTTTTTAATGAGGTGGTGCCATGTAATAAAGCGCCAAGAAAACCCCCACAAAAAGAGACAATGATGACTCCCAAATGTCAAAAAGACCGCGAAGTCGGTCTTTGGCATTTGACACCAAGACAGTCACCACAACGGCAAGTCCAAACAACCGTTGTGCACGATAAACAAGTCCCATCCAAGTAAAAGTCGCCTAAAGATGCAGCTGGATCAGCACAACAAGTGCATCACAACACCTAAGGGTGAAAAGTCGTCCGAGCAACGCCCAGTTCTATCCAAGCAAAAGTCGCCTAAGGGTGCAGTTGGATCAGCACAATAAGTGCATACCAACACTTAAGGGTGCGAAGTAGTCCAAGAGACACACGTTTCTATCCAAGCAAAAGTCGCCTAAGGGTGCAGCTAGATCAACACAACAAGTGCATTTTAATTAATAGTGCGAAGTTGTCTGAGAGACAACCACTCCGAGCCAAAGACGCCCAAAGGTGCAGCCGGACAAGCACAAGTGCATCAAACCACCTAAAGGTGTGAGGTCGTACAAAAGACGCTCATCTCTATCCGAACACGAAGTCACTTACAGGTATAGTTGGATCAGAACACAACTCATCTTTAATAATCTAAGAGCGCGAACAACGAAGGGCACAACTTATTTCAAATACAAGAAAAACAATAAGCACGAAGCTACCGTTCATATACAAGATATTCCGTTCTGCACACAAGTTCCCATAGCCGTCCTTTGGTGAAGGGGGGGTGAGGGCAGCGTTTACACTTGAATTCACCAAAGAACGGCCATGTCAACACCGACACTTTACATAGGCTTTGCCTTCGGGATCAGGCCAGCCTCCCAGAAATCGAACAACATCAGTCTAAGCTCGCTATCAAATAGTGCCCGCAGATCTCCGTCTTCAAAACACGCACGGTCGTCGACGCAAGGATGATCCGGTGAGTCCCCTCTCCGACCGCATTCCTTCCTGTGGATGACACCTCTCCATTCCCATACGGTGACGCCTTCGGGGGACTCCGATGCCTTGCGAAGACTCACCCAACATTCCCACACTACGTTTTGACACTCTGATCCTTCTCTTGCCCGAAACGTAGTTGGGGCAACCCTAGAAGAAGACTCCGCCGCGGTCGGGGCAACCCTAGATGAAGACTCCACCGTGGTCGGGGCAACCCTAGGCGAAGACTTCATGATAGACAAATCTAATGCCATAAAGTAATCTAAGTCATCCTCCGAAGACTCATCATCCATCCTAGAAAACGGACTCATCAACTCCTCACCTTTCGATGACCACGAGTCAACATCAGATTCATCACTACGTGGTTGCTGTGCGTGGAGCGGCTTGGCATGGGCGTTGGGTAGACGAGGGTGTGGCTCTAGGCGAGAAAATGGGGCGAGGGGCGTGGGCATGGAGGTGGGAGAGAAAAGGGCTGGTGGTTGGCGGCTTCGCGAGCGTGCGCGTCGTGGGCGCCGAAGGGATCGACCCGGCGGTTGTCTCCGTGGAGAAGAGGTGCTTGGCATGCGGGGATCCTGAGCGGCTAGGCGAGCGGCGCGGTCGATCGCCTCTGCTCGCGCGCTCGCATGCATGGTGGGCCGCGCGCTGGGGCACAGGCAGGCCGGCGAGGCGGGCCACCGCGTGGGCCGCGAGCGAGGCAAGGCCAGGTCGCAGTGAACGCGGGGTGGGCTAAGGCTGAGGTGGGCTGGCGGGTGGCCCAGGAAAGGGGAAGGAGAGGGTTGCGTGGGTGGGCGGAGGGGGAGAAAAGAGGCCGCGTGACATGGGCCCGCGCAGGCCGAGGGGCTAGGGGAGGAGCTGGGCCTTTCCCTTTTTCTTTTGTTCTTTTTGAAAACTTGTTGTAGTTTTGAATTCAAATTCAAACATGCTTCCTAAGTTTGAATGAATGCACCACCACAAAGAAAAAAATATGCCTCGACATGCTATGCAACAATCAAGGACCCTCTTAGGGTTTTATTTTACTAGGCTTATGCCGATATAACACAAAATAATTCTCCATTTTTAGGAAAAAGAGAAGAAAAGCAAAGAAAAGAGAGAGTAACACATGGATTTGGTGGATATTAGGAAAGAAATTTTACACCCCTAAATTCAGGGTATTACAGGGGGCATCACTGCAGTCGGAGCAGCTCCCTTCGCGCTGGGGTGCGACATCTTGGCGTCACGACAGGGGTCCACCAGCCGAAGCGGAGCCTTCCACTTCTTCTACATGGCCTCTTGGCGGTCCTTATCCATCACTGCTGACACAACAACACCAATGCTTCTTTCGTAAGGAAAGATTTTTAACTCACGAGCCATATGAGACGTAAAATAGTCATCGTCGGCGGCCAAGGGAATAGGATCCTTCCTATGCCACCGACCCCCGGTCACCTTTAACATTTGTGAAGATGTTTCCCGGAGTTCGAGCAAAGTCATAACCTCCCCAGGCCCAGCGCATGTCCCCGTCAATTCCTCAACGAAAAATCTAGAGGCCTTTGGCCCCGTTGTTTCCCTCTTCGTACCTTTCACCTCTATCTTCCGAGTCACCGCAATCACAACCTTTCCCTTCTAGGTGCCCTCTACAGACCGGGTTTTCACCTTTTCCCCTCGGTCGTCCCCAGCATCAGCAGAGTCCCCCTCCGGGTAAGGACCGTACCACAGGCTATTTAGTTCAAAAATTCAGTTCAACCTGACGTTGGAACCTCGTATATCCTAGCTCCTTATCAACTCTGTCTTCAGCACATATTTACCAACAATTTTAACAGCCTCCAACTCCACCTCCTTAACAAAGGCGACTGCATCCCACCCTCGCAGATCAATGGTGAAGGCAGGGCTCTGCACCATCCGATCTCCCAGAAGGGCATCGAGCGAAGCTTGACTTCGCCTAGACCCCACCCATGAGCCAGCGACCATACACCGTAGGCAACAAATTATTCAATGAAATCCCGGCCGCTGCTCAACCGGGCTGCACACCGAAGGGCCTCTTCGCTTATATCTCCTTTCTTCACTTTAAATTGTGGAAACGCCACATAAAAGTGCGAGCACAGGATAGACGGGGGCAAACCAGGCACCCCTTAGACATCCTCTGGTGCCACATACAACAAATAATCCCAGCAGTTACCCCACTTGTTCTTGGCACACGGAACAATTTCAACAACTTCGACCGACGTCTTCCCAGTCCTCGGCGTGAATGTGCAAGACCCAAATTGGGCAATCAATCCACCAATCTTCTTCTACCAATGAAGACAATAATTCTTGGCAAGGACCTCAACTGACGGTTCCCCACCATACGAAGTCACCACCCACACAAACTTTGCCAACGCTACCATAGCGTTCGACACCAGTTGATGGATCTGAATTTCAAACTTCCGCAGCACTTCCACTATAAATCGGTGTGCCGGTAAGCGAAGTCCAGCAGTAAAAAAGGCCTCAAACACAACCAACTCACCCTCCATCTCGGGGACATCTTCAGCCCCCGGTGCCCGCCCAACTCCATTCCAAAATACCCCAAACGTTGCATCTCGTGCACGTGGCTCGAGTAAATCCTCGACGACCTAAACTCCATAGTATGGTCGGGCTACCGCTCCACGGCCGCTGCCGGATCACTAATCGTCTTCTCCGACGACGACGTGTTTGAGGACGCGATCATGGTGGACGACGACGAAGAAGAAGACGACAACATTACGTATCGTCGACGGCGGCGGGCGGTCTGCTTGATGCGGGCCAGATCACAGGCAGCAAGAGAAAGAAAAGCCGACACGCAGAAAACGATAGGGCTAGGGTTTTTTCCACAAACAGATGGGTAAAAATCCCATAGCGGTGAGCGTGTTGTCTTTTATAGGCCAGGAAAAACGCTTCGGGAAACCAACGGTTCCACAGTATAATGTCACCTTTCGACGATCACATTTCAAAAAACCCCCGCGGGTCCACTTCAACCGAGCGAGGGTAACGTCTGGGCCATCTCCCAAAAAAGACTTTGGGACCAACTCACTAAGTTGAACTGGCCTCTCGAGGGCAAATGTTGGGGCAAAGGTTGACTGCCCCCCTTGCTCGGTTCATTTATAATGTAAACATGATAAATCATGATGAATGGAAAGCAAAGGCCTTAGGATGGAAGGACCGATCAGGATAGGAGAAGGCTTTGCCATCTCGTTTCGGCCAGGAAAGGTGAAGGCCTTGCCGACACCCGAAGACCCGGTGCCCTAAGACGAAGGCTACTGTCACTACCCGCGCGTGTTATTGAAACGGGCTCGTGTGGAATCATCCGGGGTCGCCTGGCCCCACTTGTAAGCCATAAACACAGGGCATGATTGATGGTGTGTCCGTCCGGTTTGTACTTAACCATAGTGTAATGACATGTAATAACCCTTGAGAGGGGAATATTACGGGAATAACGTAGGTAACCAGGGGCATAACTGTATTTACCAGGTGAGACTATCCCCTGGTTACCTATAAATACCCCCGCACTGTACCCTGATGGGACAAGCTGAAAAACACTGTTGCTCTAATCCACGGTGTTGTTAAGCATCAAAGCATTCTCGTTCTCCCACTGTTTGGACTTGCTCGGCCATGTGTTAGTGAGTTCCAACAGGGTTAACTACTTGATCTGCAATAGAGTTTAGTATAATGGTTGCTGCTTTGGTGAAAATTTTAAAACTCACATTCAAAAGGCAAATGGGGTTGTTCTGTTGAATCAGGTTAGCCTCCCCGTACTTTGGGAATAATCATGATTACTCCAAAGTTGAGACTAAAAAGCGCCAGGTCCCCTATGGACAAATCACCAAACATACACATCATATATGACTTGATGGTTTCCCAAAAATGTTGGTAAAATTTCATTGGGAAACCATCTGGTCCTGGTGCTTTATTGTGTTCCATCCCAAAAACTGCTTCCCTAACCTCCTTCTCAGTGAAGGGGACAGTTAAAAGCACATTTTCTTTTGGGCTAACATGAGGCAAGTCATCTGTCCATGATTCAATCAAACTAAAGTCATTCATCGGTGGGGGGCGAACAAATCATTGTAAAATGAGGTTATATATTTTGTGAGATTCTCTTGACCCTCAATTTTTTCTTGATCATGATCCAACGAGAAGATTCTTTTTTATGTTCTTACCATTAGCAATCATATGGAAGTATCTGGTGTTATTGTCACTCAAAAGAATGTCCTTTGTCTTGGCTCGTTGTAAATTCTAATTTCTTCCTCCCTTAGAAGCTTAGCTAATTGATCTCGTGACTGTGCTAAGAGAATTTGCTCGGCTTCCGATAGGTCCCTAATTTCAGCTACTACATCCAAGTCAATTATTGTTCCTTGAATGGCAGCTTTTTTTATTTATATTGTCCACTATAGTTTGCTGCCAAACCTCTAAGATGGTGTTTGAGGACACCCATCTTGTTGTTCCATCGCTGAATCGAATTTTTGCTTTGTTGGGTCGTTCTAGATTTCAACGACTCTCTTGTTGAATTCCTCATAGGACAACCAGCAGAGTTCAAATTTAAATTTCTTGCTATTTCCTTTGAAAGCTGGTGAGTCCGTAACTAGTAGCAGAGGAGTGTGGTCTGATACACCCCTGTCCAAGGTTTGTATCGACACCAGTGGATATTTGAGTTCCCATTCCGATGACATGAGAACTCTATCAAGTTTTTCATAGTTCGGTGATGGGAGAGAATTAGCCCAGGTAAATTGACGCCCAAACATCTCAATCTCTCTAAGATCAAAGCTATCGATGACCGCATTGAACAAAAATGGCCAGTAGTCACAATATCTATCATTATTTTTTCTTTGCTATTGCGCAAAATATTGAAGTCTCCGCCTATTAAGGTTGGTAAGGAGTTATGATGTCATGTTTTCATAAGTTTTGTTAAGAATGCTGCTTTATGGTCATCTTATGCCGGCCCAAAGACCGCCATCAGGATCCAACTAAACTTATCAGATTTGTTGCAGAGATGGAATTCAATGTAAAACTCCCCTTCCACAATCAATGATAGTTCAAATGTGGATTCCCGAACTGCTAGGAGCAAGGAGCAAACCTCTAGATATTCCTTTTGGAGATAGACAGTGCCAAACCAAATAAACTCCCCCAACAGATGAGCCAAAATCGATTTTGACATATCTTGCTTTCTCGTCTCCATAACTGTGACAAAGTCTAGTCCATTGCCTCTGACTGCGTCGGAGATGTATATGTATTTATCCAAGCCTAAGAGACCTCTGGTATTCCAGAACATGCCTTTAATTTAGAAACTATGGAGTTTTTTCTAGCCTCCCTCTTGGAAGGCAAACTTATTCTAGCCAAGTATTTGGATTTTTCGCTAGGCACCAATAGATCACATAATCTTGTGTCTAGGTTCACCTCATCCAAATCTAGATTAGCCAATTCATCGACCAAATGTGCGAGTAGGGTGTTGTCAAGGTCAATATCCTCGTCATCATTTGGATTATAGGAC
This sequence comes from Zea mays, assembly GCF_902167145.1. Classification (NCBI taxonomy): domain Eukaryota; kingdom Viridiplantae; phylum Streptophyta; class Magnoliopsida; order Poales; family Poaceae; genus Zea; species Zea mays. The sequence continues at coordinate 38,145,899 of NC_050104.1, read as the reverse complement.
AAGGGCGATTTGTTGTTGCTGCCCCAAGTCCAAACTATCATGAATAACAGGTTTTAGGGATAAAGTAAATGTCTCAACCTTACCTGTATTGTTGCCCAAACAAATACCAAGTTTTCCTAGGTTCTTTGCGAATGATTCATTAGGAACAATAGCCAATGAAATTAACGAGGTGTAGGAGTGTGTACCAGCTAGCGTAGGAGGTGCTAATCCCGGTGGCTGGAACGGTGTAGTAGGCAGGCTCGACCAACTTGCAGCTGCGTGGCACACTGTCTAACTCGGTCTGCCACTTTATTGCCTTGGTCAGTGTATCTTCATCTACCACGCTATAAAGTCTTCATTATTAGGACAATTAGTCCTAGGACTACGACGAAGATATTCTGATGTAGGTGGAATCAAAGAGGGGGTTAGGGAAAATACCGGAGGCAAAGTTGTCACATATTTACTTTAATGACATGCAGTTTAACTTTTAATCTATAGTGATGCCACACATTCTAATTCATTTCTAAAATAGGACATTATAACTCATGTAGACAGTGCTGATCTAACTTGTGTAGGCATGTTTTATCTTAATTAAAATGGACCAACATGATCATTTACACTAATATTATTTGCTAGTGTTTTTAAAGGATACAAAGTGGATTTAAACTTAGGCAAAGTCACTAGTAGAAAAGAGCTCATAGCCTGCGGCACTCATAAATTATCACTGGCGGTTTCAGTTATCGCGCGCCAGTAAAAAAACGAGGTGGGCCCGTCTTGGGAACCGCCAGTGGAAACCTATTTCCACTGGCGGTTATCTTAAAACAACCGCCAGTGGAAATAGGATGTTTCCACTGGCGGTTGTGTTAAGATAACCGCCAGTGGAAATCAATTTTCACTGGCGGTTGGTGTTACACAACCGCCAGTAGAAACATCCTATTTCCACTGGCGGTTGTGTTAAGATAACCGCCAGTGGAAATAGGTTTCCACTGGCGGTTTTTAAAGCCAAACGCCAGTGAACTGTCTGTTATAAATACCCCTCTTCTTCCCTCCGACAGTGAACTGCATGCTCGCAGCCAACTTCCATTGGAGGCGATTTTGGAGGTCCAGATTTCACAAAAATATAAGGGGGAGGTTTTGGTCTTCATTTCTTGGAAGAATGTGGATAAGAAAGGTTGGTTTATGTTTCTTTGTCAATTTTTGTTCATTCTTGCTCAATTTTAGCCACATTTTGGATCTAGGGTTTTACATGAGAGAGAGAAGAGTATAGCTAGGTTATTTTCTCTATTTCCTCAAATGAGGTTGTTTAAGATGGTCAGTTTTTGTCTATTCCCTCTCCTTTTTCATGTTTAGTTCTCAATTAAGTTTATCCATAACACATATTTAATTGCTTAATGAATGGTGAATGTGTTGTATGGAAGGTTGTTTAATTATGTTTCAATTTTAACTACATTTTGAAACTAGGCTTTCACCATGTGTTAGAGATAGGTTTGGGTATTAAATTTTTTTGTTTATTAGTAGTTAGGAAAGTTTGGCTTATGTTTCTTTTGCCAAATTTTGTTCATTTTTCCTCCATTTTAGGCACATTTTGGTTGCAGCACTTTGCACATCCAGAATGCCCGTTCTTGCACTGATTTTACACAGAGCAGAGCATCATGCTAGAGCCTACCGATCAATATGTACTGTATATATACATGCATGGTAATCTGACTTGCCATGAAAACTTCGGACTGGAAGGGTAGGCAGCAGATGTCGCACTCCAGCGCGTCATTCTCCATGGATAGTGTCACAGTCGCCTCTTCCTCATCCTCCAACCCCGCCTCTTCCTCATCCTCCACCACCACCTTGGCTTTCTTTGGAGTGCCGCCGTAGAGAAGCCCGCCTCTTCCTCATCCTCCATAGAGAAGCCGTGGTCTTTTTCCCGGTCATGGTTTATCACTTAGAACGCGAGGTAAAATAAAAGCAGGAAGGACTATTCGACTAAAAGAGAGGAGAGAGAGAGAGGATAGAGAGAGAGAGGAGAGAGAGAGAGGGTTTCACATTTTAGCCACATTTTTGGATATAGGGTTTCACCATGTATTTTATGTTACTTTTTTACAGGTGATGATGGAGAGGATATCCTGGATGTATAACTTATCAAGGCTAGATCCATCATACATATCTGAGGTCCATAAGTTTATTGTTGTCGCTAAGAACCATGCTTGGAGAACAAAGACAAAGCACATATATTGTCCATGCATGGACTGCAAAAATGTTGTTGTATTTGATGACACAGAACAAATCATATCTCATCTGGTATGCCGAGGATTTGTGAAAGATTACATAATTTGGACAAAGCATGGAGAGGATAGCTCTTCGCCTTATACAGCTGGAAACCCTACGAACATCGACGACAGCTTTCAGTTCGTTCACGAGACATAACAACCTCTTCCACAGAGCGAACATGTAGTGCCAAATGTTACTGATCATGGTTACGCCGGAGGAAATGAACGTGAAAGAACCCATGTTCTGCCAAATGTTATGGACGAGGAAGATGCAGAGTTGTTAGAGGCAATGTTGCGTCGTCATACAGATCCATCAATGTTCTTCATGAAAGGTATGGAGTCCCTGAAGAAGGCAGCAGAAGAGCCTTTGTACGACGAGTAGAGATGTCAATGGGGACCCGATACCCGATAACCCGTGGGGAATTCCCCTATTAGGGTACGGGTATGGGACAAAAATTGTCCCCATGGGTATGGATATGGGACAAAATCTCTACCCATTGGGTAAACGGGTATGGGTTTGGGAAGCAATAATCCGAACCCGATTACCCATGGGTATTTCATACGTGTACGTACACTTGTCCTGTTTGTATGAATGAGTTGAGGCCGAGTCGGCCATCAAACCCGGCAGACTCCATTTCTTATATTGGTCCCAAGTACTGATTTCTTTTCTGATGGATGGATGAATGGATAATGGTTCATGGATGAGTGCTTGCCTATGTGTGATGTATGAAATCTGGATAGTTTGTGCTAGATGTTAGTACCTAGTTATTCCTTAATTGGGGATGGGGACCCATTGGGGACCCGAAACCCGAATGGGGATGGGTATGGGATGAGTTTTGTACCCATGATGGGTATGGGTATGGGTATGGGGATGTATCAAACATGATGGGGATGGGTCTGGGATGCTATAACCCGATGGGGAATTACCCATTGACATCTCTAGACGAGTCTAAGGGCTATACCAAAGAGTTCACGACGCTCCGGTCTGTGTTAAAGTTGTTGATGTTAAAAGCTAGATATGGTCTGTCTGATGCTGGCTTCGATGCGTTCTTGAGTATTGTCGCAGACATGCTTCCAAAGGAGAACAAAGTGCCTGCTAACACGTACTATGCAAAGAAACTAATCAGTCCACTCACTATGGGCGTGGAGAAGATCCACGCGTGTAGAAATCACTGTATCCTTTATCGAGGTGATGATTATAAAGACTTAGAGAGCTGCCCAAAGTGTGGTGCAAGTAGGTACAAGACGAATAAAGACTATCGAGAGGAAGAGTGTGTTGCATCTGTGTCTAAAGGGAAGAAGCGAAAGAAAGCCAAAAAGAAGACTTCAAAACCCACGAGCAAAGAAAAAGAAGAAGTAGACTATTATGCGCTCAAAAAGATTCCTGCTTTGGTGATGTGGTACCTCCCCGTCGTTGATCGATTGAGGTGTTTGTTCGCTAACCCTGAGGATGCCAAACTTATGAGCTGGCATGCTTCTAATGAGCACAAAAACGATGGGAAGCTTCGACATCCAGCCGATGGGAAGCAGTGGCAAGATTTCAATGAGAACCACCGAGACTTTGCCGATGAACCAAGAAATGTTAGGTTCACACTGAGTACTGATGGAATGAATCCATTTGCTGAAAGGAGCAGCAAGCATAGCACATGGCCAGTGATCCTCACCATATACAACCTTCCTTCATGGTTGATGCAGAAACAGAAGTACATTTTGCTAACCATGCTTATTTTTGGACCTACACAACCTGGAGTTGATATGGATGTATTTTTAGAGCCCTTAATGGAGGATATGAAAATATTGTGGGTAACGGGTGTTCAAATGTTGGATGAGTATCGTAAAGATTCGTTCACGCTGAGAGCAATTATTTTTGTTACGATCAACGATTACCCTGCACTCTTCACATTATCAGGCCAGTTTAAGGGAAAGGTTGGCTGCACAGTATGCATTGATGAAACTGCTTACGTGTCCCTTACTGCATCTAAGAAGATAGTGTACATGAGGCACAAACGCTTTTTATTGGAAGGACACATGTACCGCATGCGAAAGATGGATAAGTACTTTGACAATAATGGTGAACTACATTCTACTGCTCCATCGGGTAACAATAAAGGTCATAGAGTTTTTGAAATAGTCAAGAATATCAAGTTTGTTTTCGGGAAGAAGACAAAAGACGGAAAAACAAGGAAAGATGTCAAACCAGCTCCGGGGGCTATATTTAAGAAAAAGTCTATTTTCTTCGAGTACTTGCCTTACTGGAAAGAGTTAGATGTGCGGCATGCGATCGATGGTATGCACGTTCAGAAGAACGTGTTTGAAAGCATAATTGGCACCTTGCTAGACATAAAGGGCAAAACAAAAAAAGGGCTCAATTCACGCATGGACTTGGTAAATTTAGGCATAAAAAAGGAACTACATCCTGTTCTTCAAGAAAATGGGAAGTATCATCTCCCAGCAGCAAGCTAAAATCTCAATGTAGATGAGAAACATGCGATGTGTGTTTGGCTTAAGAATTTGAAAGTCCCATCCGGATTCTGCTCTAGCATACGAAGTATTGTGTCAATGAAAGACCTGATAGTCACCAACTACAACTCACATGATTGTCATGTCATGCTGACTACATTCCTACCTATTGCCATCAGGGCTATAAATCCTTTGTTTTTAAAGATGGCAATCACACGGTTGTGCTACTTTTTCAACAGAATTTCACAAAAGGTAATTGACCGTGATGAGTTGGCATCTCTTCAGGAATTCGCAGTGGAGACAATAACACAGTTTGAGATGTGTTCCCTCCATCGTTCTTTGATATTATGGTGCACCTTGTGGTGCACTTGGTGCCACAAATAGAGGCATTGGGTCCTATGTACTTACATGAAATGTGGACGTATGAGCGTTTCATGTCAATACTGAATGGCTATGTATCAACCCGTGCTCGTCCCGAGGCATCCATGATAGAGGGGTACTGTACTGAAGAGGCCATTGAGTCGGGAGGTCCATTCTGCAATAATATCCTAAAAGATCAGGTTGCAATAGGTCTGCCTCCGTCACGACACGAGGGTAGATTGTATGGAAGCGGGAGGATGGGACGGAAATCTTTCATTCCACCAGATTACAATACAGTACTTGAGGCACATCACAGCATCCTACATCAGCTAGCGATAATAGAGCCATTTATCCAACAACACATCAATGAGCTTCACGAGCAAAATCCTGGGCATACGGCTGATTGGGTAATGAAGCAACATAAGCAGCGGTTCAACACATGGCTAATGGTGAAGGACATTCCACGTGGAGAAACAATAGAAGAAAAAACCATCAAGGGGTTGGCATCTGGACCTTCACGCCAGGTCACAACATGGCAAACCTATGACATTAGTGGATTCACATTTTGTACAAAGTCCAAGGACAAAAAGAGCATGTCACAAAACAGTGGTGTTCGATGCGAGGCCATAGATGATGAAACTGGTGAGATTATTACATATTTTGGCTTTATTGAGGACATATGGGAACTAGACTATGGTACATTTCAGATATCGGTTTTCCGATGTCAATGGGTTGAAGACAAACATGTCACGGTAGACAACTATGGGGTCAGAGTTCTTGATCTAAGTAAGGTAGGTTACAAAGATGACCCATGGATCCTTGCTAATCGTGCTGCACAGGTCTTCTATGCTGAACAGATCATTTCTAACAATGAGAAGAAAAGCACCGACAAACCGAAGCATGTAGTTTTTCCTGGAAAACAACAAGCTATAGGAGTTGATGGTGTATCTGATTTAGAGGATTTTAACCAGTTCAACGACATGTCTCTTTTCATAGACCATCCAACCAAGATAAGGAACGTTGAGCGAAGCATCCCACGCAATTCGATGCCCTGGGTACGCCACGATGGACAAGGTAGAACAATAGCTCCCTAGATTATATAGTTGTCATGTAATTGATTATTGTTAGGACATGTCATGTAATTTTACACGACTTTCTAGAGAGGAGAGGGAGAGGGAGAGAGAGCTATTGTTGCCAATGCGCTCGGAGCAGGTCCAGCACTTACCGTCCGTGCGGATGCAGCACTTTGCACATCCAGAATGCCCGTTCTTGCACTGATTTTACACAGAGCAGAACATCATGTTGGAGCCTACCGATCAATATGTACTGTATATATACATGCATGGTAATCTGACTTGCCATGAAAACTTCGGACTGGAAGGGTAGGCAGCAGATGTCGCACTCCAGCGTGTCCTTCTCCACGGATAGTGTCACAGTCGCCTCTTCCTCATCCTCCAACCCCGCCTCTTCCTCATCCTCCACCACCACCTTGGCTTTCTTTGGAGTGCCGCCGTCAGAGGAAGCCGTGGTCTTTTTCCCGGTCATGGTTTATCACCTAGAACGCGAGGTTAAATAAAAGCAGGGAGGACTTGGAGAGAGAGAGGGAGAGGGGAGAGAGAGGAGCTAGGGAAAGGAGAGAGAGAGGAGAGAGAGAGAGAGGAGAGATAGAGGAGAGAGAGAGAGAGGGAAGAGATAGAGGAGAGAGAGGAGAGATAGAGGAGAGAGAGACAGAGAGGGAGAGGGGAGAGAGAGGAGCTAGGGAGAGGAGATAGAGAGGATAGACAGAGGAGAGAGAGAGAGAGGGAAGAGATAGAGGAGAGAGAGGAGAGATAGAGGAGAGATAGAGGAGAGATAGAGGAGAGAGAGAGGGAAGAGAGAGGAGGGAGAGGGGAGAGGGAGAGAGAGAGGAGAGAGATAGAGGTAAATATATATATTATGTATACTGAATATATATATATATTTATATATTTAATATGTATAAAAATATATATAATTAATGTACGAATATAAAATAAAAAATAATATACTAAAAACATTACTACTGGCGGTTCACAACGAAAACCGCCAGTATAAATGATTTCTACTGGCGATTGTCATAGAGAACCGCCAGTAGAAATGGCCTCCACAGTCTGTGGATGGCATTTCTACTGGCGGTTCTCTATGACAACCGCCAGTATAAATGATTTCTACTGGCGGTTGTCATAGAGAACCTCCAGTAGAAATATCTCCTATATAAAGGAGCGCGCGCGGGGCCGAAAAATTTTCGCTAAGTCTGGCGCCCTGTCTTTCCATCTTCCCGCCGTTAGGCTGCCAAAAATTCGCCCGGCGATTTTCTCCGCCGTGCGCCGCCGTCGTTCACGCCGTCGTCCCCGCGCCGTAGGTATGTTCTTCTCTCTCTCTCTCTCTCTCTCCCTTTCTTCGACTATGATCGCTCGGGCATGCGCGCCGCCGCCGCCGCCGCCGTGCAAGCGCCGCCGCCGTGCACGCGTCGCGGCTAAACCCTAAGACTAGGAAGAGTGAGAGAGTTAGAGGGAAGATAGAGGAGGAAGAGGGAAGAGAGGGAGACCCTGCGCACGTCTCTGCAGAGAGAGAGGGAGAGAGGGAGAGAAGATAGAGGAGGGAGAGGGAAGAGAGAGGAGAGGACCTCTCCCTCCTCTCTCTTCTCTCTCTCTCCCTCCCTCCACTCTCTTTCCTCTCTCTTCTCTTTCCCTCAGAGTGGAGGGAGGGAGAGAGAGAGAATAGAGAGGAGGGAGAGGGAGTGTATATATAGGAAAGAGAGTGGAGGGAGAGAGAGAGGAGAGAGAGGGAAAGGGAAGAGAGAGGAAAGAGAGTGGAGGGAGGGAGAGAGAGAGAAGAGAGAGGAGGGAGAGGGAGTGTATATATAGGAAAGAGAGTGTAAGGGGAGAGAGAGGAGAGAGGGGGAAAGGGAAGAGAGAGGAAAGAGAGGGAGAGGGAGGGAGGGAAGAGAGAGGAAAGGGAGGGAGATTAGAGAGAGAGAGAGAGGAGAGAGCAACGGAAAGCATGTTTTTTCCATCGTATTCAATTGTAAACAACATATTCTATTGTATTCTATTGTAAACAACGTATTTCATTGTAAACAACGTATTCCATTGTAAAATGTAGACTAGATTCACTAGTAAACTACGTATTCCATTGTAGTACTATTAGCTAGTGAAATTAGAAGACGACGTATGACACACTTGCGTTGTTTCGATTAAGAGCAACTCATCTGAACCCCACTTGACCAGAGCGAGTTCTCTCTCCCTCTCTCTCTATACGTTCTATACGACTCTCCATCTCCCTCTCTCCCTCTCTATACGTCCTATACGACTCCTCCTCTCTCCCTCTCTCTCTCTATACGTTCTATACGACTCCTCCTCTCTCTCTCTATACGTTCTATACGACTCTATACGTCCTATACGACTCCTCCTCTCTCCCTCTCTCTCTCTATACGTTCTATACGACTCTCCATCTCCCTCTCTCCCTCTCTATACGTCCTATACGACTCCTCCTCTCTCCCTCTCTCTCTCTCTCTATACGTTCTATACGACTCCTCCTCGATAAGGGTTAGGGTATTTGTTAATACGAATTTAATTATTGCTTATGTTAATATGTAGCTCAATGAGTTCTCCAACCAAGGACCAAGGATTAGGGCCCGACCACATGGACAAGAGTGTTGCTCAAGAAGAATCCAACAGTGAAGGATATGAAACGCCTAGCGACCCTTTTCCTACCACTAGGATAGATAGGGCCACTGCGCGTGAGTTGCAACGTGACCCTACTTATGATCCACAAGAACATGAGGTAAATTACACATCCTTAATTTCGTGTGTGTACCTAATTAATTAGCTGATTTCACAATGTCTATTACACATGCATGATTTCTTGTGCATTTTATTACATGAATAGGAGGTCTTGTCTGAATTTCGTGCGATGCTCGAAAAAGCTGCGGCACAATACCAAGACGCACCGGAATCGATCCAAGGCGCACCGGAACCGACCCAAGGCGCACCAGAATCGACCGAGACAACCACCGAGAGGTCAAGGAAAAGGAAGCAGAGCGATCAGAACAGAGGTGACAGGGGGCTAAACAAGTTTCCTGACAAGACATATAAAATCACAAACGTGAGCCCGAATGGTCAGCCCCTAGCTCCAGAAGAGGCACTGCCTAAGTTTCGGAATGCACTTGGGTTCTTAGTTAGAGATAATCTTGACATCACAATCCGACAGTGGAGAGATGTATCAGATGATGTCAAGAATCAAATGTGGAATAAGCTAGTAACGAGGTTCGTTTTGCCTAGGGGTTCAGAAGAACTCGTGAAAAAATACACGATGAAGCAGTTTGCAATAAATTTCGGAAACTGGAGGTCTGAGATGAATACAAAGTTTGCAAAGAAAGGCCTAGACCCGATGAAAAAATATAAAATCTCAGCAGGTCAGTGGGCAGTATTTCTAGAGCAGAGGAGCAGCCCTGATTTCATATCGCTAAGTGAGGCAAATTCAGAACTGTCTAAGAAGAACAAATACCGCCACCACCTTGCACAGGTGGTTACAAGCGTCAGGTTCCTAAATGGAGACAAGAAGACGCCGAGAAGAAGGCTGCAGGGTTGCCGACGCTGTCCGAGCAACTCGGTGAAAGGACAGCTAATTGGATCCGTGCTAGAAAACTAAGGGAAACTGAGTCTGGTGTATCTTTTGATGATCCCAATGTCGAAGATGCGGCAAAAAACATATATGCAATTGCAGCTAAGTAGAGCGAAGGAACATTTAAGCCGCAAAGGGAGAAAGACATTCTAACGGCTGGTCTCAGTAACCCTGAGCATCCTGGTCGTGTACGAGGAATATCATCTAAGGAAGGATGGAAGGAAGGATTCGGACCACAATGGGAAGGTCTGTACAAGAAACGTGATCGATACAAGGAAGAGATGGCAAATTATTTTAAGGAGGAGGCCAAGAAAGAGTTCAAAGACCTGATGTCTGAAATGCTATCGAATCCTCCTCCAGAATTGATGCAGCAATTGGCGATGGCGAGTGCGATGTCTGTTCAACAAATGACCACTCCACAGATGCAAATAATTCCAGCAGCTCAAACGCCGGCTGCCACCAAGGGTACGACCATCCCAAGCTCTGTCGCGTCAACGGGAAATAAGGTCCGCTATCCAGTTGATGACATCACAAGGCCTGTGGCATGCACACTAGTTATAAGATATGGTATTAACAATCAGCGTACAAGGAAAGTAGCCACAGGCCTTGCGATCTCAGGACGCAAGTTCCATGGAAACGACATTCCAGAAGAATATTGCAGGGTAGAAGTGGCGACAGTCGTCCAAGGATACGAGGACGACATGCTAGACATCCCTGGGCCCGAAGGTATCGAGACACTTGGACAAGCTATCAAGAATTTTATCCTTTGGCCTCGAAGGGATGTCGAATTGCTTGATTGGTCGAATTCGTCGCAGGCCCAACCGTCTCCGCCTTCTCAAATTGCTGTTCCTATTGTACATCCATCATCACCTCCTCAAACTTCACATGCTGCTCCTCATCCTCTTTCTGACCCTCCTTCTCCTCATCCTCATGGTGGCCCACCGTCTCCGCCACATACATCGCCCTTCAGGGATCCACCTTCTCCACAGCCATCTCCACGACCATCTAAAGTTTCTATACCAAAAGTAGTGTCCCCGTATGATAAGAAAAAGAAGAGTAAATCCACTGCTGGCACTGTTCGTTTTTTGAAAGGGATTGGACGGAGCCTCACGTCAGACAATGTTGATTTGGCCGATCTCGAGGAGTCCGCAAAAAAGGCTGAGGCAATGGCCGCAAAGATAAAGAAGCCAACTAAGGCAGATTATAAAAACGTGCCTAAAAAATATGTGCCGGGCAGACCACTACTCACTTTTGAGAAACTAAGGAAGGTCCCGGCTAATATTAAAAGGTTGCATGATTGGTACATGCGGGCATCTTCAGTTGGCAATTTGGCATCGACACCATCAGTGTTAATATACCAGCCCATGCTTTTATTGGTTCAAATCAAAAAGCCGTTGTTACATTCGAGGACATGTGGTTAATGATGAACCTTCAGAGACTCGACGTGCAACTTGTAACCATATTTGCATTGTAAGTGTCACTCATACTCCATATATATGTGTTATTATTAGTGAGTTGTATAAATTTTCAATATCTGACATGCACGTGTGCGTTGCAGAATGCAACATGATCAGCAGGAGATCCTTTATGGTACCAATCCCAATGCTAGTGCCAGTAAAAGGGTTGGGTATCTCAACCCAATAAAGATATGCGAGGATAACCACACTTTTAGAATCGGAAAAGGCAACGAAGCATTACAGGGGCTAACAGACGAAGAAATTGAGGTGCGTATCCAGGATCTGAAGAAGGATTTTGAAGCAAGATACGCCACCTACATAGGACACGCAATGCTTCAATTTCAAGATAGGGAATCCATAGTGGCCCCGTACAACTTTAAGTAAGTGTGATTTTGCATAAATAAAATTAATAATTTCAATACACATGTATCACAAGTTTGATTCATACAGGGACCACTGGATATGCTTCTTCATTTATCCTAAGGTTGGAAAGGTGCTGGTGCTCGACTCCTTGCACACCGAGCCTTCGGCCTATTCAAAATTCCTCAGCATCTTAGAGCTGTAAGCCTTTTCTATGCATGCATACTTATATCGATGATAATTGTAGAATAACATGGTGATTCTATTTGAGATCACAGGGCATTTAGGTTTTATAAGTTTCAAGGTGGAAAGTACGACACGTCCAAAAAAGCCGTGCCACTAGACATCCATTATAACTGGCCGGTAAGTATGTGAATTTATGAATACATATCATACATGTACGTACATAGGACAATGTTGCAACTAAATAACCAATCTCCCGTTATGTAGTGCCACAAGCAACCACCCGGATCGGTCCTATGTGGGTTCTACGTGTGCGAGTTCATGAGAATGAACGGACGATACATCACGAACCCTGGCAAGGTATTATTAGTAATAGTCACGTATGTATTTATGTCATTAAAGATGCAAATGTGTTATTATTGAGTATAAATAGATGATGTTTATAAACTTCCTTTACAGCAATTTCAACAAGGAAGCCCGGAGAACTTGACTGAAGGTGCATTGTATGGCATAGTTGAGGACCTGTGCACATTCATATTGAAAGAGGTCATTCCCGCAGAGGGGAAATATCACGATGCTTCCGGAACATTAGCTTTGCCAGAGTTTAGAATACTAACAGAAATTAGTAGACTATCTCTTAGCCGAGATAGTTATTAGAGCTTAAGTGAAAACTTTGATGTATATAATGTGTGATGCATACATGGTTGTAAACAAGACTTTGATGTATATAAATGTATGATAGAATTTAATTCCATGTTGCTTTTAATATCAATATATATATATATATATATATATGTTTTGTGTGTGTAAATATATATAAATTTCAGTACTGATTGAAAATTTAAAAAAGGCGGGAAAACTTTCCACTGGTGGCTAAATAAAACAAACCGCCAGTGGAAATGCAATTTTCACTGGCGGTTTTCTTTATAAAACCGCCAGTGAAAATAGCATTTCCACTGGCGGTTGCTTAAGAAAACCGCCAGTGAAAATAGCATTTCCACTGGCGGTTCTAGAATAACCGCCAGTGGAAATGACGATTTCCACTGGCCCCTAGCACTGGCGGCACTGAAAAGCGCCAGTGAAAACGTCTCTAGAACCGCCACTATAGAGGCTGTGTGTACTAGTGAGTGTAAATGATCAGCACCTAAAGCAAGACATTAGAAGACATATTGAAGACTAACTAGTGCATGCAAAAGTTGAAGACACGAGAAAACCATATAAGTTGAAGACATGAGAAAAACACATAAAGAAATAATTAGGAACACATGCTCCTGAGAGCATCGAAGATGATCGATGTCACACCAAATAGCACACACACTGTGTCAAAAAAGGCAATTGTAACCAAGGCATCAGACATATAGGTGTGCAGTGAATCCCAAGCATCAAACATGTCTGGTCTCTCATGCTGCACTAGATCTTAAAAAGATTACAATGAGTATTGGTGAGGGCCTTTTGACACTAGATGTGTTCGATGACATGCTAGATAAAACACCAGACATCTGATCTCCAATGGTCTACAATGGCTAGAAGCCCAACAACTAGCTGACATTGATGCATCGTACATGTCCGTTGTGTGCACTGGACCTAGGTAGATTTTTTTGCGGCCTCCAACGGCTATATTTGGATTGGTACTATAAATACCCCCATAGTCAACCAATTGAGATGAGAGGGAGCTGAAGAATATATCTAGTGAGTTGAGACTCAAACATATTAGCTCTAGACTCCCATGTTCTGAAACAATCACTCGATGATTAGTGTAGATGCTTTGTGAAGTATTTAGGTTGGTTAAATCAACTCTTATAGTGCTTGCTCTAGGTTTAGACCTAGTGTTTAGTGAGGTTTGTAAATCTCTTGCCATTTGGTGCTTGCACGCACTATGTTTATACTTGAAGGTGCTTATAGTATTGAGAGATCACGTTAATTGTGTTTTGGTGTACCTGCTACAGTGTACTAGAGGGAATGAGGCCTATGACGTTTCGGTGAGAAACATGATCATGAATATGGCGGGAGCAGTCTGTGAGAGTCTATTCTAGAGACCTGCTAGCTCATAGGGAAGGCCTAGGGCTATTCACAATGTTACGTAACTAGGAGCCTAGCACTCTCGTGGCATCCTTTTGAGAAGCTCCAACAAGGACTAAGGGAAGATTCCATCCTTGTTGATACCTCAGTAAAAAAATACTAAAGTCATAGGAGTTTGCATCTCTATCTCCATTAAGCTTTCACATATTGTTTATTGCCTACCTAGGTTGTGTGCTTACTTTCGTAGTTTATAAATCTAGGGTAGTGTTAGGATTGGAAACTAGGTTGCATAACTCCTACTAGTACAAATAACAACACACTTAGTCAAAATAGTAGTTGCATGCAGATAATTTTTTATAGTTTTGACTAGGTAAAAATTACTCCATAGTTTGTGAACTAGATTTGAAGGATCCTAATTCACCCTCATATTAGGCATCACAATCCTTTGAATTTGTCTTAATTTGGAACTTTGGTTTCATCGCCATTTAGCAGATGCTATTTGGAGTGGTAGGGATGGATACTGCTAGGCCTTTGCACTTTGATAGCTCTAATTTCAACTGTTGGAGTGCCAGAATGGCTAGCTATCTAAAAGCGGGTAATCTAGGTGTTTGGAAAGTCATTCACTATGAGATAAGACCCTTAAACAATCCTACGAAACCAACCACAACTGATGAAAAATTAATTCATCTAAATGTAAGAGCTAAAATTTCTTATTTGAATATGTTAGAATAGAAATTTTTAACCAAGTCTTCATCCTTTGCATGAGCTCCATGACAACATAAGCAATTTCTGTGAGAAAAAAATATTACCTAGCTAAACAAAATTATGATTCCTTTAAATTGATGAAATTGAGTTTATGATAGACATGCATTCATGTTTGAATATAATTATCAATGAGTTCAACTCTATAGGTTAACAAAGCTAGGTGATGTATGCATTGTGAGGAAGATCATCTTTGTGCTACCACATAGAAAATAAGCAAGCATCATCGCCATCCTTTATAACATGTAGGACTTGAGCATAATGACCCTAGCACTTATCATTGTAAAGTTAGTGATGATAGAGGGCGAGGCCCGATCTTTCGTGAGATACTATAAGTTGATTGGGTGGAGATCTCGATGTTGATGATCCAAGGCTCCAAGCAAATGGATCCTGAAGCGTCCCAATCCTCTATGACTCAAATGTGATACAATTACTAGTCCCAGGAGGCTAGTAAACATATTTATACATCAGATGGTTCCAGATCTGCTTAAATGAGACAAACATATAAATGTGGCGATCAACTTTAAGAGTTGGTCCACAACTCGGGATATATCATTAGAGTGGGGCTGAAGTAACCCGATATATGAAGTGAAGCAAATCAGCGTTCCCACAGCCACAGGCATGGTTGAGAACAAGTGTAACTGTGATACCCGGTTTGCAAAGAGGAGAAGTGGAGGTTATTCTTTTTGTTCTTTTTCCTCATTCGGGTGATGCGCTTTGGGAATTTGGAATTTGTGGAAAACATTCACCTATAAGACAGTAGAATTTCTTTGGTTAGTTGCTTGCGACGGGGTCGGGAGCTGTCACGTGGGCGAGTTGGGCCTTGAACCTTGATCCGGCCCATTAGTCTCCCCTAACCCTAGCTGCCCCCCTTTTCCCCTTGGGATTTTGCAGCCGCCCCCTTCCCCTTCCCTTTCTCTTGGACGCCACCCCCCTCTCCCATCTTCTTCCTCCTCAAACCTTTGCAGCCCTCACCACCCAAAACCCTATCCCCCCCCCATTTCTCTTCCCCCCCTCCAAGGTGCAGCCCTCCCGCGTGGTTCTCCGTCGTGTGGCTGCGATCTCAATTGGAGTTTGGAGGGAGGAAGAAGGAAGGAGGAAGGGAAGAACCCAAGGTGAATTTGTGTTTAACTTTTGTTGTTTTTGTGCTGCAATCAATTGGATTATGTGTTTATCTTTGTGAATCGGTAGAGGTGCTGTCCAAGAATTTTGTGAGTGGGTGGACAGCAGTAGTTCTAGGGATTTCGGGGAATTTTTGTGGGTTAATTAGTGGGAATCAGTGGGATAATCATGTAGAGCTTTGTCATACCTTTCCAACGAGTACTTATGCGCTCGATTCGGAGTTATAATTTAGGAGATATAGTTGTTTGAATCCAGGTATGTAGCTGTCAAAAAAACAGATTTTTCAGGTGGGAGAACAGCAGTAGTATTAGCAGTTTCTGGGAATTTTTCGTGGGTAATTAGTGATAACCAGTATAATAATCATGTAGGGCTTTGTCTTATCTTTCCAATGAGTACTTATGCGCTTGATTTGGAATTATATTTTAAAAGATATCGCTGTTTGAATCCGGGTATGTCGCTGTCCAAAAGAGAAAAAAACAGATTACAGGGTTTATCTTGTGGACTGTGTTGGGCTAATTAGATGTTAGAATTTAATTATAAATTGTATACAAAACTTGTGAGGAATTTTATGTAGATGCCTTTGGAGTTTTTGTTTGTTACCACTTCTGTCATAATTTTAAAGTTATGAAATTATTAAGCAGCGCCGCTGCAGTTTGGTGGGTGTGGGGAGAGATGTTACCCGCAACGGGGTTTGAAATTGTGCGTAGGTGCGGCGTCGTTTATGAGCCTGATTGTGTGAAATTGGTGCACTAAGTTGTGTGTCAAAAACAGATGGTGGACTTCCGGATCGTACTTAGGGATTTGCTCAAACTTCCAGTGAAGGCAAGTAAAACAGTGATGGTTATTCCGTCTGTTGATTGAAGAGTCTTATACTTGATTATGTTTGTGCTATTTGTGTTCGTATTCATATTCCTAATTGGGTACCGTCGTTTGAAATTATTCATGTTTTATTGATTATACATGTGGAGGGTGTGGTTTGATCATGTTACCCATGTGGTTTATTATGTGAAATGGGTGGAAGTATATGTCTAGCATATTTTATTTGGGAAGAACTCATGTTGTTGACATGCATAATGCATTCATCATCCATTGCATTGAAGTTTAGCCGCGATCTTATGGTCCGACCGTACCGGTACAATGAGCATCATATGTTGCCCGAGAAGAGGTATGATGCAGCTTCATATCCTTAGAGGTATGAAGGCAGAAGTCATACTGCATCTATAGCCATGTGCATTCATGGGGGAAGTGTGGAACCTATTATGGTGATGTGGATAATGTGGATCTTTACTTTGTGATTCATCTTGGCATTGAGTAATTGATTACTTGCTTACTTGCTGCAAATTAATATTTAAGAAAGAAGTTGGGAACCACGTGGTTGCTTATGCGCGGTTGGCTTACATTGTCCAACTGTTGTTTGTTTGTTTTTTACTTGCTGAGATGTGTCATCTCACTCTTGCATTGTCTGATGCAGGCTCCTGATCTTTGCTTTGGGAAAGAAGGGATGTAGCCGCACGGCCACCACACTTTTAAATAAAGGAACCACTGCTTAATAATGATGTTTAACAGGGAGGGTCAAGTCTAGGGGATTATTACGTTCTATTCTTTCATGGTAGTTGAACTATTTAGTTTGGTGGGCTGAGTTGTCTATCTTTTGTCTGGTCATGAATGTTCATTTCTACCATTGCATTTCGTTATACTATGTCAATTATCTTTCTTTTATATCCTGTATAAACTCTATGTTTCCCTTGTTATGCTACTTTCAAGGGAGGTGTTGCCGGATTTTGCAATACTTTCTTTCTCTATGTGTTGCATAAGTTTGTAGGAAGGGTTTTTGGTAACATCCATTGTGTGGGATCAGTGGGGTGTTACAGTAAATCTTACCTGATCAACGATCTCCTTCTCTGAAAAACAACAAATAAGCAAGAGTGAGTACTTACCCAGCAGCCCACCTTCACCCTCGGAATGGGGAAATCAGGTATAATGCATGGAGTATGTGGAGCTCAGGATATTTTGCAGAAAGAGCAATATTTGATGCAGGGTTATTTTATAAAACATTTTTTATTTTTCAAAGCACATCCTCTCCCAAAGGAGCAGGAAGTTTTTCAATATAGAACAAAATCTCCTGGACTAAACCATCCAGGAATCTCGGTAGTTGCCCACCGGTTTTCTTTTGCAAAAACAGCTACTGGACTTCCCGTCCACCATAGCTCACGGCTCAACCGCCGGACCTTTTAAAATCACTTTTCAAAAGCATTTTTGGAAAATAAAACACTAATTGTCATACCAAGCCATAACTCATCCATATCCATGAACATGAACTATTCGAATAGGTTTTGACTCTACGCAGAGTTGTACACTTTACCCACTAGTCCGGCTCTACGATCTCATGGCCAATGAGACCCAAATCCAAAACTCTCTCTTCCCTTGCACGACTTTACTTTGACGGTTATACCGAAAGGCACAAGGCCACCTCCATGACCAAACCAGGACAAAACATCCCCCTCCTTGTCCTCTCGGTGCTCCCCAACCACCATAAACCCTAAACCCTAGGGCACAGACCGTGCAAGTTTGGATCAAGCGACTGCCCATACAGTCTCGAGTGATTGTACTTGATATGAGTACATGCAGTGAAAAATGAGAAACCAGTCCTTATACGAAAGGGACAATCCTTCATGCTCACACCTAATCCGGCTGAGCCATCACCTTAAGGCCCTCTCAAACCAGGGAGTCCCTGATCATCCCGGTCAAAGGTGATAAGGGTGATAACCCTCCATAATACCCATTTAAAAAACATTTTCTTTTGAAAAACTCACACCTTTTCTCAAATCATTTGTAACAAAAATGTCGAGGAGTATAAAGATGAATTGCGGCAAAGTTCTAAGGCTAGGTGGCCATATTAACATGTCTCTTAGCAGCAAAACCATATCATGCATAAAATAATAGGCTGAGGGTTGTGTTTGAAAAACATAGGTAATTTATGCATCAAAGGGATCTAGTGAGCTTGTCGTTGCTTTAACCGGTGAAAGGGTGAGAACTCGCGGAACTGACTTCTGGCTCCACCGTCTGGCGTAGACTTGTAGAACTGGCCTTCACGAGACGGCACGGACGCTCTGATAACTACGCAACATGAATAAGAAAACATACAAACCAGCAAGTATATCAACAAATATTTATTATAGTGGTCAGAATTGCGATATATGGATGGGTAGAGTCTTGAGCAGAATCTGTGTCATGTGGTGTTGAGATATTACTGGTGGTGGAGTGGAGGTGCTTACCAGAACGACGGATTGGAGGCAAAGCGACACTAGGCGTGTAGCTAGCAGAGCAGTGTAACTGAGTGGGTGGGGGTTTGCCTTGGCTGAGGGTGTTGAGTGTGTGGAGAGGGAGAGGGTAGCTGGGTGTATTTATAGCTAGGTACAAGTGGTTTCGTTCGGTAGAGTTCACTGTTGGTGAGAATAGTGGTGAATGAATCGTTTGACTCACTCCGAACAAGGAAATTATATGTAGAATATGGGACAAGAGTATTTTTGGAGTTTTCTAGAGAACCATGCTTAAGGGATGATGTGGTTGGATAGGGAATAATTTGATAAGAATTTAGAAACAAGAATTATTGGAATCTGAGTTTGGATAGAGGAGTTTTGGATTTTATAATCATGGGAATAAAAAGAAAAGGGAAAAGGAATATTCTTGGAATATTCCAGAATTTGAACGATGAATAGGGATTATGAACGAACAGACGAACGATCGGAATTTCGGTAGCATAACGTCCGAACAAAGATTATTTGGACAAACAAATGGATGAACGAACGAATGAACCATGAACGATCGGACAAACGATCGAATGATCAGACGAACGAACGAACAAACTGTGAACATTTGGACGAACGATCGAATGAACGACCGAACGATCCTTGTGCTTGTGTGGGAGTGGGAGGGGGGAAGTGAGTTGACATGAAATGGCTTGGGGTGGCTTGAGGGGAGGCCTTGCCCCTCTATTTATAGGCAAGGTGGGGGATTATGGAGAGGAGGCGAGGATTAGTGGGAGGAGGCAAGAATTAGTGGAAGATAAGCATGTGTTAGTCATGTATATGTGAAATTAGCTTGTAAAGCTCACTGTATGACACCGGAGGCGTATGTATACGTATGAGCATCAGGAAATTTATTAAGAAAATATTTGTAGGGACTTTAGAAATGATTCTGAAGGTATTTCTCATGAGGAAAATATTTGGAGCAATATCGGTGGAATATTTGGGCAGTATTTCTGGAAAGAGTTAGAGGGGGTCACTGGGGAAATATTTGTAGGATATTTTGAGGAGGATTTTGGAGATAATATAGACCACTTTATTTTATTTATTGAGATCAACTCGCAAACAAATATTTTGAAACGAAATTTAAAATTCATTATGAATTTAGAGCGAGTTTTGAGAAATTTTCAAGATTTGTATTTTCGGGGTACTACAGATCTACCCCACTTAAAATGAATCTTGTCCTCGAGATTCGGCATAGAAGGGTTATGGGTATAGCTTTACTTCAGCTACATATCTTCACTTTGTAGACTCTTCGAGTGGATGGAACTTCAACAAAATCTGGCCTTTGAGGAGCATCCGGTTGCCGACTATGAACGCTGATTTTGGCTACTCAAAGATCATCCTCATGCTTCTAGCTTTCACTTGGCAGCTAGCTTATTGAAGAAGCATCGATGCCAACACACAAACCTTTCTCTTACGAACTCCCACATGGATTCCTTCTTTGATTGGTCTTCTGGTGCTTCATCAACAAAACTTAGGTGACCACTTCTCATCCAGAAACTTATATGCTTCGATGATCTGGTCCTCCACAAGCTTGCTACATGCACATGCCTTCTTCTTTTTCTCCACAGCAACAACCTTACTGGAACACTACCCCACTTAAAAAGAATGAGGGTAGAACTCTTGAATCTTCAGGATTTGAACTCCTTGAAGTACCTCATAACAAGGGTGTTATGGGGCCTTCTTCTGCTGATGTTGCTTGAGTAGGCTGCGGAGAGATGACTAACACAGGGTTGATTTTGGGAAAACCTTCTTCTCTTCTTTTCACTTCTCACTGCCACTTTCTTTCTCTTTGTTCTTCCCACTGGAGGATTCTATCAAAGAGTATTACCATCATTGTAACGCCCTGAATTTGGGGGTAGAATTTTTTTCTTCTTTATACTCACCAAATTCAGGCGTTACTCTCTTTTCTCTTTTGTTTCGCTCCTTCTTCCCAATTTCAAAGCAGTATAGCGACTGGTGTCTGTATCGTGTGTAAGCAAAAACCTAAGTTGTCATGGGTGTTGCATCATGCCGAAGCATATTTCTTTTGTCTGATGTCGTGTTTAATTGCACATTCATCTTGTCTCGTTGCGGATTTCGTTTCGCGTTTAGCTTCCGATCTGTGGTTGTGCGTGCCGCGGGATTTTGACCTGTGGTGCGGCCCAGCTCGGCCCGGCCTTGGCCCACGCGCCCCTGGCGCCCTGTCCCTCCCCATGTGCGCGTGCCCCCCCTCCCTTCTCCCCCTTTCTCTCATTCAATTTTTCCGCGCAGCAACCTCCTCTCCTCCATCTCTCTCTCTCTCCCGTTGTGCCCTAGGTTTTGGAGACGGTGATCGCCGGATTTGGACCCCGAGGTGAGCTCCCCTCCCCTCTCCCTCTCTCTCTTCCCCTCCCCCTCCCCTTCCTTCTTCCCCCGCGCGTCCTCCCTGCACGCCCCTAGCGGCCCCCGCGCGCACCCCTGCACACCCTTCGCGGCCTCCCCCCGCGCGCCCCTCGCCCCCCCCCTGCGCGCCCCTGGCAGCCTCCCCGGCGCGCTCCTCGCGGCCTCCCTGGTGGCGCCCCCTGCGGCCCCCTCGTGGCCTCCCCCACGCGCCCCCAGGCAGCCCCCCGCGGCGCCTCCCTCCGCGGCCCCCTCACGTCCTCCCCCGCGTGCCCCATCGTGGCCTTCCCCGGCGGCGCCTCGGTCCGGCCCCACATGGCCCCCTGCTCGCCCCCCCCCCCCCCCCCCCCCCCCCGCGCGCCCCCTGCTCCCCTGCCCCGGCGTGCCCCTGCGTGGCTCCCCGGCAACGCCCCCTGCCCAACCCCTCGCGCGCGCCCCTGTGTGGTCCCGCGCGCCCCCGCTCGGCCCCGGCGGCGGCCCCATGCCCGGCCCCTCCCCGGTGGCGCCAGCCCTGTCCCCGGCGCGGCCTCGCGCCCCCAGCACGCGCAACGTGATCCCGCGCACGCAGCCCCACACGCGTGGTGATTGATTTTGGTTTTAATTAATTTTAAACGTTGTTCAATTAACATGTTGCGTCGCGCGCTTCGTCACGCGGCCAATTAATTTGATTTCAGATTCTATTAATGTGCTGCGTCATGCGCTTCATCGCGCGACGATCCATTTTAATTTTAGATTATTTAATGTGCGTAGTCGCGCGTCCAGTCGCGCGACACTTCGTTTTAAATTCAGTTTGGATGACGTATGTCGTCGTGCGCTTCGTCGCGCGACGTTTGACGTTACTGTCATAATTAGTTCAAGTGTCTCGTGGCGCGCCCCATCGCGCGACGAGTCGTTTTGTTCTTAATTCCGTCTAAGTGTTGTGTCGCGCGCTTCGCCAAGCGACAATCCTTTTAAATTTACTTTGATCTGTTCATAATGATTAAACATGGAACATGACTATACCCTATGCATAACTCGATGGCCAAAATAATACTATTCTGTTTAGACGAGTACTCTAATTTATAATCGCGTAACGTGATCGCTCTTCGACCGTAGCCTCGACCGTTATTCCCTCTTTCTCGCTTAGGTGTAGGTGTGAGCCCTGCGTCGAGCTTCTATTTATTTATTACATTCTATTGTATGATGTACTGTTCTTTTATATTAAATTTGTGGAATGTATGTTTGAACTCGTATAGATAATGGTCAGTTAGTGGAGTCCGAAGGAGTTGCAGGTGAAGACCCTGAGCAACAGTCGGTTGGTAAAGGCAAGTGTCCCTTGACCCATCAATGTCCTACTCATTCTTATAATTCACTCCCCGCATTTACACAGTTTATACCTAAGGATTGACTAGCTTTTGTTTATCTTGTCCTTGTTTACCTATTTTGGTTAGGTTATTTTGGTTTAGCCATATGCTAGTGCTTCACATTAATCAATGAACATGATGAGATTATCTACGATACGTTGTTTTCCCTTTTGATTATGATGATATACTTGCGGCATTTAAGGGGACTCGAGCTGTTTCTCGAGTGCCTCTCCGTAAGGACTGGTTCGTTGGATGACCGCCTGGGAAAATAGTGCAACCATGAGGGTGGAATGGGACGCCCTTAGCTGAATAATTAGAGGAACCAAGGTGTAGTTTGCTTCGCCGTCGTGCCGTCAATGGGGCTCGGTGTATGTGACTCGCTCTGCCAAGGGTGGTTTGCCTCTTAGGGAGGAGTGCGGTACATTTAGGAAACCTAACGGGCGGCTACAACCTTAGGGAATCTTTGTAAAGGCTACGTAGTGAAACCCTGCCTGTTCACCTTGGTAGTGTTTAACGGTTTGATCGGCCCGAGGCAAGAGGGAATCATGGCTTGTGGGTAAAGTGCGCAACCTCTGCAGAGTGTTATGAAACTGATATATCAGCCATGCTCGTGGTTATGAGCGGCCAAGGGAGCTCCATTGATTAGAGATACTTTGATCAGAGATGTTTGGTTTACAGGTGGTGATGAGGATTATGGTTATGATTATGCTTATGGTAATGGTAAGTGGTATCCTTTCCGTTTGGAAAGGGTACTTTGGGTTAACAACTTGGGTTAATGTTAAAACCTGGCTCTCTACTAGTAAATAGTAATCTGACCAACCAAAAGCAACTGCTTGATTTAACCCCACATAAAGCTAGTCCACTACAGCCAAATGGGACATCTTGTTGAGTATGTTGATGTGTACTCACCCTTGCTTTACACACCAAACCCCCGCAGGTTGTCACCGTTGCAACCACTGCTCAGGAGAAGATGAAGTCGTGGAGGAGGACTTTCAGGAGTTCCAAGAGTACGATGAGTTCTAGGCATGGGTTAGCGGCAACCCCCCAGTCGGCTGCCTGTGTAGGCTGTGTGTATCTACGTTTCTTTTCCGCACTTTGATAAATGTTAAAGACTATGTGGATGTCTCGGACATCATGATGTAATCAACTATTACCTTCTTTTATACTATTATTTGAGCAATGTGTGATGATGTCCAGATATGTAACTGCTGTGTACGTGAATTGTTGATCCTGGCACGTGCATGGTTCGCATCCGGTTTGCCTTCTAAAACCTGGTGTGACAATCATACAGAGGAGGAAACCAAAGACTATGAACCATGCACAACAGTCTTCAACCCAAGAATCACCAAGCATTGTGATCTTAGGGGCGAGGGAGTGGAAAAAGAAGTTGCTTGTGGTTTGGAAGAGGGGGTTTTATCCGGAGTGTTTTGCTTTGCTTTGAGTAGGATGAAACTGAGGGAGCTGGTGGGGGAATTTATAGGCGACTAGTGGTGTTCGGGTGTGGAGTGGTGGTGATGGAGCAGGTGCCACGCGGCAGCTAGTGCGATGGAGGGGGGCGGTGTTGCCGACGATGATGGGGGCGGTGGGTGCGCTGCAAAGGGGGCATGGGGCGGTGGTAGTGTGCACGGAGGCGGGGCACGCGTGCGGGGGGCACGGGTTAGTGGCGGGGTCAATGACCCTGATGTTTGTGGTCTCTGGTTCCAAGAATCTTTGTCTCTCTGTATGGTAATAACTTCTTTTGTCCTCTTTTTCTGTTTACTTTGACTCAGGGGCAGTGCTTTGATTCTCACGGTCGGTCCTTTTGACTGAGCAACTGGACATGTTCCGTCTATAGCTTATTCCAGGCTTCAAGGGTAAGCTTCCCGATATCTTCTTGGGTAAGGTACCTTTCTCTTTAGATGGGTTAAGAGAAGAATGGAAGCATAAGGTGAGGATTAACTCTAATTTGTGATCTATATTTTAGAGAAAACCTTTTTAAGAAAAAAGGAAAGAAAACACACAAGCTTTTTAATGATAAGCACAAACTAATCAAATGTTTTGAATAGGGGAAGAATAGAGTTTTTCCAAAGCATGGACTACTCAGATTCGGGGGCTAAGCATAACTACTATTTCTCGTCTCCTGAACTGAGAACTACGCTAAATGCAACTTATGAGCACTAAAGTTAAAGCATCACATATGCACACAAAAGGGGAGCAAACATCAAGCATACATTATTTTGAAATGCCCTAGGGGGCACACAATTAGAGTTTTTCAAAACACAAGGCTACACGGTTACCTCTCATACATGTAGGGCTCTGACCAATGTGAAGAAAAACTTCACTGCCCAATGCATGCAGAGGACTGGGCATAACTAACTCCAGATCTGGCAGCTTCTCTTCTAGCCAGGCTAGTGCACAACTTCAATCTGAGACATCTCCTGGATGGGTCAAGAGGGTGCTAATGTTGATGACTTCTTCTAGTGGCGACTAAGATGGCAGAACGGGGTCGAACTCTTCTTCAAGTGGGACTGACTCTTATAGCTCCTCAGAGGGCGGCAGTGCTGGCGGGGTGCTTACAGCTTCTTCTTTGATCTCAAGGGAGGGTGCTGGAATCTTCTTCATGGTGAGGGGCTCAAACATCTCTGGCGGTGGATCTTGGGAGGATCAGGGTGCTCTTGCTTATCCATAGCTTGAGGGGAGACTAGCATTCCTTCTAAGACTAAGGCTCCTTCTGGTAGTTCCCAAGCCTTCTTCTCTCCTCTGATAGAGACCGGGTGACCTTCAATAATCTAGGGATCTTCAGCTCTCATGGGTTGAACTGGGTTGGATGAAGTGGGCTCTTGGATCAGCATGGCTCTATATTGGTTATGGGTTACCAAGTAGGCCTCCATCAGCTTCTTGACGTGCTCATCCTTGGCTTGTTTTAGGGCTTCAACAACAATGACTTCATGACTTTCCAAGGTAGTTGCATGGGCTTGAGCTATGGTGAGATCCACATGGAGCTGACGGTTGCACTTCTCTGCATCTTCTGCTCGGGCAATCATCTGACGGTGGCGTCGAGCCAAGAAATCATACTGTGCATCCAGAGTGAGCAGGTATGCAGTGAGGTACATGACTATGGGGTCATCCTCAAGCAGCTGTTGTACTTCCAAGGAACGCATCCTGACCATCCAAATGGGATGGTATCCCTGAAAGGGCGGAAAGAATCTGAGCGGGGTGTCGACCACTTCTTCTTCGTAGATTTGACACAGGGCCCTCAATGCCTTGCGAGCGACGACTTGGCAGGTGTCTCTGAATCTGTGGCCCGCTGCAGTGACACTCCATTCCACATGGTGCAGACTGGATCCAATGCATACAGTCATGACACACTTCTCTGTGCCATGCTTGATGAATTCACGACCATCATATTCTTGCTTGCTCTTGATTCCGAGGCAAACTGTGCATGCTCTCAACAACTTGGGGAAACCATCTTCATTCTGGCAAAAGTTGGTTTGGCAGCGGACTTCCATCTGACTTCTAAGAGAAGGAAAGGGGAAACATTATTGAAATGGAGGGAAGAGAGCAAGAAGTTTTTTAAGAAAATAGTTTTGACTCAAAAACTTTTGGTCCAAGCCTAAGGGTTACGTCCTATGGCCAACCTACAGCTCCGATACCACCTAAAGTGTCCCAATCCTCGGGGACTCAAATGTGATACAATTACTAGTCCCAGGAGGCTAGTAAACACATTTATACATCAGATAGTTCTGGATCTGCTTAAATGAGACAAACCTATAAAGGTGGCGATCAACTTTAAGAGTTGGTCCACAACTTGGGACATATCATCAGAGCGGGGCTGAAGCAGCCCGATATACGCAGCGAAGCAAATCTGTGGTCCAACAACCACAAACATGGTTTGGAACAAGTGTAACTCTTACCCGATCAATGATCTCCTTATCTGAAAAACAACAAATAAGCAAGAGTGAGTACTTACGTACCCAGCAGCCCACCTTCACCCACAGAATGGGGAAATCAGATATAATGCATGGAGTATGTGGAGCTCAGGATATTTTGTAGAAAGAGCAATATTTGATGTAGGGTTATTTTGTAAAACATTTTATATTTTTTAAAGCACTTCCTCTCCCAAAGTAGCAAGAAGTTTTTCAATATAGAACAAAATCCCTTGAACTAAACCATCCAGGAATCTTGGTAGTTTCCCATAGGTTAGCTTTTTCAAAAACAGTTACTGGACTTCCCGTCCACTAGAGCTCACGGCTCAACCGCTGGACCTTTTAAAATCACTTTTCAAAAGCATTTTTGGAAAATAAAACACTACTTGTCATACCAAGCCATAACTCATCCATATCAGTGGACATGAACTATTCGAATAGGTTTTTGACTCTATGCAGAGGGGTACACTTTACCCACTAGTCCGGCCCTGCGATCTCATGGCCAATGAGACCCGAATCCGAAACTCTCTCTTCCCTTGCGCGACTTTACATTGACGGTTATACCGAAAGGCACAAGGCCACCTCCATGCCCGAACCAGAACAAAACATTCCCCCTCCTTGTCCTCTTGGTACTCCCCAGCCACCATAACCCTAGGGCACAGAACATGCAAGTTCGGATCAAGCGGCTTCCCATATAGTCTCAAGTGGTTGTACTTGATAAGAGTACATGCAGTGAAGAATGACAAACCAGCCCTTATACAAAAGGGACAATCCTTCATGCTCACACCTAACCCGGCTGAGCCATCACCTTAAGGCCCTCCCAAACCAGGGAGTCCCTGATCATCCCGCTCAAAGGTGATAACCCTCCAGCATACCCATTTTGAAAAACATTTTCTTTTGAAAAACTCACACCTTTTCTCAAATCATTTGTAACAAAAATGTCAAGGAGTATAAAGATGAATTGCGACAAATTTCTAAGGCTAGGTGGCCATATTAACATGTCTTTTAGCAGCAAAATCATATCATGCATAAAATAACAGGCTGAGGGTTGTGTTTGAAATACATAGGTAATTTATGCATCAAAGGGATCCTGTGAGCTTGCCATTGCTTTAACCGGCAAAAGGGTGAGAGCTCGCGGAACTGGCTTATGGCTCCACCATCTAGCGTAGACTTGCAGAACTGGCCTTCACGAGACGGCATGAACTCTTCGATAACTATGCAACATGAACAAGCAAACATACGAACCAGCAAGTATATCAACAAATATTTAGTATAGTAGTCAAAATGGCGATATATGAATGGGTAGAGTCTTGAACAGAATCTGTGTCATGTGGTGTTGAGATATTACTGGTAGTGAAGTGGAGGTGCTTACCAGAACGGTGGATTGGAGGCAAAGCGACACTAGGCTTGTAGCTGGCAGAGTGGTGTAACTGAGTGGGTGGGGGTTCGCCTTGGCTGAGGGTGTTGAGTGTGTGGAGAGGGAGAGGGTAGCTCGGTGTATTTATAGCTAGGTATATGTGGTTTAGTATGGTAGAGTTCACTGTTGGTGAGAATAGTGGCGAATGAATCGTTTGACTCAGTCCAAACAAGGAAATTATAGGTAGAATATGTGACAAGAGTATTTTTGGATTTTTATGGAACATGAACCATGCTTAAGGGATGACGTGGTTGGATAGGGAATAATTTGATAAGAATTTAGAAACAAGAATTATTGGAATCTGAGTTTGGATGGAGAAGTTTTGGATTTTATAATCATGGGAATAAAAAGAAAAGGGAAAAGGAATATTCCAGAATTTGAATATTTAGAGATATTTGGAAAATCAAAAATACAAGTGCTAGGAATTATTTCTGGGCTATTTTGGGACAGAGATTTATGTTGGTAACAACTGTTCCTACCTCCTATGTCACATGGGACAACAGTAAGGCGGGACCCAAATGGCTGGAATACTGTGGTATTCTGGTATGGGTTGGTTGTGGTATCTTGGGCCAGGTTTTATAGGATTGATGACGTATCCATACAAACATGGTTCGCCTTTGTTTTTGGAAGCGTGGTTCGAAAGAATCTCAAAGTTAAGTGTGCTCAACTTGGAGAAATCTAGGATGTGTGACCAGACAGGAAGTTCTAACTAGGGAGTCCGTATGACTGAAATATTGGTCTGGCAGGTCTTAGGTGAGATAGACAGCATGATGGATGAGCAGTTGAATATTTGGGTGATCCGATGAACGATGAATAGTAGGATGAACGATCCGATGAACGATAAATAGTGATTAGGAACGATTCAATGAATGGTGAATAGTCCATCTTAACGAACGATGAATAGTTCGTATGAACGAACAATGAATAGTGATTATGAACGATGAACAGTTGCTATGAACGATCCGATGAGCGGTGAATAGTGACTATGAACGAAAGATGAACGATGAATAGTTCATATGAACGAACGATGAACGATGAATAGTTCATATGAACGAATGATGAATGATGAATAGGAATTATGAACGAACGGACGAACGATCGAATGAACGAACGATCGGAATTTCGGCAGCATAACGACTGAACAAAGATTATTTGGACGAACGAATGGACAAACGATCGGACAAGCGAACAAACTATGAACATTTCAACGAACGATCGAATGAACGATCCTTGTGCTTGTGTGGGAGTGGGAGTGGTGGGGACTGAGTTGCCATGAAATGGCTTGGGTGGCTTGAGGGGAGGCCCTTGCCCCTCTATTTATAGGTAAGGTGGGGGATTAGGGGGAGGAGGCGAGGATTAGTGGGAGATAAGCATGTATTAGTCATGTAGAAGTGAAATTAGCTTGTAAAGCTCACTGTATGACACCAGAGGCGTATGTATACATATGAGCATGAGCGAATTTATTAAGAAAATATTTGTAGTGACTTTAAAAATGATTCTGAAGGTATTTTTCATGAGGAAAATATTTGGAGAAATATCAGTGGAATATTTGGGCAGTATTTCTAGAAAGAATTAGAGAGGGAACACTGGGGAAATATTTGTAGGATATTTTGTGGAGGATTTAGAGATAATATAGACCACTATATTTTATTTGTTGAGCTCAACTCACAAACAAACATTTTGCAACGAAATTTAAAATTCATTTTGAATTTAGAGCGAGTTTTGAGAAAATTTCAAGATTTGAATTTTTGGGGTGTTACAAATCCTCACAATCACTACACCACTACTCCATTGGTTATCATCTGTGACACACGAGTGACCTTGCCACGAAGGCTTATCCCTGCAAGCGTAATCAAGAACACAAGCAAGAACAAGAATAAAGCAATCAAAACTGCATTGGTCACTAGGTGGTGTCTCACAAACCGATGAATGGTGACATTGTTCGATGATAGATATAATCTAAGCAAAACCCAAACCCTAATGTGGTGGTAGCTACTGTTAAAATAGAGGTTAGGGGCGTACACAACCCCTGGAGGTACCCCTAATGGGCTCCAACATGATACACGGTCCAACGACCCAACAGACGGTGTCGCAGCACCAAAACAGAATATGAGCATTGACATGTTTTGATGATTTTCATTGACTCTGGATGAATTTTAAACCGGAACTATTTGGGTTGGTTAGATAATCTTCTTATCTTTCCAACCACCTCAAGTCTGTCGCAATCGGAGCCCGGATTTGTCTTGAGCATCCATTTTAGTGCATACTGGTCTTGGAACCCGAGATGGAATCACAGCCGAGTACTCCTTCCTGTTGTGGACGCTCTTGCTCCTCCTCCTCGACACCTTAGCCATTCCCATGTCCATGCTGGAGATTCAGCTTTCGTGCACATGCTCATGTTGTCGATCCATACATTGTTTGTATGTGAGTGATGTCCTCATCATTCTCCCCTAATTGAATTGGAGTCGTCCTCGACTCAGGCAGTGGCCAAGGGGGTGGCCGAGCAACCCTAGGATGTACAAGTTGTGATCACTATGTACTCTACTTATCTCCTCCTCTATTGCGGTTTGTAGCCCTACATATCCAGAGTTCGATCACCTTCTCAGTCGAGTCATCGTCGAATGCCTAGCTCCTTAGGCGTGGGCAACTGCATCACCCCGAGGTATTAACGCTTCGGTACCGTATAACTCGGGTGTCGATCTTTGTCGTCTTGGATCAAGTTTGCCCGACCCGATTATAATTTGTTGGCCCATCCCATAGGGCAGACCACTGGGAGGCCCATCAAGCGACCCATGATACGTTTCAATGTTCGTGAGAACCCAAAGGATATCTGTCCCCCACAAGCCCCCGAGGCTCAAGCCAACTTTCGAGAGTAGTTGGCTCAAGAATCTAAGGAGGAATGAGGCCTCTTGTTTTTTCCCTTATCTTTTTGAAGACAATTTTGTTCCATCTCTGTATCCATTTGGGTGCACCGTATGGGTGTAGCCCTCAAGCTTTGAATTGATTTGAGTATCAAACAACTCAAAGGTCTTCATAATCCGCTTTTGTGTTCAGCGTTTTCTTTGTCCTTGTATCCATAGGGTGTACCATAGGTGCACGTAATGGGCATAGCCCCCTAGCTTTGAATTGATTTGAGTATCAATCAACTCAAAGGTATTCATAATCCGCTTTTGAGTCCAGCGTCTGCTTTGTCCTTGTATCCATTGGGTGCGTCGTGGTGTAGCCCCGAGCTTTGAATTGATTTGAGTATCAATCATCTCAAAGGTCTTCATAATATGCTTTTAGAAAATTCTGGTTTATTATGACAATCATGCCCGACTGGGGTTTGCCCAACTAAGCCTGTGCTAACTATGATCTGGTTGACTGAGACCTGACCGACTAGGTTCGAGCTGATAGAAGTCCGGCTGGGTGGAATTTGACCAAGGTTTTTAATGCGACCGCTGACTAGGTTCCAACCGATAGAAGTTCGGCTGACTCTAGTTTTACCAATGTTGAGTTTGTCGTTTTGTAACTTATGCGGATATCTCATGGATCAGACCGCTTCCACAAATCCCAAAAAATCTGGTCTGTACACCCAATGGGTGTGTATGTTGACTTGTCTCAAAATAGTAACCTCACGCGACAGGGTGTAGTAATGTGCATGAGCGGTTGGTATTACTCTTCCTCGGTGTTATGTTACGCCAATTGTTTTCAGTGACTTGCTCACCTTCTTGGAAATTTACACGACTCTTGAAGTCTTTGTGACTATTTGTTGTACGTACGGGAGACGACGGGTCGCCCCTTGGCTTCTTTAAATAAACGGCCTGCATGTGATCATCTTCTTCACTCACTCTAGTTTCTCTTCTCGCTTTGACTCCTTCACTAAAATAAAACCACAATGGTTGGGGGCAAAGGTGGCAAGGGCAAGTACGACAGGAAGGACCAAGGCGGGAAGCGAAAGCGTCATCCAACACCTCCGTCGGAGGACTTCGGTATCTCTGACTTCTCAGAGGAGCAGTTCTCCTTCAAGGGCGAGGAGTATCTGCCCCCGGTCCTCCTCTCGTCGTCCTCCAAGGGCTTGGACGACTTAATGCAGCTCTCGGCGGTGGATAGGGCATACATCTGATCCATCGAGCGGACAGGGCTCGAAGGATCGTATTACTCGAAGGAGGAGGACTCCTCAGAGGATGACTCGTTGGAAGACTCCGAGGAGGAGGACAGCGGCGGCGAGGATGGGAGCGGCTACGACGGTGATGATGAGGGTGGCAGCGGCAGCGATAAGGGCGACGACGGTAGCGACGATAGTGGCTACGATGGCGGCGATGAGGGCAGCAACAGCAAGGGCGGTAGTGGCAACGTCGGTGGCAAGGAACCACTGATGTAAGTATTAGTATAATATAGTGTAGCATTAGGTAGTTGTAGTAGTAGTGGTAGTGGTAGTGGTAGAAGTAGTAGTAGAAAAAATGGAAATGGAAGTGGAGGACATGCTCTGCTAGGGTCGGTTCATACTGAGCCGACCCTTTTTCTTTTGTAATGATCTCCTTCCAATGAATAAAATATGGTTGCTGCATCAAATCTTGAGTCCCTCTTGACGCATACAATGTTTTTTAGGCCATGCTTGCTGGTACCGAGTCTCTTGCTCTGTTCAACTTCTATTTCGATTGACAAATTCGACTGAATGAATCCGACTGATATGTACTCTGCCCGACTTAATCTAATCGGCTGAGAGCCTGCTCGACTTACATCGTCCGACTTAACGCGTGCGACTTAGTAGGTCTACAACGCGTGCATATACACACCCACTGGCAGTTTGCTAGCGAACAAACCCTAACTCTGCATTTTTCACCGCAAACATTTTTTTTTCTAAAATTCTTGCTCATCTGTGGGCTCATGCTTGATTCCGCTCCTTAGAGAAGTCTCATGGTGCCCCAGAAGAAGAAGCAGGGGAGCGTTGCGCCTGTCATTCCTCCATCAATCCTAATAGTCAACTTCCTTTCTGTGGTTATTACGCTTCTGTTGTTTCCAAGTCTGACTTGCTTCATTTAGTCGAAATTTGTGTTTTGACCTCGAAGGAATTGTGTTCTTGGCGGGTTTGGCAAGGGATCACCATACCCACAGAGGATACCCATGAGTCTGTAGTCTTCGTCCATTTCCTGATTCATGATCTAGGTTTACCTGTTTCTCCTTTTTTCTGTGGCCTTCTCAATTTTTACTCCCTCAATTTGACCCATTTGAATCACAACTCTATTCTTCAAATTGGTATCTTTGTTCATCTCTGCGAAGTCTACCTCAGGATTAGCCCGCATTTCAGATTGTGGAAGTACTTATATCACTGCAAGCTAGGAATGATGGGGGCATCATCAAGTGGTTGGTGGTGCCAGCCTTGAACTTCGTTGGGGTAGAAAGGATAAGTATCTCGACATCCCTATAAAGGACAACATTAAGGGATGGCGCTTTGATTGGTTCACCATGGAGAATCATAACAAGTCTTTGCCTACTCACTCTGGAAGGCAGCCTGATGTTTGTGTGCCGAGTTGGATAGAGGCCCCAACTGACTCTGAAGTTGTTGAAGCCAAAATCTTGCTAGCCAAAGTTGCTGGTTTGAAAGATAGATGTTTTGACTGCTGAAGCTGTGGTTATTGATTTCATTCTCAAGAATGTTCAACCTCTCAAGGATAGAGTTCATCCTGCCTACCTGTATATCGGGCTAAGAGATCCTTCCCAAGGGAAAAATAAACATATATCAGAGGAAAATATTCTGAACCGGGTTGAGATGATGTTGAGAGGTGTTGTTGCGAATGCTGGTGCTCCTCGATCTTATTCTGCTTGGAATCTTCCTCCACTAGTGAAAGGGAATTAGGCTTACACCTATTTCCTAAATGATTTTGGTGGTTGAATTGCCCAACACAAATAATTGGACTAACTAGTTTGCTCTAGTCTATAAGGTATACAGGTGCCAAAGGTTCACACTTAGCCAATAAAAAGACCAAGAAATGGGTTCAACAAAAAGAGCAAGGGACAACCGAAGTGTGCCCTGGTCTGGCGCACCAGACTGTCCGGTGTGCCACCGGACAGTGTCCGGTGCACCAGGGGACTCCAAGCCAAACTTCGCACCTTCGGGAATTTTCAGAGGTGCTTCGCTATAATTCACCGGACTGTCTGGTGCACCACCGGACAGTGTCCGGTGCTCCAGAGGAGAGCGGCTCTGAACTCACCAGCTTCGGATTCCCGCTCCGCTATAATTCACCGGACATGTCCGGTGCACACCGGACTGTCCGGTGAGCCAGCGGAGCAACGGCTACTTCGCGCCAATGGTCGACTGCAACGCATTAAATGCGCGCCAGCGCGCGCAGAGGAGCAGAGCACGCGCGGGTGGCACACCGGACAGTCTACAGGACTTGTCCGGTGCACCACCGGACAGCCAGGCGGGCCCACACGTTAGAACTCCAACGGTCGGAACCCAACGGGCTGGTGACGTGGCTGGCGCACCAGACAGTGTCCGGTGGCGCACCGGACTGTGCGGTGCGCCATGCGACAGCAGCCTCCACCAAACGGCTAGTTTGGTGGTTGGGGTTATAAATACCCCCAACCACCCCACATTCAAGTCATCCAAGTTTTCAACCTTCCAACTACTTACAAGAGCTAGGCATTCAATACAAGACACACCCAAGTGATCAAATCCTCTCCCAATTCCACAAAAGCTTTGGTGTTAAGTGAGAGTGATTTGTTGTGTTCTTTTGAGCTCTTGCGCTTGGATTGCTTTCTTCTTTCTCATTCTTTCTTGAGATCAATACTCACTTGTAACCGAGGCAAGAGACACCAATTGTGTGGTGGTCCTTGCGGGGAAGTTTTGTTCCCGGTTGATTTGAGAAGAGAAAGCTCACTCGGTCCGAGGAACCGTTTGAGAGAGGGAAAGGGTTGAAAGAGACCCGGTCTTTGTGACCACCTCAATGGGGAGTAGGTTTACAAGAACCGAACCTCGGTAAAACAAATCCGTGTGTCACACTCTTCATTCGCTTGTGATTTGTTTTGCGCCCTCTCTTTCGGACTCGTTTCTATTTCTAACGCTAACCCGACTTGTAGTTGTGATTAACTTTGTAAATTTCAGTTTTGCCCTATTCACCCCCCCCTCTAGGCGACTTTCAATTGGTATCGGAGCCGGTGCTTCATTAGAGCCTAACTGCTCAAAGTGATGTCGGGAGAACTCGCCAAGAAGGAGATGGAGACCGGCGACAAGCCCACTACAAGCCACGGGAAAGCTTCATCGGAAGAGTCCCGCAATAAGGGGAAGGGGAAGGAGAAGAAAGCTTCTTCCCACAAGTCGCATCGGAGTGGCAACAAGAAAACGAAAATGAGGAAGGTGGTCTCTACGAGACCGATACTTCATCACCTTCCACATCCGGCTCCGACACGCCCTCCATAACTTCTAAGCGCCATGAGCGCAAGAAGTTTAGTAAGATCCCCTTACGCTACCCTCGCATTCCTAAACATACTCCATTACTTTCCATTCCATTAGGCAAACCGCCAACCTTTGACGGTGAAGATTATGCTAGGTGGAGTGATTTGATGAAATTTCACCTAACCTCACTCCACAAAAGTATATGGAATGTTGTTGAGTTTGGAGCACAGGTACCATCTGTAGGGGATGAGGATTATGATGAGGACGAGGTGGCCCAAATCGAGCACTTCAACTCCCAAGCCACAACTATACTCCTTGCCTCTCTAAGTCGAGAGGAGTATAACAAGGTGCAAGGATTAAAGAGCACCAAGGAAGTTTGGGACGTGCTCAAGACCGCGCACGAGGGAGATGAGCTAACCAAGATCACCAAGCAGGAAACGATCGAGGGGGAGCTCGGTCGCTTCCGGCTTCGCAAAGGGGAAGAGCCACAAGACATGTACAACCGGCTCAAAACCTTGGTGAACCAAGTGCGCAACCTCAGGAGCAAAAAGTGGGATGACCACGAGATGATTAAGGTTATTCTTAGATCACTTATTTTCCTTAACCCTACTCAAGTTCAATTAATTCATGGTAATCCTAGATATACACTAATGACTCCCGAGGAAGTAATCGGGAATTTTGTGAGCTTTGAGTACATGATCAAGGGCTCAAAGAAAATCAATGAGCTAGATGATCCCTCCACATCCGAAGCACAACCGGTCGCATTTAAGGCGACGGAGGAGAAGAAGGAGGAGTCTACACCGAGTAGACAACCAATCGACGCCTCAAAGCTCGACAACGAGGAAATGGCGCTCGTCATCAAGAGCTTCCGCCAAATCCTCAAGCAAAGGAGGGGGGAAAGATTACAAGCCCTGCTCCAAGAAGGTTTGCTACAAGTGTGGTAAGCCCGATCACTTTAGAGCAAAATGTCCTATTTCTAGTGACAGTGACAGGGGCGACGACAAGAAGGGGAGAAGAAAGGAGAAGAAGAGATACTACAAGAAGAAGGGTGGCGACGCCCATGTATGCCGCGAGTGGGACTCGGACAAGAGCTCCTCCGACTCCTCCTCCGACGAGGACGCCACCAACATCGCCATCAACAAGGGCCTTCTCTTCCCCAACGTCGGCCACAAGTGCCTCATGGCAAAGGACGGCAAAAAGAAGAAGGTTAAATCCAAATCCTCCACTAGATATGAGTCCTCTAGCGATGATAATGCTAGTGATGAGGAAGATAATTTGCGTACTCTTTTTGCTAACCTCAACATGCAACAAAAGGAAAAACTAAATGAACTAATTAGTGCTATCCATGAGAAGGATGATCTCTTGGACTCCCAAGAGGACTTCCTTATTAAAGAAAACAAGAAGCATGTTAAAGTTAAAAATGCTTACGCTCTATAAGTAGAGAAATATGAAAAACTATCTAGTGAGCTAAGCACTTGCCATGAGACTATAGACAACCTTAGAAATGAAAATGCTAATTTGTTAGCTAAGGTTGATTTACATGTTTGTGATGTTTCAATTCCCAATCTTAGAAATGATAATGATAAGTTGCTTGCTAAGATTGAAGAATTAAACATTACTCTTGCTAGCCTTAGGAATGAAAATGAAAATTTGCTAGATAAGGCTAAAGAACTTGATGTTTGCAATGCTTCCATTTCCGACCTTAAAAGTAAAAATGATATATTACATGCTAAGGTTGTAGAATTAAAATCTTGCAAACCCTCTACATCTACCGTTGAACATACTTTTATTTGCACTAGATGTAGAGATGTTGATATTGATGCTATTCATGATCATATGGTATTAATTAAGCAACAAAATGATCATATAGCAAAATTAGATGCTAAAATTGCCGAGCATGAACTTGAAAATGAAAATTTTAAATTTGCTCGTAGTATGCTTTATAGTGGGAGATGCCCGGGCATTAAGGATGCCATTGGCTTCCAAAAGGGGGACAATGTCAAACTCAATGCCCCTCCTAAGAAATTGTCCAACTTTGTTAAGGGCAAGGCTCCCATGCCTCAAGATAACGATGGTTACATTTTGTACCATGCCGGTTATCCTGAGAGCAAAATTAGGAGAATTCACTCTAGGAAGTCTCACTCTGGCCCTAACCATGCTTTTATGTATAAGGGTGAGACATCTAGTTCTAGGCAACCAACCCGTGCTAAGTTGCCTAAGAAGAAAACTCCTAGTGCATCAAATGAACATAGCATTTCATTTAAAACTTTTGATGCATCTTATGTCTTAACTAACAAATCCGGCAAGGTAGTTGCCAAATATGTTGGGGGCAAGCACAAGGGGTCAAAGACTTGTGTTTGGGTACCCAAAGTTCTTGTATCTAATGCCAAAGGACCCAAAACCATTTGGGTACCTAAAGTCAAGAACTAAACATGTTTTGCAGGTTTATGCATCCGGGGGCTCAAGTTGGATCATCGATAGCGGGTGCACAAACCACATGACAGGGGAGAAGAAGATGTTCTCCTCCTATGAGAAAAACCAAGATCCCCAACGAGCTATCACATTCGGGGATGGAAATCAAGGTTTGGTCAAAGGATTGGGTAAAATTGCTATATCTCCTGACCATTCTATTTCCCATGTTTTTCTTGTAGATTCCTTAGATTACAATTTGCTTTCCGTTTCTCAATTATGTCAAATGGGCTACAGCTGTCTTTTTACTGATGTAGGTGTCACTGTCTTTAGAAGAAGTGATGATTCAATAGCATTTAAGGGAGTGTTAGAGGGTCAGCTATACTTGGTATATTTTGATAGAGCTGAACTCGACACTTGCTTAATTGCTAAGACTAACATGGGTTGGCTCTAGCACCGCCGACTAGCCCATGTTGGGATGAAGAATCTTCATAAGCTTCTAAAGGGAGAGCACATTTTAGGATTAACAAATGTTCATTTTGAGAAAGAAAGGATTTGTAGCACATGCCAAGCAGGGAAGCAAGTTGGTGCCCATCATCCACACAAGAACATCATGACGACTGACAGGCCACTAGAGCTCCTACACATGGATCTATTCGGCCCGATTGCTTACATAAGCATCGGCGGGAGTAAGTACTGTCTAGTTATTGTGGATGATTATTCCCGCTTCACTTGGGTGTTCTTTTTGCAGGAAAAATCTCATACCCAAGAAACCTTAAAGGGATTCTTGAGACGGGCTCAAAATGAGTTTGGCTTAAGGATCAAGAAAATAAGAAGCGACAACAGGACGGAGTTCAAGAACTCTCAAATTGAAGGCTTCCTTGAGGAGGAGGGCATCAAGCATGAGTTCTCTTCTCCCTACACACCACAACAAAATGGTGTGGTAGAGAGGAAGAATAGAACTCTATTAGACATGGCAAGAACCATGCTTGATGAGTACAAAACTTCGGATCGGTTTTGGGCCGAGGCGGTCAACATCGCCTGCTACGCCATCAACCGGTTGTATCTACACCGAATCCTCAAGAAGACATCATACGAACTCCTAATCGGTAAAAAGCCCAATATTTCATATTTTAGAGTCTTTGGTAGCAAATGCTTTATACTTGTTAAAAGAGGTAGAAAATCTAAATTTGCCCCTAAGACTGTAGAAGGCTTTTTACTAGGATATGATTCAAACACAAGGGCATATAGAGTCTTTAACAAGTCCTCTGGACAAGTTGAAGTTTCTTGTGACGTTGTGTTTGATGAGACTAACGGCTCTCAAGTAGAGCAAGTTGATCTTGATGAGATAGGTGATGAAGAGGCTCCGTGCATCGCGCTAAGGAACATGTCCATTGGGGATGTGTGTCCTAAGGAATCCAAAGAGCCTCCAAATGCACAAGATCAACCATCCTCCTCCACGCAAGCATCTCCACCAACTCAAAATGAGGATGAGGCTCAAGTTGATGAAGAAGAAGATCAAAGAGATGAGCCACCTCAAGATGACAACAATGATCAAGGGGGAGATGCAAATGATCAAGACAAGGAGGATGAAGAACCAAGGCCGCCACACAAGAGTCCACCAAGCAATCCAACGAGATCACCCCGTCGACACCATCCTCGGCGACATTCATAAGGGGGTAACCACTAGATCTCGTGTTGCACATTTTTGCGAGCATTACTCTTTTGTTTCCTCTATTGAGCCACACAGGGTAGAGGAAGCACTTCAAGATTCGGATTGGGTGGTGGCGATGCAAGAGGAGCTCAACAACTTCACTAGGAATGAGGTATGGCATTTGGTTCCACGTCCTAATCAAAATGTTGTAGGAACCAAGTGGGTCTTCCGCAACAAGCAAGACGAGCATGGTGTGGTGACATGGAACAAAGCCTGACTTGTGGCCAAGGGATACTCCCAAGTCGAAGGTTTGGATTTCGGTGAAACCTATGCACCCGTAGCTAGGCTTGAGTCAATTCGTATATTATTAGCCTATGCTACTTACCATGGCTTCAAGCTTTATCAAATGGACGTGAAGAGTGCCTTCCTCAATGGACCGATCAAGGAAGAGGTCTATGTTGAGCAACCTCCCGGCTTTGAGGATAGTGAGTACCCTAACCATGTCTATAAACTCTCTAAGGCGCTTTATGGGCTCAAGCAAGCCCCAAGAGCATGGTATGAATGCCTTAGAGATTTCCTTATCACTAATGGATTCAAAGTCGGAAAAGTCGATCCTACACTCTTCACTAAAACTCTTGAAAATGACTTGTTTGTATGCCAAATTTATGTTGATGATATTATATTTGGGTCTACTAACGAGTCTACATGTGAAGAATTTAGTAGGATCATGACACAAAAATTCGAGATGTCAATGATGGGGGAGTTGAAGTATTTCTTGGGATTTCAAGTAAAGCAACTCCAAGAGGGCACCTTCCTAAGCCAAACGAAGTATACTCAAGATATTCTAAGCAAGTTTGGGATGAAGGATGCCAAACCCATCAAGACACCCATGGGAACCAATGGGCATCTCGACCTCGACACGGAAGGTAAGTCCGTGGATCAAAAGGTATACCGGTCGATGATTGGGTCTTTACTCTATTTATGTGCATCTCGACCGGATATTATGCTTTCCGTATGCATGTGTGCAAGATTCCAAGCCGGCCCTAAGGAAGCTCACCTTACGGTCGTAAAACGAATCTTGAGATATTTAGTTTATACTCCTAAGTTTGGGCTTTGGTATCCTAGGGGATCCACCTTTGATTTAATTGGTTATTCGGATGCCGATTGGGCGGGGTGTAAGATTAATAGAAAGAGCACATCGGGGACTTGCCAGTTCTTGGGAAGATCCTTGGTGTCTTGGGCTTCAAAGAAGCAAAATTCCGTAGCTCTTTCTACCGCCGAAGCCGAGTACATTGCCGCAGGCCATTGTTGTGCGCAACTACTTTGGATGAGGCAAACCCTTAGGGACTACGGTTACAAATTAACCAAAGTTCCTCTTCTATGTGATAATGAGAGTGCAATCCGCTTGGCGGATAATCCCGTTGAACATAGCCGCACTAAACACATAGCCATTCGATATCATTTCTTAAGGGATCACCAGCAAAAGGGAGATATCGAGATTGCATACATTAATACTAAAGATCAATTAGCCGATATCTTTACCAAGCCACTCGATGAACACACCTTTAACAAACTTAGGCATAAGCTAAACATTCTTGATTCTAGGAACTTCTTTTGCTGATTTGCACACATAGCTCATTCATATACCTTTGATCATGTCTCTTTTATATGCCATGACTAATGTGTTTTCAAGTATATTTCAAAACAAGTCATAGGTGTATTGAAAGGGAATTGGAGTCTTCGGCGAAGACAAAGGCTTCCACTTCGTAACTCATCCTTCGCCGTCGCTCCGAGCACCTCTCCGGCTTTGGTATAATCTTCACTCATGTTTTATTTGCCAAAGGGGAAAAAGTAGTTAGAAAAGGGCTCTAATGATTCCATTTTTGGCGATTTATGCCAAAGGGGGAGAGAGCATGAGCCCAAAGCAAAAGGACCGCACCACCACCTATTTTTGAAAAGAATTTTTCAATTGGTATAATTTTTCAAATTGGTATCTCATTGTGTTCAAAAAGGGGGAGAGAGTAGTATTTTCAAAATCAATATCTTAAAACCCTCTTGAGCACTAAGAGGAGGAATTTATCAAAGGGGAGTTTTGTTCAAGTCAAAGGAAAAGCATTTGAATCCGGGGGAGAAAATTTCAAATCTTGAAAATGCTTCGCAAAATCTTATTCATTTACCTTTGACTATTTGCAAAAGAACTTTGAAAAGGATTTACAAAAGAATTTTCAAAAACAAAACATGTGGTGCAAGCGTGGTCCAAAATGTCAAAAATCAAAGAAACAATCCATGCATATCTTATAAGTATTGGCTCAATTCCAAGTAACCTTTGCACTTACATTATGCAAACTAATTCAATTATGCACTTCTATACTTGCTTTGGTTTGTGTTGGCATCAATCACCAAAAAGGGGGAGATTGAAAGGGAATTAGGCTTACACCTATTTCCTAAATGATTTTGGTGGTTGAATTGCCCAACACAAATAATTGGACTAACTAGTTTGCTCTAGTCTATAAGTTATGCAGGTGCCAAAGGTTCACACTTAGCCAATAAAAAGACCAAGAAATGGGTTCAACAAAAAGAGCAAGGGACAACCGAAGTGTGCCCTGGTCTGGCGCACCGGACTGTCCGGTGTGCCACCAGACAGTGTCCGGTGCACCACCGGACAGTGTCCGGTGCACCAGGGGACTCCAAGCCAAACTTCGCACCTTCGGGAATTTTCAGAGGCGCTTCGCTATAATTCACCGGACTGTCCGGTGCACCACCGGACAGTGTCCGTCCGGTGCTCCAGAGGAGAGCGGCTCTGAACTCGCCAGCTTCGGATTCCCGCTCCGCTATAATTCACCGGACATGTCCGGTGCACACCGGACTGTCCGGTGAGCCAGCGGAGCAACGGCTACTTCGCGCCAACGGTCGACTGCAACGCATTAAATGCGCGCCAGCGCGCGCAGAGGAGCAGAGCACGCGCGGGTGGCACACCGGACAGTCTACAGGACTTGTCCGGTGCACCACCGGACAGCCAGGCGGGCCCACACGTTAGAACTCCAACGATTGGAACCCAACGGCCTGGTGACGTGGCTAGCGCACCGGACTGTCCGGTGCGCCATGTGACAACAGCCTCCACCAAACGGCTAGTTTGGTGGTTGGGGTTATAAATACCCCCAACCACCCCACATTCAAGTCATCCAAGTTTTCAACCTTCCAACTACTTACAAGAGCTAGGCATTCAATACAAGACACATCCAAGTGATCAAATCCCCTCCCAATTCCACAAAAGCTTTAGTGTTAAGTGAGAGTGATTTGTTGTGTTCTTTTGAGCTCTTGCGCTTGGATTGCTTTCTTCTTTCTCATTCTTTCTTGAGATCAATACTCACTTGTAACCGAGGCAAGAGACACCAATTGTGTGGTGGTCCTTGCGGGGAATTTTTGTTCCCGGTTGATTTGAGAAGAGAAAGCTCACTCGGTCCGAGGGACTGTTTGAGAGAGGGAAAGGGTTGAAAGAGACCCGGTCTTTGTGACCACCTCAACAGGGAGTAGGTTTGCAAGAACCGAACCTCGGTAAAACAAATCCGCGTGTCACACTCTTCATTCGCTTGTGATTTGTTTTGCGCCCTCTCTTTCGGACTCGTTTCTATTTCTAACGCTAACCCGGCTTGTAGTTGTGATTAACTTTGTAAATTTCAGTTTCGCCCTATTCACCCCCTCTAGGCGACTTTCAACTAGTAAGTTACGGTTACCTGAGTTCTTATTTACCTGTTTTGCTCGATTATTACATGCTTTCTATTCATTATACTGTTCTATTGATGTAGAGTCCTTTTTATGAGTTTGTGTCCAACCTGCCTATCCGTGAGGAAGGGTGCGATTCAGGCCATAGAGTGCGGCCTTCACAAGACAAAA
Source organism: Zea mays (assembly GCF_902167145.1). NCBI lineage: Eukaryota > Viridiplantae > Streptophyta > Magnoliopsida > Poales > Poaceae > Zea > Zea mays. Next base: position 38,102,623 of record NC_050104.1, on the reverse strand, counting down.
TAGAGGCAATAATCACCATGCATCGAGACCCACCTGAAGAGGAAAAGCAGACTCATTTCTAGATACATCCACTTGTAAATGAGTCTAAGATCGACGCTGTTCTTGGTATGCTGCTAGAGAATCGTTCGAATCCACGCGACTTGAGTCGGGAAGTGGGGCTCCCGAGCAGTCAAGTGGAGGAGGGAAGAAAGTAGGCAACCTTTAGGGTCCCCAATGCAAGCGATCATGATAAACAGACACTCAAGCTGAGTCCACAGATGTTAAGAAGAAGAAGAAGAAGAAGAAAAGACTCTGATGCTCATTGGACCTGCAGCCGGTGACTGCCCCAGTCGCATCGAACTCCGATGATAATCTGGCGGGTGCTAGTCTGGAGGACATTGTGGAAGGTGGGAGTAATATGTGAGGACGGCTAGATATGTGGTGGAGGAAGGAGATGATGAGGAGGAAGAAGAAGTCCTTCCCCTGGTTCGGCGTGAGTGGCGATCCAAGGCTTACAATAATGCCTCGAACCTTACTGCCATAGAGATGATGAATATTTGAGGTTTAACTATGTCGGTTGTTGACGGTGTACTCGAGGATATTATTCCTGAGGACTTTCTGCTTAAATTATCTGAGATCAGAGTTATTGACGTCCGTATAGATCACCCGAACGAAGTATCTTCTACTAGTCTGCTAGCCGGGCCAGAGGTAAACCTGTCAGTCTGCCATGGTACTTCAGCTCCTGAGGGTCCTTCAGGCCCCAAGGGTGCTCTAGCCCCCAAGGTTGCTTCAATGGGTGTTCATGTTGGGTCGCCGATGCCTCAGACTGATGATGTTGTAGTAACAAGTTCTGTTGTGCCCATTGGTCCAGCCGACCAAACCACCTTGGAGGTCAGATGTTCTAGCACTAAAAACCTAATGGGTGTTTCTAGTGCTGAATTCCCAATGGGTGTATCTAGTGTTGAAATCCCAATGGGTGTATCTGGTGCTGAAATCCCAATGAGTGTCACGCTTAGCCTGGGGGATAGGATCCTTCAACGCTTGTACCTGCTCAAACCAGGGCTTCTGCTAATGTCACTGCCTCTAGGGGCGCCTTAATGGTTCCAACTTTGGGTTTCCGTTATTCTTGTCAAATTTATAGGTACTTGTATCTTGTGTTTCCTTGCATTTACCAATGGGTGTTCTGTTTGCTAACTTCTGCTTTCACAGAGTGTCCTGGACCTGGTGACTACTCAACTGGAAGCGCATGGAGTTCCGATACCGAGCAAATATCTTCTTTATCATGGTGGAATCATCTCTCTCTCTCTCTCTCTTCAGAGGCAAATAGATGATCTGAAGTCTGCTAATGCTGGTGAGTTTTCTGCTGCTATTTCTCGCCTGACTTTCGTTTTTGTTTACATTGTTGATGGTTGCCTGTTGTTTCTTCAGCTTTGTCTCAATGGTGTTATGATACTAAGGAGAGATGCGCCTGAAATCAAGCGGAGCTTGATCAAGTAACCAAGTTTCTTGATGGTGCCCGTGCCATGAAGTCTTCCCTTCAATCGAAGCTGGACTTGGAGAAGAAACCCACGAGGTAACTTGTAGGGATCTTCAAGTTGCTTATTCCATATTGTCGACCTATTATCAAAGGTTCTCCCATCCATAGGAGGAGATGCAGAAACTTCTTGCTTCCTAGAACAACCTTGATAAACTGTATAGGGATGCCTCCAGTTCTCTTAGTACTTTGGAGAAGAGTCATCGGTTCACTATGGAATAGCTGGAGCGCAAGAGGAATGAACTTAAAGAATTCCAGGATGAGGTATCGGCGCTTAGCGAGTCTCTATCTTCCAAAGATTATAGCATCAAGGATCTTCGCGACTCGAAGAAGCTTGTGTCGCATGAGTTGGAAACTGCTCGTCGAGATATCAGTGTCTTAGAAAGCGACCATGAAATTATGAAGGCGTTGTGTGATAAGGCGATAGACAAGGCGGTCTGGGCTGGCCATATTTTGATGAAGAGACCTGGCATCGTGGTTCCTAATGATATCGTTGCTGATGTTCTTGCTGCATTAGGTAGTTCGACCAAGGCTCTGGCTTTTGGAGATCCCACAACTGATGTCCCTCCTGAGAATGCTCCTGCATGACACACTTCAATCATAGGAAGTGGAATATTGGTTGGTTAAGCAGGGAGGCACTTCCTCCTTTGATGGATGTACTTGATAATTTGAATCTGAGATTTAGAATTGCTTTGCTTTTGTTATGCGTGAGTATCGACTGAACCATTTCCTGATTCGAGCTGATGTCTTTATTGGTAGGGCATGGTGTGCACCCTTTGTTTCGTAAGTGAAAGCAAGTAGCACCGACTTAGGCTGTTCTTGACTTAAGTTGATTGCTATGTTAGTAGGGTATAGTATGTAACATTCGTTTTGTAAGCGTGAGCATGTAGCATCGACTTAAGTTGTTCCTGACTTAAGTCGATTGCTCCGTTTGCAGGGTATACTATGCACCCTTTGTTTTGTAAGCGTGAGCATGTAGCACCGACTTAAGCTATTTCCGACTTAAGTCGATTGCTCCGTTAGTAGGGTACAATATGCACCCTTTGTTTTGTAAGCGTGAGCATGTAGCATCGACTTAAGTTGTTCCTGACTTAAGTCGATTGCTTCGTTAGCAGGGTTAGTATGCACCCTTTGTTTTGTAAACATGAGCATGTAGTACCGTATTAAGTCGTTCCCGACTTAAGCCGATTGCTCCGTTAGTATGCACCCTTTGTTTTGTAAGCATGAGCATGTAGCACCGACTTAAGCTGATTTGACTTAGGCCGATTGCTCCATTAGCAGAATGTGAGAGTACACTTGTTTGTGGAGGGAAAATAGAAGCTTTATTGAGAATGAAGTCGCCAATTTACAAGTAGTAGCCTACCACCTAGAGTTTATAGTGCTACTATGGATAAAACTTCATGAGGTGTTCGATATTCCATGAATTCCCTACTGGAGTACCATCCATCTGAGTTAGCCGATATGATCCGGGCCGAGTTACTTCTACAATCATGAAAGGTCCTTCCCATGGTGGTGATAGCTTGTGCTGTCCTTCTCCAGATTGTATGTGGTGGAGCACCAGGTCTCCAACTGCAAATGTCTGGTGTCGTATAACTTTGTCATGGTAGCGCCTTAGGGTCTGCTGATATCTAGTCAGCTGGATAGCAACATTCAAACGTTGCTCTTCTAGCACATCAATCTTCTCAAGCCAGGTCGCTTCTGCCTCTGCGATGCTTTTGAAGCTTAATCTAGGTGCCCTGAAAGTCAGGTCTGCTGGCAATACTGCCTCCGACCCGTACACCATAAAGAAAGGAGTATTTCCCTACAAAGCTCGGTTGGGCTGGGTTCGCAAACTCTAGACTACATAAGGCATTTCTCTGATCCATTTTCCCGCAAGCTTTTCAGTTTGTCAAAGACCTTTCTGAGTGCCTCTAATATCATTCCATTTGCTCTCTCTCCACTTGCCCATTAGCTCTGGGTGCGCTACTGAGGCATATTTGAGCTGGATGCATTTCTGTTCATATAAATCAATGAAATCAGTGCTCGTGAAGTTTGATCCCAGGTCTGTGATGATACTATTAGGTATCCGAAATCTAAAGATGATTTCCTGGATAAACTCTACTGCTTTGGCTGAAGTTAGGGTCGCGATCGACTTGTATTCTATCCATTTTGTGAATTTATCAAGGGCTACCAGCACATGTGTGTACCCTCCCTGAGCTTTCTTGAATGGCCCAATCATATCTAGTCCCCAGCATGCGAAGGGCTAGGTGACTGGAATAGTCTACAACTGCTGCGCTGACAGATGTTGTTGCTTGGCAAAAAATTGGCATGCCTCACATCTTTGGACTAGGTCAGCTGCGTCTTTTGTAACACCCTAAAAATGCTATTTTGGGATTTAGGAAATTTATTCAAAGGTTTTTAATTAAAATATATTTTAATAAGAATCTTCTTAAATTTGAAATTACTTCTCCAAAACTAAATATGATTTCTAATAAAAAATAAAAAATAAAAAAATCTAATATTAATTAAGTTATGCTTTATATATGTAAGTATTCTCTAAGGATTTAATTTAATGCATACCTTAATAAAAGTTATACACTAGAAATTTTTTTATTAAAATAACTATTTTGTATGTATGAATTGCATATCTAAAAGCATTTTTAAATAGGAATTGTAATATCGAAATTATAGATAAATAAAGAAATAAAATATAATTTTGCATCATGCTGGAATTCTAATTGTGCATTTAATTTGGAGATCAACACTATATTTAAATTAAGAAGTTAAATGGAGTATTATATGTACAAGGAAATAGAAAATAGAAAACTAAAAGAAAAAAACAGGAAAGACCATCAGCCTCCTTGCCCATCCGGTCCATTCCTTATGCTAGCATGTCCAACCACTGGAACCAGCCCACGCCCTCTCTCCCATATTTGTTTTTTAATGTTCTAGTCGCACGCTAAGCGATGAGTGAAGAAGGGCAAGTTTCTTGGTTGTCTGGTATCAACAAAAGGCATTGAAGCTAATCCAAGCAAAATCGAAGCTATCCTTCGGATGGAGCCACCAAATTCAAAGAAGGGGCTCAACGGTTGGCAGGAAGGCTGGCATCGTTGAATAGATTCATATCAAGATCAGCAGATAGGAATTTACCTTTCTTTGAAATACTGAAATCAGCCAAAGTCTTCTAGTGGGGCCCGGCTCAGCAAAAGCCTTCGAAGAGCTAAAGCAGTATTTGATAGATCTGACAACTCTAACCCCACCTTCATCAGGAGCTCCATTACTTCTATATGTGGCTGCTTCCCATGTTGCGGTTAGTGCAGCACTTGTACAAGAAAAACAAGAGGGTTAGGTAAAAAAGCAAGCACCAGTATACTTCGTCTCTGAAGTACTCAGCCTTTCAAAGAAAAATTACACGGAGTTGGAGAAGGTATTGTATGCTGTATTGATGGCCTCCAAGAAGCTTTGGCATTACTTTCAAGCTTATGACATAATAGTGCCTTCATCGCAACCCTTGAAGGACATAATGAGGAACAAAGAAGCTACGGGAAAGATCGGAAAATGGGCCGCGAAACTTAACGAAATCACCATTGATTACGTGCATAGATCCTCAATTCAATCTCTGGTGTTAGCAGACTTCATTGCTGATTGGACACCAAAAGATGCTGAAGCTTGGACGGTATTTTGCGACGGATCTTGGGGGACCTTTGGTGCAGGAGCAGCTGCTGTCCTAGTTGCACCCTCTAAAGTCAGAACATGTTATGCAATAAAGTTAGACTTCTGCTGTATAAATAACATTGCCGAGTACGAAGCTCTTCTTTGGGGGCTTCAGAAACTAAAGGCAATGGGAATAAGAAGGACAATCCTTAAAACTGATTCGCAAGTTATTTCTGGGCATGTGGATAAGAGTAGCAAGGCAAGAGATCCGAAGGTTGAAAAGTATTTGGATGCAGTCCGAAGATTGGAAGCTTCTTTCGAGGGATTTTCTGTAAAAAATATCCCAAGGCGAGAGAATGAGCATGCAGATTTATTAGCTAAGTCAGCGGCACAGGGGCTCCCTTTGCCTTCGGAAGTATTTTTTGAAATAATAAAAGCACCCTCAATCGAGCTCATGGAAAGAGCAGTGCTCACAATATCACATGTACATAGTGAAGACTGGAGGACCGAAATAATATCCTTCCTCCAAGGCAACTGTCTCTCAGACGACGAAGCTTATAACAAGAGAATGGAAGCAAGAACAAGACCTTATGTGATAATTGAAGGAGAATTATACAAGCATGGAGTTTGTTCCCCATTACTTAAATGCCTATCTAGGAATGAAGGACATGAATTAATGAAGGAAATACATGCAGGACTGTGTGGAGCCCACATTGGATCTAGGCCTCTACTAGGAAAGGTTTTTAGACAAGGTTTTTATTGGCCGAAGGCAGCCTCAGATGCAACGGACTTGGTCCAGAAATGTGAAAACTGTCAGAAGTGTGCCAGATACCAGAAACAACCTTCATCTTTAACACAACTGATTCAACCTACTTGGCCATTGCAGACATGGGGCCTAGATTTGTTAGGACCGCTTCCACCAGCACAAGGAAACTTAAAATATGTTGTGGTAGCAGTGGAATATTTCTCAAAGTGGATCGAAGCTAAACCTCTAGCTACAATAACTTCGGCCACAGTCCAAAAGTTCTTCTAGCAAAATATTGTTTGTCACTTCTGTGTGTTGAAGGCTATTACAGTCGATAACGAAACTCAATTTGATGCTGAAACGTTCAAGGTTTTTTGTGACTAGATTGGTACAAAAATACACTTTGCGTCAGTAAGGCATCCAGAATCAAATGGATTAGTAGAGAGAGCAAATGGAATTATAATGACAGGAATAATGAAATTAATCTTCAATCAGCCCAGAGGAAAGTGGCCAAATGAATTAATAAAAGTGGTGTGGAACCACAACACTGCTGTCTCAAGGTCAACAGGTTTTACTCCATTCAAGCTCTTGTTCGGTGACGAAGCAATAACACCGGAAGAAGCAAGAACAGGATCAATAAGAACCAAAGCTTCAACGGAGGATGAAGCTGATTACGAAATAACAAAAGATACCATAGAAGGGACCAGACTTCAGGCCATAGAGCACATCAATAAGTACCAGGCCGAAACAATAAAATGGCGCGATAGAAAAGTTCGATTGAAAAATATCAAACCAGGTCATTTGGTGCTTCGAAGGATAGCCAACCCAGATACAGTGGGGAAGATACAGCTGAAGTGGGAAGGTCCTTTTCTGGAAGTATCTTCATCAAGACCCGGTTCTTACAGACTGAAGGATATGGACGGAAATGACATACCCAGGTCTTGGAATGCAGATGGGCTTCGGCGATATTACGTGTAATTGATGTAATCTTTTTATTCTTTCCTATGGCACCCTTTTCCTTTCAGGAGGGGAGAAAGGTTTTTAATGGGGCCATAGTTTGTAATTTTCATCTTTTGTTTAGCCCTATGCAATACAAGGGCCAAATTCCCCTAAGAAAATGTAACATGTAACAGCAGAATCCACACCAACGAGTGCAAAAAGAATAGGGAAAAGCTTAAAAAGTCGTCCCTAAGGGGATACAGAGCTGTAATCACTCCGAAGGTGACGAAGCTACAAAAGTCGTTCCTAAGGGAGCGCAGAGTAAGTTCTAAAGCTTAAAAGTCGTTCCTAAGGGAGCGCGGAGTAAGTTCCGAAGCTCAAAAGTCGTTCCTAAGGGAATGCAGAGCCAAAATACCACCGAAATAGAAGGTGAAGAAGCTCAAAAGACATTCCTAAGGGAATGCAGAGCTTAAATGCCACCTAAATAGAAGGTGAAGAGACTCAAAATTCGTTCCTAAGGGGATGCAGAGTCTGGGTGTGGTTTCATGTGTGTTCGGGTCATACATTTGTATATTTCATCGCATCATTCTTTGCATTCATACAAGCATTCATTAGACATTTGTAGATTCATCATTATCATGACATGAAGCACGAACGATAAGGTGAAAGAAAGTTGCCTGGCTATGGTGACAAAATGCTTCGTTGAATACGAAGAAACTTCGACTCAGACAAGAATACAGAGGCACTTTGTACAATAAAAATGCTTCGATGTGTACGAAAAGAAGGGAAGGTGTTTTCCGCATTCGGCTCAAAAGCTGTAACCGTGGGTTTCGTCCACAATAAAGCAATTTGTACATGGACGGAAAGGTAAAATTATAATACAAGGTATGGACAAATATGTACAATGTTGCCTTTAGCTCTCAATTACAATCTTTTGCAAAAATAATGCAAGGAACATCCTAAGTTCTATACAGGAAGTCACAAAAAGATGCTTCAGCCCAGCAACCTTCGGAACATGCTTTAGCTTACTGATCTTCGGCGCCGCCATCCTACAGACAGACAACGATATAAGGTAAATGCAAGTGTGATAAAGAAAAATCAAGGTAAATAACAGGTACAAGTTTCATACCGACTTAAGCAGTTTTCGAGCTTCGTCTCCAGCCAACTCCTGCCCGCCTTTAGCCCAAATTTGAGTGATAAATCTATTTCCAATGCTTCGGGCCTCACAAGGAATATTGACTAAATCTGATGGTGATAGGCTGAAGTTTGGCTTGTTTACTATTTTGGCATGCGTGCATCCGACTTTCAAAAATGTAGCAGTTGTGCCATGAGAAGCTAATAGAGCACAGAAATCCCCATGCCCAGTTATAACTTTGTCAAGCGCATCAACTTCATTTTCAATATGCTCGAAGGCTTTGGGTATATCTTTAGCCGAAGGAGCAATTTTTTCAGAGCTGGCCCCAACCGAGTTGAATATTCCTTTTAATCGATGCACGCAGCGGGTGGCGAAATCCGAGCATGTACGAAGGCCTTTCAGTGATTCCTGCAACTTCGTATTCTTCTCAGCTTCGGCTTCGGATTTCGCTTGCAGTTCTTTTCTTTCTTGCTCAAAGTGCTCTGATTTCTCCTTTAAAGTTGTTTGAGCTTTGAGAAGTTCCTCGTTTAATTTAGCATTTTAGCCTGTAATTCTGCAAGGGAACCTTCGGTTGCCTAAAGCAAGAAATCTTTCTTCTCAAGAGAAACTTGAAAATCTTTAATTTTGTTCTCCAAGCCTTCAATTATTATTTCATTCTTCTTATCTTCGAAATCTTGTTGCATTCTTAGCGCCTTGCTTAGCAGCATGCTCTGTGAAAACAAGTTAATGTTAGAATATTATAATACATCACAAAGATAACAAGAATCTAGACACATATTTTACCTTGAAATTAGAGTAAAATAGGCTGCCAAAAATGTGTTGCCGTCGGTAACCACTAATGTCAGACTCCAGCTTTGGGAAACCAACACTCTTGGACAGAGTGCCGATTATTTTTGCCCCGGCCTGGTCGAGAATACATCCCAAAATTTCTTTGTCAACCCCGCCGAAGAGCATTGATCTCGGCTGATAGCCGCAAGATATTCCATATTCTTTTAATTCCTCCTTATCTGCCTCAGACAATTCCTGACCACCCAAGCGCCAAAGGTCAAAACCTTTTTCTCCCAAAGAAGTTTCAACAACTTTTTCCCCTTTGTCAGGCACTGCGGCCATGTTTTCCTATGCAGTTACAACTGTTTCTTCGGCGACCATATCTGATATGAGTTTGCCAATTCCTGACATTGTGGTCGCAAGTTTTGCATCTTCGGCGGCAGCTTCGGCTTCGGCACTTGCAGTAGTCACCATTTTGGACGTCGAGGCTAAAGGCGGTGTTCGCTCAATAGCTTGCATCATGTTGACAATTCTTCATTTCTTTTGACCTTCAGCCTTCTCCTTTGCGGCCGAAGGTTGATCTTTCTTCTGTAAAAATTTCGTCAGTTTCGGTCCCAGAGGACTTAGCAGCTTGATGGGCAAGGAATCAGTCATTACCTTTAAAATTTATGCTACTTCGGCAGCAGAGGGCGTTGAAGGAGCTTCTCCTCCTGTCTCATCCACCTTCGGCTCAGCAGAGGGAGTCATGTCAAGCTTCCGCTTTTTAGAGATTGCCGCTTTCGGCTCAGGAGCTGATTTTGCCTTCTTTTCAAAATATTCTCATCCTCCTTTACTAGCCGAGCAGCTTGCCTACTCAGGATGATGACAATTCTTTTCCTTTTTACCCCTTCGGCCCCTTTGTCAAGCCTTTCATAGTCTGGGTATTCAAAGTTCAATGCGTCCATCACTCGATTCAGCCTTCGCTTTGGCCAGGTGCCGAAGGCGGCAGTTATTAACTGGTCCTCTTTCTTGGTGTAGTTGCCAAGAATTTCATTGCACATTGTTTCAATCATTTCTAACCATTCTTGGCATGGCTTCTTGAATTCTTTCTCAAATTTAAATCGATAAGGGAGTCGAACAAGTTCGTGCTTTTTGCCCACATCCTTCTTCTTAGACATTCCCCAGCCACTACAGGTAGGAAATATTCTATTTGTCAGGTACTCTTGCACTAGATCTCTAGTGCTGACTTCGGCCGCTACCACTCTGAATTCTACTTCGGCTACCTGGCATGGGGAGCCAAGCTGCATGTGGCACAGGGCCTTGTCATCTCGAAACTCAATTTCAATGGACTCATAACCATAGTCATTAGCTTCTCCCTCCTTTTCTCGTCTGCCTTTATGTAAAACCATTTGCTTTTCCAACCGGTCGGCCACTTGGTACGATAGCTAAGAACCAGAGCCTTCGTATCCTTCTGATACGCAAAGTTGTAGCAGCCGAAGTTCTCATGAAGACTATCTACTCTGGCCTTCGTTTGGTAGTGCAGCTCGTGCACCCGGCAGAAAGCTTCGGCATTAAGACTCATACCATGGCTTCAAAGGGCCCATATGTAGACACTAAGTCTAACGATTGCATTGGGTGTCAGCTAATGAAAGTATATCTCAAAATTTTTCAAAACTTCTCCAATCATCTCATGCAGTGGGAAACAAAGTCCTGCCCTGAAGAAGCTTTTAAAAACCACGACTTCATCATCTTTTGGATCTGGAATCACCTCTTCCCCAGCAAAACAGACAAGTTTGCTCTCGGCCTCCCCAAAGTATCCCAATTTCTTCGTCATAACCATGTCGTCTGTCGTCACAATAGATTTACGAAATTCAATGTGATTGGGTTTCGCTGGGCTCAGAATAGTGTAATCCACTTCATCTTCGTTCTCACTCCCTCCTTCAACTGCGATTTGTTCAGCTTTAGCAGTCGAGGTACCTTCGGCAACAGGCTCCTCTAGCACAACAAGACCTGATTGCCTCATCACTTCTGATATTGGTGTCGTCTCAGTTACTTCGGCCTCGTCTCCCTCACGAGACACTCTAGCAGTGGATTGTACTCTGGCCATTTCAATGTTTACACTTTTTTGAAACGAAGCTAATCTCAAATGCCGAAGCGTTTGCTCGAAAATGCAATACAAAAAGCTTCGGCTATGGTTAAATTTTTTAACAGCGCAACAGTGCGATGGCAATGAATGATGTGGTAACTCCTCACCAACCCATCTGTTTATATAGTGCTGCAGGGGAAGAAGTCGAACCGCCATACCGCTCGCACTGGCTGAGCGGTGGACCATCCGGCATCTAGAATATTATAGTCGTTTCTCGGCAACGAGCTCAGGGAAGGTGTTTTTCGGACCTTCGGCATTCCGAAGCCTTCGTGTTTTTCGCGGATCGAGCTCGTTACGAAAAACGATCTAGCACCGCGAAGGGGCTACTGTTGGGGTTCTTCTTCTCCGCCGAAGGTCCTCAAGGCAAAAACACCTTCGGCAAGACAGTACAAAGGAAGGAGCGTTATGAAGATGTAAGCCGAAGATGGTGCGAACAAGAGCTTAAGCTATGACTGAAAGAGCTTCGGCTTGGTATTGTGATAAAGGCGAAGGACGATACCGACTTAAAGAGCAAAAGATTATATAGTCCTTAGTAGTTTGTATTGTGATTATAATTAATTAATGGAGACATGGATGTAATTTCGTCCGGGCTACGTCTCGTGCCTATAAATAGATGAACAGTACCCCCGTACTGTTCACGCTGAATTGTAATCGCTCTTGCGTCACCCTCACATTTTCATCTTCTGGCAAGTCGAAGGTATCAAAGTAATATAAATATTGTGAATATTTATCCATGTTCACAAAATGGGAATATAAATAATTTGTTAATATATCATCATTATTTATGTTCTCTTGTATCTCATGTACCTTCATTTATATTTGTTCATTGAGATGATGAAGGTATGTACTTCATGACCTTCGTCTGAAGATCATTATACCCGAAAGGAGATAATGTATCGAAGGACGAAGGTTTTTAATCATTAACAGTTGCGTTGTTTTGTTCTTAATGTATAGCATTTGAGAACAAGGACCAACAGTTGTAAACATGCTTCTTTATATTGTCACCAACATCGATATATAGTTTTTCTGGATCAAGATACAAGTGAGAATGCCAAATTTCTAACGCAGTATACCGTTCTGGTACCTAAGACGGTGGGACTTTTACTCCCACCATAAGAGTAAAAAATACCGACCACAATAAACACCATGCGTGATTGGTTGAGTGGCTCTCGCGCGCCTGGCTCGCCAGCGAAGGCCGCTCGCTCCGTCTCCATGCGTGTAGGCGGGTGGTGAAATAAAGGTCTAGCCTGTACGTGCACATACAAATCAGTATCCTCATATATAAGCAACCAATCACAATTTTGTGTTCGGTCAAAGCGCACGCGGGGGAGCCTGGTTGGTTCTTCTATACCAGCAACCAATCACATAGCTCGTAAACGTGAACTCTGCCGGGCCCAAATAGCCAAACATCTCTCGCTCTGTATTCTCTACTACTACGCCTACGCTAGCATGTTTTATTAGAACAAGGATATCCCTATCCCTCGTATGAGCGCAATGAATGCCTTTTGTAGGTAGCGGTGGCATGCGGCCAGGCCCAGCCCACCTGCTAGCCCCAATCCTTCTAAATGATATGATGATACAGAGACGGTTCGTTCAATCATGCAGGGAGGGAGGGAGGGACAGCCGGGCAGGTTTAGCACTACTAATCAAACTGTCCCTATATATATCTAGCATTTCAGCTATAGCTCTACCTATCGCCATCTGGCCACTCGAGTTGGAATCATTCTAAGCGTGTTTTTCCTCTTAATAATCACACCGTGCCGAGTCGTTCCGACCAAATCGATCCGTGTTTTTGTGCACGCTGGCTCATTTCGGAACAAAAGTCAGCTCCACCGTACCAGTACATACACCATGTTGTGGATAAACTTGAGACCGTGTCACCGGCGCCATATTATTAACATTGTAGCTCCTTCTTTGAATTCGTCTGCCTGCAGTACGTAATTCTTTTCACAACCACCAGCTCAAAAAATAGCGTTTGAATTGGCTCGCGCACGGCGCACCTAGCAAATATTAATGATTCAAAAGGGACACTCGATTGGCATGTCCAACCACTAGATGGAAGGGGTTACATGGACATGATAGAGTTAATTAGTAGGCTTATTACTCAAGCTTTTGGGCACTTAGCAATCAGGTCCCCATTTCCGCAGATTGTGGCCAGCGGCATGTGACCATCGATGCCTTGGTGACGCGCGCGGGGCAAATGGAGAGCAAACACAAAACAAAAGGGAGAGAGGGACGTCCTCGAAACGTAGCATCCAAGTCCACATGAATCACCAGGCCGAGTGACAACGGATGAAAAACTGTGCTGCAATAATTGTGTTCAGTGGCGGACCTAACTCAGATATTGAGTGAGGTCTAAATGTAAGTAGGGACTTAAATAAAGTGTTGTTAACAAATAAATCTTTGTAACTACAGTAAATAAGGTAAAAAGTCTACTAAACCAATCAAATTGAGTGGGGGGCCTGTGCCTCCACTCAGCCCAACGTCGGTCCACCCCTGATTGTGTTCCTCACGTAGCCTTCCTCCGATCGAGCGCCAACCATCTCATCGGCTCGAAAAGGATTAAAAGGAACTGTTTTTGCATGTCTACACAAGCGATCGCTAACTAGGGTTTATTGGAGAGAATGATTTATCGAATGTCCTCAACTAACAAAGCTTGTTTGTTTCGGATCTGTTTCAGAGCTAGGATTCAGACGTTTGGAACTGACCAAGGAAGGAACGAAGCTTTGTCGACCTTACCGAACCCTACTTTGGGAAGAGTAGGATCAAGCAATGCTTCGTTAGACCTTAGCGTTGGAAGGACCGAGGAGTCCAGAAAAGACATACACACGACATGTTTTATGAGCAAAAAGACAAGAATACCCTTCACTGGTATTATAAACTCCATACATAGGGATTGGAACATTGTTGTGATTTTATACGAAGTTGTACAATGTTGTGCCCCTATAAATAGGTGAGAACGGTGTCCACACACATTACACTTTTTTGATTGAGAGCTCACGTACTCACACGAAGGTTCGTAGAGCTCTGTCTCTCAAGCCTTCACAATGTACTTTCCTTTGAACACTTTGAACACGTCGTAAGGTAATTTGTAATCAAACTTGTGTAACCACTCAAATGCTTGTAACTATATCAGGAAAGGAAATCAATAAAGAGAATGGAAGAATTGGCAAATGTGTTATGAGGGGTCCAGAGGTTTATTATACTCACGAATATCCCGGGCGCACGAGGGGGTTTCGAGGGCTTAAAACTAATAACTATCGCCTCAGGGTGCAAGAGTTCTCGAGAGATTATATTACTTCTTTTCCTTAGCTTTCTCTTGGCACTACATGACCTAGGGCCTAAGGTTTGTCTATGGTAGATGGGCCCTAGGTCCCTTCTGCCTGTACAAGTCTTGGTGCATATTTTTTTGTTTGGGCGCAGTAATGTCAAGCCTCCTGGCTTCAAGCTCTTCTAGCTAGTGCCAAGGGAAGTCTACGGGGCTTGGAGCCTTGAAATGGTGATCCCAACATAATAGTCCATGCAAATAGCTTCTATACTGGGATCCTTGAATGTGTCTTGGAGGTTGCCGAGGGTATGTGTTCCCCGAACGATGACATATATCTACCACACTCAACAAAGACAATATGCGATCAAATAATCATGGATCATTATTACTACACGCATAGAGGGACGAAAGAAGAGCATGTTGATGCAATAGTAGTTGTACATCCTCGCATACTAGCAACGGGAACACATTCACCCACGTTCTCCACATTTTTCTTACCGATGTCACAACAACATACTAGCAACGGGAACACATTCACCCACGTTCCCCACATTTTCTTACCGATGTCACAACAACGACAATATCTCTCTATAGCATGCACACATGCAAGAATAAAAACATCACGATACCCGTGTACTCGCACGACGTGTGCATGGAGAGAAAGGGCGGCAACAACTTGGGTGTCCATTCACACAATGTATATATACTTACTAATAAGCTTCTATTTTAAAGGTCTGTTATTATTTTTATATATTAAAATTGTTTTTAGGCATATAGTCAACACAATGACTCTGTAGGCCCACTGCCACTGATGGTTCCTAACGATCTCCATTAAAGAACCGTTGGCGTACCCTCCCGGGTCTCCAAATGCAGAGTCGAGCTGATGCCAACAAAAACAGCTTGCACAGTGTGGTCATCACTCTGCTTTACTTTTCCTAGACTTGCCGTGAAATCTATCCCTCAAAACGCCCAGCACGGTCGACGCGACGCGTGGTGGTGTGCGTTGCAAGCCAGCGTTCCTGTCTCTTCCTCCCGTGGCACTTGCCGACTGATGAGAAGAGAATGAGAAATAACCAGCTCCTGGTTAAGAAAAAAGGTCAACATCTTTGTACTCTTCCCGTCCAGCCCGTGGTGCGCTGCCTGCCTGCCTGCTGCTGGTAAACAAGTGAGTGAGCTGTGTGATTAGAAAAAAAGGGGGCGCCCTCTGCCCAACAGGAGCGACTCCGACTCCGACTCCGACTCCGAGGGCGGTGCGAGTGACCTTGCCCTTGTTTGGATTGGACGACGACTGGGTCCGCGAGCTGCCAGCGCGGTCTCCCACCACTATCCCTCTCTCCCCTCTCCGTTTGTCTCCATCCTTTCTACCTCGGCTGCTGCGTTGCGTGTGGCGCTGTGCTTGGGCAGACGTGGGCACCATGCCTGGGTGACTTGGTGTAGCACTGTAGCTGTGGCATGGAGCTGAGGAAGACGACGACGGGGGAGAGAAGAATGCTCCCCGGGTGCTAACTTGGCCGCCGCTGCTCAGGGGACGAGTCGAGGGGGAGAAGAGGAAAGTCCAGTTTCTTCAGCTTCTTGGTTGGATGCAGGTATGTTCCGCTGCCTGACTTGATTGCTTATTTGGATGCAGTTCCTTGTGACTTAAAATGGTTTGGGCGGGGAAATTACCAGAGTTTTGGGGATGTGATCCTCCCTCCCCCTCCCCCCCCCCCCCCCCCCCCCCAAAATCGCTGTTCTTGTTGTTCTCTCCTTTTAATCACTGTGCCTTTGCCACGAATTAGGGCATCTTCCTCTTATTTCAAATTGAGAAAAATCAGGACATCCTCAATGAGTTTCGAAGGTGCTGGGGCCAGATGAACCTGTCAAATTACAATCCAAGTGCGTATAGTGCTGACAGGAGAAAGCATGTGTTCTTAGATGTTCTTCATGTTCCTTCCAGGACCATGAGAACTGGAAAGTCCAGTCCAGCAGACAGCAGCTAACGTACAAACCAATCTGCCATAGTTTCTGCCGTGAATACCATCATGATTTTTTTTTTGGTGGGGTGCGGAGTGGCCACCTCTGTAGTATTATTATACCACTATTCACCAATTGTCTAGAATCAATCCCTATCAGTTTAAGATTGCAGAATTGTACTTTTGTATCGAACAAAGTTTGGTAGGTTTCTTCTTTACGACTTCCTAGTCTGAAGTCTGAACTACCCTTTTCCACACCAAAAGCAAAAAAAATAAAGAAAAGAAAAAAACATCTTTGGTGCCTAATGTGCACTTTCGCTTTGTTTCAGCGAAGTGAGGCGCAGGCCAGGAAGGCATCACTCGCCGAGTCTGTTCTAGCAGCCATCTCCGAGCTGATGCCTTCAGCGGCAGCCGCCGTCGATGCTGAGCACGAGAGCTTCATGGATGTCGGCAGCCACCTCCACCATGGAGCCCTGCCCACAGTGTCAGTGGAGGCGCAGAAGGTGCAGGGTTCCCCAGCCAACGCGCTGCACGTGATGGAGTATCTGGCTGCCAATGTTGACCTCGCCAAGGACCTCGTCACAAGGTGCAGCGCCATCGCGCAGCAGCTCATGGACGACGACCTCCTGGGCATAACCGAGGACTTGGACAAGGTCATCAAGAACATAAGCAATGAGCTCAACAAGATGCCAGCAGCGACGTTCGAGAGCAGCAGGTTTGCGGAACCAGCGGTCAGTGGACACCTTCAGGTTGTCAGGAACCAGCATGATCTGTTCGAGCAGCAATCCTTTGATGGCTACTCGGAGGGAGATATGCCAATGGTCGTGGCAATCGAGAGGCCACCCAAGAGAAGAACGCTGCACAACAGTGACATGCCGAGGCTGGTGGACTTCCTGCAGGGAATGTACCAGGAGTCACATGAGATCGGTGGTCAGTCATTTGGTTCACTCCCTGAAGTCGCGGAATATGTGGAGCCATTGTATGATTCTTTCTTCTGCCCTCTCACAAACAAGGTTATGGTTGATCCAGTGACAACGGAGAGTGGCATCACTTATGACAGGAAAGCTATAGAGGATTACTTTGACAAGTTTACAGATGGCTCTGAACCTGTGATATGTCCTGTTACAAAGATGGCCATGCAGAGCAAGACACTGAGGAGTAATCTTCCGTTGAAGAGCACAATTGCAGAGTGGATTACAAGGAATGAAGCGACACGGGTCAGGATCGCACGCACCGCGCTCTCTATGGCGACCACAGAGGCTATGGTGCTTGAGGCCATACATGAGCTGAAGGTGCTGGCTAGGCTGAGGAGAAAGAACAGGGATCAGATGCACAAGATTGGCATCACCAAGTTCCTAGCACGGCTTCTGGACCACAAGGATGCACTTATTCGCTGTGACTCCCTCGACCTCCTCTGCTTGTTGGTTGAGGATGATACAGGAAAGGTGTGTCTGAGATAATTCAACTTTCGTCATCTTTGTTCTTTTTCCCAATCCCTGCACATCATAATGCTAAAGTTGTACTGAAGCTGTGAACTGCAGCTTCCAATCCTAATCATCTTGCATTTAAACAATTTTTTTTCATGGCATACAGGAAATCATAGCGAAAACCAGAGCCGTCTCAAGGACAATAAAGCTGCTATCCAGCAGTAGTACTGATGAGAGGCATGCATCTATATCTTTCTTGCTAGAGCTTTCGAAGTCAGAGTTGCTGTTGGAGAACATTGGATCAACTGCTGGGAGCATACTGATCCTCACCACGATGAAGTTTAATAGCTCATCTGATCCTATTGCTGCCGAGAAGGCTGGAGAAGTCCTCGAGAACCTGGAGAAATGCCCCAAGAATATCAAGTACATGGCTGAAAGTGGCTACTTGGATCCTCTGCAAAGGCACCTAGTTGAAGGTAAAACACCTCTGTATAGAAATAAATTTACTTTCTTCTCTGTGTTAAGCTATCATAAGGCCATTCTCGGCCTGCCTGTCAAAACTCTAAACTATAAATGAATGATTTAAACATTATCGGCGCAGTATCCGTACTATTTTTTAGAACATGCCATTTTAAGGGCTGTTTGGTTTGTTGCTTTAGCTGCCACAACATGCCTAACTTTTGTGCCTAAGCTTAGGGCCTGTTTGGTTCGTGGCTAACTGCGCCACACTTTGCCTAAGGTTAGACGTTCGAATTAACCTTAGGCAGAAAAGTTAGGCAAAGTGTGGCAAATTAAACAGTGAACCAAACAGCCCTTTAGTTCTTCAATTTGAACGACTAAGGTTAGGCAAATTGTGGCACCTTAGGTAGGAAACCAAACAGGCCTTAGTACGGCAGGGATTTTTCCTTTGGATGTTTGAACAAAAGTAAGGATAAAATTGTACAAATTCTTTTGGGTGTTGCAAAAGTAATACATCTTTCTTTAGTGAGTGTTACAGGTTCTATTTTTCTTTTCACTTGTTTGCCAACTTGCAAATCATACCATGACACTATCATAACGCTTACAATGACATGAACGCACGAAACAGGACCAGAAGATGTGCAGATGGAGATGGTGAGCTACCTCGGCGAGCTGGTCCAGAAGCAGGAGATGACCATCAATATAGCAGGGAGTGCATCAGAGATCCTCATCAAAATGGTGTGCAGTGGTAATACGGCAATTCGAAAGGCGACCCTCGATGTCCTGGTTCAGATCTCGTCCCACCACCCCAACGCCAAGACGCTTGTGGATGCTGGTGCCGTCCCTGTCATGGTAGAGGAGCTCTTCATACGAAAGATTGATGATGAGCCCATGGGCTCTAAGACAGAGGCTGCCGCGGTGCTCGCCAACATCGTCGAGTCTGGCTTGGATCCAGAGGCCATCACCGTGAACAAGGAAGGCCACGTCATCACGTCCAAGTACTCGGTATACAACTTCGCTCACATGCTCAAGTGCTCCATGCCTGACACCCTCAACCTAAGCATTGTGCGCGTGCTGCTCGCGCTGACCGCTCTCCCCAAGCCTCTCGCCACGGTGGTCTCGGTCATGAAGGAGCAAGACAGTGGACAGACGGTGATTGAGCTGATGGGCTCGCTGACAGAGTCGCTTGTCATCGCCGCAATGAGGCTGCTTATTGCGTTGTCCCCGCAGATGGGGCACACCATTGCCGAGAAGCTGTGCAAGGCCCCGGGGCAGCCAGGGAGGCTTGTCAAGAGCATTGGCCTGCACGGGCGGATCATGGAGCGGCACGCCATGTCAGCTACTCTCCTGGCGAAGCTGCCGTACCAGCACATCGCTCTGAACCTGGCGCTGATCAACCAGGGCGCGATGGTTACCGTGCTAGCCAAGATAGAGGAGATGCAGCGCGGCGAGACGCGGGCAAGCCGCCATGCGAAGGCGTATATGGAGGGCCTCATGGGTGTGCTGGTCCGGCTAACGACGACGCTGTATGACCCGGACGTGCTCTTGGCGGCCATGGATCACAACCTCACGTCGGTGCTCACAGATCTCGTGCGGTCCGCAGGCAGCGACGAGGTCCAGCGGCTCGCCGCGATTGGTCTCGAGAACCTCAGCAGCCAGTCGCCCAACCTTTCCCAGCCCCCGACCGAGGAGCGGCGCCCGAAGAAGAAGAACATCCTCCGGCGCCTGCGCGAGGCGCACGCGGGGCGGGTGCACGACAACCGGAGGCCGCCGGCGCACAGCCGGGTTTGCCCGGTGCACCGTGGGGTGTGTTCCCCGTCCACCACGTTCTGCCTGGTGGAGGCTGGCGCGGTGGAGGGCCTCTTGTGCGTCCTGGAGAGCAGCGAGAACGGGCGCGTGGTGGAGGCCGCGCTCGGTGCGCTGTGCACGCTCATGGACGACGCGGTGGACGTGACGAGCGGCGTGGCCGTGCTCGCGGAGCACGACGCGGCGCGGCACGTGCTTCGCGCGCTGCGGCAGCACCGTGACGACGGGCGGAGAGGGGGCGGCGGCGCTGCCGCAGGCGAGACGGTCACTCGGAGGTGTTTCTGGGCGGTGGAGAGGTTCCTGGCTCACGGCAGCGAGCGGTGCGTGAGGGAGGTCACCAGCGATCGGGCGCTGCCGAGCCTGCTGGTGGGCGCCTTCCACAAGGGCGACGCCGCCACCAAGCAGGTGGCCGAGAGCGTGCTCCGGTGCCTGCACCGCATGCCGGATTACTCCGCGACCTACGAATCCGTCGAACTGTAACCAACACATGACGCGCACGACTGCGCATGTCTTGCCTCTCTTTTATCAAGCTTCGTCTCTTGGTTATGTTTGTAAAATTGGTTTTTGTGTGTAACATGGGTTGATGTATTGTTTGGTGTAGCTAAAGGAAAATAGAAAAGGAAAAACTGAAGATGCAGTTATGTATGCAAGTATAACCAAAGTTTATAGCAAGGGAAGATACTAGTCTTTTGATTCTTCTTACTATTTTTTTGTGTGTGTGTTCAGTAGTTCTTTTTTAGGGACCGTGTTCAATTCAGTAGGTTTTGACAAGAGTGCCTCCTAAAATCAGTCTCCAGATAATTTGTTTTGTAATTTTGATGTTTCGTTTGACATGCCTCTCTAGCCTTTTCTCGACACGACTACTAGCAAGTATTCCCTCCGTCTCAAATAATACTTGATTTGACTTTTTTTGTCACGTTTGATCTGTTCATCCTATTCATTTTTTTTAAAAAAAGAAAAATTCAAATTCACATTTAAAATATATTATATGCTAAACAATATCATAACAAAAATTAATAATAATTATAAATTTTTTTAATAAGATGAGTAAGTTAAATTTAAGATAAAAAAGTTAAATGAATTATAAATTGGAACGTAGGGAGTAGCTATTTTAGAAAAACGTGAGCGACAAAGTACTAGAGAGTGCCAGCAAAAGCTTTCTTCAAACCAGTTTCCTTGGCTAAAAGACAGGATAAGTTGCATAAGATGCAGATTCATCCAACTTAGAAAACAAGAGGAATAGAACTAAGTGGGCTTTGTTGTTTATACGTTTTCATAAAACAAAAGGTCAAAAAGATCATTTGGTGCTGCCTATAACTTAAAACATTATTCACCCATGCCAATCCAAAGATGTGAAAAGTGAATGTAAAAGTTGCGTACCATCCTAGAAGGACCCCTTGAATTCTTGTACCACATTGTTGTTCATCACAACATCCCATACAACCTTGTCAGTTGATAAATCCACAACCATTTCTCTACATGTAAGAAAAATAAAGGCATGATAAGCAAGAGAAGTAAATAGCACCACTCAAGTTAAAGCCACATAGGTGGAGTGCATCCAACATACTTCGATGTTCTTTTGTCCACTCATCTAGTCCGACCATCAGAATCTAGAGCAAAATGATTCATGAATATCCCAGATGAAGGGTGCCCTGAGATGGGCAATGCAAGGGCATGTAGTCTGTAGATCAGCCGCTTTAGAATTGAAGGCACGAGCCTTATCAAACACCTTGCATGAAAGAGTCGATTTGCTTAGATGGATGGATCAATACGCCATGACAGACTGAATCAGTTAAACAAATATGAAGGTCATATACTCTAGACAATACTGAAGAATGAAAACTTAACTAATAGGGTAAGAAACTACTAAGCTTTGACGTAGAACAGTAAAGAAACGAAGAAAATTTGCTCCCTTAGTACTAGTTTGGGAACACCATTTTTCCACAAGTTTTTTTTTTCAAGTGAAATTAGTTCATTTTCTCTTGGGAAAATAGGAATCCCTTGAGAAAATATAGTTCCTAAACTAGCCCTTAGTAGTAAAAAAATTATAGTACACTCTGAGCAATAAATTGGAGATGCGACTTTGGTAGGAAGCACTAGTACAGATAAGCTCTATACTGACGGTCCTAAACATATTTACAGTGATGTTTTTTGTAACCGCTAGTGCTAGAGGTCAGTAGAAATCACCATTTTTACAGGCGGGTAACTGAAGACCGCCAGTGAAAATCGATTTTCACTGGCGGTCGACGTAATAAAACCGCCAGTGAAAATCGATTTTCACTGGCGGTCGACGTAATAAAACCGCCAGTGCAAATCGTTTCCAGAAAACATAAAACAGATTTTAAAAATAGTAAAAAAATTTATTTGTATTAGGACCACCCCACCCGCCCGTCTCCGTCGAAGTCGCAAGTCGCGGCATTTTTCGCGCAAAATTCGCGCGCTACGTGGTTGTGAGGAATCGAACCGTAGACCTCACCCTCGCGCAACCCTCCACTACCACTCCATCTATGACATGACTTGTGTCTAGTTTGTAGTTGTTTTCTCCACATATTACAACCATTTGAGTGTAAATTGCTTATTTGAGACCCTAAACGAATTCAAATAAAAAAGTTGTCAACTACAAAGATAAATAACTTTTGAAGTTCTACAACTTTTATTTTGACACTTTTTTCATCCGAGGTAGTTGTCAACTACAAAGATAAATAACTTTTGAAGTGGACTAGCTGTTTGTGGAGTTAAGGTTAAGCAGTTGCTTGTAGTTGGTCAAGTATTTATTACTAATTATATAGCCAAGTTTTAGTAATAAATCCAGTTATTACCCAAGAGTACTCCCTCCAAGAGGAAATACCAGAGATTAGAGTTATAACCATCATCATTAACCTAATCATACATGTATCCAAAGTTTTTCTAATCAAAGAGGATCCCAAGGCTGCTCTTAACCGTAAACACGACTGATATACTAGTTTCTAACACTCTGCAGAGGTTGCACACTTTACCCACAAGTCGTGATCCCTTTCTAGTCTGGGTTGTACCGAGGTGAATGGCCAGGGATACACTACGTAGCCTTTACAAAGATTCCCCAAAGGTCATAGCCGCCCGTTAGGTTTCTCCAGTTTGATAAACACAATACTTCTCCTCACAGAAAGGGTTACTAACAAAACCAAATCGAAAGAACCTCGGCAACCAACCTTGGTAGAGCAAGTACTGTGCTCCGACCCCATTAACGGCCCTACGGCGAAGCCAACTACAGCTCAAGGTCCTCTAATTAATCAGCTAAGGGCGTCCCATTCCACCCTCATGATTGCACTGTTATCCTTGGTGGTCACTCAACGAACAGGTCCTTACGGAGAGGTACTCAGGAAACAACCTGAGTCCCCTAAAGTGTGGCAGAACCGCCCGAATTATTCCAGCTTAAGTGCCTCAATCACGCCTTAGAGGCCGCAACACACTTAAATCAAAATAACCAGTCAGTCCCTCAGATCTAGTCTGATAAAGCCACTCATCCAGGGTCAAATACCACTAACTCACTCGATGGTGAGTCACAGAAGAAATACAATAAAATAGGATAACCTCAAATTAAAGTACTGGAGTTATTACATAAATCAGAGTTTTTCATGTAGCTGATATAAGTTCATACAATAAACTGCAGCGGATAATCGATATCGTCGAAAGCGAGGAATGGGGCAAGGCCTAGCCCACTACTCCTCCTGCTCCTCTCCTGCCGGAGCAGCATCCCACTCGACCGTCCAACCCGGTGGCAGGGTGGTAGGCCAAGTCACACCATCAACCATATCCTGAAGCGTACCTGCAAAAATTATGCCACAAGCAAGGCTGAGTATACTAATACTCAGCTAGACTTACCCGGTGTGAGGAATCTACTCCTCTATCTCTAGACCATGCAGCTGTTTGGCTGAGGGGTTTGGTTTGCCAAAAGCACTAGCTGAGTCTAAAATCAGTTTTTAGCTTTTCCAATTCTAGTATCATTAATTTAGCCGAGTTTGCTCTTTCTAAGCATACATGGTAACAATCATTTAATACAATCAACATGTTATCTCATGTAATCCTCATTTCACTTCTTACTCAATGTAGTACAAGGGGTCAAGCAGTCTCATTAGCTGCGAGAAGGAGACGATTCGAATCGAGTTTTAACCTTGCAAGGTAAACCTAAATGAAAGGGAAATAGTCTTACACCTTTCCTAATTGATTTTGGTGGTTGAATTGCCCAACACAAATAATTGGATTAACTAGTTTGCTCTAGGTTATAAGTTTTACAGGAGGTTCACAACAAACCAATAAAAAGACAAAGAAAAGGTTCAAATAAAAAGAGCTAAAGACTACCGAAGTGTGCCCTAGTCTGGCGCACCGGACTGTCCGGTGTGCCACCGGACAGTGTCCGGTGCACCAGGGAACCAAACTTTGAACTTGTCACCTTCGGGAATTCTGGGAGCCGCTCCGCTATAATTCACCGGATTGTCCGGTGTAACACCAGACTGTCCAGTGCGCCAGCGGAGTAACGGCTACACAGCGCTAACGGTCGTCTGCAACGAACAATAAATGCACTACAGTGCGCGCCTGCGCGCGCAGAAGTCAGAGCCGCGCCAGAAGGCGCACCGGACAGTGAACAGTGACTGTCTGGTGCACCATCGGACTGTCCGGTGGCCCAGAAGTCAGAAGCTCCAATGGTCAGAACCCAACGGCCGGGTGACAGCTATTTTGGTGGTTGGGGTTATAAATACCCCCAACCACCCACCATTCATCGCATCCAAGTTTTCAGCCTTCAAACCTCATACAAGAGCTATAGCATTCAATACAAGACACAAACAAAGAGATCAAATCCTCTCCCAAGTCCGGAATCACTCCAACCAAATTAGTGGCTAGAGAGAGAGAGACATTTGTGTTCATTTGAGCTCTTGCGCTTGGATTGCTTTTCTTCTTTCTACTTTCTTGTGTTCAATTCACTTGTAATCAAAACAAGAGACACCAAGTTGTGGTGGTCCTTGTAGTGGACTTAGTGTCCCATTTGATTGAAGAGAAAGGCTCACTCGGTCTAGGTGACCGTTTGAGAGAGGGAAAGGGTTGAAAGAGACCCGGTCTTTGTGACCACCTCAACAGGGAGTAGATTTGCAAGAACCGAACCTCGGTAAAACAAATCACCGTGTCATCCACTCTTATTCGCTTGTGATTTGTTTTTGCCCTCTCTTTCAGACTCGTTTATATTTCTAACGCTAACCCCGACTTGTAGTGTGTGCTTAAGTTTGTAAATTTCAGATTTGCCTATTCACCCCCCTCTAGGCGACTTTGAATTGGTATCGGAGCCCGGTACTTCATTAGAACCTAACCGCTAGAAGTGATGTCGGGAGCATCCGCCATGAGGGAGATCGGGACCGGCAACAAATCCGCAAGCTCGGGGAGAACGCACTCAATGGAGTCCTCTTCCTCCATCAAGTCCCAACGGAAGGGTGACAAGAAGAAGAAGATGAAGAAGGTGGTCTACTATGAGACTTACTCTTCGTCACCCTCCACCTCCGGCTCGGAATCAGCATCCGCCACTTCTAAGTGTCATGAGCGCAAGAAGTATAGTGAGATGCCCCTTCGTTATCCTCGTATTTCAAAACGAACTCCATTACTTTCCGTCCCATTAGGCAAACCACCTATGCTTGAAGGTAAAGATTATTCTATGTGGAGTGATAAAATGAGGCATCACCTAACCTCACTCCACAAAAGCATATGTGATATTGTTGAATATGGAGCGCAGGTACCAAACAAAGGGGACAAGGATTATGATTCGGAGAAGGTTGAACAAATCCAACACATCAACTCCCAAGCCACTACTATACTCCTCGCCTCTCTAAGTCGAGAGGAGTATAATAAGGTGCAAGGGTTGAAGAGTGCAAAGGAGATTTGAGACGTGCTCAAGACCGCGCACGAAGGAGACGAGGTGACCAAGATCACCAAGCGGGAAACGATCGAGGGGGAGCTCGGTCGCTTCATGCTTCACCAAGGAGAGGAGCCACAAGCGATGTACAACCATCTCAAGACCTTTGTGAACCAAGTGCGCAACCTCGGGAGCACCAAATGGGATGACCATGAAATGGTCAAGGTTATTCTAAGATCACTTGTATTTCTTAATCCTACTCAAGTTCAATTAATTCGTGGTGATCCTAGATATAAACTAATGTCTCCCGAGGAAGTAATAGGAAAATTTGTGAGCTTTGAATTGATGATCAAAGGCTCCAAGAAAATCATCGAGCAAGGCGCCACCTCAACACCCGAGGTGCAACCCGTCGTATTCAAGGCGACGGAAGAAGAAAAGAAGGATTCTACACCAAGTAGGATTCCCATCGACGCCTCCAAGCTCGACAACGAGGAAATGGCGCTCATCATCAAGAGCTTCCGCCAAATCCTCAAGCAAAGGAGGGGGAAGGATTACAAAC
Source organism: Zea mays (assembly GCF_902167145.1). NCBI lineage: Eukaryota > Viridiplantae > Streptophyta > Magnoliopsida > Poales > Poaceae > Zea > Zea mays. The sequence goes on along the minus strand of NC_050104.1, from coordinate 38,076,419 downwards.
CCCGCTCCAAGAAGGTTTGCTACAAATGTGGTAAGCCCGGTCATTTTATCGCTAAATGTCCTTTGTCTAGTGATAGTGACAGGGATAACGACAAGAGGGGGAAAAAGAAGGAGAAGAAGAGATATTACAAGAAGAAGGGTGGCGATGCACATGTTTGCCGGGAGTGGGACTCCGACGAGAGCTCCACCGACTCCTCCTCCGATGAGAACGTTGCAAACATCGCCGTCACCAAGGGCCTTCTCTTCCCCAACGTCGGTCACAAGTGCCTCATGGCAAAGGACGGCAAGAAGAAGAAGGTAAAATCAAGATCCTCCACTAAGTATGCAACCTCTAGTGATGAGGATAATTCTAGTGATGATAAGGATAACTTGCTCACTCTTTTTGCCAATCTTAACATGCAACAAAAAGAGAAATTAAATGAATTGATTAGTGCTATTCATGTGAAGGATGAACTCTTGGATAGCCAAGAGGACTTCCTTATCAAGGAAAACAAAAATCATGTTAAGACTAAAAATGCTTATGTTCAGGAAGTAGAAAAATGTGAAAAATTGTCTAGTAAGCTAAGCACTTGCCATGATGTTATTTCCAACCGTAGAAATGAAAATGCCAAACTAATTGCTAAGGTTGAGAAGCTAGATATTTGTGATGATTCAATTGTTAGTCTTAGAAATGATAATGCTAGTTTAATTGCTAAGATTGACAAATTAAATGCATCTCTTGCTAGCCTTAAAATTGAGAATGAAAAATTAATTACTAAGGCTAAAGATTTAAATGATTTCAATGCTTCTATTTCCAATCTTAGAGATGAGAATGCTATTTTATATGCTAAGATTGTTGAATTAAATACTTGCAAACCCTCTACATCTACCGTTAAGCATGTTACTATTTGCACTAGATGTAGAGATATAAATGTTGATGCTATTCATGATCACCTAGCTTTAATTAAACAACAAAATGATCACATAGCTCAACTTGGTGCCAAAATCAATGAGCATGACTTAGAAAATGAAAAATTTAAATTTGCTAGAAGCATGCTCTATAGTGGGAGACGCCCTGGCATTAAGGATGACATTGGCTTCCAACAGGGAGACAATGTTAAGCTTAATGCCCCTCCTAAAAAATTATCTAACTTTGTTAAGGGCAAGGATCCCATGGCTCAGGATAACGAGGGTTACATTTTATACCGTACCGGTTATCCCGAGCACAAAATTAGGAGAACTCACTCTAGGAAGTCTCACTCTGGATCTCATCATGCTTTTATGTATAAGAGTGAGGCATCTAGTTCTAGGCAATCCACTAAAGCTAAATTGCCTAAGAAGAAAACTCCTATTGCATCAAATGATCATAACATTTCATTTAAGACTTTTGATGCTTCTTATGTGCTTACTAACAAATCAGGCAAAGTAGTTGCCAAATATGTTGGGGGCAAACACAAGGGGTCAAAGACTTGTGTTTGGGTACCCAAGGTGCTTGTTTCTAATGTCAAAGGACCCAAGACCGTTTGGGTACCTAAGAACAAGGCCTAAATTTGTTTTGTAGGTTTATGCATCCGGAGGCTCAAGTTGGATCATCGATAGCGGGTGCACAAACCACATGACAGGGGAGAAGAGGATGTTCTCCTCCTATGAGAAAAACCAAGATCCTCAACGAGCTATCACATTCGGGGATGGAAATCAAGGTTTGGTTAAAGGATTGGGTAAAATTGCTATATCACTTGACCATTCTATTTCCAATATTTTTCTTGTAGATTCTTTAGATTACAATTTGCTTTCTGTTTCTCAATTATGCAAAATGGGTTACAACTGTCTTTTTATGGATATAGGTGTTACTGTCTTTAGAAGAAGTGATGATTCAGTAGCATTTAAGGGAGTGTTAGAGGGTCAGCTATACTTAGTAGATTTTGATAGAGCTGAACTCGACACTTGCTTAATTGCTAAGACTAACATGGGTTGGCTATGGCATCACCGACTAGCCCATGTTGGGATGAAGAATCTTCATAAGCTTCTAAAGGGAGAGCACATTTTAGGACTAACCAATGTTCATTTTGAGAAAGACAGAGTTTGTAGCGCATGTCAAGCAGGGAAGCAAATTGGAGCCCATCATCCACACAAGAACATCATGACGACCGATAGGCCGCTTGAGCTACTCCACATGGACCTATTCGGCTCGATCGCTTACATAAGCATCGGCGGGGGTAAGTATTGTCTTGTTATTGTGGATGATTATTCTCGCTTCACTTGGGTGTTCTTTTTGCAGGAAAAATCACAAATCCAAGAAACTTTAAAGGAATTCTTGAGACGAGCTCAAAATGAGTTCGGCTTAAGGATCAAGAAGATAAGAAGCGACAATGGAACGGAGTTCAAGAACTCTCAAATTGAAGGCTTCCTTGAAAAGGAGGGCATCAAGCATGAGTTCTCTTCTCCCTACACGCCACAACAAAATGGTGTAGTGGAGAGGAAGAATAGAACTCTATTGGACATGGCAAGGACCATGCTTGATGAGTACAAGACTTCGGACCGGTTTTGGGCGGAAGCAATCAACACCGCTTGCTACGCCATCAATCGCCTCTACCTCCACCGAATCCTCAAGAAGACATCGTATGAACTCCTAACCGGTAAAAAGCTCAATGTTTCATATTTTAGAGTCTTTGGTAGCAAATGCATTATTCTTGTTAAAAGAGGTAGAAAATCTAAATTTGCTCCTAAGGCTGTAGAAGGCTTTTTACTTGGTTATGATTCAAACACAAGGGCATATAGAGTCTTTAACAAGTCCACTGGACTAGTTGAAGTTTCTTGTGACATTGTGCTTGATGAGACTAACGTCTCTCAAGTAGAACAAGTTGATCTTGATGAGCTAGATGATGAAGAGGCTCTGTGCGTCGCGCTAAGGAACATGTCCATTGGGGATGTGTGTCCTAAGGAATCCGAAGAGCCTCCACAAGCACAAGATCAACCATCTTCCTCCATGCAAGCATCTCCACCAACTCAAGATGAGGATCAAGCTCAAGATGATGATGATGAAGATCAAGAGGAGCCACCTCAAGAGGAGGACAATGATCAAGGGGGAGATGCCCATGATCAAGACAAGGGAGATGATGAGGGTCCAAGGCCGCCACACCCAAGAGTCCACCAAGCAATCCAACGAGATCACCCCGTGAACACCATCCTCGGCGATATTCATAAGGGGGTAACCACTCGATCTCGTGTTGCTCATTTTTGTGAACATTACTCTTTTGTTTCCTCTATTGAGCCACACAGGGTAGAGGAAGCACTTCAAGATTCGGATTGGGTGCTGGCGATGCAAGAGGAGCTCAACAACTTCACGAGGAATGAGGTATGAAATTTAGTTCCACGTCCTAACCAAAATGTTGTAGGAACCAAGTGGGTCTTCCGCAGCAAGCAAGATGAGCATGGTGTGGTGACAAGGAACAAAGCCTGACTTGTGGCCAAGGGATATTCACAAGTCGAAGGTTTGGATTTCGGTGAAACCTATGCACCCGTAGCTAGGCTTGAGTCAATTCGCATATTACTTGCCTATGCTACTTACCATGGCTTTAAGATTTATCAAATGGACGTGAAAAGTGCCTTCCTCAATGGACCAATCAAGGAGGAGGTCTATGTTGAGCAACCTCTCGGCTTTGAAGATAGTGAGTACTCTAACCATGTCTATAAACTCTCTAAGGCGCTTTATGGGCTCAAGCAAGCCCCAAGAGCATGGTATGAATGCCTAAGAGATTTTCTTATCGCTAATGGCTTCAAAGTCGGAAAAGTCGATCCTACTCTATTCACTAAAACTATTGCAAATGATTTGTTTGTTTGCCAATTTTATGTTGATGATATCATATTTGGGTCTACTAACAAACCCACTTGTGAAGAATTTAGTAGGATCATGATTCAAAAATTTGAGATGTCTATGATGGGGGAGTTGAAGTATTTCTTAGGATTTCAAGTCAAGCAACTCCAAGAGGGCACCTTCATTAGCCAAACAAAGTACATTCAAGACATACTCACAAAGTTTGGAATGAAGGATGCCAAGCCCATCAAGACACCCATGGGAACTAATGGGCATCTCGACCTCGATACGGGAGGTAAATCCGTAGATCAAAAGGTATATCGGTCGATGATAGGTTCTTTACTCTATTTATGTGCTTCACGACCGGATATTATGCTTTCCGTATGCATGTGTGCAAGATTCCAATCCGACCCTAAGGAAGTTCACCTTAGGGCCGTTAAACGAATCTTGAGATATTTAGTTTATACTCCTAAGTTTGGCCTTTGGTACCCCAGGGGATCAACTTTTGATTTAATTGGTTATTCAGATGCTGATTGGGCAGGGTGTAAAATTGATAGAAAGAGCACATCAGGGACTTGCCAGTTCTTGGGAAGATCTCTGGTGTCTTGGGCTTCAAAGAAGCAAAATTCTGTAGCTCTTTGTACCGCTGAAGCCAAGTATATTGCCGCAGGCCATTGTTGCGCACAATTGCTTTGGATGAGGAAAACCCTTAGGGACTATGATTACAAATTAACCAAAGTTCCTCTCCTATGTGATAATGAGAGTGCAATCCGCATGGCGGATAATCCCGTTGAGCATAGCCGCACCAAACACATAGCCATTCGGTATCACCTTTTGAGGGATCACCAACAAAGGGGGGATATCGAGATTGCTTATATTAACACCAAAGAACAATTAGCCGATATCTTTACCAAACCATTAGATGAGAAAACTTTTACCAAACTTAGGCATGAGCTAAATATTCTTGATTCTAGGAATTTTGATTGATCTTTTGCACACATAGCTCATATATATACCTTTGATCATCTCTATCATGTGCTACGACTAATGTATTCTTCCTAGTGCATTTTATGCTAAGTCATAGATTGAAAGGGGAAATGGAGTCTTCGGCGAAGACAAAGCTTCCACTCCACTCCATCGAATTATTCATCCTTCGCCGTCGCTCCGCACCGCTCTCCAACTTTGGTATAATCTTCACTCCTATATTTTTTTTACCAAAGGGGGAGAAAGTTTGAAAAAGGGCTTATATTTCAATCACAAGTATCCGTTTTTGGCGATTCATGCCAAAGGGGGAGAAAGTATTAGCCCAAAGCAAAAGGACCGCACCACCACCAATTTCAAAAATATAGTCTTTCAAGTTTGTGTTAAGAGAAGATTTTTTCAATTGGTATCTTATTTTTGATATAATTTAAAATTGGTATACCCTCTTCAAAATTAATATCTAAAACCCTCTTGAACACTAAGAGGAGGATTTCATTAAGGGGGAGTTTTGATTAGTCAAAGGAAAAGCATTTGAAACAGGGGGAGAAAATTTCAAATCTTGAAAATGCTTCTCAAAATCTTATTCATATACCTTTGACTATTTGCAAAAGATTTTGAAAAAGAATTTCCAAAACATTGCAAAACAAAACAAGTGGTGCAAGCGTGGTCCAAAATTTTAAATAAGAAGAAAGCCATCCATGCATATCTAGTAGAAATAATTATTGGTTTCATTCCAAGCAACCTTTGCACTTACATTATGCAAACTAGTTCAATTCTGCACTTTTATATTTTCTTTGGTTTGTGTTGGCATCAATCACCAAAAAGGAGGAGATTGAAAGGGAAATAGGCTTACACCTTTTCCTAATTGATTTTGGTGGTTGAATTGCCCAACACAAATAATTGGACTAACTAGTTTGCTCTAGATTATAAGTTTTATAGGTGCCAAAGGTTCACAACAAACCAATAAAAAGACAAATAAAGGGTTCAAATAAAAAGAGCTAAAGACTACCGAAGTGTCCCCTGGTCTGGCGCACCGGACTGTCCGGTGTGCCACCGGACAGTGTCCGGTGCACCAGGGAACCAAACTCTGAACTTGTCACCTTCGGGAATTCTGGGAGCCGCTCCGCTATAATTCACCGGACTGTCCGGTGTAGCACCGGACTGTTATGTGCGCCAGTGGAGTAACGGCTACACAGCGCCAACGGTCGTCTGCAACGAACAATAAATGCGCTACAGTGCGCGCCTGCACGCGCAGAAGTCAAAGCAGCGCTAGAAGGCGCACCGGACAGTGAACAGTGACTGTCCGGTGCACCACCGGACTGTCCGGTGGCCCAGAAGTCAGAAGCTCCAATGGTCAGAACCCAACGGCCGGGTGACGTGGCTGGCGCACCGGACAGTCCGGTGGGTGCGCCATGCGACAGCAGCCTTCACCAACGTCTATTTTAGTGGTTGGGGTTATAAATACCCCCAACCACCCACCATTCATTGCATCCAAGTTTTCAGCCTTCAAACCTCATACAAGAGCTATAGCATTCAATACAAGACACAAACAAAGAGATCAACTCCTCTTCCAAGTCCGGAATCACTCCAACCAAATTAGTGGCTAGAGAGAGACATTTGTGTTCATTTGAGCTCTTGCGCTTGGATTGCTTTTCTTCTTTCTACTTTCTTGTGTTCAATTCACTTGTAATCAAAACAAGAGACACCAAGTTGTGGTGGTCCTTGTAGTGGACTTAGTGTCCCATTTGATTGAAGAGAAAGGCTCACTCGGTCTAGGTGACCGTTTGAGAGAGGGAAAGGGTTGAAAGAGACTCGGTCTTTGTGACCACCTCAACGGGGAGTAGGTTTGCAAGAACCGAACCTCGGTAAAACAAATCACCGTGTCATCCGCTCTTATTCGCTTGTGATTTGTTTACGCCCTCTCTTTCGAACTCGTTTATATTTCTAACGCTAACCCCGGCTTGTAGTGTGTGCTTAAGTTTGTAAATTTCAGATTTGCCTATTCACCCCCCTCTAGGCGACTTTCACTAAACACACGACATGTAGGGGCAATCCGTCCCCACACACGTCAACCGTCCCCATCGATTCTCGGTTCGCGGCTAGACCTCACCGCCTTGGCATACAATGCTCCACTGACCTCAGCTGCCGCCGTGCAGTGACTGCACTTGTACCCACCATAGCTAGCATGCGAGACCCAGTCTTAGGACGCGTGAGGGGTAAAGCCCGCGCCGGGCTTCACTCAGGTACTAGGTTTACCGATTACCGTATTTCTCGACATGTGCTTAGTACATTCAAACGCTTGACTCAGGTATACATACGTTAATCCTTAATTCCTTTTCCCATCTCATGGACAAGGCATCCTCTCTGGATCCAAGTCCATAGACCATCATAGATCCCGTTATCAAGATGAATACAATCAATTCCTGACCTCACGCGAGTGCTAGAAAAGTCACTCGACTTCTACCGAGATCCTGATATAGCAAAGTAGCTACTCGATCTAGCATACTCGTATCCATCTCAAAAAGGAATCCTGAATTCATGCAACTAAGGGTTTCAAGCAACTCCTACACTTAGTGCACATTACAAGCCTACAAACATTAAGTGTAGTAAAGTAGCATATATATATATATACTGTTATTATATATTACACCTGGGTGCATTCAATATAGAGAATGCACCCAGGCGCAACCTACGCGCCCAGGTGCACATGGTCCGACCCAACCGATCCACACAGCCGAACCGACGCAGAGGAACCGATATTGTGCCTTTTCACTTCCCCGCGCCCGACTGCGCCTTTTCCACTTTCCTGGCCCTCCGCGTACGGCTCAATCCATTCTCTTCCCCGGCGACCTAGCCCTCGCCGTAGCCGTTGTGCGCTCGCTCCCGTTCCCGTCTTCGTCCATCCCGCACGCTCCCGCTCGTTCCCAGCTCCGGCCCCCTCCACACTTCTCCGCGAACGGATCCTCCGCTCCCGTCAGAATCATTTGCTCGCCTGAGACGTAGACCGCGAACGTCGACGTAGCCCGCGCCGGAGTAGTTTGCGCCCGCGCCCGCCGTGTAAGCGCATCCGCTCTCTCTCCCATTTCTCTGTCCCCATTTTTTGGATTTGTTTTGTTATTTTCGGTAATAGACAGGTAAACCCCATTTTTTCCCCAAGTGTTGCAACTAGTATTATTCGTTGATTGGAATTATTAATTGTTGTATTTTATGCGGATACATTTCATTTTTGAATAAGCAGTTTGTGTACTAGATTATAATCTCAGATGTTTCCACTTCTTTTGTAACTGCAGTGTACCTTTTGTTGCAACTGGTCCATGACATAAGTTGCAACTGTATAATTTTTACTTTCAGACCACATACATCATTACTGTCTTTTATAACTGTGCTCGTATACAACTAGTTATTTGTTTAAATTCACTGTTGCAACTGTCCCAGTAGTAATTTTTTTAGCAGTCTTGTTGCAACTGGCTTATGTCGCATGTTGCAATTCTGTCCCAGTACTAATGTATGTGTGCAGCATTAGTGTGTATTGCAACTATTTTTTGTTCCTATTTTTGTACTGTGTGTTTTAGTTTGTTGATTAGCAATTTTTGGTTATGAGATCTGTACCATTTGTTTGTGCCCTCATGTCTTTTCATTCCCATTTTTTCAGTGTTTTTTATAATGGATCAAGATCAGAATGTCACAGGCCAGCAAGGCGCTCATGCTGTCCGTCGCTCTCCCCGTGTTGAAAACAAGAGAAAGCAATTAGATAAAAATGAATTGAAGGAAAGGAAGAAGAGATTAAGGTTGAAAGTCCCTTCTATACAAGACGCCGAAAGTGATGATGAAAAAGACACAGAGTTTGTTCCTGGTGGCGATGGGTCTGGTGATGACAATGTTGGTATTGTTGGTGGAGATGAAAATAAGGGTATAACTAAGACACGAGCTATTCGATGCTCACCTGGGAAGTTTATAAAGCTTGTGAATTCTCTATCTGATGAATTGAAAAGTGAAGTGGTTGCTAAGGGGTTTGGCAGCTTGCTGAGATTCAAGCCGCACTTATTGTCGAGAAAGTTGCTCAGCTGGCTGATGCGGAAGCTTAACCCAAAAACGATGAAATTAGAGATTGGTGGTGGAAAAGAGATTCAAATCACCGAACACAGTGTTTGGTGTGTTTTGCAGTTACCAAACGTTGGCAGTGATCCGCCCCCCATGTCTGATGCAGATGCTCGTGCCTTGCAGGACGAGCTGGGGGAGCAAATTTGTGGCAAATCTTATAGACGCATATCTGGTATCAATATATCTGTTATCACTGATAGATTGCAGAAGAGGACTCTCAATGGGGAGCTGGGCCTGAGAGCCTTTTTCATGGCAGCATTTCAGTGTCTGCTATTCTCCAATACTGACACTCGCATCAGGATTGATGATGTGAAGTACACTCAGGACATCCAGAACATGGGCAACAAGAACTGGTGCAAAGCTGTAGTAGACAGGCTGAGCATAGCTGCTCGTCTTTATAGAAAGGATTTTGCGGAGAAAGGCATTAATGCACCCATCAGTGGATGCGGGATCTTTGTAGCTGTAAGCTCAACACACACATTCAATTTTTGCCCTTGCAACTTACTCTTCCAATTACACAAGTAGTAATTTTTTATGTTTACTGTTACAACTGTCATATGTTACAAGTTGCAATTTGAGGGCATTTTTTTATGATAACTTAGTTCACACATTCACATGTATTTTGTAATTTATGTTGTTCATAAAGTAGCAATAATTTTAGTATTTTCTATTTCAACTGGCTTATTGCACCTGTGCCAATTTGGTTTACTTTTTTTCATTATATGAATTCAACCTAAAATACCCATGTGTCTTTTTCCTAATGTTAAAAACATGCAGATGCTTTATGTTGACAACCTGCAACATGGATTAGACACAAGTCCTTTTTCAATCCCTCGATGTGCTTTCTTGGACTCCAAGATGATTGATGCTATAGCAAATATGGATCTCAGGGGAGATGTTCCTCCTGGGACCGCTGAGTTTGGACACCTCAGGGTAAGTTGCAAATGATACTCCACAATAGTTGCAATTTGTTATTCATTTATCATTTTATCATTGTTTTTTACTTTCAGTTGAGAAGTATCACTAACACGTGCTACGACGTCCCCATTGGTGCTCTAGCAATATTACATGCTCCAGTACCAGCACCTGCCCCAGTAGCAGTCCCTAATCCAACAGCAGCACCTAACCCAGTAGCAGCAGCATCTGTCCCAGTAGCAACAACAGCACCTACTGGGACATCTGCTGATGTGCTTGGCACATCCCATGATCCCGTCGGTCATGCTTCCTTCAATATCAACCCCAGTCTTTTACCAGTACCCTAGCTTTAGATCTTCTTTTGGTCATAGTATTACTGATTTAGATGGAAGGAGTAGGAAGTCAGATGCGCTGAACATCTTGAAGGCGTTTGATGAAAGCACTAGTGAAGCCCAGTCGTACGCACAGAAGGCTGTGAAGTATTCAACAATATCCCGCGACCTTATGGCAAAAGCTCACCACGAGTGCTACACTGGCATTCAGAAGCTTATCGCTGACGCTATCGTTGAGAAGCGAGCTGCCAAAGAGCGCAGGAGGAAGGTGAAGAACGACCCTAGAGCAGGAGCAGGTATTTTTTGTTGCATATAGGATAATATTATTGTTTGCAAGCACCCACCATACAAGTTGCAATTTGCCCAGACACATCAATATGTGTTTACAATCATTTTTTAAATTTGTATGCAGGAGCAGGAACTAGTTCAATTGCACCGGAGGACCAATCTAGAGGAGGTGATGGTGAAGAAATTATACGGAGTCCCGTTGCAATTGACACTAGAGCAGGAGCAGGTATTTTTTATTGCATACAGTATAATATTATTGTTGCAACCACCCACCATACAAGTTGCAATTTTACCCATATACATCACTTTGTGCTTTCAATCACTTTTTTAAATTTGTATGGAGGATCAGGAACTACTTCAAATGTACCGGAAGACCAATCTGGAGGAGGTGATAGTGAAGAAATACAGTTGGATTGCAGTGGTGGAGATCTTGATGACAGCTTAGATTTTACGAGAACCCCATTGTGTGGTGATGACATTGATCTGGAAGAGGGAAATTTGAATAGAAGTAAGCCTATCTATGTCTTCCATGCTTAAAAAATGTTTTCTCTCATCTTGATTATTCCTTTTTTTCATTTATATTTTTTATTCTTTCCCCTGGCAGCACCTCCTGATTTACGTGGGTCAATCCGAAGTATTGATGATATATTGCAAATGATGTATTTCCCAGAGCACTTTGCAAGCATTGATGGCGAGGTTAGTTTATTGTGTTTTTTATTACCATCAACTCCTTTTTTCTGATTAATATTATGATTTTCCCCTTTTTCTACAATTACAGTCCCCTCCCAATAGCCAGCCGACTCGTGCACCACAAATTACTGTTCGCAAGAGGAAGGCTTCCTCAAACCCCTCTGGCAATGATCAACGACCTGTGGTAAGATCATCTGATACCCATGTGAAAGCAGTCCATAGTTGCAATCGGGCCCCACCTATTGTAGTAATCATAGCCTATACCAACTTGCAATTAATCATATATTATGAACAGGGACCACCTGAGACAGAAGAGGAGCCTCTGAGCAGGGACACTGGGATGCAGCATCCTACTGCCCAGGTATGTTCATGCAATTCGTGTCTTTTTTTTATAATATAAATGATTCACTTTCATAATACAAATATGTTAATTTGGCTATTCTACTCAACTGCATCAGGATCATATAACTTACTCAAGGAGGAGCGATAGGTCCATTCAAGTTGCCAACACACAGAAGGCAGAGGCTGAGAAGAAGGCCGAGATTGAGATGAAGAATGCTGAAGCTGAGGAGGCTGAGAAGAGAAAGGCTGAAGCCGAACAAGCTGATAAGAAGAAGGCAGAAGAAGCTGAGAATAAGAGAAAGGCTGAGGCCAAAGTAGCTGAGATCAAGAGAAAGGCTGCAGCTGAAGAAGCTGAGAAGAAGAAGGAAGAAGAAGCTGAGGATAAGAGAAAGGCTGAGGCCGAAGAAGCTGAGATTAAGAGAAAGGTGAGGCCGAAGAAGCTGAGATTAAGAGAAAGGCTGAGGCTGAAGAAGCTGAGATTAAGAGAATGGCTGCAGCTGAAGAAGTTGTGAAGAAGAAGGCTGATGCCGAGAAGAAGGTTGAAGCGGAGGAGAAAAGGATATAGGTTGCAATCCAGAAACAGCTAAAGGACAACATCAAAGCTTTGAAAAAGCCGGTGCCCGCTGCCAAGTTAAAGAAGATGTTCCAGTTACAAATGTCAAAAGAATATGCTGAGCAGCGCCAACAGTACGAGGATAGGTTGAACATGCTTCGTCAGGAGGCCAAAGCTGAGATTGATAGTTTGGAGAAGAGCATTGATGGCCAGGCAGGACCCAGCTCATCATTTGATGATATCCAGTTCTCGGCGGAGTCTGATGATGATATCAACAATTTGACCCAACCAATCCGACTTTCTCAAGACGAAGTCTCAGTAGGCCAGGCTGATTTCAGTGAGTTTCAAAGGATGATATTCAAGCGCCTAGGTGATAGAGTGCTGAAGAAGCCTAGGGAGTACATATCCCCGTTCAAGATCCCTCGTAATCGACCTGAGATACCCCTGGCCAAGGCTGTTGCACTTAGGCGGAAGATCGCATCTGATCCTGAGCTGAAAAGGTTTTTTTTGTTTTTCCCAAGTTGCAATTGCTATTTACTTTTTATTTTGCAATTCTAACCAAGTAGCAATTATTTTTCTTGAACAGTTAGTTACTTATATAGCAGTAGCAATCGCACCTAATGCGTGGTTGCAATCACACCATAACAGAAGTTGCAATCATTTTTATTTAAAAAGAATTTCACAGAGTTATATAGTACATGCAATTACAACACACTAGTTGCAATTATACTACACCAGTAGTTTGCAATCATATTTGTGTAACAGAATTTCCCAGAGTTATTCAGTACTTTGAAATCACACTAGACCAACAGTTGCAATCACAACACACCAGCAGTTGCACATTCTACTGTTCTTCTCACTAATCCATATGTTTTTTCTTTTTTTTTGTTGATGCAGGAGAATTTTGTTGGAGTTTGGCCTTATTGTTGGACTAACTGGCGAGGAAATTTTAACATCTTTTTCTAATGACACCCTTGGTGAGTCAGGAATCATAGACTTTTTCGTGCACTGCATGCGACATGATGATATTGTGCACAAGGTTGATTCTTGTGGATACAGAGTGTTTCTGACCACTGGTTTTTATGTAAGTTTCTTCTTCAAAACCATGTATTTTTTGTATACTGTCTTGCATTTATGTGTTTAAACTAATTTAATCATTTATCATTTCTCTTTTTTATTTATTCTCCAAACTGGAAAACACATACAGTTCAATGTATCAACGTGTGAAGCAGTACTCAACGCTGATAAATCTAAGACGGAAGAATTCATATATGTATGGAATCATCTGATGTCTGAGTGCGAAAACTATGATTTGTCAAGAGCAAAATTGGTTAGCAGACATTTTCCCCAACCCACTTTTTTCATACCTACAATTTTTTACTTTCCATCATTTATAGTTGCAATCACCAGGACACATACTTTGCAACTGTCTATACTTTTTTCTTGCAACTTTTTTTTTCATATATGTTTTCCATTTTTAGTAATTAGTTTTCTACTCCTTCCTTGCACCAGGTTTTTGTCCCTATCAAAGATGGTGCTCACTATTTTGTATATTGCTTCAATTTTATCCATAAGCGTATTGATGTGCTGGACTCGAACGACTACTTCCTGAATTGTTCTAATCAGGAAGAACGACACAAGACTGTCTTTGCCAAAATCCCAATTATTGATGCAGCCTTCCAGAAAGTTTCCAACCTCAAGTTACCCAGAGTTAGCAAGTGGAGGCGGCCTTTTATTGATGTGCCAAAGCAAGCAGGTCAAAGCGATTGTCTTTTTTTTGTATGGAAGTACATGGAATATTATAATGGGGACAAAATGACCAAGGAAATCAATCCGGTTAGCCATGATGTCAACTGATTTTCTATCTGTTTTGGTGCTTTTTTTGTGTGTTTTCTATGTGTGCATCATAATATAGTCACTGACCATTATGATGTTTTTATGCCATTGCAGTTCAAGGGCCCGATATACAGATGTGAGCTGTTGCATTACGAGATCTTCCACCCTTTGAACCAAGCTGAAATTCCTGGTTCGCTTGATAAGTTTAGAATTGGTGGTCGTCCGTTGCCAATTGAATGGGATAGTAGTCAGTCGAACAATTAGATTCATGCAAAAACAATCTGTTGTGTTATGCAGTAGTCAGAAACAATCAGTTGTGTTATGTTATCTCCAGAAACAATCCAGTAATGTTGTTTAGGTTGCAACCAGCGCACTGGTTCCATTTGCAACTGGTCTATTCATCTAGTTGTTATCGTACTCTAAACTGCAGTTTCCAATATTGTTTGAAAAATCCCAGCCATTGCAGTTGCAACCAATGTATATGTTTGTGTTCTGTACCCACCGGCGAGGTGGAGCCCTTCCATATGAGGCAGTTGCAACCAGCGTATATGTTACAGTTGCAACTGAAATTGTAATCGTAGTTGCAACTGACCATGACCACTCATTTTTATTTCTATGTTTGGTAACCAGCATGATGGCAAACTTTGCAAACCTGTTTATGAGTAGTAGCAACTGTTATATGATAATAAAACAAGATATATTTTAATTATATGTCGAGACGTAAACAGATAACACAGATTCATGTATTATTCAGTGTATACATACAGTTGCAATCAGCGCAACTACGATGTTGCAATTGGTTGGTCATGTGTGTCCACTGTTTTCCGAACAGTCACACAGTCATTATTGAGTTTAACTTACACAGAGTTATAAAATAAGATAAAATTGAAATATTACATTGGAGATTCAGTTAGATTCATAGTCATCCTTAATCACTTTCGTCCTGGTAATTAACATGGCAAGTTGTCGCCCTCCTAATTCTTGCAATCACCGCGTGTGCTGCTGACTCCTGCACCGCCATAGTGCACCCAGATTGATGTGTATCATCCCCCTCACTCTGTGCCTCATCTTGATTCCCATCTAGTCTTTTTTTTATTGTTGGGCGACCTCTTTTTCTTGGAGTCCAACCTACAGTTTTCGCACTTCTCTTTTTGTCATTGTTCTCGGCTGCTCTGCTTCTGTTTGGGTTCTGAGGGCATGTTGTGCTATAGTGTCCCCTAACATGGCAGGTTTGGCACTCTCTTATGCCCTGACCACCACTATATGTGATGTATGGATTAGCAGGTTCCACACTATTTTTAGCACATTTAGCCCCACTGGCAGACTTCCTACCCTTCGTGCGCGACACTGGCGGTTCAGTCAATCTTAGATCAGTGAGGCAGTTTGCAGAATCTGGATTCAGTCCCGATTCTGGTGGTGGTGTAGGTCCAGTTGGCATCACAACAGGTTCTATATTGTTGTCAGAACTTTGTTGTGTTGGTGCAATGGGACCAATATTCCGCCGTCCTTCTGCATCTTGCTGCAACTCAGTATTTGTTGCTTCGTCCGGACCAATCGGACCAATCTCCGCTGTTCGTAGAAGCTCAATCCCAGGAGTTATCATGTCGATGTGCCTGATAGTTTCAGTGTATGCTCTATCAGATTTGCTTCCCGCTCTTCCCAGTCGCATTAACTTTGGCAGCAGCTTCGACAACCTTGACTGTTCTGTCTCATTTTGACCACCAACACTCACATCGTGCCGGTCCCACGGAACCACAGATCTTGCATTACGTGTATATCGCTTCAGAATGTACTTTTCAGGTATGTTTTGGACTTGGAGGTAGGTGAATGCCTTTATTATGTGCATGCAGAACAGACCTGCATTTTTTTGTTGCAATTTGGATGTAAATATGCAGGAACATCAATGTTTAATTTTTTTAATGTAATGAGGTTGCAATTCTCCTCACCTGTATGCTCCCACTGCATGCATTCGCATTTATACACGCCTGCTGCTTTGTCAGCCACCACCTTGAATGCGTGTTGTGCCCAGCAAAATGTCCCATCGCCTTTCTCATGTTTCACCAAGTAACCGCATTCCACTCCCGGATCAGGCTCTATCACAAAAGCTGTGCTGTTAATATATTCCCTCTTGTATTCATTGTACACAGCCCTGGTGTACACCCTGCTGAGTTGCTCATCAAATCTTGATTTGCAGGCTCTGACAACTTCAGTCTGCATTAAGACCAGCAGTTGCAATCACATCATAGAGCAGTTGCAATTACACGAGACAGCAGTTGTAATCATTGTTTGTTTAACCGATTTTTGAGCATAGTTATATAGAAGTTGCAATCACACCAGACCATCAGTTGCAATTACACCAGAAAACAGTTGTAATCATTGTTTGTTTAACAAAATTCCCCAGAGTTATTCAGTGTTTGCATCCACACCACACCAGCAGTTGCAATTACAACACACCAGTAGTTGCAATCATTTTGTTTATATTTTTTAATAGATATTTGGGTAGAATTATACAGTAGTTGCAATCACACCACACCAGCAGTTGGAATCATTTATGTTTAACAGTTTTTTTACAATCAGACCAAAAAATTCAGTGGTGTGGGCAAATACCTGTGAGTAGTGTGACTCCCCAGCATCCATGTGGTCTGTGTGCTGAATCGAGTCAAGCACCCTCTTTGCAAATATATGCAGGCTTGTCACATTGTTAACATAACCATCTTTCAAAACCCTGTTTTGGCTCTCAGATCTCTGGGTGGAAGTCATTCGCCCACAGTACATGCCTTTGAAATATGTTGCTATCCATCTCTTCCTTTTCTGCCACAATGCAACAATTGCAGGGTGTTCTCTTATGCCACATTCATCCACCAGCTTATTCCACTCCACCTCAAATTGTGTGGGCCCCAGAGGATAGTTTATCAGGGACTGCAGTTTCTCCTTTAGATTATTATCATTGTGCAATTTGTACAGCCCCTCGAGTTCGTAATCCCATGTTCTGGTTATGTGCCATCGGCAATTTCGGTGTTGTGTCTTGTTAAACACAATCCTTATTGCTTCCTTCATCGCTGCATCTTCATCTGTTTGTCAAAAATAAAAATCAGCAAAAAAACCCCAATAGGTTTGCAATCAAGCAGTTTAAAATATTGCAATCATCTTCAAAGATACAGTTGCAACAACACAGCAGTAATTATGTGACAAGCATTTTTTTGTAGCCAAAGCATACCTGTAAGAATCACAAAAGGTTGCTGACCACCCATGCAACTTTTAAAGGTCTCAAAAAGCCATCTGAATGTGTCTATTGTTTCATCCCGAAGAAGTGCTTGGCCAAAGGATACATTTTTCAAATTATTGCTGCAACCCACAAACATGGCCAACGGCATATGCTTGTTGTTAGTCTTGTGTGTTGTGTCAAATGTGACTACATCCCCAAAATCCTTGTATTCTGCACGCTGACTTGCATGACACCAAAAAAATGCTCCGAAGCACATTTGTTTTTGGTTCAAAATCCACATCCCAGTAAAAGTATTCATTGTGTTCTTTGCACTCCCTGAAAAATTGGAACAGTTTATCCATGTCACCATCCCTCTCCTCCCTTGCTTGCTCAGCTTTCCTGTACCATAAAAGAAAAAACAAATGAAGATGCTGTTGTCAATATATCGCACAAAGATATGATGTCAGTTTTTTTATGACCTACTTGTTATGGACATCTTTCTCTGTGAACGGCCAGTTTTGACGGCCTCCAAATAATTCTGACATTACATTCATTGCTGCCTGTGTTGGCACACCACTCTTTGACATGATTGCAAACAGGTCATCCAACGCTGCCTCCCTCTGCTTATGAGAATGCATATATCTCACCATCCTTGGTGAGGGTTCAAGTTTGTGATTGTGTGCTTCCTGAACATGATGAAAATACCAAATATTGCGCTTCTTGTCCTCCTTCACCTTCACATAAGCAGGGCAACCAATTCTCATCGATGTCTTATTTGTCATAGGCTCCTCATTCTCTTGACCTGGCTTCAGAAACCCCTCACGGTTGCAAACCCAGTGTCTGGTTTCTTTACTAGTCCTTTTTGTCCTGACACTAAAACCAGCCAACTTTGCATAGTCAAGGTAAAAGAGGTAGGCTTCTTCTTTTGTATCAAATGTTTGCTGCACCCTGGGGACAAACACATCAAGTATGTTTGCATCCTGCAGGACAACACGCAATCATGAGTTTTGCAATTAGAGTATACACCTAGTTGCAATCAACAAGCAACAAACGTTGCAACTGGAGCACAAACACACCATGCAACTGTAATCAATGAGTAAAAACAGAGACTCAAGTTTGCAATTAGAGTATACACCTAGTTGCAATCAACAAGCAACAAACGTTGCAACTGGAACAGAAACACACCATGCAACTGTAATCAATGAGTAAAAACAGAAACTCAAGTTTGCAATTAGAGTATACACCTAGTTGCAATCAACAAGCAACAAACGTTGCAACTGGAGCACAAACACACCATGCAACTGTAATCAATGAGTAAAAACAGAGACTCAAGTTTGCAATTAGAGTATACACCTAGTTGCAATCAACAAGCAACAAACGTTGCAACTGGAACACAAACACACCATGCAACTGTAATCAATGAGTAAAAACAGAGACTCAAGTTTGCAATTAGAGTATACACCTAGTTGCAATCAACAAGCAACAAACGTTGCAACTGGAACACAAACACACCATGCAATTGTAATCAATGAGTAAAAACAGAGACTCAAGTTTGCAACAAACGATGCAACAGAAAATCAACAAACCACGCACGTTGGAGCAACAATTTTTGATTGTTTTTTTTCTTACCAGATGGAACAGCTGGGCTGCATCAGAAGTGACCAGCGATCCAGGTGGAATTGAAGGCGGTGGCGTCAGCAACGTTTTGTGATGCAAGGGATCACCTGATCCGCCGCGTACACCCGCTCCCGTTGTCGCAATCGGAGACGGCAATATCGGATCAGCACCTCCAGCCACAACAATCGCCAAGGAATTAGGGGAGGAGCATCGAGGCGATTCAAGGTGCGGCAGCGACGGTGGGGCCATGGATCTAGGGTTAGAGGATCGGAGGAAGGAGGAGACGGCGGCGGCGCGGTGACAGGGATGCGATCGGTGGCTGCGGGGTATAGGGTGGCGCGGGGTCAGGGAGGCGCGCGGCGGCGGCGGGGGGCAGGGAGGCGCGGGAACAGGACGGCCGAGGGCGCGATGAGGCTTGATCAGGGTGTATTTATATATTACGCCTGGGTGCATTCAATATAGAGAATGCACTCAGGTACATTTTAGTGCTGTCGTGTATATATATATATATATATATATATATATATATATATATATATATATATATATATATATATATATATATATATATATATATATATATATATATATATATATATATATATATATATAACTTGGTTATGCATAAAACCGGGGCTTGCCTTCAATTGCTGGGGCTGCGGGGAGATCCTCGATGGCAGGCTCGGGAGCTGGCTCCTGATCTTCCTTGTGGATAGCTCCTTGCTCAGGGATGAGCACGTACTCTCCGTCAGCGAGGTTGCAATCTAATGAATGTAATGATTAAGATATATACATGGCATGATATGAAATTTAGTAACTAAAATTGTATGGTGAAAGATTAATTAACAGGAAATAGAGCTAAGCCTTGTTATTAGAGAATTCCGGGGTATACTTAGTAAGTTAGGGTCAAGTTTGATTACATTTTAGTGATATTTTTTTAACAAGATTCTTAGCTGCATTTATTGGGGTGATCTTATTAATCTCTCCAATCCATCTTTTTATTTCTATTTCTTTTATGCCCTTAAGGTGAGTTTGAACTACAATATAGTTTTACAAATTTCCAAAAATTCTGTAAAAAAATTCAGTGGCTTCTCGCTGGTGTATAACTCTCTGTCTCAAAATTTGGGCTTAAAAAGTGAGGGGTTTTTGTGTACAAAATTTATCAAGTGTTAGGGCAGAGGGGGTGCTTTGAACTACAACTCTCTCTTAACAGTGGGTTATTCTCTAAGGCTTATTTTTGCTCACATTTAGGTGTAATAACATGGTCTTATACAAATTTTCAGCTACTAATACTTAATGGTTATTTTACTCTGATTTTCTAAAGTTTCTAGCTAAAGGGGTGCTTTCTACTACCATTATACTTGAAAAATATCAAACAACAGATTTCTAAATTTTCTTATCTTCTTCTTTGTGCAAGAGCAATCATTCTAGAATTTGGTAACTTTTTGCTTAAGGGAAAGGTTGGTAGGAATTTCTTGAATTAAATGGCCTTTTTCATAAGGTAGGAGCAATGGGTGTTATTTTGTAGTTTTGAATAGGTTTTGCATTTTTCTCGGGTAGCCTACTTCATTAATAATCTGGTAAAAATTTATTTGCCCATTATTGCACACTTTTTGGCTTACTTATGATTTAATTGGAATATGGCTAAATACCAAGTTTTATTTGTTCAATCCACTTAAAATGACGAGCTGTTTATTATTTTTATAGGGGAGTTCTAATAGTTAGGAGTCTACTGAATTTTTCTTACCAATTTTGAAATGGTCCTTATATTTTTAATAATGGCCTTTCTGGTTTTATTAGTGCCTAATAAAACATTCCACCTTGAATTTGTTCTGGACTAGGGTTTTTTATATTTTTCTTAAGTTCTTCATTATTTAAGTGGATTAGGAAAAATATATACATCCTCTGTTCATTAATTTTTATTTCCTTTCCTAATTTCCTAAGTTTTGGGCAGATATGGCTTTTAATAGACAACCTTTTGTTAATCTTTTATACTAGGGTGCTTAGTATTTTTAGAGAGTGCCTAAGTTGGGTTTGGACTTCTATAATTTTTCTTAAGTCCAGCATATAAACATAACTATTTTTCTCCATTTTAATAAGGTTTGGGCGGTTTTCTTATTTAATTTCAAACTCTAAAATTTAATACAGAAAGTATAGGGTTTAGTATTTTTATTTGATAGATCATAATCTTCTGAATCCATAAAAATTGGTTTGACTAAATTTGGTTAAATATTTCTCAAGATATAAATTTCTTAAGTTCTCTACCTATTTTAAAAGAATAAACAGGAATAGATTAGTGCAAGGGTTGTTTTCAGTGTTTCAAAGGTTTCTTGGGTCTGAGCAGTCCATACAAATGGGACATCCTTTCTCAACAAGTTGGTTAATTATTTGCTTATGATTCCAAATCTGGCTACAAATCTTCTGTAATAACTAGTCATTCCTAGGAAACTGCGCACTTCTTTTGCATTTTTGGGTACCAGCCACTACTGAATGACCTGAATCTTGCTTGGATCGGTAGCCACCCTGGCTGCATTGATGACATGACCAAGAAACTCAAGTTGTTTCTGAGCGAATAGGCATTTGGATTGCTTCAACTTCAACTGATGCTTGTCTAATGACTAGAAAATAAGCTCCAAGTGTCTCACATGATCCTCCAGACTGCCACTATATACTAGCACATCATCCAAGAACACCACTACACATTTGCGTAGTCAGGGTGACATCACGTGATTTATCAAGTCTTGAAATGTTGTCGGTGCACCAGTTAGACCAAAGGGCACTACTCTATATTCATAATGTCCGTGGTGTGTTTGAAATGCGGTTTCACACTCATCCCCCTCCTTAATCCGGATCTGATGATATCCAGAATGATGGTCCAACTTCGAAAACACCTTGGCTCCACTGAGTTCGTCAGTGATTTTGTCAAAGACTAGCATACGATATATGTTATTTATATATGCATTCAAACTTCGATAGTCTACACATAATTCCATTCTTCGTCCCTTTTCCTTATTAACAGCACTGGTGCAAAGGGGCTCGAGCTCTACTGTATTGTGCCACTGTCTAACATCTCCCAAACTTGTTTATCTATTTCATTCTTTTGCTAGGAAGTATAATGATAGGGTCTGAGTCTGAAAGGTCTTGCTCAAGCCACAGTGGAATACTATGACGAACAATCCGTTTGGGTGGTAGGCCTTGAGGTTTTTCAAACAGATGCTGAAACCGTTGAACCAACTCGCCATTCTCCTTTGGAACTTCAGCTTCTCTGTCAGTTGCCACCATTCTCAGTTCAAGCAATTGAAACATTGTCCCTCTTTACTAGGGCACCCAGTCTTTTGCTAGACACAGTTGGACACTTCTGCAACTTTGGCACCACTCCTTGTAGATGCACAGTACTCTCATTATGCTCAAACTCCATCCACTTGTCTGCCCAGTGCACAGACATGGTACTGTAGATGTAGATCTCTAACCAATCCATACCTAGTATCAAGTCATATCCTCTAAGGGGTAATATTTTGAAATCAGTACTAAAAATGATTCGTTCACACATCCACTGATAGGCTGGTACTACATATTTGCTCCACATCTTGCCACCATCTACCACCCTTACCTGAATTGGTTTCTCTAGAGCTTGAAATCCTGGCATGGTCTTCATTAGTTGTTGACTCACAAAGCTGGCTAAACTACTAGAGTCGACAAGTACTAGCACTTGTTGACACTCAACCGAAGCCCAAAGTCTGATAGTTTTGTTCCCTTCTCCACCTTGGACAACAGCCACCGAAATAGTGAGGGCACTCTCCTCATTTGGTTCCTCCTCCCGTTCAGCAACTTCTTCAGTTGTTTCATCTGCCTCTTTTGTAACTGTCAGTGCCCACATTTCCTCAACAAAATGTAATAGCACACTAGTCAAGCATCGGTGATTATGGCCCCATTTCTCCCCACATTTGAAACATAAACCCTTTGCACGCCTATAAGCTTTTAGAGCTTCTAGCTTATTGCCCTCCACACTACCTGGTAATTTTGAGTTGCTTCTGTGATCCTCAACTGACACATGGAGTTTTCCTGCAGTTTCCATAGCCAAAGCGGTTGAGGTTGTGCCAAGTCTTGATTGATTATTTGAAAATGTTCTGGTACATGTGTCACCACGTCCTCCTGTAACATAGCGAGAGAACAAGCAACATCTATTGGGGCCTACTTTGCCAAAGATCCTCAAAACACCTTACCTTCAGCATAAACAAATGTGTTTCAGGCACATAACAATGGATGGACAAAGATAGCCTTCGGTCGAAGCAGCCTGCAAAGAGGCTAAGGCTGCATGCATCTGTGACGAAGGTGTGAGCCGAGGTCGCTAGCTTCGGCATGGCAAAGGCTTCGCGTGTAAAGTGATGAAGGAGAAGAAGTTGAAGACTTGTGCAGTAAGAAAGAAAGAGAAAAGATGATGATGCCCATGTATTTTTTGTAAATCATAATTGTAAACTTTGTGGGTATGCTTGTAATTTCATACAAAGTTGTACCTCTCCCCTATAAATAGGTGAACACTGCCATGCATAATGCGACATTTTTGAGAGGGCCTTAAGCTTCATTTCTCTTAGGCTTCGAAGTATCTTCAAGCTGTCCCACTTGTAAAGCCAAAGATACGCTTGTAAATTTATATCATATGAAGAAAGATGGAAAAAGAAATGATAAGACATATGAGATGAGTAACATGCTTCATTATTCATTGTAGTCTTATACATTCTTGATTCATTCACATTCCCTTTTTAACATCTTCTCCCCTGAATCGCCCTTCAAAGAAGAGGTAATCATATGGGAGAAGATCACAATCTTCTAACTTGTGTTGCTTTGTTTTTGATATCATGTAGTAGTCAAAAGCGAGTAACCAATAGTGTCCAAATTGGGGGGGGGGTACTTTGGATAATTACAACAGCTTTTAATCTCATCCCTTAACCCATCTACGAAACGAGTCGTGATCATGGTTGGTGTTAATTGACTCTCATGGGCTAGGAGTTGGTGTCAGAGTTGATCGAACTGCTCGATATACTCGGTTACAGAAGTAATCTGACGTATGTGGTAGAACTGGCGTATCAATAGGTTATGCTAGTCATGACCGAACCTGGTGATAAGTGCTAAACACAGTTCATCCCACCACATGGCTTTGATGTGTGACTCCATAGACTGCAACCAGTATACAGCTGATCCCTCAAAATGCATCGTGGCTAACCCAATCCACCTCCCAAAATGGACTGCATAGAACTCGAAATAGGTTTCGCATCTCGGTTCCATAACTTTGGATTACTACCATCGAAAATAGGGATGTTCATATGTGGAACTCTAGGATTTGACATTAGAGACAAGTTTCTCGCTAAATTTCTCCACAAACCCCAAGAATGCAGAGGTGTATGAATAAACTGATGGTTGAACATATTACCTCCTGTAAGGAAAATGGACCTTGGACATTTGACTAAATGATTTTGGTGTTTGATGATCAACATAACCTGTGGACTAATGTATTTGCTAGTGTTTGTGTTTGTGTTTGTAGTTCATAGGATGCGAAGAGGATTGGACTGAAGCTCTGATGATGCAACACCTCAAAAAAAGACCTAAAAGATGATTAGAAGACCAATAAATATCAAGCATAAGTCCAAAATTCAAGACCAAAAGAAACCCAAGAAAATAGCAAGGAAATCCAAGAAGTGGGCAGTCAGCCAGCGCTCTCGTGGCGCACAAGACATATCTGGTGTGCACCGGATAGTCTGTGCAGAGAGCTTCGCAAAATGGACTCTCAGGAGCTGTAGCACCGAGCAGTCTAGCCAACGGTCGGCAGCAACCTTCCCAACGATCGGCCGCCACAGCTCTCAACGGTTGGCTGACGTGGCCAGGGCACTGGACTATCCGGTGCGTCCGATGACAGAATAGTCAGCTTTCTGTCCAACAGCTATAATTGAGGGGGTTACTATTTATACCCCTCCAACCGACCATTTGAAGGTGTGGGAGCCCAAAAAACATACCAACACACGTTATAGGCATCTCCAAGTGCTCATACATCCAAGTGATTAATAGAATCACTCAATGATTTGTGTAGGTGCTTTGCGAAGTGCTTAGGTTAGTTAAAACGATTATGCGCTTGCTCTAGGTTGTTCCTAGCTAGTTGAGTTAGTTTAGAAAAATCCACAAAACCCCTCAGCTCTTGTGCGAGCCATTATAATTGTACCGAGTGGGGCGAGAGTCTTGCAACACCGTGATAACTGTTTGTGTCACGGCCACCACCGTGTACTGGAGGGAACGAGGCCCGTGACGTTTCGGTCCGAAGCTCGATAGTGGAGATGGTGGGGAGCGTCCGAGATGAGCCGGAAGCGGAGTACCACTTACACGTGAAGGCCTGCGACTCTCTACGGAGTTACTCAACCATGGTGCTTGGCCCTCGCGGGGCTACCCTTTGCATAGGGGCACCAACGAGGATTAGTTGGAATTTTGCGTGGTTTTAGATAACTCGGTATAAATACCGGCGTCATACACGAGAGTTTACTTTCTCTACCTTTTCCTTTTACCTTCCGTATTTACATTAAGTACTTAAGTTTTAATCTCTTCTTTTAGTTAGAATGTTTAAGATTGGAACTTAGATTGCAAAACTCCTTTTGCGGTAGAGATAGCAACGCTTAGACAAAACCTAGTTTGCACATTTTAGATTTGTTATTTGCATATGTTTTGTTTTAGGGATTTATTTGTAGCATAGTTTAGAGAGATAGTTTGTAAAAATCATAATTCATCCCATCTCTTTTAGGCTTCATCGTTTCCTACACCTCTAACCGAAAAAGGGGTCCAGACCATCTTGGCCCTGTCACCCGACCTCTGGTAGGGTTCGACGTAGCGATAACATATTGCTGCACGTGCGCTGTCTTGAATGGAGCCGTTTTCCTGATGGGGGAAATCACGCACCATCCCTGATCGTCGACGAATGAGTTCACCAGCCTCTTCTGGATCGCCTTCTCCACCTTATCATCCATCCGCTTCAGCGCCTCGGTGAACTCAAGCACCTTAGCTTCTACCTCCGACCTCCACCTCTGAAAATCCCCTTGATCCGCCATCACGTTCTTAAACGTGGTCTCCATGCTGGTGATCGTCGACTGCATCTCCTCCATCCGACGATGTGTTTCCTTTGTTCCCTTCTTTGATCTTCGCCAGAAGTTGCGCCCGTGGATCCTCGACTCGCGGGGGTGCCATGTTTGATGTTTCTCACTTTCTTCTGAAATCGGGTACGGTATTCGTGTTGTGGCTTCAAATTTTGGCTCCGGTACCATCTGTTGCTCCCTCCTCAATCAACAACTCACACGAGACAGATCACGCCGATCACTCTGTTGCCATGTTCTCTCCTTCCCTTTCAGGACTAGTTTGAAAACTCAAATCCCCTTCGGGATTGAAGGAGGTTGGAGAGGAAATTATTTCATTTACATCTCAACTCGCTCCAATCCCGAAATGGATTTTAGGTTCCCAATGTAGTCATTAGAGTTGATTTGGTGACAAAAGGATCGCAGGGGATAATTTCCCCCTCAATCCCTCCGTGATGCCTGGTCATCAAATCAGTCTTGAGTATTCTTATGTTTCAACCAGCTTGTCCTTGTCTGAATATGCGATACAGGTTTTATACCACGCTTAACCCTCACTGCTAGGTGGACCATCTGTCCTACGCGTACAACCACTCCTACGCTTACAGCCAGTCTGGCCCATAGTATTTAGGATTAGTCTTCCGTGCGCGCACACTTCTGATCTTGCCCATCTGCTTGTCCGGTGCTGGCCGTGCTGCTGACATATTTGACACACGGCTTCTTTTTCACATGCATGCATGGTGGATTTTTACTTTCTAGAATGATTCACTAGTTGGATGGAAGCTTTGCGCTTTTTTGATAGAGGGAGGATAACACAGTTCACAAGCTTGCGTGTGGTCATCTCTTCTCTCTGTGTTCACCTACCTCTATTCTCCAAAAGAAGCGCAAACCACTCGTTTTTTTTCCTCGTCCGTTCCCTCGTTTTCTCCAAGCTGGTACGACTTACGGCCGCTCCCCGCGGGCTTCATATACGCGTCACTTCACTTCGCCGGCCGTATGCATCAACACTCAACAGCGCTACAAGTGCAGTCCATGCATCGATCCATGGCAGCAGACATCAAGTGCGAGCAGCCGAAGCGGACGCCGAGCCCGAGCGCTTCGTCTCTGAGGATCTTCGGCTACGACGTGGCTGGCTCGGGTATCGCCGACCGCATCATCGAGCCTCCGCCTCAGGACGATGGCCGGCCGGCCGTGGTGGACAGCAGGCGCAGGTTCGAGTGCCAGTACTGCTGCCGCGAGTTCGCTAACTCGCAGGCGCTTGGCGGACACCAGAACGCGCACAAGAAGGAGCGGCAGCAGCTGAAGAGGGAGCGCCAGTTCGCAGCCCGCGCACTTGTCGGCGGCCCCGCTGCAGCGGGCTTGGGTGGCATCTGCGCCGCCGGCTTCACGTCGTCACAGTCACAGCCACCGCCAGGGCACATCATCGCAGTAAGCCCGGGCGCCATAGCCAGCTGGGTCTACCTCGCCAACCAGCCAGCCGCAACCATGGGCCTGCCCTTCCACGCCGGCGTATGCCAACCTGAGCCGTTGATGCTGCGCGGCGGTACCGGCAGCAGCATCCTCCGTCGATCATACGAGCTGTGCGCTCCTGCTGACGACGACTTGGAGGAATCATCGGCGATGGGGCTAGACCTGCACCTCAGCCTTGCTCCGGCCAGTTCATCCTAACTGGGGATAAATCATCCCCCGGCCTCATCGATTGAACCACGCAACACATAAACTGTAACTCACATAAGTCCCAAGACGATTTATGTTGTCGTGCCTCCCTTTTTTCCGTTCCTTTTCACTATTTTCGAATATCTCGGTCCTTATGCATGCCAACACCTCAATTAATGTTGCACAAGGTACTCACTTTTAAACTTAGTAGGAATTTTAAACACAGATTAATCCACAATTTCATATAGAGAAGCATAACATGTGAGGAGCGTTAACAGTATTGATTTACTTATAGCCAATCGACGGTTTATCATTAATTTGTACTCGCCTGCATGAATAAAGAAAAAGAGAATAAAAAGATAGAGATAAAAATATACCCTATTGCGAGATTAGTATCGAGGGCACCGAAGGCGCTGTTTGGTGGAACAGTCCATCAAAGTTGACGAAGTGAAGATATTGATATAGTGTAGAATAAGAATGACATTGGGGTGATAAAGCAGTCATGACTAGGGCTTCCTAAAAACCTAATATGTTGTCTATCCCTAGCAACAAGATCGCAAAACGTCGATGGATCCAAATACCTACTTTCTCTACTTTCTATATGTGTAGGTACATAGGCCGATAGGCGAGAGCATCAAATTAAAGAACATTGCAATAGAGGACATGTCAGTGTTTGATGTGTCTCGGGGAAGGAGTCTAACCTTTTATAAATGGACAGGACACTCCAATAGTTAGGCCATGTAATGGACTAACCAAAACACGGACGAATTATGTCGTTACCCTATAAGGTCTGAATAAAATCAGCCATTGCAGATAACAGTCACCATTATTCGTTTGTAACTATGTGTTTAAAACGACAAAAGTTTATGTAGCTGAGAATGTATACAACACATATCTTATTAATTATATCGGACTAACTCGACTTGACACGCCACGACACACCTTGCCTCGCCACACCATGCCTTGCCTCGGCGCGTGCGTGCGTGGCTCTGCCTTCTCTATATTCAACTTCTCAACATATGGTCACTAGACCATGCTATTTAAGTTGATTAACCTTTCTTTTAGTTAGCAATATGATATTAATCTCCTAGTGACATTTAGTATCCCACATGGGCCCTGGATCTAATAGGCTCAAGATCGTTATATTACAACAATCCCCATGTAACTCCAAAGCATATGTGAAATACTCTGAATTTGATGTTTTTTGATATACTATTATTTCAGAGGAGATTATTAAGTTGAACATCCATCTAAAATAGAAATAAGGCACACCCACAACTGACGAATGGACTATGCCTTGAATTGACAGTTTTGTGCGAATGAGTTTCACTGGAATTCTTTACTAGTACTAGACTACCAAAGACATTTCCTCAATTTAAAGTGTATGAGTCATACTTCTTGACCTTCCGTGAGCTTCTAGAGTTTACCCAAAACTCATAGACTATGACCAATAGTTTAGCCCATATATGTGCATTCCATAAAATATGTTCTATAGGACAACATCTCTACTAACACTAAGCCACACGGAATGCATTAAGCCCCTTCACATGCCTTGAAGACTTCATGTTGTCCTTAAAACTATTGTCCTTGATAATCACTGTTCATTAGACTTCATGTTGTCCTTGAAGACTTCATGTTGTCCTTGATTATCATAGTTCATTAGAAAGCTGGTTTGATTTCTAACAATCGACAAGTCCATTAGGATTCCACGAAGCCACTCAGCCTCAATGGTGGCAGTATCTAGTGTTGTGAGTTTTTCTTCAATTTAGACTTCATTAAGATTGTCTGCTTGCAAGACTTCCAGGAAATAGTGCCACCTCTTAAAGTGAACACATATCCAATTGATTTTTTCTTAAATAACTATCTCATCTGACACTCCTAGTGTCTATACTCTAATTTGAACAAACCTTCACACATGGCTTTAAATGGATTCATTTACCTCTTATGCACATTGGAACAATGCCTGTGATGTCACTATTTTTGATTGGAAGTCTTGGATCTTGTGATCAGCTAGTTCTTGAGTTATTCCTATGTATTGACCGACCCCGGATGAAGGGAGGAATATCAAGTATAAGCTACCTCTTTTGCGACCATGATGAATGACTTGACCAACACTACAAATGATGCAATAGTTGCGTTGTAGCTCATGGGAAACTGCTTTGGGTTGAAATGTCCATCAAACGAAGGAAACTTAAGTACCTTGTATGGGCTAAGAGGATGCTTGCAAATCCCTTGACAGTGAAGATGCACTATGACAAATGAAGCTGACATAACCTTACTCTTCTTAGACAAAGGTGCTTGTGTCAAGACATTTGTTGTACTCTTGTCTTTTCTATATACATTCTTCCTTTCTCATGTGATAAAGCTCTTCAGAGGCTTCACCTATTTTTGTCGACAAAGTTGAGCATCCTAAAGAAGTCTCTGCTTTTGAATCTCCATGTGCTTCGAGATGGCTTACAACCCCTCAATACCTACATCAACATCATCTTGCTTAAGCAATAACTCTGAAGCTTTTTTCTTCTCTTGCCTTTGCTTTCTAGCTACGATTTGGTTGATGCTTTGTTGCAATCTTGTTCTTCAGAATTGTTAGTGCAGTCAGTTATGCTAACAATTCTTTTCCATCATGGAGGCATGGCTGTGGTCGTTGATGAGTTTGTCAGAGGTGGGCACCAAATGTTGGTTACCTATTGAAACTCTGAAAAGAACAACAACATGACAATGCCATTATTTTAAAATAATTCTTCCCTCCAAAGGCTTTGTAGGAAAGAATGTATGAAATAGAGTTTCGATAGTTTCATTCAAGTATACGAAATAAGGCTGCCACATAATAATTCATTGATATTTAATCAATTGTTATTCTGAAGGTCATTGTTTTCTAATGTGAGAGTAAGAGTGTTTGGGAACGAAATGAACATGTACTCAAAGCTAGAGTTTTGGTATATTGATACCTTTGGAGGCTCTTGACATGCCCAAAAGTTATGCCGTAGGGTTGCAAATGGCCAGCACCCTATAGCAGTGGCACTGTTCATCTATTTATATGGGCTAACCGGTATACACCTTCGTATACAATTACACTTTAGCTCCAACTATTACATAATAACTCTTCATAATGAAGAAAGTATAATTATGTAATTTTACGATTTTGACATGTCGTGTATGCCTTTTCTTTTTCTCCAAAGAAATTCTTAGATTTCCTTCTCTGAAGCCTTTTTTTGAAGATTTTGAAGCTATGCTCCTTAAAGCATGATGGTGTTTGGCTTTGTTTGAAGCCCTTATCGTGACAAAATGCATAAAGCAGAGGCCTTCTCCCCAATAAAGTGATTTCACAAGCATTTGGTAAACAACCTAGAGCTATCCAAATAATGCCCAATACATATATCTTCCTTAGAACAAAAATGATTACCATACATATATCGTTCATGGAAAGTTTAATGTCATGTATTTTTATATTCACATACAACTCATTTAAAATAAGGAACATATGTTGGCAAAAGATATGGACAAAAGAGCTAAAATACAAATTTTCTAGCAAAAATAAGTTAACTAGTTTTCTATACTAGCTAAGCCAGTTTTGGTACTTTGTCAAAATACATAATAGACTCTACTGATATGTTTCTCTCATCGAGGCAGTTGAGATCATCCAATTTAGAGTCTAATAAAGAGAATGTACTTTTCAAAAAAATCATCTATTACAAACAGACTTAGCTAGCTCGTAAAGTTCTACATATTATAGTGGATTTTAGCATTGTGTTTTTTTCTCATTGAGATGATAAAAAATAATATAGTCCAACTAATTTAGAGCATGGGTGAAGAAATTACGCATTCACAACAAATAGGCTTAGGGTTTGTTTGGAAGCACACATTTTTTAAGAAACTGGTTTATGAAAACTGAGGTGGTTCCAAACATAATAGTTTATGCCCCGGTTTATAAAAAAATGGATTCACATTTTCTTGAAAACTAAGAAACTAACATCTCCTAGCTAAAGCAAGTTTATGAAAACTAAGGTGGTTCCAAACACTATTAACCAGTTATTTTGCATAAACCAGTTTCTAAAACTAGAGATAGAAACTGGATTCTTAAAAACTAGTTGCTTCCAAACAGGGCCTTAGCTAGTTTTGAAAATCGGTTATGTCGAGTTTAGAAATAAGTTAACCCAAATTTCACATTCTAGTCGAGTTAAAAATCTAATTCAATGGAAACTCAACTGATATCATGGAAAACTTGTATATTTCAATGAGAAATGATTTTCTATTAAGATAGAACCAACTTCTATATATACTAGAGGATCACAACCCATATAGTTATCCAACAAACAATCTAATAAAAAATCAATCTATTACACTTTTAACCATACTTTTCTCGTCCACTACTACTTGTTTCTCTTTACTACTAAAGGCTAGTGGTCCAATGAGAATAAAGCATAGAGTGGTCTTGCAAGTTATTAGAGCAGCCCATAGCGGCTGCAAGCCTCAATGGGTCTCTCCCAGCATGAGATTTTGAGCTTTAAGAGACCTTACTAGCGTGTCTTATGTATCATGTTGTGGAGGAGACTTATTTGTGACATGTTCTCATTACTAGAGGCATCAAATGAAGGAATTAATTGGTATTTTGTCACTTGAAACATTTTTTTAAGTAGTAGTTGGGAAGATCCCTACTGAAATAATATTAACAGATGTAAAGAAGGGGATTATAGGCCTTGAACTGAAAGCCAAAGAGGGATAACAAGATCAAATTTATAGTTTGCCTTGGGGAGAACCAAGAACAGCTCATGCTTTAGAAGTTGTTGGTAGGTAGCCTTTGATAGTTGAGGGTTCGTTTTAAAATATCCAAGAGTATCTGCATTTCCAGATACTCCACATCATCAGAATAAGAATTTTCATAGCGCAAGTAATCGGTAGCTACCTCTTAAGACTAGAAATGGCTCAGAGGTGGCAATTGGTGCGGGGAGGTGAGAGACTAATGGAGTTCTAGCAAGCTTTGGTGAAGTTACATTTGAAAAGGCGGTATCCAACGATTTATTTCCACTGAAGAATGCCATTGTCGCAAGTGTAAGAATCAAGATCCAGTCTTTTTGTCTTGAGAATGCTTCTGGTATTAAGGTGGTTGCGAGGAAGGAGCCAGAAGATGACCTTGTGCTAGGGTTGGCATTTTGAGTTCTGTTGGGAGCCTTCGGCTTTCGAAGGTCCTCAAAAACATAATTTGACAATGTTTTTCAAGTATGCGAGCAGGTATATGCGAGCAGGTATCTTCGGAATCAGGTTGCGGGTATACAAAAGCATGGTCAAGACGAAGCTTGACTGAAATGGAAGACGATCGTGACGAAGGATGAAACGATCACGAAGCTATGTGCAGAAAAGCTTCGGCATGACAGCAGAAAAGGGAAACCGACTTAAAGATGAAAAGTCAAATTAGACCTCGGAGAATTACTATAGAGTTATTGATAAAAGCAAAGGGCATTAATGTAATTTTACATGGGCTACGTCTCGTGCCTATAAATAGATGAACAGTACTCCCGTACTGTTCACGCTGACTTGGCATTGGCATCACGCTTGTACCCTTACTTTCCTTCAAGCCTAAGGTACATTTGTAATTTGTTGTCGTTTATATAAGTAAAATAAATAGAAATGAATTAATGTTCAAAGTAATCATATTATTTTATGTATGAACCTCTCTTACCTTTCATTATGATTATGAAGGTGTGACCTTCATAACCTTCGTCCGAAATCCATTATATCCAAAGGGAAATAATGCTTCGAAGGACGAAGGGCTTTGATATTTAACATTTCATGTTGCCTTGTTCTTAATTCATAGCATTTGAGAACAAGTCTCCAACATTGGCGCCCACCTCCGGTGAACTCACTTCCATTTCTTGAGCTTTGAACACTTTCGGCAAGCATCACCTTCGTCATGTCGCCGAAAAAAGCTTCAGCGACAGGGGCTGCCACTCTGCAGCCGCTGGACCCCAATCAGGACGTCCTTTCTCTTAGGGAGGCCCGAAGCCAGAAGAGGAAGGCCACTAGTCCAATGCCTCCGGAGGACGACTTGGATCAGGAGATCCAAAACCTGGAGATCCTTCAGCAACAGGTGCAACGAAAGAAGGAGAAGATGGCTCGTTTAGCTGACCTTCAGAGACAAATAGATGAAGCTTCGGAAGAGGTTCGTCATCTTGTTCAAGATGACCAGAACCGAAGGCCTCCGCGCAGAGAGCTTCATCAGGAAGGCTTCTATAATGAGGATGACTGGTATGAAGATTTCCATCATGGAAATTTTGCTTTTGATGATGCTTCTCCTCTATCAACAGAATTGCAGGCTATACCATGGCCCCAGTCTTACAAGCCACCCCAGCTCCCCATGTACGACGGTCATACAGACCCAAAGAAATTCTTGATGAGCTATGAAGCAACCATATCTTCGTATGGTGGCAATATTGCAGTCATGGCAAAGTCTTTTGTCATGGCCGTCAAGAGTGTCGCTCAAACCTGGTACTCCTCTCTTCGGCCAGGGACAATCACTTCTTGGCAGAAGCTGAAGGATATGTTGATAACCAGCTTCCAAGGGTTTCAGACGAAGCCAGTTACTGCTCAAGCTTTATTCCAGTGTACCCAGGACCACGAGGAATATCTTCAGGCGTATGTCCGAAGGTTTCTGCGTCTGAGGGCACAGGCGCCAACAGTGCCCAATGAAATTGTCATTGAGGCCATGATTAAGGGACTTTGGCCGGGACCTTCAACGCAATACTTTGCCAGGAAGCCACCACAAACTTTGGAGAAGCTGCTCCAGAAGATGGACGAGTATATCCGAGCTGACAATGATTTCCGCCAAAGAAGGGAGGAGGCATTCAGGTTCTCTGAAATGACCAGGGGCTTCGGAGGAAGATTTCATCCGAGGCATGTCAGGTCAATCCATAACTCCACTCAAAGTGATGATAGAGGGAGTCAACAGCAAAGGCCACAATACTCTTTGCAAGCTTCAGGGCAACAACAAACCTTGTACGGCCGCCAGCACCAAGGGGCAGAGGTGCCAGGGGCTTCAGGGGAAGATTTGGGGATCAGCCAAGAAGAATTTACTGTCTATTTTGTGGTGAAGACAAGGGCCATACCACCAGGATGTGCCACGTAACCATCCAGAAGCAAAAGGAGATAGAAGAAGCTGCAGCACAACAGAGTCAGCCAAAGCAGGTCATGCACACTGCTTCGTACCATTCGCCTTACATTCCAGAATATGTAGGCAATCACTCTGCAGCTTCTGTTGCTTCGGCAAGTCAACCCCAAGCATCTTGGCAACAGCCTCCACCGCCACCACCAACGCAGCGAGGACAGCAGCCAGAAGGGAGTCAGCACACTCACCTTCAGAGGGACTTCAGAGAGGAGTCCGAGGCTCGCACAGTCAATAGCACTGTGCCAGAGTCGAAGCACATTTACTGACAGATATCCTACCTCGACAGCAGTTTTTTCGCATTTTCACATTCAGTATTACTTTTTGTTAATAAGGAACAATTATGGAGAGTCTAGGTGTCTTTTATCGTTTTTCAATTTCTTGTAACAGTTTCGCCTTTTGTCATAATGAAAATATATCTTCTCTATAGGCTTGAGTTGCCGAAGCATAAGAATTTATGATGACACGAAGGACCTTTGAATTATCAAAAATTTGTTCTAAGGGACACACTGCAATTTATTCGAAGCAGTAAAAAGTCGTTCCTAAGGGAGCGCAGTGTAAGTTTTCTGAACCTACAGCGAAAAATAAGCACTGATTCCGCCGAAAGTAAAAGGCGAAGAAGCTCCTAAGGGAGGCTTACAGCGAAAAATAAACGCTGATTCCGCTGAAAGTAAAAGGCGAAGAAGCTCCTAAGGGAGGCTTACAGCGAAAAATAAACGCTGATTCCGCTGAAAGTAAAAGGCGAAGAAGCTCCTAAGGGAGGCTTACAGCGAAAAGTCAGCGCTGATATAAAAAGATTGTGTGCTCTATTGCAGGGATGTGTGTATCTTCGGCACAAATATCATTTTGCATAACATAACATCATCACATCATTTTGCATAACATAAGCATCATACAGCATATTGCATGTGGAACAAGAAGGGGATACAGTATTGATCTTCGGAGAATGTTTTGAAAAAGAGAAAATTGTGCTAAGGCACAAGTTAAATTGAGAAGAAGTGTAGCTTCATTAGAGAGACAACATAAAACTTTTTTTAGCTTCGGAGAATATTTTCACGAAGCTTGGATATTCCTCATCAGAGAAGTATGGAAATTCTTGTGATATATAAAAGATTTTCTTCACGAAGCATGAAAAGAAGGGAAGGTGTTTTTTTTCGCCAAATGCTCAAAAAACGGTATGTATGCAAAATTTCATGCATCGTAAAAAATTGAACTATAAATAGATTATATATTACATTCAAAGTTACAATGTATTACACATGTTACATTCCAAATATTTTTACAATAGCATCTAATCTTCCCTAAGAACTACTTCTGCAGCTTCGTTCAGTAGTTGATTGACAACCTTGTCCATGATGGCTTCGGCCATTTTTCTAATTTCGTCGTCCCCCTTCGGGTGGGGGCCCGGAAATGCCTCAGTAGGTTCTGAGAGAGGAGAAGATACGGCTATATTACTATTACAAACCACGAGCAAAGTCTGAAATCAAAAATTACAACAGAATAAAAACCACTAGTTAATACCTATTTGCCCTTCGGGCTCTGCGCTTTTCTCAGCAGCTTCTGCTATCTTCCTAGCATCATGGATGCCTTTTTCGCTTCGTTGAATGATTTCTTGAGCCATTTTTCGGCCGCCATTGTCCCAAATGACGGTGAAAAATTTTCCACCAACCAGGCTTGCTTTGGCCGAGGGGTCCTTTATATCTTCGGAAGACAAGGCAGTTTCGGATTGCGCTAAAGATTTCACATGATTACAGCCTTTTCTTTCCAAAACAGTAGCAATTCCCCTGGCGCCTGAAAAAGCACATATGTCTCCGCGGCTATTCAAGATTTCCTCGAAGGCCCCAGCTTCGTGACTGATCCATTCAATCGGGCCTTCTGGATTCCCCCTTGAGAAATTTTCTTCGCTAGAGAATGCGCCAACGCTGGCGAAGCTGGATTTTATCTTCTTAACACACTCTATGGATTTATCATAGTACCTTTTCTTGGAAGCACGAAGCTCTTCAACATTTATTTCCAAATGATTTGCCCATTGATCACTAAGTTCTCGTTTTGTTTCTTCTAGTATGCGTTCTTCTTTAGCTCTGGCCAGTTGTTTCTGAAGATCCTGAATTTCGCGTTTTTGGGCTTCAGCTTGAGCCTTAGAGATAGCTTTGTCTTCCTTTATTTTATCCACTAGTGTAAGCAGAATTTTATCTTTTTTCCAAAGCTTCGTTCCTCAGCTTGATAACCTCTGCTCGTAGGTTGTTGAAAGCAATATTATAGCTCTCGCCTTCGGCATTCTTTTGCGCTCTCAAAGCGTTGCTCAGTATTAAACCCTATATGAAAAAGAATTAGTATAAGAATAGAAGAATGATTCAAAAATTGTAAATTTCTAAATATACAATTTTCACACCTTCAGACTATTATATGCAAGGCTATCCGCAAGATCGTCCTTCGTCATAGCGCAGAGTCCAGCTTCAAGCTTCGGAAACCCCATACTTCTAGCCATCTCTCGGCAGACAGATAATTCTTTGTTATCTGGGAGGCAGTATAGGAAGTCATCTTCGTCTGTCCCATTGAACACTAGTGCCCCCTTCGGATATTTCAGTTCTCTGACATAGTGATTAGCTTCAAAAATCTCTTCTTTAGATAATTTCTTCCCCGAAGCATGTCGCACAATATAATCGCATATTTTGGAAGGTGCTTCGGGGGCAGCAGTGTCAATTTCTTCAACCAAAATTGGCTCTGACATTTTTATTTTTTCGGCTTCCAAAGCTGTCTTTGTAATTTTTGTTTCTTCGGCTTCCAAAGGTTTTACCTTGGTGGGCTCTGAAGGCCCAGCTTCAGTTTCAAATTGTTGCTTCGAAGCTTCAGCAACAAAGGCTTCAGTAGACACTTCAGAAGTTTCAATAGTTTTCTTTGGAGTTATGCTTGAAGATTTAATTGTCTCCAAAACATCTAACACATTAACCATCCTTTTTCTTTTCGGGGTCACTGTTGGACCCTTCTGGCTTTTTCCTGTCTCAATTTTTGCTGAAGGACTTAAAACTTCTAATGTTTTTGCTTCTTCAATCCTCGGTTCTTCTATCTTTTCTGTTGCTGGCACTTCGGCCAACTCTTCGATTTCTGGCAGCAGAGTTGATTCTTTAGCTTCGGTGGCCGAAGAGGTCTCACCGGTGAACTCAGGCACTGTGGCCAGTTCAATATAACGTGGCCAGTGTGTGAGAACCTTTACCCTTTTCCTCTTCGGCGCCGGCTCACTGGGAGCGGCTGAAGTAGTTTCCTTCGCAGAGGAAGTATTCTTTCTTTTTTGACCCCACACTGGATAATGGTAGTCGGCGTAGACAAACCCAATTGCGTCAAATACTCGGTTGAGCCTCTTCTTCTTTTGGCCTTCGAAGGCCGCTGATAATGCAGTATCTTCGGCCTTTGAGTATACCCCAAGCAATTCATCACTTACAGTCTCAATGCTTTTTAGCCAGTCATCATCTGGTTCAATGAATTTATTTCGTACTTGAATGTGTATTTTAGCCTGACTAGTCCACCTTCGTCAGGTTCTTTAACGGTTTCCTTTGGCATTTCCCAGTTATCTGCAAGTGGCCATACTCTGAAGGCAATATGTTCTTGCATTAAATCCCTTGTCCCAATAAAAGAGCATACTGCGCCGAAGGCTCTTTGGCATTCTTCGGCTGTTTCATCCATCACCACCTTCGGCCTCCGAAGGCCGAAGCGTTGCCAAACAGGGCGCATAATGATACCTTTAATATCTTCCCGGATTTTTAAATCATTCTTCACATAAAACCATTATGTCATCCAGTTGTCGGGCCATCTTTTCCGAAAGGTTGGCACGGGGCAACTTGACCTAGATCGGGCGCCGAAGCTGTAGCAACCAAAATTGTTGTGATACTGCTCTTTACCCCAAGGTTTCGTCTCGTACAACAACTCATGTATGCTGCAAAAACTTTTAGCATTTGGTTCTAAACCTTGGCTCCTCACGGCCCAGACGAAGATGCCCATCCTTATGATTGATTCGGGAGTGAGTTGGTGAAGGTAGACTTTAAATACCTTCAGTACTTCCACAACAAAACTGCTTAAGGGAAATCGTAGTCCAGCTTTCAAGAAGCTTCGAAATACCACGACTTCATTTTCTTCGAGAGTAGGCACAATTTTCTCCCCAATATCTGCCCTCACAATAGACTTGTCTCGAAAATACCTTCCTTTCATGGTATCAAGATGACTCTGCTTAATGCTCGATTTGCCGAAGACTGTGTGACTCGGTCGCCACGGTTGATCTTCGGAGTCTTTGCCCCACTTTCTACATCATAACTGTCATTGTCACCAGTATCTTCAGACAAACCCTCCAAAGTTTCTTTAGTAATCTTCTCTGTATTAGTATTCGACATTGATTGAAGAAAGCCCAGATGCATCTCCTCAGAAAGACTTAGCTTCGAATCACTAACAGCTTTTTTATCCTCAGACATCCTTGCAAACGCTGAGAAAGTGCTCTCGAAACCGAAGCTTAAAAATCCAAAAGGCCAAGCAAGTGTTGTTGCGCGCAGGCTAGTAGTTGGGTGAGTAAAAGCAGTTGGCAAGAGAGCGTGCCAAATAAACTCGGGATGAGCTCTTATTTATACACCCAGTGCGTTGAAAACTGGAGGGTCCCGCTTGTCAAAGACTGTTGCTATTCTAGCAAAGAGAAGGTGTTTTTTCGGACCTTCGGCTTAAGGCCTTCGTCCATATCGCAATATGAATTTATCATTACAGCAAATTAATATTGCGAGGGGCTACTGTTGGGGGCCTTCGGCTTCCGAAGGTCCTCAAAAACATAATTTGACAATGTTTTTCAAGTATGCGAGCAGGTATATGCGAGCAGGTATCTTCGGAATCAGGTTGCGGGTATACAAAAGCATGGTCAAGACGAAGCTTGACTTAAATGGAAGACGATCGTGACGAAGGATGAAACGATCACAAAGCTATGTGCAGAAAAGCTTCGGCATGACAGCAGAAAAGGGAAACCGACTTAAAGATGAAAAGTCAAATTAGACCTCGGAGAATTACTATAGAGTTATTGATAAAAGCAAAGGGCATTAATGTAATTTTACATGGGCTGCGTCCCATGCCTATAAATAGATGAACAGTACTCCCGTACTGTTCACGCTGACTTGGCATTGGCATCACGCTTGTACCCTTACTTTCCTTCAAGCCGAAGGTACATTTGTAATTTGTTGTCGTTTATATAAGTAAAATAAATAGAAATGAATTAATGTTCAAAGTAATCATATTATTTTATGTATGAACCTCTCTTACTTTTCATTATGATTATGAAGGTGTGACCTTCATAACCTTCGTCCGAAATCCATTATATCCAAAGGGAAATAATGCTTCGAAGGACGAAGGGCTTTGATATTTAACATTTTATGTTGCCTTGTTCTTAATTCATAGCATTTGAGAACAAGTCAAATGCTATGAATTAAGAACAAGGCAACATAAAATGTTAAATATCAAAGCCCTTCGTCCTTCGAAGCATTATTTCCCTTTGGATATAATGGATTTCGGACGAAGGTTATGAAGGTCACACCTTCATAATCATAATGAAAGGTAAGAGAGGTTCATACATAAAATAATATGATTACTTTGAACATTAATTCATTTCTATTTATTTTACTTATATAAACGACAACAAATTACAAATGTACCTTCGGCTTGAAGGAAAGTAAGGGTACAAGCGTGATGCCAATGCCAAGTCAGCGTGAACAGTACGGGAGTACTGTTCATCTATTTATAGGCACGGGACGCAGCCCATGTAAAATTACATTAATGCCCTTTGCTTTTATCAATAACTCTATAGTAATTTTCCGAGGTCTAATTTGACTTTTCATCTTTAAGTCGGTTTCCCTTTTCTGCTGTCATGCCGAAGCTTTTCTGCACATAGCTTTGTGATCGTTTCATCCTTCGTCACGATCGTCTTCCATTTCAGTCAAGCTTCGTCTTGACCATGCTTTTGTATACCCGCAACCTGATTCCGAAGATACCTGCTCGCATATACCTGCTCGCATACTTGAAAAACATTGTCAAATTATGTTTTTGAGGACCTTCGGAAGCCGAAGGCCCCCAACAAGTTCCAAAGCCAGATAAAAGCAGGGTGGGTCAGAATGTGATCAATGAGCCATTTGTACGCCTTGGCCGAGGAGTAGGTCGAATTTCCCAAGTATAATACAAAACATCTAGAGACAAGTTCATCAGATGATTCACAACAAGTTCATTTACAAGGCATTGGAATTGTTCGAAAGCTTGCTGAGAAAGGGATAGCTAGAATAGTTTAGAGGGATGCGTAAGTAATCTGCCTTTCATGAACCTAATATTCTAGTTAGTGGTGAAGGAGAAGAGCTTTAGATATTGGAGATTTAAAATTATGTCGTTCCACCAATCATTCCAAAGGTATATTGTGCTTCCATAGTTCATTATGGGCCTTGTAATGCCTTTTATTTTTTCTAGCAGTTTGAGGATGTCTTTCCACCACAAGGAAGTTGAGGGAGGCACCTGATTGTTGGGAGAGTAGCAATTCCACAGAAGCTCGACCTAAGACAGTTTATGCTTATTAAAAGATTTGTGAAGGTTTTTCATAAGTAGAGCCTCATTGTTCAATCAATGTTTAGGACACCCAAACCTCTTTCCCTTTTGAGTCTAGTGACAAGATTCCACTCAACCACTGGGGGCTTCTTCACATTAATATCTAATCCCCTCCAAAGGAAGCCAATCTTCTTGATGATGGCTGAAGGTAGTTTTAGTGAACACATGTAGAAAGTTGGTAATGATGAAAGAACCATGTTGACCATTTCTACTTTTCCCATTTGAGAAAGAAACAACGAGGTGGCCTATAGCCTACTATCTATCCT
Source organism: Zea mays (assembly GCF_902167145.1). Taxonomy (NCBI): domain Eukaryota; kingdom Viridiplantae; phylum Streptophyta; class Magnoliopsida; order Poales; family Poaceae; genus Zea; species Zea mays. The sequence goes on along the minus strand of NC_050104.1, from coordinate 38,034,977 downwards.
TTGCACCTGTAGGATCTAGGACACCGGCTAGAGGGGGGGTGAATAGACGGTTTTGACTAAAATCAACAATATTAAATAAATTTAATTAATACAACAAGAGGAATAAATTCTCTTTTGCTTTCACATTCTTTCACAAACTATGTCTTTTGCTTTACAAAAGCATTCTTTCCTTTCTTGGGAACATATCCAAGACCTTCACGGTTAAGAGAGCATCGTTGACTTCCCAATATGAAATCCAATTTAGTCTTACCACCATATGCCTTTTCTAGGTCATGAGTTAGAGTATTTATTCTATCTACTAACACTTCATTCTCAACAATAATTTTTGATTCATCAAGAGCAATGTTATCATTGAGAGAAATTTTGCATTTATCACAAATAGAGTTAGTAGGTAGTGGTTCACTTGTAAGACTATCAAGTAAGTCACAAGTGACTCCAACATCCTTAGTGACCACCTCAACTTCATGCACAATAGATGATTTTTGAGCATCCGCAAGCTTCTCACAATTTTCTTTGAGGTCATTGTGAGAGGTCTTGAGCTCCTCAAAAGACACTTGGAGGTTTTTATACAATTCCTTCAAGGTCTTAAATTTTTCTTTTTCTTTGTGCATGTAGTCATCGGCCTCACCTAACATTCTAACAAGATCATCATATGAATAGCCATCATCATCAACGTCATCGATATCATCATCATCTTTTATATCATTTAAATCGGTGATGATTTTTACCTTAGCATCTCCCTTTGCCATGAGACAATGGGGGGACGATAAGAGTGAGGGAGCTTCCTTGATGGCAATTCCGGCATTAAGCTTGGATGAAGTGTCATCATCATCATCATCCGAGCTATCATCCGAGTCCCATTCAACTAAGTAGGCTTTGCCATCTTTCTTCTTGTTATAGTATTTCTTTTTCTTCTTGTCACTTTCATCTTTGCCCTTCTTCTTCTTGCTTGGGCAATTCATGGCAATGTGACCGGGTTCCCCACACTCAAAACATTTTCTATCATTGAAAGCATTTCTTCTAGATGTTTGACCTCTTCTAGGTTGACCTCTTTTCATCTTCATGAATTTATTGAATTTCCTTACAAATAAAGCCATGTCACCATCACTCTCACTTTCATTTTCTTCATCATTGCTATCTTCTTTTTCAATTGCCTTTGAGGCCTTGGCTTTGAGAGCAATAGATTCATTTTTCACCTTCTTTGCCAAACTTAAAGCATTGGCTTGTGACTTCTTAAATATATCTTGAGTGAGAATTTCTCCCAATACTTCGGTTGGAGAGGTTGTAGATAGATCACTCCTTACTAGCATTGTCACAATAGTCTCGTATTTCTCCGGAAGTGATCTAAGGAAATTGTGTGTGAAATCCACATCCGGTACATTAAAACCAAGTCCTTTGAGTTCATTTACTATCTCATTCAACCGATTGAACATATCGGATACACTCTCATCTTCTTTCATAATAAATTGCTCAAACTTCCCTTTGCACACATATAGTTTGGCACTCTTCACAATTGTAGTTCCTTCATGAATTTCCATTAGTTTTATCCAAATCTCATGAGCGGTTGTGAGATTCTTGATACGATTGAACTCATTTATATCAAGAGCATCATAAAAGACATTCATGGCTTGATCATTTGTGAGGATATTCTCATTATCACTAACGGATGGTTCATCTTCCTTCAACACAACAAAACCATCCCTAACAATTGGCCAAATTTTTCCACCCATTGCTCTAAGATGCATTGACATTCTTATTTTCCAATAATCATAATTGTTTCCATCAAAGTGCGGTGGCTTCCCAATGTGCACATTGTTGTTACTAGCCATTTTGTCCCACTCCGGGATGATTAGATCCACAAACAATGGAGTCCTCGGCTCCGATACCACTTGTAGGATCTAGGACACCGGCTAGAGGGGGGGTGAATAGACGGTTTTGACTAAAATCAACAATATTAAATAAATTTAATTAATACAACAAGAGGAATAAATTCTCTAGTGTCAATAAGTAAACAATGTATGAAAAACAACTACGGAGATTGAATACTTAAAGAACAATAAGCAAATCACTAATCAATTGCAAGGCAATAAGTAATGCTAGAAGGAATAGACACCGAAATTTATCCCGTGGTATCGGTGATTTGCCGATCACCCCTAATCCACGTTGAGGTGGACTTCAAGCTCTCACTTGCTCCTCTATCAAGACACGACTTGATCTTTGAGCCAAGTGGACAAGAAATCACTCAATACCTCGATTCCACTAATGTCACCTTTGCCGCTCTGGCGAGGTAGGCACGAACCCCTCACAATCAACACCGCGGCTTCTCCACAATCTTCTTGGAGAGCTCGACGGAGACAATCACCCGAGCCGTCTAGGAGGCGGCAACCTCCAAGAGTAACAAGTCAACGACGCTTGCTCGGTGTACCCCTAGTGCCTCAAGAATCACCAAATGATGCAAATGCACTAGGAACCCTCAATCTCTCACTAGAATGCAATCTCAAGCAAAGAGTGTGAGAGAGTGAGTTGGAGGATCACAAATGAGCTCAATGTGTGCAAGGAATGGCCAAGAGAGGTCTCTCACACGAGCTACCCTTCTATTTATAGTACCCCATCTAAAACCAACCGTTATGTGCAAAAGGGGGCAGTTCTGCGCACACGCGGACCGTCCGCGCCCTAGGGCCGGACGGTCCGCCGTACATATAACGACTATAATGACCGTTTGAAACATGTCAGAGCTGACTCAAAAGGTGGGTCCGGACAGTCCGCCCTTCAAGGCCGGACCGTCCGCGACCTGGCAGAATGAAACACCCGAGCCTCGGATCAAAAGAAGTTAACACACGCGGACCGTCCGGCTATAAATCCCGGACGGTCCGCGACCTGAGACAGTACTGTCCGGACTGGTCCCCCGGACAGTCCGTAGTACAAATCTATAAAAACACACAGTCCCTGTCCAAAAACGAGTTTGACACTTGCGGACCGTCCGCCCCTCACAGCCGGACCGTCCGCCTATAATTCAGGGACTGGCCCGAAGCCACCCTCCTCTGGTCATGACTGCGGACGGTCCGGCCCTAAGGCCCGGACGGTCCGCAGTGCAATAGAACACAGTGTCAATACAAATGGTCAGGCTTCGGACCCCTCTGGTGGATCGCGGACGGTCCGCCCCTAAGGCCCGGACAGTCCGCGCGTCCATGACTTCGCAATTTTTCAAACATGCTTTTGAAAGAACTTTTGACTTGCGAAATGTGAAGCGCTGTTAGTCCTCATGCAAATGCAACTACTTGATGCTCTATGAGGCACTAAGTTTTACACAGATCTGAGTCATTGACCCCTCTTAATAGTACGACTATCTAGCCTACTAATCCGGTCAGGTATCTTCTCTAAACTCCTCAAGACCGGCAAAAGTGAAACCTATATTATACCTTTCCCTTCATCTGATCCACAACCAATGCGGATGATTCTTCAACATTTCCTGTTCTATGTGGTCCAACCCTGCATTCTTATTTCTCCAAGAATCGTTAGTCCACAAGCAGTTGTCATTAATTACCAAAACATTACCAAAGGGGCCTAGATGATTCACAGCACCAAGGGTAAGAAATCTACCACTCTAGGCTTGGAAAGTTCCAAATGAAAGCCCTAAGTAGGTGAAGGGAAATGATCCAGGTTGACATCCAAAGGTTCTGGCTAGACAATCCAGTTTGTCAGGGGTGAGGTTTATCGAGTAAATACAAAATTTATGATAATTTGCCTTTAACCCTATGGAGTCAACAAAGGAGTTTAGAAGAGCCTTGAGAACAAACATCTGTATTGGGCTGGCTTCCATAAATAGAAGTATGTCGTCAGCATACTGAATAATAGGAAAAAGGTATCATGCTCCAATAGCAAAGGACAGTTTAGCAAGCCTTTATCTTTGGCAAGGTTGATGATGCTTTAGAGGAGGTCAGCTAAAAGCACAAAGAGTAGGGGATAGCGAATCACCTTGCCTCACTCTTCTTCTATAGTGGAATCTTTTGTCTGGTATGCCATTTAGAATGTCTGAGGAGGTGCCTTATCCCATGATTGCCCTCATCCAGTTTGTCCATTTTTCTCCAAAACCTCTTATCCTGAGAACCTAGTTGATGACCTCATGCTCAAGTTTGTCAAAAGCATTCACAAAATCTAGCTTCAAGATAACCATTTTCTTTTGGAATTATGGTAGATATGAAGGTATTCTGAAGCGTCCCAGATCCTCTGGGACTCAAATGTGATACAATTACTAGTCCCAAGAGGCTAGTAAACACATTTATACATCACATGATTCCAGATCTGCTTAAACGAGACAAACCTATAAAGGTGGCGATCAACTTTAAGAGTTGGTCCACAGCTCGGGCCATATCATCAGAGTGGGGCTGAAGCAGCCCGATATACACAGCGAAGCAAATCAGCGGTCCAATAGCCACAGGCAAGGTTGGGAACAGTTGTAACTCTTACCCGATCTCCTTTTTTGAAAAACAACAAATAAGCAAGGGTGAGTACAAACGTACTCAGCAGCCCACCTTCACCCGCGGAATGGGGAAATCAGATATAATGCATGGAATATGTGGAGCTCAGGATATTTTGCAGAAACAACAATATTTTATGCAGACTTGTTTTGTAAAACATTTTGTATTTTGCAAAGTGCATCCTCTCCCAAAGGAGCAGGAAGTTTTTCAATATTAGAACAAAATCCCCTGGACTAAACCATCCAGGTATCTCAGCAGTTTCCCACTGGTTTTCATTTTCAAAAACAGCTACTGGACTTCCCGTCCACCATAGCTCACGGCTCAACCACCAAACCTTTTAAAAACCACTTTTCTCAAACGAACCCTTTTTTTGAAAACAAAACACTAATTGCCATACCACACCTGACTCATCCATTCCTGTGGACACAGACTATTCGAATAGGTTTGTACTCTGCGTAGAGGGGTACACTTTACCCACTAGTCCGGTTTCTGCGATCTCACCGTCGTGAGACCCGAATGCCGAATCTCTTTCTTTCCTCACACGTCCTTACCTTAACGGTTATACCGGAAGGAGTCAGGCCACTGCCATGTCCAAACCGGACAAAACATTCCCCCTCCTTATCCTCTCGGTGCTCCCCAGCCTTCATAACCCTGGGGTTTGGACCGTACGAGTTCAGATTGAGTGACTGCCTATACAGTCTCGAGTGGTTGTACTTATCAAGAGTACAGGTAGTGAAGGATGACAAATCGGTCCTTATGTGAGGGGACAATCCTTCTGCTCACACCTAAACCAGCTGAGCCATCACCTTAGGCCCTCCCCTAAACCAGGGAGTCCCTGATCATCCCTACTCAAAGGTGTTAAGGGTTTTTAAAACCCTTCATCATACACATTTTGAAGAGCATTTTCTTTTGAAAACTCACCCCTTTTCTCAAATCATTTGTAACAAATATATCAAGAATTGATTGCGGCAAGCGGCTGGGTGGCCATAATAACTTGTCTCAAAATCATATCATGCATAAAATAACAGGCTGAGGGTTGTGGTTGAAAAATCATAGGTAATTTATGCATCAAAGGGATCCAGTGAGCTTGCCGTGCTTATCCGGCGAAAGGGGGGAGAGCTCGCGGAACTGGCTTCTGGCTCCACCGCCTGGCGTAGACTTGCAGATCTGGCCTCCATGAGACGGCATGAACGCTCCGATAACTATGCAACATGAACAAGCAAACATACAAGCAAGCAAGTATACCAACAAATATTTAATATAGTGGTCAGAATAGAGATATATGGATGGGTAGAGTCTTGAGTAGAATCTGTGGCATGTGGTGTTGAGATACTACTAGTGGTGGAGCGGAGGTGCTTACCAGGAGGGTGGACTGGAGGCGAAGCGACACTATGTGTGTAGCCGGCAGAGCGGAGTAACTGAGTGGTTGGGGTCTTTTCCTTGGCTGAGGGTGTTGAGTGTGTGTGGAGAGGGAGAGGGTAGCTAGGTGTATTTATAGCTGGGTGTATGTGGTGTAGCACAATGAAGTTCACTGCTGGTGAGAATAGTGACGAATGAATCGTCTGACTTAGTATGAACAGGACAGTTATAGGAAGAATATGGGACAAGATTTTGGGAGTTTTCTGGAACATGAACCATGCTTAAGGGATGACATGGTTGGATAGGGAATAGTTTGATAAGAATTTAGAAACAAGAATTATTGGAATCTGAGTTTGGAAGCCTGGTTCGAAGGAATCTCAAAGTTAAGCATGCTCAACTTGGAGAAACCTGAGATGGGTGACCAGATGGGAAGTTCCCACTGGAAGGAAAATCACAGTCACCGGAGTTCGTATGACTGGAATATGGGTCTGGCTGGTCTTGGGTGGACTGGACAACATGATGGATGAGTAGTTGAAATTTGGGGTGATCGGATGATCGATGAATAGTAACGATAAATAGTAACAATGAATAGTGACGACGAAAAGTTACATAGACATCATCGATGAATAGTAATGGTGAATAGTGATGGTGAATAGTTCGTATGAACGAACGATGAACGCTGAATAGTGACGATGAATGATGAATAGTGACGATGAACAATGAATAGGAACTATGAACGAACAGACGAACGATCGAATGATCGGACGATCGAAATTTCGGCAGCATAACTGTCGCAGAACCTCCCAAGTTATCGGGCCCACATGCACCTGTCCTTGTCTCAAAGGCCTCAGACAGCTATGCGTGTGCACCAAACAACTTAACAGGATCTGTCCGAGTGCCCCGAGGACCCCGGATAAACGACTTACCGCCAAGATCGCAGGATTAAGTAAACACAAATCACACACCAACATTTGCAGCGAAAATAAATTCTTTATTGCAAAATGATTACATGTTACAATAAGTTTACATTATACAATTATCGGAGTGATTACAAAAGAAAGTGATTCAAAAGAATTACAATTTAAAATGTATAAAATATTTATAGGTTTTAAAATACATGCTAGCTTAAGTGACAATCCTCAATAAAGAAGCTAAAGATGGGATACACCTATATAAGAAGGCCGAGCCCACCGGCACTTAGCAGCATCCACAACAGAACAAAATTATAACCTGAAAAACAACAGGGAATAAAACCCTGAGTACGCAATTACTCAGCAAGACTTACCCGACTAAAGAAAAGACTCTCAAGGGTATGCTGGTTTATTGGGAATCAAGGTAAAGCTTATCAAATTTCAAAGACTCATTTTGCAGAAGAGCTTACTAGTAGTGGATCCTTATGCCAAAATTTTACTTCACAGGTTAAGTACCTTTCCTGAATCTAGATTTGCCTAATCTAGAGCATTCACTTGTCCTATACTAGCTTCATTTTAGCAGCTTTAGTTTCACTTGTTATCTACGATGCAGGGCAGTGATCCAGTCTTCATATCCGAGAAGTATCGGCGATCCGAATCGATTAATACTCAGCTGAGGATCTCCAACCACACGACATATGTAGCACTTAACCCTTGCATATGTCAACTCGCCCACGGTTTTCTCAAGACCAGAACGGGTTCACGTGACCCGAGAGCACAGCACTCCACCGTCCAGCCGTTGGCCTAGTTGGTACACGTTACTCTCGCCATGGTGCCCGCCATGTTTCCGAGAGTACAACACCCCACCTTCCAGTCTCTTGCCACGGAGGGTACAAGCTACTCTCACCATCTCTCCACTCCCAGTGCGTGCGAGCTGTTCTGGTATTGGTCCGACCGAGGCTAAGCTTACCCATGACGAGGCATGTGGCCAGTTAAAGGGTCCTAGATCAGCAAGCCTACTTTCGGTACGGTCCTTAATCGACACAGACAGGCGACCTTTCCTGCTCAACGTCTGGTCTCATATTATTATTTCCTTCCCAAAACCATGTACCTGACAGAGGTACCATACTTGAATGATGAATTCATCACTGCAGATGATGCTCTCACCATTACAAGTCCTTTTTTCATAAAACAAACCCATACCCAGTGTTACACAACATTCTTTTAAAAAGAATCAAGTTTTAGTTCTCTAGGCAGGGCTAAGCCTCATTAGTTCTCTTTATAAAACAGGTAGCAAGGAGGATAATCAAATTCCAAGGAATGGTAATGCATCAATTGTTTATTCACACAACTCCTATCACCTAATGCAGCAGGTAAGTGATAAAAGTTTTTAAAACAGAAGGAGGTGGCAAATGCACCGGGGCTTGACTGGGATAACACTATGTTAGTGTTGTTAGATGATGGCCATTTGACGATCAACTTTTATTCTGACACCCGCTTAGTCCATCTAGCTTCAGGATCATCGGTCGACATCGTCTTGTGGGTTGCTTTGATCCACACCCTTCGCTTCGCACGATTTTCAGCTAGCGTACCTAATTAGATGTACAATGCACATGTATAAACATAAGGAAGAATAACACAACATATTACACACAATAAAGAATTAAGCACAATGACGAGGCGCTGCAACACTTGTGAGAAAATACTAGACGCCAATAAATGACTAAGTACAACAAGGACGACCACGGGTTCTAACCCAAACATCGAGAAACTTTAAACGAATACAAGTCCTATCGTACTTAGGTAGAGTATAATACAAAAGATTCATCCGATTAAATTCACTATAACTGGCTTCTAGGACTAACATATGGAGAGAAGCAAACTAACACATTTAACACAATTAGCCTAAACAGACTTATTAGCTAATTATTGAAATGCTACATTTATTTCTCGCATTATTATTTATACCACACATCGCTCATGCAGAACTAATTTAATTTTACTTCATATTACTGATTTCACCAAAGTATTTACCTCCCCTTTAATTCAATCAAGTCTAAAGCAAATATTTAGAAAGAATGAACTGACCATATATAACAAGGAATTTGGATAAACACTTCATATGCAACAAGTTTTCATCAATCAAGGATCAAGGATTGACTAATCCTTCCTAGGCAAACAAAAATGACACCAAGAAATCAGTTTAACACATGCAGATTTTCTAGACAGCATCATAGTGGTTAACTGTTTTATTCATAACTTACACAATATTCATCCAAAAATAGTAAACTAAGACTTTTTGAAAAGCTTATAAAGTCCTCTACAATTTTGGTATTATCATCACAATGAGATTCGACATTTAAAAATATCAAACAGTACTAAACGCAATTTCTGTCCAGATTTGGACAGAATTCGACTACTTACTTCATTAATTCATAACTGGAGTTTTAGAAATCCAAATCAGGTGATTCTAAACTTTTTAGAAAGCTAATAGAATTGTCTACAATTCATTTATAAACATCCTAGGTTAATTCAATATATATCAAGGTCAGAAAATATGAGAAAGGCTCTACTGTCCAAATTGGGACAGATTCAGAGATCCTAATTCAAACAGCTGTAACTTAATTTATAGATCACCAAAAAGGGTGATCCAAATTTCGTTGGAAAGCTTAAGAAAAGTACTACAATTCTTCTATAATTACTAAGGACTAATTCTTAGTTTAGCTTAGCCAAACAATTCAATTTTCGAAACCTGTACAGAATTTGGACAGATTCAGAAACTGGACTTGGAAAAATCGTAACTCCTAAACTACTAAACCTATGGTCATGAAATTTTTACACAACCAAGATAAAGAAGTTAGCTACAACTTATATGTATATCATCTCTAAAGAAAACATGATTTGCTTCATTGAACTAGCTGCATAACGAAAACTGTACCTGCAGCCCTAAACAGCAATACATTCAATTTAACTCCTATTTGGCTTCTACATTTATCATGCTTTTGACATTCAGAACACTCTAACACCTTATGATTAAATAGAGCTAACCCACCTATATAACCACATATATCGACTAGTCTACGTCATACTCAAGTATACAATTACATTAGTGCATGAAACAAGTCATTTCAACAATACCTAGTAATCTACCCATACACCTCGCATAACTAGTATCATGACTTACTTCACCATACATAAGCACAAGATACCCACTTTGGTCATAAAATTTATCATGGCACAAACATCGACTGCATCCAATTACTACTAAATATGCATATTTACCGTTGTAATCAAGACATTTTTACATGTTCCTAACATATTACTAACTCCGTTATGCACTATCCGAACATCATACACCATTTCACAAACATTCACAAGCGAGAAGACCTTTTGACCATGTCTAATATAATCAAAAAATTGGCTCACTAAAACTTTTATTCGACCCAAAACTTCACAGCAACCACAACAAACATCGATTTGCCCATTTCATCAAACACCTAGGAAGCGTCGCACAAGTACCTCGTCCGCTTCTCCAATCACAGCTCCAATCTTACACATATATACGCATATATTACACCCACTCATGCTCGCATGCACCACGCAATCAACAGCAAGAGATAAGCTCACCTGTAGAAAATGGGGAGGACGTCGGCCAAGGGGGATGACTGAAGATCAGGGTGCCAGCAGAGATGGGGTTTGCTGCAGGAAGGGGGCCAAGGAGAGGCAACCATGGGTGATGGCAAGGGAGCTGGACTGGTGTATGTACGGCTGGAGAAAGAGAGCAGGGACTGTGCAGTTTGGCAAGGTCGCAGCCTGGGTGAGCTCGAGCAGGCAGGGAGTTGCGGGTGAGTTCGTCATGGGGGAGGAGCGCGCGCAGGGGCGAGCTGAGGAAGATGAAGCTGGGGCGACCGACGCCTAGATGTTGAGGACCAACGCCATGGTTGGCAGTCTGTTCTGGCCGAGCAGGACAAGGCGCCCGGCGCGCGATCACCAGGGAGGGGCGAGGGGAACAGGGACGGCCAGAGAAGGCATGCAGCCATGCGATGGCCGAGTGAGGATGAGCTGAGCGCTGAGCGCGTGAATAACAGAGGGTGCACGATGGGGATAAGGCCACAGCCTGGACGTTCAAGCGGTGGAAAAAATCAATGACCAGGGAGCCGACGTGGTACACGGAGGGAGCAGGAGATGTGGACATGTGCCTGAATTGAGGAGAGGTGGCGTGAGGAGATAGAAACGGTGAAAATATCCACAAGGAGATGGACTGGAGAAAGGCGAGGCTAGAAGCCTGGTGGTCGACGTGAGCAAGGGAAAGTGAAATTTCATTCTCATTTTCTAAACACATTCACACGGATGAACACAGTTTCAGGATTTAGTGTTTAAAAGATATAGGAACTGTTCAAACCAAAACAAGATCGATGACAATATTTAGATAGCGTTCAACTTGGTGAATATTCTCAGTGTCAAATAACTACTACCCATTATCTATATTCAAAAATTTGGATCTGGACGAGGAACACACGGACCAAACCAAACGAGATCAGCTTTGATATATTAAGACTGTCCTTAATTTGATTCGACTCGAAACCCGATAATTTTATCCGTAGTCTGAACAGGGAAACAGATTAATTACGAATGCTTAATATCAGCCCTAATTATCTCGGTTTAATTTAATCTCGTATTCAGCACTCTTGTCGCCGAGCTTCTAATAAATTTTATTTGGGAGACAAAATCGGAGGACTGAACTAAGTTTCTAAATTCATATTTGCACAATTAATGAATTTTAAATAATCACAGGACTCGCTAATTTTTAGAACAAATATGTTCTGATCATCACGAAATTTTTTAGGAAGAGTCCAGATAGATGAAAACAGACACGATATCAAAATCGTGATAAACAAATATGATTAAAATTTAGTGTCCAATTTATTTACTGATATCCCACGCTTAAATCCATAGTCGCTGTTGAACGGGAGACAAACACCTGGGGTGTTACAACCTTCCCCCCTTAAAAGAATCTCGTCCCGAGATTCAGAACGAAAGACTTCTAAGAGTAGATAGGCGTGTAACCCTATCCATAATAGTGATAGCATAAACTAATTCCAAGCAAAGACGAGCATCTCAATTTGTTGCTTCTCTAATGGGTATAGCACATACCACTTTAATTTAACTAGAGACGTCAACAAACAAGCTATAACTGACAAAGGAACACATAAGGTTCCATGTGTGCAGTTTGTTTTTTTCTGATAACACTGTACTATCTGGGTCTGTTAAAAACGGTGGACAAATGGATAGCAATTCCTAGCACATAAGACGAGGATGGATGTCGAATAATATCACAATTAACTCGTGGTTAGCCAGGGAATCCAAGTCCAAGAAAAATGATAGAGATTCAAGGAATGAAGGGATCTGTAGATGTTGACCTCGTGTCCAATCCATTTTATCAAGCACTAAGCATGGCTCGGCTTGATCACACATGTTAGAAAATCACATGTGAGGCGATTGAGGCACGACTAGAACTGTGGTCAGGCTGTAATCAGTCAGCTGAGGATGGCAAAGTGCCTCGGCCAACAAGGTAAAGTTAAGATACATACGCTCATAATCTAATCCAATATGGCACAAGATCTGCGCATATGTTCATAACCTTCACTTGATCTTGATAAGGGTTTCTTTAGGATAGGCTGAACTAAGTGAGTTTGGACAACTCGATAAAACGATCTCTAAACTCAACCTCTGTTCATTGGGCAGTTACAAGTTAGTAAAACCAACTTGTTGAACTACTTTTGACATTGAGCAAGTCTTCTTATTATCCATCGGCAAACCAGGGTTGAGAGTTCACATTTGTTAACAGTTGATCATGCATTTGGGTGAAAATCCATTTGGTCATGTTGTTCATTTTTCGTTCCTTCATGCGAGATGAAATAACTTGGTTCGGAAATACATGGATTAAATAAAAGAGCGAATGAACAAACTCCTAGTGGTAAATTACTTTCTCCATGAAGAGGACCAATTAATTATCTCTCAACACTAAAAAGCTTCAAGGCTTCACCTTTACACAAAGGACGTAAAAGGAACTTGTATTGTAGTCACCACCAAAATTAAGAGAAAATAGTCCACACATGAAAGGGGTGAATTTTTTTACACGGATAGATACAGATAGGTTTCGATTTTTTTATGAAGACTTCGGAACTGGTAAGAATTTTACTTAAAGAATACATCAGAGTTATATACTCTTTTGATCCAATAGTGATGGCATATATTGTTTGATTGTTTCAGCAAACAACACAAAAATCGTTTCAAGGGAAAAGTCCACGAAAGATAATATATTAATGTAGTTCCATAATGGATCATGACTAGATACCTTGATACCAGCATGCGCCAAGCAGCATAACCTTGCGTGTACATTCACAAGGGGCTCTCAGTTTCGCTGCGGCACCATAAGTCCTTAATCATGACACCATTACCGAACTGGCACCGATAATGAATCTCACGTGGTAAGAACAATTTGCTCAAAGATAACATATCGATATAATCTCATAATGGATTATGACTACTAACTGTGATACCAGCGCGTGCCAAGTAGCGCAACCATGTGTTGATCACCCACAGGAGGCCCTCGGTTTCGTCGCGGCACCGCCAGTTTTAGTCATAACACCATTACCAGACGTAACCAATAAAAAATCTCACGCGGTAACAAATAGACTGAGCCAGGATGATAATATACAAAAGAGACTCCACCTATAAGAATGGTTACAGGTAGAGAGCCAAATAGGTCCTGGCCCGATGAAGGAACACGGGATTGCCAAAACCTAAATTGGTTGATGAGGGAGTACGATGGGAGACTCTTAATTCAGCGCCAAGCATATTTCTATGCCCATCGCCGAGATTACAAAGTCAAGGATTAATGTCTGATTAGGTTTAGAGGGAAAATGATCAGAAGATTAAATTGGTATGCCTTCAAGAGATATGAGGAACCCAAAGACATCCAGTTCAAGAAAATGATTGGACATGGCTTTCCTGGGTTAGGTTGATAAAATAACGAGATGGTCCCCAAAAGATACAGAGTGGAATAGAAACATCAACTTGCACCAAGCGACCAAAGGCATGATTTTGGAGGGAAAATGACTACAAAAGAGTCACATATTAAACAACGAGAACATGTACTCGAGATCCTTATTTTAAGTCTGCGTTCATTTTACATCCAATAAAAAGCTTATCTAAGCGGTCATGGAGTAGTAACGAGAAACTCGAACTCATCCATGCTTGGAGACTTGGAGGAATTTTTGGAGGATTGATGACGATTTGGGTTATGGTTCACTAAACGAGGACATGACCTAGCTTTGGGTTTATGCAAACAAACTACCTGCATTCTACCAGCACACAAGCACGAAAACAAACCCAAGTTGCACTAGCGGTCAAACTAAGAAGAATCACATGCCACATAAACACATGTCTAAAGGACATAACAAAAAAAACTAAAAATTTTCTTATAGGACAGCAATGCTTCGCACATTTTTCCAATTATTTATTATCGGAATAAAGATGAGAAAAGCAAGTTTGTTCGCAATCACCCATTATTAGAATAAGGGTGAGAGAAGCATTTTTGTGCGCAAACAACAAACACAATGCAACTCAGGATGCATGCTCGTCCTATTCGTCCTCACAATTTTCGCCAACATAATGTGGCAATAGCGTTCTAAATCGGTGGCATATCTACGTTCTCTCTCGATATGTTGCTAGTCGTCAGCTACACATACGAGTTCGAAGTTAGTGTACCTGCAGAAAATTTCATCACAGCCCAGTTCCCAATGATGCAATTCACACATGATAGTTTATCACAGTTTATACTCCATATATTTCTATATGGAGGCCAGCTCCTCATTAAGCGCCGAGCCACGCATAGGCGCCGATGCCACACTTTAACCACAGGGCAGCCCATTGTGGTACATTACACTTTTCAGTATTCCCATGTCTGTATACACATACACATCCATGGGGTACTGAATCCCAAAAAGTAATTACTCCACTTCGCAGCCTTCATATATACATATGTGTAACATGTATATAATCAAGCTTTTTTTATGCTCTTCCCTATACCGACGGTTGTTCGGTCATGCTCTCACATCTCACCTTACCTTGAGCGTCGATCCATTCAAAACTGAATGGCCTCAAAAATAACATTACACATGTATGCATTACCCTTCCCAGGTTGTGGGTTAGTATTCTGAACTAAGCCACCTAGTAGTCCTTAACTTAGGGCTTAACAGAGGATGTCGCTAGCATTATAGTTTTTCAAATCTGTTTTTCAAAACCAAACAATGTGTTTAGCTGAAAATAGATTTTCCAAAACCAAAATTTTGTTTTGAAAATACGTATGTGACCGTATCATACTTAATCAAGCTCCGATACCAGCTGTCGCAGAACCTCCCAAGTTATCGGGCCCACATGCACCTGTCCTTGTCTCAAAGGCCTCAGACAGCTATGCGTGTGCACCAAACAACTTAACAGGATCTGTCCGAGTGCCCCGAGGACCCCGGATAAACGACTTACCGCCAAGATCGCAGGATTAAGTAAACACAAATCACACACCAACATTTGCAGCGAAAATAAATTCTTTATTGCAAAATGATTACATGTTACAATAAGTTTACATTATACAATTATCGGAGTGATTACAAAAGAAAGTGATTCAAAAGAATTACAATTTAAAATGTATAAAATATTTATAGGTTTTAAAATACATGCTAGCTTAAGTGACAATCCTCAATAAAGAAGCTAAAGATGGGATACACCTATATAAGAAGGCCGAGCCCACCGGCACTTAGCAGCATCCACAACAGAACAAAATTATAACCTGAAAAACAACAGGGAATAAAACCCTGAGTACGCAATTACTCAGCAAGACTTACCCGACTAAAGAAAAGACTCTCAAGAGTATGCTGGTTTATTGGGAATCAAGGTAAAGCTTATCAAATTTCAAAGACTCATTTTGCAGAAGAGCTTACTAGTAGTGGATCCTTATGCCAAAATTTTACTTCACAGGTTAAGTACCTTTCCTGAATCTAGATTTGCCTAATCTAGAGCATTCACTTGTCCTATACTAGCTTCATTTTAGCAGCTTTAGTTTCACTTGTTATCTACGATGCAGGGCAGTGATCCAGTCTTCATATCCGAGAAGTATCGGCGATCCGAATCGATTAATACTCAGCTGAGGATCTCCAACCACACGACATATGTAGCACTTAACCCTTGCATATGTCAACTCGCCCACGGTTTTCTCAAGACCAGAACGGGTTCACGCGACCCGAGAGCACAGCACTCCACCGTCCAGCCGTTGGCCTAGTTGGTACACGTTACTCTCGCCATGGTGCCCGCCATGTTTCCGAGAGTACAATACCCCACCTTCCAGTCTCTTGCCACGGAGGGTACAAGCTACTCTCACCATCTCTCCACTCCCAGTGCGTGCGAGCTGTTCTGGTATTGGTCCGACCGAGGCTAAGCTTACCCATGACGAGGCATGTGGCCAGTTAAAGGGTCCTAGATCAGCAAGCCTACTTTCGGTACGGTCCTTAATCGACACAGACAGGCGACCTTTCCTGCTCAACGTCTGGTCTCATATTATTATTTCCTTCCCAAAACCATGTACCTGACAGAGGTACCATACTTGAATGATGAATTCATCACTGCAGATGATGCTCTCACCATTACAAGTCCTTTTTTCATAAAACAAACCCATACCCAGTGTTACACAACATTCTTTTAAAAAGAATCAAGTTTTAGTTCTCTAGGCAGGGCTAAGCCTCATTAGTTCTCTTTATAAAACAGGTAGCAAGGAGGATAATCAAATTCCAAGGAATGGTAATGCATCAATTGTTTATTCACACAACTCCTATCACCTAATGCAGCAGGTAAGTGATAAAAGTTTTTAAAACAGAAGGAGGTGGCAAATGCACCGGGGCTTGCCTGGGATAACACTATGTTAGTGTTGTTAGATGATGGCCATTTGACGATCAACTTTTATTCTGACACCCGCTTAGTCCATCTAGCTTCAGGATCATCGGTCGACATCGTCTTGTGGGTTGCTTTGATCCACACCCTTCGCTTCGCACGATTTTCAGCTAGCGTACCTAATTAGATGTACAATGCACATGTATAAACATAAGGAAGAATAACACAACATATTACACACAATAAAGAATTAAGCACAATGACGAGGCGCTGCAACACTTGTGAGAAAATACTAGACGCCAATAAATGACTAAGTACAACAAGGACGACCATAGGTTCTAACCCAAACATCGAGAAACTTTAAACGAATACAAGTCCTATCGTACTTAGGTAGAGTATAATACAAAAGATTCATCTGATTAAATTCACTATAACTGGCTTCTAGGACTAACATATGGAGAGAAGCAAACTAACACATTTAACACAATTAGCCTAAACAGACTTATTAGCTAATTATTGAAATGCTACATTTATTTCTCGCATTATTATTTATACCACACATCGCTCATGCAGAACTAATTTAATTTTACTTCATATTACTGATTTCACCAAAGTATTTACCTCCCCTTTAATTCAATCAAGTCTAAAGCAAATATTTAGAAAGAATGAACTGACCATATATAACAAGGAATTTGGATAAACACTTCATATGCAACAAGTTTTCATCAATCAAGGATCAAGGATTGACTAATCCTTCCTAGGCAAACAAAAATGACACCAAGAAATCAGTTTAACACATGCAGATTTTCTAGACAGCATCATAGTGGTTAACTGTTTTATTCATAACTTACACAATATTCATCCAAAAATAGTAAACTAAGACTTTTTGAAAAGCTTATAAAGTCCTCTACAATTTTGGTATTATCATCACAATGAGATTCGACATTTAAAAATATCAAACAGTACTAAACGCAATTTATGTCCAGATTTGGACAGAATTCGACTACTTACTTCATTAATTCATAACTGGAGTTTTAGAAATCCAAATCAGGTGATTCTAAACTTTTTAGAAAGCTAATAGAATTGTCTACAATTCATTTATAAACATCCTAGGTTAATTCAATATATATCAAGGTCAGAAAATATGAGAAAGGCTCTGCTGTCCAAATTGGGACAGATTCAGAGATCCTAATTCAAACAGCTGTAACTTAATTTATATATCACCAAAAAGGGTGATCCAAATTTCGTTGGAAAGCTTAAGAAAAGTACTACAATTCTTCTATAATTACTAAGGACTAATTCTCAGTTTAGCTTAGCCAAACAATTCAATTTTCGAAACCTGTACAGAATTTGGACAGATTCAGAAACTGGACTTGGAAAAATCGTAACTCCTAAACTACTAAACCTATGGTCATGAAATTTTTACACAACCAAGATAAAGAAGTTAGCTACAACTTATATGTATATCATCTCTAAAGAAAACATGATTTGCTTCATTGAACTAGCTGCATAACGAAAACTGTACCTGTAGCCCTAAACAGCAATACATTCAATTTAACTCCTATTTGGCTTCTACATTTATCATGCTTTTGACATTCAGAACACTCTAACACCTTATGATTAAATAGAGCTAACCCACCTATATAACCACATATATCGACTAGTCTACGTCATACTCAAGTATACAATTACATTAGTGCATGAAACAAGTCATTTCAACAATACCTAGTAATCTACCCATACACCTCGCATAACTAGTATCATGACTTACTTCACCATACATAAGCACAAGATACCCACTTTGGTCATAAAATTTATCATGGCACAAACATCGACTGCATCCAATTACTACTAAATATGCATATTTACCGTTGTAATCAAGACATTTTTACATGTGCCTACCATATTACTAACTCCGTTATGCACTATCCGAACATCATACACCATTTCACAAACATTCACAAGCGAGAAGACCTTTTGACCATGTCTAATATAATCAAAAAATTGGCTCACTAAAACTTTTATTCGACCCAAAACTTCACAGCAACCACAACAAACATCGATTTGCCCATTTCATCAAACACCTAGGAAGCGTCGCACAAGTACCTCGTCCGCTTCTCCAATCACAGCTCCAATCTTACACATATATACGCATATATTACACCCACTCATGCTCGCATGCACCACGCAATCAACAGCAAGAGATAAGCTCACCTGTAGAAAATGGGGAGGACGTCGGCCAAGGGGGATGACTGAAGATCAGGGTGCCAGCAGAGATGGGGTTTGCTGCAGGAAGGGGGCCAAGGAGAGGCAACCATGGGTGATGGCAAGGGAGCTGGACTGGTGTATGTACGGCTGGAGAAAGAGAGCAGGGACTGTGCAGTTTGGCAAGGTCGCAGCCTGGGTGAGCTCGAGCAGGCAGGGAGTTGCGGGTGAGTTCGTCATGGGGGAGGAGCGCGCGCAGGGGCGAGCTAAGGAAGATGAAGCTGGGGCGACCGACGCCTAGATGTTGAGGACCAACGCCATGGTTGGCAGTCTGTTCTGGCCGAGCAGGACAAGGCGCCCGGCGCGCGATCACCAGGGAGGGGCGAGGGGAACAGGGACGGCCAGAGAAGGCATGCGGCCATGCGATGGCCGACTGAGGATGAGCTGAGCGTTGAGCGCGTGAATAACAGAGGGTGCACGATGGGGATAAGGCCACAGCCTGGACGTTCAAGCGGTGGAAAAAATCAATGACCAGGGAGCCGACGTGGTACACGTAGGGAGCAGGAGATGTGGACATGTGCCTGAATTGAGGAGAGGTGGCGTGAGGAGATAGAAACGGTGAAAATATCCACAAGGAGATGGACTGGAGAAAGGAGAGGCTAGAAGCCTGGTGGTCGACGTGAGCAAGGGAAAGTGAAATTTCATTCTCATTTTCTAAACACATTCACACGGATGAACACAGTTTCAGGATTTAGTGTTTAAAAGATATAGGAACTGTTCAAACCAAAACAAGATCGATGACAATATTTAGATAGCGTTCAACTTGGTGAATATTCTCAGTGTCAGATAACTACTACCCATTATCTATATTCAAAAATTTGGATCTGGACGAGGAACACACGGACCAAACCAAACGAGATCAGCTTTGATATATTAAGACTGTCCTTAATTTGATTCGACTCGAAACCCGATAATTTTATCCGTAGTCTGAACAGGGAAACAGATTAATTACGAATGCTCAATATCAGCCCTAATTATCTCGGTTTAATTTAATCTCGTATTCAGCACTCTTGTCGCCGAGCTTCTAATAAATTTTATTTGGGAGACAAAATCGGAGGACTGAACTAAGTTTCTAAATTCATATTTGCACAATTAATGAATTTTAAATAATCACAGGACTCGCTAATTTTTAGAACAAATATGTTCTGATCATCACGAAAATTTTTAGGAAGAGTCCAGATAGATGAAAACAGACACGATATCAAAATCGTGATAAACAAATATGATTAAAATTTAGTGTCCAATTTATTTACTGATATCCCACGCTTAAATCCATAGTCGCTGTTGAACGGGAGACAAACACCTGGGGTGTTACAATAACGGCAGAACAAAGATTATCTGGAAGAACGATGAATAGGGACTATGAACGAACGATGAACAATGAATAGGAACTATGAACGAACGATGAACGATCGAATGATCGAACGAACGAACGATTTGAATTTCGGCAGCATAACGGCGGGAAAAACGATTATTTGGACGAACGAACGATCGAATGATCGGACGAACAGACGAACGAACCATGAACGATCGGACGAACGAACGAACAAACTAAGAACAGGGGGACGAACGATCGAAGAACGACCGAACGATCCTTGTGCTAGTGTGTGCTTGTGTGGGAGATGGAGTGAGCATGTGGGGGGAGTGGAGAGAGTTGCCATGAAATGGCTTGGGGTGGGATGAGAGGAGGCCCTTGCCCCTCTATTTATAGCCATGATGGGGGGATTAGGGGGGAGGGATGAGAGAATTAGTGGGAGGATGAGAGGATTAGTGGGAGATTAGCATGGATTTGTCTTATATGAGTGAGATTAGCTTGTAGAGCTCACCGTATGACACCGGAGGCATACGTATACGTATGAGCATGAGGAAAGTTATGAAGAAAGTATTTGTGGGGGCTTGAAAAATGATTCTGAAGGTATTTCTCAGGAGGAAAATACTTGGAGATATATCGGTGGAATATCTGGGCAATATTTCTGGAAAGAACTTGAAGGGGATCACTAGTGAAATATCTGGGTAGTATTTCTGGAAACAATTTGAGGGGGAACACTGGGGAAATATTTGTAGGATATTTGAGGAGGATTTTGGAGAGAATATAGACCACTATATTTTATTTGCTGATATCAACTCGCAAACAAACATTTTAAAATGAAATTTGAAATTCATTTTGAATTTAGAGCAAGTTTGAGAAAATTTCAAGATTTGAATTTTTGGGATGCTACATATTCAAACGCCCATGCCAAGCAATTCTGGATTGATCTAGATTTTAGAAATCCATATTGGTTGGCATAGATGAGGGGTATGTTGACTTGTTGAAGTTTGTTGGCTAAATGGTTGGTAATGAGATTGATGCTACCAATAAGCAGAGATATTGGCTAGAATCCGATACATGCATGGGGTGCTCTTTCTTTGTAATGTTGGATCCGTTGATACTTTGGACACAGATGTTTCCATAAAAAACAATGTCAAAGCTCATAGTAATAATTCTTTATTGTAGACCAACATTTCTTCATGAATTCATTATTGAAACCGTCTGGGCTAGGGGATTTATCACTCGATATATTCAAGGCAATACTGCCAATTTCTTCCTTAGTGAAGGGTCCAGGTTGTCATGGGAGTGAAGAAGAGAATGTAAGTCAAAGAGGAAGTTCTTGAATTCTAAGGTGCTAAGTATTTGCTTAAAAGAGTTCTAAATACAAAGGGCTTTGCCATCATGATCGTAGTGGGTAAAACTAGAGTCATCTACTAGAGAAGCAATCAAATTATAGCGATGTCTGATAGACGCGCTGGCATGTAAGAATTTGTGAAGGCGTCCCCGAATTTCACCCCTTAATCATTCCCCTTTCCTACCAGTAAGATTTATGCATGATAAGTAATTCATTCATATGATTGTTGGGAGGTATTATGAGATTTCACTCTTGTATGAGGTGATCTCTGATTTCTTCAATCATGTGTAAGAGCTATAGAAGAATAAGCTTACAATTGTCAATAGCATGAGAGAATCTAGAGGTTGTTGGACCAACCCTTAAGGGTTTTCCTAGTACTTTTAAGTTTATCCATGAGCTTCTTAGCCAAGTCTAATATAGGACAAGGCTTGTTCTAGCAGCCATGGAAAATGGGTTTGAAGTCTTCATGTAGAAGCCAGTAGTTTTCAAACTAAAGGCCTTACTCTTGGCGATATCAGTCTTCACTGTGATAACACATGGAACATGATCTGAGGTGTCTCTGGCAATATTTCTAACAAATGTACCTAGGTAATCAGCAGACCAGGCATTAGAGGCAAAGAACTAGTCAAGTCATTCAAGGAGGGGTGTTTGTTGTTTATTTGTCCAAGTGAAAGCTTGCCCTTTAGAGGTAATTCAATAAAGCCCAATCTAGTGATGGCATCATTGAAAGCAAACATGACACCAATGTCCCCCTAGGTTTTTTTCTATTCTCTATCCTTCTAATGAGGTTGAAATCTCCAACAAAGAGACAAGGTTGGTCTTCCTGAATTTCACAATTTCTAAACCAATCTAGAGATGTCAATTTTCTATCAGGAGTGCAGGGATCATAAACATTTGTAAGAATGAAGGATTTTCCTATTGAATGAGAGGATAGAATCACAGACTGAGCAAAGGTGTTTTGGTTTAACAACTACCCCTAAAAGATGGATTCTTTCCAATGTGACGGAACCTCCCAAGTAATTAGGCCCACCTACAGTTGTCCTTGTCCAACGGACATCAGACACCCTGTAGATGTTCCTAAGTCACTTGACAAGTTCGGTATCTTTCCTTACCTTACCAGGAACGTCTCACCCGTCTTGCAGACATTACAGAACATCGGAGATAAAGAAATGCGGAAGCGAATTACATAAACTCACATTTATTTCAAAAGCAAGCTTGAGTTAATTTATTACAGACCAGACTAAAAGTGAGTGCAGAGTAGTAATATTATACAAACCAAGGGAGGCACAAACTCCTCCCGACAAGCTAAAAGCAAAAGATCCTAAGTGGAGGACCGAGTCCTCCCGCACTTCAGTCTTGTTTTTCCTCGTTTGGTACCACCTTGGAGCAAAAGCAACAAAAGTTTGTCGCTTCCTCACCTAAAAACAACAAAGGGATAAACCCTGAGTATGGAATACTCAGCAAGTCTTACCCGACTAAGGAAAAGACTCTCAAGGGTATGCTGGATAAATAGGAGTCAAGGAGAGGCTTTAGCAAAAATCAACTTATAGTTTTGCAGAAGAAGCTTACTAAAGTGAGTCCTTACTTTCCATCTTTTAATGCCATATTAAATATTAATAGACTCTATTTGCATCTAGTCTAATTTCACATCAAATCAAGACAACATTAGTTTCATCCATAGTGTTCACATCCTGACTCTAGGTTGTAGAAAAGTGACCAAGTCTTCATAACCGCGAAGGTACGGCGATCCGAATCGATTATACTCAGCTGAGGATCTCCAATCACACGACATATGTAGCACTTAACCCTTGCATATGTCAACCCGCCACCGGGGTTCTTAAGACCGGATCAGGTTCACGCAAACCGAGAGCACAGATACACCACCGTCCAGCCTCTTGCCACGGAGGGTACACGCTACTCTCGCCACCGCTCCACGCCCATTTCGTGTTATCTTATTCCGGCCTTAGTCTGCCCGAGGCAAGGCTTACCCATGACGAGGCATGTGACCAGTTAAAGGGTCCTCGGTCAGCACGCCTACATACGCGTTAGTCCTTAACCAACCTGGGTAGAACATCACCTGTTCCTAACCCAAGTCTCAATTTAAGTATTTCCATCCTTAGGATTGTGTCTGTTCCTTAGGA
The DNA here is from genome assembly GCF_902167145.1 of Zea mays. NCBI lineage: Eukaryota > Viridiplantae > Streptophyta > Magnoliopsida > Poales > Poaceae > Zea > Zea mays. The sequence goes on along the minus strand of NC_050104.1, from coordinate 38,011,215 downwards.
TGAAAGAGCATCACAGGGAACTTTGCAGTAAGATCCCACTTTTGCTCCAAATGAAAATATTCTTGCAGGTAGAAGCCATCCTCTCCATGGTTAAATTGAGGACAACTTCTATCCACAAGATCTAAGCAAGTCTAAGCATTTTTGTAAATCATGTTTTGATACTTCACAGAAGTATCTATAAAGGTATGGATATCAAGGAAAGCAATGCATCAAAGGGTTTCAAGTAACTCCTATGAACCTAATGCACATTTCACTAGACTTAAGTGTGCAAAAAGTATTTAAAAACACAAGGAAAGGGGTGGCATGCACCGGGGCTTGCCTTCGTTCATAGGTGAATCAGGCTCAGATCCACAGATATCAAAGTAGAAATGATTCCCGGCCTGAGACTCCGAAGGTGGTGGTGTCTCCTCTTCAGTTACTTCGATTTCTTCCTCACGTTCTAATCATAACCATACATATGTATAAGAGTGGATGCCATGGGATGCTCATGAGGATGCAAAGATAACATAAACTTATTATTTATGTCTTGAATACAACTTTCCTTCACGGAGTTCCGGGAACTTAGGGTTTCCGGAGTCGGTAAAGGAGTTCATAGGGCAGGGGGGGTGGTTTTGGGGTTTGGTGATTAAACAAGGCCCAAATCAATCCAAACTCTACCCAAGGCTTCTAAATATTGTTTTAAGTTCCCATAAAAAGTTTGGGCATTTTTGGACTTACCAATTATTTTCTAAAAATCCATTACTATTACTTTTAACTACTTTAAATACCCTAAAATTTCTTATTTCCACTAAAAATCACAAAATTATTTTTGCTAAATTCTAGGGAAAATAACAAGCCTAGGAAAATTAGTTTCACAATTTTAGCATTTTTCTACCATTTTATAGAATTGTTTTAGCTCTGGAATAAAAAGAAAAGGAAAAACTTTAAACAGTACTGGGCTCAAACAGGCCTGCGCCGGCCCAGTAAGGGCAGAAGCGCGCCCATGCGTGCGTCCGCGCTGGCGAGTTTGCAGATAAGTCCTTGCGTTTCAGAACAACCCGAAGTCGATCCGAAGCACTATTTACTCAGTCGCTGATACTTTGCAAGAAAGTCCCTCGAGTTCTATTCCTTCGCATGGGAGGGTCCTCGACGGCGTCGCGCGGAGGACGAACTCTGGTGAGCGCACAGACCGGTTGGATTGTTCCAAGACCGGTGCCTAGACTAAGGCCAAACCCAATTCGTGACCCGGGAAGCATTTTCCCCAACATAATTGCGCGAATGGTCAAGAGATGTGCTCTGGCCACGGGGGCCGTGAACATGGTGGCTAGCCCGTCGTGTTCCCGACGATTGGGGGCATCTACATTCAAATTGATGGCTTGGCGAGCATCACTAAGCTATGAGAAGACTTAAACAAGGTTTGAATCGGACAGAACTTTACCAGAATCGGCTGGCCACGGTGGACTTGGTTTCACGGTGTTCTTCGACTGATTTGGGGGAAGTATGAAATTGGAGCTTGCTGGTGATCGGCTGGGAGCAATAGTGGGTGTCGGGGTACTTGACTACCCTACGGAGCTTGCGGGGGCTTCAATTTATAGAGAAGTTAGGCGGCGGTGATGAATTCGGCCGAGCAGTGCTGGCGGTCGGAGCTGGAGAAGAACGTAGGTGCGGTGAACACGTATTTATCGCGGTGGCAGGCTCATCGACGTTGATGGGACTGCAGTAGGGAATCACGGTGATGCAATGGCGCGGTTAGGACACGCGGTGGCCAACGGCGAGGGCACGTCGGCGGTGAGCACTTTACCCGCAGGCGATGAACCAGGGGAGGAGTACCGCGGCCGACCGAGGTGGTTTCCAGCTTGACGACGCTGAGGATCTTTTACCCCGAGAGGTTATCCACAAGTCCGGTGCACGAATCCAAACGCCGGTGACCCGAATCACGGCGGAGGAATCCGTCGGCGGTGAGGGCAGCCGCGCGGTTGATCTGATCCAGTCAAGTTACTGTACCATGGCGAGCTCCTTTCATATGAACTGACAGAGAGATTTGAGGCTAGATTTTCTCTCGATTTTGTGTAGTAACCGAGCAAGCTTTCTGTACCAAAGTTATAGGGCTATCATCCAACTATAACTTTGCTACAGGGTGCACTCACAAATAGTCACTGGATCATGCTTAAACTCAAGTCCAAAGTTAGCTCTGTTTCACTAAAGTTCTGGATTTCAGCATGGACCAGCCTGACAGCCAAACTTGAGGCTTAATTATCTCTGCCTTTTTCTTAATAACTATGCTTTCCTTCTTAAGCAAAGTTGTTCTCCTATGTTTGGTCTTCAACTTTGATGTGGTGACCTAGGGCAAAAACCCTATACTTTGAAAGTTACAAAGCCCCAAAGTGGAGCCTTTAACACTGAATTTCAGACTTGGTATAGAACTCAAATGAGGTCCATTTTGCATTTAAGTCCAAAATTTAAGGTTTGGCTTTCAAGTCCACATATTTGTGAACCAAAGGACTTAAGATACTTATTTGGCTTGGTTTTTGCACTTTAGTCCAAAAGTGGACCAATTTTGCATATAAGCCCCTAGGGTTTGGTTTCAGGGTTTTCCAGGGTTCCAATTAGGGTTTCTGGTATCCCAGGGGTATAAATGTGATTCAACTTTATTTTTGTGGTCATTTTATGACTTTTACCCTAAAGCTTTAGGTTTTCTTAACTTGGGTTAAGTTTTACCCCTTTAACCACTATTTAGGGTTAAGTCCATTAACCAGGGTTCCATTTGCAAAAACATTAAAACAATACAACTTGTTTGAAATTTTTGCCTAGTGAATGCACTCTAGGTGTGTCACACATATGCAATACCAATGCTTATGATGTCATGCTCAAGTTTTTAGTTATAGTAACACCAGGGGTGTTACATCCTTCCCCTCATAAAAGAATCTCGTCCCGAGATTAAAAATCCTAGGGCAGGTAATGGTAAAGGAAACACATCACATTTTTATTTCCTTAATTTTGGTACAAGGCAGGGGTAATGTGGGGGTTACTTCTTTATTACAACAGCTATACAGGCTTTACAATTTACATGAGGCTAGAAAGCCTGGGAAATTCTTATCTAAAAAGTCTTGGGTTTCCCATGTAGCCTCATCTTCCGAATGCTGGTTCCACTGTATCTTGTAGAACTTGAGAGTCTTTCTTCGGGTGACCCTGTCCTTTTGATCCAGAACTCGAATAGGATGTTCCGAGTATGTTAAATCTGGTTCCAGGACAACATCAGTCACTTCAATGGTTCGATCAGGAACCCAAAGACACTTCTTCAATTGTGACACGTGGAACACATTATGCACAGCAGACAATGTTTCGGGGAGCTGAAGTCGGTATGCCACTGGTCCACATTGCTCAAGTACCAGGAATGGACCAATGTACCTGGGTGCAAGCTTCCCTTTAACCCCGAAACGCGATACACCCTTCATTGGTGAAGTAGACATAATCGTCTACCAGAAAGCATAAGGGTTGTCTTCGTCGGTCTGCATAACTCTTTTGTCGAGCCTGAGCTTTCTTCATATTATAAATAATTTTCTGAACCTTTTCTTCGACCTCTTTCACCATATCAGGCCTAAAGAAGTATCTTTCTCCAGGTTCAGACCAATTTAGCGGAGTTCGACACCGTCGTCCATATAAAGCTTCAAAAGGTGCCATCTTGATACTTTCTTGATAACTGTTATTGTATGAAAACTCCGCTACGGGCAAACATTCATCCCATTTTGGTGAGAAGTCCAGGACACATGCCCGCAGCATATCTTCAAGTATTTGGTTCACCCTCTCAGTCTGCCCACTGGTTTGAGGATGATAAGCCGAACTGTGGAGTAATTTAGTACCCAAGGAGTTGTGAAGTGCTTCCCAGAACTTGGCTACAAATTGAGGTCCACGATCCGACACAATGGTCTTCGGAACACCATGCAGACTGAGAATACGGGCAATGTATAATGCTGCATAAGTGGCTACTGTATATGTGACCTTAACAGGTAAGAAGTGGGCAATCTTTGTGAGTCGATCAACTATAACCCAAATAGAATCATACCCTTTGGCCGTCCTGGGTAATCCCACAATAAAGTCCATACTGATGTCTTCCCATTTCCATGTTGGGATTGGCAAGGATTGTAATGGACCAGCAGTTTTCATGTGTATGGCCTTGACACGTCTGCAAGTGTCACACTTCGCCACATAGTGTGCAATTTCGATTTTCATCTTTGTCCACCAATAATGTTGCTTTAAGTCTTGATACATCTTAGTGCTTCCGGGATGAATAGAATAGCGACTAAGATGTGCTTCATCCAGAATTTGCTGGCGGAGCTCTTCGTTCTTTGGCACTACTATGCAGTTTTTAAACCATATCACACCTTGATCGTCTTCCTTGAAACACTTGGCTACTCCAGCCCCTATCTTCTCTCGTATGTGCTTCATACCCAGATTATCCTTTTGAGCATCAATTATCCTTTGCAGAATGATTGACTCAAGCTTTAACTGATTTAGAGTCCCTTGTTGGATGATCCCCAGGTTTAGCTTTTCCATTTCTTGACACAAAGTGTTCTCGGAGATCTTCGCCATAAGACAGTGGCAGGCAACCTTACGGCTCAATGCATCTGCCACCACATTGGCTTTGCCTGGGTGATAATGGATCTCCAAATCATAGTCTTTAATGAGCTCAAGCCATCGTCTTTGCCTCATATTTAACTCTGACTGGGTGAAAATGTACTTCAAACTTTTATGATCTGTATATATGTGACAGATATTACCCAGCAGATAGTGACGCCAAATCTTTAGGGCATGAACCACAGCAGCTAGCTCCAGATCATGAGTTGGATAGTGCTCCTCATGTCGGCGCAACTGCCTTGAAGCATACGCAATCACTCGGCCCTCTTGCATCAGTACACAGCCGAGCCCACTGCCAGATACATCACAATATACATCAAAAGGCTTAGTGATGTCCGGTTGAGCTAATACCGGAGCAGTGGTCAATAGTGTCTTCAGTTGCTCAAAGGCTTCATTGCACTTAGAAGACCAATTGAACTTAATGTCACTCTTTAATAAACTTGTGATTGGCTTCACAAGCTTAGAAAAATCTGGTATGAATCTGCGATAATACCCAGCTAGTCCAAGAAAACTCCGGACTTGGTGAACAGTTGTTGGGGGTTTCCATTCCAGAATATCTTTGACCTTGCTAGGATCTACCGCAATTCCTTTAGCTGATAACACGTGCCCCAAAAATTGAATTTCTTCCAGCCAGAACGCGCACTTGCTGAACTTGGCATATAACTGGTGTTCCCTCAGGCGCGTCAATACAATCCGTAAATGCTGAGCATGGTCCTCTTCATTCTTAGAATATATCAAGATATCGTCGATCAAGACTACCACGAACTTGTACAACTCGGGCATGAACACCGAGTTCATTAAATAGGTGAAGTGGGCAGGAGCATTTGTGAGCCCGAAAGACATAACCAGATATTCAAACAATCTATATCGCGTAGTAAACGCGGTCTTCGGTATATCCTCGGGCCGAATACGGATTTGATGATAGCCCGACCTGAGATCAATTTTGGAAAATACCCTCGCCCCAGTCAGTTGATCAAATAAGATGTCGATCCTTGGAAGAGGGTACTTATTCTTGATAGTGACCTCATTCAGGGGTCGATAATCCACGCACATTCGCAAGGTTTGATCCTTCTTCTTAACAAAAATGGCGGGACAACCCCACGGGGACGAGCTTGGCCGGATGAATCCCTTATTCAGTAGATCTTGTAATTGAATCTTCAATTCCGCTAATTCATTAGGGGGCATACGGTACGATCTTCGGGAGATGGGAGCCGTACCAGGTTTTAGCTCAATTACGAATTCTACATCTCTTTCAGGGGGCAGTCCAGGCAAATCTTCCGGAAATACATCTGGAAACTCACATACTACCGGAATGTTCTTGATCTCCGGTACAATGGCTTCATAGACTCTACCAGAAGCTTTGGCTGGATTGGTTGCGGGGAGAGATAAAAGAATCTCTTCTTGATTATAGCTCAACCTGACGGTTCTGAGTTCAGTGTTGAGAATTGCCTTGTGTTGGGTTAACCAATTCATACCCAATATTACATCTATATCCTGGCCCTTCAGAACAATCATGTTAGCAAGAAAGTTCCGTCCGGCCATTGTTACTGGCACTCCATAGGCCACTTCTCTAGTATAAATGTGTCCCCCAGGTGAATGAATTTTAAATCTCTCCTTTGATTCATGGTATGCAATATGATGTTGCTCCACAAATTTCTTGCTAATGAATGTATGTGAAGCACCAGAATCAAAAAGAATAATTGCTGGGTGACTGGCCACGGGAAACGTACCCATCATCACCGGCTCTCCTTCCGGTGTAGTAGCCACTTGAGTGTAATATACACGCCCTGTCTTCTTTGTATTCTTCCCCACAGTATTTCCTTTGGGCTAAGCTGATTTCCCAGATCCTTGCGAAGCATTAGATTGATTTTGCCTAGGATATGGGCAGTCTTTGATAAAATGTCCCGACTTGCCGCAATTAAAGCACCCAGTTGAAGAACTAGGCAAGGCAGGAAATCGAGTGCCTGGGGCACCCGGCTGTTTTGGGGTAGTGGGGGTATTGTTGGGGCGGATAATGATAGGCTGTTTGAAGGGGAATGAGGGTGGACGAGAAAAAGGGCGATTTTGGCTTGAAGGTCGGATCACAAACCGTGGTTTCTTCGCCTGACCCTGATTAGGCCTCTCACCACCGAATCCCTTATTCTTCCCAGAATTTGTGTATTTTGCTTCAACAGATAAGGCTGTGCTGACAGCCTTTCCATACGTGAGATCTATGCATGTGGCCATTTTCCTTTGTAGCCGATCATTTAGTCCCCGCATAAAACAGTTCTTCTTCTTTAAATCAGTATTCACCTGGTCGATGGCATACTGCGATAGGTGATTGAATTTGTTGAGATATTGGTTGACGGTATCTCCACCTTGTTGTAACTTCATAAATTCCTCTTGTTTCATATGCAGCACTCCTTCGGGGATGTAGTGTTCACGGAAGGCTGCTTTAAACTCATCCCAGGTGACTTGATGGTTGGCAGGTTGAATAGCCACGAAATTTCCCCACCAGGTACTGGCAGGACCACGGAGTTGTTGTGCTGCGAATAACGACTTCTGCGTCTCTGAGCAACGGAGAAGACCAAACTTTTGCTCAATAACCCGAATCCACTCATCAGCTTCTAGGGCATCTTCTGCCTTGACGAATAGAGGTGGACGGGTTTCCGAGAAATCCAGATAGGTGGTCTCACGAGGGCCTTGCGGATAACCTCTTCCCGCCTGCTGCTGGAATTGTTGTTGACCCGCCATTTCCCTAAGGAAGCGGGTATTGTCTGCGGTGGCATTCACCAAGGCGGCAATCGCCTCGGCTAACGTGGGAGGAACTGGAGGTGGGTTTGGGGTAACATCCCTGCCCCCAGAAGTTCCGGCTGCGTCCTGTCCTCGAGTCCTGGTCGGCATCTGTGGCAAAGAACATTTGAAGTAAACAAAATGTGCCAGAGAAAACCTTCCATTTTACATTACTATAAAAAGTAATGATACAGACTCGATATTACATAATAGGATACAATACCCATTATACAAAGGTTCAACCTATTATACAACAGTACACCCTACAATACCCTACAATACACTACTCTACTTTTATTACACCATTATTCCTGCTTGCCATTACTCTTGGCGGCTTCATCATCAGGTGTGGGAGTCCAGACATCAACCAACCTCAAAGAAGGAGGGGGCTCAAAAAGGTCTAACTCCCCACCCAGCGCACGTCCCGCAACGTGAGATGGTCCGGCTTCCGCCTCAGTAGGTTGTGCAGGCTCACTTGGGTGTAATTGTGAGTATAGTATATGGACTTCCTCGTGCAACGTATTGCAGTAAACCTGCAGGTTATCAACAGTCGAGCTAAGTTCTTTAATTCGGGCCTGAGCCCTTGCTTCCTTAGCACACATTAGCAAACGAGACTGTACGGCCCAGTCAAGTGCTAAGTCTCGATCAGCGAGTTGATCCTGCAAGTGTCGGATGTCCCTTCTCAGTTCATTGATTCTATCTCCGTCAGCGACCCAAGCATCAGTCCTATGTTGCAGCGCTGCTTGAAGTCGACTCACACAGGCTTCAAGGTCTCCGATGGGGTCGTTACTTCCACTGCTGCTGCTTTCATGTCGGGGAGCCAATTGATGCCGAGGCACCCCAATTGGTCCCGTAGACTTGCGTGCCGTTAGCCTGGTGCGTGGCGGCATCTTTTCTAAGGGGGAAAATGTTATTAGTATAGTGCTTAGCATGATGCATGTATAATTACAGAATCAACCTTAGTCGATTCAACCTTCTATACGTTGCACTCTTCCTATCTGGTCTTTAAGATAGACTCTTCAGAATACTTAGGTAAGAAGAGAAAAGAATTTTTAGGTAAGACTTTTGAAAATCCTTTTGAAGATGCCTTATAATATCTGCAAAGAAGGGCTACGCTCCGATACCAGCTGTGACGGAACCTCCCAAGTAATTAGGCCCACCTACAGTTGTCCTTGTCCAACGGACATCAGACACCCTGTAGATGTTCCTAAGTCACTTGACAAGTTCGGTATCTTTCCTTACCTTACCAGGAACGTCTCACCCGTCTTGCAGACATTACAGAACATCGGAGATAAAGAAATGCGGAAGCGAATTACATAAACTCACATTTATTTCAAAAGCAAGCTTGAGTTAATTTATTACAGACCAGACTAAAAGTGAGTGCAGAGTAGTAATATTATACAAACCAAGGGAGGCACAAACTCCTCCCGACAAGCTAAAAGCAAAAGATCCTAAGTGGAGGACCGAGTCCTCCCGCACTTCAGTCTTGTTTTTCCTCGTTTGGTACCACCTTGGAGCAAAAGCAACAAAAGTTTGTCGCTTCCTCACCTAAAAACAACAAAGGGATAAACCCTGAGTATGGAATACTCAGCAAGTCTTACCCGACTAAGGAAAAGACTCTCAAGGGTATGCTGGATAAATAGGAGTCAAGGAGAGGCTTTAGCAAAAATCAACTTATAGTTTTGCAGAAGAAGCTTACTAAAGTGAGTCCTTACTTTCCATCTTTTAATGCCATATTAAGTATTAATAGACTCTATTTGCATCTAGTCTAATTTCACATCAAATCAAGACAACATTAGTTTTATCCATAGTGTTCACATCCTGACTCTAGGTTGTAGAAAAGTGACCAAGTCTTCATAACCGCGAAGGTACGGCGATCCGAATCGATTATACTCAGCTGAGGATCTCCAATCACACGACATATGTAGCACTTAGCCCTTGCATATGTCAACCCGCCACCGGGGTTCTTAAGACCGGATCAGGTTCACGCAAACCGAGAGCACAGATACACCACCGTCCAGCCTCTTGCCACGGAGGGTACACGCTACTCTCGCCACCGCTCCACGCCCATTTCGTGTTATCTTATTCCGGCCTTAGTCTGCCCGAGGCAAGGCTTACCCATGACGAGGCATGTGACCAGTTAAAGGGTCCTCGGTCAGCACGCCTACATACGCGTTAGTCCTTAACCAACCTGGGTAGAACATCACCTGTTCCTAACCCAAGTCTCAATTTAAGTATTTCCATCCTTAGGATTGTGTCTGTTCCTTAGGATGAAAGAGCATCACAGGGAACTTTGCAGTAAGATCCCACTTTTGCTCCAAATGAAAATATTCTTGCAGGTAGAAGCCATCCTCTCCATGGTTAAATTGAGGACAACTTCTATCCACAAGATCTAAGCAAGTCTAAGCATTTTTGTAAATCATGTTTTGATACTTCACAGAAGTATCTATAAAGGTATGGATATCAAGGAAAGCAATGCATCAAAGGGTTTCAAGTAACTCCTATGAACCTAATGCACATTTCACTAGACTTAAGTGTGCAAAAAGTATTTAAAAACACAAGGAAAGGGGTGGCATGCACCGGGGCTTGCCTTCGTTCACAGGTGAATCAGGCTCAGATCCACAGATATCAAAGTAGAAATGATTCCCGGCCTGAGACTCCGAAGGTGGTGGTGTCTCCTCTTCAGTTACTTCGATTTCTTCCTCACGTTCTAATCATAACCATACATATGTATAAGAGTGGATGCCATGGGATGCTCATGAGGATGCAAAGATAACATAAACTTATTATTTATGTCTTGAATACAACTTTCCTTCACGGAGTTCCGGGAACTTAGGGTTTCCGGAGTCGGTAAAGGAGTTCATAGGGCAGGGGGGTGGTTTTGGGGTTTGGTGATTAAACAAGGCCCAAATCAATCCAAACTCTACCCAAGGCTTCTAAATATTGTTTTAAGTTCCCATAAAAAGTTTAGGCATTTTTGGACTTACCAATTATTTTCTAAAAATCCATTACTATTACTTTTAACTACTTTAAATACCCTAAAATTTCTTATTTCCACTAAAAATCACAAAATTATTTTTGCTAAATTCTAGGGAAAATAACAAGCCTAGGAAAATTAGTTTCACAATTTTAGCATTTTTCTACCATTTTATAGAATTGTTTTAGCTCTGGAATAAAAAGAAAAGGAAAAACTTTAAACAGTACTGGGCTCAAACAGGCCTGCGCCGGCCCAGTAAGGGCAGAAGCGCGCCCATGCGTGCGTCCGCGCTGGCGAGTTTGCAGATAAGTCCTTGCGTTTCAGAACAACCCGAAGTCGATCCGAAGCACTATTTACTCAGTCGCTGATACTTTGCAAGAAAGTCCCTCGAGTTCTATTCCTTCGCATGGGAGGGTCCTCGACGGCGTCGCGCGGAGGACGAACTCCGGTGAGCGCACAGACCGGCCGGATTGTTCCAAGACCGGTGCCTAGACTAAGGCCAAACCCAATTCGTGACCCGGGAAGCATTTTCCCCAACATAATTGCGCGAATGGTCAAGAGATGTGCTCTGGCCACGGGGGCCGTGAACATGGTGGCTAGCCCGTCGTGTTCCCGACGATTGGGGGCATCTACATTCAAATTGATGGCTTGGCGAGCATCACTAAGCTATGAGAAGACTTAAACAAGGTTTGAATCAGACAGAACTTTACCAGAATCGGCTGGCCACGGTGGACTTGGTTTCACGGTGTTCTTCGACTGATTTGGGGGAAGTATGAAATTGGAGCTTGCTGGTGATCGGCTGGGAGCAATAGTGGGTGTCGGGGTACTTGACTACCCTACGGAGCTTGCGGGGGCTTCAATTTATAGAGAAGTTAGGCGGCGGTGATGAATTCGGCCGAGCAGTGCTGGCGGTCGGAGCTGGAGAAGAACGTAGGTGCGGTGAACACGTATTTATCGCGGTGGCAGGCTCATCGACGTTGATGGGACTGCAGTAGGGAATCACGGTGATGCAATGGCGCGGTTAGGACACGTGGTGGCCAACGGCGAGGGCACGTCGGCGGTGAGCACTTTACCCGCAGGCGATGAACCAGGGGAGGAGTACCGCGGCCGACCGAGGTGGTTTCCAGCTTGACGACGCTGAGGATCTTTTACCCCGAGAGGTTATCCACAAGTCCGGTGCACGAATCCAAACGCCGGTGACCCGAATCACGGCGGAGGAATCCGTCGGCGGTGAGGGCAGCCGCGCGGTTGATCTGATCCAGTCAAGTTACTGTACCATGGCGAGCTCCTTTCATATGAACTGACAGAGAGATTTGAGGCTAGATTTTCTCTCGATTTTGTGTAGTAACCGAGCAAGCTTTCTGTACCAAAGTTATAGGGCTATCATCCAACTATAACTTTGCTACAGGGTGCACTCACAAATAGTCACTGGATCATGCTTAAACTCAAGTCCAAAGTTAGCTCTGTTTCACTAAAGTTCTGGATTTCAGCATGGACCAGCCTGACAGCCAAACTTGAGGCTTAATTATCTCTGCCTTTTTCTTAATAACTATGCTTTCCTTCTTAAGCAAAGTTGTTCTCCTATGTTTGGTCTTCAACTTTGATGTGGTGACCTAGGGCAAAAACCCTATACTTTGAAAGTTACAAAGCCCCAAAGTGGAGCCTTTAACACTGAATTTCAGACTTGGTATAGAACTCAAATGAGGTCCATTTTGCATTTAAGTCCAAAATTTAAGGTTTGGCTTTCAAGTCCACATATTTGTGAACCAAAGGACTTAAGATACTTATTTGGCTTGGTTTTTGCACTTTAGTCCAAAAGTGGACCAATTTTGCATATAAGCCCCTAGGGTTTGGTTTCAGGGTTTTCCAGGGTTCCAATTAGGGTTTCTGGTATCCCAGGGGTATAAATGTGATTCAACTTTATTTTTGTGGTCATTTTATGACTTTTACCCTAAAGCTTTAGGTTTTCTTAACTTGGGTTAAGTTTTACCCCTTTAACCACTATTTAGGGTTAAGTCCATTAACCAGGGTTCCATTTGCAAAAACATTAAAACAATACAACTTGTTTGAAATTTTTGCCTAGTGAATGCACTCTAGGTGTGTCACACATATGCAATACCAATGCTTATGATGTCATGCTCAAGTTTTTAGTTATAGTAACACCAGGGGTGTTACATCCAAAGAATGATAGATCCCCTGAGTTCACCATCGAAGGGATAAATGTGAAACTATTCAAAGCCTCATGAGAAAACTTTCTAATGTAAGATTTATAAAAGGATTCTCTCTTGGTTTCTTGAAGGAAAACAATGTCACATTGAGAAGAGAATTCCATTTGGAAGAGGAATTAATACTTTAATATTCTAGCAAAGAATGTTCCATTCCTTATGTTAGTTTTGATGAGGGGCCATGACGATAGGTAATGGAATATTTTCTAATAGACATCGGTAATATAGCTAGTATATACCGAACATCATCAACCAATATGAAACCCAAAAAAAGTAGTAGAATCAAACGAGGTGCATATGTCAACCTCCACAAAATATCATCAGAGATCATTAAAGAAGTTGTACCATCCACAATTTAGCGGCCCAAAATTGATGTTTCCCCCATCTAGAAAGCAATCAGAGTTTTGATTACCAAAATAGCCCAGAAAGATCAGGCCAAGGCCATCATCCCATCGTCTTCAGGCCTTCTTATTTGGGCTCCTACTTGGATCATCATCATTCATGGGTTGTGTTGGTCACTTGTTCTCAAATGCTATGAATTAAGAACAAGGCAACACAAATGTTAATGGTTAAAGACCTTCATCCTTCGAAGCATTATCTCTCTTAGGAAATAATGATCTTTGCACGGAGGTCATCAAGGATATACCTTCATCATTTCAATAAGCAAGAATATAAACAGAGGCGTGTGAAACGCAAAGGGAATATGAATAATCATTTTAAATCATCAAACTATTCATATTCTATATTATATAAATATGAAAAAACATCAATGATATTAATATTACATTTGTACCTTCGGCTTGACAGAAGGTGATAAAGCAGGAGTGACGCGTGAGTGATTACAAGTCAGTGTGAACAGTACGGTGTTACTGTTCATCTATTTATAGGTACAGGATGCAGGCTGCGCAAAATTACATTCATGTCCCTGACATTTACTGTTAGCCAAAAGGTAAGCTATCGAGGACTAAGCAGTCTTTTCCCCTTTAGGTCGGTTTCATTCTCCACCACCGTCCTTGTGCTAAGCCGAAGCTTCTCCATCCATTGCTTCGGAGCTGGTTCATCCTTCTTCCAGATCGCACCTTTCATACCATGCACACCTTCATCTCAAAGCTGAAGCTTCCTGTGACAGTATACTATACTGAAAAACATGTTAGTTGTGTTTTTGAGGACCTTCGGAAGAGGAAGGCCCCCAATAGGTTGCATCCTTCTCACCCTTATTTTCCCGCACGGGATGGGCCAGCTTCATCATCTTGGGCTTTCTTTTTGGGCCAAGCAATGATTTCTTTTGTCTTTCATGCCAGAAGGAGGAGTGATTAAGAGTGGATTCATCCATTTTTGTAGAATTAAGTGCTGAGATTCCTGATGAGATCTGTTGATAGTGAAGAAGGTTAGGGTTGCAAGACATGCATCTTCTGCTAATGCAGTTGCTCCTTTTAAAATAGACTACAATCCTTTGATCCTAAGGCTCCTCAAATTAGAGTCCACCAATGTAAGATGATTTTCTTTTCCCCCGCAATGAGTCTTCCAAAGGCAGGACATGACTAGGAGTATCGTCATCCATATATTTACCATCACCGAGGAAGCTATCTGACTTATAAAGGCATGTCTTTGACAGAGCAAAACTCAAGATCTTGTCATCATTTCTTAGCGTGGAGAAGAAAGGCCTAGCCTTTGACCCTAGGAAGTTTGTGACCCAAGAAAAGAAACTCGGGGTGAAAGGAACTTTCCAGTGAAGAAGGGTGCCCAGTCCATAGGAACCTAAACAGACTTACTTGCATTGACAGATGGGGAAAATATGGCCCCCATAAGACATGAGTTATGTTATTTCTTTCCCTAGCCTCTTCCAGAGCCAGGAATCCCCATTCAAGGGCAAGTTCCTCAAAAACCAGGTCAGGGTCATGCTCAATCTGGTGTAGCATTAAGCCAACGTTGTTGTCCATGGGAGCTTCTTGGTCGTGGATGAGACCGCAATGCGCATGAGAAACTTCCACATTTAAATGAATAAGAACATGGTTGTTGTTGATTGATCTACTAGATAATACATCAGATTATTATGGCTTAGAGTCCTGATTGTTGATGACTAGTGCCATGTCAACATGTCCTTTTTCAAGCTGGGAGCTTGAGGTTGCATAAAATCTGGACCTTGAATGTTGTTCCATTTAGGATTGTTGTATGAGGGCTATTCCTGAGTAGGCTAGGCATCCTGTTGGGGGACTGCTTCGTCGTCGAAGGTCCTTTAAGAAGAAACACCTTCGGAAGATCAGCGCATAAGCAAGTACAAGCGCGAAGGTACACGTCGAAGCTACCATCCAGGGAGCTTCGGCATAGTGACATGCCTTGAGACAAAGGGCTGCACCGACTTAAAGAGAAAAAGTCCAATCGGTCCATGATAATTTGTGTCATGATTGTAATTAGTTGTCGAGGACATAAATGTAATTTTGACCGGGCTGCGTCCCGTGTCTATAAATAGGTGAACAGTACCCCCGTACTGTTCACGCTAGTAAAAACTCGCTTGTGCGTCACACTTGAACCTTTTGCCTTCTGTCGAGCCAAAGGTACAAATGTAATTCAATATTATTCTCATTCATCCATGATGATATAATAAAGATCTGTTAATAATGTCATATGATAAATCATGCTATTTCTCATGTTTCATATGCTTCGTCTTTCATTAACATATACAAGGATGATGAAGGTAGGTCCTTCATGACCTTCGTCCGAAGATCGTTATATCCTAAAGGAAATAATGCTTCGAAGGACGAAGGGCATTAACTATTAATCTCTTTTTTGTGTTGCCTTGTTCTTAATTCATAACATTTGAGAACAAGTCCCCAACATTGGCGCCCACCTCCGGTGAACTCACTTCCACTCTTGAGCTGATGGCTTCGTTCAACAACCAAGTCGTAGCACCTTCAGCTACGAAGCTGGTACTCCCGATAACAGGCGGCTCAAGTTCAGAGCCGGGTAACAAGAAGCAGAAGAAAGAAGCGCAGAGAAGGGTGCATCATGTTGGGGTGCAGGGGCCCTTTATCAAGTCAAAATGGTCCCACATCCCAATCACCTTCTCCCAGGAGGACCTTCAGCTCAAAGATTACCCTCACAATGATGCTATGGTCATATCTTGTGTTATCAAGGGATTTTTGGTCCATAATGTTCTGGTTGATACAGGCAGTGCAGCGGATATCATATTTGCTAAGGCCTTCAAACAGATGCAAGAGCCAAAAGACAAGATCCATGATGCTACACACCCTCTTTGTGGCTTCGGAGGAAGGCAGATTGTAGCACTCGACAAAATTACAATGCCAGTGACCTTCGGCTTCGTCCACAACACAAGGACTGAACAGGTTGTCTTTGACATTGTTGACATGGAGTACCCCTATAATGCAATCATTGGTCGAGGGACACTTAATGCCTTCGAAGCAATACTTCATCCAGCATATTTATGCATGAAGATACATTTGGAACAAGGGCCCATTGTTGTCCATGGGAGTCAAGAAGCTGCCAGAAAGGCCAAAGGAAACTGGACAGATTCGAAGGCAATTCATAATATAGATGGAGTCGAAGCCTGTCAGCAGTATAAGTACAAAAGAGAGAAGGCCACTTCGGCGGATCAGCCTAAGCCTATGCTCCTATGTGAAGACATAGCAGAACAAAAGGTACTGATGGGGTCTCAGCTGTTTGAAGAGCAAGAGAAGACTTTGCTAAGATTTTTATTCAACAACAAAGATTTCTTTGCTTGGTCAGCCAATGATCTATGTGGTGTCAACAGAGATGTCATTGAACATTCACTCAATGTGGATCCATCTTTCAGGCCAAGGAAACAAAGGCTTCGAAAGATGTCTGAAGACAAAGATGAGGGTGCTCGGAATGAAGTGAAGAGACTTCTTAGTACTGGTGTCATCAGAGAAGTGAAATACCTAGAATGGCTAGCCAACACTGTTATGGTGAAGAAGGCCAATGGTAAATAGAGAATGTGCATTGATTTCATAGATCTCAACAAGGCTTGTCCAAAGGATGATTTCCCATTGCCAAGAATAGACTCTCTAGTAGATGCAGCAGCTTCTTCAGAGCTCATGAGTCTGTTGGATTGTTACTCGGGTTACCATCAAATTTGGATGAAAAGGAAGACGAACCAAAGACTAGCTTCATAACCCCTAGTGGTACCTATTGCTATCTTCGGATGCCTGAGGGGCTTAAAAATGCTGGAGGAAGCTTCAGCAGAATGACAGCCAAGGTCCTTCATTCTCAAATACGCAGGAATGTATTGACCTATGTTGATGATATCATAGTGAAAAGCACAAAGCAAGAAAATCACATTTCTGGTTTGCAAGAGACATTTGCTAATTTTAGGCAAGCTGGCCTGAAGTTAAATCCAGAAAAGTGTGTTTTTGGGGTGAAGAAGGGCAAGTTCCTTGGCTGTTTAGTATCAACGAAAGGAATCAAAGCCAACTCGAGCAAGATCGAAGCTATCCTTCGGATGGAGCCACCAAGCACAAAGAAGGGGGCCCAACGGCTTGCAGGAAGACTAGCATCATTGAACAGATTCATATCTAGATCAGCAGAAAGAAATCTGCCATTTTTTGAAATACTAAAGTCAGTCAAAGTTTTTCAATGGGGTCCGGCTCAACAAAAAGCCTTCGAATAGTTGAAGCAATACTTGATCGATTTAACAACACTAACTCCACCTTCGCCAGGGGCTCCATTGCTCTTATATGTGGCAGGTTCGCACTCTGCAGTTACTGCGGCGCTTGTACAGGAGAAGCTAGATGGCCAAGTCAAAAAGCAGGCTCCAGTGTACTTCATCTCTGAAGTTTTAAGTTTATCAAAGAAAAATTATACAGAATTGGAGAAGGTGTTGTATGTTGTGTTAATGGCCTCCAGGAAATTTCGTCATTATTTTCAAGCATATCACATAATTGTTCCTTCGTCACAGCCTTTGAAGGACATAATGAGGAACAAAGAAGTTACTGGAAGGATCGGAAAATGGGCTGCGGAGCTTAACGAATTCAGTATTGACTATGTGCATAGATCCTCAATTCAGTCACATATGTTAGCAGATTTCATCGCTGATTGGACGCCAGGGGCTCAAGAAGAAGAAACAAATAAAGACGTCGAAGCTTGGACAGTGTTTTGCGATGGTTCCTAGGGAACCTTCGGTGCAGGAGCGGCTGCTGTCCTAGTTGCGCCTTCAAAAGTCAGAACATGTTATGCAGCAAGGCTTGACTTTAGTTGTACAAATAATATTGCTAAATACGAAGCACTTCTGTTGGTGCTTCGGAAGTTAAGGGCAATGAGAATAAGAAGGGCCATCCTGAAAACTGATTCTCAAGTCATTTATGGCCATATAGACAAAACTAGCAAGGCAAGAGACCCGAAGCTTGAAAAATATCTGGATATAATTCGAAGGTTGGAGGCTTTTTTCGAAGGTTTTTCTGTCAAGAATATTCCAAGAGGAGAAAATGAGCATGCAGATCTGCTAGCCAAATCAGCGGCACAGAGGCTCCCTATACCTTTGGAAGTATTTTTTGAAACAATAAAAGCACCTTCGGTTGAACTTATGGAGAGAGCAGTGCTTGCAATTTCCCAGTACATAGTGAAGATTGGAGGACTGAAATTATATCTTTCTTCCAAGGTAATTGTCTTTCGGATGACGAAGCTTATAATAAGAGAATGGAAGCAAGGACAAGACTGTATTAGATAATACAAGGGGAATTATATAAACATGGAGTCCGTTCTCCACTCCTCAAGTGTTTATCTAGAGCTGAAGGTATTGAATTGATGAAGGAGATACATGCAGGTCTGTGTGGATCTCATATTGGGTCTAGGCCCTTGCTGGGAAAAGTGTTTAGACAAGGATTTACTGGCCGAAGGCAGCTTCGGATGCAGCAGAGCTAGTTCAAAAATGTGAAAATTGTCAAAAATGTGCAAGAGACTAGAAACAACCTTCATCTCTCACCCAACTAATACAACCTACTTGGCCATGCAAAGATGGGGCCTAGATTTGTTAGGCCCACTTTCACCAGCGCAAGGTAATTTGAAATATGTTGTGGTGGCTGTAGAATATTTTTCTAAGTGGATTGAAGCAAAGCCTTTGGCTACCATAACTTCGGTTACAGTCCAGAAATGTTTCTGGCAAAATATTGTTTGTCGCTTCGGCGTGCCGAAGGCTATAACTGTGGACAATGGAACACAGTTTGATGCTGAAATGTTCAAGTATTTCTGTGGCCAAATTAGCACGAAGATTAATTTTGCATTAGTTAGACATCCGGAGTCAAACAGGCTGGTAGAAAGAGCAAATGGCATTATAATGACGGGAATAATGAAGCTAATCTTCAATCAGCCCATAGGAAAGTGGCCAGATGAGTTGATTAAAGTGGTGTGGAGTCACAATACAACCACATCAAGATCAACAGGTTTTACACCTTTCAAACTATTATTTGGTGATGAAGCTATAACCCCAGAAGAAGCTAAAGCAGGGTCAATAAGAACAACAGCTTCGGCAGAAGACGAAGCTGATTATCACATAGCAAAAGATACTATACAGGGGACTAGACTTCAGGCTGTGGAGAACATCAATAAATATCAAGCCGAAACAATAAAATGGCGTGACAGAAAGGTTCGGTTGAAAAATATTAAGCCAGGGCATCTAGTGCTTCGGAGAGTGGCCAATCCGGACACAGTAGGCAAGTTGCAGTTGAAATGGGAAGGGCCTTTTTTGGTGGTATCTTCGTCGAGGCTCGGTTCTTACAGATTGAAGGATATGGACGGCAACGACATACCCAGATCTTGGAATGCGGATGTGCTTCGGCGATATTACGTGTAATTTGATGTAATCTTTTTTCATTTTTTTTCTATGGCACCCTTTTCCTTTCCAAAGGGGGAGAAAGGTTTTTGATGGGGCCATAGCTTGTAATTTTTTCTTTCTTATTCAGCTCCACGAGAGCCAAATCCCCCAAAAGGATGTAAAATGTAAAATCTGAGCATGCACCATCGAGTGCAAAAGGAAAAAAAGGGAAAAGCAGGGAGAAGCTCAAAAGTCGTCCCCAAGGGGATGCAGAGCATGACGAAGCTACAAAAAGTCGTTCCTAAGGGAGTGCAGCGTAAGTTTTCTGCTCAAAAGTCGTTCCTAAGGGAATGTAGAGCCAAATACCGCCGAAATATAAGGCGAAGAAGTTCAAAAGTCGTTCCTAAGGGGATGCAGAACTTATACCACCAAAATAGAAGGTGAAGAAGCTCAAAATACGTTCCTAAAGGGATGCAGAGCTTAAGACTCAAAAGACGTTCCTAAGGGGATGCAGAGTCTGGGTGTGGCTTCGTATGCGTATGTTTGGACATTCATTTGCACATTACATCACATCATTCATTGCATTCATACACATTCATTTAGACATTCGTAGGATCATCATCATCATAACATAGAGTACAAACAGATGCTTCGGCTTTGATGACAAGGTTTCGATGAGTACAAAGAAGCAAAGATATGCTTCGTCGTGTACGAAAAGAAGGGAAGGTGTTTTTCGCCTTCGGCTCAAAAGATACATGTTTCGTCCACATCAAAGCAATTCACACACGGATGAAAAGGTAAAAATATATTACAAGGTATGGACAAATTTACAGAGTAATGTTTGATTCCTAAATTACAATATCTTTTACAAAGATAATTCAAATATCTCTAAAAGCTTTGTGCAGCACTTCATCGGTCTCTGTCAAGCTTTGGATTTTTGACCTTCGGCATCGTCATCCTGTACACAACAAAGAAGTAATAAGATAAAAAAGTGATCTCAGGAGAAGGTAAGCAACAGATACGAGTTCAATATGGCTTAAGATGGCTTCGAGCTTCGTCACCAGCTAAGTCTCGCCCACCCTTCGTCCAGATTTGTGTTATAAATCTATTTCCAATGCTTCGGGCCAGGCTGGGGATGTCAGTCAAGTCCGCTGGTGATAGGCTGAAGTTCGGCCTATTTACAATTTTTCCGTGCGTGCAACCAGCTTTCATAAAAGCTACAGCTGTGTCGCGAGAAGCCAGCAGGGCACAGAAGTCACCATGCCTAGCTATAACTTTGTCAAGCGCCTCAACTTTGCCCTCAATATGTTCGAAGGTGCTTTGCAGATCTTCAACCGAACGTTCAAATTTTTCAGAGCTGGCACCCACTGAGTTGAAGACCTGTTTCAGCCGTTGCATGCACCGGTTGCCGAAGTTTAAGCATTTGTCGTGAAGCTCTTTCAAGGATTTTTGCAAATTCAAACTTTTTCAACTTCGGTTTCAAGCTTCACATTAAAATTATTCTTTTCTTGCTAGAAGCTTACTGACTTTAGGAGGAGTTCACTGTTTAATCTGGCAATTTCGGCTTGGGCTTCTGCCAATGAACCCTCCATTGTTTGAAGAAGAAAATCTTTCTTTTCAAGAGCAGCTTCATGATCTTTAATTTTACTTTCCAAAACATCAATTATAACCTCATTCTTCTTATCTTCGAGGTCCTGTTGCATTCTCAAAGCGTTGCTTAGTAGCATACTCTGTGCAAAATAACCTTCATCATAAATCTTTGCTTCATCGTAAAACAATAAAAGGTTGAGAAAAAACTTTACCTTAAAATTAGAATATAATAAGCTGCCGACAATATGCTGTCGTCGGTAGCTGCTGATGTCAGCTTCAAGCTTCGGAAAACCAACACTCTTCGATAGAGTGCTGATAATCTTCGCTCCAGTTCGATCTCGAATACATCCTAAAGCTTCTTCGTTAATTCCGCCGAAGAGCATCGCTCCTGCCTGGTAGCCACAGGATATTGCATACTCCTGCAGCTCCTCTTTCTCAGCCTTGGATAATTCTTGACCAATTATATTTTGAAAATTGAAGCCTTTTTCTTCCAAAATATCTTCGGCAGTTTCCTTTCCTTTTTCAGGCACTGTGGCCAGGACTTCTTCTGCAGCAGCAGCAGTCTCCAACGCAGCCAAATCCAAGAGCACTTTATCGATAGCAAATAATGTACTCTCCAGGTTGGTAGCTTCGGCAATCGCAACTTCAGCAGAAGCAGCAACTTCGGCAGCTGGTGTTATTTTTGATGCTGAGGCCGGCGGTGGCCTTTCCTCAATAGCTTGCATAACAATAACAATCCTTCGCTTTTTTGGCCCAACCGCCTTTTTCGCTGCCGAAGGCTCGTCCTTCTTCTGTAAAAGCTTCGTCAGTTGCGGCCCTAGTGGACTTAGCGGCTTGATAGGTAAGGATTCGGTCATTACCTTTAAAATTTCTTCTACTTCAGCAGCAGAAGGTGTTGAAGGAGTTTCTTCTTCTATCTCAGCTATTTTTGGCTCCAGAGTTGCATCCCTTCTCTTCTTCGAAATAGCCTGTGGCGGAACTGCCCGAATTATTCCGACTTAAGTGCTCAAGTCCCACCTTAGAGGCTAGACCCCACTTAAATGGGAATAACCCGTCAATCCCTCGGATCTAGTCCGACAAGGCCACTGACAGGATCAAGTACCACAATCTCACTCGATGGTGAGTCACAGAGCAAATACAATAAAGCACAAAACCATGCATGTAGGAGTATTAAATTATTACATCATCATCGGAGTTTGGCAAAAGTAGTCATCATTGTTCGAAGTGCAGCGGAATAAAACTAACGGTAAATAAACAGAGAGATGGGGAAGCCTGTCCCATCACTCCTCATGCTCCTCCTCAGCCGAGGTAGGGTCCCACTCGACAGTCCAACCCGGTGGCAAGATGGACGGCCAAGTCACTCCAGCAACCATGTCCTCCAGGGAACCTGTAAAATTATGCCACAAGCAAGGCTGAGTATACTAATACTCAGCTAGACTTACCCGGTGTGAGGAGTCTACTCCTCTACCTCTAGACATGCAGCTGTTTGGCTGTGGGGTTTGGTTGCCAAAAGCACTAGCTGAGTTTCTAAGTCAAGTTTTAACTTCGTCAATTTAAGTGTGACTCTCTTAAGGATAAATGTGTACTATCTACTCATACATAGTAGCAAACATTTTTAGCAATCAACATCTTATATCAACTCATCATATTTCCACTTGTTACTCAATGCAGTACAATGGATCAAGCAGTCTCATTAGCTGCGAGAAGCAGACGATTCGAATCGAGTTTTTATCCTTGCAAGGTAAACCTAAACACACGACATGCCAGGGCACTCCGTCCCCACACACATCAACCGTCCCCATCAATTCCCCGTCAGCAGATCAGGGCTCACCGCCTTGGCGTACAATGCCTCACTGACCCCGACTGCCGTCGTGTAGTGACCGCACTTGTACGCACCATAACCGGAATGGGAGACCACGTCTCAGGTCGCGTGAGGGGCAAAGTCTACTGCCAGGTTCAATCAGGTACTAGGCTTACCGATTTACCATATTTCTCGGTATGTGTTTAGTACGTTCAAACGCTTGACACAGGTATCCGCACGTTAATCCTTATTCCAAATTTTCCATCTCGTAGACAACTAATCCCCATGGATTGTTGTCCACAGACTAGTATCATGATGATATGAAAGTGGGTACAACCAATTCCTGATCTCGCGCGAGTGCTAGAAAAATCACCCGTCTTCTACCGAGATCCTAATTAAATAAAGCAACTATTCGACCTAGCATACTAGTATCCATCTCAAAAGGATTCCTGAGATCATGCAACTAGGGTTTCAGTCAACTCCTACACTTAGGTGCACAATACAAGCCTACAAACATTAAGTGCAGTAAAATAGCATATATAACGGTTATGCATAAAACCGGGGCTTGCCTTCCAAGGCTGTGGCAGGCAGATCCTCTGGTGCAGGCTCGGGTGCTGGATCCGGGGCTACCTCCTGAGCAGCTCCTTGCTCCGGCACGAGGACGTACTCTCCGTCAGCAAGGTTACAGTCTATCGAAATGCAATGAACATGTATGTCATGATTATGCAGGATTTAATAACATTATGCTAAGAGAAGAAAAACTAAGTTAATGAGTAACTTAGGGTTTCTGGGTCATACGTGGCTTTTGGTTTTTGCTTATCACTCTAGGTTTAGGTTTTGTTAGGGCTAGGCATAGTGAATTGGTATTGCCTTTATATATTTCAGTGGACAAGTTATAAAGGGTTTTAGGATGACACTAATTCCTATTATTCATTTTTCCCTTTCTTTATTTTCTATTTATGGTTTCTGGTGTAGGTTTGAACTACAACAGTGGTTTAACTTTTTCCAAAAATGCTGTAAAAATTACAGTGGGTTGCCATGGGTCATTATAGCCTATTCTAGGAATTTGAGGTTTAAAATAAAAGGCTATGCTTTAGACAAAAATAACAAAAGTTGTGTAAAATGGGCCACTTTGCACTACATCTCTTAATTAGCGGTGGGTTCTGTCCTAAGGGTTATTTTTGTTGGCATCTAACAGTAATAATAAGCTTTTGTGCCAAAGATCACAGAAAGCTAAGGGATGGTTATTTAGTTATGATTTTCTAAAGTTTAATGCCAAAAAGGCACTTTCTACTACATTGTTATTTGGAAAATGTCAAACAGCAATTTTCATATTTTTCCTAAGTTCTTAATAACAAAACATTAATTATCCCAAGGGTTGGGGTATTTTCACCTTGGGGTTATTTTTGTAGGGTTTTTCTAAGTTTTCCTTGTTTTATTAAAATAAAAGGTATCCTACTTATTTTATACTAAACCAGGGCATAATAGATTTTTCTAGTGAACTACATTAAATAAGTATCCTAACAAAAATAGGGGTGCCCTCTAGTTCATTATTTAAATCACCTTTTCTATTTTTCTTAACCTTAATAATATTGTTAAATAATTGTCAAAAACTAACTTAATGGGGTGAACAGAGAGGTTTAGCATTTTTAAACAGGTCAGTAAGTGGACATAAATTTCTCCAAATTTTTCTAACCCTAGTCAAATAGTGCAACTATTTTTATCCCTATTATTTAGCTTTCGGTCAAAACAATAATTAAATCAGAACCTTATAGTTTTTTGTAGTACATAAGAATTTTATATTTTTCCTAAGCAGTTTACATTATTTAAAGTCTGACAAAATTGGTTTGACCAAATTTGGATGAATAAAACAGAAGTTATGAATTATTCAAGTTCTGTTCAAATTTAAAATCAGATTTAATAAAGGTTTCCTGGAAAAGCAGTTTACACCGAGGACCCTGGGTTATTTCCAAACTAACTCTCTCAGTTATACCCCCGCATTACTATTCATTTGAGTCTCTGACATTTCACCAAACCCCCCAGACTTCTTTTCTTCTCCCCCGCGGTCCTTCCCTAGGTTTAAACAGTGCCCGCAAGAAAGAAAAGGGTGGCGCGGCTTACCGGCGGCGAGATAGGTCCGGCGAGGGGCGGGGTTGGCTCGGGGAGGCTCTGGCGGTCACAGCGATGTACGGCTCGACGGCGGGGGTGGCCGGAATCGCTCGGTCCACGTGCGCAGGCGGGTGTCTTCGTCGGCGGCGGGTGTGCCGGCCAAATCACGGCGATCTGGTTCAATCCAAGGGCACGGTGAGCTTCACGGGGTGACGTAGAGACTGTGTGCACAAGGAATCGGAAAATGGTTCAGTGGATTACCCGGTCCACGCACTCCGGCGGGGTTGTGAACTCCGGCGACCGTGGACTGGCCTCTCCGGCGAAGCAGGCTTCGATTCCTCGCTCGGGGAGCTTCACTGAGGTGTGCTCAGTCGTCTCCGGGGGTCGGACGGGGTTGGGAAAGGCTGGGCTGGCCGGTCTACGGCGGCAGGGGCTCGGGTGGCCGCGGACACGTCGTGCACGGGCAAACGACGGTGAGTTGAGCTCCGGTGAGGTTTGAGCGTGCGCGGAAGAGTGTGGTCGACGCCTGAGCGGGCTTTATAGGCACAGGCGCGGGCCATGGCGTCGGCTGGCCGTTGGCGCGACGCGGGGCACGCGCGGGCGTGCTCTGGCGTGCACAGAGCGCGTCGAACATGTGGAGCTTTTCTTCTGCCCGTGTTCCACAGCTCACCCAAGTCGCAAACGTGCGAATCTTGGCAAAAATCCGGCACGAGTCTTTTCCAGGCACCTAGGGTTGTCTCTCATCCGTGATTTGCCATGGCAGATATGGCCTAGGTAGGGAGATCTTCGGTCGCCAAATCAGGTATGTCACTCTGCCCACCTCGCGACAAAAACCATGCCAAGGCATGTCAAACGTCAAGATCTCGGGCTCAGCTTTTTCCAGTGGGTGCCCTAGGTGGTATGCCACATTTTTGGTATAGAACTTAGGTGGTTTTGGTGCTAGCTTCGAGGTGAACACGGTTGATCTTTAGTGTAGGTGAAGTTTTTAACTTAGAGAGAATTAGAGAGCTCTAGCTCTCTCTCTACTTAGGGAATGGATTTGGGGTTTCTCCAGGGGTCTTTTTGCATTATTTCCTTCCCACAATTGCTGGTTATAAGGTTACTTAAAGTTTGGTTAAAGATTACTCATGGTTTGCACATTTGCTCACTCTCTCCCCCCTCTTAACAATGGCTTTGGGAGATAGGGTTCAAGAGAGGTCTAGGGTTTTCCCTCCTCTTGCCCAAGGTAGTAAGTGCACAAAGGTTTGAGTAATACTTCTTAGGTCATTAGCAAATCTTGGTTAACACATGGTCTCCAAGGTTCTTATGTTCTCCTTAAGTTATTACCACATGTGATCATAGTCCTTAGCACCAAGGTGTGCTCAAGCCATGGTAACACCTGAGGTGTTACAGCCCTCCCCCCTTAAAGGAATCTCGTCCCGAGATTTTAGGCAGAGTCCTCTAGAGGGTGCTACGAGGCACGCGGGTGTGCTACTCTTTCTTATACTCAAGTTTCTCTTGTTAACTGCTCTTCGAATGTCATTCTCTTTGCAACTTCAGAAGGAAGTCCTTTTTAAGTTAAATCCATAACTTAGACTACCCTTGTTATCTAAGTTCTTCTTATAATTATATTCAAAGGGCAGGTGGGGGTGGGGTTTTGGGGTTACGTACCGACTCCTTTGGGCAGAAAATCGGGGAAGCGAGAGCGTAGAAAATCCTCAGTCTCCCATGTAGCTTCTTCTGCTGAATGGTGACTCCACTGAACCTTATACATCCGGATTGACCTTGCCCGTGTTGATCTCTCTTTCTGATCCAATACCTTGATGGGGTATTCTTGATAGGATAAGTCTGGTTCGATCTCAAGGTCTGGCTCAGGTAGCACTTCAGTGGGTAGGCGAACACATTTCCGCAGCTGAGATACATGAAATACATTGTGAACTGCTGACAAGTGAGGTGGCAATTCCAATTGATAGGCTACGGGTCCACGACTTGCTTTTATCTCATAGGGCCCAATGTAGCGAGGAGCTAACTTGCCCTTAATTCCGAATCTCTGGACACCCTTGGTGGGTGATACCTTAAGATAAACATGATCTCCCACTTCAAACTGTAGAGGCTTCCGCCTCTTGTCATGATATCTCTTTTGCCTGGCCTGAGCAGCTTCTAAGTTCTTTGTAATAACCCTGACCTTTTCCTCTGCCTCAAGTACCAAATCTGGCCCAAATATTTCCCTTTCTCCTGCTTGAGACCAATTCAGCGGGGTCCTACACCTTCTCCCATATAAGGCTTCAAAAGGTGCCATCCTTAGACTGGACTGGTAGCTGTTATTATACGAAAACTCTGCCAAGGAAAGACACTTGTCCCAATCCTTTCCGTAGTGTAGTACACATGCCCTTAACATGTCTTCCAAAATCTGGTTTACCCTTTCTGTCTGGCCATCTGTTTGGGGATGGTATGCTGAGCTTCGTATTACCTGGGTCCCAAGTGATTCTTGCAGTTGCTCCCAAAAGCGTGCTACAAACAGTGCTCCCCTGTCAGATACAATGGTCTTTGGAATACCATGCAATCGCACTATTTGATCCACATAAATTTCTGCATACTTCTCTGTCTTGTGGGTGGTATGCACGGGTAAGAAATGAGCAGTCTTGGTCAATCTGTCCACAATAACCCAAATGGAATCATGGTGCCTGGAGGTACTGGGCAATCCCACTATGAAGTCCATGCAAATGTCCTCCCATTTCCAAGATGGTATGGGAAGGGGTTGCAAAGGGCCTGCTGCCTTCAAATGACTGGCTTTGATTCTCTGGCAGGTGTCACACTCGGATATATACTTGGCAATTTCCCTCTTCATCCTGGTCCACCAGTATAAGGATCTGAGATCATGGTACATCTTGTTGCTACCTGGGTGCATGGAGAATTTTGAAAGGTGAGCTTCATCCAATATCTTCTTTCTGAGCTCAGGTTCCTTGGGAACAACCAATCGATCTCCAAACCATAGAATTCCCTTACTGTCCTGCCGGAAGCACTTGTATTTCTCTGCCTTCTGCTTGATCATTTCTTTGGTAACCTCAACACCCTTATCCTCAATCTGTGCCCTGACTATTTGCTCTTGCAATGTGGGCTCTACCGAGATATAACTTAAGGCACCTGAAGAAACAACTTCCAGGTTCAACTTGCACAACTCATCACACAGGGTGGTAACTCTTGCATCCATGTTCATACAATTGCACAGGGCCTTTCTGCTCAAGGCATCTGCCACAACATTGGCTTTACCAGGATGGTAATGCACCTCTAAATCATAATCCTTGATCAACTCCAACCATCTCCTCTGCCTCATGTTCAGATCTGCCTGAGTGAAGATGTATTTGAGACTCTTGTGATCGGTGTAGATGTTACAGTGAGCTCCCATCAAGTAGTGTCTCCATATCTTAAGAGCATGAACCACAGCTGCCAATTCCAAATCATGTGTAGGGTAGTTCTGCTCATGGGGTCTGAGTGCTCGGGAAGCATAAGCAATGACTCTGTTATCTTGCATCAAGACACAACCCAATCTCGTACCAGAAGCATCACAATAAACTTCAAATGGCTTGGTGTTGCCAGGTTGAGCCAGCACTAGGGCTATTGTCAAATGCTGCCTCAAAGTGTGGAAGGCATTTTCGCACTTTTGGCTCCAATCATACTTGACTCCCTTCTTCAACAGTTCAGTCATTGGTTTGGCAATTCTGGAGAAATCCGGAATAAATCGTCGATAATACCCTGCCAAACCCAGAAAACTTCGAATTTGCTTCACTGTAGTTGGGGGTTTCCAATCCATTACCTTTTGCACCTTCTCAGGATCAACTAATATCCCATCCTGAGAAATTGTGTGACCCAAGAATTTAATCTCCTTCGGCCAGAATTCACATTTAGACAACTTAGCATAAAGACGATGATCGCGCAGTCGCTAAAGCACGATGTGCAGGTGCTCAGCGTGTTCGTCTTCATTCTTGGAATAGACCAGAATATCATCAATGAAAACGACCACGAACTTATCCAACTCTGGCATGAATACTGAGTTCAGTAGGTACATAAAATAAGCCGGGGCATTGGTCAGCCCAAAAGACATCACCAAAAACTCATACAGCCCATATCTGGTTGAGAAGGCCGTCTTGGGAATATCACTGGTTCGAATCTTGATCTGATGGTAACCTGAGCGAAGATCTATCTTGGAGAACACCTTGGCTCCTACCAACTGATCAAACAGAACATCAATGCGGGGCAGTGGGTATTTGTTCTTGATAGTCACCGCATTGAGAGGGCGGTAGTCAACACACATCCTCAAACTCTCATCCTTTTTCTTTACGAACAAGGCGGGACATCCCCAAGGCAAAGTACTTGGGCGAATAAACCCCTTGTCCAACAACTCTTGCAATTGCTTTTTCAGTTCTGCCAATTCCGCAGGAGGCATCGTATAGGGTCTCTTGGAGATAGGAGCAGTCCCGGGTTGCAATTCGATTGCGAACTCAATGTCTCGGTCAGGTGGCATCCCTGGCAATTCATCTGGGAAAACATCTAGGTAGTCACAGACCACTGGGATCTTTTCCACTGGGGATTCTATCATAACGAAGGCACAGGAACGGGTACAACCCTGGTCGGGTAGATATAAGGTGATCTCGCCATCCAAAGGGGAGTGGATTTCTATGGCTCTGGCTGCAACATCAATCACCGCGTGGTGTCGTGATAACCAATCAGTCCCTAAGATGATATCCACACTATCCAATCCTATTATCAAGAGAGTGGTTTTGAAAATGAAACTACCCAGCTTAATTGGTACGTGTCTATTGATCTGATAGGTGGCAACCCTGCCTCCTGGTGTTGAAATTGTAATGCCCCCATTGGTGTGGTGAAAAGGCAATTGACACTTGGCACTAAATTTGGTACTGATAAAACTGTGTGATGCACCAGAATCAAAAAGAACAATAGCAGGATAATTCAAAACTGTAAAGATACCAGTCAAGACGGGCGCTCCCTCTGGAATATCAGCCATGGTGGTGAAGTTTAGCCTGCCCTGCCTCACCTGCACCTTCTGTATCTTGCCTTGATTCTGATTCACATTCTGCCCCTGCCTCTGCTGGTTCCGGGGGCAATTCTTGGCATAATGTCCGGTGTTGCCGCAAGTGAAACACCTGTTGTCATTTGCCTGGCGATACTGCTGCTGCTGATGATTGTTTCTCTGAGCTGGAAACTGGGTGCGGTTGGGTGCCTGCTGCTGCTGCTGCGGTCGGATTACCCATCGCCCTTGCTGCTGCTAGGGGCCCTGTTCTAAGTGTCGGACACAATCCTGAAGCGCTGTGGCTGAGCTGAGGGTCCTGCCACAGGGGTCTTCCTCTTCTTTTCTGCCTGTCGAGCTGTAATGCAGTCCTCCTGGGAGATAGCCATGTTGACCAACTCATTGTAGCTGTTGGCCGTGACGGTGTTGAGACGGTCACGGAGCTTAGTGCTGAGCCCCCTCCTGAACCTGTCTCTCTTCTTCTCGTCCGTATCTGCATGATACCCAGCATACTGGCATAAGTCATTAAAAGCCTGGGCATACTGCAACACTGTCATGTTGCCCTGAGTGAGTGCCAGAAACTCATTGAGCTTTCGGTCCATAATCCCGGCTGGTATGTGGTGTCCCCTAAAAGCTGCCTTAAACTGCCTCCATTCCACTTCTCGGTCCTCTGGCTGCATAGCAAGAAAATGGTCCCACCAAGTCCTTGCGGTTCCGCGAAGCTGCTGGGTGGCAAACCTGACCTTAGTGACCTCGGAACAAGCTCCATGGAGTAGCGGGAATTTGGATTCCACTACTCTCAACCACACATCTGCATCAAGTGGGTCCTCTGCCCTTGTGAACAATGGAGGCTGGGTACTGAGGAACTCCTGGTAGGTAGCTGTCGCGGGATGACGCTGATGGTCTCCACCACCATAGTGCTGAGGTGGTGGCTGACGCTGAGCTAGCTGCCTCAAGATCTCATTCTGCTGAGCCATTAGCTCCTGCAGAGTGGGAGGCGGTGGCGGCGGTGGAGGAGCGCGCTCATTCTGACCGCGACGCTGTCTCCCGGCCATCTGAAAAATCACATATATTCTTAATACCATATCTCCAAGTTTAAGGTTTAATCGCGGCGAAAGAGTCAAACGCAAATTGATAGATTCCGACATAAACTAAAAAGGATTTCAAAAGGCATAAACTTTCCTTCCAAATTTAAAACTAATAGCATCATCAACCATGCATCCAAAAGAGTTTATCACGGTTACATTAATGGTCCCAAAAAGACTCAACTCTATCTAGCCTAGTACCCCAAGGGTGCAAAAGCTAAGCTAGCTGCGAGGAGTCCTACCATCACCAACTTCTAACTCTATCCTTGATATCTAGTGAGCGAACGAGGCAACACTCGACTCGGGGGAAGGTGGTCTCCCAGAGCCAGCAGTGTCCACGCTGGAGGCAGGCTCCTCTCCTCCCTCAATGTCGACGTCCTCGTTGGCCTCCATGTCCTGGATCTCCTGATGATGCATATCCAGGTGCTCATTAGCCTCGGCAAGCTGTTGCTGGGTGTTAATGAGCTGATCCTCGAGAACCTCGATGGTGTTCTCCCTGGTACCCACTAATTCCTCCAGCTCTTGGATCTCATTGGATAGCTGCTCCACCTGCAAGTCCTTTTCCACCATCTCAGTGGACAAATCAACCACAAGCTCCTCTCTGTTGTCCAAGATGATCTTTGTTGCCTCCAACAATGCCATCAGATAGGACATCGCCTCATCGCGCATCACTTGCAGATAGTACAGAGCATTCATGCACCGTACGGTCAAGTGCGCAGTCTGACCTGGGTAGATAGCCCAGATGTCCTTGGCATGCTCCACCCGATCCTTCCACATTGGGTCGTCCTCCCTCTCCGCGGGAAACAAGCCAATGGGGTGGGTAGACAGCTCCAAGGGGTGGAATCCACAGAAGGTGGTCAACCCGTGCAGAGCAATCGCCTCGATCGTGTCCTCAGCCCGGTATCCAAAGGACTCAGAGTCCAGTGAACCCCAGCCTGGCTGTAGGGGATGAGGCTCCAGGGTCATCCTTACCCTACAGCGGGGCACTCGATGCTTCTCGAACTGCTGCACCGCGTACTGAGGAGGCGTCGTGTATCCGGCCCCCTGAAGTACCTCCCACAAAATACGGGGAAAGCCCTCTCGTGCAAGCCCGTCAGTGTGGGACAGTGCATTCCCGTCGTCTGAGGATCCGTGGGAAGTCATCTGTGTACGGTTAAGCGTAAGTAAAAGAAAAAGAATTATAAAAAGAACATGGAAAATAAGACTCAGCTTCTCTCTAATTAAAACAAAATGGGATTGGGGAACTTAGTTGGTCACAATTTAAATCCTTACTAAATTTTCCATTTGTTTAATTTAAGAGTGCATGCATGCTCGTCCTGAACGACCTCACAGCAATGTAAAAGGAATAGGGAAGAACTCCCGTCCTTTAAAGTGGCCTGTAGGGCCTAATCACTTAGCCACCTAGCTACCCTTCTATCATCCTAAGGCTTCACGTCCTAGGTCTATCCTGCTCGTATTACGATCTATCCAACATTGTTTCTATCAAGTTTTACTTCGGAAAAAGGATGGTATTTATGTTTTATTGATTCCTCTGTGGTGGTACGAGCTCCGATACCAGCTGTGGCGGAACTGCCCGAATTATTCCGACTTAAGTGCTCAAGTCCCACCTTAGAGGCTAGACCCCACTTAAATGGGAATAACCCGTCAATCCCTCGGATCTAGTCCGACAAGGCCACTGACAGGATCAAATACCACAATCTCACTCGATGGTGAGTCACAGAGCAAATACAATAAAGCACAAAACCATGCATGTAGGAGTATTAAATTATTACATCATCATCGGAGTTTTGCAAAAGTAGTCATCATTGTTCGAAGTGCAGCGGAATAAAACTAACAGTAAATAAACAGAGAGATGGGGAAGCCTGTCCCATCACTCCTCATGCTCCTCCTCAACCGAGGTAGGGTCCCACTCGACAGTCCAACCCGGTGGCAAGATGGACGGCCAAGTCACTCCAGCAACCATGTCCTCCAGGGAACCTGTAAAATTATGCCACAAGCAAGGCTGAGTATACTAATACTCAGCTAGACTTACCCGGTGTGAGGAGTCTACTCCTCTACCTCTAGACATGCAGCTGTTTGGCTGTGGGGTTTGGTTGCCAAAAGCACTAGCTGAGTTTCTAAGTCAAGTTTTAACTTTGTCAATTTAAGTGTGACTCTCTTAAGGCTAAATGTCTACTATCTACTCATACATAGTAGCAAACATTTTTAGCAATCAACATCTTATATCAACTCATCATATTTCCACTTGTTACTCAATGCAGTACAATGGATCAAGCAGTCTCATTAGCTGCGAGAAGCAGACGATTCGAATCGAGTTTTTATCCTTGCAAGGTAAACCTAAACACACGACATGCCAGGGCACTCCGTCCCCACACACATCAACCGTCCCCATCAATTCCCCGTCAGCATATCAGGGCTCACCGCCTTGGCGTACAATGCCTCACTGACCCCGAATGCCGTCGTGCAGTGACCGCACTTGTACCCACCATAACCGGAATGGGAGACCACGTCTCAGGTCGCGTGAGGGGCAAAGTCTACTACCAGGTTCAATCAGGTACTAGGCTTACCGATTTACCATATTTCTCGGTATGTGTTTAGTACGTTCAAACGCTTGACACAGGTATCCGCACGTTAATCCTTATTCCAAATTTTCCATCTCGTAGACAACTAAGCCCCATGGATTGTTGTCCACAGACTAGTATCATGATGATATGAAAGTGGGTACAACCAATTCCTGATCTCGCGCGAGTGCTAGAAAAATCACTCGTCTTCTACCGAGATCCTAATTAAATAAAGCAACTATTCGACCTAGCATACTAGTATCCATCTCAAAAGGATTCCTGAGATCATGCAACTAGGTTTTCAGTCAACTCCTACACTTAGGTGCACAATACAAGCCTACAAACATTAAGTGCAGTAAAATAGCATATATAACGGTTATGCATAAAACCGGGGCTTGCCTTCCAAGGCTGTGGGAGGCAGATCCTCTGGTGCAGGCTCGGGTGCTGGATCCGGGGCTACCTCCTGAGCAGCTCCTTGCTCCGGCACGAGGACGTACTCTCCGTCAGCAAGGTTACAGTCTATCGAAATGCAATGAACATGTATGTCATGATTATGCAGGATTTAATAACATTATGCTAAGAGAAGAAAAACTAAGTTAATGAGTAACTTAGGGTTTCTGGGTCATACGTGGCTTTTAGTGGTTTTTGCTTATCACTCTAGGTTTAGGTTTTGTTAGGGCTAGGCATAGTGAATTGGTATTGCCTTTATATATTTCAGTGGACAAGTTATAAAGGGTTTTAGGATGACACTAATTCCTATTATTCATTTTTCCCTTTCTTTATTTTCTATTTATGGTTTCTGGTGTAGGTTTGAACTACAACAGTGGTTTAACTTTTTCCAAAAATGCTGTAAAAATTATAGTGGGTTGCCATGGGTCATTATAGCCTATTCTAGGAATTTGAGGTTTAAAATAAAAGGCTATGCTTTAGACAAAAATAACAAAAGTTGTGTAAAATGGGCCACTTTGCACTACATCTCTTAATTAGCGGTGGGTTCTGTCCTAAGGGTTATTTTTGTTGGCATCTAACAGTAATAATAAGCTTCTATGCCAAAGATCACAGAAAGCTAAGGGATGGTTATTTAGTTATGATTTTCTAAAGTTTAATGCCAAAAAGGCACTTTCTACTACATTGTTATTTGGAAAATGTCAAACAACAGATTTCATATTTTTCCTAAGTTCTTAATAACAAAACATTAATTATCCCAAGGGTTGGGGTATTTTCACCTTGGAGTTATTTTTGTAGGGTTTTTCTAAGTTTTCCTTGTTTTATTAAAATAAAAGGTATCCTACTTATTTTATACTAAACCAGGGCATAATAGATTTTTCTAGTGAACTACATTGAATAAGTATACTAACAAAAATAGGGGTGCCCTCTGGTTCATTATTTAAATCACCTTTTCTATTTTTCTTAACCTTAATAATATTGTTAAATAATTGTCAAAAACTAACTTAATGGGGTGAACAGAGAGGTTTAGCATTTTTAAACAGGTCAGTAGGTGGACATAAATTTCTCCAAAATTTTCTAACCTTAGTCAAATAGTGCAACTATTTTTATCCCTATTATTTAGCTTTTGGTCAAAACAATAATTAAATCAGAACCTTATAGTTTTTTGTAGTACATAAGGGTTTTATATTTTTCCTAAGCAGTTTACATTATTTAAAGTCTGACAAAATTGGTTTGACCAAATTTGGATGAATAAAACAGAAGTTATGAATTATTCAAGTTCTGTTCAAATTTAAAATCAGATTTAATAAAGGTTTCCTGGAAAAGCAGTTTACACCGAGGACCCTGGGTTATTTCCAAACTAACTCTCTCAGTTATACCCCCGCGTTACTATTCATTTGAGTCTCTGACATTTCACAAAACCCCCCAGACTTCTTTTCTTCTCCCCCGCGGTCCTTCCCTAGGTTTAAACAGTGCCCGCAAGAAAGAAAAGGGTGGTGTGGCTTACCGGCGGCGAGATAGGTCCGGTGAGGGGCGGGGTTGGCTCGGGGAGGCTCCAGCGGTCATAGCGATGTACGGCTCGACGGCGGGGGTGGCCGGAATCGCTCGGTCCACGTGCGCAGGCGGGTGTCTTCGTCGGCGGCGGGTGTGCCGGCCAAATCACGGCGATCTGGTTCAATCCAAGGGCACGGTGAGCTTCACGGGGTGACATAGAGACTTTGTGCACAAGGAATCGGAAAATGGTTCAGTGGATTACCCGGTCCACGCACTCCGGTGGGGTTGTGAACTCCGGCGACCGTGGACTGGCCTCTCCGGCGAAGCAGGCTTCGATTCCTCGCTCGGGGAGCTTCACTGAGGTGTGCTCAGTCGTCTCCGGGGGTCGGACGGGGTTGGGAAAGGCTGGGCTGGCCGGTCTACGGCGGCAGGGGCTCGGGTGGCCGCGGACACGTCGTGCACGGGGAAACGACGGTGAGTTGAGCTCCGGTGAGGTTTGAGTGTGTGCGGAAGAGTGTGGTTGACGCCCGAGCGGGCTTTATAGGCGCGGGCGCGGGCCATGGCGTCGGCTGGCCATTGGCGCGACGAGGGGCACGCGCGGGCGTGCTCTGGCGTGCACAGAGCGCGTCGAACACGTGGAGCTTTTCTTCTGCCCGTGTTCCACAACTCACCCAAGTCGCAAACGTGCGAATCTTGGCAAAAATTCGGCGCGAGTCTTTTCTTGGCACCTAGGGCTGTCTCTCATCCGTGAGTTGCCATGGCAGATATGGCCTAGGTAGGGAGATCTTCGGTTGCCAAATCAGGTATGTCACTCTGCCCACCTCGCGACAAAAACCATGCCAAGGCATGTCAAACGTCAAGATCTCGGGCTCAGCTTTTTCCAGTGGGTGCCCTAGGTGGTATGCCACATTTTTGGTATAGAACTTAGGTGGTTTTGGTGCCAGCTTCGAGGTGAACACGGTTGATCTTTAGTGTAGGTGAAGTTTTTAACTTAGAGAGAATTAGAGAGCTCTAGCTCTCTCTCTACTTAGGGAATGGATTTGGGGTTTCTCCAGGGGCCTTTTTGCAATATATCCTTCCCACAATTGTTGGTTATAAGGTTACTTAAAGTTTGGTTAAAGATTACTCATGGTTTGCACATTTGCTCACTCTCTCCCCCCTCTTAACAATGGCTTTGGGAGATAGGGTTCAAGAGAGGTCTAGGGTTTTCCCTCCTCTTGCCCAAGGTAGTAAGTGCACAAAGGTTTGAGTAATACTTCTTAGGTCATTAGCAAATCTTGGTTAACACATGGTCTCCAAGGTTCTTATGTTCTCCTTAAGTTATTACCACATGTGATCATAGTCCTTAGCACCAAGGTGTGCTCAAGCCATGGTAACACCTGAGGTGTTACATAGCCACCTTCGGCTCAGGATTGGATTTTCTCTTTTCCAGAGCTTCTTCATCCTCTTTCACCATCCTAGCAGCCTGTCTACTCAGAACACTGACAACCCTTTTTCTCTTTGGTCCTTTGGCACCCTTGCTTAGTCATTCATAGTTAAGATATTCAAAGTTTAAAGCGTCCATTACCCGATTCAACCTTCGTTTTGGTCGGGTGCCGAAGGCTACAGTCATCAGTTGATCTTCTTTTTTGGTATAATTACCCAAAATTTTGTTGCACATAGTTTAAATCATTTCTAGCCACTCTTGGCAAGGCTCTTTGAATTGTTTTTCAAATTTGAAGCGATACGGCAATCGAACAAGTTCATTCTTCTTCCTTGTTCCCTTCAGCTTCGGCATACTCCATTCACTCAACGTTGGAGACACCCTGTTGGCCTGGTATTCTTGCACTAGATCTCTAGTGCTGATCTATTCAGCCACCACCCCGAATTCTGCTACAGCTTGTTGACATGGTGACCCTGACGTCATGCGGCACAGGGGTCTAGTTAGTCCGAAGCTTAAACTAAGTGGGATCATGACCATCGTCTTCAGCTTCTCCCTCTTCTTCTCATCGGCCTTGATATAGAACCACTCACTTTCCAGCTGGTTGGCCACTTGGTACGATAGCTAAGCACCAGAGCCTTCGTATCCTTGCGATACGCGAAGTTATAACAACCGAAATTTTCATGTAACCCATCTTCTCTGGACTTCGTTTGGTAATGCAATTCGTGCACTCAGCAGAAAGCTTCAGCATTTGGGTCCATTTCTTGGCTTCGAAGGGCCTAGATGAAGACGCTGAGCCTAACGATAGTGTTAGGGGTCAACTGATGAAGATAGATTTCATAATTATCCAAAACTTCCCCAATCATCTCGTGAAGCGGAAACCGCAATCTTGCTCTGAAAAAGATTTTGAAAACTACTACTTCGTCATTGTTGGGGGGCCTTCATCTTCCGAAGGTCCTCAAAAACATGATTTAACAATGCTTTCCAAGTGTAACACGTGAACAGGTACCTTCAGACTTGGGTCAAAACCATATACGATGTGAAAAGTGTAACTGAGACGAAGACTGATACTGCTCCGAAGCTTCGGCGCAACGGAGCTTCGGCGCAACGGCAGAAAAAGGAACCGACTTAAAGAGGAAACGGCTATCT
Source organism: Zea mays (assembly GCF_902167145.1). Lineage (NCBI taxonomy): Eukaryota > Viridiplantae > Streptophyta > Magnoliopsida > Poales > Poaceae > Zea > Zea mays. Next base: position 37,973,182 of record NC_050104.1, on the reverse strand, counting down.
AGTCCCCATTGGGTTGTCCATAAGTCAATAGAAAATATGAAGGGCATGAATGTAAATTTACACAGGTTGCGCCCTGTGCCTATAAATAGATGAACAGTACCCCCGTACTGTTCACGCTGACTTGTACTCGCTTGTGCGTCACACTTGTACTTTCACCCTTTGTCAAGCCAAAGGTACAAATGTAATTCAATATTGTTTATGTTTTTCCATGATAATATAATGAAGATGAATTAATAATGTTATATGATTGTTCATGTTGTCTCTTATATTTCATATGCTTCTTCTTTTATTAACATATACCGCGATGATGAAGGTATGTTCTTCATGACCTTCGTCTGAAGATCATTATATCCTAAGGGAAATAATGCTTCGAAGGATGAAGGGCATTAACCTTTAACATTTTGTGTTGCCTTGTTCTTAATTCATAGCATTTGAGAACAAGTCCCCAACATTGGCGCCCATCTCCGGTGAACTCATTTGACCACCTTCGGCAAGCCCTAACCTTTGTCATGTCGCCGAAGAAAGCTTCAGGGCTAGGGGCTACTGCGCTGCAGCCACTGGACACAAACCAGGAGACTCTTTCTCTCCAAGAGGCTTGAAGCCAGAAGAGAAAGGCCACCAGTCCAACACTCCAGGAGGAGGAGTTGGACCAAGAGATTAGGGACATGGAAATCATCCATCAACAAGTACAAAGGAAAAAAGGAGAAGATGGCTCGGCTGGCCGATCTTCAAAGGAAGATTGACGAAGCTACTGAAGAAGTGTGTCATCTTGCTCAAGATGACCAAGACCGAAGGCCCCAACATAGGGAGCTTCGTCAGGAAGGCTTATTCAACGAAGATGGATGGTATGAGGATTTCAATCATGATACCTTTACTTTTGCTGATACTTCTCCCTTGGCAGCAGAATTGCAGGCTATCCCATGGCCACAATCCTACAAGCCACCCCAACTACCCATGTACGATGGGCACTCAGACCCAAAACAATTTCTGATGAGCTATGAGGCAACAATATCCTCATATGGAGGCAATGCAGCTGTCATCGCTAAGTCCTTCGTCATGGAAGTCCGGAACGTGGCCCAGACATGGTATTCTTCCCTTCGGCCAGGGACAATCACGTCGTGGCAGAAGCTCAAGGACATGCTGGTGACCAGTTTCCAAGGCTTTTAGACAAAGCCAGTCACAGCTCATGCCTTGTTCCCGTGCACGCAAGACCATGAGGAATACTTTCAGGCATATGTCCAAAGGTTCTTGCGACTAAGGGCACAAGCGCCCACAGTGCCCAATGAAATTGTCATTGAGGCCATGATTAAGGGTCTTCAACCAGGACCTACGGCTCAGTACTTCGCCAGGAAGCCCCCACAAACTCTGGAGAAGCTGCTTCAGAAGATGGGTGAATACATCCGGGCTGATAACGACTTCCGTCAAAGAAGGGAGGAAGCTTACAGATTCTCTAAGATAACCAGGGGCTTTGGAGGAAGAATCCACCCGAGGCATGTCAGGTCGATTCACAACTCTAGTCAGAACAACGACAAAGGAAGCCAGCCTCAGAGGTCATAGTACACCTCACAATCTTCGAGGCAACAGCAAAGCTCTTTCAGGCCGCCAGCTCCAAGGGGCAGAGGCGCCGGGGCTTCGGAGGAAGATATGGGGATCAACCCAGGAAGATTTATTGCTTATTCTGTGGTGAGGACAAGGGCCATACTATAAGAATGTGCCAAATCACCATTCAGAAGCAGAAGGAGATCGCGGAAGCCGAAGCTCGGCAGAATCAGCCGAAGCAGGTCTTGCACACTGCTTCGTGCCACTCTCCCTACATACCAGAATATGTGGGCAATCATCCTGCAGCTTCTGTTGCTTCGGCTAGCCATTCACAGGCTTCCTGGCCACAGCTCCCACCCCCACCACCACTACAACCGACCTATTCCCGAAGTCAGCAGCCAAAAGGGCGCCAGCACTCCCAACAACAACGTGAATTCAGGGAGGAATCCGAAGCTCGCATAGTCAACTGTATTGTGCCAGAATCAAAGCACATTTATTGAGCGATATCCTACCCCTGAAATACTTTTATGTTCTATGTTATTTTGTTTTTCAATAAGGAACAAGCAATGTAAATGTTGTTTTAAATTCTTGTAATGATTTTGTTTGAGATGGAATATATCTTCTCCGCAGACTTATGAAGCTCAAAAATCGCCGAAGCTCAAAAGTTGTTCCTAAGGGAATGCAGAACTAAAAATTGCTGAAGCTACCAAAAAGTTGTTTCTAAGGGAGCGTAGCGTAAGTTTTTCCGAAGCTACAAAAAAGTCGTTCCTAAGAGAGCGTAGTGTAAGTTTTCTACTCAAAAGTCGTTCTAAAAGGAATGCAGAGCCAAATACCGCCGAAATATAAGGCAGAGAAGTTCAAAAGACGTTCCTAAAGGGATGTAGAACTTATACCGCCGAAATAGAAGGCGAAGAAGTTCAAAAGACGTTCCTAAGAGGATGCAGAACTTACACCAAAAAAATAAACAGTGAAGCCGAAAAATAAACGGCAAAGAGATTCTAATCGTTTCTAAGGGGACACAGAGATTGTGTGTTTCAGTGTGGGCGTGTGGGTGTGTGTCTTCGGCATTAGCATCATTTTTTGCATCATATCATCACATCATCCCGCATAGCATTACATCATACATCATATCGCACCAATAACATGAATTGAATACAAAGTTGATCTTCGAAGAATGCTTTATAAAAATGAAAATGTGCTAAGGCACAAAGTAAGCTGAGAAATACAGCTTCATCAGCTCTGTTGCATAAGAAGGGATCCCTTGTTCACGAAGCATGGATATTTCTACAAAGCATGGATGTTTTTACGAAGCATGGATGTTTTTATGAAGCATGGATATTTTCATGAACCACGGATCTTTTTCTTTACGAAGCATGAAAAGAAGGGAAGGTGTTTTTTCGCCGAAGGCTCAAAAACGGTATGTATATAAAGTTTCATGCATCGCAAAGAAGTGAATTACAAATAATTTACATATTAGATTCAAAGATATACACATCAAATATTACAGTCTTGTTACAACAAAGCTACATCGACCATCTAAAAATGTTTTTATAATAAGCGTTAGTCTTCTTTCAGGATCTTCTCCGCAACTTCATTTAGCAATTTGTTGACGACTTCGTCAACAATAGATTCAGCCATATTAATGACCTCCAGTGCTTCCTTCATTTCTGGATCGGCCAGGGGATCGAACGGTTCCGGTGGCGAAGATAATTCAGCTGCAGTGGAAAAACCAATCAGTCCGAAGCCACAAAAACAAATTCCGAAGCTGAACATCAAAAGATATTACATATATGTTTTTCACGCTCAGCAGCTTCTTTAGCTCGCCTTGCTTCGGCTCGGGCGTCATGGATGTCTTTTTCACTTTTCTTCATAATTTCATGAGCCATCTCTCGGCCACCATTCACCCACACATCATTATAAAATTTTCCGCCCATCAAGGTTGCTTCAGCTGAAGGATCCTTTGTGACATTTGCGAAGAAGGCAGCTTCGGCCTGGGCCATGGTCTTGATGTGATCGCATCCCACATTCTCCAAGATAGCTGAAATCCCACGCGCACCGAAAAATGCACAGACATCCCTATGATCACTTAAGATTTCTTCGAAGCTCTCGGCCTCCTCACTTATCCATTCTATAACACCTTCTGGGTCGCCTCGTATGAAGTTTTCTTCGGTAGAATAGGCACCCACGTTGGCGAAGCTAGTTTTTATTTTCTTCACACAGTCCAAGGATTTTTCAAAGCATCTTTCCTTGGATGTGCGAAGTTCTTCAACAGTTTTCTCTAAATAGTTTTTCCAATATTCGCTGATCTCTCAGTTAGCTTCTGCGTGTGCGCATTTTTCTTTGGCTTCTGCCAGCTGTTTCTGAAGGTCTTCAATTTCATTCTTTTGGATTTCGTCTTGAGCCTTGAAACTAGCTTCATCTTCTTTCACTTTGTTTACCAATGAAATCAAGATTTTGTCTTTTTCAAGACCTTCGTTTCTTAATTCGATTACCTCTGAACGAAGGTTGTTCAGAGCCATCGTATATCCTTCATCTTCAATGTTTTTCTAAGCCCTAAGCGCATTGCTAATAATCAAGCCCTGCAAGAAGAGGATAGAATTGAGTATAGCAAATAAAATATTTCATTTTCAAATACAAAATTAGCTTTTATACCTTTATGCTATTGTAAGCTAGGCTATCAGCAAGTTCGTCCTTCGAAAGAATCGAAAGACCATCTTCCAGCTTCGGGAATCCAATGCTTCTATCTATCTCCCGGTAAACAGATATTTCTTTATTATCCGAGAGACAGTACAAAAAATATTCTTCGCCACTGCCATTAAACACTAATGCCCCCTTTGGATATTTCAATTTTTGGGAATAGTGTCGTGCTTCTAGCTTTTCTTCTTGAGATAGTCCCTTTCCCGAAGCATGACGAATGATGTACTCAGTGCTTTCTTTTGAAGCTTCGGGAGCAAGAGTTTCAACCTTTTCAGATGCAATTTGCTTTGTCAACTTTTCTTCAACTACGGCAGGCTCTGTCTCAGTGGGCACTCAAGGCCCAGCTTCGGTTTCAGCTTGAATTGTTGCAGCTTCAACTTCTGCCTGCTTCGTTTCAGCTTCGGGTTGCGCCTTGGAAGCTTCAGCAATTTTTCTTGTAGGAGCAGGACTCAAGGTTTTTGCTGTTTCTAACACAACATCTAGCACATTTGCCATCCTTCTCCTCTTAGGAGTTGCGGCAGAACCCTTTTGTGCCTTCAGCACTGTTACCTCTATTGAAGGGCTCAAAATCTCTGGCTTTTTTGTTATTTCTTCATTTTTTGACCCTTCAGCCTTATCCTTATCAGCCTTCATCTCAACTAGCTCAACTAAAGGTAACTTCGGCATTATAGCCGGCTCTTTAGTCCTCTGCGCAGGAGGAACGGTTTCTTTTGTTTTGGCAGCCCAAGAGGCCTCTTCGCCAAATTCAGGTATCACGATCGGTTCAATGTAACGCGGCTGGTGAGTCAGAACCTTCATCTTTTTGCCCTTCGGCTCAGCTGTGATGGACGAAGCAGCAACCTTTCTAGAAGCAGCAATTTTTCTTTTTACCCCCTGTCCCCGCAGCGGGTAGCGGTAGTCGGGGTATACGAAGCCGATGGCGTCAAAAATTCTGTTCAGTCTTTTCTTTCCCCGACCTCCGAAGGCTGCGGACAAAGAATTATCTTCCACCTTGGAATATGTCCCAAGTAACTCGTTGCTAGTAGCTTCAATGCACTTCAGCCAGTCATCATTTGGTTCATCAAACTTATCCCCGAACCTGAAGGTATACTTCAGTCGGACAAAACCACCTTCGCTAGAGTCAGTAATGGTCTCCTTCGGCATTTCCCAGCTGTCTACAAGTGGCCATACCCTGAAGGCTATATGTTCTTGAATTAAATCTCTTGTCCCAATAAAGGAGCAAATAGTGTTGAAGGCCCTCTGACAGGCTTCAACTGTCTCATCAATTTCTATCTTCGGCCTTCGGAGGCCGAAGCGGGACCAAATGGGGCGCATGATGACTTCCTTAATGTCTTCCCTCGCTTTCAAATCATTCTTCACATAAAACCATTCTTCCATCCAAGCTCCAGGCCATCTCTTCCGAAATGTTGGCACCGGGTGGCTTGCGTTGGGGCGAGCAATAAATCCGTAACAACCGAAGTTGTTGTGGTACTGTTCTTTGCCCATGGCCTTCATCTCATATAGAAGTTCGTGCATACTACAGAAACACTTTGCGCTTGACTCTAGCCCTTGACTTCTTACTGCCCAGACAAAAATCCCCATCCTTATTATGGCTTCGGGGGTGATCTGATGAAGGAAGATTTGGTAGGTCTTCAGCACTTCAACTACAAACTTACTCAAAGGAAACCGAAGCCCAGCCTTGAAGAAGCTTCGGTAAATCACAACTTCGTTCTCCTCAGGGGCAGGGACGTTGTTGTCTCCGCCAGCCCTCACAATAGACATATCCCGAAAGTACCTTCCTCTCATGTTCTCAAGATGACTCTGTTTGATGGTCGATTTTCCGAAGATTGAATGACTTGGCCTCTAGGGCCGATCCTCAGAGTCTTCATCCCCACTTTCCACATCATAGCTATCGTTGTCACCAGTATCTTCAGATAAGCCTTCCATTATCTCTTTAGTAATTTTCTCTGTGTTTGTTTTTGCCATCGACTCAACAAATCCAGCAATATAAGGATCCACAGCCTTCTTCTCCTCAAACAGCTTCGCCTCTTCAGTTAGCTTCGTCTCCGCAGCAACCTTCTTTTCCGGAGACATTTTTCTCTAGACATGGTGAAACGCGTCTTTTGAACTGAAGCTCAGAGAGCTTGAAAATCTAGCAAGTGCTAGTGAGCAAGAGCTATAAAATTGAGAAAATAATGCAAATGGCATAAATAGTGTATCAAATACAACTGGTGTGAGTTCTTATTTATACGCCTAGCGCGCTGCAAAGTGGAGGGCCCCATCTGTCATTGTTTATTGCTATTCTAGCAAAGGGAAGGTGTTTTTTCGAACCTTTGGCTTAAGGCCTTCATCCATGTCGCGGTCTGAATTTGTTATCTTAACAAATTAATATTGCGAGGGGCTACTGTTGGGGGCCTTCGTCTTCCGAAGGTCCTCAAAAACATGATTTAACAATGCTTTCCAAGTGTAACACGTGAACAGGTACCTTCGGACTTGGGTCAAAACCATATACGATGTGAAAAGTGTAACCGAGACAAAGACTGATACTGCTCCGAAGCTACGCACAAGGGAGCTTCGGCGCAACGGCGGAAAAAGGAACCAACTTAAAGAGGAAAAGGCTATCTAGTCCCCATTGGGTTGTCCATAAGTAAATAGAAAATATGAAGGGCATGAATGTAAATTTACACAGGCTGCGCCCTGTGCCTATAAATAGATGAATAGTACCCCCATACTGTTCACGCTGACTTGTAGTCGCTTGTGCGTCACGCTTGTACTTTTACCCTCTGTCAAGCCGAAGGTACAAATGTAATTCAATATTGTTTCTATTTTCCATGATAATATAATGAAGATGAATTAATAATGTTATATGATTGTTCAAGTTGTCTCTTATATTCCATATGCTTCTTCTTTTATTAACATATACCGCGATGATGAAGGTATGTTCTTCATGACCTTCGTCTAAAGATCATTATATCCTAAGGGAAATAATGCTTCGAAGGACGAAGGGCATTAACCTTTAATATTTTGTGTTGCCTTGTTCTTAATTCATAGCATTTGAGAACAAGTCCCCAACAGTCATCTTTCGGCTTTGGAGTGGTTTCTTCTCCGGCAAAACGAATAAGTTTCTTCTCAGCTTCTCCGAAGTAACCTAGCTTCATCATCATGGGCACATCAGCCTCAGACACAGTAGATTTTTCAAAATCCAAGTGGCTGGGTTTTGATGGGATTAGAGTGTTATAGTCTTCCTCTTCTTCATCAACATTTTCTTCTTCGATGACAGCTTGTTCAGCTTTGGCAGTAGGTGCACCTTCGTCAATAGTTTCCTCCATCACAACCAATCCCGATTGTCTCATGACTTCAGAGATCGGGGCTGTCTTGGTGGCTTCGGCCTCCTCTCCTTCACAGGTCACCCTTGCAGTCGAGCGTACTCAGGCCATCTGATGATGAATTTTTTGCAGTTTTTACGAAGCTGATGTTTTTATAGTTTTTTGACGAAACTCTCTCTTTTGACGAAGCTAATTCAAGATGATGGTTCGCTCGAGAATGCAGTGAAAAAGCTTCGGCTATTGTTAAATTTTTCAACAGCACAACAGTGCAATGGCAATGAATGTTGTGGTAACTTCACACCTACCTGTTTGTTTATATAGTGCTGCAGGTGGGAAGGTGAATCATCAAGTTACCTGCACCCGCTGAACAGTTACCCGCACCCGCTGAAAGGTGGACCACTCGGCGCTTGGGATGTGAATCGCCAGACCGGGCGTACCCACCGCATGGTGGGCCACCTCGCGCTCGGAATAATTTAATCGTTTCTCGGCAACGAGCTTAGGGAAGGTGTTTTTCGGACCTTCGGCATTTCGAAGCCTTGGAGATTTTTCACGGATCAAGCTCGTTACGAAAAACGATCTAGCGCCACGAAGGGGCTATTGTTGGGGGACTGCTTCGTCGCCGAAGGTCCTTTAAGAAGAAACACCTTCGGAAGATCAACGCATAAGCAAGTACAAGCGCGAAGGTACACGCCGAAGCTACCATCCAGGGAGCTTCGGCATAGCGACATGCCTTGAGACGAAAGGCTGCACCAACTTAAAGAGGAAAAGACCAATCGGTCCATGATAATTTGTGTCATGATTGTAATTAGTTGTCGAGGACATAAATGTAATTTTGACCGAGCTGCGTCCCGTGTCTATAAATAGGTGAACGGTACCCCCGTACTGTTCACGCTGGTAAAAACTCGCTTGTGCGTCACGCTTGAACCTTTTGCCTTCTGTCGAGCCAAAGGTACAAATGTAATTCAATATTATTCTCATTCATCCATGATGATATAATAAAGATATGTTAATAATGTCATATGATTATTCATGCTATTTCTCATGTTTCATATGCTTCGTCTTTCATTAACGTATACAGCGATGATGAAGGTAGGTCCTTCATGACCTTCATCCGAAGATTGTTATATCCTAAAGGAAATAATGCTTCGAAGGACGAAGGGCATTAACCATTAATCTCTTTTTTGTGTTGCCTTGTTATTAATTCATAGCATTTGAGAACAAGTCCCCAACACATCCCAATTGAGCAAGTTATCATGCTCGACATTCTCTACATTACCATCCACCAGTAATAAATTGAGATTGAAAGGTGACAGTTCCACTAGTTGTCCAAGGCCATAAAATGAAAAGGAAGTTCATGGCCATCTAGGTTCTCGGGAGGGATTAGGTCCTCATCTGCTGGAAGTTCGATTAACATGTTTTGCTGGAGAACTTCACACTGAATAGTCTATGATCTTCCACTGAAATGATTGGAGACTGAAAGAATAGTGAATTGTGGGATGTCTTGGAAAACCGTCACCCGAGCCTTGATGATAATCATTCCTAGGAATCTTCTGTCATTATCCTAATGAAGCAATCTCACGAAAGTGGCGATGGCATTTTGAATGTGCTCATGGGACCAGTAATCTAGGGGAAAACCATGTAGCATAATCCAGCATTCCTGGTTGAACAAAATAGTTCGACAGTTTCTTGCAAAGAGTAGTAAGCATAAATGTGTCCTAGACTCATGCATCTATGACAACGATAGGGCCGCTACAGATCTGCTTGTCGTGGCCTGAGCAAAGACAATGGACACAACATTTGAAATTTTGAAAGTCTGTAGGCCGACCATCAAGTTTTCCCCATGTATCCTGCTAGAGTGCAAAATCCAAAGAAATCTGTGAGCACCAACCACTTTAGGAGAAGCCCTGCCTAGGCTACGCGTAGGCTAAATCTTGCCCAGATCAAACCAGATCCTTGAGAAGATGGAATCCCTTAGGATTAATTACTCTGAAGCTTTTTCATATGGAAAACCAATCGATCAAAGACCAAGATCTTCCACTGATCAAGAGAAGCAAACAAAGGTGGCCCATTTGACAAATCCCCAAACACTTTTTGGCCCAAAGGCACACAATTAGCTCCTATAATAATAGGTCTACAATTGATAGCCTCTACAAATGATGCAAGGTGGAGGACTAATCAAGGGTAGGACTTTTCTCATAAAAGGGGCATGACGTACATTAGTAGAAGGCGGAGGACGATGTAGACTAGAGACAAAAGACCAAGAACGATATTCTTCTTCAAGAAAATTTATGTATTCTTTAACCCAATTAGGACCTCTATCACTTCAAAGGTGGAATAAAATCAGATAGTCGGCACATGTGATACTTTGAAGGTTGACAAGGAAGAATCCAACCAACTTGGAGGAAATCGAGAATCTAAAGACACACTCTCCAATCATGTAGACATTAAACCCGATAATTATGCCGCCAAGGGAGGCTTGTAACATCAAGCCAATAGAGTTGGCATTAAGGTGAAGCTTGCAACATCCAAAAGAAGCAACTAGGAAGAACTCCTTAAGCCTGGGAACATTTGAAAAGATAATGGAGAGACCAAACACCGCCAAATGGGAGCTTGCAAACCAATACTAGAGCTGAAATCCAGAGAGGGAAGAGCCATGATGGGAGAAGAGATGTAAGCAGAGGGATATCACTAGCGAAAAAGATCAGGGGAGAGAGAAGCTCATCTCCATCTTGCCTAGATAAGTATCTCTAGAGTTCAATCTTTTGTTGTCGATGCCTAATGAAATGCCCCTTGCCTAGTAGAACTTGGCACTTGAAACATTGTCTCCTTGTTATAATTATCTTTGTGTCTATGAATTGTGGGTCCATTTGAGTCTATAAAATGTGCTGGTGGAAATTTTGCAAACAAGTTTTTTAATGGTAAATATCAGAGATCAAGCGTCCATGTTCAAAGACATGTTTTAGCGACAACTGACCTAAAAGTCTGTATAGCTAATCTTTAGTCTATCTCTACCTAGTGGTCCAGTTCCTTATTTGTGTTTGACCTAATTAGCATCAACACTATAATAAACAAATAATATTTTATCACAATTCTTTCATCACATTCTTCCCTAGTGGCCTTGGACCCTTCGTTGATGATGACCATATGCTCCAAGTAAATAACACCAAGTTGAACAAGCTCATTGCGGACGATTTTTTCGATATATTTATTTGCACTAAATTTAATGAAACAGTTATGCCCACTCCCATTGTCGTTGCTGATCCAAAATGACTTGAGTAGCCAGTGTCAGGTATGATCACGTAGGGACAGTGCTAGAACCCTAAAACCCTTATTTTTTATTTTCAGATAATATGTTCCTTACAAGAATTCGATTTTAAGCCATACATGGCCTTGAATTGTGGGTCCACACATTTCTAATACATGTTCTCTTAACTAAAGTATGTACTCCTTACATGGGTGCTTGGCCCTGACTGACTAGACTGACATCGCCACCCCCTTAAGGTGTTGCTTGTCCCCAGGCAACGATGTCTAGAAAGCATTCCTTGATGATGTAGAAGTCCTCCTAAGTAACAGGTTAAGCCGACAACTTGGTCCCCTTCAGCAGCACTTGGGGAACGGCATTGCCTCCTTTCTTGATAAGACGGCGGTCCAAGATAGCTTCTAGGAGCACGTCAGCAACATCCAATTCAGCGAACTAAGACTCATTGGAATAAATGGGAGAGCGATTTGGGGTAAAGGGTTTAACCTGTGAGACATGAAAAACGGATGCACAAGAGCCCATGGTGGTAACTGGAGCTTGTAAGCATCCTAGCCAATCTTCTCCATAATAGAGTAAGGTCCATAATACTAAAATGCTAGCTTGGGGTAGGGTCGATTGACAATCAAGGTTTGAGAATAAGTTTGGAGCTTCAGTAAAACCTGCTCACCCACATGAAAATCTTGAGGAGAATGATGTCTGTCGGCATAGTACTTCATATTGTTTTGAGCCACAGTAAGGTGGTCTTTGAGTGCTGCCAAATGATCTTGCTGATGCTGAATATAGGTCTCAATCGACCTAGTAGGTAAAGATGCAAGAAGATGTGGAAGGACTCCCATGTTAATGTTAGTTCCATAGAGATCTTTGAATGAAGAACAACCAATCGTAGAGTGGTGAGTAGAGTTGTAACATAGTTCAGCTGAAGAGCCAAGATGACCAGTCTTTTGGGGAGGAAGAAATTGCACACTGAAGATACATTTCAAGGCACTGGTTTACTCTTTCTGACTGTCCATCAGTTTGAGGGTGATACATCATCCTCGAGACCAATTTGGTACCTAACTTGAAGAGATGTTGCCAAAATTTGCTCAAGAATATTATATCACGGTCCAAGACAATGGTGGTACGAATCACATGGAGTTTGAAAATATGATCAAGAAACAAACGATCAACTTTGTCACCAGCAAATCGATGCTTTAGAGGTCAAAAACGAGCTACCTTCGCAAACCTATCCACCACGACAAAAAATGTATTGTAAGATGTCGATGGGGGAGGCCCTCAACAAAATCCATCATAATGCCAGTCCAGGCACCAAACTTTATTCTTGACAATGCATTCAAGGATAAGGTACCAAACTCTTCAACAATAGTGTCCTCCACAACCAACTCATTCATTATGTCATCTGAGAGAGGGGTATCCAAGTCATTTACAAGGTTTATGATGTTTGGGACATTTCTTCATATGAGTAGAGTCAATTTTATCCCCGCAATAGTAACATAATCCATGAGCTCACCTATAATACCTCAAATGTTGCTCTTTGGCCAACAAAGGATTAAACATATGTTTATGATCAGCTAACTAATTTGTAGTCGTTTGACAAGTTTGCTCCTGAATGTGCTGCTGCAATTTGGCTGGCATAATGGTTCGTTCCATAGTATCTAGACAATGGGCCTGAACCCCAAACTTCAACTCAAGCTTAAGGCCACGAATAAAATGAGACAAAATAAATTTCATCCATCCCAGCATTATGCAAAGAGACATGAAACTGAAGAATTTCAAAAGCCATAACATAGTCCTCCATTATTCCAATTTGCTTCACCTTGAGGAGATCAGTGATCGCATGACGGTATTCATAGGCACCAAATTTAGCTTGTTGTTGCATCTACAAAAGCCACAAGAACCCAGCTTGTGACGAAGTTTATAGATCTGAAACCACTTAGCAACATTCCCATCCATATGTAGAGAGGCTGTAATAACCCACATCGAATGACGAACATTGAAAATCTGAAAATAATTCTCACACTTATCAATCTAGATCGTGCAATTCTCATCAACAAACTTGGGAAAGTTCAACTTGGGTAAAGTCTGGCAAAGGTGATCCACATGAGGTTCTTGGGGTCGAACAGAATAAGTAGGAGAGCGATGGAGAACAGGCTCGCCTCGACTACTAGAATACAAATGAGGATGTGAGGGCTCATATGGAGATGACAAATCTGACACCAAATCTTGTGAATCATCGAGCTCACGGGCTATCTGCTCTAGATTCTAGGTATGTCACTACCTTCCCTATGGCATCAACTAGAGTAGCCAGCACTTGTTGGTCATGGACAACTTGATCCAACACATCTAAGTAGAGAAGAACTTAAACCTATAACTGATCCACCCGAGCAGTTAGATGGTCCACTTTGGAGAGGAGACGATCAAAGCGCTTAACCACAAGATGTTGGTAGTCAGCCATTTGATCTAGAAGAAAATGGGTTTGCGAGGAGGTATTTGGTGGCGGCGTGATGAAGAACCACACATAATCCAATGGAATAGCAGGGACAGATCGCAACCACCCCCAACAACTCCGGTAAGAAATCCGCAAGCAATCACACCAAATCTAGAAGGGAGGATGTCAGGAACAACATGATGGACAAGCCCAATGAACAGAGTGTCCCCGACACCACATGCCACCAGAACCGCCACCGAGGATCGATATTTTTGATACCACATGTCATGTCGACCCCCGTTGCTAATCCACAACGACGTTAGTAGCCAACGCCAGGTATGATCATGTAGGGGTAGGGCTAGAACCCTAAAACCCTTGTTTTTTGTTTTTAGATTCGGAATAGTGAGTTCCTTACAGGAATTCGGCTTTAAGCCATACTCGGCCCTGACTTGTGGGTCCACACCTTTCTAACATGTTTTCTCTTAACTAAAGTACGTATTCCCTATTACATGGGCGCTTAGCCCTAACTATAGATGGCCAATAAGCACGAGGCCCGCGAGCCCGGAACGAAGCCCGTTGTTTGGGCCCGATCCGAGCCCGGCACTGCCCGGTTCTATGCGGGCCCGGGCCGGCCCGGCACGAATAAGCGGGTCGGGCTCGGACAGGAAACTAGGCACGGTGGGCTAGCCCGGCATGACCCGTTTACCTCTAAGCCTGTTAAGCCCGCTTTTTTACACTAAAACGTGCTTACCGGCCCGCATAGCCCGCTTTTTCGTGCTAAACGGACCGGCCCGGCCCGTTTAGGCCCGCTGCGGGCCGGGCTCGGACAGGAATTTGAGCCCGCGTGCCTAGACGGCCCGGCCCGGTTTTCTAACCGTGCCTGGGGGGCGGGCCCAAAACCGGTCGGGCTTCATCGGGCCGGACCGGGCCGGGCGGCCCGTTTGGCCATCTCTAGCCCTAACTGACTGGACGGACACAAACTAAACAAATAAACTGCTTAAACTGTAAGCAAGGGATGGACTTTTGTCCTTGCTGCCGACTGTCTCAATGTAGAGGAAGGATGGCCATATTACATTAACAGATCGTATATACAATGGTTTAAAATATTGTTTTGCACAGTAAACTACACTATTTATAGGATGAAGTTAAAAATGAGAGATGGCTGCTGAGATAGCCAAGGGGCGGCAGCCCTTCTTTTGTGAATGTCCTCTGCTTGCGGTGTGTGTAACAGTATCAGGGAGCCTGTTCCATGGGCATCTAAATGCATAATGATTAGCTGATTCGTTAGTGCCCTAGATCTGTGGTCACGAACATCTAAGTTTAGCCAGAGATGATAAGCTGTATAAGCGATCAGTGTCCCGAGATGCCTCAGATATTTGGTGAACATTCCATTCCACCCGTAGCACTCGAGAAATAAAGTCGCCAGGATTCGTGCACTATTTGCTAGTTAAAGAGGAATATATAATGCACAGAGCATGAGAAAGCGCTTTCTCATATATTCTCTCGTTTCTTCGGGAAACAATGTGAGGTGCTTTTTGAATATATTAATGGTCTAGGTACTTTCAAATTTTAAAATTCATTTTAGAATAATTAATGTATTTGTTTTATATACATGTCTATATTTATCATCATTCATTTAAACAGACATAAAAATCAAGAGAGTACATCAGATGGTGCTGATGATCAGTGACCACTCATGGTACAACTGAGACATCCATGCTAGTGTTCCGAATCACGAAATCATGTCTCTGTCCCATAGCATTATACTGCTATATGCTGTTGCTAATCCATGGCAACAAAGAATCATCTGTTCAGTGAAAAATGTTTAAGTGACTGAAAATTCTGTATAGACCTGATATGTGCATGCAATTACAAACCAAAACTCAAATGCTAAGATATTTGTTCATTTATCTTTCAAAACAAACACAATATCACTCATTACCATCGGTTTCCTAGAACTACTTGTACTTGACCTTACCACTATATATGGTCAACGCATGTTACAATTATTATACTGTATGATACATATAATGTCTCACTAAAGTTCCTTCAGAACCATGGAACGGTACCATAGCTACCATCAGACGACAGAGCCGCAGCTGAGAACATCTGATCCACTTCGACATCCATATCAGACGATCTTTTCGCGAAGCGTCCCTTGATCCTCGGCCGTGCTTCTGCGTACGTCTTCCTCGTTGCATACCGTATGGTCTTCTCAAACTTCCTGCTCTTCTTCTTCTCCCTGTACCTCAGCACCCTGGCCTCCCTGTCCATGGAGGCCAAGTGAAGCGGCATCTGGAGCGGAGGACCCGACGAGAACAGGCTGATGGCCCCAGCAGGCGTCAGCAGGATGCCGGAGCTTGGCATGTCTGTCGTTGCCATGTTGTCTGGTACTATACCCACCTCCATTGACGATGAGAAAGAGATCTGAGATGGAATCGGCAAATGGTCACTGAAATATGCGAATCGTAAGGGGGTTGCAGGTGTCATAGACCCTGCAATGATATGTAGTAGACGAGGTTTAATTTATGGACGTTAATTCTGCTGCACATGGAAAAAGCCGCGATCTTTTTTTTAACAGCTGCAAAGTACCGGTGAAATACAGAATGGAACGTAAATGGTGGGGATGAAATTTGGAGTACTTACCCCTTATTATAGATTTTCAAATAGCATGGCATATGGCAGACGCGTACGTAGTGTAATTAGTAGTAATAGATGAACTCACGCTGTTGCTGATGGAATCTGTGTAAGCACTGACCCCGGGAGTCATGGAGGCAGCCTGCTCCGTCCCAATAACTCTGTGATAGCCACTCTGCTGCTGCCCGACCTGTGAAGGCACCACGTACTCGCTTCCCTCCTTGTCTCCAAACTCCTTGTGCAGCAGGAGCTGCTGCTCTTGCATCCCGTACTGTTTCGTGTTGCTATTGATGTGGTTGTCACAGTAGGAACTGTACCCGACCAGATCGAAGTACTCGTCAACGTCTGCGTAGAACGTGCTGGTGTTGCTGCTGATGTTGTTGTTGTTGCTACTGCAGTTGTGGTTCTTGTCGTCGTCGTCTGGGTCCTTGGTGAGCAGCAGCCAGGAGTCGACCTCCTCGTCCTTGTCACCAGCAACGGCCGCGGCGGTGGCAGCTGCCTCGGCGAGCACAGAGGCAGCCGGGACGGCGGCGGCCGGGAGCGGCAGGACGGGCACGCGCTGGTGCCTCCCCGCAAGCGGGTTGGCGGAGTGGACCTGCGCGTCGCAGGCAGCGCAGAGCGCCGCCGCGTCGGCGCGGCACGCGAGCACCGCGGGGGCGCACTCGCAGGCCTCGCAGACGCGCACGCGCTCATGGCGCGAGGCCACGCGATTGGCGGCATGCACCCGCGAGTTGCATGACGCGCACAGGTACGCGGTGTCCGCATGGCAGTACACCACGCTGGGGGCTGCGCGGCACCCGTCGCACGCCCTGGCCCATGCTGGCGGGCAGCTCCCTTCCCTGCCTCCTCTCCCGGCGACGTCCTCGTCGAGGACGCTGGTGTCAAAATTATAATCCATGAAGTTGCAGTGATGGATCCACTGTCAGTATGAGTATGTGGGGGAAGTCAGGTCACCAGCGCTGCAAGTCCAGTGCAGAGTACTAATAGGAGGGTGGGTGCCAGAGGAATCCAGGGCGTGACACTTGGCGTCATTCTTGGTGCGGAGCAGCGCTGTGTGCCTATCTTGTGGCTGGCTTTGGATGTCGCGACGTGAGCACCAATCCTTCAGACACGGAGTCGCTCTCAGATAAAGATTTGATGCTCTGTTTGGCGATGCGAGGCTGCAGAATTAGACCGGCCGGGGCCAGCCTGCCTGAGCACACTTGCAGGTACGTAAACTATCTCTCTCTTGACCATCAGGCTGTCTCGGAACCTTTTAAGTCAAAGCAGTGCTAGTATGTTTGTTGTTTGCCAACAGAAAGCATGCATGAATGAAGGCGGAGAATTTGAAGCTCTTGTAGTATAGCAAAAGGTAGGGCAAAGGGAAGGGAGGAGAAGATGCCGCCCGCCCTTCTCTTTATGCTGAGCAGAGCGTCTTTGGCTAAAGGGAAAGGGAAGGGGATTCCAAAGCAATGACCACGAGGTGGGTTTTGTGGCAGTCGTTGCCACTCCCCCTTAGCCGTTCCGCCTTTTGGAACCTCGAGCGTGAGGTAGCGGGCGTAAATACACAGGAAAAGCCGCAAAGCGCCCTGCCAGGTCAACAGATAGTTTCCTCGCCGCCCTATTCATCCGCAAATATCTAACGCGAAAGTTGCTGCTGTGCTCTGCCTGCCTATACACTTTCAGGCAGCCCTCATTGCATCTGGCTCATTCCATGTGATTCAATGTGTACAATTCAACTTTTGTTTGGGGTCCCTGAGTGTGGAAAAAAGATGGATATTATATATGAAAAAGCCTAGCAATTTGCTGTTGATTTGTTGGTTTTTCTGGTGTTGACCCCTCAGGGGTATTTATAGGTGCATGTGAGGAGAGTTGGAGTATAAGGGGCCGTTTGGTTCGTGGCTAAATGTGTCACACTTTGCCTAAGGTTAGTCGTTCGAATTGAAGAACTAACCTTAGGCAGAAAAGTTAGGCAAAGTGTGGCAAATTAGGCATCAAACCAAACAGGCCTTAAATCAACTTGTACTAGGCCTAACCTAAGTCATCTCTAGCATTCTGTCCTTATCTTTATATTAAGGGATTTGTTTTCTCTAGACGATAGAGACTGAACTTTGTTCTGTTATAAAATAAATACTGAGAGTTTTATTATCTCCAAATATGTCTAACCATATCTATCTTTATTTCCTAACATCTTCATCAGTCATAGCGAGAGTGAAGCGGACGGTTGCGACTGATTTCAACTCCTGTTTCTGCCATCATCTTCTCCACTACCTATATATGTGTGGACATGTACCTTATATATTTTAAGTTGGTGGACCAGTCCCAGCTACTAGGCAACTAAATCGAGCCATTGCAGCATAATTAAACATGTTCTCCCAACCTGCGAGGCAACGATACTACCCACCCTTTATTTCCTTCCCACTTGCGGTAGTTTTTACTGGTGGTAGTTCTAGATCTGGACGGTGTTGTTCATGCATGTATGGTCCAGATTCACTGTTTAGATCTACCGTTCCCCAATCATGCATATGTGGATCCATAAATCAAGAAATTGTTGAATAATGGAAGGAATATGTGAAGCTATCAAATACAATAATCCAGGGACAGAGAATTTGTTTAGTATGGTTTTACAATACTCAAACACCATGTTTAACAGTGGCAAACACACTATATATATGATCCAAACATAACATCTAGTTGTCTTGTATGAGGGTGGAAAACTAACATTTGAAGACCAGAAGAAATATCGAACGTAACAGCGTATAAATGATTACCAATAATAGCGTACTTATGCAGGAGAATAGGACTACAAAAGTAATAAGTACCTATGCTGCGATGGACAATTGCTGATGATACTAGTCTGGCAGATGTGCTGGAAAAAAAAAAGCACAGAAATCTGCTCTAATTTCCACTCCCACAAATTGATCCATGTGTACAATTCCAAAAGCCGGTTTAAAACCTGAAAGTAAAAGTAAAGGAGGTTAACAAAAAGAGAACTCTATTGATAAAAGTTTTTTTTTCGGGCGGAGGTGTGATGTGGATTGTTACCTGATAACAAAAGGGTGGTGCAGTGCCTTGGACATGGAGCCGATAGAGATGTATACAGAGGGCACAAAACCTATGAGGCAGTTACTACGATGAGAGTGTCGAATACAAATTAGACCTAAAATGACAGGGAAAAATTAACAGTGCATAAACCCCACAGAAAGATTAGTTACCAAATCAGCAATAATGACAGAGGAAGAAAAACATGAGTAAATCTAGTTTTTTAATAATAAGATAACATCCGAAACATCATGTGCAGAGGTGGCTGCACGGTATGCAATGCAAAGGAAATACGATGAAAGCTGCAGGTAATTGAAGAAGTGCAGGTAGATGCTCAGAAGCCGCGAGTGAAATGGCCGTAGGCGGCCTGGCGGTGCTGCTGGACCACGTCGCCGCGGAACTGGTGCGAGGGCCGGGGCGGTGCCGCAGCCCGCCGTAGGTGGTGCGCTGCCACGCCGCACGGCCAGCGGAGGGCGCAGGCGGGTCGGTACTCCGGCGGGTTCGTGGCTCGGTGGCGGTGGTGCGGTGCCGCACCGCGCGGCCGGCTGAGGGCTCAGGCGGGTAGGGTCTCCAGATCCTGGAGAGACAGCGACGGGGCTGATGTGGATCGGAATGGGAAGTTGCGTCGGAACTCCGGAGCTGGCGTGGGTAGGATGGTCTTTTCCCTTTCTGTTGGTGAGTGCGGGTTGGGCTGCAAATGAGGTCGGGTCGGTTCGTCTCCATGACCAGCAAGTAAGAGAAAGTTATAATTTTGTCACTCTCACAGTTTCACTTTTGACTTCATATTATGATGTCATCTCATGTCTATAACTGGTGGGATCATCTATGTCTATAATTTGTAGGTCCGATGATATATAGCGAAACCCACAAATAATAATGGCAAAATTGTCAATGGCTCAGCGAGTAAAGACTTGGCTGAGCTCGATCGCAATAGCTTGAGCTTGGTCGCATTACGAATTGGATATTGAGCTCACGAGTTACCATAATAAGTCTCATTTATAGCATAAACTAGTATAATACACGTGCATTGCGACGGTACACAATCGTATTTTCATGATATTGGTTGGGAAGGACGAGGTCGTACACGCAATGCAATCAATGGTTGAGCGAAATAAATATTATACTTTATTTTAGCCAAAAGACCGAGAAAGATATGAGTTGAAAAAGAACACAATCGCTGTTTTTATAGAGCTCTCTGTAGCTCGTCCTCATTCAGCTAACGGGGTGTTATTATATGTGTACGACTTCCTGTCGTATTGGGCTTGGTGGCTTCTCACGGTCTATATATGGTATAGCAGCCTTGATGACTTATAACTCAAGACATTGACTCCATATAAACACACGGTATGACTACCAGTTTTAAAGACCCACAACATCTTCCACTAAACATATACCCTTTTATTTTTCTCTTAGACACACGCATTAAACACACAGTTCATGGACAGATAGAACCATCAAGATATCTATGGCTATTGCACAATAATCCGATAGAGAAGAAAACATGCCTCTTGGGCACCAAATTGAGGTGCGGACAGGCCAGCCCTGAGGCCGGACGGTCCGCGGTCCGGACGGTCCGCGCCTGTGGGCCGGACGGTCCGCGCGCGCGCAGAACAGATTAGGGTTCCGAGTTTTGTGCTACGGTTGTTAGCTAGATTCGCGGAATTAGCTCGGAATCAGTTGTGTAAAGGGTCCAGCCCCCTCCTCTATAAATAGAGAGGTCTACGGCCGATTTATCATCAATCGAATCAACAACACTTCTATTTCGCATTTTATCCTAGGAGTAGTTCTAGTCTAGTTTAGGTTTAGCCTCTCGATCTCCAAATTCTCGCTTCTCTTCGACTCTACGCCGATTAGAAGAGTCTAGGTCGGCCTGCCGAGCCTAGACATCACCTAGGATCTCTCCTCCCCGACGGGGTCCCTCCCGGGAGCGAGATCCAGGCCGCCGCCGGCGACTTCCGCCGCCTCTGCGTACGCGCGGACCGTCCGGCCCCCAGGGCGCGGACCGTCCGGCCGTCAGGCAGAGGACCCTAGCCCCTGCGCC
The DNA here is from genome assembly GCF_902167145.1 of Zea mays. Lineage (NCBI taxonomy): Eukaryota > Viridiplantae > Streptophyta > Magnoliopsida > Poales > Poaceae > Zea > Zea mays. The sequence continues at coordinate 37,952,258 of NC_050104.1, read as the reverse complement.
AGGTCGCGGACCGTCCGGCCCCAGGCCGCGGACCGTCTGCGCCTGACCAGAGAGCACCGCCACGGTGCTTGTTGAGTGTTTGCCGCTCCGAAAAGGCGTCAACATACTTTTTGGCGACTCCGCCGGGGAAGACATATTTAGACCTATCAAATCGGCCCTCAATGGCCGGTTCAAGGGATAGTTCTGAAGTCTCTCCAAGCAACATCATAGAGCCGACTTGGAAAACCTTGCCGGCTGACGAATAGCTTCAAATCGAGGAGCACAAGGAGCAGATGATCCAGGAGGCAAAAGCAAAGTTCTTGGCCAACTTCAAAGTGGACAGGAACAACAAGGTCGTCCGACATCGGGCGACGAATCCGGCTTCACTGCGACCCACGCCAGATATCCTCAATGTAAGTAATACAAACGAGCTGCAATCTCTTAAGAATTATGTAGATGAACAGCGTGAACAAATGCAAAATATCATAGGGGATATGCAAAACGATTATAGGAGATTAGTACGTGCATTTGATAAATCTAGTATAGCAAATTTTCCTTCACACGAGGTTGAATTTGGGGATAACGCACATAATACATCGGCTAGAGGTTGTCACGACCAGTCACAACCCCTTTATGGGATGCCGATGGACACGTACCCTGAGCAACCGCAAATCGGCAGCAAAACAGCTGATCTGCACATGTCCGGACCGTCCGGGCCAGCCACGGCCGGGCCCATTTTTAATGAGGTACCCAGACACGCACCCGAGCCACCACACATGACACGGAATCTGAACTACCTAGTCGGACGGTCCGCATACAACGACGGACGGTCCGCACATAATCACGGACGGTCCGGGCCAATGTCTGGACAGTCCGCACATGACCTTTTTGAGGAGGATTGTTACCTGAATCCTCACCCGTCCCAGCAACACTTCCCATCACACTATGCAATGCACCAGACCATTAATTCAAGATCCAGAGCCCAGGAAAGCTTTCCGGCCCCACCTAGAAGGCCGGAAAGAAACGAGCAAACCTATGAGCCATATAGGGCAAATGGAAATGCACCACGTAGCTCAAACCAATGGGGGGAAAACAATATGCTAACATCCAGTCAAGCCCACCTATGTTTGACCAAAGAGCCGGTGGTCTTGCACCGGCTGCCATTGATATAGTGAGGGAAGAAATAGCCGGGGCGTTCCGAGATAAGCTCAGAGTAAGCATGGTCCCTGGGGGGAAATCATATTGGAAACCTTATGACAGCCGATTTGATCACCACCCATACCCACAGGGAACCAGGATACCCGAATTCGCAAAGTTTTCGGGTGATCATGGAAAGAACACGCGCAAACACATATGCCAGTTTTTAGCACAATTAGGAGAATTGGCCGACACAGAGGCATTTCGCGTACGCTTATTTTCATTATCTCTTACAGGAACCGCGTTTGCATGGTATGCCACTTTACCTCCTAATTCCATTTCATCATGGGGGGGTCTAGAACAAAAATTTCATGGTCATTTTTTCTCCGGTGACTATGAGTTGGATTTGGTAGATTTAGTGTCATTGCGACAGGTAAAAAATGAATCGGTTAATGATTACATCCGGAGATTCCGAGATACAAGAAATCGATGCTTCCAAATTCATTTAGCAGAAAAGCAGCTAGCAGGATTAGCCTTTAATGGTCTACGATATTATTTAAAAGAAAGATTAGAAGGCATCCAATTTTTTACACTAGCATAGTTACACCAGAGAGCTTTGGCTTGTGAAAGCTAAAGCAAAGAAACTGCTAAAACAATTCATCACAACGTACATATAGTAGAATGCGACCAAAGTAGTTCAGATGACGAATCAGCAGAAGTGTATGCTGCTGAAATGGTTTGGCCAAAGCAGGCCAAATCTTCGGCTTGTTCCTCCTTACAGCCGGTTCAAAAGAAACGGCAAGAGGAGGTTAAGTTTACGTTTAATGTTGGTAAGTGTGATAAAATATTCGACGAATTACTCAAAAATGGCAACATTAAAATAAATCACATTGTTCCATCCGTCGACGAGCTAAAACGTCGTGCATACTGCAAGTGGCATAACTCATTTTCTCATGCCACTAATGATTGTAATGTGTTTCGGCGACAGATTCAATCGGCCATTAACGAGGGACGATTGAAATTTCAGGAAATGCAGGTGGATACAGAGCCCTTTCCGATGAACATGATCGACTTCAAAGGCAAGAAAGTCCTGGTTCGGCCAAACACAACCGATAAAGGCAAAGGCAAAGAGACAATCATCGGCAATGCTAAAAGGGCCGATGGGGATTGTAAAGTTTCTTGCAGGAAAGTGGTGGCCGAGAAGACTCCCGATGGAGGGGAGACCCTGAAGGTGACCATCACAGCCTCTAGCACTGGTGGGCAAGCGCAGGCAGGGAGACAATTGCGGGAACCCGTGCTGCGCATCGTGGACAGTCCGCCATCCAGACGCGGACGGTCCGACGCTTCTCCGGACGGTCCGGAGAACTCCAGCGGATGGTCCGACCATGCTCAGGACTCACAGCGGCCACGTACCTTCAAGCCACGACGACCAGAGATAGGTACATGGAAAACAAATACATTTAAAGCAGCTGGTCGACTGGTCAATCCTGGCCCGACTTTCGATCAGTTGTTGTCTAAATACGTGAAAAAGAAGGCCGACCCCAGTGACTGGCCAGCAAAGCGACCCCGCTCACCCATTCATGAGCAACGTCAGGTTAGGCCGATTGGACCACCCCACCAATCGTAAGAAATGAAAGGTCATACTGTACAATTGAGACCTAACATACCGACATGGACACCTCCACCCCCTTATCCGTCTATGCCATATCCATACACATACTTACCTCCACCATATGTCCCAAATCAAATGTGGGGCATGCCACCATATCCATTTGGGATGCCACAGTACCCTGCCTGGGGGGCACCCCAAACATCTGTTTTCGACAGGTTAGCGCCACCAGTACAAGACCGATTGAGCACCGCTCAATTTGGTCACCAGGCACAGACCCAACGAGATTGCCAGACTACTCGACCTCCAAGGCCGACCAATCCGGCAGGGGGGCATATGCCTGCGGCAACTGAAAGAACGACAAAAAAGGACATTATCAAAATAGGTACAACAGATGTCGTTATACAAAAAGAAAGTGAAGGGTCGATGATTTTTGGTGAATCAGCCAATACAACCAAAAAAAGATATGGCTACCATCAAAACAGCCGATCCAAAATACTCCATGCCTCGATGGTGCCCAGCGGGATTGACACGGTCCCAAAAGAGAAAATTACAGCGCCTAAGAGCAAAGGAGAGCCAGGAGAAGGAGGCAGAAAAGATATTCAATGAAACACATCCACTATACCCGCCACCACAAAAGAAATGGAGACCAAAGGCCATTGAGGAAAAACAAATGGCCACAAAAATAGAAAATAAAACAACACTTGTGCAGCACCCTGCAGGTATGGCAGATAGCCTGGCCAACGAGGCCGGACAAACTGCACCAGGCGCGGACCGTCCGCCCCCGGAGTCCGGACCGTCCGCACCACACCAGGAAGCCTCCAACGACATGCCAACATCAATGGAAGAGGATGACCTGCTGGGAGAAGACCTGGTCGATTATGAGGCTTCTCCAGAACGCCCAGGTATGGATGTAAATGTTATTACATTTTCCGCCAATTGTACTATTATCGACGACGATAAACCTGTTGTTGCCCAGTTTGATTTTGGTCCTAAAGAAGCCGCCTTTACTAAACCAAAGGAATCGGTAAATCATTTAAAGCCGCTCTTCGTGCGTGGTCACATTGATGGGATACCGATTGCTAAGATGTTGGTAAATGGAGGGGTGGCTGTAAATCTAATGCCTTATTCATTGTACAGAAAATTAGGTAAACAAGATGACGAACTTGTCAAGACCAACATGACCCTCAGTGGTGTTGGAACTGATAGTTCGATCAAAGCCAGGGGAGTCACGTCTGTTGAATTAACCATCGGGACTAAGACCCTTGCTGTTGCATTCTTCGTCGCTGATGTAGAAGGAAATTACAGTTTAATCCTAGGCAGAGACTGGATTCACGCCAATCAGTGTATACCTTCTACATTACATCAAATGTTAATACAATGGGTAGGCGATGACGTAGAACAAGTACATGCTGATGTATCGGCCTGCATCGCTGTGGCCGATGCCCCTGTACTCTGGACTTATGAGACTGCTACATGTCTCACAGGAGTAGATTTTTCTGATTATCAGTTCATAAGTATATATAAGAAAGGTTTCATTCCTGTAATGCTAGAGCCGATGGAGAATCGGCTAAATCCTAAATAAAGTTTAAATGATGAATACACACAAAGTTCATGAGTCTTTGGTCACGGACAGTTCGGCTTCCAAGGCCGGAGGGTCGGGTCTTTTACAAAAGGGTTCGAACTTTAAGACCGAACATCTATCGTAGCGAAAAGACAGTAATACGGATGATCCGGTCCCCGAGACCGGAAAGTCCGTCGTCACACAAAGATCATCTAATTCCTCTGTGGGGAGCATGATAGAGGAATTCAGAGATCTTGATAAACTAGGACATGGGTTTACATCGGCCGATCCTTTGGAGGAGATTGACATAGGAGATGGTAAAACTCCAAGGCCGACTTTTGTAAACAAGACCCTGGAGACCGATCCTAGAGATGAGATGATCGGTCTATTGAAGGAATATTCAGATTGCTTTGCTTGGAATTACACTGAGATGCCTGGATTAAGCCGAGAGATCGTAGAGCATCGACTGCCTATTAAATCTGGTTTTAGACCTTTCAAGAGAGAGCTAGAACATTTCGTCCAGAACTTCTCCCACACATCAAGGACAAAATCCATCGGCTACTAGAAGCTGATTTTATCAGACCTTGCAGATACGCAGAGTGGGTTTCCAATATTGTGCCGGTGGAGAAGAACGAGTCAGGTAAGCTTAGAGTATGCATTGATTTTCGCAATTTAAATAGAGCAACTCCTAAAGATGAATATCCCATGCCCATAGCCGACACATTAGTCAATTATGCATCAGGAAATAGAATTATTAGCTTCCTTGATGGTAATGCCGGATATAATCAGATTTTCATGGCCGAAGAAGATGCGTCTAAAACGGCCTTTATATGTCCAGGCTTCATTAGTTTATTTGAGTGGGTTGTCATGACATTTGGTCTGAAAAATGCTGGTGCTACTTATCAAAGGGCTATGAATTTGATCTTCCATGAATTGTTAGGAAACACTGTGGAAGTTTAGATTGATGATATTGTAGTCAAATCGGCTGAGTTTAGTTCTCATATAGCTGATTTGCGCAAAGCCTTTGATAAAATGCGTCGGTATGGTTTGAAAATGAACCCACGTAAATGTGCTTTTGGGGTGTCAGCTGGTAAGTTTTTAGGATTTGTCATCCATGAACATGGTATAGAGATAGACCCTGACCGAATCAAGTCTATTCGGAATGTGGGACCTCCAACATGTAAGGTCGAGGTACAGAAGTTTCTCGGCAAGGTGAATTATTTACGAATGTTTATTTCTAACCTAGCCAGGAAGATTGATGCGTTCACCCCTATTCTTCGGCTTAAGAATGATGTCGAATTCGCTTGGGGGGCAGAACAACAAGAAGCATTTGATCTCATCAAAAAATACTTATCTTCGGCTCCCGTATTAAAAGCACCACGAGCAGGAGTACCATTCCGATTATACATTGCAGCTGAAGATAAGGTCATTGGGCTGTTCTGACACAAGAAACTGAGGGGAAGGAGCATGTGGTGACATATCTAAGCCGAAGGTTGGTGGATGCTGAAACAAGGTACACTTTTATTGAGAAGTTACGCTTATGCTTGTTTTATGCATGCACCAAATGTAGATGTTATTTACTGTCTAGTCATTGCACTGTTTCTGGTCAAGCCGATGTGATCAAATACATGTTGCATAACCCAATTATGAGTGGTAGAATTGGTAAGTGGGTTTATGCACTCATAGAATATGACTTGGCCTATGAACCATTGAAATCTATGAAAGGCCAAGTCATAGCGGATTTCATTGTAGAACATCGGATTAATGATATTCATAAACTAGACATGTCATACCTCACTATTACTCCTTGGACTTTATATTTTGATGGATCGGTTTGCAATGAAGGGCAAGGAATTGGCATCGTACTTGTTTCACCAAGTAATGTCTCCTTCGACTTCTCTAGCCGATTGAAAACTCATTGCACTAATAATCAAGCCGAATATGAGGCCCTCTTATTCGGCTTGGAACTTTTAAATTGTATGGGAGTAAAACATGTAAAGGCATTTGGTGATTCTCAGCTGGTCATCGAACAAGTGTTAGAAGAATATCAATGCTTTGATGGTACTCTGAATAGTTACCTTGAAAAATGTTGGAGCATAATCCATTCTTTTGACGAATTCAGTATTCGGCATATTTCGAGAGTTGAGAATCATAGAGCTAACAATCTGGCACAAGATGCATCAGGTTATCGGATAAAGCGAGGGAGATTCCACGACACTGAAAATCTGATAACCGGTGTAGGGCCAATTCCCCAGGTCGCGGACCGTCCGCGTCGAGACGCCGGACCGTCCGGGGTTACCAGAAATGTTCTCTTAATTGAATCGGCTGATAATGAAGCCGATGCAAGTGATTGGAGGACGCCTATACTTAATTATTTATGAAATCCCAATATTAGGACGGATAAGAACATTCGACGTACATCTTTCAAGTATGTCTTGATGAGTGATGAACTCTACCGCCGAACAGTCAACGACGTCCTGCTTAAGTGCTTGGGCCCAGATGATGCTATATTGGCCATGGCCGAAGTACATGAAGGAATTTGTGGTACCCACCAATCGGCTCCAAAGATGAAATGGCTCTTGCGAAGGTCCGGTTTTTATTGGCCTAACATGATAGCTGATTGTTTCAAGTACTACAAGGGTTGCCAAGTGTGTCAAAAATTCGGCGACCTACAGCTGGTCCCTGCAGCCGAACTACATCCTATTATCAAGCCTTGGCCTTTCAGAGGATGGGGATTAGACTTTATTGGGGAAATTCATCCTTCATCATCAAAGGGGCATCGGTTCGTGTTAGTTGCCACTGACTACTTTACCAAATGGACTAAAGTCGTTGCTCTAAAGAACATGACACACAAGGAGGTAATTGAGTTCATAACTGAGCATATTATTCATAGATTTGGCATTCCCCAGACCTTGACTACGGATCAAGGGACTTCTTTTATGTCAAAGGAGGTACGTGAATTTGCTGAATTATATAGAATTAAGTTGCTTAATTCATCTCCATATTATGCTCAGGCCAATGGACAGGCCGAGTCTAGTAATAGGACATTGATTAACTTGATAAAAAAGAAGATATCTGATAATCCTAAGCATTGGCATAAGATTTTGTCTGAAGCTTTATGGGCTCACAGAATATCTAAACATAATGCTACTAAAGTGTCTCCTTTTGAGCTTGTCTATGGGCAGGAAGCGGTGTTGCCTGTGGAAATAAGTTTGAATGTTGTCAGGTTCGCTAGACAAAATGATCTAACCGTCATGGATTATTATAATTCAATGATGGATAATATTGATGAGGTGACCGACAAGAGGCTGATAGCTTTGGGAGCAATAGAAAAGGATAAGATCAAAGTAGCCAGGGCCTACAACAAGAAGGTCAAAGCAAAGTCATTTCAAGTAGGGGACCTGGTGTGGAAGACCATCCTGCCTCTAAGGAGTAAAGACCGAAAGTTTGGGAAATGGTCGCCAAGCTGGGAGGGTCCATATAAAGTAAAACAGGTAACGTCTGGTAACGCCTATTTATTGCAAACATGACAAGGCAGAGATTTACCCAAAGCCTTGAATGGGTGTTTACTTAAGCAGTACCATCCTAGTATGTGGCAAGATGCCTAAGAGAACCGATGTAATCACATCGAGTTATTTGCTTTTGGTTTGCTCAACTCCACCAAAAGGCAGGGGGGCATATGTTGGGCACCAAGTTGAGGTGCAGACAGTCCGGCCTTGAGGCCGGACGGTCCGCGCCTGTGGGCCGGACGGTCCGCGCGCGCGCATAACAGATTAGGGTTCCGAGTTTTGTGCTACAGTTGTTAGCTAGATTCGCGGAATTAGCTCGGAATCAGTTGTGTAAAGGGTCCAGCCCCCCTCCTCTATAAATAGAAAGGTCTACGACTGATTTATCATCAATCGAATCAACAACACTTCTATTTCGCATTTTATCCTAGGAGTAGTTCTAGTCTAGTTTAGGTTTAGCCTCTCGATCTCCAAATTCTCGCTTCTCTTCGACTCTACGCCGATTAGAAGAGTCTAGGTCGGCCTGCCGAGCCTAGACATCACCTAGGATCTCTCCTCCCCGATGGGGTCCCTCCCGGGAGTGAGATCCAGGCCGCCACGGGCGACTTCCGCCGCCTCTGCGTACGCGCGGACCGTCCGGCCCCTCGGGCGCGGACCGTCCGGCCGTCAGGCAGAGGACCCTAGCCCCTGCGCCAGGTCGCGGACCATCCGCGCCTAACCAGAGAGCACCGCCACGGTTCTTGTTGAGTGTTTGGTGCTCCGAAAAGGCATCAACAATGCCTCAACAATTATCAAATAGAGGCCATGCATGGATTCATGATGCAGCATGCATGATTGGAGCGGTGTCCAGTGTCGTCTTGCGTCATGCACGAGGGGTGGTTAATTCCGATCCAGCTACAAGAAACAGATGAGCTAATGAACTAAATGCCTCGAACAACAACCATCCACTACGTATTTGTCGTACATGCTTTGCATGGGAAGGCCGCCAACCATATCTACCTCATTCCCAATTGGCCTAGCTCTGGCAAAACAGTACACGCTCAGATTCGAATGGAACTACAATAAAATGCTCGACAAGGACCCGTCGCAAGCGCAAGACGGCCTTGTAGATCCTCACTCCTGAGGAAGCACTTGTCCTAGCCGCTAGCAATGACTTGTGACGCTTCGTCTCTCTTCTCCGCCACGGTGCTCGTGACGATGGCGCTCATCATGCTCATCGGCAAGGTTCAGCTAGGCGCTAGGCAGAATCTAGGCGGTGACCCATTGCCTAGCGCCTAGTCGAGAGTACTCGGTCTTAGGCGCTTCTAGGCGCTTTTCTAGGCGTTTTGGCAATATAGCCATAAATTATATATATATTATGTATATAACTAATTAACTACTATATATGACGATATGAGTCACAGTAAGTATAAAAAGAAGGCCAGTAGACATATCTGATTCCTAGCTGAGCTTACTATTGCATGTTCCTAGCTCCTGCAAGGCTGCAACACATTTTGACAGCTAGTAGTTAGTAAATTAGTCAATAGACAGCTAGTTGTTCATCAAAAAAATAGAAAACACTAAATTGTGACTTATCTGGATGATTTCAGCAGCCTCCCATTCATGAGCAGTTGAGCACACTGCACACCATATCAGCAGCTGGTAATTACAACACAAGTGGATAGGACAGTAATACAAGTGCAGAACACAATTTATAAATAAAGGACAGCACAAGCACATAGTTCTTAGTTCAGGTCTCACACAAAAGAAGACACACAGACACAAAGTGACACAACTGCAGTTCATAAGACCAGGGCATCACAAAAGGCTTCACTACTAGATGGAGATGGTCCAGATCATATTTCATCTTCACTGTAGCACAAATCTTCATCTTCATACTCTTCTTCTTCAGACTCAAACTCTTCTCCTTCATAGAGCTCTCTCACTCTTGCACTTCTACGAGGCTCAAGCTGTTCTTCTGCTCCCACTGCCTCTCCAATAACAGACCAAGGTATCCCTGTACCTTCCATCTCATCTTCCTCCTCATCTCTAAAGACAACTTGTGCACAATCATCTCCACCCTCTTGGAGAAAACCTTGAGCTTCAGTTGTATCACTAGACAAGAGAACATCAGTGATTTTCTTTGACTTAATCTTTTCTCTGTTATTCATCAGCCTGTTATTGAACTGAATATAGACCAACTTGTTGAGGCGGGTTGTAGTCAGCCTATTTCTCTTCTTAGTGTGTATCTATAAATTAGAAACAAAAGCATTTTCAGTTCTGAAATTTAATCATAGTACTGCTGAAATGATTAATAGATAGGTACTAACCCCTTCAAACCCACTACAATTTCTTTCACAACCAGAAGAGATTGATGTCAAAGATAATATCCTTGTAGCCATCTTCTGTAAAGCTGGTGTTTCAGTTCCATATAACCGCCACCATGATGCTGAAATAAATTAGAAACACCTCTATTAGTTTAAAAAACAGCAAACAACCATGGTAGAAAACAACAAACAACCATATAATAAGTACCTCTACCTGGATTGTAATCATAGTTTTGAAAAGTTCTTGCAAGCTTCTTGCTAAATGGTCCTTCTCTATTTTGAAATTTTTTCAATTCAAAGTTGGCAGCCTGTTCTTGTTGGTCCTCATCATGATAATAAAATTGCTCGACACAAGATATGAAGGCTTCATTCATTTTGGGCTCATCAAAGATTGATGGGTTAGCATAGCTATAGTGTGATTCAGCAAAAAAGCTGTCAAATGCAATGGAGAATCAAGTCTTCCATTCATCTTCTTCTCAATTACAGCCATAACATCTTTGAATCGAGACTCAACATTGCCAAAGGCCTCTTTGATCTCTCTTTTTGCCTTTAGTAGCTCTCCATAAAGGAAACCCATGGATGGCTTCACATCCCCATCAACCAAACGGAGGACTTTGACCAATGGCTCAAAAACAACCAACATTAGCTTCACATCCTTCCAAAAGGCTGGACTCAATATAGTAGCTGTGGCCTCTTTTCCTTTCTTTGATTTCACATCCTTTAATGAGTCCCACCTGCTATGAACTACCATCTTCCTTAACTGGTCCTTCTTCTCTTGCATACTGTTGAAAGTGAGAAAGTATGAAGCAAACCTAGTCACTCCTGGCCTCACTAGCTCTTTCCCCTCTGTGAAGTATCTCAAGCACTCCAATGTTCTTGTGTGGCCATACACAAATATGGTAAATGACTTTGCTTGGTCAATCACTTTCCTGAACCGAGGCAATTTGCCAATTCCTTGGAGCATCAAGTTGATTGTGTGAGCTGCACAAGAGGTCCAAAATATTTGTGGTCTCTTCTCAAGCAATAGCTTCTTTGCTCCCATGTTGTTAGAGGCATTGTCAGTGACTACTTGCACCACATTTTCTTCACCAATGTCTTCAATTGCTTTGTCCACTAATTCAAAAATGACTTCGCTTGTGTGTGACACATCTGACATCTCTTTTGAGCTGATGAAGGAGGTTCCATCAGCACAATTAGTGCATATATTCATTATGCTTCTCCTCTTCCTATCTGACCAAGCATCGGTCATAATAGAGCACCCATTTTTCATCTTCTCGGCTTCACGTTCCTGCAGCAAACACTTGGTTCTTTCATATTCTTCTTCCAGCAAACTACCTCGAAAGGCATCTTGAGTTGGAGGTGTAAGTCCTGGTCCAAATTGTCCAATTGCTTCACACATTTGCTTGAACTCATCATTGTCACATGCATTGAAAGGTATTCCTGCCAATGATTAAAAAATGAAGTCTAATTTTAAAATGTGTTCAGTTCATGAATTTTAAAATGTGAAAACAGCATCGTATACTAGCAATTTACCATGATTATAGGCCCATCTTGCAATAAACTTGTGCACCTCATGCTCTCTTTCTTTCCATAGTTCCTTGTTCAGCTGCTGTTGTTTGAATGAATCAGCCTTGGTAGGATCAATAGCACGTGTCCATTTGTCAATTGGCCCTAATTTGTGAGGCGGTGAGCTTCCAACACAAGTGACTTCTTCTGACTCCTCTCCAACCCTAGATACATTCACTTCCTCTCTAAGTTCTAGCTCACGAACAGTCTTCTCCTCCCTCTTCCTTTTTGCAGCCTCTATTGCTTTCTTGCACTTCTCTTTAGCCTCTAGAGCCTGCAGTGTTGCAGACGTGCATTTCTTCACATTCTTTCCAACATGGGCAAGATGCTCCTTCAACCTATAAATCCCTCCCCTCATCTCCTTGTCACAGAACTTACACTTCACCTTGTCTTTGTTGTTAGCATCAACAAGAACACCATATTCCCATCCAACATCATCTGAATTTCTTTTTAGGAGATTCGCTCTAGCTGCTTCAGTTTCAGAAGGTGCAACTGCAGTTTCTGATGACATCCTTAATCCTTTGATTCCTTTCACTTGTACACCGCAGGTTATCCTTTCTCTTGTACAAGTAGGAAAGCAGGGGAGGCCAAGTTAGCAAAGTTAGCAGGGGAGGAAAGCAGGGGAGGAAAGTAGGGGAGTGACTAGTGGAGGGGGATGAGCAGGGAGGGGAGCAGCCGACGGGGGAGGAGAACTCACCGGCGGGGGAGCAGGGAGGGGAGCAGCCGGCGGGGGAGCAGCCGGAGGGGATGAGCGCCGGAGGGAATGAGCAGGGAGGCAAGTTCCATGACCGTGTGGGAGGGAGACCGAGCGGCAGCAGCACGCGCGCGCTAAAACTCCCGCGCGCGCGCGCTAAAAATTGTCGCGCGCTCGCCGCCCGCCTGCGCGCCCGCTTAGGCGCCTGCGCGCCGCCAACTCGCCGCCTAGGCGTGGCTGAGCGCCGCCTAGTCGCTGCGGCCGCCTAGACGCCGCACAGAGCCCTAGGCTACGCGGCAGCCTATCGATTAGCGCCTAGGCGCGCCTAATCGCCGCCTAGTCGGCGCCTAGCCGAACACTGCTCATCGGCGATGGCAGCATTACGTGCCACGTCGTGCGACATCTTGCTCACGCCCCGCCCTCGTTGCTCCTATCGTCGTCCTGGGCATTCCTGGTGTGTTTAAGCCGTCAATCATGCTTGTAGCCATCCTTCCAATGATGCTCGCCATACCGACGGTTCCCGTGGTGGGCGCTGTGCCACAGATCCATGTGGTGCCGAACACCGTCTCGCTGCCCCCTATGCTGGTTGCAGTACCCACCGTCATGTAAAAAGTGATGCTGCCGCCAATGCCTGCTGTCGTGCCGAAGGTTGGCGCCTTGCCACCAACGCCGTCATCGTGCCTAAGGTGGATGACTTGCCACCGATGCCCTCCGTGTGGCCCGTGCCTAACCGTCGATGCCCTCCATCCCGACAGAATCGGTCTCCGTCATCGTGCCTAAGGTGGATAGGCCTGTGAAGATGCTCGTGGAGTCAGTGAGCCAGAAAATCAGATGTATGTGCATACCTTGGAGGATTGTAAGTGCAATCAACCCTAAGTGAGGGTTTTGGTGATTTAATGACAAAACAAATAAGGGTACTAACAAGTTTGCTCCTAGTGTATGCTTAGAATGTACAGGAACTAAAGGAGTCACAACCACTGGTGAGAAATCAAAAAGGAAGTTTCAAGAACAAAAGAAACACATATGCGGCTCCCTTGAAAAGACTCCATGCGACGGACGTATAAAATTTTATGTATATCTTGAGTCGCAGGATCTAAGTCTTCTTTAGTAGTCTTCGCGCAGGTAATGGTGTTTGCTATAGCTCAAGTCTCCAAATTCAAAAGCTATTTTTTGAAAACCAAAAATCTCTTGAACGCTCTTTGTCTGACCGTGGTTAGGTTTGAGAAACTGAGAGTGTTCTTGTTGAATAGCAGTTGAGCTTCTTCAGCTGCAGGTGAGCTTTTTCGGCTATGTTAAACTTCAGCTAAGTTGAGCTTCTTCAGCTGCAGTTGAGCTTTTTCAGCTGAGCTGAACTTCAGCTAAGTTGAACTTCTTCAACTGCAGTTGAGCTCTTTCAACTACAATTGAGCTTTCTCAACTCCAGTTGAACTTCAACTTCAACTGTGAACCTCTTTGACCATACACCAGTTGAACTTGCCTCGGGGCCAGTTGAACTGGGGTTTTCTCTCCTGATCTCTCTGGTCATGACCATTTCAACTGGTCCCTAGGGGCGGTTCAACTGGTCCCTGACCCCTCTGACCTCTGTCCAATAGTCTGCCAGTCAGACTGGCAGACAGGTTGATAGAGATGTCAGGGGCGGTTCAACCCCCCCTGGGCGGTTCAACCGGTCTAGGTCAACTTGACCAGACTACGCGTCAGTCTGCTAGAATGACTGGCAGACAGTCTGCCAGACCTGCCAGGGGCGGTTCAATCAGTTTGGGTTGGGTTTTCTGGTCAAACGGCTAGTTTTTGAGTCATGGCTATAAATAGGACCCCCACCCATCTCTTTAATGCTGCTGGTCACACCCACATTCATTGCTCACCTAACTTGAGACAAAGGCACATTTCTCTCCCTCTCTCACACTCAAAACTTGCTCTAGATTCAACTCGGTTGAAGGAGCCCTTTGGTGTGAGGTTTGTGCTCGTGCTCATGAATTTGATTTTCCTCTCCCATCTCACTCTAAGTTCTTGAGATTGTTGCAAACACCTCTTTTGTGTTTTTGGTGTTCTTGAAACCCTAGGTTTCAAGATGGTTTGAGGTTACTTGGGAGTCTCCAAATTCGTGGACGACCCCAAGAAGTTGTAATCCCTGCTCTTGAGAGCAACGTTTGAGATAAGGAATCCCTTGACCTTGGTGGTCGGGTTGTGGAGGATTAGGGTTGAAAAAGACCCGGCTCTTTGTGGGCTCCTCAACGGGGTGTAGGACACCTTTGTGGTGTGGCCAAATCTCGAGATAAATCTTGTGTCTTGTGCTCTTGCTTGCTCTGTGATTGAGATCTTATTTGGCAAGATAGACATATAGGTTTTCTCGTCGTGTGGATCTTGTGGTGAAATATCTCTCATATCTTCACCATCCACACTTTGCCTATTAGTTGCATTTTTCCTCTCCAAGGGATTCACAATATATTTTTCACATAGTTCATAGTCTAGAGTTACCCTAACAGTTGGACTGATTCAGAGTAGTTCAACTTACTCGTGTAGTAGTTGAACTGGCCTACACCAGTTGAATTGTAGATTCAACATTTTTTCGAAGTTTGTGGTGAAAATTTTTAGGTTAGCCTATTCAGGGGCTACTTTCAATTGGTATCAAAGCTTTGTGCCTCGTTTTACGCTTAACCGCTTGAGAAAATGATCATGTCTACACAAAGGGACCATGTGGATCCTCTTCTCGAGGAAATCCCTACCACATCCACTGGTGACAAAATGGACCCCCAAGGTCCTCGACCTCACCATGAAGATTGCCGAGAAAATGTTTCTCAAGATGAAAGAGGAAGATGCAAAGAAAAGGGGCGAAAAAGAAGAATCAAGAAGAAAGGCCGAAGAAGACAAAGGAAAGGGAAGAATTGAATACAACGATGACTTGGTAGAACTTTTGGTGTCAAAGGTGATGAGCAAGGTAAGTCTCACCACCGAAGGGTCATCCACCAAAAGTAAAGGTAACGAATTCAATAAAGTTCAATTTGATTATTCTAGAAATTTTATTCCCAACTTCTCTTCGGCGCCACTTGGAAAGTTACCAACTCTTAGTGAGTTGAACTATGATGAGTGGGCCGATAAGATGAAGTTGCATTTAATCGGTGTACATCCTAGTCTTTGGGAGATTGTTATTATAGGTATGAATAAGCCCGCCCAAGGAGAATAGATGACACCGGAAATGATGCAAGAAGTGCATCGCAATGCTCAAGCCGTGAGCATAATAAAAGGAAGCCTTTGTCCGGAAGAGTACCAGAAAGTCCAAGGAAGAGAAGATGCTCATGACATTTGGAACATTCTAAAAATGTCACATGAAGGAGATCCCAAAGCTAAGATACATAGAATTGAAGCTTTGGAAAGTGAGCTTGCTAGATACGATATTGGACTAAGAGTGAGTCTGTCCAATCACTCTTTGACCGGTTGATGGTGTTGGTCAACAAAATAAGAGTGCTAGAAAGTGAAGATTGGAGTGACTCTAAGGTCACTAGGCTATTCATGAGAGCCTACAAAGAAAAGGACAAGAGTCTAGCAAGGATGATAAGAGACCGTGATGATTATGAGGAGATGACTCCTCATCAACTATTTGCCAAGATTCAACAACACGAGTCCGAAGAAGCCCCAATCAAGACAAGAGACTCTCATGCCTTGATTTCAAATGAACAAGATTCTTCCAAGAAGAGCAAAGACCACAAGTCAAAGAAAGTGGTTGAAACATCAAGTGATGAAGAAAGTTCAAGTGATGAAGACACAACTATGTTCATCAAAACTTTCAAGAAATTTGTAAGGAAAAATGATAAGTATGAGAGAAAAGGAAAGAAGAGGGCATGTTATGAATGTGGCCAAACCAGTCATTTCATAGCGGATTGTCCAAATAAAAAGGAACAAGAAGCTAAGAAGGACTACAAAAAGGAAAGGTTCAAGAAGGGAGGCAAGAGCAAGGGAGACTTCAAGAAGAAGAAGTATGGCCAAGCTCACATCGGTGAAGAATGGAACTCCGACGAAGAGAGTTCTAGCTCGGAAGAAGAGGAAGAGGTGGCAAACATCGCCATTCAATCCACCTCGACCTCGCAATTCTTCACCAACCTCTCTAACGACTCCTACACTCCTACTTGCCTCATGGCAAAAGGAGATAAGGTACATTTATTTAATGTTGATTTTACAGATGATGATGATGAACAACTTTCTATGAAAAATAAAATGATTAAATAATTTGGCTTAAATGGATATAATGTAATCACCAAACTAATGGAGAAGGTAGATAAAAGAAAAGCAACCCTTCATGCTCAAAAAGACTTACTCATCCTTGAAAAGGAGAGAAACCTAGAACTTCAAGGGTTGCTATCCAATAAGGATGAAATGCTTGAAGTATTGACTAAGGAAATGTATTTAGTCAAAATAACTATAGAGGATAAAGAGAAAGAAATTGCTATTGCTAAAACCTCTATAGTTAGTCTTGCAAATGAAAAAAGAAGCACTTGGATCGAGCTTATTAAGCTTAACGGTTCAAAATCAAGAACTTCAAGTGCAACTTGAAACATGCAAGAACTTCACCACTTCATCTTTAGTGGTAGAGTCTAAAGCTAGCTCTTCCAACTATAATACTTGCAAACATTGTTAAAAAATATCATGCTTCTTGTTGCTTAACTAATCATGCAAGGAAGAACAGCTCAAAGGTTGAAGTCAAGCAAATATTGAAGAAATGTTCTAGCAATGATGGGTCCAAGAAAGTTGAACCTAAGTACAAATCCTTAAAGCCCAACAATGGGAAAAAGGGGCTTGGGTACAACATACATAAGGTGAACCCTAGCATAGAGCATAAGGGATGGAGATCCCCTAAGTTCATTGAAGGAACTACCCTATATGATGGCTTGGGGAGGATCCACTCTTCAAATGACAAGTTAACTCAAGTAATGGTGAACTTGAGTAACACAAAGGATAAGATGAAGAATGTTGTCTCCACAAATGGAGAGAAGTCTAAAGTTCCTATCTCTCACTCCTACCTTTGTGATTATATGTTAACATGGGATTCAGGAAATTTAGTTGTGAAATATGTGGGTGCCTACACTAAGAGAAATGTTATGAAAAGGAGTGTGTGGGTACCCAAGGCAGTAACTAACACTGCAGGACCCAATTCAATTTGGGTACCTAAAAGCATAGCATAAACTTGTTTTGCAGGTCTACTCCTTCAGTGGGTCAAGCTAGGTGCTTGACAGTGGATGTACAAATCACATGACCGGGGAGAAATACCTGTTTCACTCCTTGCAACTAACTCAAAAAGCACAAGAAATCATGTTTGGAGATAGTGGCAAGAATTGCTTTTGTCAGAATTGCTTTTGCTTTTTGTCAGGATTCTTTTTCTTTTTCTGATAGATTCTGTCCTGTGTCAGTTTGTATTTTATGCCCAGGAGCGGTTGAACCGCCCCCCATACCGGTTGAACCAGTTTTGGGCCACCTTGTTCAAACCTCTATTTAAGGCCCCCTCTCTTCTCTCATCTTCACTCTTCCAAGCCTTGAGCCACTTCTTCAGCCATTAGAGCCCGAAATTTTCTTACTCCTCACTCATTAAAAACTCGGTGCATATCTCTTCAACGGAACTCTAGTTCAAGATGGTGCATCGTAGGAACCCATTTGTGGTAGAGTTCAGCAATGCTTCCGATGAGATTCAAGAGTAATGTCCGATTCCATCTCCTCTGCCTCGTCGTTCCCTCTCCAAGAGGGGCCGAGGCTCTGGTCGGGTTGAGGGAGAGGGACCTTCCATGCCCTCTCAACCCTCTCGTGGGGGACGTCAAAAGGTTGGCTCCTCCCGCCCTCGCCGTAGCACCTCCTCTGTAGGGTACTTCCCTTGCCAAGAGGAGGATGGAGCCTTCGGCGACGAGGTCGACCCTCTGCCGTCCGATGCTCCATTCATCACCGGTCTCCGCATGCATCCGGCGACCGTATCCCGGGGACCTCGTGAACCTCCGACCGACTTCACATCGAAGGGAGTGGACTCCCTTCAGAAATTAAGGTTCACAAACCCCACTCTTATCCCCAGACACCCTGGTGTCTAGGACCCTCGGTTCTGGAACCTTTTTCATGCTGATTTTTATAACTCTGTCATCATATCCAAAAAGCACCCAGTCATCCGCCATTGATTCATTGACTGGGAGGGTTGTGAGGGTATGGGGGCTGCTGACATGACATCAGCCCTCCATAACTTTGAGAGAAAGGGGTTGAAGAACATAATGACTATGGAATACCCCTAGAACGACGAAGTTGTAGCCCAATTCTATGCCACTCTCTGGGTGAAGAGAGTAGATGAAGCTGATGGGTATGATTACCTAGTTATGTACTTCTTTATCCAGGGACTCTGGCATAAAGTACGCTATCATCATTTTTCCCATATATTGGGCTTCTCTGATGAGGACATTCAGGGCAGCAACCTAAAAGTCCATGACATTAGGCTACCGATGCGGGAGGAACAAGAATTTGTTCACATTTCTAAGGAACAAGAGGTTTGGGTGACCTCAAACATGCATAGCTATTACAGGTACATTAACTCTTTGTCTAGGATGACCATTCTTCCAAAGGGTGGGAATCAAATGAACATCCTTAGGGAGAGTCGGATTCTCCTTCTTCTCCTTGCTCCCAACAGCCTTGCCCGCATCAACGTGTTTGACATGATCTAGGAAGAGATCCTTCGTGCTTCATGGTCTCCACTCAAGGGGTGTCTCCATGCACCCTTTATCATGAAGATGATCGAAGTAGTCACCCAGACTCGCTTCGATAAGCCAGTCAAACATTCCCGCTACGTGTCGTACTGGGTTGACTCCAATAACCCAGCTGCACGTACTAAGCGGGCTCCCGCAGGGTCTGGAGGCCCTGGTTTTTCTGATGAGCCACCTCCTCAGCCTCCTCATCATGAGACCTCCTCTCGCGCTGCCGCTGCTTCACGTCCGATGGACCGCAGCGGGAGAGATAGAGGTCAGGGCTGGGACGGGGTCAAGGCCGAGGACTATTTGTGCGTCTGGCCAAGGGCATCACTGGCATGTTTGCCATGTGCCGCAGTCGGGCGATCGAGGAGTCCATGCACAGGTGCCGGACTGAGGTGCTGCATGAGGCCTTTTGTCGTTACACCGCCTCCAGGGCTCTCCTCCACCTTCGACCCTTACCTACCCCGAGAATCTCAATGAGTGGCACCAACAGGAGTATGGTGTGCCATTCATTACCCCTGAGGATGAGGCTAAGGAGTTTGATGACTCCTTCTATACTTTGGCTCCTCCTCCTCCCTACTCGGGTTAGGGACCCATTCCCGGTGACCCCAGGCCGTCCGGCTCTGGTCACTTTCCTCCTCTTCCCTACCCGGGTCCGGGACCCATTCCTGGTGATCTGAGGCCTTCTGGCTCTGGTTACCATCGCCATCCTCCTCCCCTCCTTACCAGGGTCCTTCATCTTCATCAGGTTTTCCCTCTGGTCATGAGCCCCCTCGAGAATCATCATTTGAGGAAGACATGATGCGTACCTTCTTCTCTGAGTACCCTTCCTACCCTCCTTCCTATCCTCATCCTTCAGGAGGTTATTGAATATTATGCTCTCTCTCTTTTTGGTACTTGCTGCTAAAAATGGGGAGAAAATCTGAGGATAGCTAGGACGTTTTCTTCGTTTCTTTATTTTTTTGGCCACTATTGTGGCTTGTATCTTTCTTTCTTTTGTTTTGTATCAATCGCTGTAATAAAACATTTGGTATGTTATCCACTGTGATATGATGGTCAGCCGGCCATCATCATTTTCCTCATCTATTTTTGCGATATTTATGTTGTTGTGTCATATAAATGATGAGTGTTTAGAAGTAGTCATATGCATCACAATTCCCTTTATGACACTCTTGCACCCCTTGAATAACTGAATGTAGTATGGACTTGGTCACCATCTCTAAATGTGCTGCTGGCTTGACATATTATGTCAACACACTTAATCCAAAATTTATGCACACATTTAGGGGGAGACATCTATATACAATTGTTCAAAAGAACTCTACTGCTCCAAATGTTTATCCTTTTTGACCTTATATGTTTTGGCATCAATCACCAAAAAGGGGGAGATTGTAAGTGCAATCAACCCTAAGTGAGGGTTTTAGTGATTTAATGACAAAACAAATAAAGGTACTAACAAGTTTGCTCCTAGTGTATGCTTAGAATGTGCATGAACTAAAGGAGTCACAACCACTGGTGAGAAATCAAAAAGGAAGTTTCAAAGACAAAACAAACACATATGCAGCTCCCTTGATAAGACTCCATGCGACAGACGTATAAAATTTTATGTATATCTTGAGTCACATGATCTAAGCCTTCCTTAGTAGTCGTCACATAGGTAATGGTGTTTGCTATAGCTCAAGACTCAAAATTCAAAAGCTATTTTTTGAAAACCAAAAATCTCTTGAAAACGCTCTATGTCTGACCCTGGTTAGGTTTGATAAACTAAGAGTGTTCTTGTTGAAAAGTAGTAGAGCTTCTTCAGCTGCAGTTGAGCTTTTTCGGCCGAGTTAAACTTCAGCCGAGTTAAGCTTCTTCAACTGCTGTTGAACTTTTTCAGCTGAGTTGAACTTCAGCTAAGTTGAACTTCTTCAACTGTAGTTGAGCGTTTTCAACAACAATTGAGCTTTCTCAACTACAGTTGAACTTCAGCTTCAACTGGGAACATCTTTGACCATACACCAGTTGAACTTGCAGGTGGTCCAAGAGGAGCCCTATAATGTGGAGTACGAGTTGATCTAGGTGGCGTCTCCTAGTCAGCTTGATGGCGCCAAGGAATAATATTTAGTTCGTTTTATTGTTATCACTTATTTTTGTAAGACTTCTGCTATGTAATAATGACACTTGTGACATTTATCTCTATACACTTTGTCATTATATGTGATGTTTTTCTTTGGCACACATATGAGATGCACCCGGCTTTATCTCTTAAATCTGGGTGTGACAGAAGTGGTATCAGAGGAAATGTTGACTGTAGGACGAAACCTAGATAGAACTAGACAAAACCCTTACCTACTTACCTTACTCTAATTCTTTCTATACTTATCTTGATCGCGTGTCACCTTTTGCTGTTCTACTCTGACTACTCTTATCTTTTCTACTCTAAGACAAGGAGGATTTCACACCTTGGAGTCCTACATTTATGACCCTTTAAAGAGATAGGAGACCTAAGACAAAATTAAAATTATTTTGTCTACCTAAAGTGATTGGATGTTTGTTCTGATGGTAAATGCTTGATTTGCTTCTTTGGTTTATTGAAATAGTGTAGCAGGGCATTCTAGCATGTACCACCATAAGGTAATGAATTAGAGGTATTAAGTGACACACTAATCTACTTAGCTAATAAAAACCCCAAAAGATTCTGCCTCGCAATTACTCTTCTTATCTACAATTCTATCTTACCATGTATTTCTAACCTAGATGGTCAATACCAGGAAGGGAGGCGGAATCGATCTACCTACCAACCCCCACAACCAGAGGATTATCAGACAACAGCAAACAGAGATGAATCCTCTAAATCCTCCACCGGCTGGGACAGATCCAGGTTGCAGCTCAGATGCAGATGCTTCAATAGTTGGAAAATACTATGACGGATATGCAAGCTCAAATGCAGCAGGAACGTCAAGAGATGCGCCAGGAGAGGCAAGAGATGCGGGAGCAAATGAGGCAAGAGCGAATGGTACGACAGCAACAACCACCAATGCCTCCTCCACCACCACTAGCTCCACCCCGGGACAAGAACCGGGAATTCATGAGTCATAAGCCTCCTACATTCGCCAGCTCTCTAGATCCATTACATGATGATGATTGTTTAAAATCAGTGGAGAAGATGTTGAATATCGCCCAATGCTCTGACTAGGAGAAGCTGCTCTATGCTTCTGGTCGTCTTACTGGACCCGGTGCTGATTGGTGGGATTCTTACACTGCTGCCCATGATGCTCCCAATACTATCACCTAGGCAGAATTCACTACACAGTTCATAAACTACCACATTCCTGCTGGACTGATGAAGATAAAGAAGAAGGAATTTCTGTCACTGAAGCAAGGAAGTATGTCGATCAGTGAATAACGTGAAAAATTTATTCAGCTATCACGGTATGCTCCAGACGAAGTGGCAGATAATGAAAGAAAGAAGGAGCACTTCATGGAGGGACTCAAAGGACCACTTCAGTATTCACTGGTCACTCACACCTTTCCATCATTCCAGAGGCTCCTAGACAAGGCTCTAGCTATTGAGCACAAGCGTGTTCAACTAAGAGAAATGAAGATGAAGGCCATTACCCAGGGGCAGGGGAGCAACATTCATCCTCGCTATGTTCCGCCCCAGGGTACACCAGCTCATCCTAGAGGAGGACAACGCCTAGCTCAGTATGCACCACAGGGGACTCCACAGACTCCACACACTCGTCAGGCTGCCCCCACTGGCACCTCGGCGAGACCTGCAAGACAGAGTACAAGCACCACATGCTTCAAGTGTGGTCAGGTTGGGCACTATGTAAATGCTTGTCTGATGAGGAATCCCAACACACCCGCTCAGAACAAGCAACAGACTCCAACATATGGCAAGTGATTCAGCATTGCCAGTGTCAACCAAGTCAGTGCCGAGGCTACTGTTGATGGAGCTGACATCGCTATCGGTGTGTTTTACATTAATTCAATTCCTACAACCATATTATTTGATTCTGGAGCTATGCAGTCGTTTATTTCTGCTCGATATGCCACCAAAAATGAACTACCGCTTCAAACTATGCGAAAACCACTGATAGTAATTACCTCTAAAGGGCCTGTTGAAGCAAATGATATGACACACAATTAACACTAACAATTATGGGAAGGGAATTCTGGTCTACACCTATAGTATTAGAAGAAAGCAATATAGATCTGATACTCGGTATGTCCTAGTTAAGGAAAGCAAAGGCAGTTATACATTATGCTAAGGGAACCATAGAACTCACCAGTTCAAAAGGAGAAAGATTCAAAGTCAAGATTACCATAACCGCCTCTACCAGACAAGCCATATATCTAGTAGATGAAAAATTTGTGGGTAGAAACATCCGTGTGGTTAGAGACTTTCCAGATTTCTTTCTAGAGGAGTTACCCAGGATGCCACCGGATAGGGAAGTTGAATTTATCATTGATCTCTTACCTGATACCGCTCCCATTTCAAAAAGGCCATATAGGATGTCAGTGGAAGAATTAAAAGAACTTAAAAAACAATTAACTGAGTTGCAAGAAGCAGGGTACATTCGTCCGAGTTCCTCACCTTGGGGAGCACCGGTTCTATTTGTACAGAAGAAAGATGGTTCACAAAGGATGTGTGTTGACTATAGATCACTTATTGATGTCACCATTAAAAACAAGTACCCTCTACCTCGTATTGAAGATTTATTTGATCAGATGAGAGGTGCTAGGGTGTTTTCTAAGATTGACCTCAGGTCGGGGTATCACCAAATGAAGATTAGGCCATCTGATATTCCCAAGACGGCTTTCTCTACCCGATATGGTCTATATGAGTTCACAGTCATGTCGTTTGGCTTAACTAATGCACCAGCCTACTTTCTGAATCTGATGAACAAGGTGTTCATGGAGTATCTTTATAGATTCATCGTGGTATTCATTGACGACATTCTCATTTATTCCAAGAATGACAGTGATCATGAGGAACATCTGCAGATGGTGCTACAAAAGTTATGGGATAATCAACTCTATGCCAAGTTTAGCAAGTGTGAGTTCTGGTTTGACGAAGTGCCATTCCTTGGACACATCATCTCTAATGGTGGAATATCAGTGGACCCTGCTAAAGTGAGAGAGATAGTGGCATGGAAGATACCAAGCTCAGTTACTCAAATTCAAAGTTTCTTGGGACTTGCAGGCTACTACGAGCGATTTATTGAAGGGTTCTCCAAGATTGCTAAGCCTATGACCGCACTGCTAGAGAAGGGAAAGGAGTTTAATTGGTCTTGGCAATGCCAAGATAGTTTCAATCAACTGAAGTTAAGATTGATGTCACCCCTGGTGTTGATTATGCCAGATCTACAGAAGGGATTTGACATATACTATGATGCGAGCCGCTAGGTCTTGGGATGTGTTCTTATGCAAGACGGACATGTCATTGCCTACGTGTCTCGCTAGTTGCGAAAACATGAGTTGAACTACCCCACTCATGACATAGAACTGGCAGCCTTGGTGCATGCTCTCAAGATTTGGAGGCACTATATTATGGGGACCAAGTGCCAAGTCTACACTGATCACAAGAGTTTAAAGTATATCTTCACTTAGAAAGATCTCAACCTTAGGCAATGACATTGGTTGGAGCTCATTAAAGACTATGACTTGGAAATTCACTATCATCCGAGCAAGGCGAATCTGGTTGCGGATGCCTTGAGTCGGAAGGAGCATGTCCATGCACCTATTGTCGCCCAGTTACCCGATGAGTTAGCAGAAGACTTTGAAAAGCTTAATCTGGGGATAGTTACTAATACTAAAGGAATTACCATAGAAGTAGAACCTACCCTAGAACAAGAAATACGAAAGGGTCAGATCGGTGATGTCAAAATTCAAGAGATCAAAGATATGATAACAGAAGGTAGGGGTCCAGACTTCACAGAAGATGAGCAGGGCACGATCTGGTTCAAGAACATGATTTGTGTTCCTGAGATTGACGGTCTTCGTGAAACCATATTGAAGGAAGCACATGACTTAGCTTACTCCATCCGTCCGAGCAGTACCAAGATGTACCAAGACTTGAAGCAGAAGTATTGGTGGTATGGATTAAAGAAGGATGTTGCTTCACATGTACCATTGTGTGATGTTTGCCAGAGGGTGAAAGCTGAACATCAAAGGTCTATCGGCTTGTTGCACCCGCTTAAGATACCTGAGTAGAAGTGGGAAGAGATTGGCATGGACTTAATTGTAGGTCAACCCCGCACATCTACCGGGTATGACTCTATATGGGTGATTGTGGACATGCTAACTAAGGTAGCCCACTTTATCCTAGTAAAGACCACATATTCAGGAGCTAGGCTAGCAGAGTTGTACATGGCACAGATAGTGTGTCTACACGGTGTGCCTAAGAAGATCGTGTCAAACCGAGGATCTCAGTTTACTTCTCGGTTTTGGCAAAAGTTGCATGAGTGCTTGGATACAAGACTAAACTCAGCTCGACCTACCATCCTCAAACTGATGGGCAGACCGAGAGGACCATCCATGTACTGGAGGATATGTTAAGAGCTTGTGCTCTTAAACATGGTGGCAGTTGGCATAAGAGTTTACCTTATGCGGAGTTCTCCTATAATAACAGTTACTAGGCCAGTTTGAAGATGTCCTCGTTTGAGGCTTTATATGGCAGAAAATGCAGGACTCCTCTATATTGGGATCAAACTAGTGAAAGACAGTTCTTTGGGATAGAAATTATACAAGAGGCAGAAGAACAAGTACACTTGATACGGGAGAACATGAGAACTGCGTAGTCAAGACAAAAAAGCTATGCAGATACGAGGAGAAGACTATTAGAGTTTAAGGAGGGTTATCACGTGTATCTGAAGGTGTCACCGATCCGGGGAATCAAGAGGTTTAAAGTTAAAGTGAAGTTGTCCCCTCGCTTTATTGGACCCTTCTTCATCCTAAAGCGAGTGGGGGAAGTTGCCTACCAACTAGAATTACCCGACCATCTTGCAAATGTACATGATGTCTTCCATGTATCCCAACTGAAGAAGTGCCTCCGGGTACCCAAAAAGCAGCTAGCTACCAATGGAGGATCTCAGTGTTCAAGATGATCTGACTTATATTGAGTATCCTATCAAGATCCTTGATACTTTAACTCATGTCACAAGAAGTAAGGCGATCAAAATGCGCAAAGTGCAATGGAGCCATCTCAATGATGATGAAGCTACTTGGGAGAGAGAAGAAGAGCTACGAATAGAATTTTCCACCTCTTCCCTAGACCTTCTTAATCTCGAGGACGAGATTCTTTTTAAGGGGGGTAGGATTTTTAATACCCAGTTTGTAACTAATATGAAGAAAGTAGATCTCATTATATGTTTTGCCCTAGACTCATTATAACATGGTAATAACCATATATAAAAGGGAACAAATAACTAATGACACCTAAAATAAACTATGCATCATGTTGGATTTATTTGTTTGCGCATTTAACTACTAGTAATATTAATAGAAATATATTAATGTCCAAATTGGAAATTTAACCTAAGTTACAATTTAGAAAATTTGAAGATAACCTAGAAAGGCCAAAAGAAAATGCTACATAATATAAATAAATAAATAAGTTCTTTCCATATGGCTATGTTTAAATTGTACATTTAATCTGAGAATAAATATTTCACAAACTTGAATTCAAAATTCAAATTCTAAAAATGAAAAGAAAAAGGAACAGAAAAAGAAAATAAAAAAAGAAAGAAATTGTGTTTGGGCCCAAACTACTCCGCGCGGCCCATCTAGCCTCTTCTCCGCGCAGCCCAGTCCTATGCCCGCACCGACAGTCAGGGCCCACTCGTCGGTCACTTGGTGCAAATCCCCCTCCAACCATTCGCTGACAAGCGGGGCCCGGAGTTTAGGGTGCCATCTTCCCCACTCTGCGCGCTTGGCGGGCGAACCTCAACCACGGCATCCCACCTAATCCGTCGGGGGAGGTTGTTGCATGGCCTGGACGACTTCCTCCCATATTTATACTCAGCCGCGCCTCCCCTGCGACCCCTGTTCACCTCACCAGAGCCGAAACCAAGTCCTTGCGCCAGTGCAGAGGGAGCAGAGTACACCACCAACGCCAATCTCACCCACAACTGACGAACGGGGGTCCGCGCGAGCGCTCGAGAGCCTCGGGGAGTTGCTGGTGAAGCGCTGTGGCCAATCGGGAAGAGATCGTCGCTGCAGTGGGTGGAATTCGTGTTCGGAAACCAAGTAGCACGGTGCGCCGAGGGCAGGCTCGCCATGACTTTGATCACCGGTGAGAGTTCCCTTCACGAGTTCGCCAGTGTCTAGACCACGAATTGTGCTTAGCGAATTTAGGAATAATGCACCATGGGCCCTTGAGGGTTTTAAGGCCATGGTGCACCACCGCGCGGGGGGGGGGGGGGGGGGCTCTACGCCGCCGTCCGGCGTACCGGGGAGGGAAGACAGTCGTCCGACCGTGGATTCTGGAATCAACGTCTGAGATTAGATGGCCTGCAACGATTCGTGTAATGATCTGTGACCGCTGGATGTCAATCTGATGGTCTCGGTTGGATCTGTGGATTGAGGTCTCAAGACCATCAGATCTGAATCCGACGACTGCGAGTGAGTACTGGTTTGAGTTAATAAAAAACCTAATCCTAGCACTCAGGTTATGATCGGACGGCCGACTTTACCCCGTAACCTTTCGTCGTGTCGTTTTATAAAAAGGCCCCTCCGTTTCTAGTGAATCAACCCACAACACATCTCGGTGGTGTACTGAGTCTGGGGAAGCTTTGCGAGTTAGCCCTTGAGCTTCTCTGTATTAGTGCGTGCAGTCCAGTGCTGTGAGAAAATAAGAAAAAGAATTTAGGAAACAGATTTCTAGTGCCAAAATAATTCCAGAATTTGTTTAATTCATAGAAATTCCATTTTAACTCCTTTTTAATATATTCCAGTTGCAATAATTTTATATTAGTATTGTTTAGCACTTGGTAACTCTGTTTAGCCATGAAGCATAGGTTAAAGTTATTCACTCGATCTATTCTATACTAAGCACTTAATAACTTCAGAAATTCATAACTCGATAACCGTAACTCCGAATTTTATAATTCTTGTTCCTACAATCTCGTTACGATGCGTAGAATATTATCATGCATTCTGTTCTATTGTTTGGTGTGATATTAATTTCTGCTATGCCATGTTTGTTTGTATTGTTGCGAGTAGACGAGCAAGCCACTGAGGACCCAGGGGTTCAGTAGGTGGAGAATGCTGAGTAGGAGCTCGTTGAAGGCAAGTTGTGCCCTTGATCATTTCTATTTACCCAATAATGTTCCTTTTAATCATTATGATCTTCATAGGTTAATTTTGATGGGACCTAATAGGTTACCCTAGTTTGACTATCTTTATACCTTGTTTACCAATGGAGTTTTGGGTAGTACCTGCTATTGCTTTTTGTGGTTTTGGGTATGGAGATACATATTATTCATGATCATGCTTTTATTATCAGTTTATTATTTACTGTTCATGATAAGATCATTATGTTAATTGGAACATGGAGCGACCACCCGGGAAAATAGTGCTACCACAAGGGTGGTATGGGACGCCCTTGAGTGACTAATTAGGAAAGCTAGTGGATGACAACCTTACCCGAAAGGGGCAAGGGAAGTAGGGGAGTGGTCAGTGTAAGGAGGTCCTTGGGTTGATTTTGCTGCAATGGCGGTCAGGCGAGGGATCCCTTCATTGGAGCTTCTTAGAAACTGTAGCGAGTTTTCTAAAGCTAGTGGAACTTTCTAAAGGCCTTGTAGTGTTACCCTGCCTCGATTCCTTGGTAGAGGTGTATGGGAAGTCACGATCCCTTGGCAAATGGGTAACATGACTTGTGGATAAAGATGTGCAACCTCTGTAGAGTGTAAAACTGGTATATCAGCCGTGCTCACGGTCATGACCGGCTCGGACCCTCACATGAGTAATTTATGGAATTAAATTCAATTTGTCATTTGCATCACATTGTGGTTTATTATTAATTTGATCTATCATTACTCTGGTTTGGTATTTACTTACATTTAGTAACTGCTAATAAAACTTGACCACTTATTAAAAGCAATGCTCAGCTTTAACCATTATTTATTGACCAGTCTTAAACTTCACATGAGCTCCCAGCTTTGGTGAGTTCATGCACATTATTCCCCACAACTTGTTGCGCTATGATCTTTTGTGAGCTCACTCTTGTGATATATAAACCCCCACAGGTGAAGAGCAGGTGGTTCAAGAGGAGCCCTATAATGAGGAGTACGAGTTGATCTAGGTGGCGTCTCCCAGTCAGCTTGATGCGCCAAGGAATAATATTTAGTTCGTTTTATTATTATCATTTATTTTTGTAAGACTTCTGCTATGTAATAATGATACTTGTGACATTTATCTCTATACACTTTGTAATTATATGTGATGTTCTTCTTTGGCGCACATATGAGACGCACCCAGCTTTATCCCTTAAATCCGGGTGTGACACCCACTAGGACGGTTCAACCGGTTTGGGTCAGGTTTTCTGGTCAAATGGCTAGTTTTTTGAGCCGTGACTATAAATAGGATCCCGCACCCCTCTCTTTAATGCTGCTGGTCACACCCACATTCATTGCTCACCTAACTTGAGACAAAGGCACACTTCTCTCCCTCTCTCACACTCAAAACTTGCTCTAGATTCAACTCGGTTGAAGGAGCCCTTTGGTGTGAGGTTTGTGCTTGTGCTCACGAATTTGGTTTTCCTCTCCCATCTCACTCTAAGTTCTTGAGCTTGTTGCAAACACCTCTTGTGCATTTTTGGTGTTCTTGAAACCCTAGGTTTCAAGATGGTTTGAGGTTACTTGGGAGTCTCCAAATTTGTGGACGACCCCTAGAAGTTTGTAATCCCCGCTCTTGTGAGCAACGTTTGAGATAAGGAATCCCTTAACCTTGGTAGTCGGGTTGTGGAGGATTAGGGTTGAAAAAGACCCGACTCTTTGTGGGCTCCTCAACGGGGAGTAGGACACCTTTGTGGTGTACCCGAACCTCGGGATAAATCTTGTGTCTTGTGCTCTTGCTTGCTCTGTGATTGAGATCTTATTTGGCAAGATAGACATATAGGTTTTCTCGCCGTGTTGATCTTGTGTTGAAATAGCTCTCATATCTTCACCATCCATACTTTTCCTATTAGTTGCATTGTTCCTCTCCAAAGGATTCACAATATATATTTTGCATAGTTCATAGTCTAGAGTTACCCTAATAGTTGGACTGGTTCAGAGTAGTTCAACTTGCCCGTGTAGTAGTTGAACTGGCCTGCACCAATTGAACTGTAGATTTAACAATATTTTGAAGTTTGTGGTGAAAATTTTCAGGTTAGCCTATTCACCCCCTCTAGGCTACTTTCAAGGACGTAGCTAGGTTGAGGGGCCTCGATACGAATTTTTGTAGCTAGGTTGGTGGGCAGATTAGGATGAGTAAAATGGCTCCACCCCGCAGCTGCTAAAACCGCTTTCCCCGCGTTTCTATGCATGGAAGACGCGACGTGTGTGGGTCTATTGAAACCGCTTTCCCCATCCCCTACAAAGCGGCGTGCATGGGTTGTTGGACTCTTGTCGTGGTGCATTTGGCGCGAGCCCACTTGCCATGCTAGTCGTTGCTATGAACAGAAGATAGGATGTGCGTGGGTTTATGTCATTGTGTGGGTGACTGAGGCGCTCGCGCATCGTGCGGGGTGTGGATTCGCTGAGGACGGGGAGTGGATAGACGAATGGATTAGATGTGATCAATGTGAAGAGAATGTGTCTTATGGGTCATTTCAAACAATAGGAGTTATTTGTAAAAAATATGACGCGACATGACCATCGAAACTGGTGCTTTAACATTGTATATATATTGCAAAGGAGACGATGAATCAGGATCTATTTCAATGTCAAGGTATATGATATACTCCGTAATTGTAATAGCAGAAAAAACGACCAGAAAAGACACTTGTTTTCTCCGTGGGTCATGGCTCCGTCGCGTGAAGAACCTGATCCGTGGTGAGATTTGGTGACGGGGACGCACGACACCAAGTCGACCTCGAGACCACCGTTAGGTTCGGCGGATTTGTCTGCACAAAAGCGTCGTTGCTTCCCCTATTTACGTTTAGTGATCCAGCCTCTAGCTAGTTTGATAGTGGTCGAAGTCGGTGAGGGGTCATTTCAAACAATAGAAGGGGTTATTTGTAAAAATATGATGCGGGACGACCATTGAAACTGGTGCTTTAATATAGTAGAGATTATATATTTTCACTGTATATAAAATAAAATGTTAACACAAGGATGATTTGTTGCTTTTTATTCGGGTTGATGATTAGTTATTGTCAACAGGTGGCGTCTTTGGTTGAGTCATGAACTAACCGAGGCGTGAGTTATATGTGTGTGCAGCCATGTCGGTCTACTTGTGGTGTGCAGGTGTGGAGCACATGGACGGTGGTCGACGACGAAGGTGAAGGTCATGCGGGTCCGTGCCGATGGACTAGGAGCGGTGAAGAACGAGAGATGGAACTTGACCAAGGGACCAGAGTCATTGGGTGACTAGCCATGGTGGCTGACACCTAGAACACGCACTCACGTGAGGATGTGGTCGAGAGGGCCGTGTTGTCGAAGCATTTGAGGACTGACTGAACACGTGTCTAGGACAAGGCGCACGTATGCGGTGCGATACTCAAGGCGGTTTGGTGGTTGATCCTCGAAAAACCACCCTGCGCTATGGACGACGGGTTTTCGACCGAGTTTGTTCTCAAAACTCAGCAATGGCGGTTCGGTGGGAACTGGTGGCGACATGTGGTGGCACATCGAATGGTGCATCAAGGCGAAACAACTTTGTGTGGAGCGCGTGGCCATCGGATAAAAAACCTAGGAGTTGTCTATTTTGCCCCAAGCGGTGTGGATAGATATGTACATAGGGGTAGTTTAGTCTAGACAAATGACCCTTTTATAAATAGAGTGGTAGGGCTATTGTTACAACCAACTCTTGGTTCTCTTTTGCTTAGGGTTTTAGCACTTGCATTTTTCTATTCCCTATATTGCTCTAGTTTTGTAGTAAGAGGTCCACAACGCTATGGACCTCTGTGTTTGTGATTTTGTAATATTCACCATGTAATCTGTGGAAGGGTGGCCAGTTCCACCCACAGGTTTCGTTGGATCAAAATCTCAATTTTGTTTCCGCTGAAGTTTGTGGTTCGTTTTGCTCTTGTGTTCTTCCCTTCCCTCCTCTTGTGGATTTGTGGAGAACCTTTGAGTTCTTGTGGTACAAGTGATGTTGGGGATTAATTTGTGGGAAGACAAACTTTTTGGATCACTGCATATGCCTTGGTGGTGCGTTCTTAGCTGTGACCTGAGTTGATCACATTTTGAGTTCGTTTGAGAATACCCCATCACTCTCGAGATTTTGCATCTGCACATGGATTTTTAAGTTGCTCATGTTTATACTTCACGGGTAGAATTCTTTCCCTTTGTGCAAGCTATCTACAAAGTTTGAGGCAAATCTGGGCATTTTTCATTGCTCGGCACTACCTCTCTAGTGGCAGGCACTACTGCTCCCTCTTCCTTGTGATTTTGACTTGGAGATTTTACAAGAAGTTAGGTAGTTCCCTGTGTAGTAGTTTGGTGTATTCAATCGACATTGGACTGAATACTACTGTGTTACATAGTTTTGTTCGTCTTTTGGTGTTTGTGTGAAAACTGGGATCAGAGTAACAATGTTGTTCTCAAAGGAGAATTTTTAGTGGCTCCCCTTCAACCCCCCTCTGGTCGCCTCACCGGTCCTTCAATTGGTATAAGAGTCGATTAAGGATTTCCTTAGCCTAATCGTTCTGAAATCCATGAAGGCGACATGGAACAAGGTGTTGGCAAACCTCCGTTCTTCGATGGGACAAACTACATGTCCTGGAAAATCCGCATGTCGGTATATCTTCAGAGTATTTGTTACCACATCTGAGAGATTTGTCTTGATGTTGCGTTCAATGCTGTGAGTGCTTGGATCACTCCGATTCAGTTGGAGTTTCATGATTCAAACAACAAAGCACGAAACTTTTTGTTCTCATGCCTCTCGATGGCTGAGTTTGAGCGAGTTGGACATTTGGCAACGGCTGATGAGATCTGGTCTACCTTCAAGAGATTCCATGAGGGCAATGACCATGTAAAGACTAGACTCTTTGAGATGTACTAGCGAGAGTATGAGAACTTTGTTCAGTTCGCTTGAGAGGCGATCGACACCATGTTCTATCGGTTCCAGTCCATGGTGAACAATAGGGCTAGAAAATAAGCTTGAGGCTCACGAGTCGGCTCGAGCTCGGAGCAACTTGGCTCGGCTCGGAGTGGCTCGCGAGTCCCGAGCAAGTCGAGCTTGTTTTTTGGGCTCGGAGTGGCTCGCGAGTCCCGAGCAAGCCGAGCCGACTCAATCTAGCTCGCGAGCTGCGCCAACTATGCTGAATTAATCAATCTGAAGAATCATAATGGATTATCCATTCATTTCTTAGTCTTTAAGGATTGATATATGACAATTCAAATTTTAGATTGTCATAATATTGAATAATAATTCGATATTTCATATTTAAATACTATTAATTTAATATATAATGCAATTATATTTACCAAGGTGTGGCTCGCAAGCCGAGCCGAGCCAGCTTGTGAGCCTATATTGAGGTGAGCCAAGCCTCATCCTTGAGCTCATGCAAGCCAAGCTCGATCATCCACCGATCCACATCGAGCCAAGCCGGGCTCGACTCGGCTCGTTTCTAGCCATAGTGAACAAGATGCGTGCCAACAAGGCACATCTTCCATATGATGATCATGAGAGAGCGATAAAGTTGCTACATGCTCTGGATCGAAGGGTTTGGGAGGTGAAGGTCTCGCCGATCATCGACTCGCCCAACTTTGAGACTCTCACCTTGGACGAGCTGTTCAACAAGGTTAAGTCCATTGAGATTGACCACCAGACCCGGGCCAAGATCCTGGTGCACCCACCATGGCCTTAGTCTCTGGAGGTGGTTCTGCTTCTAACCCCTCACCTACTTTGTTTCTATCTTCTTTGTTGTCTATCACAGAGGAGCAGGTGGAAAGCCTTGGGGATGAGAAGCTGGCACTTGTGGCCAGCCGGTTCATGCAGTTGCACAACAACTGCCAGAATCGGTGGCGTGGTGGGTCGAAGGATGGATGCTTCAACTACGGTGACCTCGACCACTTCATCGCTAGTTGTCCCAAGAAGGGAAAGCAGGAGGCTAGCCCGTGTGATCACCACTCTGGTCGGCACAAGGGCAAGTAGGAGTACACCTTCGGCAAGCATAAGTTTAATGGAGGATTCGACAAGGAGGCACTCAAAATAAGTACCTCCACAAGGCGAATATCAAGGAGCGTGCCTTCCTTGTCTCCCTCAATGACCCCGACCATGACTCTGATGGCGCAAGTTCTTCCTCGAGTGACGAAGAGACTGAGAGGCAGGCCGAGGACAAGCTGAACAGTTTGTGCTTCATTGCCAACACCATAGGAGGCCTTTGCATCATGGCCCTTGGTGATGATGCTGTGGGCAGCGATGGGCAGGACATCAGCGATGGCTCTGCTTCTGAGGTATCAAATTTTGTAGATGATCTTGCCGCTGAGATAGAATAGTTGAACACTACTTTGGCGAATCAAGACAAGTTGCTTAGGCTTGCTGCTCATGAGAGGAAAGATTTTAAATTCAAGTATGAGAGCACACTTAGGGAGCTTGAGCCTGCTAGAGCTTTAGTTGTGGTGTCCAACGAGACTGAATGTGATGGATGTGCCCTTCACATGTCGAACATCACCACTTTAGAGACCAAGTACGCTACCCTGCTAGATGAGCATGATGAGCTTCAGTCTAGGTCTAGCTTGTTGGGTGCGTGTCAGACTTATCCTGGCTTGCAGACTAAGCTAGCGGAGAGAAACGCTAGGATAGCCTTGCTTGAGAAGGCTAGCTCATCGAGTGCATCTGCACATGCATAGTGTGCACTTTGTGAGGGTTTGCAGTCTGCTCTTGAATCTTGCAGACACGACAAGAGTCAGATTGAGGAAGAAAACACATACCTTCGATCAATCTTGAGCTGGGTGTCGTGTAGTGAGCCCCAGTTGGGCATGATGATCAGTTAGTTCAACAGAGGAATTGGTGGACTAGGGTTAGGCTTTATAGCTAATCATGGGAGTGTCTCTTGGTAAGGTTGGTGAGTGTAGTGGCCTAAAACTCTCAGAGAAACCTTTATCCACCCCTCCTGTGAAAAATGGAGTGGTTAGGAGCCTGTGAGAGCCCCTCCTTAGAAATAAGTGTGATGTCCAAAACCTAACCATCTTAGGAACACACTTCACACCCTTCTCGACATGTCTAGTGTCCCCCTCCAAAAGGCCCTCAGCCACCCAAAAAGCCCAAAACTCACAAATAGACAACACCTAAGAGAGAGGTGAGATTTTAGATTTCACTGTGACTATTGTGAGAGAGAGAGAGAGTCATTTGGTTGCCTTTTGCTTTAGGAGTAAGAGAGATGAGTGGGGGGTTCTGAGTCGAGCAGAAGGAACATGAATCGTCCCTCTCATGGTGTTCATGATTGTCCTGCTCAGAGATGTCCTGTGAGGCCTAGAGGTGCTTTGCCTCTTGCTGCTAGGCATCATGTAGTGAGGCCACAGGGTGGTCGTGCCTAGCGAGGTGCTAGTCATGTGTCATATGGCCAAGGACCTTGTGGTAGTGGCTTTGGTTCTTACTTCCCCAGCGAACCACAATTTCCTTCTCGTGGTGATCACTTTCCCCTTCGGGACTAGGGATATTTGGTGTTTTCCCTAACCCTTTTTAGGGCAAATGTCACATGACTATTATTATTCTTAGTATCCTAACCTGTAACCCCAGTGTTGTGCCATTTGCTCACCTCATGTCTTTCTATTGATGTAGGATAGAGGCCTAGAGAACACGTGGCTCATGGATTCTATCTGTTTGCACCACATGACTAGAAGCTCCAAATGGTTCTCCAGCCTCGACCCCATGATTGGTAAGGAAGACATCACATTCGGGGATAAGTGGAGAGGTAAGGTTGTCTCTCGTGGCTCCATTCGAGTGAACGAGAGTTCAGTCCTTAAAGATGTTTCTTTGGTTTCAAATTTGCATTTCAATCTACTTTTTGTTTTGTAACTTCTTGAGGATGACTTTGAAGTGTGCTTCAAAAGGGAGCCTTTTCTCGAGTTTTGGATTCTAAGGGGGATCTTATTTGTCGGATTTCCCTTTTTGGTTGAGACTTTCGAGCTGATTTTGCATATTTCTATGGCTTTTCTCGATGTCTTTTGGTAGAATCCTCCTCTTTGATTTGGAAGTGGCATAGGAGTTTAGGTCATTTGAGCTTCAATAATTTGTCTAGACTGAGCTCACTTGGCCTCATCCAAGGATTGCCCAAGTTGAAATTTAAGAGGATCTTATGTGTCACACTTGTCGTCATGGAAAGATGGTTGCTGCTTCCCATTCCCCAGTCACCAAGGTGATGACTTCAGAACTCGGTGAATTGCTTCATATGGACAATGTTGGTCTAGCCCGAGTTTGCTCGTTTGGGGGATGTGGTATGTGCTTGTGGTCATTGACGACTTTTCTCGCTATTCTTGGGCGTTCTTCATGAAGGCAAAGGATGAGGCTTTTACACATGCTCGAGATTTGATTCTCCGGTTGTAAAATGAGTTCCCTAAGAATTCTATGAGAGCAATTCGAAGTAAAAATGGCACAAAATTCAAGAATACTCATTTTGAGACCTTTTGTGCTTCTTTGGGACTTGAGCATCAGTTTTTCTCTTCGTATGTGCCTCAGCAGAATGGTATTGTTGAACTCACGAATTGGACCCTTGTTGAGATGACCAGGGCGATGTTTGATAAGCATAGGACTCCTAGGCGTTTTTGGGCCGAAGCTATCAACACTACCTGCCATGTGTCCAATCGCATCTTTCTTCGAGCTTTTCTGAACAAGAATTCTTATGATCTGCAATTTGGACTACAACCCAAGGTTAGTCATTTTAGGGTGTTTGGCTGCATATGCTTCATTTTGAAGCAGGGCATTTGTACAAGTTTGAGTCACGGACTTCTGATGGTGTTTTTCTCGGTTATGCATTACACTCTCGTGCTTATCGTGTTCTTAACCTTGAGACTAACTAAATCATGGAGACTTGTGAGGTTACCTTTGATGAGATTTCACTCAGTCATCTCTTGTCTTAGAGCCTTGTAACACTCTACATTTTGGGGTATAAAAATTTGTTTGCTCTGTACTCAAAATTCAGGTGTTACCCTTTCCTTTCTTCACTTTTCTTTTCCCTTTATCAAAACCATAGAGAGTTATTTTGTTCTATGTTGGCGGGAGCCCTAGAAGTGTCATGGTTGTTGCATTCATACTGTTGCATAGTGTTTCTAAGTGCAAGAAATGTTTAAAACATGTTAATATGTCTTGTAGAAGTTTCCTGTAAATTTTCATATATTTTTGAATATTTTCTATTTTCCGAAATTTAAAATCTATTTTTTAAGATACTTATAAACTTTTTCAAAAGTTCCAAATATGTTTTTTGAGTTCATTAGGTGCCAAATCATGTCTAGGAATTTTCCTAGAAATTTTGGAACCTTTGAGATAGTTTTTGTATATTAAAAATGAATTCGGCCTTTTTCTGAAATTACTTTTAATTTTAAAAATGGGATAATTATGAAAAATAAAATATCTTCAAACCCTAGCAATATATATATATATATGGCTGGAATCCTCTCGTCGAGCCCTTTCCGAATTTTGAAACCCCATGCCCAGTCTAGATCTGAAACTCTCGGAATTGCTCGCCGAAGTTCGGAACGGTTCCAACTCCAGGGCAACTCTGGCAAGCAATTACTTTCGATCCATGTGTCACCGGTCGAATACGAGGGTATTGCTGCATTTGTATCGTCGAGGGTTTCATCCTGGTGCCTTCAATTCATCGATCCAACCGACGGTTTGTCGCCAATCGACGTTTTTCTTTTCGGCTCCGGCGAGGTCGTCTTCTCCTGTGAGCTCCCTCACCATTATTGCCATATGGTTCTTCGTTTTCTCTCTCCTGCACGTGCAGCCCCTCTCTCCCTTCCCCCGGCGTCGCCCCTCCCCCGCGCAGCCAACTTTTGGTGCCCCCCGCGCGGCCCCCGTCAGCGCCCCTTCCCTCCCCCCCCCCCCCCGCGGCGGTCCTGGCCCCTTTCCCCATGCGATCGGCCCTCCCCTTCCTTGCCATGGTGAGAGAAGAGGTGGAAGAATGAAGAAGAAGGCCATTTTGCGAATAGGCCCCAAGGCAATTTTAAAACTGTGCGCAGAAATTTATTTCAATTTAAAACCACGATAACTTTTGCGTTTTCAATCCGATTGACTCTATTCAAGTTGCGTTAGATTCGTATTAAAATTGTCTACATGTTAGAAGTATTGTTCTCTGCTGTTACACATTTTATTTAATTTATTTAAATTTTTGTTTGACCAATGATTATTTAGTCTAATTTAGGATTTCAATTTGCGCATTTATAAATCAACACCAATATGGTTAACCTTAACTGAAATATTATTTATTAATAATTATTTAGTTTAAACGTGCTAACTATTTATTAGTTCTGGCGTGTCGCCCGTGCGCCGTACGAGTACTGTGCGCGTGCTGCCGTGCTGTTTCGCGTGTTACGTATTTCGTCTCGCGCCGCTAATTCGTCTCGCTTATAATCACTAATATTATTTAAATTACTTACTTAACTGAAAGATGTTAGCGTAGTAGATTAATTAAAACTAGGTGATAGCTCTAGTTGCATTTAATAAATAAATAATAATACGAGTATGTTGAATTAAACGTTATATTTCATAATTGTATAATGTTGACGCGATAACTTCTCAATCGTAGCTTCGATCTCGACGTTTCTTTTTCTCGTGTGACTGTAGAAGCGAGCGCTATTTTGTATTGCACATGTTTTCCCTTGTATGGTGTATTGTTCCTTTCTGTTTCAAGTATGTTGAATGTGTGTTCGCACTCGCTTAGATAATGCTCCGTCCGCGGAGGCCGAGGAAGTTGCAAAAGAAGCCCCTGAGTAGCAGCAGTTTGGTAAAGGCAAGTGTCCTATGACCTATTATGTTATATTTACTTTATAATTCATTGTCTCGCATATTATAAATAACCTAAGGATTGACTAGCTTTCTATTTATCCAATCCTTGATTACCTTTTTGGGTTGGGTTATTATAATTAGGTACTTGCTAGTGCTTTACCCTAATGAACAAACATGATGAGAATTACTTTATGGTTATGATTATGAACTTGTAGCATTTTAGGGGGCTCGTGCGGTTTCCGGGTGCCTCTCCGTAAGGACCTGTTCGTTGAGAGACCACCCGGAATAACAGTACAACCATGAAGGTGGAATGTGACGCCCTTAGCTGATTAATTGGAGGAACCTGGGGATGTAGTTTGTTTCGCTGTTGTGTCG
Source organism: Zea mays (assembly GCF_902167145.1). Lineage (NCBI taxonomy): Eukaryota > Viridiplantae > Streptophyta > Magnoliopsida > Poales > Poaceae > Zea > Zea mays. The sequence goes on along the minus strand of NC_050104.1, from coordinate 37,912,733 downwards.
TCAATGGGGACTGGGGCATAGTGCTTGCTCTTCTAAGGGTGGGTGTCGAGGTTCATTCGATTTAGTTTTGTTAGCCACCCACCTTAGGGAGGAGTACTGTGTTTGTACGACTGGCGAAACCTAACGGGTAGCTACACACCAGAAGAATCTTTGTAAAGGCTACGTAGTGAATCCTTGGCCATTCACCTCGGTAGTGAAGATTGGGTCTTGCAAACCCAAGCTAGAAAGGGATCGCAACTCGTGGGTAAAGTGTGCAACCTCTGCAGAGCGTTAGAAACTGATATAGCCATGCTCATGGTTAAGAGTAGCCTTGGGTCCTCCTTGATTAGAGATACTCTAAATTTATGTTGATGGTTTAATGATGATGGCTATAATTATGATATTTGGTACTTTCCTCTTTGAGGAAGTGCTCTCTTTTGGGAATATCAACCTGGACCAAGGGCCACAACGCATCAACAGTCATCACAAAGAAGCAAATCAGCCATAACACAAAGACAAACAACACAATCATTCAACAACAAACATCTCGTTGCTACACGTTAATGTTAACTAGCTGGTGGTATTTCCTTACCTAGGGGAAACTACTCTAAGGCCATTGAAAGGCAAGGGGAATAATAAGACATGCAGGATAGGGGTATGAGCATAATAAAGGATGGAGCTAAAGCAAGAATTGTAACCGACAAGGGAGAGAATGCAACCAAGGTTAGTATAGGTAAAACACCATTCTCAAATCGAGATGGGAAAGATGATATTTCAAAAGGTAGGCATAGGATAAGCATCAAGGTAAAGATCGAGGGATGACAAGGGTTAAGGTGATAATGGACAAACACATAACAAAGGATGTATTTTAGACAAAACTTGCAAGGCGTCGAAGAAGGGGAAGCAATCAATGGTGAAGTAGGTGAGGCATCATCCTCGAATAGGGATGGAAAAGAGGAGGCTTTAAAGGGTAGGTTCAAAGTAAGCATGAAGGTAGGGGTATAGATATTACAAGTGTTAAAGGTGATAACGAACAAGAATGTAAAGGAGGAGGTAAATGGGCATAAGAACAATGGATTTAAGTACCACAAAGGATGGAGTTAAGACAAGACCTGCAAGTGAAAAAGAAGAGGGTACGTCCAAGGGCCAGATAGGTAAATTGCCACTCTCAAATTGAGGTGGAAGAGATGAGATTTTTAAAGAGTAGGAATAAAGATAAATATCAAGATAAGATCGATAGATGACAAGGGAATGATGATAACAAATGAAAACACATCATGGGATGTAATTAGGACAAAACCTGTAAGGCGGCCAGAGGGAAAAGAAATCAAGGGAGAGGTAGGTAACTCACAGCTCTCAAACTGGGTTGAAAGAAAGGGGGGCTTTTAAAGGATAAGTTCAAAGTAAGCATTTTAGGGAAAGACATAAATATCTCAAGTGTAAAAGGCGATAACAGACAAGGGTATCAGAGAAAAGATGAGAGCGTAGAAGAGCGAGTGGTACAAGTACAACAAAGAATGGAGTTACGTCCAGGCTTGCATGCGGTAAATAAGAGGATATAGCCAAGGGCGAGATAAGTAAAATGTCGCTCTCAAATTGAGATAGAAAGAAGGAGATTTCAATAAGCAGACCTAAGATAAGTATCAAGGCAAGATCTACAGATTACAAAGATAAGGATGATATCAAACAAAAGCTCAACAAGGATGGAGTTAAGGTAAAACATGACTTGCAACACGATAAAGGAAAAGGAAATGACCCAGACCGGGATAGGTAAAACAACACTCTCGAATTGAAATGGAGGTGAGACTTTAAAATGTGGGTAAGTTCCATGGTAAATGTTGAGAGATGTCAAGGGTTAAAGGTGATAACAGACAAGGATGTAAGGGAAGAGGTAAATGTGCATAATAACCAAGGATCTAAGCACAACCAAGAATAAAGTTTAAGATAAGTCTTGCAAGTGGTAAGGAATAAGATATAACCATGGGTGAGATAAGTAAGGCGCCACTCTTGAACTAAGATGGGAAATTGGAGATTTTAGATAATGGGCATAGGGTAATCACCAAGGTAAGTTCAAGAGATGAGAAAGGTAGAGGTAATAACAAACAAAAGCACAACAAATGATAGAGTTACAAACTCGCAAGCCAAAGAAGAGCATACGACCAAGGGAAAGATAGGTAAAGTACAACTCTCAGAATGAGACAGAAGGAGCGATTTTAAAGGGCAGGTATGAGACAAACATCAATGCATGATATAGAGGTGTCAAGGGTAAATATGATAATAATGAAAAGCATAACAAAGGATAGAGTTAAGGCAAGACTCGTGAAGTGGCGAAGTGGAGAAAATAATCAAGGGTAAGATAGGTATGGTTCCAACAGAAGGGTTGAAGTAAAGATTCCTTACCGAGGGAAGTTATAAGGGAACAACGAGATCACCAAGGATGTACGAAATAAAATGATTGTTCATGGATAATCGAGAAACAAGGGTCACCAAGGGCATGTAAACTGAAACGTTTATAAACAAACATTAGGGTGTAAAGATAAGCAAATATAAAAATATAAGAGTATGCAAGATTCCAAGGATACGAGCATACTAAGACCAAAAGAATGAAAAGTATCAAAAGATAGAGACTTAACAACAGAATAGTAAAGGGTCTCAAAAGACAGGAAGGTCATGTACATATGTGTCGGCGTTTCGAGACCGGGGGGTCCCTAAGCCGACGAGTGAATGTCGCCGCGTGCCCCAGCCCAGATGGGTCGACGCGAGGCCGAGCGTGAAGGGGGGAAGTGAGGTGGCCGGAGATGGGCGTGAGAGAGGTGGAAATCCCGCGGCCTTCGTGTTCGTCCCGCGCCCAGGTCGGGTGCGCTTGCAGTAGGGGGTTACAAGCGTCCACGCGGGAGAGGGAAGCGAGCGGCCCCAAGAGAGTGCCTGTCTCGTCCTCGTCCCCGCGCGGCCAACCCTCTCTAAGAGGGCCCTGGTCCTTCCTTTTATAGGCGTAAGGAGAGGATCCAGGTGTACAATGGGGGTGTAGCAGAGTGCTACGTGTCTAGCGGGGGAGAGCTAGCGCCCTAAGTACATGCCGATGTGGCAGCCGGAGAGATCTTGGCACCCAGCTGGTGTGATGTCGTGGCCGTCGGAGGAGCGACGAAGCCTGGCGGAGGGACAGCTATCGGAGCGGTTGGGTCCTTGCTGACGTCCTCCTGCTTCCGTAAGAGAGCTGAGAGCCGCCGTCGTCACAGAGCATGCGGGGCGCCATCATTGCCTATCTGGCGGAGCTAGCCAGAAGGGACACCGATCTTGTTCTCTGCGGCCTGAGTCAGCTCGGGGTAGGGTGATGATGGCGCTTCCTGTTGACGTGGCTGGCCTGCGCCCTAGGTTGGGCGATGTGGAGGCTCCTCCGAAGCCGAGGTCGAGTCTGTCTTCCATGGCCGAGGCCGAGCCCGAGCCCCTGGGTCGGGCGAGGCGGAGGTCGTTCGGCAGAGGATAGGGCGGAGTCTGAGCCCTGGGGTCGGGCGAAGCGGAGTTCGTCGTCTTCTGGGGCTGAGCCCGAGTCCGAGCCCTAGGGTCGGGCGGAGCGGAGTTCGCCGTCTTCCGGGGCTCAGCCCGAGTCTGAGCCCTGGGTCGGGCGGAGCGGAGTTCGCCGTCTTCCGGGACCTAGCCCGAGTCCGAGCCCTGGGTCGGGCGGAGCGGAGTTCGCCGTCTTCCGGGACCTAGCCCGAGTCCGAGCCCTGGGTCGGGCGGAGCGGAGTTCGCCGTCTTCCGGGACTTAGCCCGAGTCCGAGCCCTGGGTCGGGCGGAGCGGAGTTCGCCGTCTTCCGGGACCTAGCCCGAGTCCGAGCCCTGGGTCGGGCGGAGCGGAGCTTCCTATGGCGCCTTTGGCAGGGCCTGACTGCCTGTCAGTCTCACTCTGTCAAGTGGCACTGCAGTCGGAGTGGCGCAGGCGGCGCTGTCCTTTTGTCAGGCCGGTCAGTGGAGCGGCGAAGTGACGGCGGTCACTTCGGCTCTGCCGAGGGGCGTGCGTCAGGATAAAGGTGTCAGGCCACCTTTGCGTTAAATGCTCCTGCGATTCGGTCGGTCGGTGCGACGATTTAGTCAGGGTTGCTTCTTAGCGAAGGCAGGGCCTCGGGCGAGCCGGAGATGTGCCCGCCGTTGGAGGGGGGCTCGGGCGAGATGGAAATCCTCTGGGGTCGGCTGCCCTTGTCCGAGGCTAGGCTCGGGCGAGGCATGATCGAGTCGCTCGAATGGACTGATCCCTGACTTAATCGCACCCATCAGGCCTTTGCAGCTTTATGCTGATGGGGGTTACCAGCTGAGAATTAGGAGTCTTGAGGGTACCCCTAATTATGGTCCCCGACAGTAGCCCCCGAGCCTCGAAGGGAGTGTTAGCACTCGCTTGGAGGCTTTTGTCGCACTTTTTTGCAAGGGGACCAGCCTTTCTCGGTTGCATTTTGTTCCGGTGGGTGCGCGCGAGCGCACCCGCCGGGTGTAGCCCCCGAGGCCTCAGAGGAGTGGTTTCACTCCTCCGAGGTCTTAATGCCTTGCGTAACGCTTCGGCCGGTCTGGTTGTTCCCTCATGCGAACTGGCCGTAGCCCGGGTGTACGGTCGGGGCCCAAGTTCTCGGGCTGGTACGTTGACGCTGTCAACGGTTCGGCCGAAGCCGGGTTTGCGAGAGCAGCCCCCGAGCCTCCGCACAGGGCGAGAGGGCGATCAGGGACATACTCGGCTTTTTTACATACGCCCCTGCGTCGCCTTTCCGCAAGGAGGAGGGGGGAAAGCGCCATGTTACCCTCGATGGGCGCCGAACATGGTGTTTCCGGTGAGCTGCAAGCGGGTAATCCGAGTGGACGTCCGTGCCCCGTTCGTTAGGGGTCGGCTAGGGGCCCAGAGGCACGCCCAAAAGTACCTGCGGGTGATCTGCCGGACCCGGTCCCCTGGCGACGGGGTCCGAGGGCTCGATGCCTCCCTCTGATGGGATTCCGTTACAAGATCGCTCCCGCTGGTCTCGGAAATGTCCTAGGGTACCTCGGGAGCGCAGCCCGAGCCTTGGTTATGTATCGAACGTACCCCTGGTCATCCCTCGCTCGGCGTCTGAGGCGGATGTGAACCCTTCGGGGGCCAGCCTTCGAACCCCTGATCAGTAATGGGCGCGGAGCCCGGGTAGCCTGAGGCGGCCGTGGAACCCTTCGGGGGGCCGGCCTTCGAACCTCTGACCAGTAGTGGGTGTAGGGCCCACGCGATCTGAGGCGGCTGTTGAAACCCTTCGGGGGGCCAGCCTTCGAACCTCTGATCAATAAGGAGGCTCGGAGCCTGGTTCCTTCACAGGGAAGGGCCCTTTTCGGGGTATCCTCCTTTCCCGGTCCCTGTTGCAAGAGATAGAGAAAAAGGAGAAAAGGAAAAGGATATGAAATCGAACGACGCGGCGTACCTTTTTTGGCGCGGTTATTACGGCGAAGGCGAAGCGTCGCCCACTTCTCCTGCCAGAAGCGCCGCCTGTCCCACCGTGGAGTTAATGCAACGGGGCGAGTGGTTGGCGGGGCGGCCGTCGCGCGTGCGCGAGCCGTTCGAGGAACGGATCACGGGCGCGTTGTCTTCACGCCGTGAGAGGAGGTTCTCTTGCTACCCCCGGATGGGACGTGAGCTTGGCTGACAACGTGATCGCTGCTCCCGCCCGCCTGCCACCGTCATTACTGCCGGCCCACTTTTGGCCGCTTTGACCGCCGCGTCCGGCTGGCGCTGCTGGGTCGCCTCGAGTCGCGGTATTGGTTCTGCAATCCAGGAGGCGCGGTGGTGGCGCAAGTGGCGGTGCAGTTGCTTGCATGCAGCATCCGGCGCGCCGGTTGCGTGACGCGTGGGCATGGGCCTCCAGGCTGGGCGCGTTGGGAGTCGGAGAAGCGCGTCCACTTGGCGCGGTTGCATGCCGCCTGCATGGCTGCCCGCCTCTTTCGCCCGTTGGTCTGGGCAAAAGTGGAGGGTCACTTGTAACCGCTGGGCGGTCGTGTGTGCACCACGCGCGGCGGTTTGGCTTCTTCTGCTCTGAGCCGGCTTGCATGACATGCGGGACCCAGCCCCCGCGCCGCTGGGGAAGGCCTTGGAGCGTGTTGGAGAAGACTCAGCCCGTGACGGCTGGGGGGCGCAAGTAGGGAGAGTTGCCTTTAAAAGGAGGGCGACCCCTTTCGGAAGGCGACCATGTCTTCTCGTTCCCTTATGCATCGCGTCTTTCCACCTTCCAAGCCCCCGGATGGGGGATACCCGCCGTCTTTTCGCCTCATCGTTGGAGGAACGCAACTCCGTGGGAGTTGGTACCTTTCAGCCATCGTTCGGCTTCAAGGATTTTCATCATGCAGCCCGGCTGCACCCCTCCACCGGCGGTCACCCAATATGGTGACCTCCAGCTTGATGGTGGGGGAAAGCGAGCCGGGCTGCGGCCTCTGCCCCTCCCTCAGCCTCAAGGATTTTCATCACCAGGGCTGGGGAGGGGAGTGTGCCGAGTTGGGATTGGCCCCTGCGTGGGCGGCGGCCCGCTCCTTCACTCAGTGATCGGAGGGAAGGGCGGTCGTCGTCCGTGGCGCCGGCAGCTGCACCGTGCCTGGCTCTCGGACGCGAGTGGCTTCGGAGCCGCTCGCGGCGCCGGCGTCTGCCACGGCAGCTTGAAGAGGTTCTTCCGCCGGCGAGATAGCCAAGGCTGGCCACGGACCGACCTCCAACTCTACGGCCTTCTGCCCGTCCTTGCCTCACGAGTTTGGGCATGGGCGGGGGCCTCCTGGCAGCAGCATCCGCCCTGAGGTCAGTGCTGCCGCTGTTCGGCCCCCCGGAGCAGAAGTCGTCGTTGTCGCTGCTGCTGGAGCAGGTGACGGCGCGCCGTTCGTCGGTCTTCTGTTGCTCCGCAGGCCCACCCCTATCGAGTGGGGTTGTTCGTACCTGCGGAGGGGGAACCGGAGTTCCGTTTGTAATGGCACTTTGAATGCCAGTGTTTTTGTTCATCGTGGCTGTCGAGGCCTGAACATGTATGTAATTTTGGCACGGAGCCGGGTTTTTTCCTCATTTTCGAGCACTAAGACTCGCCTGTTGATTATCTGAACCGCTTCACCAAGCATGAGTCGCCCCGTGTCAAGGTGACGAGTGAGGTATCCATATCCCGGAGGCGTAGGAGTCCCTCGGCTCGGTCGGCCTTGTTGTTTGAGGCTCCTCTAGCTTAGTTAAAGGGACCCCTTGGCTGCTTTTCGACGAGCCGAGGCCAGGGGTAGTGATATCAGCATGAACAGAGGCGGAGTTGACTCGAAAATGAAACCTGGTCGGCCGGAGCCTAGCCGGGTTGTCCGTCAGCGGGACCGACGCCGGAGTTGACCAGCCGAGGCCTCGGGTCGGGCTGGCGCCCTTGGAAGATGGTTGGCCGAGGCCCCAGAGGTGACCGGCCGAGCCGCCTGCTCGGGCCGGATTCCTGGAGAAGTCCCTGGCAGCGATTGTCCGGGCGTGGCGATGACGTCGTCCTCCAGAGTGGGGATCCCTGGACCGCGTCGCTGTCCGAGGCTAGGTCGGACCTCGCTGAAGGCGTCGTCGATGCCGAGGGTGCTACTGCCCCCTTCCAGCGTCAAGACCCGAGCCTGCAGGACCAGAGTGTCTTGTAGCGTGTGCCTTCTGCGACCGCCGAGGCCGGAATACACACCCTCGCTGTGTTGTAAAGCTGCGTCTCCTTTCCTCTTGTTTCGAGTATCTGGACTTTTTTGTCGGTAACAGGGATGTTTGTGCGAGCGAGAGTTGCTTCTCGCGGAAGGTGACGAGTGAGGTATCCGTATCCCGGAGGCGTGGGAGTCCCTCGGCTCGGTCGACCTTGCCGCTTTCGCGCACTTTCACCCGTCCATGAGGCCCTGTCACCGACTCAGTCGAGAAGGCTCGAAGGATCACTTCGGCAGAAGAGCTTCCGAACGTGAAGACTTGTTCGGTCTGCGGAATCACTTTATCCGAGCGCGAGTTACTTATCGCAGAAGGTGATGAGTGAGGTATCTGTATCCCGGAGGCGTAGGAGTCCCTCGGCTCGGTCAGCCTTGGCTGCTTACGTGTACTCTGTCATTTTCAGGATCCACTTTTCGAAGTAGTCAGAAAGCGCGAAAGATATTCTGGTAGAAGAGATCTTTTTTTCGAGGAAAATTTCAACGCAGAGAGGGTTCCCCCCCTTTTAGCCCCCGAGGGAGGGTCGGGCTTTGCCGAGGCGAGGCCGACCCTTCCTTGATGACTAAACTTTGCGTGGGTGCGAGGTATATGAACAACTTTGAAAACATCTTAAGGGTAGAAGCGACGTAGCTGTTGGATGTTCCAAGCGTTGCCGTAGACCTCGCCTTGACTGTTGGCCAGCTTGTACGTTTCGGGCTTCAGAACTTTGGCGATGACGAATGGCCCCTCCCAAGGGGGCGTGAGCTTGTGCCTCCCTCGGGCGTCTTGCCGCAGCCGAAGCACCAGGTCGCCCACCTGGAGGTCTCGGGGCCGGACCCCTCGGGCGTGGTAGCGTCGCAGGGACTGCTGGTACCGCGCCGAGTGTAGTAAGGCCTTGTCCCGAGCCTCTTCCAGCTGGTCCAGCGAGTCTTCTCGGCTAACTTGGTTGCTTTGATCGCTGTAGGCCCTCGTCCTCGGGGAGTCGTATTCCAGGTCAGTGGGCAAGACGGCCTCGGCCCCATAGACCAGGAAGAACGGCGTGAAACCCGTGGCCCGGCTCGGCGTTGTCCTCAGGCTCCAGACCACCGAGGGGAGTTCCTTCATCCATCGCTTGCCGAACTTGTTGAGGTCGTTGTAAATCCGAGGCTTGAGCCCTTGTAGAATCATGCCGTTGGCACGCTCTACTTGCCCATTCGACATGGGATGCGCCACGGCGGCCCAGTCCACCCGGATGTGGTGATCTTCGCAGAAGTCCAAGAACTTTCCGCCGGTGAACTGGGTGCCATTGTCGGTGATGATGGAGTTCGGGACCCCGAAGCGATGGATGATGTTGGTGAAGAACGTCACCGCCTGCTCGGACCTGATGCTGTTCAGAGGTCGGACCTCGACCCACTTGGAGAATTTGTCGATGGCGACCAGCAGGTGCGTGTAGCCCCCGGGCGCCTTCTGCAAGGGGCCGACGAGGTCCAGACCCCACACAGCAAAGGGCCAGGTGATGGGTATCGTCTGCAGAGCCTGAGCGGGCAGGTGGGTCTGCTTCGCATAGAATTGGCACCCTTCGCAGGTGCGGACAATTCTAGTGGCATCAGCCACCGCCGTTGGCCAGTAGAAGCCTTGCCGGAAAGCATTCCCGACAAGGGCTCGAGGCACTGCGTGATGGCCGCAAGCCCCCGAGTGTATCTCTTGCAGGAGTTCCTGACCTTCGGCGATGGAGATGCATCGCTGGAGGATGCCCGAGGGGTTGCGGTGGTAGAGCTCCTTCTCATCGCCCATCAAGACGAACGACTTGGCGCGTCACGCTACCCGCCGAGCCTCGGCTCGGTCGAGGGGTAGCTCTCCTTGGCGGAGATATTGTAGGTACAGGGTCTGCCAATTCCGATCAGGCGTGGCCCCACTCCGCTCCTCCTCGACGTGCAGTGCCTCGCCCTCGGAGGCCGAGGGTACCTCGGGCTGAACCGAGGGCGCCTCGGGCTGTGCCGAGGGTACCTCGGGCTAGACCGAGGGCGCCTCAGGCTCGGGCGAGTCGTCGATCTTGACTGAGGGTTGATGCAGATCCCGGGAGAAGACGTCCGGGGGAACCGTTGTTCGCCCCGAGGCTATTTTTGCCAGCTCGTCCGCAGTCTCGTTGTAGTGCCGAGCGATGTGGTTAAGCTCGAGCCCGTAGAACTTGTCTTCCAGGCACCGAACCTCATCGCAGTAGGCCTCCATCTTCGGGTCGCGGCAGTGGGAGTTCTTCATGACTTGGTCGATGACGAGCTGCGAGTCGCCGCGGGTGTCGAGGCGCCTGACCCCTAGCTCGATGGCGATCCGCAACCCGTTGACCAGAGCCTCGTACTCAGCCACATTGTTGGACGCCGGGAAATGGAGGCGTAGCACATAGCGTAGGTGTTTCCCGAGGGGCGAGATGAAGAGTAGGCCCGCGCCGGCTCCCGTCTTCATCAGCGACCCGTCGAAAAACATGGTCCAGAGCTCCGGTTGGATCGGAGCCGTCGGTAGCTGGGTGTCGACCCATTCGGCTACGAAGTCTGCCAATACCTGGGACTTGATGGCCTTCCGAGGGGCGAACGAGATTGTCTCGCCCATGATTTCCACCGCCCACTTTGCAATCCTGCCCGAGGCCTCTCGGCACTGGATGATTTCCCCCAGGGGGAAGGATGACACCACAGTTACCGGATGAGACTCGAAGTAGTGTCGCAACTTCCGCCGTGTCAGGATCACTGCATACAGCAGCTTCTGAACTTGTGGGTAGCGGATCTTGGTCTCGGACAGTACCTCGCTGACGAAGTAAACTGGCCTCTGAACGGGCAATGCATGCCCCTCTTCTTGCCTCTCGACCACAATCGCGGCGCTAACCACCTGAGTGGTCGCGGCAACGTAGACCAAGAGGGCTTCTCCGTCAGCTGGAGGCACCAAGATAGGCGCCTTTGTGAGGAGCGCCTTCAGGTTCCCGAGAGCTTCCTCGGCCTCAGGGGTCCAAGCGAAGCACTCGGCCTTCCTTAAGAGGCGGTACAGAGGCAGGCCTCTTTCGCCGAGGCGTGAGATGAAGCGGCTCAGGGCCGCGAGACATCCCATGACCCTCTGTACGCCTTTTAAGTCCTTGATGGGCCCCATGCTGGTGATGGCTGCGATCTTCTCCGGGTTGGCTTCGATGCCCCGCTCGGAGACGATGAACCCCAAGAGCATGCCCCGGGGCACCCCGAAGACACACTTCTCGGGATTGAGCTTGACGCCTTTCGCTTTGAGACATCGGAATGTCACTTCAAGGTCGGAGAGGAGGTCAGAAGCTTTCCTTGTCTTGACTACGATGTCATCGACGTAGGCCTCGACCGTGCGACCGATGTGTTCGTCGAAGACATGGTTCATGCACCGCTGATACGTCGCGCCCGCATTCCTCAAACCGAACGGCATGGTGACATAGCAGTACATGCCGAAGGGCGTGATGAAAGAAGTCGCGAGCTGGTCGGACTCTTTCATCCTGATTTGGTGATACCCTGAGTAGGCGTCGAGGAAGGACAGGGTTTCGCACCCAGCAGTGGAATCCACGATTTGATCGATGCGAGGCAGAGGGTAGGGAACCTTCGGACATGCTTTGTTGAGACCAGTGTAGTCTACACACATCCGCCATTTCCCCCCTTTCTTTCTCACAAGCACAGGGTTGGCAAGCCATTCGGGATGGAATACCTCTTTGATGAACCCTGCTGCCATTAGCTTGTGGATCTCCTCGCCTATCACTCTGCGCTTCTCCTCGTCGAATCGGCGCAGAGGCTGCTTGACGGGTCGGGCTCCGGCCCGTATATCCAGCGAGTGCTCGGCGACATCCCTCGGTATGCCGGGCATGTCCGAGGGACTCCACGCAAAGACGTCGGCGTTTGCGCGGAGAACGTCGACGAGCACTGCTTCCTATTTGGGGTCGAGCCCGGAACCGATCCGGATCTGCTTGGAGGTGTCGCCACTGGGGTCGAGAGGGACGGCCTTGACCGTCTCCACTGGCTCGAAGTTGCCGGCATGGCGCTTCACGTCGGGCACCTCTTTGGAGAGGCTTTCCAGGTCGGCGATGAGGGCCTCGGACTCGGCGAGGGCCTCGGCGTACTCCACGCACTCCACGTCGCATTCGAACGCGTGTTTGTACGTGGGGCCGACGGTGATGACCCCGTTGGGGCCCGGCATCTTGAGCTTCAGGTAGGTGTAGTTGGGGACGGCCATAAACTTCGCGTAGCATGGCCTCCCCAGTACCGCGTGGTAGGTTCTTCGGAACCCGACCACCTCGAACGTCAGAGTCTCCCTTCGGAAGTTGGAGGGCGTCCCGAAGCAGACGGGAAGGTCAAGTCGTCCGAGGGGCTGGACGCGCTTCCCGGGAATGATCCCGTGGAAGGGCGCAGCGCCTGCTCGGACGGAGGACAGATCGACGCGCAGGAGCCTGAGGGTCTCGGCGTAGATGATGTTGAGGCAGCTTCCCCCGTCCATAAGGACCTTGGTGAGCCTGACGTCGCCGACGACGGGGTCGACGACGAGCGGGTATTTCCCCGAGCTCGGCACGTGGTCGGGGTGGTCAGCTTGGTCGAAGGTGATGGGCTTGTCGGACCAGTCTAGGTAGACTGGCGCCGCCACCTTCACCGAGCAGACCTCCCGGTGCTCTTGCTTGCGATGCCGAGCCGAGGCATTCGCCGCATGCCCACCGTAGATCATGAAGCAGTCGCGGACCTCGGGGAACTCTCCTGCTTGGTGATCTTCCTTCTTGTCATCGTCACGGGCCCTGCCACCCTCCGCGGGTGGCCCAGCCCTGTGGAAGTGGCGCCGAAGCATGACGCACTCCTCAAGGGTGTGCTTGACGGGCCCCTGATGATAGGGGCACGGCTCCTTGAGGATCTTGTCGAAGAGGTTAGCACCTCCGGGGGGCTTCCGAGGGTTCTTGTACTCGGCGGCGGCGACAAGGTCCGCATCGGCGGCGTCGCGTTTCGCTTGCGACTTCTTCTTGCCTTTCTTCTTGGCGCCGCACGGAGTAGACGCCTCGGGAGCATCTTCCGATGGGCGGCCCTGGGGCTGCTTGTCCTTTCGAAAGATAGCCTCGACCGCCTCCTGGCCAGAGGCGAACTTGGTGGCGATGTCCATCAGCTCGCTCGCTCGCCCTGGTGGGGGTCTTGCGACCCAACTTACTCACCAGGTCGCGGCAGGTGGTGCCGGCAAGGAACGCGCCGATAACATCCGAGTCGGTGATGTTGGGCAGCTTGGTGCGCTGCTTCGAGAATCGCCGGATGTAGTCCCGGAGAGACTCTCCCGGCTGCTGCCGGCAGCTTTGGAGGTCCCAGGAATTCCTAGGGCGCACGTATGTGCCCTGGAAATTGCCGACGAAGGCTTGGACCAGGTCATCCCAGTTGGAGATCTGCCCCGGAGGCAGGTGCTCCAACCAGGCGCGAGCGGTGTCGGAGAGGAACAGGGGGAGGTTGCGGATGATGAGGTTGTCGTCGTCCGTTCCACCCAGTTGGCAGGCCAGGCGGTAGTCCGCGAGCCACAGTTCCGGTCTCGTTTCCCCCGAGTACTTTGTGATAGTAGTCGGGGGTCGGAACCGGGTCGGGAACGGTGCCCGTCGGATGGCCCGGCTGAAGGCCCGCGGACCGGGTGGTTCGGGCGAGGGACTCTGATCCTCCCCGCTGTCGTAGCGTCCCCCACGCCTGGGGTGGTAACCTCGGCGCACCCTCTCGTCGAGGTGGGCCCGACGGTCGTGATGATGGTGCTCGTTGCCGAGGCGGCCCGGGGCCGCAGGCGCGGTGTTGCGCGTGCGCCCGGTGTAGACCGAGGCTTCCCACATGAATCGGGAAGTCGCGACATGAGGTTCCGAGGGGTATCCCTGCCTTCGGGAGGCAGAGCTCTCGGCCCGTCGGACCGTAGCGCCTTCCAGGAGATTCTTGAGCTCTCCCTGGATTCGCCGACCCTCGGTGGTTGATGGCTCCGGCATCGCGCGAAGAAGCATCGCTGCTGCAGCCAGGTTCTGACCGACCCCACTGGATGCGGGTGGCGGCCTGACCCTGACGTCGTTGGCGACGCGGTGCTGGAGACCCTGGGGCAGGTGACGTATTTCTCCGGCCGGGGGTTGGCCCGCCCATGCCTGCCCGACGTCCCGGCGGATCGGCTCAAGCGCTCCTGCTCCCTCGTCGAGCCTGGCCTGCGCCCCGCGGACTTGCTCGAGCTGTGGGTCGTGACCCCCCGCCGGAACGGGGACCACATCTAGCTCCCGTGGGATGTCAGCGCGAGGCACCGGCCTAGGGAGATCACCGTCCTCCGGCATGCCGAGATGATTGCCTTCGGAGGGATCCCCTAGATCGACGTGGAAACATTCGCGGCTTGGGCCGCAGTCCTTGTCGTCGAGGCTGCGGCTACCGTCGGAACAGTCAGAGAGGCAGTAGTCACATGCGGTCATGAAGTCCCGCATGGCACTGGGGTTGCCAAATCCAGAGAAATCCCAACAGATGTTGGGGTCGTCATCTTCCTCGGACCCAGAGGGCCCGTAGGTCGAGACGTCCGTCAGCCGGTCCCAAGGCGACCGCATGCGAAACCCCAGAGGGTTTGAACTCGCCTCTACGAGAGCGCCCGCCAAAGCAAGGTCGCTAGGCGGGTTGAGGCTGAGTCCAAATGACGTAGGATGGGAATCGGTCGGTACCTTTTGGTCGACGAGCAGCGACATAGTCACGTCGGGGACTGATTGCACCGTCATCTCAGGTACGAGGGCGACGTCCTGCAAGCTCTCCGCGAGCGCACTGGCGTCGTCCACTTGCTCGGGATTGGCGTGTCGCGGGGAGACGGCGCTCGCCTTCGTCTCAAACGCGAGGTCGACGCCCGACGCGCCCCCCGTTGGGGCGCTGGGGACGTTGACTTGCTCGACAGCCGACGAGGCGCGGCCTCCCGCTTGGCCTTGGTTGCCCCGCCTCCTCCTCCTTTGGCGGGGGAGAGGACGGGACGAGCTCGAATGTTGTTCTTCCACCACGCGGGGAAGACGTCGTCGATTCCGCCGCCGGCGGGCGGGCTGTCGGCCGCCATTGTCGTTGTCGCGCGGCGGTGGAAGGAGTATCATGTCGTAGCTGTCGTCGAAGGACATGAACTCAAGACTCCCGAAACGGAGCACCGTCCCGGGTCAGAGAGGTTGCTGGAGATTGCCCATCTGGAGCTTGACGGGAAGCTGTTCGTCAACACGCAGCAGGCCCCTACCTGGCGCGCCAACTGTCGGCGTTTCGAGACCGGGGGGTCCCTAAGCCGACGAGTGAATGTCGCCGCGTGCCCCAGCCCAGATGGGTCGACGCGAGGCCGAGCGCGAAGGGGGGAAGTGAGGTGGCTGGAGATGGGCGTGAGAGAGGTGGAAATCCCGCGGCCTTCGTGTTCGTCCCGCGCCCAGGTCGGGTGCGCTTGCAGTAGGGGGTTACAAGAGTCCACGCGGGAGAGGGAAGCGAGCGGCCCCAAGAGAGCGCCTGTCTCGTCCTCGTCCCCGCGCGGCCAACCCTCTCTAAGAGGGCCCTGGTCCTTCCTTTTATAGGCGTAAGGAGAGAATCCAGGTGTACAATGGGGGTGTAGCAGAGTGCTACGTGTCTAGCGGGGGAGAGCTAGCGCCCTAAGTACATGCCGATGTGGCAGCCGGAGAGATCTTGGCACCCAGCTGGTGTGATGTCGTGGTCGTCGGAGGAGCGACGAAGCCTGGCGGAGGGACAGCTGTCGGAGCGGTTGAGTCCTTACTGACGTCCTCCTGCTTCCGTAAGAGAGCTGAGAGCCGCCGTCGTCACAGAGCATGCGGGGCGCCATCATTGCCTATCTGGCGGAGCTAGCCAGAAGGGACACCGGTCTTGTTCTCTGCGGCCCGAGTCAGCTCGGGGTAGGGTGATGATGGCGCTTCCTGTTGACGTGGCTGGCCTGCGCCCTAGGTTGGGCGACGTGGAGGCTCCTCCAAAGCCGAGGTCGAGTCTGTCTTCCATGGCCGAGGCCGAGCCCGAGCCCCTGGGTCGGGCGAGGCGGAGGTCGTTCGGCAGAGGCCAGGGCGGAGTCCGAGCCCTGGGGTCGGGCGAAGCGGAGTTCGTCGTCTTCTGGGGCTGAGCCCGAGTCCGAGCCCTAGGGTCGGGCGGAGCGGAGTTCGCCGTCTTCCGGGGCTTAGCCCGAGTCCGAGCCCTGGGTCGGGCGGAGCGGAGTTCGCTGTCTTCCGGGACCTAGCCCGAGTCCGAGCCCTGGGTCGGGCGGAGCGGAGTTCGCCGTCTTCCGGGACCTAGCCCGAGTCTGAGCCCTAGGTCGGGCGGAGCGGAGTTCGCCGTCTTCCGGGACTTAGCCCGAGTCCGAGCCCTGGGTCGGGCGGAGCGGAGTTCGCCGTCTTCCGGGACCTAGCCCGAGTCCGAGCCCTGGGTCGGGCGGAGCGGAGCTTCCTATGGCGCCTTTG
Organism: Zea mays; assembly: GCF_902167145.1. Lineage (NCBI taxonomy): Eukaryota > Viridiplantae > Streptophyta > Magnoliopsida > Poales > Poaceae > Zea > Zea mays. The sequence goes on along the minus strand of NC_050104.1, from coordinate 37,896,702 downwards.
GCAGGGCCAGACTGCCTGTCAGTCTCACTCTGTCAAGTGGCACTGCAGTCGGAGTGGCGCAGGCGGCGCTGTCCTTTTGTCAGGCCGGTCAGTGGAGCGGCGAAGTGACAGCGGTCACTTCGGCTCTGCCGGGGGGCGTGCGTCAGAATAAAGGTGTCAGGCCACCTTTGCGTTAAATGCTCTTGCGATTCGGTCGGTCGGTGCGGCGATTTAGTCAGGGTTGCTTCTTAGCGAAGGCAGGGCCTTGGGCGAGCCGGAGATGTGCCCGCCGTTGGAGGGGGGCCTCGGGCGAGACGGAAATCCTCTGGGGTCGGCTGCCCTTGTCCGAGGCTAGGCTCGGGCGAGGCATGATCGAGTCGCTCGAACGGACTGATCCCTGACTTAATCGCACCCATCAGGCCTTTGCAGCTTTATGCTGATGGGGGTTACCAGCTGAGAATTAGGAGTCTTGAGGATACCCCTAATTATGGTCCCCGACAATATGAACTAGAATATTTAAATAGGCAGTAGAGTTATTAGAGGTAGGTATTTGAATTAAGGGTTAAGAGTATTAAAGAGTCTAACAGTACAAGCACATCAATACCAAGGGAATAGAGATTGCTAGATGGTAGCAACCTGATGATGGAAGAAGAAAGAATCCCAAGAGACAAGCAGGTTATGGTTAGGGAGCATCTACAAAGATGTCGCAAGCACAAGAGTGAGATCAGATCTAATAGATTGAGAAAAGTATAGACCATACCAGAATAAAATACTTTTGGCAAGGCGGTATATATGAGCACAACATAGAATTAGTCGAGGTGACTAATATTTTGAAGCAACATCAAGGATGATTTGAAGTAATAGTTAATAAGTCCTTGAAACGGCCAATGCTACTCTAGGCAAGCGGTTCTACAACCAGCACGACTCTGATAGCACTTATGTCACTCCCGGTTTTAGAAGGAAAACTGAATGCGAACCATGTACGCGCCAGGATCAGAAATTCACATACACGGCGGTTACATAAATGACACATCATAGTCCAATGCTTCGAATAATGATAAAGAGTAAGTAATAATACTACAGACTAGAGTCATTTACATAATATAAATCAAAGTGCACATAATAGAAACGTAGTCAATGTAAATAAACCCACCACATGCAGCTGACTAGGGGAGGTCGCTAGCCTAATCCTCGAACTCGCCGAAGCCCTCAAACTCCTGGAGATCCGCCTCGACGCCTTCTTCTTCTTTACCTGAGCATAGGATGCACCAAAGGCAACCTGGTGTTTTGTGAAAGCAAGGGTGAGTACACATCAACGTACTAAGAAAATGTCCCGTTTGGCTGAGGTGGAGTAGCTTTATGTGGAGTTAAGCTCAAAGCAATTGCTTTTAGTTGGTCAGGTATTTATTATTAGTGGAAGCCAAGTTTTAGCAATAACCAACTCGTGAATCCTTTCCTCATCGAGGAACATCCTTATCATCATCGAACCAAAACTATTAATAGAACCATTGTATCTCAGATCATCTGTATCTCTAATCAAAGGAGCTCCCAAGGCCGCTCTTAACCATGAGAATGACTAATATATCAGTTTCATTCATCTGAAGAGGTCGCATACTTTACCCACGAGTCATGATTCCCTCTCTAGCCTGAGTTTGCAAGACCCTTGTTCACTCCCTAGGTGAGCGGCTAGGGATTCACTATGAAGCCTTTACAAAGATTCCCTAAGATGTAGCCGCCCGTTAGGTTTCCTAAATTTACCGGACTCATCCCCAAGGGGCAAATCACCCTCGGCAGAGCGAGCCGCATACACCGAGCCGCATTGACGGCACGACGGCGAAGCAAACCACACCTCAGTTCCTCTAATTAATTAGCTAAGGGCGTCCCATTCTACCATCATGGTTGTACTGTTTTCCCAGGTGGTTACCCAATGAACCAGTCCTTACGGAGAAGCACTCGAGAAACCGCTCGAGCCCCTTAAATATCACAATGCCATCATCATTTCCAAAAGTAAACCTCATATCATAGATAATCTCATCATGTTTATTGATTAGAATAGAGCGCTAGCATAGATCTAATCCAGAAATAATCCAACCCAAATAGGTGATCAAGGACAGGATAAATAAAAGACTAGTAAATCCTTAGGTATAAATTATGTAAATGCGGGGAGATGAATTATAAAATATGTAGGACATAGATAGGTCAGAGGACACTCACCTTCATCAAATAGCTGCTCAAGGTCTTCAATCTCGTAGAACTCGCAAAGCTGGATCACTTGGTCGTCGAATCTCGACTGTCGATTCCTCCAAGCTCGAAAACGGATCGCAGTCTATTCGCGACATGCAGCAAATACGAACAGGCACAAGCAAACAAACATATACATGGATAAGAACATTACATCATATAAGGGAAACATTATAACTCATGCATTACTAAATAAAGCTCGCTACTACGGTCACGCGAGGAAAAGGAACGTGATAGTCGAAGCTATGGTCGAGAGGTCGACACGTTTACACTAAACAAGTATTATTTAGAATATTTAAGTCGATCTACTCGCCTTACTCGACATTTATTAAATGCAAATGGAGCTATCACCTAGCTTTAATTTGCTGACTATGCTAACAATTCTTAGTTAAGTAAGTAATTTAAATAACATCAGCGACTCTAAGCGAGACGAAATAGCGGAGCAAGACGAAATACGTAACGCGTGAAACAGCACGGCCACACGCGTACGGCACGCGGGCCGACATGATACGCGAAACTAATAAATATATAACATGATTAAACCTACCAATTATTAATAAAGAATATTTCAGTTAAGGTTAATCATGTTGGTGTCTAATTATAAATGCCCAAATAGAATCCTAAATTAGATTTTAAAATTGAAACATCGTTCTAGTAGCCATCGGTCAAACAAACGTTGAAATAAATTAAATAAAATATGCAGCAACAGGGAAAAATACTTCTAACATGTAGATAATTTTAATACGAATCTAACGCAACTTGAACGGATTGAATCGGGTTTAAAACGCAAAAGGTATCACTCTTTTAAACTGGACTAAATTCATGCGCAATTTTAATTCCGTACATGTGTTTTTTTCGCAAATTTGCCTCTTCTTCCCCACGTTCTTCTCCCACGCAGCAACTGCCATGGCCATGGGGGAGCAGGGGCCGCGCCTCTAGGGGCTGGGGCTGCGCGCTAGGGTGCTGACCGTGCCACGTAGGGCGCACGCGGCCGCGAGCGGTGGGGGGGCACCTGGGGTCCGCGCCAGGGAGGAGCGACCGTGGCTCGGGGGCCGATCGGCCGGCCTGTGGCTGGGCCGCCGCCACCTCATAGGGGCTGGGGGGGCTGCAGAACGAGGGGGAACCTCCATGGGGAAGAAAACAAAGAACTAGGTTGAACGCAATGGAGGGCTCACCGGAAAAGTAACCTTCGCCGAGCCGAGGAGGAAACTGTCGATTGACGGACATTCCGAGGTCCGATCAACGAACCGAATGCACCGAGATAAAGCCCTCGACGAGAAGAACGCAGTGGTACTCTCGGATTCTGCCGATGATACACGAATTGGAAGTAATTGCTCGCCGGAGTTGGAACCGCTCTGAACTTCGGCGAGCAATTCCGGGAGCTGGGAAATGAATCTGAAAAAACAGTTTTGTGTTTCGAAACGTGCTCGATGAGGAGAAGCCGAACACACACACACACACACACACATATATATATATATATATATATATATAGTTGGGGTTCGGAGGAGATGAAAATTCGGGTCAAATTCGGATTTTACTATTTATAAAATTCAGAAAAGCCTAGAAATCCATATTTTGTGCTCAAAATATTATAGATGCTTCCAAAAAATTCCAGAAAAATTCCTAGAATTGTTTTGGCACCTAATGAACTCAAAAACATACTTTGAGTTTCTAAAAACATTTTAAGTACCTCAAATAAATAGATTTTGATTTCTGGAAAATAGAAAATTATTCCAAAAAATATGAAAATTTACCGAGAGCTTCTACAAAATATATTAACATGTTTCAAACACATTTTGCACTTAGAAACAACATGCAATGGCATGAATGCAACAACCAAAGCGCCTCCACGGCTCATTCCACTAGGCTTACGCAAATATATAACAAAATAATACTCCATTTTTAGGAAGAAGAGAAGGAAAGTAAAGAAATGAGAGAATAACACCTGAATTTGGTGGACATTAGAAAATAAATTTTATACCCGTAAATTCAGGGTGTTACAGTCTTGGGGTGATGGTGTTTCGACCGTTGATCATGTCCAGGACGGGCCTGATTAAATCTGGCGTATCCTTTCGACGAGTTCGATTAGGCTCGTTGATCTCCAAATGAGCGGCCCTGGTTGCATCCCCGTTCGCGTTTTAATGTGGACCACAGATCTAGGATCTGAAGGCCACTAATTCATACCCCTTCACGCATTAAATCGGGGCCATTGATCTAGATCTGTGCGGCTAATAATAACCAATACCCCTGCGGCCAGCCCTTTTTACATAAGAGTCCTTATACTTTCAAGAAATTAGCCCGCCGTCCACTGCCGGTGTAAATTAATTACAGTCGTGCGCTGTTTTTTATAAAACAAACCCTGTGGTCTCTGGTTTTTACACCCGCAGTCTGAATAAGATCGCTGGTTTAATAAAATAAACCAGAAAATGAATTTTAATATAGAAATTAAATCCTAAAACTTCATAAATTCATAACTTTATTGATTTAATTCCAAATTGACCCATTCCAGTTGCATTGAACTCATATTCATATTGTTTACCATTTAGTAACCTTATGTGATTATGTAACATGTTGTTAAAACCAAGCAATTAATTTTGTTTAGCTTATGTTTAATACATATACATTCAGAAAATCATAACTTTATAAACATAACTTCAAATTTAGTGGTTCTCGAACCTACGATCTCGTTGTGAGCGTAGATCATTATTATGCAGTTTGTTCTTATATTTAGTGTGATGTTGATTTCTCCTGTGTAATGTTTATTTGTATTGTTGCGAGTAGACGAGCAAGTGATCGAGGAGCCCGTAGCTCAGTAGGTTGAAGAAATTGAGCAGGAGTTCGCTGAAGGCATGTTGTGCCCTTGAACACTTTTCTTTACCCAATATTGTTCTCTATAATCATTGTGGCATGATTAAGTTTAATTTGATGGGACCCAATAGGTCACCATAGTTTGGTTTACTTTATACCTTGCTTACCACTAAACTTTTGGTAGTATCTGCTATTTCTCTATGTGGTTTTGGGTGTTAAGATACATATGATTCATGATCATGCTTTATTATTTTGATTATATTATTTAATGTTTATGATAAGATTATGGTGTTAATTGGAACATTGAGCATAACTTGAGATAACAGTGGTACCACAAGGGTGGAATGGGGCGCTGTAACACTTCAAATCCATCAATTAAAATAATACATAATTAATTATCAAAACTTAGTAGAGAGTAAAGTAAAATTTAAATCAAGTTGTTGATTTCATTTATTTTCAAGAGAATGATTTTTGTTTGCTAATAATTGATTTATTCTTTTATTAATAAAATCTCTTTATTCAAAATCCAATTTATTAATATATGAACTTTGGTCTAAAAATAAAATATTTTAATTGTTGGTAAATTTATTGTAAATTTTTAGAAATTTTTAGAAATATTTTTATTTATATTTTAAAGATAACTTGAAAAAAGAAAAAAAGAGAAACCCTAGCAGCTCGGCCAGGTGTAAACACCCTAAAATCATATTTTGGGTAATTTAAGAAAGTTTATTCTGTGACTTTAATAAATATGTTTTCAAATAGGAGAATATATAGAAGATCCTTATATGAGTTAATTTACTGAATAAAAAATTTATAAATATCTTCTAAAATCTTTAAGCTAAGTTACCTTTTAATAAATAATAAAGATTAGAGATTAGTTTCTTAATATACATTGCGTGAGCATAATTGGTGTATTCAAAATCATTTTTCATAGATATGGTAAAATAAATAAATAAATAAATAAAATTATGGATTTGCATTCATGTTGAGCTCTTCTGTTTGTTCATTAAAATTTGAGTGCAAATTCCAAACCAAATTTGAATTGAATTTGAAATTTAGAAATTAGAAAAGAAATAAGAAAATAGAAGAAGGGAAAAGAAAATACCCTGCGCTTGGGCCAACATTGACCGGCCTCGGCCCATTTCTTGGCCCACTCTCCCCTCCCCCGCCAGCCCACTTGTGCTATAGCATAGACACCGAGACCCCACTCGTCGGCCACTCACACGCAGCTAGATCCATCCTCCACGCCCACATACTGGCGTGTGGGACCCACCCGTAGTCATTTGCTCACATCGCTGCACCGTGGGACCTGGTTGCCAGTCGTCACCATCCCGCCCCCCGCAATCTCACCTCTAGGTGGGACCCACTGGTCATCTTCCTCAGCCGACTCACATGCTCTGTGAATGGATTCCGTGCATGGCGGCGATACCGCCCTCACCGGCCGTGAATTCGGGCCGTTGCAATTGCCCGAGCTCCCCTGCCTATAAGAACACACATCCCTGCTTCCTCGTTTCAGCGTCCACACCCCCTGAAACTCCTTTGTCGAGAGGAGAGAAAGGGAAATGGTGATTGGCGCCATGGTCGAATCATAGAGGCGGAGTATATCGGGGCTTGCAGTGTGCTTGGGGGCTTCATTGGAGCGCGGCGGGCGTCTCTAGAGAGAATCCGGAGCTCGTGGGCAATCGATACTCGACAAATTGCTCGTCGGAGCATTAGGAGCACCTCCAACCGCACTGTGTCGGGGACGGTGGTCATCGAGGCCTGATTCCTCGGTAAGAAACCCTCATCGGGCTTGTTGTATTCCCGATCACGCATAGCACCTAGTTAATTCTGGATTCATGTACTAGGGCGCTGGCGCAAATCTCGCCAGTCATGGCCACCGCCGCGCTGGATTGAGCACCGTCGTGTCCAACTACTTGGGGTTGAAGAGGGTCGGGGAACCGTCGGTTCGTGATCTAACGATCACCAGTCAATCTGAACAGTCGGTTCGATCCAACCAATCACTGTCGTAGAACTAAAATCCGAGGGCTACGGGCAGATCATCGGGTAACTAAATCCTCAGCACCGATCCCGGATCGCACACGTACCGGTTCGATCGAAGTATGTTCTAATCTGGCGAGTAGGAGTTTGATCCAACGGTCGAGATCCACCCATACCCTTTCGGCCTCGTAACATTTCAAAAGAGCCCTCCACTTTTCGTTAAACACGCCCGCCATCCTCAGCCATTGGAGATTCTTACATCTAGGTCCCTGAAACTTGTAAGACAACCCCTGGGTTTATAAAGAAATTGTAGAAACTGATTTATAGTATAACAATAATTGTAGAAGGTTAGAAAAATCATATCTTCCGCACTTTTACTCTGATTTGTCCCGTTCAAGTTGCGTTAGTTTCGTAATGAAGTTACCTACATAGTGACAATATTATTTGATAATATTGCATAACTTTTATAAATAGGTATTTTGTTGATCCTATGAATAGTAGATTTATTTTACTAATCAAGGACTGACATGTCTATAATTATAATTTGACTATAATATGTTTTCTAACCAAGTTATATTTCAAACTAAAGTTGAATTAATTATTTATAGTATATTTTCTCATATGATGTATATTAACCAATTTATAATATATTTTAATATTTAACCACATAAATCTTCAGAAAATCATAACTCGTTAACCGTAATTCCGAATTTAGTGGTTCTCGAACCTGCGATCTCGTAGCATCGCGTAGAATATTATTAGCCAGTTCGTGCTTATGTTTGGTGTGATGTTAATTTTGCCTATACCATGTTTGTTTGTTTGCTACGACTAGCAGCGAGGTTACGAGCCACCTGAAGAGCAAGTTGGTACCTAGGAATCTTGGGTCTCAGGTAAGTTGTGCCCTTGATCACTCCTTTTTACCTAATAATGATCGTTGTTAATCACTGTGACATGCTCAGGTTAATTTGATGGGACCTAATAGATTTCCCTAGCATTGTTTATCCCCTACCTTGCAAACAGATGAATTATTGGGTAGTTTGGCTATTGCTCTATCTGGTTTTGGGAAACTAATGTTTCATTATGATCATGTTCCAATTTTGTTATCATTTAATTACTGTTCATGATGAGATCATATTGTTAATTGGAACATGGAGAACCACCCGGGAACACAGTGCTACCACAAGGGTGGTATGGGACGCCCTTGGCTGACTAATTAGGAAAGGTCCTCGGGTTGATTTTGCTGCAATGGCGGTCAGACGAGGGATCCCTGCATTAGGGCTTCCTAGAAACTGTAGTGGGTTTTCTGAAGCTAGTGGAACTTTGTAAAGGCCTCATAGTGTTACCCTGTCTCGCATCCTTGGTAGAGGTGCATGGGATTCATGACCCCTTGGCAGATAGGTAACATGACTTGTGGGTAAAGATGCACAACCTCTTTAGAGTGTAAAACTGGTATATCAGCCATGCTCACGGTCATGAGCAGCTCGGACCCTCACATGAGTTATTTATGGAACTATTTTGTCATACACATTGCATCGCGGGTGTTGTTATCAATTTTGATCTTTTACTTATTTGGGTTGGTATCTACTTACACTTAGTAACTGCTAATAAAATTTTGACCAACTTTAAAAGCAATACTCAGCTTTAACCATCCTCTTTGGTAAGCCTTACACTTCACATGAGCTCTCACCTTTGGCGAGTTCATGCACATTATTCCCCACAACTTGTTGAGCGATGAACGTATGTGAGCTCACCCTTGTTGTCTCACACCCCCACAAGTCAAGTGAAAGGATCACGATGCCCAAGAGGGGGGGTGAATTGGGCTTTTCTAAAAATCAACACTAATTAAAACCTAAGCAAGAGCTAAACAAGAGCCCAACTTCACCCCAACAACTAGCACTAAGAAAATAATACTAGAAATGTAACAAGGCTAAGACAATGCTTCAAATACTTGCTAAACAAATACACAAAGTAAATAGCTTGAAATAAGTGCGGAATGTAAAGCAAAGTTTAGAAGACTCCTCCAATTTTTTCCCGAGGTATCGAAGAGTCGGCACTCTCCACTAGTCCTCGTTGGAGCACCCGCGCAAGGGTATCGCTCCCCCTTGGTCCTCGCAAGAACCAAGTGCTCACTACGAGATGATCCTTTGCCACTCCGGCGCGGTGGATCCCTCGAGACCGCTTACAAACTTGAGTCGGGTCACCAACAAGATCTTCACGGTGATCACCGAGCTCCCAACGCCACCAAGCCGTCTAGGTGATGCCGATCACCAAGAGTAACAAGCCATAGACTTTCGCTTGACCAAGAGAAGCCTAATGCAAGTGGTGTGTGCTCTAGGTGGCTCTCACTAGCGCTAATGAGGAACAAGCGTGGATTATGATTCTCTAATCTCCTCACAAGGCTTTGGTGCTTGCAATACTCTACCAAGGTGCTGGAATAAATGTGGAGTGCAAGACATTGAATATGGTGGGTGGAAGGGGTATAAATAGCCCTCACCCACCAACTAGCCGTAACAGGAAACTTGCTGCGCGATGGCGCACCGGTGCGCCAACGGTGCGCCACCGGTGCGCCAACGGTCACTTCCAACGGCTAGTTCTGACAGCTAGCCGTTGGACTCATGGCGCACCGGACAGTGAACAGTTCACTGTCCGGTGCACACCGGACAGTCCGGTGCGGTGTCCGGTGTGCCGCTAAAATTCATTTCCGAAGGCTTCGCTCTCGGGTTTCTGCTACTGGGAGATCCCTGCCGTGGACCAGCCTGGCCCACCTGGCAGAGGGTGCACCGGACAGTCCGGTGCACACCGGACAGTCCGGTGCCCCAAAGCCAGAAACACTAAGTCTTGTTTTTCAGCTGATTTTCAAATCGGTTTTCGTTCTAACTTGTGTGTGAGTTCTAGAGTGACACCTAGCACTGTATATGAGTGTGATTGTGCACCAACACTACACTAGAACTCTCTTGGTCAAACTACTCATCGACAACCCCTCTTTATAGTACGACTAAAGAAGAATAAAAGACCTAACTAAATCGCGAGTGTCCACATCTCCTGACACTCGGACTCTTTAGACCTTCACCTTTTGTTCCGATGTTTTAGCCGTCGCTTCGAGTTCTTATCTCCGGGATTGTTTTCACCGTTGTAGTACTTCTACCTGTCATGCGACCTAACTTACCATTTGTCTCTGCAAAACACACGTTAGTCACATTTAATAATACGTTGTCATTAATCACTAAAACCAACCAGGGGCCTAGATGCTTTCAATCTCCCCCTTTTTGGTGATTGATGACAACCCTACAAGTTTTGTGAGAGTAGTTTGTTTTGAAGATTCTGTCAATAGAAGGAATGGTTAGTTATACTCAGTAATTTTTGACAGAAGGAATGTGTACCATAATAATAAGAGTGAGCGCATACACATCATAAGATTCTTGTTCATATAAAGGAGAACGTAAATTAATGAAACAAGAGCTAGAAGACTGGTGATATGATATAAGGTGAAAACATAGTACACACAGTCAAACATACGCGACGAGAGTATATGACGAGTTTGTGAGCCAAAAACATAAAGCTAGTACAGAGAGTAGCAGGCACAAATATTACATCAAAAGGACACTAACTCTCTACTAACTCTCTAACTCCCCCTAGCTCTCACAACTCATATCTCTCCCCCTTTGGCGTCAAACACCAAAAGGGACCTGAACCTAAACACCTGATGTAGGAGGAGGCGGCGGGGGCGCATCCGGTCGAGGTCGAGGTAGCAGAGCAAACGCCGACGGAGGGTCAGAGTCAGTCTCGGATCCAGGATCTGCGGTAGAAGCTGGAGCTGGTACTGACTCGGACGCAGGCAGCGCTGCAGGAGCTACCGGAACAGAAGCAGTCACAGATACTGCCACATCGGGAGTGGTAACAGCAGATGCTGGTGGCACTAGCGGCTGTGGGCAGACAGAGCTGAGGACCGGAGACGTGAACGCCAAGGTGACTGGCCGGAGCGGAGAGGTAACAGCAGGGGGTGCAGACAAGATCGAAGGCACCACTGGAGCGTAAAGCGAAGAAGGCGGAGCAGACTGAACTGGAGGTGCTGAGATACCCGAATGCTGAAGCATGAGGGCCATGAATGCCCTATTCTCTGCCCTATCCTGAATAAGCTGCTGCTGAAGTGAATCCTGCCTGTCCTGCATAGTCTGAAACATTGAGAGCATCCTCTCGGACATACGGGCCTGCTCGGCTGCCAGCTGAGCCTGCTGCTGAGTGAGAGACTGAAGAATCGAAGCTAGAGCAGGGTCCATAGCCTGAGGGGTAGCAGGAGTAGCACTAGAGCTCCCAGCCTCATGATCATGTGAGCGTGGAGGCATAGGAGGCGGAGGCGGAGGAGGAATCCCAAAATCATCATCATCATCATCATCAGCTGCTGCACCCTGGGTGTCAAACTGTCGAAGTGCTGCATCCTCGGCCTGAGTGTCAAACACAGGAGCATAAGCTGGTACTGGAATCTCTGGAGCAGGACGGTAAGATCCAAACACAAGGCGTGAGGCCTCAAGGGTGCTCTGAAAACGAGGTGGCTGGATCAGCTGCGCAAAGATGTGGCATAAGTAGTGAGCATAAGGTAGCTGCCGTCGAGCACGAATCCCATCCAGAACAGTGTCCTCAATCTCACAGATCAGAAAGTCCACAACATCAAACCCAGAGTGGGATACCAGGGCACCAAGGAGCCAAAGCTGAATATGAGTGGTAGCCTCCCTGTATCCCATCCTAGGCAGGAGTGTCCGTCTGACGAGCTCATATAAGTACTTCGCTGCAGTAGTGAAGTCTGCTGGAGAACGTCGCGACCCATCTGTGAAAGGCGGGCGGAACAGAGCCGCGACGTGAGCTGTCCCTGGAGCCACACCGCCGTGAGGGCGACGTGGAGGATCTGAAGTGCCATAGCAGAGACTGTGCAGGCGAGTCGTCGACTCAGGGAAGCCAAATAGCTGTCGGATCTGATCGGCAGTGATCGTGACATCCTCGCGCTCAAAGCGGAACCTCATCCAATGATGATCCGGGTCAATCCAAACAGAGGCATAGAAGACGCGGACCCACTCCTCAACATATCTGCCGCTGATAGTCAGAAAGGTCAGAAGCCCTGGCAAATAGGTGAGATGTGCCTCAGACTCAGCACCGGCTGCTAGCAAGAAGGCTGGAAGATCCAATAGGCGGTGCACACGCAGCGCAATCTGAGCAGACAACTGAGCCCTGAAGAAAGACTCCTGAATCCGCGTGCTGAAAAGAACTCCTGCTGCTGGGTCTCTCTGAGCTGGCAGCCAAGACTCCACGGGTACGTACCTGAACCGACGTACCCGGGCTGCAGTGGCACGCTGAAGATCAAACAGACGAGGATCCGAAACCAGTGGACGGACCTCAGTCTCATCACGCTCCCGGAAGCGAGGTGGAGGGACAGGTGGAGTGGAAGCAGGAGCGGGGGCAGGGGAAGCAGTGGAAGCTGGCGTGGTGCTGGTAGTGGGTATGGCGGTGGAGGTGGATGGAGCAATAGGAGTGACTGGAGCAGGCAGAGTGGGTGGCGGAGTGGAAGCGGAGGTGTGAGTGGAGGAGCGGGACCGGGAGGCGAGACGACGAGCACGGAAAGCAATCTGATCTGATGGAACATCTGGCTGATCTCCAAGTGCTGCCTGTGCAGCGGCTGCTGCAGCTGCTGCTGCTGCACGAGCCTCTCTGTCCGAACGCCGCTTCTTGCGGCCTTCCTGCTGCTCCAAAAAGACAGTCTTCCCCTTCACCTGCCTGAAGGGGCGACGAGGGTCCTCGTCATCGCCACCCCCTGATGCCGACGCATTCTTCGTGCGCGGCATCCTGAACTGAAGTCTGCAAATGAGATAGAGAGACTAAGCACAGAGCAAATAGTGACTGATAGATTTAGCAAAGAGTGAGATGTCTACCTGGAAAGCGCACACTGGAGGTGACGATCCAGGCAGAACGGAAGACGGCACACGGTCACACAAAGTCACTGAAATGACAGAAGAGGTGAGCACGTATTAGTCACATAGTCATAAGCATATGAAATGTGAATAAATACATACACAAAGAGATATGGCACGAGACGGGACAATCGATAAGTCAAAAGCCGTGAAAACGACGTTTGACGGACAAATAGAGACATAGGATGATTGGAATTCAAATTGAGGCACAAGACGATATGGGATTGAGCCGATACTTCACGAATAGGTTTATATAGGTCAATATGAGTGAAGTGTGTGCTTGGTTTGAATTTAGGCGAAGAAATAGGGTTTTGGGCACTCGGCTCGGAAACGATCGTGCAAAACGAGAATTTTGGTTAAATTTAAGCCTGGGATCTTGGATTGGCGTGAAATTTGGCAAGTAGGTTACTGGAAGTGTGGTGAAGGTGCCTGAAAAATTTGGGTTCAATTGGAGCAAGTTTGGCTGGTTTGGGCATTTCACCGAGCACGTGGTGTGCGGGGATCTAGGGTTTTAGGAATATGGCCATTTGAGGTGGGAATGCCCTCCCGAAGGAGCTAAGAGTTTGCAAGGATACACAATGGAGGTAGTGCAAAGCATTTCACCAGCAGGATTCACAAAATTTCACACAAATTAGAAGATTTGCAAGAGGGTGGTGATTACTGCCTCACAGACAGAGAAGAGAGAAAGAGAGAGGGAGAACAGAGGACTGCTCACCGAGGGGGAGCAAAAGGGGTGCGCAGGTCGCCGGAGATGGAGGCCGCCGGAGATGGAGGCCGCCGGAGTGAAGAGATCGACGGCGGGCGCTGGGAACCGCCAGAGGGCTTGAGGACGCGGGTGCTGGCAGAGAAATGAGACAGAGCCCCTGGCTCGGTCGGGCTGGGGGCGATTTTTTAAAACGCGAGATGGGCACACCGGACAGTCCACAGTGGCTGTCCGGTGCACACCGGACAGCGCACAGTAGATGTCCGGTGAACCACCGGACAGCACACAGGAAAAGAGAAACTTCGCGCGCGGCTGCCGGTGCACCGGACATTGCACAGTGCAGTGTCCGGTGCACACCGGACTGTCCGGTGAGCCCAGACAGAGGGGAGTTTGGAAAATTTTGAATTTTTCTATCTAACTCCTAACCAAACCAAATCCCAATTTATAATCACACAAAAGAACACTTGTTGGGACAGGTATTGGCACCCTCATATACTCTTCAAAATATTTTGCCATAGGCTAGATAATTTTTAGAGAAAATAGGCAAATGGTGAAATTTGCATTTAGGCTTGCACTAGGGGTTTTCAAGAGTGATTTGAGTTTTGAATACTCCCCCTAAGTGCAGTACCTCATGCATATTTCAAGAACCAATAATTGCATGAAAGTAAGAATTTAAGTGCTAAAAGCTTAAAAACTAAGACTTGTCAAGTTTGACCCGAGTTAAGCTTTTTCACTCGCTTTATTGGCGGTTATCTCAACTAGGTTAGACAAGCCCTAGATGCAATACACGGAATTTAAATATGCAATGCAAGTGACAACACCATTTGACATTTCACATAAAATTTCTGAGATCAAGAATATTTAGTTCATTCCTCAACATGCAAAAGCGGGTCTTATCAAGTGGCTTAGTGAAAATATCCACTAATTGATCTTCCGACCTCACTCCTTCTAAAACAATATCTCCTTTAGCAACATGATCTCTAAGGAAGTGATGACGGATATCAATGTGCTTGGTGCGAGAGTGTTGTACAGGATTATTAGCAATTTTAACAGCACTCTCATTATCACACAACAAAGGTACTTTTTCTAGAACTACGCCATAGTCTAGAAGAGTTTGTTTCATATATAAAATTTGTGTGCAACAAGCACCTGCGGCAATGTATTCCGCTTCGGCAGTTGACAAGGCAACACTATTTTGCTTTTTGGATGTCCATGAAACTAGTGATCTACCAAGCAGATGGCATCCCCCAGAAGTACTTTTCCTATCAATCTTGCAACCGGCATAATCCGAATCGGAATAGCCAATTAAATCAAAAGTAGCTCCTTTGGGATACCACAGACCAATGCTTGTGGTGTGCTTGAGATACCTAAGAATTCTCTTAACGGCGCGAAGATGAGCTTTCTTAGGATTAGATTGAAATCTAGCACACATGCAGACACTAAACATAATATCGGGCCTAGATGCGGTAAGGTATAATAAACTACCAATCATAGAACGGTAGAGAGTTTGATTAACCGGGTTACCTCCCTCATCTAAGTCGAGATGTCCATTTGTAGGCATGGGGGTCTTGATTGGTTTGCACTTCTCCATGTTGAATCTTTTCAACAAGTCTTTGGTATACTTCTCTTGTGAGAGAAAGTTACCATCTTTCATTTGCTTGACTTGAAAGCCGAGGAAGTATGTTAGCTCACCAATCATTGACATCTCGAACTCCTTCGACATCAACTCACCAAATTCCTTGCAATGACAGTCATTTGTCGAGCCAAAGATTATATCATCAACATATACTTGACAAATGAAAATATCACCGTTATGTTTCTTTGTGAAGAGAGTTGTGTCGACGGTCCCGATTTTGAAGCCCTTTTCGATGAGGAAGTCGCGAAGACGCTCATACCAAGCCCTTGGAGCTTGCTTTAGCCCATATAGCGCCTTGGACAACCTGTAAGCATGGTTAGGATATCTAGGGTCTTCAAATCCAGGCGGTTGCTCAACATATACAAGTTCATTTATAAAGCCATTTAAAAATGCACTTTTTACATCCATTTGATAAAGTTTTATATCATAGCATGATGCATATGCAAGTAGGATACGGATGGCTTCCAGTCGAGCAACCGGTGCAAAGGTCTCTCCAAAATCTAAGCCTTCAACTTGAGAGAATCCCTTTGCGACAAGTCTTGCCTTGTTTCTTACAATCACACCTTGATCATCTTGTTTGTTTCTGAACACCCACTTTGTTCCAATGATTCTTGCATCTTGTGGGGGCTTCTCCAGAGTCCAAACTTCGTTACGGGTGAAGTTGTTAAGTTCTTCATGCATGGCATTCACCCAGTCCGGATCCTGTAGCGCCTCATCTATACAAGTAGGCTCAACACAGGAAACAAAAGAGTGATGTTCAATAAAATTAGCATGTTTATGTGATCGAGTGATAACCCCTTGTGAAGGACTCCCAATGATTTGGTTTTGAGGATGAGCTTGAAGTAGTGATGAGTTTCTCCTGTCAACCACTTGGGAAGAAGATCCTGGAGCATCAACATCTTCGGCCTGTACCCTTGCTTGTTCATGAGAGACAAATGTATCTTCATTTGCATGCCTCTCATCTTTTTCATCATCTTGTGGTACATTTGATGAAGAAGGTCTGTCAATGATTTGCACCTCTTCTTCATCTTCTTTTGGTTTGATAGCTCCAATAGGCATGTTCTTCATTGCTTCCCTGAGTGGCTCATCACCTACATCATCAAGATTTTCAAGTGCTCCTTGGGAGCCATTAGTCTCATCAAATTCCACATCATATGTTTCTTCTACCACGCCAGTGGCATGGTTGAATACTCGATATGCTTTGGATTTTAATGAATAACCCAAAAGAAAACCAATATCACAGCGTCTTTGAAACTTCCCTAGATGATGGCGTTTTTTTGTAGATGTAGCATTTGCACCCAAACACCCGGAAGAAAGAGACGTCTGGCTTTTTCCCATTTAGCAGTTCATAAGGAGTCTTCGCAAGTAGCCGGTGAGGAAATAGCCTGTTTGATGCATAGCAAGCAGTGTTGACAGCTTCGGCCCAAAACCTCTCCGGTGTGTTATACTCATCAATCATTGTTCTTGCAAGAGTGATCAAGGTCCTATTTTTCCTTTCAACAACTCCATTTTGTTGAGGTGTATATGTGGCAGATACTTCATGTTTGATCCCAATTTCATCACAGTACTCATGAATGTTGGTGTTGTCAAATTCTTTGCCATTGTCACTTCTAATCTTCTTAATCTTGCAATCAAATTCATTTTGTGCTTTCTTGGCAAACTTCTTGAATATAGATGCAACTTCAGATTTGTCATGGAGAAAGAACACCCAAGTGTATCTTGAGAAGTCATCAACAATCACTAGACAGTAGAGGTTGCCACCGGCACTGACATAATTTGTAGGTCCAAATAAATCCATATGAAGTAGTTCCAGTGGCCTTGATGTTGACATGAAAGCTTTAGTGGGATGTGTATTAGCAACCTGCTTTCCAGCTTGACATGCACTGCATGGCTTGTCCTTTTCAAATACCACATCCTTTAATCCTCTAACCATATCTTTCTTTAATACCTTCTTGAGTGTGCTCATCCCAACATGTGCAAGCCTCCTATGCCAAAGCCATCCAAGAGAAGCTTTGGTGAAGAGGCAAGTTCTTAAGTCTGCATCTTCTGAAGTGAAATCCACTAAGTAGAGGTTGTTGTATCTAAAACCCTTGAATACCATTGATTCATCATCCATTTTTGTTACAATAACCTCTGATGGAGTGAATAAGCATTGAAGTCCAAGATCACAGAGTTGTCCCACTGATAATAAATTGAAGCTCAAAGGTGCAACTAAGAGAACATTTGATATTGATAAGTCATTGGAGATTGCCACCTTGCCAAGTCCTTGTACTTTTCCTTTTGAGTTGTCTCCAAATGTGATTTTATCTTGACCATCAACATTCTCATCTAATGAGGTGAACATCCGTGGGTTGCCTGTCATATGTTGTGTGCATCCACTGTCAATAACCCAATGGCTCCCACCGGTCTTGTAGTTCACCTACATTCACAGACAATTCAAGCTTGAGTTTTGAGAGCCCTATATTGCATAGGACCAGTGACTCTCTCAATTAAGGACTTTGCCACCCAGATTTGTCTAGGTCTACTCTTATTTGGTGGACCTAGGAATGTAACCTTAATCTTTCCATTTGCAACCTTTCTTAGAACATAGTGAGCATTGAAAGCAAATGGTCTTGAGTGCTTAGGCAAGGGAGTTGGTGGTTTAGCTTTGCAGTTGTGGGCAAAATGACCTTCATTTCCACATTCAAAGCATTTGATAGGCTTGTGAGTCTGCTTTGGCTTGTATTGAGTGATAGCTTTCTTTTGCACAAAAGCATTGTATCCAATACCACTCTTGTTATTTTTCATAACAGTGTTCATAAGCAGCTCATTTTGGAGGTATTGACCCTTGTTGAACTTTTGCACACTTGTTGCAAGATGTTCATTTTCACTTTTTAGTTTCTTGACCTCATTCTTAAGCCTTTGATTATCCACTGCCAACTCATTGTTGAAATCATTGTTCTCAATAGCAACTTTTCCTCTAGTAGTTGCATCAGTCAAGTAATTCTTCAATTTTTGGTTGTCTAAAGTCAGGACTTCAACTTTTTCAGTCAATTCATCATGTAGACTAGTTTGATCTTCTTGAATCAAGTCATCACATGAGGTTGCTACATCAAGCTTAACAACAGGGTTAATAGCCTCATGTGTTTTGCAAGATAAAAGTTCATTTTCAACAAGAAGATTGTCATGATCAAATTTAATTTGAGTATAGTCTTCCTTGATCTTTACTAGTCTATTTTTCAACTCCCTATTAGCTTCATTTAATTTGTCATATTTTTCCTTAGCATCTTTTAGGGAGTTTGTGAGCTCATTTACAGTTGATGACATAGTTTTATTTTCTTCCTTTATTTCATCACTAGCCTTTATAACTATGTCATACTTGGCATTTAAAGATTCATTTTCATTTTTCAACCTATCACATTTAGCTTTTGACTTTCTAATGATTTGAGTATATTCTTTAAGCAAGTCAGCTAACTCATCATATGAAGGTGAAGCAAATTCTTCATCACTATCACTATCACTATCATCATCAATATTAATATCATTTTGTACCTTTCGTTCACCCCTAGCCATGAGGCACAGGTGAGAAGTGGATGATGGCGATGGTGGTGGTGAAGAGAAGTCCCCGGCGATGGCAGCAACCTTTTCATCATTTTCTTCTTCACTTGAAGAAGACCCACTTGATGATTCGATGTCGGTGAGCCAGTCGCCAACAATATATGCCTTTCCATTCTTCTTCTTGTGGAACCTCTTTTGCTTCCCATCCTTTCTCTTGAAGAATTTCTTTTCCTTCTTTTCATCATCGCTGTCATCTTCTTTCTTGCCCTTGAACTTGTTCTTCTTGGGCTTGTTGCATTGATGAGCAAGATGACCAAGCTCACCACAGTTGTAGCAGTCCATCTCAGAAATGGGCTTTCTTTTGTTGGAAAAGAACTTCTTCTTCCTTGAATCAAATTTGATGCCTTCTCTATTTAGCTTCTTCAACATCTTGGTGGTCTTCCTTACCATCAAGGCAATGTTTGCATCAAGGTCATCATCACTTGAGGATTCTTCCTCAACTTGTATTTTTGCTTTTCCTTTTCTTTCATGATTTGCTTTGAGAGCCAAATCCTTTCTTTTGGAAGATGATTCTTCTTTGTCGTTGATGTGCATGTACATTTCATGGGCATTGATCTTTCCCAAAATTTGTGTAGGTGTGGTAACCGAAAGATCCATTTGATGTAGCACAGTGACAATGTGTCCATATTTGTCTATTGGGAGGACACTGAGAATCTTCCTCACAACATCCGGTTGTGAGATTTGAGTAAGCCCCAATCCATTGACTTCCTCTACAAGAATATTAAGTCGTGAGTACATAGCGTTTGCATTTTCATTGACAAGCATTTCAAAAGAATTTAACTTTCGCATAGCTATGTGATATCTTTCCTCACGTTCACTTCTAGTTCCTTCGTGTAGAGCACAAATGTCCATCCACAAATCATGAGCATTTTTATGATTCCGAACTCTATTGAACACATCTTTGCAAAGGCCTCTAAAAAGGGTGTTTTTGGCCTTCGCATTCCATTTCTCATAATTGAACTCATCACCTACAAGATTTGTGGCATCTCTAGGTTCGGGGAACCCTTGTGTGGCGGCTTTATAGACACCGATGTCTATAGCCTCTAAGTATGCTTCCATACGAATTTTCCAATAAGGAAAATCGTCACCATCAAAAACGGGAGGAGGTCCATCCCCACCGGACATCGTAACTCTAGCGGTTAAGCTAATCTATGAGCAACAAGGCTTTGATACCAATTGAAAGGATCACGATGCCCAAGAGGGGGGGTGAATTGGGCTTTTCTAAAAATCAACACTAATTAAAACCTAAGCAAGAGCTAAACAAGAGCCCAACTTCACCCCAACAACTAGCACTAAGAAAATAATACTAGAAATGTAACAAGGCTAAGACAATGTTTCAAATACTTGCTAAACAAATACACAAAGTAAATAGCTTGAAATAAGTGCGGAATGTAAAGCAAAGTTTAGAAGACTCCTCCAATTTTTTCCCGAGGTATCGAAGAGTCGGCACTCTCCACTAGTCCTCGTTGGAGCACCCGCGCAAGGGTATCGCTCCCCCTTGGTCCTCGCAAGAACCAAGTGCTCACTACGAGATGATCCTTTGCCACTCTGGCGCGGTGGATCCCTCGAGACCGCTTACAAACTTGAGTCGGGTCACCAACAAGATCTTCACGGTGATCACCGAGCTCCCAACGCCACCAAGCCGTCTAGGTGATGCCGATCACCAAGAGTAACAAGCCATAGACTTTCGCTTGACCAAGAGAAGCCTAATGCAAGTGGTGTGTGCTCTAGGTGGCTCTCACTAGCGCTAATGAGGAACAAGCGTGGATTATGATTCTCTAATCTCCTCACAAGGCTTTGGTGCTTGCAATACTCTACCAAGGTGCTGGAATAAATGTGGAGTGCAAGACATTGAATATGGTGGGTGGAAGGGGTATAAATAGCCCTCACCCACCAACTAGCCGTTACAGGAAACTTGCTGCGCGATGGCGCACCGGACAGTCCGGTGCGCCACCGGTGCGCCAACGGTGCGCCACCGGTGCGCCAACGGTCACTTCCAACGGCTAGTTCTGACAGCTAGCCGTTGGACTCATGGCGCACCGGACAGTGAACAGTTCACTGTCCGGTGCACACCGGACAGTCCGGTGCGGTGTCCGGTGTGCCGCTAAAATTCATTTCCGAAGGCTTCGCTCTCGGGTTTCTGCTACTGGGAGATCCCTGCCGTGGACCAGCCTGGCCCACCTGGCAGAGGGTGCACCGGACAGTCCGGTGCACACCGGACAGTCCGGTGCCCCAAAGCCAGAAACACTAAGTCTTGTTTTTCAGCTGATTTTCAAATCGGTTTTCGTTCTAACTTGTGTGTGAGTTCTAGAGTGACACCTAGCACTGTATATGAGTGTGATTGTGCACCAACACTACACTAGAACTCTCTTGGTCAAACTACTCATCGACAACCCCTCTTTATAGTACGACTAAAGAAGAATAAAAGACCTAACTAAATCGCGAGTGTCCACATCTCCTGACACTCGGACTCTTTAGACCTTCACCTTTTGTTCCGATGTTTTAGCCGTCGCTTCGAGTTCTTATCTCCGGGATTGTTTTCACCGTTGTAGTACTTCTACCTGTCATGCGACCTAACTTACCATTTGTCTCTGCAAAACACACGTTAGTCACATTTAATAATACGTTGTCATTAATCACTAAAACCAACCAGGGGCCTAGATGCTTTCATCAAGAATAGGTACCACAGGATGAGGCGCATGGAGGATGCTGTGATGAGTTCGTGAGAGGTCTAGGCCGTCGTCTCCTAGTCAACTTTGGGTTGCTGCATCATTGTCTACATATGATGTAATTATTTAACTATTTTGTACAGAACTCCATTATATATTAATGTCGTGACATTCATTTCTGTACCATGAGTCATCATATGTGTAAGGCTTGGTCACAGCACACTTGGTGATTATGTTTGCACCTGGGTCTTGGTACCCCGAAACCCGGGTGTGACAGAAGTGGTATCACAGTAATGTTGACTGTAAGACGAAACCTAGATAGAACTGGACAACCACTACCTACTTACCTTTGCTACTTTGATTCTTTCTAAACTTTTCTTAATCTTTTCTCATCTACTGCTGCTTTACTCTGATTACTCTTACCTTTTCACTTCTAAAGACAAAAGTGGATTTCACACTTTGAAATCCTGTACCTAAAGTGACTTTTAGGAATAGGAGACCTACTCTTAGGAACAAAAACAAAACTGTTTTTATTGGTATCTATATGCTTCAATGTTTGTTCTTATGATACTTGTCTTATTTGGATCTTTGATTGAGTGTGATGATTTGTGGAGTAATATCGACAATTGCATCTACATATACATATAGGCATAAAAAAGATAATGTTTATAAAAATAACTAGTCAACCTAGATTATCCCCATTAAAATATCACATATCTATCTTATATTGGTAGCTTCTATCTTACCTTTGGAGATTCACCTTATAAGCCTAGTTATCCTAAAATAGACATAAAACAACAGAGCAAGCCTCACCCTGATCTTTCAGTTTATGACCAACTACTAGCCTAACTGTTTGCCTATTAAGTAATTTCCCTTGCAAAACTATCTTACCATATATTTCTAACCCAGATGGTCAATACCAGGAAGGGAGGCGGTATCGATCTACCTGCTAACCACCATAGCAAGAGGATTGTTAGACAACCACAACTAGAAATGAATCCTCTGAATCCTCCAATGGCCGGAACAGATCCAGTGGTTGCCACTCAGATGCAGGTGCTACAGCAAATGGCAAACACAATGAACAAATTGCAAGCTCAGATAAGGCAAGAACGCTAGGAAATGCGTTAGGAATGACTACAAATGCGTCAAGAGATGAGGCAAGAATAACTGGAAAGGCAGCAACAACCACCACTACCTCCTCCACCACCACCAGCTCCACCCAGGGATAAGCACCGGGAGTTTATGAGTCACAAACCACTAACATTCTCTAACTCCACAGACCCACTACAAGCTGACGACTGGTTAAAGTCTATGGACAAGATGCTTAACATAGCTCAGTGCTTTGACAGAGAGAAGGTGCTATATGCATCGGGTCACCTTACCGGCCCCGCTGCGGATTTGTGGGATGCATACTGTGCTGCTCATGCTACTGTCAACATAATTACCTGGCAGAATTCTCCACTCAATTCAGGAATTACCATATTCCTGCTGGACTTATGAAGATTAAAGAGGAGTTTCTATCCCTCAAGCAGGGAGGTATGTCCGTAAGCGAATATAGAGATAAATTTATCCAGCTATCTCGATATGCTCCTAGGGAAGTTAAGGATGATGAGAAGAAGCAGGAGCTCTTTCTGGATGGTTTGATCGGACCGCTACAATACCAACTGATATCGCATACATTCCTTTCCTTCCAAAGACTACTGGACAAAGCTATTGCTGTGGAAAACGAGAGATTTGGTTTGGAGAAAAGAAAAGGGCTGCCAACCAGGGACAGATTGGGAGTAATAGCTGTCCTCGATATACTACTACTCAAAGTACACCTGCTCGTGATAGTTCTAGGCAACAAACTCAACAAACCCAATCTGCTCCTCCTCAAGCAAGCACCCCAGCGGGACCTATTGCTCCTAATACATCCACCAACATGTCATGCTTCAAGTGTGGATAGTCTGGACATTATGCCAACTACTGTCCCAACAGGGCCGCTTACACTACTCCAGCTCTGATGAAGCAAGGTCAGACCTCAGGAGGCAAGAATCACCCCTTATCAGTCAACCGGGGGCAACTCAACCATGTAGAAGTAGAAGCTGAACCTGGTGAACCTGAAAACCAAGAAGAAGTGTTGGTCGAAGGTGAAGAAGTTGGAGAAGAAGGCAATGAATATCAGGATTAGAGTAAAAATAAATATATAAATATATACATATACATATTTTTAGGAGTACTATTTGTAAGACCTAAATAATACCTTAGTTAGTAGCTAGTATTTACTATTTTAGGAATTACAATGAGGTCTATTTGACCCTATGTGTTGCTAATAAGTTATGCATCATGCTAAGATTATTGTTTGTGCATACGTTCTGAGACAATATGATTATACACCCTTTTCCTACTAATCTCAAGGACGAGATTATTTTTAAGGGGGTAGAATTTGTAAACACCCTAAAATCATATTTTGGGTAATTTAAGAAAGTTTATTCTGTGACTTGAATAAATATGTTTTCAAATAGGAGAATATATAGAAGATCCTTATATGAGTTAATTTATGGAATAAAACATTTATAAATATCTTCTAAAATATTTAAGCTAAGTTACCTTTTAATAAATAGATTAGAGATTAGTTTCTTAATATACATTGTGTGAGCATATTGGTGTATTCAAAATCATTTTCATAGATATGGTAAAATAAATAAATAAAATTATGGATTTGCATTCATGCTGAGCTCTCCTGTTTGTTCATTAAAATTTGAGTGCCAGTTCCAAACCAAATTTGAATTGAATTTGAAATTTAGAAATTAGAAAAGAAATAAGAAAATAGAAGAAAGGAAAATAAAATACCCTGCGCTTGGCCCAACATTGGCCGGCCTCGGCCCATTTCTCGGCCCACTCTCCCCTCACCCCGCCAGCCCACTTCTGCTATGGCACTGATACCGAGACCCCACCCGTCGGCCACTCACACGCAGCTAGCTCCATCCTCCACGCTCGCGTACTGGCGTGTGGACCCACCCGCACTCATGTGCTCACATCGCTGCACCGTGGGACCTGGTTGCCAGTCGTCACCCTCCCCCCACAATCTCACCTCTAGGCGGGACCCACTGGTCATCTTCCTCAGCCGACTCGCGTGCTCCATGAACGAATTCCGTGCATGGTGGCGATACCGCCCTCACCGGCCGTGAATTCGGGCCATTGCAACTGCCCGAGCTTCCCTGCCTATAAGAACACACATCTCTGCTTCCTTGTTTCAGCGTCCAGTCCCCCCAAAACCCCTTTGCCGAGAGGAGAGAAAGGGAAACGATGATTGCCGCCATGGTCGAATCATAGAGGCGAAGTATATCGGGGCTTGCATTGTTCCTGGGTGGCTTCATTGGAGCACGACGGGCGTCTCTGGAAGGAATCCGGAGCTCGTGGGCAATCGATACTCGGCAAATTGCTCGTCGAAGCATTAGGGGCACCGCCAACCACACTGTGTCGGGGACGGTGGTCATCGAGACCTGATTCCTCGGTAAGAAACCCTCATCGGGCTTGTTGTATTCCCGATCATACGTAGCACCTAGTTAATTTCGGATTCATGCACTGGGGCGCTGGAGCGAATCTCGCCAGTCATGGCCGCCGCCAAGCTAGATTGAGCACCAACGTGTCCACCTACATGGGGTTGAAGAGGGTCAGGGAACCGTCGGTTCGTGATCTAACGGTCACCAGTCAATCTGAACAACCAGTTCGATCCAACCAACCACTGCCATAGAACTAAAATCCGAAGGCTGTGGGTAGATCATTGGGTAACTAAATCCTCAGCGCCGATCCTAGATCCAACGGTGGCGCACACGTACAGGTTCGATTGAAGTATGTTCTAATCTGGCGCGTAGGAGTTTGATCCAACGGCCGAGATCCACCAATACCCTTTCGGCCTCGTAACGTTTCAAAAGAGCCCTCGACTTTTCGTTAAACAAACCCGCCATCCTCAGCCATTGGAGATCCTT
Organism: Zea mays; assembly: GCF_902167145.1. Lineage (NCBI taxonomy): Eukaryota > Viridiplantae > Streptophyta > Magnoliopsida > Poales > Poaceae > Zea > Zea mays. The sequence continues at coordinate 37,871,158 of NC_050104.1, read as the reverse complement.
ACATCTAGGTCCCTGAAACTTGTAAGACAACCCCTAGGTTTATAAAGAAATTGTAGAAACTGATTTATAGTATAACAATAATTGTAGAAGGTTAGAAAAATCATATCTTCCGTGTTTTTACTCCGATTTGACCCGTTCAAGTTGCGTTAGTTTCGTAATAAAGTTACCTACATAGTGACAATATTATTTGATAATGTTCCATAACTTTTATAAATAGGTATGTTGTTGATCCTATGAATAGTATATTTATTTTACTAATCAAGGATTGACATGTCTATAATTATAATTTGACTATAATATGATTTCTAAACAAGTTATAATCCAAACTAAAGTTGAATTATTTATTTATAGTATATTTTCTCATATGATGTATATTAACCAATTTATAATATAGTTTAATATTTAACCACGTAAATCTTCAGAAAATCATAACTCGTTAACCATAATTCCGAATTTAGTGGTTCTCGAACCTACGATCTCGTAGCATCGCGTAGAATCTTATTAGCCCATTTCTGCTTATGTTTGGTGTGATGTTAATTTTTCCTATACCATGTTTGTTTGTTTTGCTACGACTAGCATTGAGGTTACGAGCCACCGGAAGAGCAAGTTGGTACATGGAAATCTTGGGTCTCAGGCAAGTTGTGCCCTTGATCACTCCTTTTTACCTAATAATGATCGCTGTTAATCACTGTGACATGCTCAGGTTAATTTGATGGGACCTAATAGGTTTCTCTAGCATTGTTTATCCCCTACCTTGCAAATAGATGAATTATTGGGTAGTTTGGCTATTCCTCTATCTGGTTTTGGGAAACTAATCTTTCATTATGATCATGTTTCAATTTTGTTGTTGTTTAATTTTTGTTCATGATAAGATCATATTGTTAATTGGAACATGGAGAACCCCCGGGAAAACAGTGCTACCACAAGGATGGTATGGGACGCCCTTGGCTGACTAATTAGGAAAGCTAGTGGTGGACTACCTTACCCAAAAAGGGCAAGGGAAGTAGGGGAGTGGTCGGTGTAGGGAGGTCCTCGGGTTGATTTTGATGCGATGGCGGTCAGACGAGGGATCCCTGCATTGGGGCTTCCTAGAAACTGTAGCGGGGTTTTTGAAGCTAGTGGAACTTTGTAAAGGCCTCGTAGTGTTACCCTGCCCCGCTTTCTTGGTAGAGGTGTATGGGATTCATGACCCCTTGGCAGATGGATAACATGACTTATGGGTAAAGATGTGCAACCTCTGCAGAGTGTAAAACTGGTATATCAGCCTTGCTCACAGTCATGAGTGGCTCGGACCCTCACATGAGTAATTTATGGAACTAAACTTAAATTATCATACGCATTACATTGCGGGTGTTGTTATCAATTTTGATCTATTACTTATTTGGGTTGGTATCTACCTACACTTAGTAACTGCTAATAAAATTTGACCAACTTTAAAAGAAATGCTCAGCCTTAACCATCCTCTTTGGTAAGCCTTACAGTTCACATGAGCTCCCACCTTTGGCGAGTTCATGCACATTATTCCCCACAACTTGTTGAGCGATGAATGAATGTGAGCTCACCCTTGCTATCTCACACCCCCACAGGTCGAGAATAGGTACCGCAGGATGAGGCGCATGGAGGATGCTGTGATGAGTTCATGACAGGTCTAGGTTGTCGTCTTCTAGTCAACTTTGGGTTGCTGGATTGTTGTCTTCATATGATGTAATTATTTAACTATTTTGTACAGGACTCCATTATATATGAATGTTGTGACATTCGTTTCTATGCCATGAGTCATCATATGTGTGAGACTTGGTCCCAGCACACTTGCTGATTATGTTCGCGCCCGGGTCTTGGTGCCCCAAAACCCGGGTGTGACACAAGGCCAAAAACCGGCCCAACTGAGGCCCACTAGCCCCTAACTTCCTCCTTTTTATCTTTGACACGCGAGCCCCACCCTGGCCCCTTCCTCTTCCCCTAGCCACGTGGGCACTCGACCGTGCCACCGCCGCTCCTGCGCTTGCGCGCTCGGCCGTGACGAGCCGCCCCACGTCCACGATCGCGTCTGCACCGTAAACAGCTACGACCCCTCGTCTTCCCATGCCAAGAACAGTCGCGCCTCTCTCCCTTCCCTTCCCTTCCCCCACTCCTCTTCCCATTAATGGAGGTAACCACCGCCGCCATGAATGGCCGCTGGCCGACCCTTCCTCTCTCCCCTCGCTCTCGCTCTCTTCCAACCTCCTCTATAAAACCCAACCTCGAGCTCCTTGGACCGGTTCCGCTTGCACTCAAGCTCGAGTTGTGCTCTCCTCTCTCTCCAACGCCGCCGAACCCCCTGTGCGCCGCCGTCGCCGTCCACGCTTGCCAGAGTTCATTCTCGACCATGCCCTGCTCATCCCCGACCGACCCCCTGCTCCTCGGCCACGCCTTGCTCGACCCCGGCCGAACCCCCCATTCTTCGAGTTTGTCCCTGCGCAAGAACCAGTGAGCAAGGTTGAAGACGACACAAATTTTATTATTTTTCAAAATCGTGGTTGATTTAGTTCAATATTTATGTAGTGATTTGTTGTTTAAATTTGCATATACTATGAATTGGAGATCATGTGGATGTTGAGCAATTAGTATTGAGTTTATGTGATGGACCGGTGATCTATTACTTGTCACATTGTGTACGTTAAATTGTTTATGTCCTTTAAAATTATTTTGGAATTAGTGTTCAGAATAAAGAATAACAGGATATGGTAGACCACATATTTGTAACAAAAACACTAGATAAGTAATTTCACGGTTAACCTTGCTTATAATGAACTTTAGAGTTTAGTAAAGATGTATGTGTTCATAGGTTCATATGCCTAATTTAGATCTACTAAGCAAATAATAGAGTTTCCATTAATATTGAGGTAATATAAGTAGTACCCAAGTCCACGATAATTTAAATAGTATAGTTAAATTAGTGGTTTAATTTAATTCCCTTAATATTAACGTTATTTGACCTCTGGTTAGCATGGAGTCATTTTCTTTCAGAAAGAAAAGATAAAACTAAAATGGGACCCATGCTTATGGTAGAAATAATTAATTAAAAATTCTATCTCCGTAGAGTTGGTTAAATCACTACATCTAAGTTATTTTATATAAAAGTACTTTCATAGTCGAATTGTCATATAGTTTTCACTAGTAAATACCTGAAACAAAATTAGTATTTTATTTTGTAGCAAATGAGTTAGACGTCAATGTGAGTAGACTTATACTAGGGTTACGAAATAGATTTTATTCTAGACGTTTTACTTTTTATAGGTATGATTTGCTCGGTATATGTTTATTTGTGTAATGGTGTATGTTTATTTATGTAATGGTGTATGTTTATTTATTAGTGCATGTTTTCTGTTTGTATATATGATGTACGAATCTATATTAGAAGCTGACTTTGTGGTAGAGGACCCAAATACGTTTGAAGACGACCCGCAGGACACTTTTGACCAAGGCAAGTGGATTCTCCCTCTGCATTTCTTATTGTACCCAAATAATTCATACGATAATATTTACTTTTTGAAATGTGCATAAATTTGATGGGTTTTGCCTAAAATAGGATCACTTAGAAATACAACCCTATTCCTTGATTAACCTGGGATAAATACTATGCTTAGTAATTATGCTACTGCTCAACTTTATCATCATGATGTCACTCTTTTAAAGATATTACTGTTCCAGACATGAAATTTATACTATTGGTGTTAATCCGATGATTAAACAAGATCATGTTGTATTAAACGGAACATGGAGTGACCACCTAGGAAAATAGTGCAACCACGAGTGCTATCATGGCTCTAGCTTTGGTAAATAGCTTTATAGACTTAGTGCTTAGCAACCCTACCTGAAAGATGGGCAAGAGGGGGCGGCAGTGGTTTGGTGGCAGCTCATGTTAACATGGGGTGGTAGTCTTGGCTAAGGTACCTCGCCTAGAGGGTCACCAATATTGACGTGGAAACCTTAGCGGGTGGCTTTGTACTAAGGATATTTTGTGAAAGCCTCATAGTGGATCCCTAGCCATTCACCTCGGCAGTGTTTAAGGTCCCAAACAACCCAAGCTAGAGGGGATACACAACTTGTGGGTAAAGTTGTACAACCTCTACAGAGTGTAAAACTGATATGTCAGTCGTGCTCACGGTTAAGAGCAACTTGGACCCTCACATGATTATTAAACTTAAAGATGGAAAATTAAATCGTGATCCGGTGATTTTTAAATGTTTTGCTTAAGTGGTTTCACTTAAGTGTTTTTGATATATAATCATTATGTTCATGATTAATTGGGATTTTGGGTTACACTTACAATTAGTAAGTTAGGTGTTGTTAATAAAATATTAACCAACTAAAATGCTTACCGCTTAACCTTAGCCTACCTTGTTAACCTTGCATAACTCCTCCCATTTGCCGAGCCCCCACCGTAAGTGAGCCCACCCCTTGCTAAATTTTTTATCAGAAGCTGATGAGGAAGACTTTGATGATGGTGATGATGAGTACCGAGTCTAGCGATGCTCTGGTCATCTTCCTGTGGAAGATTGCCCATGATATTTCCGTTGTACTATGATAATGTACTGTTTAAGACTCTTATGTCTGGATGATGTAATAAAGTTACTATACTCTCTTTTACGCCTTTATTGCATTGTATTTTGATATATTATACTTGTGACGTCAACATATGTGTGGAAAATGGATCCTAGCACACATATGCTATGCATTCGGTTTTGCCCCTAAAACCATGTGTGACAGAAGTGCTATAAAAGCTATGTTGACTCTAGGTCGTTAGACTAGTTAGAAATGGAAAGACCAATCTGTTCAAAATATGCTTATTTTGTTCTTACAAATTTATTTTATTAATCTTGTCTCTTTAAAATTCAACTAAGGTGACACTTTCTTCTTGTAGATGTTGCGTACTCTCCAGACCACCCGTGTGAACACCAATCGTATCCCTCCACCACAACTGGCTCCTTCCTACCCAGTTATGGAGGAAGACATCCTTGTGGAGTGGCACCACCTTTCCGTGAGGAATGGTGTGATCTTGGAGGATAGCTCTGAGGAGATTTTGGCAACACCTACTCCGTCATCAGAACCTCATGCCTTTGTTGCTGGAGCTTCATCTTTAGTACCACCGGTGTCAGTAGCTCAAGCCCCTGCTCCTGGAGGTGATGACCCTGATGGTTCTGGTGATGATGGAGATGATGATGAATATAATGAAGAAGAAAACTTCAATCATGAAGATGCCAACAATGAACAAGAACAAGAAGAAAAATTTGTTGGAATGTGGCCTGCCGCGGAGCATTACACCTCAATGTTCGAGTCAGGACACTTCCCAAACTTGCTGCAGGATGTGCTCCATGTGTTGGGAACCTATGTTTGACCTCTTTATGACACAAGACGGGTGTCTGAGCCCCCTCGGGCTTGCTATTACATCACTCACATGCATATCAGAGTGTTGGATGCAGGAGATAAATGTTTCTGGACTATATCATCTCATGAGTCTCTGACACCGCTATCCACCTATGCTGCTTCGGTCAGCAATGCTACTCAGAGAGCTTTGTGGTCCCTCAGCCACACCTATCGGCAGCATCTGCAAGACACGACATACAAGCACCTTTCCTTACGCCCTTGTGGTGAGAGCCAGATAAGCGTGGTTCCCGGTGAAGCTAGAGAAGATCGCCTCAACACCTTGTCGATGTGGTGGCAAGTCTTAACACTGACTTGGATAGTGCTACCCTAGATCTCTCAAGGGTACATGAGGAGCTTGAAGATGCTCATGCAAGGATTGCAGCACTCGAAGCTCAACTTGAAGGAAGAGATCCATTTGAAGCTCAAGTCCATGCCATAGATGTGTCCCCGCCCCGCTAGAGGATTCGCTATGGAGCCCCAGGATCAATCACTAGGCTGCTTTAGAGCATTATGAGTCATATTGTAAAAAGATCAAGCTCACGTAGACGATGAACCTTTAATAATAATATTATAATAATAATAATGTAATGGTGATGCTTGCATAATGTTTGATTTGGATTTTTGTCTCAGTGCAATGATCTTATGGAATGATGGCCATAAGAACATTAAACTAACAAATAATTCTTTGGCTTGCGTTCTAAAGCTATTATCCCTAGGATCTTTCTCTATTCTTCACTTATCTAAAAGGATGCACTTTCTAACCAACTAGATGGTGAACAATTATCTAAAAGGATGCACTCAAGTCCCAGACAGACTCAAGATCAATGTACTGGTCAACAGTTGCTACCACCGCCACCCAACCCAACAATGGAATAGTTCATCACGCACAAACGCAACTTCTCCAAGGGGTTACTGCTTCGGTACAACAGATTCAGCAAAATCAGCAGAATCCCAGCAACAGAACGCACCCCAAGCTCAGGATAAACACAGAGATTTCATGATCCATCATCCACCTACCATTTCTCACTCGTATGACCCATTGGACGCCGACGATTGGCTTAAAGTCATAGGCAAAAAGCTGGACATCACTTAGTGCAACGACCGAGAAAAGGTCTTATATGCTTCTAGAAGATTGGAAGGCACTACGTCCGACTGGTGGGATGCCTTCACTGTGGCACATGTAGATGCTAACACTATCACTTGGCAAGAGTTTCAAGAGAATTTTCGTGCTCATCACATTCCCTCAGGAATAATGAAGCTCAAAAAGAAAGAATTCTTATCTCTCACTTAGGGAGGCATGTCCGTTAGCGAATACCGGGATCATTTCTGTAACACCCCTGGTGTTACCAAAACTAAAATTTGAGCATGGCATCATATGCATTAACATGTCATTATGTTTGTTATACCTAGAATGCATCCACTAGACAAAAACTTCAAAACAAGCGTGATGTGGTGACTTGAAGTGTTCTTAACCCTAGAATAGGGTACTTAACTAGGGGTTTGGGGTATATGGGTGAATATAAGACCAAATTGAGTATTACCTCAAAAGTTATTGAGAATTTTTATAAGAAACTAAGTTTGATGGATTTGAGTGGCACAAAAAACCTAGAGCACTCAAAACCCTAAATGGAACCCTAGAAACCCTAATTTGTGCCCTATATGGTGATTTCAAATTCTATACACTTTTGGACCAAAGTATATATATAAAAGGGGTAGAGTATCAAAAACTAAATAACTTTTACATTCGAGGATTTTCAAGTAATGTGGAACAATTTGTAGTTAATTGCAAAAAGCCCCAATAGCACCCATGTGGTTAACTCTGAAAAATCAGTGTAATTAGGCCAAGTTTGGGGCCTTGTATGTCTTAATCTATGAAGGTTTTGCCCTAGGTCAATACATCAAACTTGTAGAGCTATGTTAGGCTAACAAGTTTGATTAAGTAAATAAGCATTGGTGCTGTACAGAAATTGGAGAAAAATATACATGAAATTGGACTACCAGTCAACTTTAAGACTGAATCTTGACCATCAGTGAAATTGGATGAACTTTGAGATTGAATTGCGAGGGATTTAGTGGATGTTTGAGTAAGGTCTTTGTAACAAAGTTGTAGCTGGTACATTGGACAACAACTTTGATACATGCAAGAGAATGAGTTGTCGCATGAAAAATTGAGAACAAGGCTCTCCAATTCGCTCTGTCAAAACGTTTGATGAAGATTGCCATGGTACAGTAACTGAACCAGATCGTGGATTCAGTGAACCTGTCGCCGCCTGTGGGCATGCGCCGTGATCCTCGCTGGCGTTGCGATTTGTGTGCTCTGGGTGCGGATAACGGACCCCGGTGAAAAGGTCTTGGCCGCGGATGAGGCCGTGAGTTGGCCGTCGTACCCACTTGCCCCGCGGCCGGTCAAGATGACCCTCACTGGAGTCTACCGCTTGCCACCTGGACGCCACGTACTTAGAAGTGTTACCATGTCGCAGTAGACCCCCGTAGGTAGCCTGTCCATCGCCTGAGACATTGCCCCGGTGAACGCCACGGTAGTTCGCGCTGGTGACTCACCCCCCTCTTCGGCCGCCAGCTTCCCTTTTCCAAATTCGGAGCCACCGCTCATGGATACTATAAATTGAGTGCACAACTAGCTCCGTTAGTTTGTTACAAAGCTAGAGTGCCAACCCTTGACCTCGATTAGCCACCACAGCCGGAGAATTTCGTTCTTCCCCCAAATCTGTTGTCTGCGCCATCGTGTGACGTCGTGCCGTGGCCAGCCACCTCCAGGTCCGCTCTCGCCCTCCTTGTACGTGTTTCAACACCCACACACTTGTGATGCTCGTTGGCTCGACCAATTAAGCTATGCTACGCTAGATCATTAGGAACGCGTCGGGAATGTCTTAAGCTCCGCGGGTGTACGTGGACCGAGCTCTAGAATGGTGATCGGGCTCAATTAGTGATTCCCAGTGGAGCGCCAAGGTTAGAATTAGGCGTAGACCGAATTAGAGCATGGATTGTTGGGTATTACGGCCGGTACAAGTCCGCCGGAGTGCGCACGCCGCCGTCCTGGTCGGGGACCGGTCTTGCGAAGAAGAGAAAGGAGAGGGGCCTTAGTGCACTTGTCAGAGACACAAGGAAATAGTGAGCAAGGATTCTTTACGGGTTTTTCGAATCACCGAGGATCCCTGCACAAAATCACCAGCGCGGGCGCACTTTCCATGGTCGTGGGCCGGATCAGGCTAGATTCAGCCAAGTACTATTCATACTTTGGCTTTTTCTTTTTTCTGCCAGACTTGGAAATTTATAGGAAATTCTAGAAAAATGGGTAAATCATGAGACCAATTTTGCTAGACTCCTAAATTCATTTAGCATTCAATAAGAATAGTTCCAAAATAGATTTTTAATCCAAACCTAGAATTATATGGCATTTTAAGATGACTAAACCTAGCCTTTTAGAATTTTAGAATTAATTTGGTAGCTCCAAAAATAATAAAACTTTTTGGGTAAGCTTAGTTTGATGATTAAAGCCCTTGGGTAGAGTTTAACATGCTTTGGATATTGCTTGGTCCCAAACCCAATACACTAGCTTCCTAGGGTATAATTGCCTAACCCTAATAGAATACTAACTCAGGAAACCCTAGTAACTAGTGTGTACCATGAAGGAAAGTTGTATTCAAGATACAACTTGGTATATTTCTAGTATATACCTGCATATTCATAACATCACATAAGCATTCATGTATATGTATTGTTATGTATAGAAAATGAAGAAGTTGTAGTCGAAGAAGAAGTTGCCCCGCAAGCTGAGAATCCCCTGGTTGAGAACAACTTCTATTTTGATATCTGTGGGACAAACCCAGAGCCTCCTACAACACAAGGCAAGCCCCGGTGCATTTACCCCTTTCCTTGTGGTTTTAAACTCTTTATCACTTCAGATGATGCATTAGGTGATAGGAGTTGTGTGCTAAACAATTGCTGCATTTCCTTCCTTGGAAACTGATTACCCTTCCTTGTTACCTGTTAACTTAAAAGTTTTCTAATGCTTAGCTTTGCTTTAGAAAACAAAATGTTTTGTTTTACACAAAAAGGTGATGCTTCATATGGGAGGGGTTTTACCAAGAAAAGACTTGTGATGGTGAATTCATCATGGCCATGATGGATTCAACATTTGAAAAGATGTACCTCTATCAGGTACCAACTTTGGGTTGTAAATGATAAAGACGAGACCGGGCAGGTGACTTGCACGAGAAGAAAGTCTCGGTGTAGTGTCTCCGTCTGAGTCGATTAAGAACCATGTCGATGTAGGCTTGATGATTGAGGACCTTTTAACTGGCCATATGCCTCGTCATGGGTAAGCTTTGCCTCGGTCGGACCAATACCAGAAAGGCCACCATTGTAATGCCCAAAATTGGTATAAGAGAAAGATAATCGGATAAATAAATAAATAAATATGCTTCTATGCTAGAATTTTGAGGATTTCTTGATCTTCTTTTCGTTGTGCATATTCAACTAAGGGAACTAAATCATTCAAATGATAAATAAATAAATACGTGAATGTGCATTTCATGGAGTTCTTGTATGATTGCATTTGTACTCAAATTTTTGAGACAAATTAAGTTTGAAAGGTAGAATTTGTGAAACCCTAAAGTTCAATCTTGAGAGAATAAGGAAAATTTCACAAAGACTTTAAATCGAAACACCTCTCCTTAAGAAAAACCATAATTTCGAAGTTACTACTCCCAAAATGAAAGATGCTTAGATAAACTAAATTGCCCTTGGATTGGATTATATAGAAGCATTATGATTAAACTATTTCCTAATATATATAATCTACAATATAAATTATATTCCCCTATAATTAATAGGGTGTAAACTATTCTCTATTATATGATTGGAAGCATGTATAAAAGAACTAAAATGAAACAAATAGATAAAATATATTTTTGCATTCATGCTGGAGATTTTGAATTGTGCACATAAATTCTAATTGAGACCTTGACCCCAGATTTAAATTTCAAAATCTAAAACTAAAACAAAATAGAAATTTCAAATGAAAATAAAGAAAGAAAAGAAAAATAGAAAATAGGAAAGGGAAAAATACTACACCAAAATAAAGAGAATAAAAATATTTAATTAAATAAAAGCCTCTCATACTGGAGTACTCAATGGGTATGTTTAAAATGATATAAATTTATAGTTAAATTCGAATTCAAATATGGATTTACAAAATGAATAAAAGAGAAACCAGAAATAGAAAATAAAAAGAAGAAAATAGCAAATGTGGCATTGGGCTGATTCTTTCCTCTCGGCCCATCCACTGTGCTCTGCGCGGCCCGCTTCTACTTCCCCCGTGCGCGCGTATCAACTGAACTAAACCCTAGCCGTGCAGCCCAACTCTCTCAACCGTGCGCTTGACGCCGACGTGTGGGCCACGCCTGGCCGTCTCAGCCGTGCGCAGACGTTCGCGCACCCGAGTTCTCCGACGTGTGGGGTCCGCGTGTCAGCCGCTGTGCGCCCTGTAGATCTTCCTCTCCGCAACCGATGGCGCCCGATTCTTGCGCCACTGCATGCACCAGCTTGTGCTTCTCCGAACCGGCCGGTGGGAGCATAAAACCCTGCCGCGGACTCCTCTTCTCTTTCGCTTTGCGACACCCGAGAATCACCCCAGCGCCGCTGCGACATCCAGGCAAATCTGAGAGAGGGAAAGAGTTGAGCCGTCGTGTGTGGAGGAGAGCAGTCGGGCGGCCGCCACGACGAACCGGTGAAATCGGCCCCGTGCTTCATCGGGTGGTGGTGGCAGGCGTTGGGAGCAGAGCCAATCGAAGGAGGAGCCAGCGACCGACGGGGAATTGCTCGCTGTAGCTGTGTGAATCCGCAATGCCGCCATCGACCGTGGCCAGGATGCCCTTCGCAGCGAGCGTCGGTGAGACCCATACCCTCGTACTCACTAGGAACCATGTATCGTGTAGAACTTTTTCGCTTGAGAGTTCCGAGCACGTCAACATAGTTTCAGCCTATGCCGGTCATGGCGTCGCCGTGGTGCGGTGGCCGCCGCCGTGGCTGGGCGTCGTAGAAGGCGGGATGTTCCTGGACCGCTGATGTGCGGTCAGGTGGTCTCGATTAGCTTAAGTTAACACTTCAGATGAACGAATCTAGGGCGTTGGTTCATAAACGGTCGATTAGATTTGGTCATGACGTGAATCACTACTGATCGTTGATCTCTGTTCGGGCGGCAGTAGAAACGTACCAGTTCATCTTTAAGCAGATTTAATCATGGCTCTTCGGTACAGATCAGACGACCAGAAACTATGGATACCCCTTCGCGGTGTCTATTTTTCTAAAGAGCCCCTCCATTTCTGGCATATGAACCCGCACTCCACTAACTGTGTAAAGTAATTACACACAGGCCCTGGAACATTGTAAGCAAGCCCCTGTATTTATCTGTTTTTATGCGCTCGGTCCAGAGAATTGAGAATTTATAAAATTGATTATAGAAATTGATTTTTAACTCAAGAATTATTCTAGAAACTTATAACATGCATATAAAATTCATTTTAACTCCTTTTTGACTCATTCTAGTCCCTATAATTTTGTAATAATATTGTTTATCAACTAGTGTCTCAGTTTTAACATGAAACACATATTAGAATTGATCACTCAATTAATCTTGTATCAAATAGATAAAGCCTTCAGAGATTCGTAACTCCTTCGTTTTAATTCCAAATTGACTCGTCCAGTTGCGTTAGTTTCGTATAAGTATTTACTATGCAATAACAACATTTATTATACCATGTCTCATTCTTTTATAATTAGATCTTTATTTAACTTATGTTGGTTAGTCTTGTTACTGTGCTCATCATTATCTACCAAAATATAGTTTATGGTAAATTTATAACTTAGATTAAAGTTGAGATAATTATTTATAGAATAACCTCTCATATGATTTATCCTAACCAATTCATAATATAGTTTAATATTTTAATCACATATATCTTCCATATATCATAACTCCTGAACCATGACTTCGATCTTAGTAGTTCTCGATCCCGCGATCTCGTAGCAACGCGTAAATTATTATTATTTAGCTTGTACTTATGTTTGGTGTGATGTTAATTTTGTATATACCATGTTTGTTTGTATTGCTGCGACTAGCAGTTTGGTCACGAGAAATCTGAAGAATCACCCTGGTAACTAGAATCTCAAGTGCCAGGCAAGTTGTGCCCTTGATCACTTTTGTTACCCAATAATATTCTTTATTATCATTATTCAATGCATAGGTTTAATTTTGATGGGTCCCAATAGGTCACCCTAGTCTGTTTATCCTGTTTACCTTGTTTACCCCTGATTCACTTGGGTAGTTATGCTATTGCATTATTTGGTTTTGGGATTAATATTTCATTATATCCATGTTCCAATTATTCTGTTATGTTATTTATGTTCATGTCAAGATCATTATATTTTTAATTGGAACATGGAGCTTAACTTGAGAAACACGTGCCACCACAAGGGTGGAATGGGACGCCCTTGGCTGACTAATTAGGAAAGCTAGTGGAAGACTACCTTACCCGAAAGGGGCAAGGGCAGTAGGGGAGTTGCATGCAAGGAGGTTCTCGGGTTGATTTTGCTGCGATGGAGGTCAGACGAGGGATTCTTGCAAGTGCTCTTCCCATAAACTGTAGCGGGTTTTCAGAAGCTAGTGGAACTTTATAAAGGACTCGTAGTGGATCCCTAGCCATTCACCTCGATAGTGTCTAAGGGCCTTGCAAACCCTGGCGACATGGGATACACGACTTGTGGGTACAAGGTACAACCTCTATAGAGTGTAAAACTGGTATACTAGCCGAGCTCACGGTCATGAGCAGCTCAGGACTCTCGCATGATTAAATTATGGAACTTAAATTCAATTTGTCATTTGCATTGCATGAGATCATTTGTTAATTTGTTCTATTATTATTTATTATGGTTTGGTATTTAATTACATCTAATAATTGCTAATAAAATATCGACCAACTTATTAAAAGCAATGCTCAGCTTTAACCCCTATTGTTGATCAGCCTTACACATCACATGAACTCCCACCTTTGGTGAATTCGTGTCACATTAATTCCCACAACTTGTTGAACTTTGATCATGTGTGAGCTCACCCTTGTTGTCTCACACCCCCACAGGAGAAGTACAGGTGGTTCAAGAGGAGCCACATAACGAGAAGTTCGATTCAGTCTAGGTGTTGTCTCCCAGTTGACTTGCGCCAAGGATAATCCTTAGTTTGTTTTATATTTATCTTTTATTTTTGTAAGACTTCTGCTATGTAATAAGTACTCTAATTATTGTGACATTTATCTGTATGCACTCTGTTATTATATATGTTGTCTTCTTTGGCGCATGTATGAGATGCACCCGGCTTTGTCCCTTTAAATCCGGGTGTGGCAGAAGTGGTATTAGAGGAATGTTGACTGTAGGACGAAACCTAGATAGAAATGGACAAACCCTTACCTACTTACCTTACTTTGATTCTTTCTATACTTATCTTGATCATGTTTCACCTTCTACTGTTCTACTCTGATTCTTTTCTAAACTTATCTTAATCTTTTCTCATCTATTTCCGCTTTACTCTGATTATTCTTATCTTTTCCTTCTAAAGACAAATGTGGATTTCACACTTTGAAATCTTATGCCTAAAGTGACATTTAGGAATAGGAGACCTACTCTTAGGAACAAAAAGAAAACTATTTTTATAGTATCTATATGCTTGAGTGTTTGTTCTTATGATACTTGTTTGATTTGGATCTTTGATTGAGTGTGATGAGTTGTGGAGTAATGTCCACAATTACATCTGCATATACATATGGGAAAAATGCTTATAAAAATAACTAGATAAACTAGATTATCCCTCATTAAAGTATCTACCTAACAATATCCATCTCATCTTGAAAGATTTTATCCTACACTCATAGATCCATCTTATCTTATAAGATACTCATCTTATCTTGAAAAGATGTTATGTCACCCTAATAGATCTAACTGACCTCAAAAGATTCTACCTTATCCTTATGGATTCATCTTGCCCTAATTAGCATATTTATTCCACTCTAGAAAAACAACCATAAGCTAATCCAAAATTTATTTAGATCTTAACTAGTCTAATCTAGTCATATCCAACCTAATCTAGAATTTATCTAATCTATTATGATCTAATCTAGAGTAAGTTGCTTAATGCTGGTACAAAAGATAAGGCCATACCCCTCATGCACTTAAAACTAAACTAGTGCCTTAAACCAACTCAGTCACATTCATGAGATCTAACCCAACCAATAGAGTTATGATGGATTGCATAATCTGTCTATCCCCACCTAACATCAAACAAGTTTTTGACCAACATCATGAGGTCTATCTCACCCATATATACCTTAATCATATGCCCCAACTCCGATGATATACACTAACCTCAAATCAATGAGACCAAGACCAGAGAAAGAAAAGACCAACATCGACAAGGAAGGATATAACAGTCAAAGCGAATCTCGAGATGAATCAAGACTTAAACCTTTCGGATGATGTCTTTTCTTGCCATAATCTTTCTTACCTCAACCTGTCCAGCTTATGTCCCATACAATAAGTAGCTGGATACCTATGCTCTTCCAATCACCCACTATTGACTATAAAAAATGAGACTCTAGATTTTTGAACCAATTATAGACTAAAAGCCAAATTACAGACCAATCCTTCTGTATCCCTTTTCTTACAAATCTTGAGGACGAGATTTATGTTAAGGGGGGTAGGATTTGTAATGCCCAAAATTGGTATAAGAGAAAGATAATCAGATAAATAAATAAATATGCTTCTACACTAGAATTTTGAGGATTTCTTGATCTTCTTTTCGTTGTGCATATTCAACCAAGGGAACTAAAGCATTCAAATGATAAATAAATAAATACCTAAATGTGCATTTCATGTTGGAGTTCTTGTATGATTGCATTTGTACTCAAATTTTTGAGACAAATTAAGTTTGAAAGGTAGAATTTGTGAAACCCTAAAGTTCAATCTTGAGAGATTAAGGAAAATTTCACAAAGACTTTAAATCAAAACACCTCTCCTTAAGAATAACCATACTTTCGAAGTTACTACTCCCAAAATGAAAGATGCTTAGATAAACTAAATTGCCCTTGGATTGGATTATATAGAAGCATTATGATTAAACTATTTCCTAATATATATAATCTACAATATAAATTATATTCCCCTATAATTAATAGGGTGTAAACTATTCTCTATTATATGATTGGAAGCATGTATAAAAGAACTAAAATGAAACAAATAGATAAAATATATTTTTGCATTCATGTTGGAGATATTGAATTGTGCACATAAATTCTAATTGAGACCTTGACCCCAGCTTTGAATTTCAAAATCTAAAACTAAAACAAAATAGAAATTTCAAATGAAAATAAAGAAAGAAAAGAAAAATAGAAAATAGGAAAGGGAAAAATACTACACCAAAATAAAGAGAATAAAACATTTAATTAAATAAAAGCCTCTCATACTGGAGTACTCAATGGGTATGTTTAAAATGATATAATTTATAGTTAAATTCGAATTCAAATTTGGATTTACAAAATGAATAAAAGAGAAACCAGAAATAGAAAAGAAAAAGAAGAAAATAGAAAATGTGGCATTGGGCTGATTCTTTCCGCTCGGCCCATCCACTGTGCTCTGCGCGGCCCGCTTCTACTCCCCCACCCCCCCGCGTGTATCCACTGAACTAAACCCTAGCCGCGCAACCCAACTCTCTCAACCGTGCGCTTGACGCCGACGTGTGGGCCACGCCTGACCGTCTCAGCCGTGCGCGGACGTTCGCGCACCCGAGTTCTCCGACGTGTGGGGTCCGCGTGTCAGCCACTGTGCACCCTATAGATCTTCCTCTCTGCAACCGATGGCGCCCGATTCTTGCGCCACTTCATGCGCCAGCTTGTGCTTCTCCGAACCGGCCGGTGGGAGCATCAAACCCTGCCGTGGAGTCCTCTTCTCTTTCGCTTTGCGACACCTGAGAATCACCCCAGCGCCGTTGCGACATCCAGACAAATCTGAGAGAGGGAAAGAGTTGAGCCGCCGTGTGTGGAGGAGAGCAGTCGGGCGACCGCCGCGACGAACTGGTGAAATCGGCCCCGTGCTTCATCGGGCGGCGGTGGCAGGCGGTGGCAGGCGTTGGGAGCAGAGCCAATCGAAGGAGGAACCGCCGATTGGCGGGGAATTGCTCGCTGTAGCCGTGCGAATCTGCAATGCCACCATCGACCGTGGCCAGGATGCCCTTCGCAGCGAGTGTCGGTGAGACCCATACCCTCGTACTCACTAGGAACCATGTATCGTGTAGCACTTTTTCGCTTGAGAGTTCCGAGCACGTCAACATAGTTTCAGCCTACGCCGGTCATGGCACCGCCGTGGTGCGGTGGCCGCTGCTGTGGCTGGGCGTCGTAGAAGGCGGGATGTTCCTAGACCGCTGATGTGCGGTTGGGTGGTCTCGATTAGCTTAAGTTAACGCTTCAGATGAACGAATCTAGGGCGTTGGTTCGTAGACGGTCGGTTAGATTTGGTCATGACGTGAATCACTGCTGATCGTTGATCTCTGTTCGGGCGGCAGTAGAAACGTACCGGTTCATCTTTAAGCAGATTCAATCATGGCCCTTCGGTACAGATCGGACGGCCAGAAACTATGGATACCCCTTCGCGGTGTAAAGTAATTACACAGGCCCTCCATTTCTGGCATATGAACCCGCACTCCACTGACTGTGTAAAGTAATTACACAGGCCCTGGAACATTGTAAGCAAGCCCCTGCATTTATCTGTTTTTATGCGCTTGGTCCAGAGAATTGAGAATTTAGGAAATTGATTATAGAAATTGATTTTTAACTCAAGAATAATTCTAGAAACTTGTAAAATGAATATAAAATTCATTTTAACTCATTTTTGACTCATTCTAGTTCCTATAAATTTGTAATAATATTGTTTATCAACTAGTGTCTCAGTTTTTACATGAAAAACATATTAGAATTGATCACTCAATTAATATTGTATCAAATAGATAAAGCCTTCAGAGATTCGTAACTCCTTCGTTTTAATTCCAAATTGACTCGTCCAGTTGCGTTAGTTTCGTATAAGTATTTACTATGCAATAACAACATTTATTATACCATGTCTCATTCTTTTATAATTAGATCTTTATTTAACTTATGTTGGTTAGTCTTGTTAATGTGCTCATCATTATCTACCAAAATATAGTTTATGGTAAATTTATAACTTAGATTAAAGTTGAGATAATTATTTATAGAATAACCTCTCATATGATTTATCCTAACCAATTCATAATATAGTTTAATATTTTAATCACATAGATCTTCCATATATCATAACTCCTGAACCATGACTTCGATCTTAGTAGTTCTCGATCCCGTGATCTCGTAGCAACACATAAATTATTATTATTCAGCTTGTACTTATGTTTGGTGTGATGTTAATTTTGTGTATACCATGTTTGTTTGTATTGCTGCGACTAGCAGTGCGGTCACGAGGAATCTGAAGAATCACCAAGTTAATTGGAATCTCAAGTGCCAAGCAAGTTGTGCCCTTGATCACTTTTGTTACCCAATAATATTCTTTATTATCATTATTCAATGCATAGGTTTAATTTTGATGGGTCCCAATAGGTCACCCTAGTCTGTTTATCCTGTTTACGTTGTTTACCCCTGATTCACTTGGGTAGTTATGCTATTGCATTATTTGGTTTTGGGATTAATATTTCATTATATCCATGTTCCAATTATTATGTTATGTTATTTATGTTCATTTCAAGATCATCATATTTTTAATTGGAACATGGAACTTAACTTGAGAAACACGTGCCACCACACGGGTGGAATGCGACGCCCTTGGCTGACTAATTAGGAAAGCTAGTGGAAGACTACCTTACCCGAAAGGGGCAAGGGCAGTAGGAGAGTTGCATGCAAGGAGGTTCTCGGGTTGATTTTGCTGCGATGGCGGTCAGACGAGGGATTCTTGCAAGTGCTCTTCCCATAAACTGTAGCGGGTTTTCAGAAGCTAGTGGAACTTTGTAAAGGCCTCGTAGTGGATCCCTAGCCATTCACCTCGGTAGTGTCTAGGGCCTTGCAAACTCTGGAGACATGGGATACACGACTTGTGGGTACAGGGTACAACCTCTATAGAGTGTAAAACTGGTATACTAGCCGAGCTCACGGTCATGAGGAGCTCAGGACTCTCGCATGATTAAATTATGGAACTTAAATTCAATTTGTCATTTGCATTGCGTGGGATCATTTGTTAATTTGTTCTATTATTATTTATTATGGTTTGGTATTTAATTACATCTAGTAATTGCTAATAAAATTTTGACCAACTTATTAAAAGCAATGCTCAACTTTAACTCCTATTGTTGATCAGCATTACACATCACATGAACTCCCACCTTTGGTGAATTCGTGACACATTATTCCCCACAACTTGTTGAGCTATGATCATGTGTGAGCTCACCCTTGCTGCCTCACACCCCCCATAGGAGAAGTACAGGTGGTTCCAGAGGAGCCACATAACGAGGAGTTCGATTCGGTCTAGGTGGTGTCTCCCAGTTGACTTGCGCCAAGGATGATCCTTAGTTTGATTTATATTTATCTTTTATTTTTGTAAGACTTCTGCTATGTAATAAGTACTCTGATTATTGTGACATTTAACTCCTGTTATTATATATGTTGTCTTCTTTGGCGCATGTATGAGATGCACCCAGCTTTTTCATTTTAAATCCGGGTGTGACAACCATGCAATGAGAGTGGAGAGATGGCGAGAGTAGCGTGTACCCTCCGTGGCAAGAGGCTGGACGGTGATGTATCTGTGCTCTCGGTTGGCGTGAACCCATTCTGGTCTTGAGAAACCCGATGGCAGGTTGACATATGCAAGGGTTAAGTGCTACATATGCCATGTGGTTGGAGATCCCTAGTTGGGTATTAATCGATTCGGATCGTCGTTACTTCTCGGACATGAAGACTTGGTCACTACCCTACACGTAGCAATCCAGTGAATTGAAGGGTGATAAAAGATGGCTAGTGTAGGCTAAGTGCCTGAACTAGGATAGAAAGAACTCTAGATACAGGTAATGACTTAACCTGATAATAAAACTGGATTTTTAAGGATCCATTGTTAGTAAGATTTTCTGCAAACAGAGTCTTTGATTCTTGATTAACTTTACCTTGATTCCCACAAGCCAGCATATCTTTGAGAAGTCTTTTTCCTTTGTCGGTTAAGACTTGCGAAAGTACACTCCATACTCAGGGTTTTCGAATGCATGTTGTTGTAGGTGATGAAACAGCCGAGTTTTGTTGTTCTTGCTCGAAGGTGGTGCCAAAGCAGGAGGAAAATCTGTAAACTTGTTGGCGGGAGGATGTTTTACCTCCCTGTTATGTAATAATAAATTATGCACTCATACACTTGGGGTTGTAATAAATATTCTCTCTATATTTTATGAATGTAAATTATGTTATTGTAATCCATTTCCGCTTATTCTTTACTCCGATTATGTGTGTAATGTCTGCGTGATGGGTGAAACGCTCTTAGGCGATATGATGAAGATACAGGTAACCGAACTTGTCGAGTGTTATGCACACCTGCATGGTTGTCCGAGGTCCGTAGGACAAGGACATCTGTAGGTGGGCCTAATACCTTGGGAGGTTCCGTGACAGTTTCACTCAACTTTACCGCTATGCACCTGAGGAGGTTGACACTGACGAGAAGCGCTAAGAGCGGTTCTTAGAAGTATTAATTGGACCCCTAAACTATCAACTATAGAGGCACAATTTCCTTAATTTTCAGACTCTACTTAACAAGACAATTGGCTTGGAAAGCAAGAGAAAGGAATTGTCAGATCACAAAAGGAAATTTCATGGTCAGTATAGCAGAAACACTCGTCAACATAACAACTCTCAAGGTTCTTAGTTCTTCTCTAGAAATTAGAGTGGATATAATAATTATCAAATGCAATGCTCTGGACAGCAAGGACAAAGAAGCAACCAATACCAGAACCAGTAGAGAAATAGTTCTCATACATGTTAGAGAGCTGGGGGTAATTCGCAGAATCGTCAAGGAAGCGCCGTGAACACACCGACTAGAACCAACAATCCAACTATCCCAGTTCAGCCCAGTGGATGCTTCATGTGTGGCGAAACTGGCTACTATGCAAACAATTGCCCAAAGTGCAACCCACAAACGCCTCAATGGAACAATAATCAAAGATTTGATCACAATACACATGCTCGTGGTAATGCATAGAACAAAACTCCGCAGAACCAGAGTAAAGGTAGGGTGAATCATGTGACAACAGAGACGGTTCGAGAGGACGCTGACGTGGTGTATGGTATATTCCTTATTAACTCCATCCTGCATCAGTTTTACTTGATTCTGTAGCATATCATTCTTTCGTAACAAAGTCATTTGTGGAGAAGAATAATATATCAAACTATCCTTTGAAGAGGAAATTATTAATTAAGTCACTAGGAGGTGAAATTAGAGTCACTCACTCATGCCCTCACACTAAGCTTAAGATTAGAGGAATAAACTTCCTAGTAGAGCTGATAATCATGAGTCAAGTGGTGTGATACTTGGAATAGATTACTTAACCAAGTATGATGGGGTAATATCTTATGCTAAGAGAATGGTTACATTAACAAGTCCGCAAGGAGAAAGAGTTGAAGTCAATGTTAGCATGCCAGTAGAAGCAGAAACCATGATAAATCATTTGGAGGAGAAATCTTTGAAAAGCATCAGAGTGGTGTGTGAATACCAAGATGCATTCCCAGAGGAATTATCAGGTATGCTACCTGATCGTGATGTAGAGTTCTCTATCGAATTATTACATGGAATTGCACCTATTTCAAAAAGACCTTATAGAATGGATGTCAAGGATCTAGGTGAACTTAAGTAACAAACAGAAGAATTATTAGAAAAAGGTTTTATTTGTCCAAGCTCGTCCCCATGGGGAGCCCTAGTTCTATTAGTGAATAAGAAAGATGGTTCGAGAAGAATGTGTGTTCATTTTATAAGCTTAAATGAACTGACCATTAAGAACAAATACCCTTTACCACAGATTGAAGTTTTGTTTGATCAGATGAGAGGAGCTAAGATATTCTCAAAAATAGATCTAAGATCAGTATATCATCAATTAAAGATTCGAACTGAATATGTGCCCAAGACAGCCTTTACCACAAGATACAGACTATATGAATTTTTGGTCATGTCATATGGACTAAGTAATGCACCAACATATTTTATGAACTTGATGAATAAAGTATTCATGGAATACCTTGACCAATTTGTGGTTCTATTCATTGATGATATACTAGTATACTCCCCGAATGAAGAAACACATGAAGACCATTTAAGACTAGTTCTGCAGAAGCTTTGTGACAACCAATTGTATGCAAAGTTCTCGAAGTGTGATTTTTGATTGAAAGAAGTTGCTTTCCTAGGACATATCATCACAGATGGAGAAATTAAGGTAGATCCAGGCAAAATAAGTGAAATACTAAATTGGAAGCAACCGAAAGATGTGTCAAAGATCAGGAGTTTTCTTGGTGTTGGTCACTTATTCTCAAATGTTGTGAATCAAGAACAAGGCAACACAATTGTTAAAGATAAAGGACATTCATCCTCCGAAGCATTATCTCCTTTCGGATATAACGATCTCTGCACGAAGGTCATGAAGAACACACCTTCATCATTCATGAGAATAAGAATTCATAGAGACAATATATTTTATCCATTCATCCATCCATTCATTCATATATTTATTTCATGATAAATATATGAACATTAACAGAATTCATATTACATTGATACCTTTGGCTTGTCTGAAGGAGTTGACGCGAGAGCGATTACAGTTCAGCGTGCCTTGTACGGGGGTATTGTTCATCTATTTATAGGCAACCACAAGGGTTCGTACGCTATTATATTTTTGCCCTCAATGATTACATACAGAGTTTACAAAATGTCACAAGGGTAACATCGCCATTTATATTTAATAACTTGAGTAACACCTTCTCCTTGCTTTGTTGTGCCGAAGCCATGTTGTGTACCTATTTCGCCGTGATGAATCTTGTCAGACGAAGTTTGCTTCGCCCCTCTTGTGTTGTACCGAAGCATTTATGATGATGAAGCTCCTGTAATATTCAGTAGTATGCTGAAAGCAAATGGTTAGCCATGTTTTTGAGGACCTTCGAAAGAGGAAGGCCCCCAACACTTGGATTAGCAGGATATTATCGAATATTTATTGAAGGCTTCTATAAGTTAGTGAAACCTCTTACTTCACTACTAGAGAAAGGTAAAGAGTTTAAGTGGGATGAAGCTTGCCAGAAATGTTTAGAGGAACTAAAAGAAAAGCTAACCACTGCACCAGACTTGGTAATGCCAGATATTCACAAAGGATTAGATGTATATTGTGATGGTTCGCATCTAGGACTTGGATGTGTGTTAATGCAGGAAGGAAAAGTAATAGCTTATGCCTTAAGGCAGTTGTGCAAGCATGAAAAGAATTACCCAACACATGATTTGGAATTAGCTACTGTAGTACATGCTTTGAAGATTTGGAGTCACTACATGATCGGAAATAAGTGCAAAATCTTCATCGATCACAAAAGTTTCAAATACATATTCACTTAGAAGGAACTCAATCTAAGACAACGAAGATGGCTTGAGTTAATAAAAGATTATGATTTGGATATTCAGTATCATCTAGGAAAAGCAAATGTCGTGGTAGACGCATTGAGCCGTAAAGGTCAACTGAATAGTATTACTGCCTATTTGGTGCCGTAAGAATTATGTTGGGAAATGGAACAAATTAATCTTGGTATGGTTAATAAGATGGAAGCAACAGTTATGGAAGTAGAATCTACATTGGAACAAGAAATTCATAAAGGATAGGAATCCGATGAGAAAATTAAGGAAATTAAAATGTAGATTAATTTGGGTAGAGCCCCTGAATTCACAGAAGATGAACAAGGCACAGTTTGGTTTAAAAGACGATCTATGTACCAAAAATTGAACATCTACTAAAAGTTGCCTAGAGGGGGGTGAATAGAAGAAACCTGAATTTTACAAACTTTAAACACACACTACACTTGAGGTTAGGGTTAGAAATAATTTCGGAGTGCGGAAGATTGTTCCTCTTCCTACGAGTTGCTCAATCAATGCGAATAACTTTGGGGCAAAGTCAAATCAATGTGAGCGAGGGAACTTTAGAGAGAGGAGTGGGGATAAATAAATCAAGTGGGGATCAACACAAGTGAACATGGTGATTTGTTTCCCGAGGTTCGGTTCCAAAGAACCTAGTCCCCGTTGAGGAGGCCACAAAGGCCGGGTCTATTCCAACCCTTTCCCTCTCTCAATCGGTCACTTAGACCGGTTGAGTGCTTCTCCTCAATCACTTGGGTCACTAAGACCCCACAAGGATCACCACACACTTAGTTGTCTCTTGCTAGCTTTACAAGCACTTAGAAGAATTAGAGTGAGAAAGAAAAAGCAATCCAAGCAATAAGAGCAACAAAAGAAACACAAAACACCCTCTCTCAAGTCACTAAGCACTTGAGTTGATTTTGAGGCTTGGAGAGGATTTGATCTTTTGATTATGTCTTGGAGTGTATGTCTTTGCTCTAGTATTGAATGCGAAGGTCTGAAAGCTTGGATGGCTTGAATGGAGATGGTTGGGGGGTATTTATAGCCTCCAACCACTTCCTAGTCGTTGCTGTCGATGGGCACACCCGACAGTCCGGTGGTGCACCGGACATGACACTGTTCACTATCTGGTGCGTGCCACGTCTATCTACAGTTGGGGTTTGGAGCGGTTGACCATTGAAGTCCTCTGTCCTCTTGCGGCACTGAACAGTCCGGTGGCACACTAGACAGTCCAGTGCGTTCTGACTTCTGACTGCTGCTCTATGCACTGTTCACTCGTTAGCGCAGTCGACCGTTGGAGAAGTTGACCGTTGCTCCGTTGGCTCACCGGACAGTCTGGTGATTTATAGCGGACGCAGGCGCTGAGAAAACCCGAGAACGGCCAGTTCGTGAGTGCCTCGGCTTGGGCACCGGACAGTGTACGGTGCGCCACTAGCTGCACCAATACTTGTTTTTGCTCCAAACTTTATAGAGTTCCCCAACTTTTTTCCTTGTTGGTTTATGTTGAACTTTATGCACTTGAGATAAATGACAACTAGGCAAACTAGTTAGTCCACATGATTTGTGATGGACGTCAAACACCAAAATCGATTATAGGAAGTGTTTAAGCCCATTTCTCCTTCAATCTCCCCCTTTTTGGTGATTGATGACAACACAACCCAAAGCAAATATAAAGTGCAGGAATGTAACTAGTTTGCAATTTTGACCGTGTGCATAAGTTACTTTGTGTTAAACCAACTAAAAGTATTTCTAAGTATATATGATTGCTTTTCTTGTAGTTTAACATTTTCGACCACATTTGCACCACTTAGGTTGTTTTTGCAAATCTTTTGGAAAAGCCTTTTCAAATTCTTTTGCAAATAGCCAATGGTATAAGAATGTTATTTCAAAACGCATTTTCAAGATTTTTGAAAATTCCCCCCTATTTCAAATTTTTGCAATTTGGATAATTTCTCCCCCTTTGTGAAACAGTTTTTGAAAATTGAAAACGGGGTGGTGGTGTGGTCCTTTTGCTATTAATTCTCCCCCTTTGGCATTAATCGCCAAAAACGAAGAAACTTGAGAGACCTTTTAATTCTCCCCCATTGAATATGCCAATTGAAAGTTTATGAGTAGGGCAAAGGATAAATGATATCGACAGAGTCGTAGTGGAAGCCTTGCCTTTGCCGAATACTCCATTTTCCTTTCAATCTAAGACTAAGGATAGAAATACACTTGAAAGCACATTAGCCTTAGCTTTGGCACAAGAAGAATAAGAAATATACATTTGTACCAAATGAAAGAGACATGATCAAAGGTATATAAATAGGCTATGTGTGCAAGATTTCAATCAAAGTTCCGAGAATCGAGAATATTGAGTTCATTCCTAAGCTTGCTCAAAGTCTTTTCATCTAGGGGCTTGGTAAAGATATCGGTTAGTTGGTTGTGGGCGCTAACATACGCAATTTCGATCCCCCCTTTTGTTGGTGATCTCTCAAAAAGTGATACCAGATGTCTATGTGCTTAGTGCAGCTGTGTTCAACGAGATTATCCGCCATGCGGATTGCACTCTCATTATCACATAGGAGAGGGACTTTGCTCAACTTATAGCCATAGTCCCTAAGTGTTTGACTGATCCAAAGTAATTGAGCACAACAATGCCCTGTAGCAATATACTCGACTTCGGCGGTGGATAGAGCTACTGAGTTTTGTTTCTTTGAAGCCCAAGACACGAGGGATCTTCCCAGAAACTGACAAGTCCCTGATGTGCTCTTCCTGTCAATTTTACATCCAGCATAATCGGCATCGGAATACCCAATTAGATCAAAGGTAGATCCCTTGGGGTACCATAGCCCAAACTTAGGAGTGTAAACTAAATATCTCATGATTCTTTTCATGGCCCTAAGGTGAACTTCCTTAGGATTTGCATAGAACCTTGCACACATGCATACAGAAAGCATAATATCTGGTCGAGAAGCACATAAATAGGGTACAAATCCTATCATTTACCACTATACCTTTTGATCTACGAATTTTCCTACCGTATCGAGGTCGAGATGCCCACTTGTTCCCATGGGAGTCTTGATGGGTTTGGCATTCTTCATTCCAAACTTCCTGAGTATGTCTTGAATGTACTTAGTTTGGCAGATGAAGGTTCCCTCTTGGAGTTGCTTGATTTGAAATGCAAGGAAATACTTCAACTCCCCCATCATAGACATCTCGAATTTCTGTATCATAATCCTACTAAACTCTTCACAAGATGACTTGTTAGTAGACCCAAATATAATATCATCAACATAAATTTGGCATATAAACATGTCTTTAGCAATAGTTTTAGTGAAGAGAGTAGGGTCTGCTATTCCAACTTTCAAGCCATTCGTGATAAGAAAGTCTCTCAGGCATTCATACCATGCTCTTGGGGCTTGCTTGAGCCCATAAAGCGCCTTCGAGAGCTTATACACATGTGTAGGATACTCACTATCTTCAAAGCCGGGAGGTTGCTCAACATATACCTCTTCCTTGATAGGGCCATTGAGGAAGGCACTCTTCATGTCCATTTGATATAACTTAAAGCCATGGTAAGTAGCATAGGCAAGTAATATACGAATTGACTCAAGCCTAGCTACGGGTGCATAGGTTTCATCAAAATCCAAACCTTCGACTTGTGAAGTTGATATAACCTTTTGAAACAAATCGGGCATTGTTCCTAGTCACCACACCATGCTCATCTTGTTTGTTGTCGAATACCCACTTGGTACCTACAACATTTTCATTAGGACGTGGAACTAAATGCCATACCTCATTCCTCGTGAAGTTGTTGAGCTCCTCTTGCATTGCCACCACCCAGTTCGGATCTCTAAGTGCATCCTCTATCCTATATGGCTTAATAGAAGACACAAAAGAGTAATGTTCACAAAAGTGAGCAACTCTAGATCTAGTGGTTACCCCCTTATGGATGTCACCAAGAATGGAGTTGATGGGGTGATCTCTTTGAATTGCTTGGTGGACTCTTGGGTGTGGTGGTCTTTGATCTTGAATCTCTTGATCATCTTCCTTGTCTTGCTCATTTTCATTTCCCCCTTGATCAATGTCCTCATCTTGAGACGGCTCATCATCTTGGTATTGATCCTCATCTTCTTGAGCCATTTCCTAATATTGAGTTGGTGGAGATGCCTGTATGGAAGATGATGGTTGATCTTGTGCTTGTGTTGACTCTTCGAATTCTTTTGGACACACATCGTCAATGGACATGTTCCTTAGTGTGACGCATGAAGCCTCTTCATCATCTAGTTCATCAAGATCAACTTGCTCCACTTGGGAGCCATTAGTCTCATCAAACACAATATCACAAGAAACTTCAACTAATCCAGTGAACTATTGAAGACTCTATATGCTCTTGTGTTTGAGTCATAACCGAGTAAAAAGCCTTCTACTGCTTTAGAAGCAAATTTAGAAATTCTACCTCTCTTAATAAGAATAAAGCATTTGCTCCCAAAAACTCTAAAATAAGAAACATTAGGCTTTTTACCGGTGAGGAGTTCATATGATGTCTTCTTGATGATTCGGTGAAGGTAGAGTTGGTTGATGGAGTAGCAAGCGGTGTTAATCACATCCGCCCAAAACCGATCTGGTGTCTTGTTCTCATCAAGCATGGTCCTTTCCATATCCAAAAGAGTTATATTCTTCCTCTCCACAACACTATTTTGTTGAGGTGTGTATGGAGAAGAGAACTAATGCTTGATGCCCTCCTCCTCAAGAAATCCTTCAATTTGAGAGTTCTTGAACTCCGTTCCATTGTCGCTTCTAATCTTTTTGATTCTCCATTTGAACTCATTTTGAGCCCGTCTTAAGAATGTTTTTAAGGTCTCTTGGGTTTGAGATTTTTCCTGCAAAAAGAATACCCAAGTGAAGCGAGAATAATCATCCACAATAACAAGAAAATGCTTACTCCTGACGATGCTTATGTAAGCGATCGAGACAAATAGGTCCATGTGCAGTTGCTCAAGCGGCCCGTCCGTCATCATGATGTTCTTGTGTGGATGATGAGTTCCAACTTGCTTCCCCGTTTGACATGCGCTACAACTTCTGTCTTTCCCAAAATGAACATTTTTTAGTCCTAAACTGTGCTCTCCCTTTAGAAGCTTGTGAAGATTCTTCATCCGAACATGAGCAAGTCAGCGATGCCAGAGCCAGCTAATATTTGTCTTAGCAATTAAGCAAGTGTCTAGTTCAGCATTGTTATCATTGAAATCAATTAAATATAGCTGACCATCTAACACTCCCTTAAAAGCTATTGAATCATCACTTCTTCTAAAGACGATAACACTAACATCAGTAAAAAGACAGTTGTAGCCCATTTTACATAATTAAGAAACAGAAAGCAAGTTGTAATCTAAAGAATCTACAAGAAAACATCGGAAATGGAATGGTCAGGAGATATAGCAATTTTACCCAAACCTTTGACCAAACCTTGATTTCCATCCCCGAATCGAATCACTCTTTGAGGATCATCATTTTTCTCATATGAGGAGAACATCCTTTTCTCCCCTGTCATGTGGTTTGTGCACCCACTACGATTATCCAACTTGTCTCGTCGGATGCATAAACCTAAAAAACAAATTTAGACCTTGTTCTTAGGTACCCAAAAGTTCTTGGGTCCTTTCACATTAGAAACAAGCACCTTGGGTACCCAAACACAAGTCTTGGGACTCTTGTGTTTGCCCCCAACATATTTGACAACTACCTTGCCTGATTTGTTAGTTAGCACAAAAGATGCATCAAAAGTTTTGAATGAAATGCCATGTTCGTTGGATGCATCAACAATATTCTTTTTAGGCATTTTAATATGAGTTGAATCCCTAGAGCTAGATGCCTCATTACTATACATAAAAGCATGATTTGAAACAGAATGAGATTTCCTAGCATGAATTCTCCTAATTTTGTGCTCAGGATAGTTTTCAGTATATAAAATGTAACCCTCTCTATCCTGAACCATTGGAGCCTTACCCTTAACAAAATTAGATAGTCTATTCTTGGGAGCATTAAGCTTGATGTTGCTTTGGCTCCCTTATTGGAAACCAATGCCATCCTTAATGCCAGGGCGTCTCCCATTATAAAGCATGCTACGAGCAAATTTAAATTTCTCATTTTCTAACTCATGCTCGACAATTTTAGCATTTAATTTAGCTATGTGATCATTTTGTTCTTTAATCATAATAATGTGATCATTCATAGCATCAATGTTAACATCTCTACATCTAGTGCAAATTGTGACATGCTCAACAGTAGATGAAGAAATATTGCAAGCATTCAATTCTTCTATCTTAGTATTTAAACTAGCATTTTCAGTTCTAAGACAAGAAATTGAATCATTGCAAATATCAAGCTCTTTAGATAAATTTTCACATTTTTCTACTTCAAGAGCATAAGCATTTTTCAACTTGACAAATTTTTTATTTTCCTTAACGAGCAAGTCCTCTTGGCTTTCCAAGATATCATCCTTCTCGTTAATGGTTTCTATCAATTCATTTATCTTTTTCTTTTGGTCCTTGTTAAGGTTGGCAAAAATAGAAGTTAAATCATCATTATCATCACTAGAGCTACCCTCATCATCAGATGTAGTATATTTAGGGATATCTCTAGAATGTACCATCTTCTTCCTACTGTCCTTAGCCATGAGGCATTTGTGGCCGATGTTGGGGAAGAGAAGGCCCTTGTTGACGGTGATGTTGGCGGTGTCCTCGTCATCGGAGGAGTCGGTGGATCTTCCGTCAGAGTCCCATTTCCGCCCCATGTGCGCCTTGCCACCCTTCTTCTTGTTGTAGTATCTTTTCTTTTCCATCTTCTTTTTCCCTTTCATGTCGTCGTCCCTGTCACTGTCACTTGCATATAGACATTTAGCTATAAAGTGACTGGACTTACCACACCTGTAGCAAACCCTCTTGGAGCGGGGTTTGTACTCCTTCCCCTTCCTTTGCTTGAAGAATTGTCGAAAGCTCTTGATGATAAGAGCCATCTCCTCATTGTCGAGCTTGGAGGCATCGATTGGGAGTCTACTTGGTGTAGAGTCTTCCTTCTTTACTTCCGTTCCTTTGAACGCAACGGGTTGCACCTCTAGTGTGAAGGTGGCACCTTGCTCCAAGTTGACAATGTGTTTGGAGTCTTTGATCATAAGTTCAACGCTCACAAACTTGCCTATAACTTCCTCGGGAGACATCTGTTTATATCTAGGATCTCCACGAATTAATTGAAATTTTGTAGGATTACGAAAAACGAGTGATCTTAGAATAACCTTGACCATTTCATGGCCATCCCACTTCATGGTCCCGAGGTTACGCACTTGGTTGACCATAGTTTTGAGCCGGTTGTACATTGCTTGTGGCTCCTCTCCTTTGTTGAGGATGAATCGACCGAGTTCACCCTCGATCGTTTCGTGCTTGGTGATTTTGGTCACCTCGTCCCCTTCATGTGCCGTCTTGAGGACATCCCAAATTTCTTTGGCATTTTTCAACCCTTGCACCTTATTATACACCTCTTGACATAAGGAGGTGAGGAGTATAGAAGTTGCTTGGGAATTAAAATGCCTTATTTGGGCGACCTCATCGAAGTCATAGTATTCGTCGCCCACCTGTGGTGCCTGCGCTCCAAACTCAACAATATCCCATATGCTTTCGTGAAGGGAGGTTAGATGGTGCCTCATTTTATCACTCTGCATACAATAATCTTCACCATCAAAATATGGTGGTTTGCCTAGGGGAACAAAAAGTAAAGGAGCGTGTTTTGGAATGTGAGGATAGCGTAGAGGCATCTTACTATACTTCTTGCGCTCTTGGCGCTTCGAAGATGTAGACTCAGCGCCGGATGTGGAAGGTGATGAAGAGTCGGTCTCGTAGTAGACGACCTTCTTCATTTTCTTTTTCTTCTTGTCACCCTTCCTGTGTGACTTGATGGAGCTGGTGGATTCTTCCTTGTGCTTGTCGCCGTCCTCCTTCGACGGAGTTCGTTCGTCGTTCTTCCTTCCCGAGGCTTCGGGCTTATCGTCGGTGAGCATATCCCTCTTGGCGTGTTCTCCCGACATCACTTTGAGTTGTTAGACTCTAATGAAGCACCAGGATTTGATACCAATTGAAAGTCGCCTAGAGGGGGGGTGAATAGGCAAAACCTGAATTTTACAAACTTTAAACACGCACTACACTTGAGGTTAGGGTTAGAAATAAAATTGGAGTGCGGAAGATTGTTCCTCTTGCTATGAGTTGCTCAATCAATGTGGATAACTTTGGGAGCAAACTCAAATAAATATGAGCAAGGGAACTTTAGAGAGAGGAGAGGGGAGAAACAAATCAAGTTAGGATCAACACAATTGAACACGGTGATTTGTTTCCCGAGGTTCGGTTCGAAAGAACCTAGTCTCCGTTGAGGAGGCCACAAAGGCCGGGTCTGTTCCAACCCTTTCCCTCTCTCAATCGGTCAATTAGACTAGTTGAGTGCTTCTCGTTAATCACTTGGGTCACTAAGACCCCGCAAGGATCACCACACACTTAGTTGTCTCTTGCTAGCTTTACAAGCACTTATAAGAATTAGAGTGAGAAAGAAAAAGCAATCCAAGCAACAAGAGCAACAAAAGAAACACAAAACACCCTCTCTCAAGTCACTAAGCACTTGAGTTGATTTTGAGGCTTGGAGAGGATTTGATATTTTGATTGTGTCTTCGAGTGTATATCTTTGCTCTAGTGTTGAATGTGAAGGTCTAAAAACTTGGATGGCCTGAATGGAGGTGGTTGGGGGGTATTTATAGCCTCCAACCACTTCCTAGCCGTTATTGTCGATGGGCACACCAGACAGTCCAGTGGTGCACCGGACATGACATTGTTCACTGTCTGGTGCGTGCCACGTCAGCCAATCGTTGGGGTTTGGAGCGATTGACCGTTGAAGCCCTCTGTCCTCTTGCGGCACCAGACAGTCCGGTGCGTTCTGACTTCTGTTCTGTGCACTGTTCACTCGTCAGCGCAGTCGACCGTTGGAGAAGTTGATCGTTGCTCCGTTGGCTCATCGGACAGTCCGGTGGCACACCGGACAGTCCGGTGATTTATAGCGGACGCGCGCTGAGAAAACCCGAGAGCGCCCAGTTCGTGAGTGTGACGGAACCTCCCAAGGTATTCGGCCCTGTTGGGGGTATGCTTCGTAGCCGAAGATCCTAAAGAAAGAGAACACCTTCGGAAGATCCTCTCAGGAGCAAGCGCCGAAGCTATTACCTATAGAGCTTCGGTATAATGACAGATCTCAAGACGAAGGGCCGAACCGACTTAAAGATGGATTGACTTAAAGACCCATGATGTTTTGTGTCATTATTGTAATCGATTGTAAAGGACATAAATGTAATTTTACACAGGCTGCACCCTGTGCCTATAAATAGGTGAACAGTACCCCGACACTGTTCACGCAATCCTGTAATCGCTAACGCATTACACTGGAATTATTTTCTGTCAGAGGCGAAGGTATAAACGTACCTAAATATTATGTTTTGACATTTAAGTTCATATTATGAAATATATGAATAATGTAATTTGTTTTTCCTATAATGTTTAATATTTTATATTTTATTTCGCATTGATGAATGTTTGACCACGAAGGTATGAACTTCGTGGTATTCTGTCCGTGGCCTTCGTTCGAAGTTCATTAAATCCATGGGCAAATAATGCTTCAGCGAACGAAGGGCATTATTATTTAACATTTTCTGTGTTGCCTTGTTCTTAATTCATAGCATTTAAGAACAAGTCCCCAACATTGGCGCCCACCTCTGGTGAACTCACTTCCACTTTTTTTGAGCTGATGGCTTCGTTCAACAACCAAGCTGGAGCTGCTTCGGCTCCGAAGCTGGTACTCCCGATAACAGGCGGTTCATGTTCAGAGCCAGCTAACAAGAAGCAGAAGAAGGAGGCACAGAGAAGGGTACAACATGTCGGGGTGCAAGGACCCTTCATCAAGTCAAGATGGCCCCACTTCCCAATTACCTTTTCTCAAGAGGACCTTCAGCTCAAGGATTACCCTCACAATGATGCTATGGTTATTTCTTGTGTCATCAAAGTATTTCTGGTCCACAATGTTCTGGTTGACACAGGCAGTGCAACATATATTATATTTGCTAAGGCCTTCAGACAGATGCAAAAGCCCGAAGATAAGATCCATGATGCTACACATCCCCTTTGTGGCTTCGGAGGAAGGCAGATTGTAGCACTCGGCAAGATCACGAATCCAGTGACCTTCAGATTTATCAACAATACAAGGACTGAACAAGTTGTGTTTGATATTGTTGACATGGAATACCCTTACAACACAATCATTGGTCATGGGACACTCAATGCTTTTGAAGCAATTCTTCACCTAGCATATCTTTGCATGAAGATACCTTCGGATCAAGGGCCTATTGCTATTCATGGAAGTCAAGAAGCTGCCAGAAAGGCCGAAAGAAACTGGACAGATTCAAAAGCAATCCATAATATAGATGGAGCTGAAGCTTGTGAGCAATACAAGTACAGAAGGGAGAAGGCTGCTTCGGCTGATCAGTCGAAGCCCATGCTTTTATGTGAAGATATAACAGAGCAGAAGGTGTTGCTGGGGTCTCAATTGTCTGAGGAGCAGGAGAAAACCTTGACAAGGTTTCTGTTCCACAATAAAGATGTCTTCGCATGGTCGGCCAATGATCTCTGTGATGTGAACAGGGATGTCATTGAGCACTCGCTCAATGTTGATCCATCCTTCAGACCCAGAAAGCAGAGACTTCGGAAGATGTCTGATGACAAAGCCGAAGGTGCTCGGAACAAAGTGAAAAGACTTCTTAGTGCTGGTGTCATTACAGAAGTAAAGTACCCAGAATGGTTAGCCAACACTGTTATGGTGAAGAAGGCCAATGGTAAATGGAGAATGTGCATTGACTTTACTGATCTTAATAAGGCTTGTCCGAAGGATGAATTTCCATTACCAAGAATAGATTCTCTAGTAGATGTAGCAACTTTGTCAGAGCTCATGAGTCTACTAGATTGTTATTCAGGCTACCATCAAATCTGGATGAAGAAAGAAGATGAGCCAAAAACCAGCTTCATAACCCCCAGTGGTACATATTGTTATCTTCGGATGCCTGAGGGGCTCAAGAACGCTGGAGGAAGCTTCAGCAGAATGACAGCGAAGGTCCTTCATTCTCAGATAGGCAGAAACGTGCTAACATATGTTGATGACATCATAGTAAAAAGCACGAAGCAAGAAAATCACATTGCTGATCTGAAGGAGACATTCGCTAATTTTAGGCAAGCTGGTCTGAAGCTGAATCCAGAAAAATGTGTCTTCGGAGTAAAGAAGGGGAAATTCCTTGGTTGTTTGGTTTCAACAAAAGGGATCGAAGCTAATCCAAATAAAATCGAAGCTATCCTTCGGATGGAACCGCCAAGCACAAAGAAAGGGGCTCAACGGCTAACAGGAAGACTGGCATCTTTGAATCGATTTATATCTAGATCAGCAGAGAGAAATTTACCATTCTTTGAAGTGCTTAAGTCAGCCGAAGTTTTTCAATGGGGATCAGCTCAGCAAAAAGCCTTCGAAGAGCTAAAGCAGTATCTTATAGATTTAACAACCTTAACTCCACCAGCGCTAGGGGCTCCTCTGCTGCTGTATGTGGCAGCTTTGCACTCTGCAGTAAGTGCGGCGCTTGTCCAGGAGAAGCTTGAAGGACAATTGAAAAGCAGGCTCCAGTATACTTCGCCTCCGAAGTTCTTAGTTTATCAAAGAAAAACTATACAGAATTGGAGAAGGTGCTGCATGCTGTCTTAATGGCCTCCTGGAAGCTTCGACATTATTTTCAAGCATACCATATAGTTGTTCCTTCATTACAGCCTTTGAAGGATATTATGAGAAACAGAGAAGCTACTGGAAGGATTGGAAAGTGGGCTGAGGAACTCAACGAGTTCAGCATTGATTATGTGCATAGATCTTCGATTCAGTCCCAGGCGCTAGCAGACTTCATCACTGACTGGACGCCAGGGGCTCAGGAGGAAGAAGTAAGTAAAGATGTCGAAGCTTGGACAGTGTTCTGCGATGGTTCCTGGGGAACCTTCGGGGCAGGTGCAGCTGCCGTTTTAATTGCACCTTCCAAAGTCAGAACATGCTACGCAGTGAAACTTGATTTTAGCTGCACAAATAATATTGTTGAATACGAAGCTTTACTTTTGGGGCTTCGGAAGTTGAAGGCAATGGGGATAAGAAGGGCGGTTCTCAAAACCGATTCCCAAGTTATTTCTGGTCATATTGATAAGAGTTGTAAAGCAAGAGATCCAAAGCTCGAGAAATATTTGGATACAGTTCGAAGGCTTGAAGCTTCCTTCGAAGGGTTTTCTGTCAAGAATATTCCACGAGGAGAAAATGAGCACGCTGATCTGCTAGCCAAGTCAGCGGCACAGGGGCTGCCTTTACCTTCGGAAGTATTTTTTGAAACAATAAAAGCACCTTCGGTCGACCTTCTTGAAAGAGCAGTGCTCAATATATCTCGTGTTTATAGCGAAGATTAGAGAACTGAGATCATGTCTTTTCTCCAGGGCAATTTCTTTTCAGATGATGAAGCTTATAATAAGAGAATAGCGGCAAGAGCCCGTCCATATGTAATAATAGAAGGGGAGTTATACAAGCATGGAGTCTGTTCTCCATTACTCAAATGTTTATCCAGAGTTGAAGGTATAGAGATGATGAAAGAAATACATGCAGGCCTGTGTGGATCTCACATCGGATCTAGCCCCTTGCTGGGTAAAGTTTTTCGTCAAGGATTTATTGGCCGAAGGCAGCTTCGAATGCAACAGAATTAGTCCAAAAATGCGAAGGTTGTCAAAAATGTGCAAGAGATCAAAAACAGCCTTCGTCTCTAACT
Organism: Zea mays; assembly: GCF_902167145.1. Taxonomy (NCBI): domain Eukaryota; kingdom Viridiplantae; phylum Streptophyta; class Magnoliopsida; order Poales; family Poaceae; genus Zea; species Zea mays. The sequence continues at coordinate 37,835,157 of NC_050104.1, read as the reverse complement.
CAATTAATACAGCCCACTTGGTCGTTGCAAAGATGGGGCCTTGATTTGCTAGGTCCACTTCCACCAGCACAAGGAAATTTAAAATATGTTGTGGTGGCAGTAGAATATTTTTCTAAGTGGATTGGGGCGAAACCTTTAGCCACAATAACTTCGGTCACTGTCCAAAAAATTTTCTGGCAAAATATTGTCTGTCGCTTCGGAGTGCCGAAGGCTATTACTGTAGACAATGGAACACAGTTTGATGCCGAAGCTTTCAAAGATTTTGTGAACAAATTGGCACGAAGATCCATTTTGCATCGGTTAGGCATCCGGAGTCAAATGGACTTGTCGAAAGAGCTAATGGCATTATAATGACAAGAATAATAAAGTTAATCTTCAACCAGCCTAGGGGGAAGTGGCCATACGAATTAATCAAAGTGGTGTGGAGCCACAACACAACAATGTCAATGTCAACAGGTTTTACACCATTCAAATTGCTATTTGGTGACGAAGCAATAACCCATAAGAAGCTAAAGCGAGATCAATAAGAACAGTGGCAAAAGATGCTATAGAAGGGATCAGGCTTCAGACTGTGGTGAATATCAATAAATATCAAGCCGAAATAATAAAATGGCGTGACAGAAAAGTTTGGTTAAAAAATATTAAGCCAGGACACTTGGTACTTCAGAGAGTTGCCAACCCAGATACAGTAGGCAAGCTACAGTTGAAGTGGGAAGGACCTTTTCTGGTAGTATCTTCGTCAAGACCCGGTTCCTACAGGTTGAAGGATATGGACGGCAACGACATTCCTAGATCTTGGAATACGGATGAGCTTCGACGGTATTATGTGTGGCCTGATGTAATCTTTTTTATTCTTTCCTATGGCACCCTTTTCCTTTCCAAAGGGGGAGAAAGGTTTTTAATGGGGCCATAGCATGTAATTCTCTTTTTCTTATATCAGCTCTACAAGAGCAATATCCCCCGAAGATGTAAATGTAAAAACTGAGCATGCACCATCGAGTGCAAAGAGAAAAGGAAAAACAGGGAGAAGCTCGAAAGACGTCCCTAAGGGGATGCAGAGCACGACGAAGCTACAAAAAGCCGTCCCTAAGGGAGCGCAGCGTAAGTTTTCTGCTCAAAAGTCGTTCCTAAGGGAATGCAGAGCTTACAGCGAAAAGTCAACGCTGATTCCGACGAAGTATAAGGCGAAGCGCGAAAAGTCAACGCTATACCGCCGAAAGTAAAAGGCGAAGAAGTTCAAAAGACGTTCCTAAGGGAATGCAGAACTTACAGCGAAAAGTCAGCGCTGATACACCGAAAAATAAGCGGTGAAGCCGAAAAATAAACGGCAAAGATTTGTTATTCCTAAGGGAATAAGAGTTTTGATTGTGGTTTCGTATGTGTCTTTGAACATTCATTTGCACGATACATTAAATCATACATTTGCATTCATAAACATTCACTTAGACATACATAGGATCATCATCATCATAACATACACACTTGCTTCGGCTCTAAAAGAGAAGGCTTCGGAAAAAAGGGAAAAGAGGCAATTTTATGCTTCGCTGTGTACGAAAAGAAGGGAAGGTATTTTTCGCCTTTGGCTCAAAAATATTAATTTCGTCCACACCAAAGCACTTTATACATTGACGGAAAGGTAAGACTTTATTACAAGGCATGGATAAAGTCCACGAAGTGAAATTTAATTACATCATACTTTATACAAGTTGTTACAGGAGTTTTTTGAGCTATTTCTACAGACTACTTGAGCTTCGTTAGCATTCATGGAGCTTCGTATTTTTACTCCGTAGCTTCAGCTTCGGCTTCGTCATCCTGTATTTAAGTATTATAAGCAAAATTCAAATTCAAAGGAAAAGGTAAGCATAAGGTATGATTTTGTTACCGGCTTAAGGTGGCTTCGAGCTTCGTCACCAGCTTTGCTTCGTCCACCCTTTGTCCATACTAATTTTATAAATCTATTTGCAATACTTCGGGCAAGGTTGGGAATGTTATCTAAGTCTGCTGGTGATAAGCTAAAGTTGGGTCTATTGATAACCTTTCCGTGTTCACAGCCAGACTTCAGAAAGGCAACAACTGTGCCCCGAGAAGCTACCAGGGCACAGAAGTCACCATGTCCGGCTATAACTTCGTCAAGATCATCAATTTCACCTTCAATATGCTCAAAGGCACCAGGCAGGTCTTCAACCGAAGGAGTAAATTTCTCGCTGCTGGCTCCAACAAAATAGAACACCTGCTTCAGCCGTTGAACGCATCGATTGCTGAACTCCAGACATCTATTCTGAAGGCTTGTCAATGATTTTTTCAGCTCTGAACTTTTTTGGACTTCGGCCTCGAGTTTTGCATTAAGCTTCAGCTTTTCTTATTCGAAGTTTTCTGATTGAGAGAGAAGCTTCGATTTTAAATATGTTATTTTAGCTTCAGCCTCCGCTAATAAGCCTTCGGTTGTTTGAAGCTCGAAGTCTTTCTTTTCGATAGCAATTGATTGCTCTTTTATCTTGCTCTCTAAATTCTCAATTATAACTTCGTGTTTTTTATCTTCTAAGTCCTGCTGCATTTTGAAAGCTTTGCTCAGCAGCATACTCTGCGAACAAATAACCTTCGTTAGAAAACATCTATGCTATTAAAAACAATAAAAGTTAGAGAAAAGTTGTTTACCTTGAAATTGGAATAAAATAGACTACCGACAATGTGTTGTCGTCAGTAGCGGTTGATATCTGCTTCGAGCTTCGGGAAATCGATACTGTTTGATAGAGTATCGATAACTTTCGCGCCGGTCTGATCTCGTATGCAGCCCAACCTTTCGTCATCAATGCCACCGAAGAGAAGCGCTCCCGGCCGATACCCGCAAGATATAGCATATTCTTTTAGTTCTTCTTTTTCAGCTTTTGTCAGCTCTTGGCCAACTAAGTTTTGAAAGTTAAAAGCTTCATCTTCCGAAGTATCTTCGGTCATTTCTTCCTTCTCGGGTTTTGCGGCCGTAGTCTCTTCGGTGACTGCGGCAACCTCTTCTGCGGCAGCTTCTTCCGCGGCCATGTTTAGTAGTATTTTATCTATATCAGCAACCATGCTTTCTAAATTAATATCTTCGGATCTGGCAGCTTCGGCTCTGGCCTCTTCTGCGGTAGCCTCCAAAGGTACAGCTTCAGTAGCTGTCATGCTTTCAATAGCCAGCACCTTCGGAGCCGAAGCTCCTGGTGGTGTTGTTTCGATGACTTCTGTCACAGTAACGATTCTTTGCCTTTTTGGTCTAGATGCCTTCGTTTTTGCGGGCTCCTTTTCCTTCTGAAAAAGCTTCGTCAGATGTAGCCCCAGTGGACTTAGTTTGACAGGCAAAGATTCAGTCATTACCTTTAAGATTTCCTCTACTTCGGTAGCAGAGGGTGTCGCAGAAGTCCCTTCTTCTTCATCATTTGGTTTTTGCTTCGGAGTCGAAGCCTTTCTTTTCTTTGGAACAATTGTTTTCGCCTCAGACTCTTGTTTTTTCTTCTTCGGTTGATCTTCATCGCCTTTATTTAGAGCACTAGCTACTCTCTTCCTTTTTTGGCCTTCGGCACCCTTGTCTAGCCGCTCGTAGTCAGGATATTCAAAACCTATAGCATCCATCACTCGATTTAGCCTTCGTTTCGGACGGGTGCCGAAGGCCACATTCATCAATTGGTCCTCTTTTTTAGAATAATTTCTAAGTATTTCATTGCACATTACTTCGATTGTGTCCAGCCATTCTTGGCAAGGCACTTTGAAATGTCTCTTGAATTTGTAATGATAAGGCAACCGGATAAGTTCTCCTTCCTTCTTTTTTCCTTCAAGCTTCGGCATGGTCCACTCTTTCATAGTTGGAAACACTTTGAAAGCTAAGAATTCATGCACTAAGTCCCTAGTGCCGATGTGCTCCGCAATTTGGGTTAGACCCTCTGGTGTCATATTGCACGGGGGTCTGGTCTCTCCGAAGATCAGCTCTAACGGACTCTGGACCAGCTTCTCCTTATCATCGTCAACTTTGATGTAGAACCATTCAGATTTCCAACCAGCTGGCCACTTGCTTCGGTAACTGATCACGAGAAATTTTGTAGTCTTGCGGTAGGCAAAATTGTAGCAGCCGAAGTTTTCATGTAACCCATCTCCTCTAGCCTTGGTTTGGTAATGCATCTCATGCACTCGGTAGAAACCTTCGGCAAACGGTTCCACACCTTGGCTTCAAAGAGCCCAAATGTAAACGCTAAGCCTAATGATAGCGTTAGGAGTTAGCTGATGAAAGTAGATCCCAAACTTCTTCAGCACATCAGCAATCATCTTATTCAAAGGGAATCTCAAACCAGCTTTGAAGAAACTTTTAAAACCTACTACTTCATCTTTTCCTGGCTTCGGAGTAGTTTCCTCCCCACCAAAGCGAACCAGCTCTTTCTTTTCTTCATTAAAATAGCCCAATTTCAACATCTTAGGTAGGTCACCTTCGGAGATGGTGGATTTTCCGAAATCCAGATGGCTGGGTTTGCTCGGCACCACGCTGCTATAATCATCTTCAGACTCGGTCTCCTCAACATCAGCTTGCTCTGCTTCAGCGGCAGGGACGTCCTCCGATGTTACCAGCCCAGACCGTTTCATTGCTTCGGAAATCGGAACAGTCTCAGTAGCTTCGGTCTCATCTCCCTCACGATCAACCCTAGCAGTGAAGCAAACTCTGGCCATTTGATTATGACTTTCTTGAAATTTTTGTTGTTGACTTTTTTGATTTTCCCGAAGCTCTTCCTCTTGTGACGAAGCAGAATCAAAAGCGAAGTTTCGTCTGAGCACGATGATTAAGCTTCGGCTATGACTAAAATTTTGGCAGCAAAACAGTGCAATAGCAATGAATGATGTGGTAACTTCACACCTACCCGTCTGTTTATATAGTGCCGCAGGTGGGAAGGTGAATCGTCAAGGTCTCCCGCACCGAACAAACAGTCACCCGCACTCGCTGAACGGTGGGCCACAGGGTCCGAGAAGGTGAATCGCTAAGGCGCGCGTAACTGCTGCAAGATGGGGCCACCGCGCGCGCGACGATTATTTTAATCGTTTCTCGCCAACGAGCTCAGGGAAGTTGTTTTTCGAATCTTCGGCGTCCCGAAGCCTAGAAGATTTTTCACGGATCAAGCTCAATACAAAAAACGATCTAGCACCGCGAAGGGGCTACTGTTGGGGGTATGCTTCGTAGCCGAAGATCCTAAAGAAAGAGAACACCTTCGGAAGATCCTCTCAGGAGCAAGCGCCGAAGCTATTACCTATAGAGCTTCGGCATAATGACAGATCTCAAGACGAAGGGCCGAACCGACTTAAAGATGGATTGACTTAAAGACCCATGATGTTTTGTGTCATTATTGTAGTCGATTGTAAAGGACATAAATGTAATTTTACACAGGCTGCACCCTATGCCTATAAATAGGTGAAAAGTACCCCGACACTGTTCACGCAATCATGTAATCGCTAACGCATTACGCTGGAATTATTTTCTGTCAGAGGCGAAGGTATAAACGTACCTAAATATTATGTTTTGGCATTTAAGTTCATATTATGAAATATATGAATAATGTAATTTGTTTTTCCTAATGTTTAATATTTTATATTTTATTTCGCATTGATGAATGTTTGACCACGAAGGTATGACCTTCGTGGTCTTCTGTCCGTGGCCTTCGTTCGAAGTTCATTAAATCCATGGGGAAATAATGCTTCAACGAACGAAGGGCATTATTATTTAACATTTTCTGTGTTGCCTTGTTCTTAATTCATAGCATTTGAGAACAAGTCCCCAACAGGCCCACTTACAGATGTCCTTGTCCTAAGGACCTCAGATAATCATGTAGGTGCACATAATTACTCGACAAGTTCGGTTATCTATATATTCATCATATCGCCCAAGAGCGCTTCACCCATCACGCAGACATTACACACATATTTGGAGTAACGAATAATCAGAAAGGATTACAATAACATAATTTACATTCATATAAAATATAGAGATTGTATTTATTACATAACGAGTGTTCGAGAGCAGCACTTATTATTACAAAACTGGGAGGTAAAACATCCTCCCGCCAATAAGTTCAATGTTCTTCCTCCTGCTTTGGCACCACCCTTGAGCAGAAACAACAAAACTCGGCTGTTTCATCACCAACAACAACATGGGTTCGAAAACCCTGAGTACGGAGTGTACTTTCGCAAGTCTTACCCGACAAAGGAAAATACTCTCAAGGATATGCTGGCTTTTGGGAATCAAGGTAAAGCTCATCAAAATTCAAAGACTCTGTTTGTAGAAAAGCTTACTGTGAGTGGATTCTTAAAAATCCATTTTTGTTATCAGGTTAAGTAGTTACTTGCACCAAGAGTTCTTTCTATCCTAGTTTAGGCACTTAGCCTATGCTAGATGTCTTTTATCAACCCTTCAATTCACTGGATTGCTACGTGTAGGGCAGTGACCAAGTCTTCATGTCCGAGAAGTAACGGCGATTCGAATCGATTAATACCCAGCTGGGGATCTCCAACCACACGACATATGTAGCACTTAACCCTTGCATATGTCAACTCACCACCGGGTTTCTCAAGACCAGAATGGGTTCATGCCAACCGAGAGCACAAATACACCACCATCCAGCCTCTTGCCACGAAGGGTACGCACTACTCTCACCATCTCTCCACCCCCATTACGTGGTGGACTTTCTGGTATTGGTCCAACCGAGGCAAAGCTTACCCATGACGAGACATGTGGCCAGTTAAAAGGTCCTCGATCAGCAAGCCTACATCGGCATGGTCCTTCAACGACTTAGATGGAGACACTACACCGAGACTTCCTTCTTGTGCAAGCCTACATCGGCATGGTCCTTCTTTACGATTTACAACCCAAAGTTTGGTACCTAACAGATGTACATCTTTTCAGATCTTGAACCCATCATGGCCATGATGGATTCACCATCAACTCTTTTCTTTGAAAATTTCCCATCCCATATGAAGCCTCACCTTTTGTTTAGCACAGAAAACTTAAGTGATAAAGAGCTAAGCATCAGAAAACTTCAAGTAAAACAAGTATCAAGGAATGGTAATCAGTTCCAACGAAGGGAATGCAGCAATTGTTTAGCACACAACTCGTATCACCTAATGCATCATCTCAAGTGATAAAGAGTTTAAAACAAGGAATGGGGTAATGCACCGGGGCTTGCCTTGTGTTGCAGGAGTTTCTGGGTCTATCCCACAGATGTCAAAATAAAAGTTGTTCTCAACCTGGGATTCTCAGCTTGCGGGACAACTTCTTCCTCGACTACAACCTCTTCTTCGTTTTCTATACATAACAATACATATGCATGAATGTTTATGTGATGCTATAAATATGCAGGTATATAATAGAAACATACTAAGTTGTATCTTGAATACAAATTTCCTTCACGGTACACACTAGTCACTAGGGTTTCCTGAATTAGTATTCTATTAGTGTTAGGCAACCATACCCTAGGAAGCTAGTGTATTGGGTTTGGGAGCAAACAATGTCCAAATCATTTCAAACTCAACCCAAGGGCTTTAATAATCAAACTATGCTTACCCAAAAAGTTTTATTATTTTTGGAGCTACCAAATTAATTCTAAAACTCTAAAAGGCTGGGTTTAGGCATGTTTAAATGCTTAATAAATCCAGGTTTGGACTAAAAATCTTGGAACTATTTTTATTAAATACTAAATGAATTTAGGAGTCTAGCAAAATTGGTCCCATAATTTTACCATTTTTCTAGAATTTCCTACAATTTTCCAAGTCTCGCATAAAAAGGAAAACTATGAATATTACCAGGCTGATTTTGGCCCAAACCGGCCCACAACCAGGCAAAGCGCGCCCGCGCTGGCGATTTTGCGCAAAGGTCCTCGACTATTCGAAAAACCAGTAAAGAATCCTTATTCCCTATTCACTTGTGTCTCTGACATGTGCACTTAAACCCCTCTCTTCTTTCTACTTCGTAAGACCGGGTCCCCGACCACGAGCGACGGAGTGGCTGCTCCGGCGAGCTTTTACCGGTCGCAATACCTAATAATCCATGCTCGAATTTGGTCTACACCTAATTCTACACTTGGCACTCCACTGGGGATCACTAATTGAGCCCAAACACCGTCCTAGAGCTCGGTCTACAAGCACCCGAGGATTTGAAGCAGTCCCGGTGCATTCCCAATGACACAGTGCAGTAGCATACGAATTGGGAGCATGATAAGCTTTAGCAACTTACCAGGACTCAAGAACGTCGGCTAGGAAGGTGGGTGGAGGGACAGAGTGGTGGGTCGACGGAGGGGGTGTTCGCGGCGGCGCGGAGAACTGATTTGGGGGAAAACCCGAATTTGGGCGCTACGGTGGATGATGGGAGGCGAGAAGTGGTGTGCTGGGCGCGTAACAAGTAGGCGGAATAGGGGTGCCTCCAATTTATAGACTCCGGCTGAGCTTATCACGAATTTTGGATTGGGATCGAGGTTACCGCGGCTAGGATATTTTTACGGTGGCTTGCTCACCGTGGCGCGTGAGAGGGAAATGGTTCAGGGATGATAACTGGTTGCTTGCCACGATCTTTATGACCCGAAGGATAGATCGCTGAGTGTCACGGTCGGGGAAACAGTGAGCTCCGGTGATGCCAACATGACTAACTACGGTGGGACACGATGGCCGAACCGGCCAGTGACTGGCTCCACCTCTCCCAGGATCTTTTCACCCCTTCCTGACGTTATCTACTTCTCACACAGCATGAATCTCCCAGGCGAGCACGAATTGCGGCAGAAGATCACCGGCGTCAGGTTCACGGCACTGGAGATCTTTCCAGCTACTGTACCATGGCTATGTTCTTCAGTTCATCTGACCGAGCAACTTGCAGGGCCTCTTTCTCTAATTTTCATGTGACAACCCATTAACCTGTCGGTATCAAAGTTGTGTCCAATGTACCAGCTATAACTTTGTTACAAAGACCTTGATCAATCATCCACTGAATCCCCCACAAATCGATCTCAAAGTTCATCCAAGTTCACTGATAGTCAAGATTCAATCTTAAGGTTAACTGACAGTCCAACTTCATGTCTATTTTCTCCAATTTCTGGACAGTCCTTGGGCTAGATCATTTAATCAAACTTGAACTACTAACATAGCTCTACAAGTTTATTGTAATGACTTGGGGCAAAATCTTCATGGATTAGGAAATACAAGGGTACAAACTTTGCCCAATGTCACTAATTTCAGGGTTTAAGCCATAGGGTGGCATTGGGGCTTTTTGCAAAATACTCCCTTATGATCCATATTACTTGAAAATCTTCCAATGTAAAAATTGTTTATTTTTTTATACTCTACCACTTTGATATAGACATTTTGGTCCAAAAGTGCTTAGAACTCAAAATCACTTTATAGGGCACAAATTAGGGTTACAAGGGTTCTCTTTTGGGTTTTGAGTGCTCTAGGGTTTGTGTGCCACTCAAATCCATCAAATTTAGTCTCTTTTGAACATTGACAATAACTTTTGAGATAATACTCAATTTGGTATCACATACACCCATATACCTCAATCCCATGGGTAAGTACCCTACTCTAGGGTTAAGAAGCACTTCAAGTCACCATATCACACTTGTTTTGAAGTTTTAGCCTAATGGATGCATTCTAGATGTAACAAACATAATGAAATATCCATGCATATGATGTCATGCTCAAGTTTGAGTTCTTATAACACCAGGGGTGTTACATCCTTCCCCCATAAAAGAACCTTGTCCTAAGATTTAAGGTCCTAGGGTAAGTAATGGAAAAGGAAACACGTCACAACTTTCTGTCCTTATTTATCTTACAGAGCAGGGGATGGTACGGGGCTTGTTCCTATAACACCCCTGGTGTTACATAACTAAAACATGAGCATGGCATCATATGCATTGACATGTCATTATGTTTGTTATACTTAGAATGCATCCACTAGGTAAAACTTCAAAATCAGTGTGATGTGGTGATTTGAAGTGTTCTTAACCCTAGAGTAGGGTACTTAACCCTGGGTTTGGGGTAAAGGGGTGAATGTGAGGAAAAATTGAGTATTACCTCAAAAGTTGTTGCAAATGTTCACAAGAGATTAAGTGTGATGGATTTGAGAGGCACAAAGACCCTAAAGTACCCCAAAACCCTAAATGGAACCCTAGAAACCCTAATTTGTGCCCTATATGATGATTTCAATTTCTATACACTTTTGGACCAAAGTGTATAGAGAAAAGTGGTAGAATATAAAAAACTAAGTAACTTTTAAATTGGAGGATTTTAAAGTAATGTGGAACAAATTGGACTTAATTGCAAAAAGCCTCAAGAGCATCTATGTGGTTAACTCTGAAAAATCAGTGTAATTAGGCCAAGTTTGGGGCCTTGTATTTCTTAATCCATGAAGGTTTTGCTCTAGGTCAATACATCAAACTTATAGAGCAATGTTAGGGGTGCAATTTTGATTCAGAGACTAAGCATTGATGCTATATGAAAATGGAGATAAATGGGCTTAAAGTCAGGCTGTCAGTCAACCCTGAAGCTGAATTTCGACTGATAGTGAACTGGGACAAACTTTGAGAGCAATTTTGAGTAAGATCCAGTGGATGTTTGATTAAGGTTGCTATAACAAAATCAAAGCTGGTTTTTAGAAGAGCAACTTTGCTCCAGACGGATTAATGGGTTGTTGTATAGAAATTGGAGAATAAAGCCCTCTAACTTGCTCTGTCAGACACACTGATGGGTGTTCGCGATGGTATAATAACTGAACAAGATCAGATTCAATGAACTTCGCCACCGATGATATCCGCGCTGTGATCCGTGTTGTCCACCATGATTCATGCTCAGCTCGGGGAGGATATTACCGAGGACGCAAAAAGATCAGAGGGGGAATGGATTGAGCCGGCTTCACCGTACCCACTTGCACCGGCGACGTGGCCACACGACCGTCGTCGTCGTGCCACCATTTACCTCGGTCACGACACGCCTTAAGCTATTCTACCACGTTGTCGTGTGTTGTGGAGGATAAACAAGTGACAGCCGTAACCTTTTTCCCGGTGAACGCCACGGTAGTTTGCACCGGTGACTCACCCCTCTCTTCGGTCGCCAGCTTCCCTCTTCCAAATTCGGAGCCACCGCTCACGGATACTATCAATTGAGTGCACAAATAGCTCCGCTAGATTGTTACGAAGCCAGAGCACCAACCCTCATCCTCGATTAGCCACCATAGCCGGAGAATTTCGTTCTTCCGCCAAATTGGCCGTCTACGCCACCGTGTGTGACCCCACCGTGATCAGCCGCTCTCAGTTCCTCCCTCGCCCTCCTTGTCCGTGTTTCAGCACTCTCGCATGCTTGTGATGCTCCTCGGCTCAACCAATTAAGCTATACCACGCTAGATCACTAGGAATGCGTCGGGATTGTCTCAAGCTCCACGGGTGTGCGTGGACTGAGCTCTAGAGCTGCGTTCGGGTTAAATTAGTGATTCCCAGTGGATCGCCAAGGTTAGAATTTGGCATAGACCATATTAGAGCACGAGTTGTTCGGTATTGTGGCCGGTACAAGTTCACCGTAGCGCGCACGCCGCTGTCCGTGGTCGAGGACCTAATCTTGCGTAGAAAAGAAAAGGGAGGGGCCTCGATGCACATGTGAGAGACAGTTGAATAGGGAATATGATTCTTTAATGGTTTTTGAAATAGTCGGGGTCCTCTATGTAATTTGGCCAGTGCGGGCGCGCGCGGGCTCGTTTCGCCTGGATCGGGCTAGTTTCGGCCTAGTACTATTCATTCTTTTCCTTTTTCCTTTTTCTGCCAGGAAATTCTAGAAAAGGGGTAAAATTATAGGACCAATTTTGCTAGACTCCTAAATTCACCTAGTATTTAATAAAAATAGTTCCAAGATTTTTAGTCGAAGCCTGGAATTATTTGGCATTTTAAGTTGCCTAAACCTGGTCTTTTAGGATTTTAAAATCAATTTGGTAGCTCCAAAAATAATAAAACTTTTTGGGTAAGCCTAGTTTGATGATTAAAGCCTTTGGGTAGAGTTTGACATGTTTTGGACATTGTTTGATCCCAAAACTAAATAAATAGCTTCGTAGGGTATGATTGCCTAATCCTAATAATAGAGTACTAACCCAGGAAACCCTAGTGACTAGTATGTACCATGAAGGAAGGTTGTATTCAAGATACAACTTAGTGTGTTTCTATTATAACTACATATTCATAGCATCACATAAGCATTCATGTATATTTATTGTTATGTATAGAAAACGAAGAAGTGGTAGTCGAAGAAGAAGTTGCCCCGCAAGCTGAAATTCCACCTGTCGAGATCAACTTTTATTTTGACATCTGCGGGACAGACCCAGTGCCTCCTACAACACAAGGAGAGCCACGATGCATTCACCCCTTTCCTTGTTGTTTAAACTCTTTACCACTTGAGATGATGCATTAGGTGATAGGAGTTGTATGCTAAACAATTGCTGCATTTCTTTCCTTGGAACTGATTACCATTCCTTGAAACCTGTTTTATTTAAAAGTTTTCTGATGCTTAGTCTTGCCTTAGAAAACAAAATGTGTTGTTTAAAAAAAATATGATGCTTCATATGGGATGGGAAGTTTTCAAAGAAAAGACTTGATGGTGAATCCATCATGGCTATGATGGGTTCAACATCTGAAAAGATGTACCTCTGTCAGGTACCAAATTTTGGGTTGTAAATGATAAAGACGAGATCGAGCGGTTGACTTGCACGTGAAGAAGTCTCGGTGTAGTGTCTCCGTCTGAGTCGATTAAGGACTGTGTCGATGTAGGCTTGATGATCGAGGACCTCTTAACTAGCCACGTGCCTCGTCATGTTTAAGCTTTGCCTCGGTCGGACCAATACCAGCAAGGACACCATGCAATGGGAGTGGTGAGATGGCGAGAGTAGCATGTACCCTCCGTGGCAAGAGGCTGGACGGTGGTGTATCTGTGCTCTCGGTTGGCGTGAACCTGTTCTGGTCTTGAGAAACCCAGTGGCGAGTTGACATATTCAAGGGTTAAGTGCTACATATGTCGTGTGGTTGGAGATCCCCAGCTGGGTATTAATCGGTTCAGATCGCCGTTACTTCTCGGACATGAAGACTTGGTCACTGACTTACACGTAGGATGTGTTTGGTTGCCTGGTTCAGCCTGAGCCTGGCTCAATGAGAGGACCAGGCTCAAGGGAGCCCGCATGTAATAGAGCTAACCTAATATGTTTGGTTGGCTGGTCAAAATAAGTCTGGCCCATATGATATATTGTTTGGTTCTCATTTTTTTTAGCTTGGCCCAATTGGGTTACCACCAATTTTGATGTGTTAGATGCCGTTCCCGCCAAATTTCAAAATTTTAAGCGTTATTAAACAAATTACACCAACTTTAACTAAAAATATGATTTTGACCCATAAATTTAACTAATTACAATAATCTAAATATGATTTACACCCATAGATTATAACAGATTTTGAATAATACCCCATCAGGTCTCTGTACAGGTCTCTGTACAGTAGGAGCAACTTACATAAACATAAATTAAAATAAATTACAACAGATCTTTTGTAATACAATCATTTGAATATGATTTTCAAATAATAAATTGAACAGATTTGAACTAAAAATATGGTAACAGAAGAAACAGTTGAGAAACAGATCCTTTGTAATACAATCATTTGTAATCACTATACCACAACACCAAAATAGCGTCGGACGACTGTCGCTATAAATAGAGAATTCTCGTCGAACAGTTAGTCGGTAATGTGAGTCACAAACTATCAGTCGCTAATCCTTTATTTAGCGATTAATCATCAGTCGGTATATGTATACACATGTAGCGTTCAACCGTCAGTCGGGATAACTTGTTATTACGTTGATATATCAGTCGGCAAAAAGGCCCATTACAAATTCACCCGCGCGCGCTTCATTTGTCCTTTGGCGCTAAAATTTATTTTGGTGGCCCACCTGTAGTACCAATTAACCCTAGGGTTTTCTTTTGGCCGCCACCTCCTCCCACGCGCACGCAGCTGTCTCTCGCGCATCCACCGCGCGCGCGCACGCACACAGCCGTCTGTCGCGCGCATCCACCGCGCGCGCGCCTCTCTTCTCCAGCGACGGCGTGTGACGGCGCGCGCCTCGCCGTCTCCACCTGCCACAGCCGCCGCGACCATCTCGGCAAGCGCCTCCTCGCACAGCTGCGGCGGCGCCCAGAGCCAATCGGCCGGTGGCGTCCTTCTCCAGTGACGGCGTGTGACGGTGACCGGTGAGCGGCCTCCTCCTTCTCCTCCCTCGGCCACTCGACAGCCTTCCGCAATGGGCAGATGGGCAGCAGTGGACAGCCTTCCGCAATGGCAGATGGGTGTTTTTGTTTCTCAATTTTTTATGCATTCATCAAATTCTTGGTGGAGTTGCTGCGTTTTATGGAGTTCGAATGCATCTATTAGTTTCTGGGTCCGAGGACTATTAGCTTTCATTTGTCTGAACCAATTTAATTAGAAACTGTTAGCTAGTGTCCACTTTTAGCTGTTAATAAGGCTGAACCAATTTAATTAGAAACTATTAGCTAGTGTAAACAATAAAGGATTCACAATATTCTGTGTAAATGATTCACAATATTCTGTGTAAACTATTAGAAACTATTAGCTATTAGAAACTATTAGCTATTAGAAACTTGCTTTCAGATATAAAGGATTCACAATATTCTGTGTAAACAATAAGGCTGAACCAATTTCATTTTTTTATTATCAATAAGACTGAACCAGTTTCTGTTTCTGAAAAAATTGACTAATAATTGGAACCACCATGATGTCTTTGTAGCTTACTATATCATTTATGTGCACTTATCTAATTTAATCCATTCATACACTGCAGCATCTGAATCTACATTTGATCTAGTGCTAGCACAACCTCTTATTTGAATAGAAGGCTAAAGGTGAAAGAACCTGCACAGGCTCTTGTGTGACGGTATGATTGTTTTTCTATTCATCTTTTTCATAACATGTGGATTTGAATATCATATGCATGGACATAATTATAGATATATAAAATTATATGACTATTGTATTTCTTATGATATTTTTCATTTTGGAAGCTATCTGGTCCCCTATACAAAGGTTGATGGACAAAACATGGATCGATAATGATGCTAGGTACAAACCATGTTTCACAAATTGAATGACACACATGGTTAAAATTTCATTTAACATAAAAATATTGTAGGCACAACAAGGCATATTTGCAAGGAGTGAATGGTTTCTTAGCTTTTGCATTTAGAAATTCAGCAGTAGGAAGTAAGATTTTATGCCCCTGTAGAAAGTGTGTCAACTCATTTTGGAAAGAGGCAAGTGAAGTACGTGAGCACTTGATATGTGATGGGTTTCTTAAAGGGTACATGATATGGAACTTACATGGAGAAGCTAGCTCTTCCGTGAATCATGCGAACTATGACGATGCTGAGGTTATAGAGGAGCCTAACGAAGATGATGACATATCTGGTTTGCTTAGAGATTTAGCTGCTGGTTTAGATGATAAAAGTGATTTTGAGGACAACAGTTCCATTATTGGGTGTTGTGATGAGCTAGCGGCCATTGAAAAATTGGTAGGAGAAAACAGAAAAGAGTTGTATCCTAATTGCAAGAAATATACACAACTGCGTTTCCTAGTTAGATTGCTTCACATCAAACTCCTTGGAGGATGGACTGATAGATCTATGAACCTGCTACTAGATCTACTTAATGATGCACTCCCTAAGGGTTCAACATTACCTAAGAGCTTTTATGAAGCTAAGAAATTGGTGAAATCTGTAGGAATTGGATACAATAATATTCATTCATGTGAAAATGATTGCATTCTTTATTCGAAGGATAATGCAAAATTGAATTCATGTCCAAAATGTAAGGTTTCACGTTGGAAATCAATAAGGAAGAGTCTAGATGGGAAACATATATACAAGGTTCCTAGAAAGGTTCTCCGCTACATTCCAATAACAAGAATGCTCCAAAGGCCATTCATGACCCCTAAAGTAGCAGGTCTAGCAAGATGGCATGATGAACACCGAATAAAAGATGGTTTGCTAAGGCATCCTGCAGATTCACCTTTATGGCAAGACTTTGATAGAAAACATCCAGAGTTTGCAGCAGATAGCCGAAATATTCGTCTAGCATTTGCAACTGATGGCTTTAATCCATTTAGGAGCATGAATGTTAGCTATAGTGTTTGGCCTGGTATTTGTATTCCATATAATTTCCCCCCTTCAATGTGCATGAAGCAATCAAATTTCATCCTTTCTTTGCTGATTCCTGGCCGAAATAGTCCTGGTAGTGACATGGATGTCTATTACCAGCCACTTGTTGATGATTTATTAGATATGTTTGTTAATGGAGTCAGAACCTATGATGCTTCAAAGGGTGAGTTTTTCCTGCTACGAGCTGCAGTAATATGGACTATTACAGATTTCCCTAGCCTAGGATATGCATCTGGATCTATCACATCAGGTGAAGCAGCATGTCCTGATTGCCATTACTACACGAGTTCACTTAGACTTGGAAATGGTAGCAAGAATTGCTATATGGACCATCGCAGATTTTTGGATGAAAACCACCCATTTAGATTTGATGTTGACAAATTTGGTTGTACTGAGTTTAGGGCAGCACCTACTCCACTATCGAGAGAGGAAATATTGGAGTGCACTAAACATCTTAATCCAATTTTTGGCAAGGACCCATCTGGGAAGAAACCAACAAGCAAGAGACGCAAGAAAGGGGAACCATTAGTCATTTTCAAAAGGAGATCTATTTGGTTCGTGCTACCATATTGGAAAGATTTAATGTTGCGACATAATTTTGACTTCATGCACATAGGAAAGAATGTGAGCGAAAGCTTAATTAATACATTCATGGGCACCGATGGGAAATCAAAGGATAACTTGAATTCTCGGTTGGACCTTCAAGCTTTAGGTATTAGAAGTGATCTTCATCCTATTAAAGTTGAAGACCAATTTTATTTACCACCTGCACCTTACTCAATGAGTCCTGATGAGAGGAAATTATTTTGTCAAGTACTTAAAGGTGTGAAGTTTCCTGAGGGTTATGCATCTGATATACGTCATAATGTACATGTTAATGAGAGAAAGATAATTGGGCTTAAGAGTCATGAGAGCCATATTATTCTACAACACTTGTTGCCGCTTGCATTGAGGAAAATATTACCAGAAATAGTTAGTGCTGGAGTGATTCGTATAAGTAAATTTTTCAAGAAACTTTCATCACCTGTCATTCGAATAAGTGATATGGAAAAGCTTGAGGCTAATATAGCTGAAACCCTGAGCTTTCTTGAGACCGTTTTCGTGCCTTCATTTTTTGATATCATGGTACACTTGATGGTACATCTTCGTACCCAAGCAAGGATAGCTGGTCCGGTCCATTTTCGTAGCATGTGGCCCATAGAGAGGTAATTTTTTGATATCATGGTACACTTTATTCATATTGTAGTTTAGTGAAAAATTACTTACACAATATTTTTGTAACATTTTCAACATGCCTATTACTTATGTGAATAGGTATCTAATGAGATTGAAGGGTTCTGTTCATACAAAGAGTCATTGTGAGGGATCAATTATGGAATGGTCTATGTTTACTGAGTGTCTTACATTTTGTGCTCGCTATTTACATGGTGAGACTCAATTGAACCATCAAGTTAGATATGAGTATGACAAATATTGTACTACAACTCCTTTCTTCCATACCATTGGCCAAGGATTGGCTGGGAAGTGTTTAGTTAATTTAGACCATAAAACATGGCTACAAGCTCATAGATATGTTTTGTTCAACTACGACAATATAACCCCTTACTTGGAGTAAGTTATCTATATCTCTTGTCATCACATGATCGTTTTTCTTTGTATGCTAAAGTGATATATAAGATGACCTTTGCAGCAAGCATGCTCACTATTTGTCCTCAATTGGTCATCGAAATAAAAGAGATATCAACCGCTTATAGCATGAATCCTTTCATGAGTGGTTTAGGTTGCATTTAAGTATAAGGATAATTCTTACCAAATGTCTTTTGAGATTATTTTGCACACACATTAATAGTGGCATTTCAATCCCACAGGTTAAGGAAATGTGTGGGGAAGCACAAGATGAGATTAAAATTTTAGCTAAATCACCAATGACGGTTGCAAATAAGTATAGTAGCTATAACATGAACGGGTTCAACTTTCACACAGCATCATATGATGAGGGTAGACCTATTCAAAATAGTGGGGCTGTTGTGGTTGCGGAGTCAACAATCTTTGACAAGGGCAGCAATGATAACATTATAATAGGAAAGAAAACCTATTTTGGTATTATCAAGGAAATTATTGAACTAAACTATCACCATAAAGGAAATGTGGTGCTCTTCAAATGTGATTGGGTTGACAACCGTGTGCAAGACAAATGGGTCAAAATTGATCAGTTAGGCATCACAACTGTGAACTTTAAGCATTTATTCAATACAGGTGACAAATTATCTGACGAGCCTTTCATTTTAGCATCACAAGCAGTTCAAGTGTACTATGTTCCAGATCCAGTTGATACTGAGTGGGCTGCTGTTGTTCACTCTAAACCAAGAGATGTGTTTGAATTGGATAATTTGGATAATGAGCATACCGATTTTGATAATGGAGTATTTGTGCCATTATTTGATCTGAATGCAAATGTAACTGTTGATATTGTTAATGGTGTTGTCCCCACTACTAGAAGAGATATAGATGGTTACTTTGTTGATCCAAAAAAATCTAAAAAAAATCTACAAAGTAAGTATTATCTATGCACATGGGTAGCTACATTATTTTGCTAGTAGTTCATTGACACTGTTTTGTTGTACTCTTTCTTCTTTGTTTTAGGAAAGATGGCAAGCGGAAGAAGAAGGGATAAGGATGCCTCCCTTAACGAGTACGGGGAACAACGACTTGCAACCATCGCAGAAAACAAAAGGCGATTGGAAGCTCTTAATATCCCTACTTTGAGCAATATGAATCAACATGGTAGAACTAAAAAAAGAACTAAGGTTATGTATATATATTCTCTTCAAATAGGATTTGTTCATTTCAAAACATCTTTTTACACCATGTTTAATGATTGCAGAGGATTCATAACACTAGTGATGTAGCAACTGAAGGTCACAATCTGCGTGCAAGGCCACAAAAGAATTGTGTTGAAAATGGAAATGAACAAATTAATGAAGACCTTGGTTGTGAATCAATTGAAGATTTCTTATGTGATAATGAAGGTATTGTACCATGTATGATATATATCTTGTTGTGCAAATATGTATCTTGTTATAGCATGTATTGTAGCAAGTTTCTCATATTTTAAATTACATGTAATAGATTCACGCAACATCGCAGAAAAGAAGAGGAAAGGAAGGGGTATCACTAGATTGGATGAAATATTTGCAAGGAAGCCCAGCATGCCTAAAATCAAAGTAGAACTCAATAAATATGGTCAGCCTATTGGGGACAATTGTAGAAGGTTTTCTAGTGCTCTTGGCTGCCATGTGAGAAGGAAATTATCAGTTGGTTGTTCTGTCTGGAGACTTGTGGATCCTCAAAAGAAGTATGAGGTGTGGGAAGATATGAAGGTATATCATTATCCTACTTTGATGATTAGTACATTATTACCCACATATACACTAATTGGCTACTTTTGCATGAAAAAATAGAAAATTTATGATATCGATGAGAAAGAGCACCACATTCTAGTATGGCTGTAACTATGACTCTAGTGCTAGCTGACACATGAACACATCTTTTCACACTACAACAATTTATTTGTTGACGCAGAGTACTAAAGTTGTTTTGTTTTGGTTCAACCTCCAAGCACATTTTTTTAACTCTCGTAATTTCCGCAGTGTCTAAAAATCGATCTGTCTGACCATACTCATGAATGTTTTGTCTCTTCTATCTCTCGCTCTCATATATATAGCTTTATTAGTTGAGGCAAGTAAAAAATCTGCAGCCATTGGATCCTTGCTTTATGTGCTAGCTGTTCATACTAACCCACTTCTGTGATACATTAAGATCATAGATTAAGCACGATAACAAAAAACCCACACATTTTTTTGGTAATGTTGCTCTGCATTTTTGTGGCCTCGAAGACTAGCATTTTGTTGTTAAAAAATGGACATATGGCTGATCTGCTCTGCTTTAGAAATTCATTGTGGATGGCAACTTATTCAAATGTAATCTTTGGATTGCAGGTGGATGAGACTAGAGGCAAGCTGCAGTTGGACAAACAAGAGACTGATAGAGCATTTTGTAGACAATGAGTCCTGATTTGTAGCTAAACATGTCATGGCATGGCATGCTATATGTAGGATTTTTTGTTTGAGACTCAGAGATGAATCATTTTGTAGATGAGTCCTGATTTTGGTTAGCTAAACATGTAACGGCTGCTATCATGAATCCTATTTTGTTGTAGTTAAACATATAATGGCTGCTATCATGAATTCTATTTTTTTTGTTGTACCTAAACATGTATTGGCTCCTATAATATAACGGTTGTTATGTTGATATGTTCAAAGAAAACTATGTTAATCTGCCAATTGTGTTTGATGCTTATGCAGAATAATATATTTATTGTCTATTCAAGTTTATATGTTCTGCAACTTACTTACAGTCGTTAAAAGAATTTTTAGCGTCTAATCTTTAGTCAGCGTAAATCCTAATGAACTGTGCGTCGCTATATCTAAGTCAGTCGGCATATGTTTCATCAGTGCTAGATGATCAGTCGGCAAAAACCGTGCGTCGCTATAGATTTATCCCGACGGCACTCACTACACGACGGTTCACTTACAGCGACCTACGGTTGGTTGCTAAAACGGCCCTCAGCGACCTACGGTTGGTCGCTAAAAACTTTTAGCGACCCATAAGGATGGTCGCTGTAAGTGCCGTCGCTAAAGGCTTTAGCGACCGACATCTTTTTAGCGACCGACCGTCTGTTGCTAATATTGTACATTTAGCGACCAATCGTGGGTTGCTGTACTATAGATTTAGCAACCAACCGTAAGTCGTCATACTATACATTTAGCAACTAACAGAAAGTCACCCTTTTACAGTTATTATTAATAATAATATACATTTAATTAAGCAGCACAAATCACTGATTTTTATACACAAAGATATACACAGTTAATCAGTATACCACAGCCATAGATCCATCACATAAACACAAAAGCACCACAATTATATATTCACAAAAGCATCACAATTATAATATCATTCACGACTAGATCATTTACAGATAGCTAGCTAGATCATTCACAAAAGCTCCAGAGATGATCAGTCACAAAAGCACCACAACGACATCACTCCAGCTTGAAGCAGTTCAAAAGCCCACAACTACATCACTAATATTTCATATCACTCCAGCTATTGTTCAAAAGCCCACAACTACATCACTCTAGCTGCTCCAGAGTTGATCAGTCACAAAAGCACCAAAGCTACACTAATGCTTCAAGCAGTTCAAAAGCCTTCAGACAACCACTCCAGCTTCTTGTATCCTCCTGTTTTAAGGTACAAGCTTTCTTTGTCCAAAACACCCTAGAAAAAAGTACATCAAATTAGTATATTGTTGCTACATTTGCAAATAAAAATACAGTTTTGATGCCTTATCTACCTCCACTAGACGGTGTTGCAGCCTTATGCACCAACTTCCAAGCTCATTTAAAGACCCCTCCGAATAGTCCATATTATTATACTGATTCTTCAATATGACATCCCCGATGCATATGATACATCCAAGGAATAGGGAAACTTTTGAACCATCAAGAATAAATCATTTTACTAGGGAACATTTAAAAGAATTGACGGTTGAGGATCATTTCACAGAAGGATGTTTTGCACACACAAAAAAGGATGTGTTGTCTTTCAGGCTTTTTCCATAATTCAAGAAGCACACACGTGAATAACAAAATTGAGGCCTTGAAAATTGCAGGAAAAACAACCTCAAAGTTACCTGCTCACACTCTATGAGTTTCTGTTGAGCACCATCAAAATCATAGTTAACATATAAGCATTCCAGAAATTCAGTTACGGGATCCTTGTAGCTATGGTGCTCCTATTGAATGACCTTAATCAACTCTTTAAGCATATTCCTTCTCCTTTTGTTGACAACAACTGTAGTAGCTAGATACCTAATAAGATGGTGTGCATTTGTCTGTATAGCATTCAAGTACCTGCAAGGGAAACAAGTGAATGTAAATTTACTAGTATATTCTAAGCATACATAATCTTAAAGACTGCAACACGAAACAAGTGAATATAAATGAATCTACAGTAGCATTGGCGTCTTTAATATCACCTTCAGCAAGAAAAGCCGATACGCACGCTGTTGAACAGTACCACCACACTTCAAACCTTGAGCAGATAAAGCCTAAAAAGATGTAAATGCATCAACAGAACTCATCAGACAAGAAACCGATGTACAGTCAATGCTAAGTGACAAGAAAATAATGCTTGGTAACAACATAATGTTTTAAGATCAAACCTGTTTTAATTTTTCTGGGCCAAGCTCAACAAGTTCTTCAACTGTGCTGTAGTAATCAAGATCTATTTCAGACCTTTTTCTGCACCTTTATTTCCCCATCCAGGTATTTCTCCATTGGCCCATCGTTCCTCGAATTCACTCTCCAGCTGTACAAATGTACGCCCGTTAGAATGTTAGTTATAAGTATTTAGTCATAAATATGCTCTATACTATTGAACAAATTACTGCCAAAACACTATTATTAGCAGCTCCTGAATATGCAACGTTAACTATTAGGAAAAGGACCACACAGTGGTGAAAATAAAAAAAAAGAATATATCATTGAATGATTGCCAAGTTATTGATCATTCTCCAACACAGTTTCAATAATTGCCTAAACCTTACCATCGACACCACCAAAATCCCACAAGAGAAATCAAACAATCCTGCAGAAATTAAAGTACACGTATCACAATGGATATATCCTCAACCTCAAGACTACTGCATTGAAAAGAAAAGAAAGGGCACTGACAGACTCTAAAAGGTTTTTAGCAGAACCCTATGGATGAACATAGGTTAAACAAAAGACTAACATGTCACAAACAATTACAAAAATATGTATCCTGGTAAACTGCAATAATTTTAAAGGGTGAATAGTCAGTCATATAAGTATCAATCATCAGAAAAAATCATGCAAGTAACATGTTACTCAGATTAAACGTCATATGGACCATGATAAAAAGACACACAAAATATGCATTAAATCACTAGAAAAACAATAATACCTTTCATAACTCATTTGGTTGTTTATTATTTCCATCTGCATTAAATCACTAGAAAAACAATAATACCTTTCATAACTCATTTGGCTGTTTATTATTTTCGTCTCAATATTCACCCACTCTACTGACCATATATCCCTCTCCCTCAGTAAATATTTGAACTTTTTTTTATTTAGTTCTTGAGTTCTCATGTGTTCTCTGTTTTTTTATGTTTGCTAATTAGAATGCGCTCAAAAGGAAGGTTTAATTTATTCAGATGCGAGGTAAACTGTTACCATGTAAATGACAAGTGGTTATAACTTTGAACAATCCCAGTCTAACCTTATTTGTCCTGTTATCCCACCAGTCAAGAGGATTAGCAAAGAACACTTGCAATTACCTTGCAATTTTAGATTCTGTTGGGAGTACCACAAAACGGAATATATAAAGTTAAGTTCATTACCTTGCAATTTAGTTTCTGTTGGGAGTACCACCGAACTAGCAAGTCAATGGAAGAATTAGCTCTCCCTTTGATTCCTATCCTAGCCAAAACTTTTGCAGAGTTATGGATACAGGAAACACTTGCATAGAAGCTTGCAAGCCAACTTACCTTGATTCTCATTCTCACCGCATTTGTTTTCTCTACTGCTGTCCCTTGTACTATTTGCAGTTGTAGCTAGGGCCATTACATACTACTAACACGAATTTTTGCATGTACAGGGCTACAGGCAGTGGATGCAAGTGATATGTGCCAGTCTAAGAACTTGCATAAGCTATATTTAGCTAGTTTAAGTTCAGAGTAATTAACCAAGCATGGAATTAGGAGTCTACTGCTAGTTAATAAATAATTAAAAGCACATATCAAATACAAATCAAACATAAGCAGTCAAGAGGTTAGCTGTCCAGACAACTCTACTGATTTTTTTAAAAAGTGGAACAAGTCATCACAAATTATGAAACCTTTGAACAGTGTGCCCTCGGAATGGTACTTCTTAGGGAAACTTGCTCATTTAAGTCATATATAGTTATCACACTTAACCATCACTTTGTCTCATAAAGTAGAATTAAGAGAACTACAATACCTGAGCTCTTCCCAGAGCAAACATTGGAATTAGAACTTTACCTCCACCAGAAACACATTTATGTACCTAGAGGAAACATATACTCAGTTATGCTTTGGAAGTAAAATCAACTGTGTACACTTCAGAAGATTGGTTTAATACAGTCAGAGTGCATCTTCTTGGACGAAAACATCAGGAATAAAAAATATAGATACACTTAGTGAACTGTGTTGTGTGCCCAAATAATATTAAGCACATACGATCCAAAACCTAGAAAATAGAGTAGTACACCATCGGAAAAGCATTGATTACGAAAATCTACAAATATATACACTGCAGGTTGTAGCAAAGTTTAGATTTTCATACCGCTTTTAAAAACTCCCTCTCTCGGGCAAGCTATATCTCACAAAAATATAGGCAAACAAGAATGGAGAAGGCAGTAACTTTATGATAAAAAAGGCTTCACAGCCTAACAGAGATCCACAGCTAGGGCATCCTGGCTTGCCTCTGGTTCATATAATCAAACTGGCTGGGACTCGATGAAATTCAACTGTTGAACTGCAAGCTGAGAAAGAGTGCCATTAATTCCATTATTATCACAGAAAAGAGAAAAGAGGGATAATGAAAATGGGCGTGTAATGCAAACATGTGAAGATGATACCTTGTAGTAAACATGCCGCTTCTCAGGTTGTAAGAAAAAAATTGCAGGTAGCAACATACTAAGGGAATGTGCTGATCAATATTCATTGCTCCAAAATAAAGTCCCTATTTAACTAAGGGTGTAACTCAATCGTAGTAAAGACTTTTTACACAACTTCATCGGTATTTTCTTAACGCACTGTATGTCTAAGGAATATTTTTTGTTAACAACAATTGGACTTCAAATAGTAATCTCTATGTAAGTGTACAAATTGGAAAACTATAACTGTCCTGAGATAACAGTAAAGAGGTATAAGCAATCAACAAAGCAGCAAAAATATTAATAGGGCACATAAAAATAGTACATAAGATTAAATATCGTCAATGAAATCAATAGTCTTTAGAACTCACTTATGGACAGCAAGCACAATCGTATCAACAAGTGTCAACTAAATAAGCAGAGCATGTCGAAATTACTGACATAAGCAAAGTGGTACAAAGCAATGAATGTTGCAGTAGTATATTGCAATAGCTTTCAACTATTCATACCTTGGTTATTGACGGAATCAGGAACCATTTTCTAGCCTGCGGTGTGGGCAAAGGCAGTGAAGCGCAGGTCTTTGCACGGCATAGTTCACACTCCCGTACCTTGGTTCGTGATGAGATCAAAGAGATTGTTGATGGAGCTGTTCGCGAGGCCGGTGTACCCCAGTTTCTTGCACTTCCTCACCCTTTTGCCGGTCGTCGTGGGGGTGGCCGGGTCCACTACGGTGACCGCCGCCGCAGGGAGACCTCGGGAGACAGAGGCGAAGAGGGCACCGAACCTAATCCGACTGTAGATATCGGCGGCGGTCTAGCAAAGCAGCGTGGTTGGCATTTGTTAAACCCTAGCCGCCACGAAATAGTTTTCCCCAACCGGTTCCACATGGTCGCTTGTTTAGTAGGCCTTTAGATGGGCTTTGGTGAGTAAATAAGAAACAAAAAAAAATCACGTACCCCTATAGCGACCCACCATCAGTCACACACTTACCCCTATAGCGACCGACCATAAGTCATTAAATTTCTAGACTTTTAGCGACCCACAGATCGTCGCTATAAACGTATTTAGCGACCAACCGTCAGTCCATAACTTTTAGTGACCAACCGTCGGTCCCTAATAAGGGTCGCTAAAGATCAACCGTCGTGTAGTGACTTATAGCGTCAGATATGTGTAGTCGGCATATGTTTTTAGCGATGGATTGTAAGACGCTAAAAGGGCTTTTAGCGACTGACAGTAAGTTGCAGATTTTGGGTTGTGGTGTAGTGAATACAATCATTTGAATATGAGAAATAACATAAACAGAAGAGAGTAATACAACTTGAGAAGAGAAGAGAAAAAACATAAACAGAAGAAACAATCATACGGGTTTCTTCTGTTTAACACCCATATGTTTATCAAGTTGAGAAGAAATCCATATGACATTTTAACCTAATATGAGAAACAAAAACAGTATATATTTTGCCTAATAAATATATCTACAGAAACAGCCTAATATGACATCAGTGAGTACCGTCAATTATTTGATTGGAGGTTCCAATGCAAAACAAGGGTGCTACACGAAGTAATTGAACAAAAAACACAAGATATCTGCATGCAAACAGAAAAAGAAGCACACTATTTTACAACTAAACACAATCAGGAAACAGAAAAAAACATATATGTACTTAATAGTTAGTTAGCTATTTATTAGCTAGCTAATTTCACTAGCATTTTTTAGCCAACTAATTATTAGTTGTAGGGCATTCAAACAACACCTAAATAAAACTACAAGCACGGCGAGACTACATAGATTGTTAAGTAATCTAAAAGCTCAGATTCAGCATTTGGCGAAATGTCTAGAACAGCAGACTCATCTAGAGCATCAAAATGAAGAGAAGTGGTGCAAAGCTGAAAACATACTGTCTAAAAAGCATCTGAAAGAAGTTGAAATCAAAGGTTCAGATAGAAAGCAAACTTTCAAAACCTCAGAAGGCTTTCATATCGGTTGCATGCTTCCTCAATATAAAGGCACATGATTATGAATTGCTATCCTGAACCATTTGCAGGTATTACGATGAAGGCAGGTCAGTAGCAACTATCACTACTTCAGTTCACATACAAACTTTCCTAAACAATAAAACTCCATTAGAACATTCTACAAGTACTGGATTACTGGAAATTGTTTAAACCAAGAGTCAGAGTTAAAAGTACTAACTTCGATTCAACTCCAATTTAGGGGCTGAAGCATGAGTCACTCTCTGAGAGCAAAATTCTCGTCCTTATCAAGGACCTATATATCACAGCTCCAAATTTTCTTGAGTTGACACACACCATGTTATACAATTTTACACGCTAGAATGCTAACATATGCAGATAGAACCTAGCCATAAAAATATAATAAGAAAAAATGCCAAGAAAAAAAGGGCTTCGAAGAGTGATAACAAAGTTTTATCCTATAGCCTCGACCACAGAGCCCTTATCGTCATCCATTCCTAGCTGACAAGTGACGACCTCACCTCACCCCGAAGACGGCGAGGATGGGAATGCGTCCTTGACGGCGGAGGCGGTGGTGAGGTAGTTGAGCGTGTTGCGCAGCGTGTCCCGCTCCCTGCGCAGCCTAGCGGCGGTGTCCTCGAGCTCGAGAAGCGCCTGCTGCTCGCGGGGTGCGCCCTCGAAGGTGTTGCCGACATAGAAGGAGAAGGGGGTGAGGAACAGGCCCCTGCGCAAGTCCTCGACCTCCTTCTCGGGCTTACCGTTGAGGCGGTTGGTGATGTGTATGACATCCCGCATGAGGGCCTCGACGTCGGTGGCCAACGCCTCGGCGTCCTCCTCGTGTGCCGGGGGCTTGGCGGGCGGGCGGTCCTCGAGCCAGTGCACGGCGGCGACGAGGTAGGGCTTGGTGCGCACGACGCGGGCGACGCGGAACCTCTGCTGGCCCTTGCAGATGAGGAAGAACCAGTCATCGGCGAAGCGCTCGTGCTTGACGACCTCCCCCACGCAGCCGACCTCGGCGGCGGACCCCGAGTTGCCCTCCGACGACGAGTTCTGCGAGCGACGAGAGAGGCGAGAGAGAAGACGTCAATTGAGGCAAACCCTAACCAAAGTCGGGCCAGGCCGCACTGAGAACCTCGAAACCTCACGTTTGTACTCAGCCAGGCCCAAATTTGTTTCTGGCTCGCCTCAGCCAGGCTGCCGAGCTGGGCCAGTCAACCAAACAAATCTACACTGTACCAAACGGGCCTGGTTGTGGGTTGGACCAGGCAACCAAACACATCCGTAGCAATCCAATGAACTGAAGGGGTGATAAAAGATGGCTAGTGTAGGCTAAGTGCCTGAACTAGGATAGAAAGAACTCTAGATATAGGTAATGACTTAACTTGATAATAAAACTGGATTTTTAAGGATCCAATGTTAGTAAGCTTTTATGCAAACAAAGTCTTTGATTATTGATTAGCTTTACCTTGAATCACATAAGCCAGCATATCCTTGAGAAGTCTTTTTCCTTTGTCGGGTAATACTTGCGAATGTATACTCCGTACCTAGGGTTTTCAAACAAATAATGTTATAGGTGATGAAATAGTCGAGTTTTGCTGTTTCTGCTCGAAAGTGGTGCCGAAGCAGGAGAACAATCAGTAAACTTGTTGGTGGGAGGATGTTTTACCTCCCTGATATGTAATAATAAGTTATGCACTTAGACACTCGGTGTTGTAATAAGTACTCTCTCTATATTTTATATGAATGTAAATTATGTTATTGTAATCCTTCCGCTTATTCTTACTCCGATTATGTGTGTAATGTCTACTTGATGGGTGAAGCGCTCTTGGCTGATATGATGATGATACAGATGACCGAACTTGTCGAGTGATTATGCGCATCTACATGGTTGTCCGAGGTCCTTAGGACAAGAATATTTGTAGGTGGGCCTAATACCTTGGGAGGTTATGTGACAGCTGGTATCGAAGCAAAGCCCGTCTCTTCGGACATTACTTATTTCTTCAAAAGAATTTTTAAATACTTACCTTAAAATATTCTTTCATTCTTATCTTACCACTTTCTAGTAGTCAATTTTTAAAGTCGGGTAACAGAGTGCTAAATAAAAGTTATATGTAGGAAATAGGGGATCAATGAAAAGTTGATCCCATGATTATTAGGTTATGCATGCATCATGATTAAACTACACTAAATAATTTTTTCCCTCTTATCGAGATATGGCGCAAACCAAGACCACTCAACGCAAATCAACCGGACCACATGGTGTACCCCGGCACCAGCTGGCCTCTAGGCATGAAGGAAGCAGCCGTGGAAGCAACGACCCTATCGGGGATTTGGAGACCAGAGTGGAGCGACTCAGGTCTGAGCTACGCAATGGGTGTAGGGAGCGTGCGCGCGATTGCTGCCACATTGCTGAACTATCAGCATAAGGGTAGAGTTTAACATGTTTTGGACATTGTTTGATCCCAAACCTAAATAACTAGCTTCGTAGGGTATGATTGCCTAACCCTAATAATAGAGTACTAACCCAGGAAACCCTAGTGACTAGTGTGTACCATGAAGGAAGGTTGTATTCAAGATACAACTTAGTGTGTTTCTATTATAACTACATATTCATAGCATCACATAAGCATTCATGTATATGTATTGTTATGTATAGAAAACGAAGAAGAAGTGGTAGTCAAAGAAGAAGTTGCCCCACAAGCTGAAATTCACCTGTCGAGATCAACTTCTATTTTGACATCTGCGGGACAGACCCAGTGCCTCCTACAACACAAGGAAAGCCACGATGCATTCACCCCTTTCCTTGTTGTTTAAACTCTTTACCACTTGAGATGATGCATTAGGTGATAGGAGTTGTATGCTAAACAATTGCTGCATTTCCTTCCTTGGAACTGATTACCATTCCTTGAAACCTATTTTACTTAAAAGTTTTCTGATGCTTAGTCTTGCCTTAGAAAACAAAATGTTTTGTTTTAAACAAAGATGATGCTTCATATGGGATGGGAAGTTTTCAAAGAAAAGACTTGATGGTGAATCCATCATGGCTATGATGGGTTCAACATCTGAAAAGATGTACCTCTGTCAGGTACCAAATTTTGGGTTGTAAATGATAAAGGCGAGATCGAGCGGGTGACTTGCACGACAAGAAGTCTCGGTGTAGTGTCTCCGTCTGAGTCAATTAAGGTCTGTGTCGATGTAGGCTTGATGATCGAGGACCTCTTAACTAGCCACATGCCTCGTCATGTTTAAGCTTTGCTTCGGTCGGACCAATACCAGAAAGGCCACCATGCAATGGGAGTGGTGAGATGGCGAGAGTAGCATGTACCCTCCGTGGCAAGAGGCTGGACGGTGGTGTATCTGTGCTCTCGGTTAGCGTGAACCCGTTCTGGTCTTGAGAAACCCGGTGGCGAGTTGACATATGCAAGGGTTAAGTGCTACATATGTCGTGTGGTTGGAGATCCCCAGCTGGGTATTAATCGATTTGGATCGCCGTTACTTCTCGGACATGAAGACTTGGTCACTGACTTACACGTAGCAATCCAATGAACTGAAGGGGTGATAAAAGATGGCTAGTGTATGCTAAGTGCCTGAACTAGGATAGAAAGAACTCTAGATACAGGTAATGACTTAACCTGATAATAAAACTGGATTTTTAAGGATCCAATGTTAGTAAGCTTTTCTGCAAACAGAGTCTTTGATTATTGATCAGCTTTACCTTGAATCACATAAGCCATCATATCCTTGAGAAGTCTTTTTCCTTTGTCGGGTAATACCTGCAAAAGTTTACTTCGTACCTAGGGTTTTCAAACAAATAATGTTATAGGTGATGAAACAACTGAGTTTTGTTGTTTCTGCTCGAAGGTGGTGCCGAAGCAGGAGAAAAATCAGTAAACTTGTTGGTGGGAGGATGTTTTACCTCCCTGATATGTAATAATAAGTTATGCACTCAGACACTCGATGTTGTAATAAGTACTCTCTCTATATTTTATATGAATGTAAATTATGTTATTGTAATCCTTCCCCTTATTCTTACTCCGATTATGTGTGTAATGTCTGCTTGATGGGTGAAGCGCTCTTGGCTGATATGATGATGATACAGATGATCGAACTTGTCGAGTGATTATGCGCATCTACATGGTTGTCCGAGGTCCTTAGGACAAGAACATCTATAGGTGGGCCTAAAACCTTAGGAGGTTCTGTGACAGCTGGTATCGGAGCGAAGCCTGTCTCTTCGAACATTACTTATTACTTCAAAAGAATTTTTAAATACTTACCTTAAAATATTCTTTCATTCTTATCTTACCACTTTCTAGTAGTCACTTTTTAAAGTCGGGTAACAGAGTGCTAAATAAAAGGTATATGTAGGAAATAGGGGATCAATGAAAAGTTGATCCCATGATTATTAGGTTATGCATGCATCATGATTAAACTACACTAAATAATTTTTTCCCTCTTATCGAGATATGGCACAAACCAAGACCACTCAGCGCAAATCAACCGGACCACATGGTGTACCCCGGCACCAGCTGGCCTCTAGGCATGAAGGAAGCAGCAGTGGAAGCAACAACCCTATCGGGGATTTGGAGACCAGAGTGGAGCGACTCAGGTCTGAGCTACGCAACGGGTGTAGGGAGCATGCGCGCGATAGCTGCCACATTGCTGAACTATCAGCAGAAGTTACTCGCCTGCAGCAAGAAATCACGAAACACGATATGGCCATTGAATGGGTCGTAAACTCACGCTCTTTCGCTTGGGATTGTGAAGCCAAAGCTCTAGCTCGAGTAGCAGAACTTAGCGCATCCCTGGAAAACCTGCAAGCGTACTGCAACACCCTACATGAAGAGGTGCATGTGTTGTATGATCAGTTGCACCCGAACGTGCCACCAGAAGTTGTAGCAATGGGAGCTGGAC
Organism: Zea mays; assembly: GCF_902167145.1. Classification (NCBI taxonomy): domain Eukaryota; kingdom Viridiplantae; phylum Streptophyta; class Magnoliopsida; order Poales; family Poaceae; genus Zea; species Zea mays. Next base: position 37,803,269 of record NC_050104.1, on the reverse strand, counting down.
CATCTGGAACAGCAAATTGAGGATCTTATGGGGAGCTAGACCTTTTTGGGGCCCCTCCTTCCATGAACCTTGCAGATGAACGGTCTCCTGAAGCGGGCAGTGGAGCAGCTAAGGATGAAGAGGATTAGAGTAGTATAGTTTAAGTAATGTACTTATGTATCATAAATAAGGAAGCTTGAGTTGTATACTGAGTATGTGTAATCATTACTGTTCCGCAATGTAATAAAGGTGGTGTGTTGGCATGTAATAATTCAGGATGTTTTCTTCCTCAGATGTCATCGCGAACTCGTGCTCATGATGGGGTGGGTACATCCTGCAGCGGGGAGGACACTCCCAATCCACCACCTGTACCTCCTACCCTGGCCGAGGCTATCGCTGCCTTGGTCAACGCTACCACCAACAACACGTGCTTCCTGCGTGAAATGGTGGGAAATCAATTTCAACAACACGGAGGAAGAGGTCAACCTCAGGGACCATGAGACACCACATATCTGGAGCTCTCCGAGACCCGTCCACCACTCTTTGTCAAGGCGGAGGAACCCTTGGAAACTGATGAATGGGTGCGAGTGATGGAACAAAAGTTTAGGCTCATCCGATGCACTGAGATATGGAAGCCCATATTTGTCGCTCAACAATTAAGAGGCCCCGCCAGCACCTAGTGGGCAAACTTTTCCTCCTTTCAACCTATGGGACACCAGCTCACGTGGGAAGAGTTCAAACTAGCATTTAGGGAACTTTATGTTCTGGAAGGAGTGCTACAGATGAGGCTGGAAGAATTCATACGTTTGAAGCAAGGGGGAGATTCTGTGATGCAGTATCTCAACAAATTTAATCATCTCTCCCAATACGCCATCGATCAAGTGGACACAAACTTGAAAAAGAAGAATTGCTTCATGAGGGGACTAAATGATAGACTCCAGCGTAAGATGGCTACGTGTCTGGACCTTACATATAGCAGGGCTGTCAGCACAACACTGTCAGTTGAAGCCAAAAATGCAGGCAAGGAAAGTCAAAAGGATATGCGGGTGAAAGATCAACTCAGGGACCTAAAAAGAGGACAAGGTTAGTAATCTGACCTTTCAATTCCAATCATTCTTCTCCTCGTCCGCCAACATATCCCTTCAGACAACCCATGTTCATTCGTCCCACTCCTGCCCCCGCCTAGACAAATCAGCCGAGTGCCCCTGGCGCTCGTTTCCCTGCCCTTTCCAGTTCCTCGAGTTGTTGCTTCAGTTGTGGCAAGTCCAGACATTTCATCAAAGACTACCCCTACCCGAAGCAGAACAAATCCAACTTTCCACAGACTTTCGAGAACACAAATCAAGGAAAGGGAAACCCGACGAATCCACGAGCGAGCAAAAATCTGAAGAAAACTGGGCGAGTCTATTATACCCAGGTGGCTACTACACCAGAAGGCGAACCGGTGATGATGGGTACGTTCCTCGTTGCCAACCACCCAGCAGTTATCCTTTTTGATTCTGGTGCATCACATACCATTATGATCAAGACTTTTGTGGATAAGCATTGCATACTTAGCACTGAATCAAGGGAGGGATTTGTTATCCACTCACCTGGGGGTCAGATATTTACAAAGGAAGTAGTCTTCCATGTACCCGTAACCTTGGCCGGACGAGAATTCCCTACCAACATTATTGTTATAAATGGACAAGATATAGATGTGATTCTGGGAATGAACTTGTTAGCCCAGAATAAGGCAATCATCAATGCGGACCAAAGGACCATTAAATTGAGTTATGGTCATGAAGAAGTCCAATTGTCCATCCCTATAACTGTCCCAATCAAAGCATCTGGACATGTTTTTGAGGCCATAGTACAAGAACTCAAGGATGTTCCTGTTGTATGTGAATTTCTAGATGTATTTCCCGAAGACTTGCCCGGATTGCCTTTGGAAAGGGATGTGGAATTTGTGATCGAGTTGAAGCTCGGTACGACTCCTATTTCCAGAAGATCGTACCGTATGCCACCTAATGAACTGGCAGAACTCAAGACACAACTACAAGACTTGTTGGAGAAAGGGTTCATTAGGCCAAGTTCATCGCCGTGGGGTTGTCCAGCAATCTTCGTTAAGAAGAAGGATCAAACTCTTCGAATGTGCGTGGACTATAGACCCCTCAATGAAGTCACTATCAAGAACAAGTATCCTCTCCCTCGGATTGATATTTTATTTGATCAACTCACTGGAGCCTGAGAGTGTTTTCTAAAATTGATCTCAGATCGAGCTATCATCAGGTCCGTATTCGACCCGAGGATATACCCAAGACCGCATTCACCACGCGGTATGGATTATTTGAATATTTGGTCATGTCTTTTGGATTAACCAATGCTCCAGCCCACTTCACCTACTTGATGAATTCGATATTCATGCCCGAGTTAGACAAGTTTGTGGTGGTCTTTATTAACGATATTCTGATCTATTCTAAGAATGAGAAGGAGCATGCAAAACACCTGTGGATCGTGTTAACGCGCTTAAGGGGACATCAACTGTATGCCAAATTCAGCAAATGTGCGTTCTGGTTGGAGGAAATCCAGTTTCTTGGACATGTTTTGTCTGCAAAAGGGATTGTGGTTGATCCCAGCAAAGTCAAGGATATTCTGGAATGGAACTCACCTACTACAGTACATCAAGTTCGGAGTTTCCTTTGACTGGCTGGTTATTACCGCAGATTTATTCTGGACTTCCCCCAAAATTGTTAAACCCATTATTGGGTTATTGAAGAATGATACTAAGTTTGATTGGTCCTCGAAATGCAACGAAGCCTTTGAGCAAATGAAAGTGTTGTTGACCACTACACCGGTTTTAGCTCAACCGGATATTGAAAAGCCTTTTGATGTGTATTGTGATGCGTCAGGCAGTGGACTTGGATGTGTCTTGATGGAAGAAGGATGAGTGATACCTATGCTTCAAGGCAGTTGCGCCGGCATGAAGAACATTATCCAACTCATGATCTAGAACTAGCTGCAGTGGTTCATGCCCTTAAGATTTGGCATCATTATCTGTTGGGGAATATATGTGATTTGTACACGGATCTCAAAAGTTTGAAGTATATCTTTACCCAGTCAGAACTAAACATGAGACAAAGAAGGTGGCTTGAGCTAATCATAGATTATGACTTGGAAATTCATTATCACCCAGGAAAAGCTAATGTGGTGGCAGATGCTTTAAGTCGCAAGGCTTCTTGTCATTGTCTTACAATAAGAACACCTGACACCACTTTATGTCAAGAAATGGAGAAGTTAAATCTAGGGATAGTGCAAAAAGGAACTTTGACGAATTTGAAGCTTGAGTCAGTTCTTCTACAAAGAATTATTGATGCTCAAAGAACAGATAAGGGTATGAAGTATATTCATGAGAAAATGAAGGCCGACAAGTCAAATTGCTTCCGGAAAGATTATCAGGGAGTAATATGGTTTAAAGATTGCATAGTAGTGCCAAAAGATGTTGAAGGCCGCCAACAAATCTTGGACAAAGCTCATCTTAGTCGATATTCCATTCATCCTAGAAGCACTAAGATGTATCAAGACGTGAAGCAACATTATTGGTGGACTAAAATGAAGATTGAAATCGCACGTTATGTGGCAAAGTGTGACACTTGCAGACGGGTCAAAGCGATATATATGAAGGCTGCTGGACCATTGCAATCTCTACCAATCCCAACCTAGAAATGGGAAGATATTAGTATGGATTTCATTGTGGGATTACCTAGGACAACTACAGGATTTGACTCTATCTGGGTCATAATTGACCGGCTTACAAAGACAACTCATTTTCTACCAGTCAAAACATATTACCCGGTCATTACTTATGCTCAGATATATGTGGCTCGTATTCTCAGTTTACATGGAATCCCAGAGATGATAGTGTCGGACTGGGGACCACAATTTGTATCCAAGTTTTGGGAGGAGTTGCACAAATCCTTGGGTACTAAATTACTCCACAGTTCGGCTTATCATCCTCAGACAAGTGGGCAAACTGAGAGAGTAAATCAGATACTTGAAGATATGCTACGAGCATGTGTCCTGTAATTTCCACAGAAATGGGATGATTGTCTACCATTGGCAGAATTTTCTTATAATAATAGCTATCAAGAAAGCATTAAGATGGCACCGTTTGAAGCACTGTACGGACGACGATGCCGAACACCCTTAAATTGGTCTGAACCGGGAGAACGATGGTTTTTCAGGCCTGACTTGGTTAAAGAAACGGAGGAAAAAGTTCAACGGAAAAGACACAACTTGAAAGAAGCTCAAGCTCGACAGAAAAACTATGCGGACAAGCGACGCCGACCTTTGGTCTTTCAAGTTAACGATTATGTATACCTGAAAGTATCACCGATGAAGGGTGTTAACCAGTTCGGGGTAAAAGGAAAGTTGGCACCCCGATATATTGGCCCATTTCCCATTCTTGAACAATGCAGACCAGTGGCGTACAGACTTCAACTACCCGAATCATTATTTGCGGTGCATAATGTGTTCCATGTATCCTAGTTAAAGAAATGCCTTCGGATTCCTGATCGAACCATAGATGTGGTGGATGTTACTTTGGAACCAGACTTGACTTATGCGGAACATCCCATTCGAGTTCTAGATCAAAAGGACAGAATCACTCGAAAAAGGACTCTCAAGTTCTATAAGGTACAATGGAACCAACACTGAAGACGAAGCTACCCGGGAAACTCAAGATTTCTTAGAGAAAAATTTTCCTAGGTTTTTAGCTTCATGTAACCTGTAAGATTTGTATATTTTATTGTAAAGCTGGAACAAGCCCCATACCACCCCCTGCTCTGTAAGATAAATAAGGAAATAAAGTTGTGACGTGTTTCCTTTTCCATTACTTACCCTACGACCTTAAATCTCGGGACGAGATTCTTTTATGGGGGGAAGGATGTAACACCCCTGGTGTTACCAAAACAAAAACTTGAGCATGGCATCATATGCATTGACATGTCATTATGTTTGTTATACTTAGAATGCATCCACTAGGTAAAACTTCAAAATCAGTGTGATGTGGTGATTTGAAGTGTTCTGAACCCTAGAGTAGGGTACTTAACCCTGGGTTTGGGGTATAGGGGTGAATGTGAGGCCAAATTGAGTATTACCTCAAAAGTTGTTGGAAATGTTGACAAGAGATTAAGTGTGATGGATTTGAGTGGCACAAAGACCCTAAAGTACCTCCAAAACCCTAAATGGAACCCTAGAAACCCTAATTTGTGCCCTATATGGTGATTTCAGTTTATATACACTTTTGGACCAAAGTGTATATAGAGAAGTGGTAGAATATCAAAAACTAAGTAACTTTTACATTGGAGGATTTTTCAAGTAATGTGGAACAAATTGGACTTAATTGCAAAAAGCCTCAAGAGCATCTATGTTGTTAACTCGGAAAAATCAGTGTAATTAGGCCAAGTTTGGGGCCTTGTATTTCTTAATCCATGAAGGTTTTGCTCTAGGTCAATACATCAAACTTATAGAGCTATGTTAGGGGTACAATTTTGATTAAGAGACTAAGCATTGATGCTGTATGAAAATGGGAGATAAATGGGCTTAAAGTCAGGCTCTCAGTCAACCCTGAAGCTGAATTATGACTGACAGTGAACTGGGACAAACTGTGAGAGCAATTTTGAGTAAGATGCATTGGATGTTTGATTAAGGTTTCTATAACAAAACCAAAGCTGGTTTATAGGAGAGCAACTTTGCTGCAGATGGATTAATGGGTTGTTGTATAGAAATTGGAGAACAAAGCCATCTAACTTGCTCTGGCAGACGCACTGATGGGTGTTCGCGATGGTACAGTAACTGAACAAGATCAGATTCAATGAACTTCGCCGCCAGAGATCTCCGTGCTGCGATCCGTGCTGTCTGCCACGATTCATGCTCAGCTCGGGTAGGATATTACCGAGGACGCAAAAAGATCGAAGGGGGAATGGATTGAGCCGGCTTCATCGTACCCACTTGCACCGGCGACGTGGCCGCTCGACCGTTGTCGTTGTGCCTCCACTTACCTCGGTCACGACACGCCTTAAGCTATTCTACCATGTCGTCACGGGTTGTGTAGGATAACCAAGTGACAGTTGTAACCTTTTGCCCGGTGAACGCCACGGAAGTTCGCACCTGTGACTCACCCGTCTCTTCGGCCGCCAGCTTCCCTCTTCCAAATTCGGAGCCACCGCTCACGGATACTATAAATTTAGTGCACAACTAGCTCCACTAGATTGTTACGAAGCCAGAGCACCAACCCTCGTCGTCGATTAGCCACCATAGCCGGAGAATTTCTTGCTTCCACCAAATCGGCCGTCTGCGCCACCGTGTGTCACCCCACCGTGACCAGCCGCTCTTAGGTCCGCCCTCACCCTCCTTGTCCATGTTTCAGCACTCTCGCATGCTTGTGATGCTCGTTGACTCGACCAATTAAGCTATACCACGCTTGTAATACCCACTTTGTAAGAAAAATCTAGAAAGAGAAATTATATTACCCTATAGATATGTGTGTTATCTCTATTTATTATTTCATGTGTACATCTCACTTACACAAGAGAAAATAATAATAAATAACAAAGGACACAAAAAAAACATGCATCATGCTGGGATATTTTCTCTTATGTGCATTTTTGTGACAATATTACAGTAATGTGAAAAGAAATATGTTAAATATCCAAATGGGGAAATTAAATCCTAAAAGAAATTATAGAGTTTGGAAAAGAAGAAAGGAAATACTATGTGATTAAAAATGGTATAAAAATATATATATAAAGAATATATTACTTCCACATTAAGATTTGAATTTGTATAATTGACTCAAAGTTGAACCTCATAACAAGAATCAAATTCAAACTTGAGATTCAAACGAAAAGAAAATAAGAAATATATAAAAAAAAGAAAAGGAGTAAAACCCTAATTGGGCCACCAGGCGCCAATTCGGCCCACTTACCCCACTGCGCTGCCCATCCGCGCGCGCTTGCTTACCAGACACCGTCGCGTGGAGCCCACTGCACAGCCTCTGTCTACTCCTGCCGTTTGCACGTGCGTCGCTGTTCGTTGGGACCCACTGGTCAGCTCCACCATCTTCTTCATCCTCCCAAACCAAATGCGTAAATGGCGGGCGAGATCCGCTGCCTCGGCCTCGCTCGTTGGATGATGGATTCAAGCCCTCGTCAGCTCTATCCCCTCAAACCGGATCGCTCGCGCAACCCCTCGGCCAGGACTTCCGGTTCGTTGCAACGGCTCCCGGACTCCGCGTCCATGCCCAGGTCTCGGCCACAATCTCAAGCTCACCATAAACCCGCCGTGAACCTCGGAGTGGTCTGGTATGCTCCGGCCTATCCTCCATGCCCTACCCCCATATAAGGAGACCGCCGCGACCCTTTCCCTTGTCCCAGCTTTCTTCTCGCGCTCAAACAAACCCGGCCGGATTCGCCCTCGTCCGTCGCGGCGGACGCTGTCGCCATGACCGAAATCCATGCCGCGCCGTGGACAGGGCGTTCAGCACATCGAATTAAGGTATTAACGCTGCCCTTGCATTCGCTAACTCATGGGGATAGAGTAGAAGCAGGGAATTTGGTTACGGGGCCTCAAATCGGGCGCGCGCTGTGCTCCGGCGATGGTCCGCCATGTGCCCTGGGCGGCGCCACCGTAGCTCGACGTGGGTATTGGGGGAGGCACCTGGGCCGTTGATTCGTGGATGAACGGTCAGGATTAGAACGCCGAATACCCTTTCGCGTGCGTAAACCGTAGCCGTCGGATCCGATCGGGTGGATCTCAGTGAATCGGGCATAATAAAATCTGAACCGTTCCTTTCAAATCGTGGGGTTCGCGTTGCATTCCGATTCGTGCGGCCGCCGGATCTAATCGGGGCGCTCGATCTCGGATCCAACGGCCCATATCACACCATACCGCTTCGGCCGTGTGATTTTACTAAAGAGTCCCTGGGGTTTTGTGTTATGAACCCGCCGTCCACAGGGCATGGCGATGAGTCTTGGGAATTCTTTCACGTTAGTCCCTGCGCTTTCTGGGAATTGGGGCCTAGTCCAGACAGTGAGAAAACTTATAAAATAATTTAGAAAATAGATTTTTATGTGTAAAAATAATCCTAGAACTTGTTTAATCCATAGAAAATCCATTTTTAGTCCAAATTGATCCATTCCACTTTCTAAATTTTTGTAATTTTATTATCTATCACTTAGTGCCTCTGTTTTGGCATGTAAGGCTCATTTAAATTTATCTAATACTTAATCTTGTATTAAATACATAAAAGCTACAGAAATTCATAACTTGAAATATATAACTCCAAAATTAATGATTCCTGTTCCTATGATCTTATTTCAATATGTAGATTATTAATATGTGTTTTGCATATATGTTTGGTGTAATGTTAACTTTGCCTATACACTGTTTGTTTATATTACTACGTTTAGCAGTGAGGACACGTGTCATCTGAAGAGCAAGTTGGTACCTGGAATCTCAAGTCCCAGGCAAGTTGTGCCCTTGATCACCTCTTTTTACCCAGCCATGTTCTAATTAATCATAATGATCTGCATAGGTTAATTTTGATGGGACCCAATAGGTTACACTAGTTTGATTATCTTTATACCTTGTTACCACTGAACTTTTTGGGTAGTACTTGCTAGTGCTTTATGTGGTTTTGGGTATGAAGATACATTACTCATGATTATACTTTTGTTATCCGTTGTTATTTATCATTCATGATAAGATCATTATTTTAATTGGAACATGGAGCGACCACCCGGGAAAACAGTGCTACCACAAGGGTATAATGGGATGCCCTTGGCTGATTAATTAGGAAAGCTAGTGGAGGACTACCTTACCCGAAAGGGCAAGGGCAGTAGGGGAGTGGTCAGTGTAGGGAGGCCCTCGGGAGGATTTTTGCTGCGATGGCGGTCCTGCAAGGGAATTCCTGCATTGGAGCTTCCTATAAACTGTAGCGGGTTTTCTGAAGCTAGTGGAACTTTGTAAAGGCCTCGTAGTGTTACCCTGCCTCGCCTCCTCGGTAGAGGTGTATGGGAAGTCGCGATCCCTTGGCAGATGGGTAACATGACTTGTGGGTAAAGATGCGCCACCTCTGCAGAGTGTAAAACTGGTATACTAGCCGTGCTCACGGTCATGAGCAGCTCGGACCCTCACATGATTAAATTATGGAACTTAAACTCAATTTGTCATATGCATTGCATCGCAGGTGAGGTTGTTACTTTTGTTCTACTACTTAATTGGGCTGGTATTTATTTATACTTAGTAATTGCTAATAAAATTTTGACCAACTTTAAAAGCAATGCTCAGCTCTAACCATTCTCTTTGGTAAGCCTTACACTTCACGTGAGCTCCCACCTTTGGCGAGTTCATGCACATTATTCCCCACAACTTGTTGAGCGATGAACGTATGTGAGCTCACTCTTGCTGTCTCACACCCCCCCACAGGTCAAGAACAGGTACCACAGGATGAGGCGCTTGGAGGATGTCGTGATGTGTTCGTGAGAGGTCTAGGTCGTCGTCTCCCAGTCAACTTTGGGGTTGCTGGACCATTGTCTCCTTATAATGTAATTATTTATTTATTTTGTATAGAACTCCTATTATGTAGTAAAGATGTGACATTCGATCCTGTGCCATGATTCATCATATGTGTGAGACTTGGTCCCAGCACACCTGGTGATTATGTTCGCGCCCGGGCTTTGGTCCCCTAAAACCCGGGTGTGACAGAAGTGGTATCAGAGGAATGTTGACTGTAGGACGAAACCTAGATAGAACTGGACAACCAATATCTACTTATCTTTGCTACTCTGATCCTTTCTAAACTTATCTTAATCTTTTCTCATCTATTTCCGCTTTACTCTGATTATTCTTACCTTTTCATTCTAAAGACAAATGTGGATTTCACACTTTGAAATCCTGTGCCTAAAGTGACTTTAGGAACAGGAGACCTACTCTTAGGAAAAAAACAAAACTATTTTTTTGTATCTATATGCTTGAAATGCTTGTTCTTGTGATACTTGTTTGATTTGGATCTTTGATTGAGTGCGATGAGTTGTGGAGTAATGTCCACAATTACATCTGTATATACATATAGTAAAAAAATGTTAATAAAATAACTAGCCAACTTAGATTATCCCCCACTAAAATATATTAAGCTTAATAGATCCATCTTATCTTAAAAAAATACTCTATTACCTTAGTGGATTCATCTTATCTTGAAAAGATTTTATGTCATCCTAATAGATCTAACTCAACCAGTAGAGTCATGATGAATTACATAATCGGACTATCCAAACTTTTGACCAACATCATGTAGTCTATCTCATCCATATCTATCCTAACCATATGCCCCAACCTCGATGATATGCACTCACCGCGAATCAATGGGACCAAGATCGGAGGAGAAAAGACCAACCTCATCAAGGGAGGAGAGAAGTCAAACTCAATCTTCAGATGCATTACCACTTAACATGGAGTTCTTTCTCACCATAAACTTTCTTACCCTAGGCTATTCTTGCCCTAACATACCCATCTTTTGTAATAAAATGACTATACATATAGATACCCATGCTTTCATAATCACTTTCTAATTAACATGAAACTTCTTATTCTTAAACTAATTTAGAAGTTAAACGCTAAACTATAAATAAATATTTTTTTTACATCCCTTTCCTTACAAATCTCGAGGACGAGATTATTTTTAAGGGGGTAGGATTTGTAATACCCACTTTGTAAGAAAAATCTAGAAAGAGAAATTATATTACCCTATAGATATGTGTGCTATCTCTATTTATTATTTCATGTGTACATCTCACTTACACAAGAGAAAATAATAATAAATAACAAAGGACACAAAAAAAAAACATGCATCATGCTGGGATATTTTCTCTTATGTGCATTTTTGTGACAATATTACAGTAATGTGAAAAGAAATATGTTAAATATCCAAATGGGGAACTTAAATCCTAAAAGAAATTATAGAGTTTGGAAAAGAAGAAAGGAAATACTATGTGATTAAAATGGTATAAAAATATATATATAAAGAATATATTACTTCCACATTAAGATTTGAATTTGTATAATTGACTCAAAGTTGAACCTCATAACAAGAATCAAATTCAAACTTGAGATTCAAAAGAAAAGAAAATAAGAAATATATAAAAAAAGAAAAGGAGTAAAACCCTAATTGGGCCACCGGGCGCCAATTCGGCCCACTTACCCCACTGCGCTGCCCATCCGCGCGCGCTTGCTTACCAGACACCGTCGCGTGGAGCCCACTGCACAGCCTCTGTCTACTCCTGCCGTTTGCGCGTGCGTCGCTGTTCGTTGGGACCCACTGGTCAGCTCCACCATCTTCTTCATCCTCCCAAACCAAATGCGTAAATGGCGGGCGAGATCCGCTGCCTCGGCCTCGCTCGTTGGATGATGGATTCAAGCCCTCGTCAGCTCTATCCCCTCAAACCGGATCGCTCGCGCAACCCCTCGGCCGGGACTTCCGGTTCGTTGCAACGGCTCCCGGACTCCGCGTCCATGCCCAGGTCTCGGCCACAATCTCAAGCTCACCATAAACCCGCCGTGAACCTCGGAGTAGTCTGGTATGCTCCGGCCTATCCTCCATGCCCTACCCCCATATAAGGAGACCGCCGCGACCCTTTCCCTTGTCCCAGCTTTCTTCTCGCGCTCAAACAAACCCGGCCGGATTCGCCCTCGTCCGTCGCGGCGGACGCTGTCGCCATGACCGAAATCCATGCCGCGCCGTGGACAGGGCGTTCAGCACATCGAATTAAGGTATTAACGCTGCCCTTGCATTCGCTAACTCATGGGGATAGAGTAGAAGCAGGGAATTTGGTTACGGGGCCTCAAATCGGGCGCACGCTGTGCTCCGGCGATGGTCCGCCATGTGCCCTGGGCGGTGCCACCGTAGCTCGACGTGGGTATTGGGGGAGGCACCTGGGCCGTTGATTCGTGGATGAACGGTCAGGATTAGAACGCCGAATACCCTTTCGCGTGCGTAAACCGTAGCCGTCGGATCCGATCGGGTGGATCTCAGTGAATCGGGCATAATAAAATCTGAACCGTTCCGTTCAAATCGTGGGGTTCGCGTTGCATTCCGATTCGTGCGGCCGCCGGATCTAATCGGGGCGCTCGATCTCGGATCCAACGGCCCATATCACACCATACCGCTTCGGCCGTGTGATTTTACTAAAGAGTCCCTGGGGTTTTGTGTTATGAACCCGCCGTCCACAGGGCATGGCGATGAGTCTTGGGAATTCTTTCACGTTAGTCCCTGCGCTTTCTGGGAATTGGGGCCTAGTCCAGACAGTGAGAAAACTTATAAAATAATTTAGAAAATAGATTTTTATGTGTAAAAATAATCCTAGAACTTGTTTAATCCATAGAAAATCCATTTTTAGTCCAAATTGATCCATTCCACTTTCTAAATTTTTGTAATTTTATTATCTATCACTTAGTGCCTCTGTTTTGGCATGTAAGGCTCATTTAAATTTATCTAATACTTAATCTTGTATTAAATACATAAAAGCTACAGAAATTCATAACTTGAAATATATAACTCCAAAATTAATGATTCCTGTTCCTATGATCTTATTTCAATATGTAGATTATTAATATGTGTTTTGCATATATGTTTGGTGTAATGTTAACTTTGCCTATACACTGTTTGTTTATATTACTACGTTTAGCAGTGAGGACACGTGTCATCTGAAGAGCAAGTTGGTACCTGGAATCTCAAGTCCCAGGCAAGTTGTGCCCTTGATCACCTCTTTTTACCCAGCCATGTTCTAATTAATCATAATGATCTGCATAGGTTAATTTTGATGGGACCCAATAGGTTACCCTAGTTTGATTATCTTTATACCTTGTTACCACTGAACTTTTTGGGTAGTACTTGCTAGTGCTTTATGTGGTTTTGGGTATGAAGATACATTACTCATGATTATACTTTTGTTATCCGTTGTTATTTATCGTTCATGATAAGATCATTATGTTAATTGGAACATGGAGCGACCACCCGGGAAAACAGTGCTACCACAAGGGTATAATGGGACGCCCTTGGCTGATTAATTAGGAAAGCTAGTGGAGGACTACCTTACCCGAAAGGGGCAAGGGCAGTAGGGGAGTGGTCAGTGTAGGGAGGCCCTCGGGAGGATTTTTGCTGCGATGGCGGTCCTGCAAGGGAATTCCTGCATTGGAGCTTCCTATAAACTATAGCGGGTTTTCTGAAGCTAGTGGAACTTTGTAAAGGCCTCGTAGTGTTACCCTGCCTCGCCTCCTCGGTAGAGGTGTATGGGAAGTCGCGATCCCTTGGCAGATGGGTAACATGACTTGTGGGTAAAGATGTGCCACCTCTGCAGAGTGTAAAACTGGTATACTAGCCGTGCTCACGGTCATGAGCAGCTCGGACCCTCACATGATTAAATTATGGAACTTAAACTCAATTTGTCATATGCATTGCATCGCAGGTGAGGTTGTTACTTTTGTTCTACTACTTAATTGGGTTGGTATTTATTTATACTTAGTAATTGCTAATAAAATTTTGACCAACTTTAAAAGCAATGCTCAGCTCTAACCATTCTCTTTGGTAAGCCTTACACTTCACGTGAGCTCCCACCTTTGGCGAGTTCATGCACATTATTCCCCACAACTTGTTGAGCGATGAACGTATGTGAGCTCACTCTTGCTGTCTCACACCCCCCCACAGGTCAAGAACAGGTACCGCAGGATGAGGCGCTTGGAGGATGTCGTGATGTGTTCGTGAGAGGTCTAGGTCGTCGTCTCCCATTCAACTTTGGGGTTGCTGGACCGTTGTCTCCTTATAATGTAATTATTTATTTATTTTGTATAGAACTCCTGTTATGTAGTAAAGATGTGACATTCGATCCTGTGCCATGATTCATCATATGTGTGAGACTTGGTCCCAGCACACCTGGTGATTATGTTCGCGCCCGGGCTTTGGTCCCCTAAAACCCGGGTGTGACAACGCTAGATCCCTAAGAATGCGTCGGGATTGTCTCAAGCTCCGCGGGTGTGCGTGGACTGAGCTCTAGAGTTGCGTTCTGGTTAAATTAGTGATTCCCAGTGGATCATCAAGGTTAGAATTAGGCGTATACCATATTAGAGCACGGGTTGTTGGGTATTGCGGCCGGTACAAGTTCGCCGGAGCGTACACGCCGCCGTCCATGGTCGGGGACCTGATCTTGCGAAGAAAAGAAAAGGGAGGGGCCTCGGTGCACATGTCAGAGACACAGTTGAATAGGGAATATGATTCTTTAATGGTTTTTCGAATAGTTGGGGTCCTCTATGTAATTTGGCCAGCGCGGGTGCGCGAGGGCGCTTTTCGCCTGATCGTGGGCCGGATCGTGCTAGTTTCAGCCCAGTACTATTCATTCTTTTCCTTTTTCCTTTTTTTGCCAAACTTAGAAATTTATAGGAAATTCTAGAAAAGGGGTAAAGTTATAGGACCAATTTTGCTAGACTCCTAAATTCACCTAGTAATTCATAAAAATAGTTCCAAGATTTTTAGTCCAAGCCTGGAATTATTTGGCATTTTAAGATGCCTAAACCTGGCCTTTTAGAATTTTAAAATTAATTTGGTAGCTCCAAAAATAATAAAACTTTTTGGGTAAGCCTAGTTTGATGATTAAAGCCTTTGGGTAGAGTTTGACATGTTTTGGACATTGTTTGCTCCCAAACCTAAAACACTACCTTCCTAGGGTATGATTGCCTAACCCTAATAGAGTACTAACCCAAAAAACCCTAGTGACTAGTGTGTACCATGAAGGAAGGTTGTATTCAAGATACAACTTAGTATGTTTATATTATAACTGCATATTCATAGCATCACATAAGCATTCATGTATATGTATTGTTATGTATAGAAAACAAAGAAGAAGTGGTAGTCGAAGAAGAAGTTGCCCCGCAAGCTGAAATTCCACCTATCGAGAACAACTTCTAGTTTGACATCACGGGATAGACCCAGAGCCTCCTACAACACAAGGCAAGCCCCAGTGCATTTACCCATTTCCTTGTTGTTTAAACTCTTTATCACTTGAGATGATGCATTAGGTGATAGGAGTTGTATGCTAAACAATTGCTGCATTTCCTTCCTTGGAACTGATTACCATTCCTTGAAACCTGTTTTACTTAAAAGTTTTCTGATGCTCAGTCTTGCCTTAGAAAACAAAATGTTTTGTTTTAAACAAAGATGATGCTTCATATGCGATGGGAAGTTTTCAAAGAAAAGACTTGATGGTGAATCCATCATGGCCATGATTGGTTCAACATCTGAAAAGATGTACCTTTGTCAGGTACCAAATTTTGGGTTGTAAATGATAAAGACGAGACCAGACGGGTGACTTGCACGAGAAGAAGTCTCGGTGTAGTGTCTCCATCTGAGTCGATTAAGGACTGTGTTGATGTAGGCTTGATGATCGAGGACCTTTTAACTGGCCACATGCCTCGTCATGGGTAAACTTTGCCTCGGTCGGACCAATACCAGAAAGGCCACCACACAACGGGAGTGGAGAGATGGCGAGAGTAGCGTGTACCCTCTGTGGTAAGAGGCTGAACGGTGGTGTATCTGTGTTCTTAGTTGGCGTGAACCCGTTCTGGTCTTGATATACCCGGTGGCGAGTTGACATATGCAAGGGTTAAGTGCTACATATGTCGTGTGGTTGGAGATCCCCAGTTGGGTATTAATCGATTCGGATCGCCGTTACTTCTCGGACATGAAGGCTTGGTCAATGACTTACATGTAGCAATCCAGTGAACTGAAGGGGTGATAAAAGATGGCTAGTGTACGCTAAGTGCCTGAACTAGGAGAGAAAGAACTCTAGATACAAGTAATGACTTAACCTGATAATAAAATTGGATTTTTAAGGATCCACTGTTAGTAAGCTTTTCTGCAAACAGAGTCTTAGATTATTGATCAGCTTTACCTTGAATCCCATAAGCCAGCATATCCTTGAGAAGTCTTTTTACTTTGTCGGGTAAGACTTGCAAAAGTACACTCCGTACTCAGGGTTTTCGAACCCATGTTGTTGTAGGTGACGAAATAGCCGAGTTTTGTTGTTTCTGCTCGAAGGTGGTGCCGAAGCAGAAGGAAAATCAATAAACTTGTTGGTGGGAGGATGTTTTACCTCCCTGATATGTAATAATAAGTTATACACTCAAACACCCGGTGTTGTAATAAATACTCTCTATATATTTTATATGAATGTAAATTATGTTATTGTAATCCTTCCGCTTATTCTTACTCCGATTATGTGTGTAATGTATGCATGATGGGTGAAGCGCTCTTGGGTGATATGATGATGATACAGATGACCGAACTTGTCGAGTGATTATGCGCATCTACATGGTTGTCCGAGGTCCTTAGGACAAGGACATCTATAGGTGGGCCTAATACCTTGGAAGGTTCTGTGACAGTTCCGACTTTACAATAAGGTATACAAATCTTACAGGTTACATGAAGCTAAAAACCTAGGAAAAATTTTCCCTAAGAAATCTTGAGTTTCCTAGGTAGCTTCGTCTTCAGTGTGTTCGTTCCATTGTACCTTATAGAATTTGAGAGTCCATTTTTGTGTGATTCTGTCCTTTTGATCCAGAACTCGAATGGGTTGTTCTGAATAAGTCAAGTCTGGTTCTAAAGTAACATCCACCACATCCATGGTTCGATCAGGAATCCGAAGGCATTTCTTTAACTGAGATATACGGAACACAGTATGCACCGCAGATAATGATTCTAGTAATTGAAGTCGTTACGTCACTGGTCCGCATCGTTCAAGAATGGGAAACAGGCCAATATATTGGGGTGCCAATTTTCCTTTTACCCCAAACCGGTTAACACCCTTCATCGGTGATACTTTCAGGTATACATGATCCTCGGCTTGAAAGACCAAAGGTCGGTGTCGCTTATCCGCATAGTTTTTCTGCCGAGCTTGAGCTTCTTTCAAGTTATGTCTTATCCGTTGAACTTTTTCCTCCATTTCTTTAACCAAGTTAGGCCTGAAAAACCACCGTTCTCCGGGTTCTGACCAATTTAAGGGTGTTCGGCATCGTCGTCCGTACAATGCTTCAAACAGTGCCATCTTAATGCTTTCTTGGTAAATATTATTATAGGAAAATTCTGCCGATGGCAGACAATCATCCCATTTATGTCGAAATTCCAGGACATGTGCCCGTAGCATATCTTCAAGTATCTGATTTACCATCTCATTTTGTCCCACTTGTTGAGGATGATAGGCCGAACTGTGGAGTAATTTAGTACCCAAGGATTTATGCAATTCTTCCCAAAACTTGGATACAAATTGCGGTCCCCGGTCCAACACTATCATCTTTGGAACTCCATGTAAACTGAGAATACGAGCAATATAAAGTTCTGTGTATGCAACCACTGGATATTTCACCTTGACGGGAAGAAAATGGGCAGTCTTTGTAAGCCGATCAATTATGACCCAAATAGAGTCAAATCCTTTAGCTGTCCCAAAAAATCCCACAATGAAATCCATACTAATATCTTCCCATTTCTAGGTTGGGATTGGTAGAGATTATAATGGTCCAGCGGCCTTCATATGTATCGCTTTGACCCATCTGCAAGTGTCACACTTTGCCACATAGCGTGCGATTTCAATCTTCATTTTAGTCCACTAATAATGTTGCTTCAAGTCTTGATACATCTTTGTGCTTCCAGGATGAATGGAATATCGACTAAAATGAGCTTCGTCCAAGATTTGTTGGCAGACTTTAGCATCCTTTGGCACTACTATGCGATCTTTAAACCATATTACTCCTTGATTATCTTTCCTGAAACAATTTGCTTTGCCGACCTCCATTTTCTCATGAATATATTTCATACCCTTATCTGTTCTTTGAGCATCAATAATTCTTTGTAGAAGAACAGACTCAAGCTTCAATTGAGTCAAAGTTCCTTGTTGCACTATCCCCAGATTCAACTTTTCCATTTCTTGACATAAAGTGGTGTCAGGTGTCCTTACTGTAAGAAAATAACAAGAAGTCTTGCGACTTAAAGCATCTGCCACCACATTAGCTTTTCCTAGGTGATAATGAATTTTCAAGTGATAATCTTTGATTAGCTCAAGCCACCTTCTTTGTCTCATGTTTAGTTCTGACTAGGTGAAAATATACTTCAAACTTTTGTGATCCGCATACAAATGGCATATATTCCCTAGCAGATAATGATGCCAAATCTTAAGGGCATGAACTACTGCAGCCAATTCTAGATCATGGGTTGGATAATGTTCTTCATGCCGGCGCAGCTGCCTTGAAGCATAGGCTTTTACTCGTCCTTTTTGCATCAGGACACATCCAAGTCCACTGCCTGACGCGTCACAATACACATCAAAAGGCTTTTCAATATCCGTTTGGGCCAAAACCGGTGCAGTGATCAACAACACTTTCAGCTGCTCAAAGGCCTCGTTGCATTTAGAGGACCAATCAAACTTAATATCATTCTTCAATAACCCAGTAATGGGTTTAACAATTTTGGAGAAGTCCAGAATAAATCTACGGTAATAACCAGCCAATCCAAGGAAACTCCAAACTTGATGCACTGTAGTAGGTGAGTTCCATTCCAGAATATCCTTGATTTTGCTAGGATCAACCACAATCCCTTTTGCAGACAACACATGTCCAAGAAATTGGATTTCCTCCAACCAGAACGCACATTTGCAAAATTTGGCATACAACTGATGTTCCCTCAAGCACGTTAACACGATCCATAGGTGTTCTGCATGCTCCTCCTCATTCTTAGAATAGATTAGAATGTCATCAATGAAGACCACCACAAACTTGTCTAACTCGAGCATGAATACTGTTGGGGACTTGTTCTCAACTGCTATGAATTAAGAACAAGGCAACAAAAAAATGTTAAGTATAAATGCCCTTCGTCCGCTGAAGCATTATCTCCCCAAGGATTTAATGAGCTTCGAACGAAGGTCATGAGTAAAATATCACGGAGATTTCACCTTCGTGATCATATTTGTAAGACAACAAACAATGAGAAATGAATATAAAGTATAAAATATATTCACATATTTTATTATATGAATATATAAGTACTAAAACATGATATTTGGGCACATTTATACCTTCGCCTTGGCGGAAAGCAATAATTCGAGCGTAATATGCCAATGGTTACATGATTGCGTGAACTGTGTCAGGGTACTGTTCACCTATTTATAGGCACAGGGTGCAACCTGCATAAAATTACATTTAAGTCCTTTGCAATTGACTACAATAATGACACAGACATCATGTGTCTTTAAGTCAATCCATCGTTAAGTCGGTTCGACCCTTCGTCTTAGGATCTATCATTGTGCTGAAGCTCTCTAAGTAATAGCTTCGACGCTTGCTCCTGAGAGTGTCTGCCGAAGGTGTTCTCTTTCTTTAGGATCTTCGGCTACGAAGCATACCCCCAACAGTAGCCCCTTCGCGGTGCTAGATCGTTTTTCGTAACGAGCTTGATCCGTGAAAAAAACTTCTAGGCTTCGGGATGCCGAAGATCCGAAAAACACCTTCCCTGAGCTCGTTGGCGAGAAACGATTAAAATAATCCACGCTCGAGATGGCTCCATCTTGCAGCAGTTACGCGCGCCCTGGCGATTCACCCTCTCGATCCCTGTGGCCCACCGCTGAGCGAGTGTGGGTGACTGTTTGTTCGGTGCGGGAGACCTTGACGATTCACCTTCTCACCTGCGGCACTATATAAATAGATGGGTAGATGTGAAGTTACCACAACATTCATTGCTATTGCACTGTTTTGCTGCCAAAATTTTAGTCATAGCCGAAGCTTAATCATCGTGCTCAGACGAAACCCCACTTTTGATTCTGCTTCGTCACAAAAGGAAGAGCTTCGGGAAAATCAGAAAAGTCAACAATCGAAAAATTTCAAGAAAGACATAATCAAATGGCCAGAGTTCGCTCCACTGCTAGGGTTGACCGTGAGGGAGATGAGACCGAAGCTATTGAGACCGTTCCAATCTCCGAAGCCATGAAGCGGTCTGGGCTGGTGACATCGGAGGACGTCCCTGCCGCTGGAGCAGAGCAAGTTGAAGTTGAGGAGACCGATTCTGAGGATGATTATAGCAGTGCGGTGCCAAGCAAACCCAGCCACCTAGATTTTGGAAAATCCACAGTCTCCGAAGGTGACCTTCCTAAGATGTTAAAATTGGGCTATTTCAATGAAGAAAAGAAAGAGTTGATTCGCTTTGGTGTAGAGGAAACTACACCGAAACCAGGAAAAGATGAAATAGTAGTTTTTAAGAGTTTCTTCAAAGCTGGTTTGAGATTCCCTTTGAATAAGATGATTGCTGATGTGCTGAAGAAATTTGGGATCTACTTTCATCAGCTAACTCCTAACGCTATCGTTAGGCTTAGCGTTTACATTTGGGCTCTCCGAAGCCAAGGGGTGGAACCGTTTGCCGAAGGTTTCTGCTGAGTGCATGAGCTGCATTACCAAACCAAGGCCAGAAAAGATGGGTTACATGAAAATTTTGGCTGCTACAATTTTGCTTACCGGAAGACTACAAAATTTACCGTGATCAGCTACCGAAGCAAGTGGCCGGCAGGCTGGAAATCGGAATGGTTCTACGTCAAAGTTGACGATGATAAGGAGAAGTTGGTCCAGAGCCCGCTAGAGCTGATCTTCGGAGAGACCAGACCCCAATGTAATATGACACCAAAGGGTCCAACCCAAACTACACTGGCTGAATTCAGGATTATCGCAGAGCACATTGGCACTAGGGACTTAGTGCAGGAATTTTTGGCTTTCAAAGTATTTCCAACTATGAAAGAGTGGGCCATACCGAAGCTCGAAGGAAAAAAGGAGGGAGAACTTGTCCGGCTGCCCTACCACTACAAATTCAAGAGACATTTCAAAGTACCCTGCCAAGAATGGCTGGATACAATCGAAGTAATGTGCAACGAAATACTTGGAAATTATTCTAAAAAAGAAGATCAATTGATGACAGCGGCCTTCGGCACCCGTCCGAAACGAAGGCTAAACCGAGTGATGGATGCTATAGGCTTTGAATATCCTAACTACGAGCGACTGGACAAGGGTGCCGAAGGACAAAAAAGAAAAAGAGTGGCTAGTGCTCTGAATAAGGACGACGAAGATCAATCAAAGAAGAAAAAACAAGAGTCTGAGGCGAAAACAGTTGTTTCACAGAAAAGAAAGGCTTCAACTCCGAAGCAAAAATCAAATGATGAAAAAGAAAAGACTTCTGCAACATCCTCTGCTACTGAAATAGAGGAAATTTTAAAGGTAATGACTGAAACTTTGCCTGTCAAACTAAGTCAATTGGGACTACATCTGACGAAGCTTTTTCATAAGGAAAAGGAGTCCATAAAATCGAAGGCACCTAGGCCAAAGAGGCAAAGGATTGTTACTGTGACAGAAGTTATTGAAGCAACACCACCAAGGGCTTCAGCACCGAAGGTACCGGCTATTGAAGTTGTACCTTCAAAAATTGCCGCAGCAGAAGCCAGAGCCGAAGATGCTAAATTGAAGATATTAAATTAGAAAGCATAGCCGCTGATATAGACAAAATGCTGTTAAACATGACCACGGAAGAAGCTGGCGCAGCCACCAAAGAGACCACGGCCGCAAAACCCGAGAAAGAAGAAATGACCGAAGATACCTCGGAAGATGAAACTTTTGACTTTCAAAACTTAGTTGGCCAAGAGCTGACAGAAGCTGAAAAAGAGGAACTAAAAGAATATGCTATATCTTGCGGGTACCGGCCGGGGGCGCTTCTCTTCGGTGGTATTGATGACGAAAGATTAGTCTGCATACGAGATCAGACTGGCGAGAAGGTCATCGGTACTCTATCAAAGAGTATCGGCTTCCCGAAGCTCGAAGCAGACATGAGCCGCTACCGACGACAACACATTGTCGGCAGTTTGTTCTATTCCAATTTTAAGGTAAATATCTTGTGCCTAACCTTTACTATTTTCAATAACATAAATATTTTATAACGAAGGTTATCTGTCCACAGAGTATGCTTTTGAGCAAGGCCTTAAAAAATGCAGCAGGACTTAGAGGATAAAAGGCACGAAGTTATAATTGAGAACCTAGAAAACAAGATAAAAGAGCAATCAGCTGACATCGAAAAGAAAGACTTCGAGCTTCAAACAGCCGAAGGCTTATTAGCGGATGCTGAAGCCAAAATAACAGAATTAAATTCGAAGCTTCTTTCCCAATCAGAAAATTTCGAACAAGAAAAGCTGAAACTTGACACAAAGCTTGAAGCCGAAGTTCAAAAAAGTTCGGAGCTGAAAGAATCCTTGACAAATCTTCAGAATAAATGCCTGGAGTTCAGCAATCGATGCATTCAACAGTGAAGCAGGTATTCCATTTTGTTGGAGCCAGTAGCGAAAAGTTCACTCCTTCGGCTGAAGACCTGCCTGGTGCCTTCGAGCATATTGAAGTTGAAATTAATGATCTTGACGAAGTTATAGCTGGGCATGGCGACTTCTGTGCCCTGGCAGCTTCTCGGGGCACAGCTGTTGCCTTTTTGATGTCTGGCTGTGAACACGGAAAGATTGTTAATAGACCCAACTACAGCCTGTCACCAGCAGACTTAGATAACATTCCCAGCTTGGCTGCAAGTATTGCGAATAGATTCATAAAATTAGTATGGACAAAGGGTGGTCAGAGCAAAGCTGGTGACGAAGCTCGAAGCCATCTTAAGCTGGTAACAAAATCATACCTTATGCTTACCTTTTCCTTTGAATTTTGAATTTGGCTTATAATACTTACATACAGGTTGACCAAGCCGAAGTTGAAGCTGCGGAGTAAAAGGACGAAGCTCCATGGATGTTGTCGAAGCTCGAATAGTGTGTAAAAATAGCTCAAAAAACTTGTATAAAGTATGATGTAATTAAATTTCACTTTGTAATATAATCTTACTTTTCCGTCAATGTATGAAATGCTTTGGTGTGGACGAAATTAATACTTTTGAGCCGAAGGCGAAAAACACCTTCCCTTCTTTGCGTACACAGCGAAGCATAAAATTGCCTCTTTTTCCCTTTTTTCCGAAGCCTTCTCTTTCAAAGCCGAAGCAAGTTTGTATGTTATGATGATGATGATCCTATGTATGTCTAAGTGAATGTTTATGAATGCAAATGTATGATGTAATGTATCGTGCAAATGAATGTTCGAAGACATATACGAAACCATAACCACAACTCTTATTCCCTTAGGAATAACAAATCTTTGCCGTTTATTTTTCGGCTTCACCGCTTATTTTTCGGTGTATTAGCGCTGACTTTTCGCTGTAAGCCTCCCTTAGGAGCTTCTTCGCCTTTTATTTTGGCGGTATTCGCGTGGACTTTTCGCGCTTCGTCTTTTATTTCGGCGGAATCAGCGTTGACTTTTCGCTGTAAGCTCTGCATTCCCTTAGGAATGACTTTTGAGCAGAAAACTTACGCTGTGTTCCCTTAGGAACGGCTTTTTATAGCTTCGTCGTGCTCTGCATCCCCTTAGGGACGTCTTTCGAGCTTCTCCCTGTTTTTCCTTTTTCTCTTTGCACTCGATGGTGCATGCCAAGTTTTTACATTTACATCTTCGGGGGATATTGCTCTTGTAGAGCTGGTATAAGAAAAAGGGAAATTACATGCTATGGCCCCATTAAAAACCTTTCTCCCCCTTTGGAAAGGAAAAGGGTGCCATAGGAAAGAATAAAAAAGATTACATCAGGTTACACATAATACCGCCGAAGCTCATCCGCATTCCAAGATCTAGGAATATCGTTGCCGTCCATATCCTTCAACCTGAAGGAACCGGGTCTTGACGAAGATACTACCAGAAAAGGTCCTTCCCACTTCAGCTGAAGCTTGCCTACTGTGTCGGGGTTAGCCACTCTCCGAAGCACCACATGTCCTGGCTTAATATTTTTTAACCGAACCTTTCTATCACGCCATTTTATTGTTTCGGCTTGATATTTATTGATATTCTCCACAGCCTGAAGCCTGATCCCTTCTATAGCATCTTTTGCCACAGAATAATCAGCTTTGTCTTCTACCGAAGCCACTGTTCTTATTGATCCTGTTTTAGCTTCTTCTGGGGTTATTGCTTCATCACCAAACAACAATTTGAATGGTGTAAAACCTGTTGACCTTGACATTGTTGTGTTGTGGTTCCACACCACTTTGATTAATTCGTCCGGCCACTTTCCCCTGGGCTGATTGAAGATTAACTTCATTATTCCTGTCATTATAATGCCATTAGCTCTTTCAACAAGTCCATTTGACTCCGGATGCCGAACCGATGCAAAATGGATCTTCGTGCCAATTTGTTCACAAAACTCTCTGAAAGCTTCGGCATCAAATTGTGTTCCGTTGTCCACAGTGATAGCCTTTGGCACCCCGAAGCGACACACAATATTTTGTCAGAAAAACTTTTGAACAGTAACCGAAGTTATTGTGGCTAAAGGCTTCGCCTCAATCCACTTAGAAAAATATTCTACTGCCACCACAACATATCTTAAATTCCCTTGTGCTGGTGGAAGTGGGCCTAGCAAATCAAGGCCCCACCTTTGCAATGGCCAAGTGGGCTGTATTAATTGTGTTAGAGACGAAGGTTGTTTTTGGTCTCTTGCACATTTTTGACAACCTTCACACTTTTGGACTAATTCTGCTGCATCCAAAGCTGCCTTCGGCCAATAAAATCCTTGACGAAAAACTTTACCCAACAAAGGCCTAGATCCAATGTGAGATCCACACAGGCCTGCATGTATTTCTTTCATTAGCTCTATACCTTCAACTCTGGATAAACATTTGAGTAATGGGGAACAGACTCCATGCTTATATAACTCCCCTTCTATTATTACATATGGACGGGCTCTTGCCGCTATTCTCTTATGATAAGCTTCGTCATCTGAAAGGAAATTGCCCTGAAGAAAAGACATGATCTCAGTTCTCCAATCCTCGCTATAGACGGGAGATATATTGAGTACTGCTCTTTCAAGAAGGTCAACCGAAGGTGCTTTTATTGTTTCAAAGAATACTTCCGAAGGTAAGGGCAGCCCCTGTGCCGCTGACTTGGCTAGTAGATCAGCGTGCTCATTTTCTCCTCGTGGAATATTCTTGACAGAAAACCCTTCGAAGGAAGCTTCAAGTCTTCGAACTGTATCCAAATATTTCTCAAGCTTCGGATCTCTTGCTTTGCAACTTTTGTCGGCATGGCCAGAAATAACTTGGGAATCAGTTTTGAGAACCGCCCTTCTTATCCCCATTGCCTTCAACTTTCGAAGGCCCAAAAGCAAAGCTTCGTATTCAGCAATATTATTTGTACAACTAAAATCAAGTTTCACTGCGTAGCATGTTCTGACTTTGGAAGGTGCGATTAAAACGGCAGCTGCACCTGCCCCGAAGGTTCCCCAGGAACCATCGTAGAATACAGTCCAAGCTTCGGCGTCTTTACTTGCTTCTTCTTCCTGAGCCCCTGGCGTCCAGTCAGCGATGAAATCTGCTAGCGCCTGGGACTGAATCGAAGATCTATGTACATAATCAATGCAGAACTCATTGAGTTCCGCAGCCCACTTTCCAATCCTTCCGGTAGCTTCTCTGTTTCGCATGATATCCTTCAAAGGCTATGATGAAGGAACAATTATATGGTATGCTTAAAAATAATGTCGAAGCTTCCTTGAGGTCATTAAAACAGCATACAACACCTTCTCCAATTCTGTATAGTTTTTCTTTGATAAACTGAGGACTTCGGAAACAAAGTATACTGGAGCCTGCTTTTTAAATTGCCCTTCAAGCTTCTCCTGAACAAGCGCATCACTTACTGCAGAATGTGAAGCTGCCACATAAAGCAGCAGAGGAGCCCCTGGCGTTGGTGGAGTTAGAGTTGTTAAATCTATCAAATACTGTTTCAGTTCTTCGAAGGCTTTTTGCTGAGCTGATCCCCATTGAAAAACTTCGGCTGACTTCAGCACTTCAAAGAATGGTAAATTTCTCTCTGCCGATCTGGATATAAATCGATTCAAAGATGCCAGTCTTCCTGTCAGCCGTTGAGCCCCTTTCTTTGTGCTTGGCGGCTCCATCCGAAGGATAGCTTTGATTTTATTTGGATTAGCTTCGATCCCTTTTGTTGAAACCAAACAACCAAGGAATTTCCCCTTCTTTACCCCGAAGACACATTTTTCCGGATTCAGCTTCAGACCAGCTTGTCTAAAATTAGCGAATGTCTCCTGCAGATCAGCAATGTGATTTTTTTACTTTGTGCTTTTTACTATGATATCATCAACATATGTTAGCACGTTTCTGCCTATCTGAGAATGAAGGACCTTTGCTGTCATTCTGCTGAAGCTACCTCCAGCATTCTTGAGCCCCTCAAGCATCCGAAGGTAACAATATGTACCACTGGGGGTGATGAAACTGGTTTTTGGCTCGTCTTCTTTCTTCATCCAGATTTGATGGTAGCCTAAATAACAATCTAGTAAACTCATGAGCTCTAACGAAGCTGCTGCGTCTACCAGAGAATCTATCCTTGGTAATGGAAATTCATCCTTCGGACAAGCCTTGTTGAGATCAGTAAAATCAATGCACATCCTCCATTTACCATTGGCTTTCTTCACCATAACAGTGTAAGCTAGCCATTCTGGGTATTTCACTTCTCTGATGACTCCAGCGCTGAGGAGTCTTTTCACTTCATTCCGAGTACCTTCGGCCATGTCATCAGACATCTTCCAAAGCCTCTGCTTTCTAGGTCTGAAGGATGGATCAACATTGAGCGAGTGTTCAATAACATCCCTGTTGACACCACAGAGATCATTAGCTGACCATGCAAAGACATCTTTGTTGTTAAACAGAAACCTTATCAGGGTTTTCTCCTGCTCCTCAGACAATTGAGATCCCAATAGCACCTTCTGCTCTGCTATATTGTCACATAAGAGCATGGGCTTCGGTTGATCAGCCGAGGCAGCTTTCTCCCTTCTGTACTTGTATTGCTCACAAGCTTCGGCTCCATCTATGTTGTGGATTGCTTTTGAATCTATCCAGTTTCCTTCAGCCTTTCTGGCTGCTTCCTGACTTCCATGAATAGCAATAGGCCCTTGATCCGAAGGTATCTTCATGCAAAGATATGCTGGATGAAGAATTGCTTCAAAAGCATTGAGAGTACCACGACCAATGATTATGTTGTAAGGGTACTCCATGTCAACAATATCAAACACAACTTGTTCAGTCCTTGTATTGTTGATAAATCCGAAGGTTACTGGCATCGCGATCTTGCCAAGTGCTACAATCTGCCTTCCTCCGAAGCCACAAAGAGGATGTGTGGCGTCATGGATCTTATCTTCGGGCTCTTGCATCTGTCTGAAGGCCTTAGCAAATATAATATCCGTTGCACTACCTGTATCAACCAGGACATTGTGGACCAGAAATCCTTTGATAACACAAGAAATAACCATAGCATCATTGTGAGGGTAATCCTTGAGCTGAAGATCCTCTTGGGAGAAGGTAATCGGGATGTGGGACCATCTTGACTTGATGAAGGGTCCTTGCACCCCAACATGTTGTACCCTTCTATGTGCCTCCTTCTTCTGCTTCTTGTTGGCTGGCTTTGAGCTTGAACCACCTGTTATCGGGAGTACGAGCTTCAGAGCCGAAGCAACTCCAGCTTTAAACGAAGCCATCAGCTCAGAAAGTGGAAGTGAGTTCACCGAAGGTGGGCGCCAATGTTGGGGACTTGTTCTCAACTGCTATGAATTAACAACAAGGCAACACAAAAAATGTTAAGTATAAATGCCCTTCGTCTGCTGAAGCATTATCTCCCCAAGGATTTAATGAGCTTCAGACTAAGGTCATGAGTAAAATATCACGGAGATTTCACCTTCGTGATCATATTTGTAAGACAACAAACAATGAGAAATGAAATATAAAGTATAAAATATATTCACATATTTTATTATATGAATATATAAGTACTAAAACATGATATTTGGGCACATTTATACCTTCGCCTTGGCGGAAAGCAATAATTCGAGCGTAATATGCCAATGGTTACAGGATTGTGTGAACAGTGCCGGGGTACTGTTCACCTATTTATAGGCACATGGTGCAACCTGCGTAAAATTACATTTAAGTCCTTTGCAATTGACTACAATAATGACACAGACATCATGGGTCTTTAAGTCAATCCATCTTTAAGTCGGTTCGACCCTTCGTCTTAGGATCTATCATTGTGCCGAAGCTCTCTAAGTAATAGCTTCGGCGCTTGCTCCTGAGAGTGTCTGCCGAAGGTGTTCTCTTTCTTTAGGATCTTCGGCTACGAAGCATACCCCCAACAAATACTGAATTCATCAAGTATGTGAAGTGGGCTGGAGCATTTGTTAATCCAAAAGACATGACCGAATATTCAAATAACCCATACCGAGTGGTGAATGCGGTCTTGGGTATATCCTCGGGTCAAATACGAATCTGATGATAGCCCGATCTAAGAACAATTTTATAAAACACCCGGGCTCCAGTGAGTTGATCGAATAAAATATCGATCCGAAGGAGAGGATACTTGTTCTTAATAGTAACTTCATTGAGGGGTCTATTGTCCACGCACATTCGAAGAGTCTGATCCTTCTTCTTTACAAAGATTGCTGGACATTCCCATAGTGATGAACTTAGTCTAGTGAACCCTTTATCCAACAAGTCTTGTAGTTGTGTCTTGAGTTCCGCCAGTTCATTAGGTGGCATACGGTACGACCTTCTAAAAATAGGAGTTGTACCGGGCTTCAACTCGATCACATGTCTTTGGGAAATACATCCGAAAATTCACATACAACTGGAATATCCTGGATCTCTTGTACTATGGCCTCAAAAACTTGTCCAGATGCTTTTACTGGGACAGCTACAGGGATGGACAATTGGACTTCTTCATGACCAGATCTCAATTTAATGGTCCTTTGATCCACATTGATGATGGCTTTATTCTGGGCTAACTAGTTCATGCCCATAATTACATCTATATCTTGTCCCTTTATAACAATCATGTTTGTAGGGAACTCGCGTTCGGCCAAGGTTACGGGTACGTGGAAGACTACTTCCTTAGTAAATATCTGACCTCCAGGTGAGTGAATAACAAATCCCTCCCTTGAATCAGTGCTATGAATGCAATGCTTCTCCACAAAAGTCTTGCTTATAAAAGTATGCGATGCACCAGAATCAAAAAGGATAGTAGTTGGGTGGTTGGCAACATGAAACGTACCCATCATCACTGGTTCTCCTTCCGGTGTAGTCGCCACCTGGGTATAATAAACTCGCCTAGTTTTCTTCATATTTTTTCCCGGTGGGGGGTTGGCCATGTTTCCCTTTCCTTGATTTGTGTTCCCGGAAGTCTGTTGAAAGTTTGATTTGTTCTGCTTCGGGTAGGGGCAGTCTTTGATGAAATGCCTAGACTTGCCACAATTAAAGCAGCCACTTGAGGAACTGGGAAGGGCAGGGAAACGAGCACCAGGGGCACTCGGCTGATTGTTCTAGGCGGGGGCAGGAGTGGGACGAATGAACATGGGTTGTTGGAAGGGATATGTGGGCGAACGAGGAGAAGAACGAGTTGAGTTGAAAGGTCGGATTACCAACCTTGTCCATTTTTCAGATCCCTAAGTCGATCCTTCACCCGCATATCTTTTTGGCTCCCCTTGTCCGGAATTTTTGGCTTCAACTGACAATGCTGTGTTGACAGCCCTGCTATATGTGAGATCCAGACACGTAGCCATTGTGCGCTGGAGTCTGTCATTCAACCCTCTCATGAAACAATTTTTCTTTTTCAGATCAGTATCCACTTGATCAACGGCATATTGAGAGAGGTGATTAAATTTGTTGAGATACTATATCACAGAATCTCCCCCTTGCTTTAGACGTATGAATTCTTCCAGCTTCATTTGTAGCACTCCTTCCGGAACATAATGTTCCCTGAATGCCAGTTTAAATTCTTCCCACGTGACCTGATGCCCTGTGGGCTGAATGGCTGAAACATTTGCCCACCAAGTACTGGCAGGGCCTCTCAACTATTGGGTGGCAAATAGGGGCTTCTGTGTCTTAGTGCATTGGATTAGCCCGAACTTTTGTTCCATCACCCGCACCCATTCATCAGCTTCTAGGGGTTCCTCCGCCTTGACAAAGAGTGGTGGACCAGTCTCAGAGAACTCTAGATATGTGGTTTCTTGTGGTCCTTGAGGTTGACCTCTTCCTCCGTGTTGCTGAAATTGATTTCCCGCCATTTCACGGTAGAAGCGCGTGTTGTTGGCGGTAGCATTGACTAAGGCAGCGATAGCCTTAGCTAGTGTAGGAGGTACAGGTGGTGGGTTGGGAGTGTCCTCCCCACCGCGAGAAGCTCCCGCCCCATCATGAGCACGAGTTTGCGATGGCATCTGAGGAAAAAACATCATGAATTATTACATGCCAAACACACACCATCTTTATTACATTGCTGAACTGTAATAATTATACATACTCAGTAATACAACTCGACTTCCTTATTTATTTTACATAAGGACATTATTTAAACTATACTACTCTAATTCTCTTCATCCTTAGCTGCTCCACTGCCCACTTTAGGAGACCGTTCATCTGCGAGGTTCATGGAAGGAGGGGCTCCAAAAAGGTCCAACCCCCCATCAGATCCTCCATTAGCTGTTCCAGATGGTCCAGCTCACATTGTTGCAACTTCTGGTGGCACGTTCGGATGCAGCCGGTCATACAATACATGCACCTTTTCATGCAGGGTGTTGTAATATGCTTGTAGGTTTTCTAGGGATGCGCTAAGAGTTCTACTACCCGGGCTACAACTTTGGCTTCAAAATCCTAGGTGAAAGAACGCGAATTTACGACCCAGTCAATGGTCGTATCGCGTTTCGCAATTTTCTGCTGCAGGCGATTAACTTATGCTGATAGTTCAACAATGAGGCAGCTATCACGCGCACACTCCCTACTCCCGTGGTGTAGTTCAGACCTGAGTCGCTCCACTCTAGCCTCCAAATCCCCTATTGGGTCGTTGCTTCCACTGTTGCTCCACTCATATCTATGAGCCAGTTGATGTCGGGGTACACCATGAGGTCCGGTTGATTTGCGCTGGGTGGTCTTGGTTCACGCCATATCTCCATAAGAGGGAAAATTTATTTAGTGTAGTTTAAACATGATGCATGCATAACCTAATAATCATGGAATCAACTTTTCGTTGATCCCTTATTTCCTACACATATTATTATTTAGCACTCTGTTACCCAACTTCAAAAAGGTAAGTTACTACCAGAAAGTGGGAAGATAAGAATGAAAGAATATTTCAAGGTAAGTATTTACAAATTCTTTTGAAGTACTACGTAATGTCTGACGAGACGGGCTTCACTCCAATACCAGCTGTGACGGAACCTCCCTAGGTATTAGGCCCACTTATAGATGTCCTTGTCCTAAGGATCTCAGATAATCATGTAGGTGCGCATAATTACTCGACGAGTTTGGTTATCTGTATCTTCATCATATCGCCCAAGAGCGCTTCACCCACCACGCAGACATTACACACATATTCGGAGTAAAGAATAAGCGGAAAGGATTACAATAACATAATTTACATTCATATAAAATATAGAGAGAGTATTTATTACATAACGGGTGTTCGAGTGTGGCACTTATTATTACATAACTGGGAGGTAAAACATCCTCCCGCCAATAAGTTTAACGATCTTCCTCCTGCTTTGGCACCACCCTTGAGCAGAAACAGCAAAACTCGGTTGTTTCATTGCCTACAACAACATGGGTTCGAAAACCCTGAGTACGGAGTGTACTTTCACAAGTCTTACCCGACAAAAGAAAAGACTCTCAAGGATATGCTGGCTTTTGGGAATCAAGGTAAAGCTCATCAAAATTCAAAGACTATGTTTACAGAAAAGTTTACTATGAATGGATCCTTAAAAATTCATTTTTATTATCAGGTTAAGTAGTTACCTGCATCTAGAGTTCTTTTTATCCTAGTTCAGGCACTTAGCCTATGCTAACCGTCTTTTATCAACCCTTCAATTCACTGGATTGCTACGTGTAGGGCAGTGACCAAGTCTTCATGTCCGAGAAGTAACGGCGATCCTAATCGATTAATACCCAGCTAGGGATCTCCAACCACACGACATATGTAGCACTTAACCCTTGCATATGTCAACTCGCCACCGGGTTTCTCAAGACCAGAATGGTTCACGCCAACCGAGAGCATATATACGCCACCGTCCAGCCTCTTGCCACGGAGGGTACACACTACTCTCACCATCTCTCCACTCCCATTGTGTGGTGGCCTTTCTGGTATTGGTTCGACCAAGGCAAAGCTTACCCATGACGAGGCATGTGGCCAGTTAAAAGGTCCTCGATCAGCAAGCCTACATCGGCACGGTCCTTAAACGACTCAGACGGAGACACTACACTGAGACTTCCTTCTTGTGCAAGTCTCCGTTCGGTCTCATCTTTACCTTTTACAACCTAAAGTTTGGTACTTGACAAAGGTACATCTTTTCAGATGTTGAACCCATCATGGCCATGATGGATTCACCATCAAGTCTGTTCTTTGAAAAATTCCATCCCATATGAAGCATCACCTTTTGTTTAAAACAAAACATTTTAAAACAAAGCTAAACATCAGAAAACTTCAAGTAAAATAGGTATCAAGGAATGGTAATCAGTTCCAAGGAAGGGAATGCAACAATTGTTTAGCACACAACTCCTATCACCTAATGCATCATCTCAAGTGATAAAGAGTTTAAAACAACAAGGAATGGGGTAATGCACCGGGGCTTGCCTTGTGTTGCAGGAGGTTCTAGGTCTGACCCACAGATGTCAAAATAAAATTTGTTCTCAACCACGGGATTCTCAGCTTGTGGGACAACTTCTTCCTCGACTACAACCTCTTCTTCGTTTTCTATACATAACAATACATATGCATGAATGTTTATGTGATGCTATGAATATGTAGGTATATAATAGAAACATACTAAGTTGTATCTTGAATACAACTTTCCTTCATGGTACACACTAGTCACTAGGGTTTCCTGAATTAGTATTCTATTAGTGTTAGGTAACCATACCCTAGGAAGCTAGTGTATTGGGTTTGGGACCAAACAATGTCCAAATCATTTCAAACTCCACCCAAGGGCTTTAATCATCAAACTAAGCTTACCCAAAAAGTTTTATTATTTTTGGAGCTACCAAATTAATTCTAAAATTCTAAAAGGCTGGGTTTAGGCATCTTTAAACGCTAAATAAATCCAGGTTTGGACTAAAATATTGGAACTATTTTTATTAAATACTAGATGAATTTAGGAGTCTAGCAAAATTGGTCCCATAATTTTACCATTTTTCTAGAATTTCCTACAATTTTCCAAGTCTGGCAAAAAAAAGGAAAAGTATGAATAGTATCGGGCTGATTTTGGCCGAAACCGGCCCACAACCTGGCAAAGAGAGCCCGCGCGCGCCCCCGCTGGCGCTTTTGCGCAGAGGTCCTCGGCTATTCGAAAAACCAGTAAAGAATCCTTATTCCCTATTCACATATGTCTCTGACATGTCCACTTAAACCCCTCTCTTCTTTCTTCTTCGCAAGACCGAGTCCCCGACCATGGGCGACGGAGTGGCTGCTCCGGCGAGCTTGTACCGGCCACAATACCTAATAATACGTGCTCGAATTCGAACTACACCTAATTCTACCCTTGGCACTCCACTGGGGATCACTAATTGATCCCGAACGTCGTCCTAGAGCTCGGTCTATGGGCACCCGAGGATTTGAAGCTTTCCCGGTCCATTCCCAACGACAAAGTGCAGTAGCATATAAATTGGGAGCATGATAAGCTTTAGCAACTTACTAGGACTCAAGAACAACAGCTAGGAAGGTGGTTGGAGGGACAGAGCGGTGGGTCGACGGAGGGGTTGTTCGCGGCGGCGCGGAGAACTGATTTGGGGGAAAACCCAAATTTGGGCGAGAAGTGGTGAGCTGGGCGCGTAACAAGTAGGTGGAATAGGGGGTGCCTCCAATTTATAGGCTCTGGCTAAGCTTATCACGAATTTTGGATTGGGATCGAGGTCACAGCGGCCAGGATATTTTTACAGTGGCCTGCTCACCATGGCGCGCGAGAGGGAAATGGTTCAGGGGTGATAACCGGTTGCTTGCCACGATCTTTATGACGCGGAGGATAGATCGCTACGTGTCACGGCCGGGGAAACGGTGAGCTCCGGTGATGCCAACACGACTAACCGCGGCAGGACACGATGGCCAGACCGGCCAGTGACTGGGTTATCCTCTCCCCGGATCTTTTCACCCCTTCCCGGCGTTATCTACTTCTCACACGTCACGAATCTCCAAGGCGAGCACGAATTGCGGCGGAAGGTCACCGGCGTCAGGTTCATGGCACTGGAGATCTTTCTAGCTACTATACCATGGCGATGTTCTTCAGTCCATCTGACCGAGCAACTTGCAGGGCCTCTTTCTCTAATTTTCGTGTGACAACCCACTAACCTGCAGGTATCAAAGTTGTTGTCCAATGTTCCATCTATAACTTTGTTACAAAGACCTTGATCAAACGTCCACTGAATCCCGCACAAATCGATCTCAAAGTTCATCCAAGTTCACTGATAGTCAAGATTTAGTCTTAAGGTTGACTAACAGTCCAACTTCATGTCTATTTTTCTCCAATTTATGTACAGTTCTTGAGCTAGATCATTTAACTAGACTTGAACTACTAACATAGCTCTACAAGTTTATTGTAATGAATTGGGGAAAATCTTCATGGATTAGGAAATACAAGGGTACAAACTTTGCCCAATGTCACTAATTTCACGGTTTAAGCCATAGGGTGGCATTGGGGCTTTTGCAAATTACTCCCTTATGCTCCCTATTACTTGAAAATATTCCAATATAAAAATTCTTTACTTTTTGATACTCTACCACTTTGATATAGACATTTTGGTCCAAAAGTGCCTAGAACTCAAAATCACTTTATAGGGCACAAATTAGGGTTTCCAGGGTTCTCTTTAGGGTTTTGAGTGCTCTAGGGTTTGTGTGCCACTCAAATCCATCAAATTTAGTCTCTTGAGAACATTTCCAATAACTTTTGATATAATACTCAATTTGGTATCACACACACCCATATACCTCAATCCCATGGGTAAGTACCCTATTCTAGGGTTAAGAAGCACTTCAAGTCACCATATCACACTTGTTTTGAAGTTTTAGCCTAGTGGATGCATTTTAGGTGTAACAAACATAATGAAATGTTAATGCATATGATGTCATGCTCAAGTTTTAGTTCTTATAACATTAGGGGTGTTACAGTGAGTGCCTCGGCCTAGGCACCAGACAATGTCCTGTGCGCCACTAGCAACACCAATACTTGTTTTTTCTCCAAACTTTATAGAGTTCCCCAACTATTTTTCTTTGTTAGTTTATGTTGGACTTTATGCACCTGAGATAAATGACAACTGGGAAAACTAGTTAGTCCACATGATTTGTGATGGACGTCAAACACCAAAATCGATTATGGGAAGTGTTTAAGCCCATTTGCCTTTCGTCTACGCCTGTTTATTTTGAGAGAAGCTCATGATTCAGCATACTCTATGCACCCTAGAAGTACTAAGATGTACTAGGATCTAAAAGAAAAATATTTATGGTTTTTTGGAAAGAGATGTTGCTACTTATGTTGCATTATGTGACGTATGTCAACGAGTTAAGACAGAACATCAATGACTAGCAGGTTTGCTACAACCTCTTAAAGTGCCTGAATGGAAATGGGAAGAGATTGGTATGAATTTCATAGTTGGGTTACCCTGTACTCGTGATGGTTATGATTCCATGTGGGTTATTGTAGACAGGTTTACAAAGCTTGCAGATTGATTACATACATGTGAAGACAACATATTCAGGAGCTCAGTTAGCGGAACTGTATATCTCAAGGATTGTTTGTCTACATGGTGTGTCAAAGAAAATTGTGTCAGATAGAGGAACCCAATTTACCTCACGCTTTTGGAAAAGATTGCATGAATCTATGGATACTAAGCTAAATTTTAGCTTAACCTATCATCCTCAAACAGATGGCCAAACAGAAAGAACAAATCAAGTGTTAGAGGATATGGTAAAAGTTGGGATAAGAGTTTGTCCTATGCAGAGTTTTCTTGTAACAATAGTTACCAAGGGAGTTTAAAGATGACACCATTTGAAGCACTCTATGGAAGAAAATGTAGAACACCGCTATATTGGAATCAAACTGGAGAAAGCCAAGTGTTTGGTCCAGAAATTCTCCAAGAAGCAGAAAAGCAAGTGCAGATTGTTAGAGAGAATTTGAAAACAGCACAGCCAAGGCAGAAATGCTATGCTGACAATAGAAGAAGAGAATTATACTTTGAAGTTGGAAACTTTATGTATCTTAAGGTTTCCCCAATGAGGAATGATACTGTTTAAGGTTAAAGGCAAATATGTCCCGTTATATTGTCCATTCAAGATCTTGGAAAGGAAAGGAGAAGTAGCATATTAGTTAGAACTACTCGACCGTTTATCAGATGTGCATGACGTATTCCATGTGTCACAACTCAAGAAATGCTTAAGAGTACCGGAAGAACAGTTATCCATGGAAGAACTGAATGTTAATGAGGACTTATTGTATTCTAAGTAATCCGGTTAGAATTCTGGAAACATCTCGTAGAATTACTCGAAGTAAGGTTATTGTCATGGAACCTCCCAAGATATTAGGCCCACCTACAGATGTCCTTGTTCTGAGGACCTCAGTCAATCATCTAGGTGCACTCAATGGCTCGATAGGTCCAGTTATCTATATCTCCATCACATCACCCAAGAGCGCTTATCCCATAACGAAGACATTACAGACCATCGGAGTAAAGCAGAAAGGATTACAATAAGATAATTTACATTCATAAGTATAATATAGAAAGAGTTGATTATTACATAACCATGTTTTGAGTGCTTAAACTTATTACATCACAGGAAGGAAAAACACCTTACAAAGGTAGTTCTTAGTTCTCCTCCTCCTGCTTTGGAACAACCTTGGAGTAGAAACAGTAGAACTCAGCAGTTTCATCACCTACAACAACATGGGTTTGAAAATCGAGAGTACGGAGTGTACTTTCACAAGTCTTACCCATATAAGGAAAAAGACTCTCAAGGATATGCTGGCTTTTGGGAATCAAGGTAAAGCTTATCAAGATTCAAAGACTCTTTTTGCAGAAAAGCTTACTATGAGTGGATCCTTAAGAATTCATTTTACTTGTCAGGTTAAGTAGTTACCTACATCTAGAGTTCTTTCTATTCTAGATCAAGCACTTGGACTATACTAGCCATCTTTTTATCACTCCTTCAGTTCACTTGTTGCTACATGTAGGGTAGTGACCAAGTCTTCATGTCCGAGAAGTAATGGCGATCCGAATCGATTAATACCCAGCTAGGATCTCCAACCACACGACATATGTAGCACTTAACCCTTGCATGTGACTGTAACACCCCAGGTGTTACCAAGGCCCTGACTCCCTACTTGCACTCATGGCATGTTATCTCATGTGATTAAGTGGAGGAGAAGGAGCACCTAAAACTTTGGGAATAATGTGTTAGCTAAGGAATGTTAATGACAAAAGCTTTACCCAAACATTTTGAGCAATTGTCACCTTGGGCAAAAGAGATTAAACCCTAGACCCTTCTTGAGCCCTTAACTCCCAAAACCCTGGTTTAAGGGAAAGGTTAAGCAAATGTGCAAATCATGAGTTAACCCTTACCCAAAAGTTTAAGTACACATTAAAATCTATAAAATGCAGAGGGGAAACATTACAAAAAGGCCCCTTAAAGATCCCAAATTAATTCAGTAAGTGGAGAGCACACTAGAGCTCTCTAATCCTCTCTAAGTCAAAAATAAACCCTAATCTAAAGATCAGGCGTGTTCACTTAGTAAATGGCACCAAAACCACTTGGTCTGAATACCAAAAAGGAGCCAAACTACCTAAGGAACCCACTGGAAAAATGTGAAACCGAGCCAAAACCATTGGACACGATTTGACATCACTTTTGTCTCGGGGTGAACAGTGAGACAACCCAGATTTGGCGTCCGCATATCTCCCTAGCTAGGGCATATCTCCCATTGGAACTCACATACAAGAGATAGCCCTAGGTGCCAGGAAGAGGTCTGCACAGGATTTTTGCCAAGATTCGCACGTTTGCGATCTCAGCAAGCGTTTGAACAAGGGGCAGAAACACACATCCACGTGTTCGATGCGCCCTGACCTCGCCAGAGCACGCCCGGCGCCCGACCCCGCGCGCCCCATGCCGCGCCAAGCCAAGCCCGTGCCACTGCCCGCGCTCGCGCCTATAAAGCCAGCCAAGGCTTCAACCGTACGCCCCCGTTCGCTCTCGACCTCGCCAGAGCGTAAGATCACCGGCGTTTGCCCTGCACACGGCGTGCCAGCGGCCGCCCGAGCACCCACCACCGTAGACCAGCCAACCGAGCCATTCCCGGCCCCGTCCGACCCTCGAGAGAGACTCTACGTGCCTCGGTAAAACTCCTAGAGCAAGGAATCGAGCTCTGCCTCGCCGGAGACACCGATTCAGGGTCACCGGACTTCACCCGATCACCGGCGAGCGTAGACCGAGCTCCACGGTGAGCCTTTACTCAATTCCTTGCACGGGTAGACTCCTTAGCACCCCGTGAAGCTTCCCGTGCTCTTGGATTAAACTATATCGCCTTGGATAGGCCGGAGCACCCGCCGTCGACAAGCTCGCCCGCGTGCGCACGTGAACCGGCCGATTCCGGCCATCACCGTCGTCAAGCCGTACCTCGTCGTGACCGCTAGGACTTCCAGGAGCCAACCCTGCCCTTCGTCGGACCTACCTCGTCACCGGTAAGCTGCATCGCCTTATTTACTTCCGCGAGTACTGTTCAAAAGGGGGGAGGGACCTCGGTGAAGAAGGAAAAGAAATCAGGGGGGTTTTTGAATGGTCAGAGACTCAGATGAATAGTTGCGCAGGGGCATAAGTCAAAGAGTTGGTTTAGCAAAAACCCAGGGTTCTCGGTGTAAACTGGTTTTCCAGAAAACCTTTTAAACATTTCTCATTTAAATACAAACAGAGCTTGTAAAATTCATAACTTCAGTTTTATTCAACCAAATTTAGTCAAACCAATTTTGCCAGGTTCTAAATAATGTGAACTACTTAGTGTTCTCGCCAAAAGCTAAATAAAAGAGGGAAAAATAGTTACACTGTTAGACTGGGGTTAAGAAAAATCAGAGAAGTACTTAACCACTCCCTAATCTGTTTAAAAATAGTAAACCCCTCAGTACACCAAAGTAAGAAAGGGTTTACCAATTAAACCCTTTTTAGCTCAAAGTTAAAGAAAATGGAAAAGGTAGTTTAAAATAAGAACCAGGGGGCAACCACAATTTTGATAGCTCACTTATTTAGTATAGTTCACTGGAAAATTTTGTTAGACCCTCTGTTAATACAAAAGAAATGTATTACCTTTTATTTTATGAAAACAATGAAAACTTAGGAAAATCTTAGAAAAATAATCCTGAGGAGAAACCACCCCAAGCCTTGGGATAACTCATAATATGTTATTAAGAACCTAGGAAAAATATAAATTCTGTTGTTTGACATTTTTCAAATAACAAGTTAGTCATAAGTACCTTTTTGGCATTAATCTTTAGAAATTCACAACTAAATATCCAATAAGCCTTTTTCTGTGATTTTTGTACACAAAGACCTATTATTCCTTAGCAATCTTAGCAAAAATAAATGTTGAACCATAAACCCCACAGAAACTAGAGCTATAGTGTAAAGAGCCCTTTTTCCCTTACATTTGTTAATTTTGCACAAGTAGTATCTGAATTAATTTCAACCTCAAACTTCTAGAATAACCCCCAATGGTAAATGTTTACCCACTGTAATTTTTATGACATTTTTGAAGAATGTAAACTGACCATGATAGTTCAAAAATGCTTAAATAGAAGCATAATAGGAAGAAAAAGGGAATTTTGGGAGAAATAGATAATGTACAACCAAAACCTTCCAAGGAACTCAGGGAACATAAAATATAATTAAAGAGTGTAATTTTATTCAAAAATCACAAAGATGAAAGTATAAAACCCTTAAGTATACCCAAAAGAAACCCTAGAGTCCCACTAAACTTAGTACTATTTTTACCATGCATAACCTTTACAATTTATCATGTCATTAATAAGCATATATCTTATTCATTGCATTCGATAGACTGTAATCTCGCTGACGGGGAGTACATCTTCGTGCCGGAGCAAGGAGTTGCTCAGGAGGTAGTCCAGGAGCCAGCACCAGAGTCTGCCATTAAGGATCTGCCTGCCCCAGCTTTGGAAGGCAAGCCCCGGTTTTATGCATAACCTACTTATTATGCTATTTTACTACACTTATTGTTTGTAGGTTTGAAATGTGCACTTAAGTGTAGGAATTGTTTGGAACTTTAGTTGCATGACTCAAGATTTCCTTTTGAGATGGATACTAGTATGCTAGTTCGAGTAGCTGCTTTACTAATTAGGGATCTCGGTAGAAGTCGAATGATTTTTCTAGCACTCGCGCGAGGTCAGGACTTGGTTGTATCCAGTTTTATATCGTAATGATGATGGTCTGTGGACAACGATCCATGGGGATGCGTTGCCTACAAGACGAAAATTGGAATAAGGATTAAGGTGTGGTACCGTGTGTCAAGCGTTTGAACGTACTAAGCACATGCCGAGAAATATGGTAAATCGGTAAGCCTAGTACCTGAGTGAACCTGGCAGCAGACTTTACCCCTCACACGACCTGAGATGTGGTCTCCCATTTTGGTTATGGTGGGTACAAGTGCGGTCAGTGCACGACGGCAGTCGGGGTCAGTGAGGCATTGTACGCCAAGGCGGTGAGCCCTGATCTGTTGACGGGGAATCGATGGGGACGGTTGATGTGTGTGGGGACAGAGTGCCTCGCCACGTCGTGTGTTTAGGTTTACCTTGCAAGGTTTAAAAACTCGATTCGAATCATCTGCTTCTTGCAGCTAATGAGACTGATTGATCCATGCTGCTACATTGAGTAACAAGTGGAAATGTGTTGACTTGGCAAAAGTTGTTGATTGCTAAATGCTTGATACTGTGTATGATTAGATAGGTACACATTTAGTCTTAAGAGAGTCACACTAAAACTTGAAAAGCTAAAACTTGATTTTAGACTCAGCTAGTGCTTTTGGCAAACCAAACCCCTCAGCCAAACAGCTGCATGTCTAGAGGTAGAGGAGTAGACTCCTCACACCGGGTAAGTCTAGCTGAGAATTAGTATACTCAGCCTTGCTTGTGGCATAATTTTATAGGTTCTCTGGAGGACATGGTTGCTGGAGTGACTTGTCCGTCCATCTTGCCACCGGGTTGGACAGTCGAGTGGGACCCTACCTCGACAGAGGAGGAGCATGAGGATTGATGGGACAGGCTTCCCCATCTCTCCATTTATTTTTCCTTAGTTTTATTCCGCTGCATTCCGAACAATGATCACTGCTTTTGCTAAACTCCGATGATGTTGTAATAAATTTAATACTCCTTAATGTATGGTCTTATGTTTTATTATATTTGCTCTGTGCCTCACCATCGAGTGAGTACGTGGTACTTGATCCTGTTAGTGGCCTCATCGGACTAGATCCGAGGGACTGACGTTTTATTCCCATTTAAGTGTGGTCTAGCCTTTAAGGTGGGACGTAGGCACTTAAGTTGGAATAATTCGGGCAGTTCTGCCACAGCTGGTATCAGAGCTTGTACCACCACAGAGGAATCAATAAACTGTAATTACCATCCTTTTTGGGAAAATAAAACATGTTAGAAACCCATGTTGGATAGATCGGTAAGGCGATAGGAATGAACATAGAGCGTGAAACCATAGGACAATAGAAGGGTAGCTAGGTGGCTAATTGAGTAAGCCCTATAGGCTACTATAAGGGATGGGGACTTTTCCCTATTCCCTATAAGTTGAAATGAGGTCGTTTAGGACGAGCATGCATGCATCCTTTATTTAAACTACTTGGTAATTGGTTGAGAACCTCAAAAGCTATGAGGCATGATAATAAAAGATTAAGTACACTTCAAGGCCTCAACGTGACCTTAGAAAAGCCAAGCACTGATTTCCCTTTATTTTTGGTAATTCTTTTTCTTTTTCGCTTACGCTTACCCTTACACATATGACTTCTCACAATTCCTCAGAAGGAGGGAACGCACATTCCCACATGGACGGACTTGCACGAGAGGGCTTTCCCCGCATCTTGTGGGAAGTGCTACAGGGAGCCGGTTATACGATGCCTCCCCAGTACGCGGTGCAGCTATTCGAGGAGCACCGGGTACCCCGCTGTAAGGTGAGGATGACCTTGGACCCTCATCCCTTACAGCTAGGCTGGCGTTCGTTGGACTCCGAGTCTTTCGGATACAGGGCTGAAGACACTATCGAGGCAATTGCTCTCCACGGGCTGACGACCTTTTGTGGCTTTCACCCCTTGGAGCTGTCTACTCATCCCATTGGCTTGTTCCCCGCTGAAAAGGAGGTCGACCCAATGTGGAAAGATCGAGTGGAGTATGCCAAGGATGTGTGGGCTCTCTACTCAGGGCAGACCGCTCACCTCACAGTGCGATGCATGAATGCCCTGTACCGCCTGCAAGCAGTGCGAGGAGAGGCAATGTCTCAGCTAATGGCCTTGGTGGAGGCTACCAAGATCACCCTAGATAACAAAGAGGAACTTGTGGTAGACTTGTCCACGGAGATGGTGGAAAAGGACCTGCAGGTGGAACAAATGGCCAACCAGATCTAGGAGCTTGAGGAGCTAGTGGGAGCCAGGGAGAACACCATTGAGGTTCTCGAGGACCAGCTGATAAAAACTCAACAACAACTCGAGGAGGCTAACCAGCACTTGGATATGCACCATCAGGAGATTCAGGACATGGAGGCCGACGAGGATGTTGACATCGAGGGAGGAGTGGAGCGAGAGCCTGCATCCAGCCTGGACACTGCTGGCTCAGGGAGACCCCCTTCCCCCGAGTCAAGCGTTGCCTCGATTGCTCACTAGGTTGCAGGGTTAGGGTTAGAAATGTGTGGCGGTAGAACTCCTCAAAGCTAGCTTAGCTTTTGCACCCTTGGGGTACTAGGCAAGACAGAGTTGAGTCTTTTGATCGTTGATGTAATCGTAGCAAACTCTTTTGGAATCATGGATGGTGGATGATGTCAACTTTTAATTATGAAGAAAGTTTTATGTCATGTGGTATCTTTTATGAATTATGCAAAGAAATGTTGGCATTTTGCAAATCTTGTCCTTTTGAATCTTTCACCACGTATGAACCCTGACATCAGAAGTATGATATTAAGAGCATCCTAAATTTTTAGATGGCAGGAAGGGCGAGCCGTGGACAGAATGAGCGCATTCCCCCACCCCCGCCACCGCCCCCTACCATGCAAGAGTTGAAGGCTCAGCAGAATGAGATTCTACGACAGTTGGCTCAGCGTCAGCCGCCACCTCAGCACTATGGTGGTGGTGATCACCATCAGCGTCCCCCAGCAGCAGCCACTTATCAGGAGTTCCTCACCACTCAGCCGCCGTTGTTCACTCGGGCAGAGGATCCACTTGATGTCGATGTTTGGCTCAAGGTAGTGGAATCCATATTCCCACTGCTTAATGGAGTTTGTTCAGATGTGGCTAAGGTCCGGTTCGCCACCCAGCAGCTTCGCGGACCCGCGCAGACATGGTGGGATCACTTCCTCGCTATGCAGCCAGTTGACCACGTGGTGGAATGGAGAGAGTTCAAGGCAGCTTTCAGAGGGCATCACATACCGGCAGGCATCATGGACCGCAAACACAATGAGTTTCTGGCACTCACTCAGGGGAATCATACTGTGTTGCAGTACGCTCAAGCCTTCAACGACCTGTGTCAGTATGCGAGCTATCATGCAGACACTGATGAGAAGAAGATGGATAGGTTCAGGAGGGGCCTCAGTACTAAGCTCTGCGACCGTCTCAACACAGTCAGGGCCAACAACTACAATGAGTTAGTCAACATGGCCATTTCCCAGGAAGACTGCATCACAGCCCATCAGGCAGAGAAGAAGAGGAAGACCCCTATGGCAGGACCTTCAGCTCAGCCTCAGTGCTTCCGGATTGTATCTGATACTCATAATAGGGGACCTCAGCAGCAGCAAGGACATTGGGTGATCCGACCAAAGTAGCAGCAGCAGGCACCCAACCACTCTCAGCCCCCAG
Organism: Zea mays; assembly: GCF_902167145.1. Lineage (NCBI taxonomy): Eukaryota > Viridiplantae > Streptophyta > Magnoliopsida > Poales > Poaceae > Zea > Zea mays. The sequence goes on along the minus strand of NC_050104.1, from coordinate 37,758,988 downwards.
TTCAGAGGAACAACAATCAGCCACAGCGGCAATACCGTCAGGCCAATGATAACAGATGTTTCACTTGTGGCAACACTGGACACTACGCGAAGAATTGCCCCAGGAACCAGCAGAGCCAGGGGCAGAATTCCAACCAGAACCAAGGCAAGAGACAGAAGGTACAGGTGAGGCAAGGCAGGCTGAACTTCACCACCATGGCTGACATTCCAGAAGGAGCACTCGTCATGACTGGTATCTTTTCCGTTTTGAATAATCCTGCAATCATTCTTTTTTATTCTTGTGCATCACACAGTTTTATCAGTGCAAAATTTAGTGCCAAATGACAGTTACCTTTCCATCACACCAATGGGGGTATTACAATTTCAACACCAGGAGGCAGGGTTGCCACCTATCAAATCAACAGGCATGTGCCTATAAAGTTTGGTAGTCTGATAATTAAAACCACCCTCCTTATCTTGGGATTGGATAGTGTGGATATCATTTTTGGAACTGACTGGTTAACAAGACATCAGGTGGTAATTGATATTGCACCAAGGGCCATTGAGGTACACTCACCTACTTGTGGTGAAACCACATTATATTTTCCTGACCAGGGTTGTACCCGTTCCTGTGCATTCACCGTGATAGAGTCACCAGTCGAAAGAATCCCAGTGGTCTGTGACTACCCAGATGTTTTTCCAGAGGAATTACTAGGGATGCCACCCGACAGAGACATAGAGTTTGCAATTGAGTTGCAACCAAGAACTGTCCCTATATCCAAGAGACCTTATAGGATGCCTCCAGCAGAATTGGCGGAATTGAAAAAGCAATTACAAGAGTTGTTGGACAAAGTATTCATTCACCCAAGTACTTAACCATGGGGATGTCCAGCCTTGTTCGTAAAGAAGAAGGATGAGAGTATGAGATTGTGTGTCGATTACCGCCCTCTCAATGCGGTAACAATCAAAAATAAGTATCCGTTGCCCCCGCATTGATGTATTGTTTGATCAGTTGGTGGGAGCCAAAGTATTCTCCAAGATAGACCTTCGCTCTGGCTATCATCAGATAAAAATTAGAGCCAGTGATATTCCGAAGACAGCTTTCTCTACCAGATACGGGCTTTATGAGTACTTGGTGATGTCTTTCAGGCTGACCAATGCCCCGACTTATTTCATGTATTTGATGAACTCAGTATTTATGCCAGAGATGGACAAATTTGTGGTGGTCTTCATTGATGATATTCTGGTTTATTCCAAGAATGAAGATGAGCATACTGAGCATCTACATATCGTACTTCAGCGACTGCGTGATCATCAGTTGTATGTTAAACTGTCCAAATGTGATTTCTGGCTGAGAGAGATTAAATTTTTGGGTCACACCATTTCTCAGAATAGGGTATCCGTTGATCCTGAGAAAGTACAAGAAGTGATGAATTGGAAGCCTCCTACCACTGTGCGACAGATTCGAAGTTTTCTAGGATTGGCAGGGTATTATCGACGATTTATTCTGGATTTCTTCAGGATTGCCAAGCCAATGACTGAATGTTGAAGAAAGGAGTAAAGTATGAATGGAGTCAGAAATGTGAGGATGTCTTCCATGCATTGAGGCAGCATCTGACAACAGCACCCGTGTTAGCCTAGCCTGACAACACCAGATCTTTTGAGGTTTATTGCGATGCTTCAGGTACTGGATTGGGATGTGTCTTGATGCAAGACAACAGAGTTATTGCCTATGCATCTAGAGCACTCAGGCCTCACGAGCAGAACTACCCCACTCATGATCTAGAGTTAGCAGCCGTAGTTCATGCTCTGAAGATCTGGAGACATTACTTGATGGGAGCTCATTGTAATATCTATACCGATCACAAGAGTCTCAAGTATATTTTCACTCAGGCGGATCTTAATATGAGACAGAGAAGATGGTTGGAATTAATCAAGGACTATGATTTGGAGGTGCATTACAATCCTGGCAAGGCCAATGTTGTGGCAGATGCCTTAAGCCGGAAAGCCCAGTGCAACTGTGTGATCATGGACTCTAAGATCACCACTCTGTGTGACGAGTTATGCAAGTTGAACCTAGAAGTTATTCCCTTAGGTACCTTGAGTTATATCTCAGTGGAGCCCACTTTGCAGGAGCAAATAGTCATGGCACAGATCGGTGACAAGGGTGTTCAAGTCATTAAGGAAATGATCGAACAAAAGGTGGACAAAAACAAATGTTTCCGTCAAGACAGCAAGGGAGTTTTATGGTTTGGAGACCGATTGGTTGTTCCTAAAAATCTCGAACTCAGAAAGAAAATATTAGATGAAGCTCACCTTTCAAAATTTTCCATGCACCCTGGCAGTAACAAGATGTATCATGATCTCAGATCTTTGTACTGGTGGACCAGAATGAAGAGGGAAATTGCTAAGTATATATCTGAATGCGACACTTGCCAAAGAGTCAAGGCCAGTCATTTGAAGGTGGCAGGCACCTTAAAGCCCCTTCCCATACCATCTTGGAAATGGGAGGATATTTGCATGGGTTTTATTGTGGGATTGCCCAATACCTCCTGACACCACGATTCTATTTGGGTTATTGTGGATAGGTTGACCAAGACAGCTCATTTCTTGCCAGTACATACCACCCACAGGACATAAAATTATGCAGAAATTTATGTTGACTAGATAGTCTGTTTGCATGGAATACCAAGGACTATTGTGTCTGACAGAGGAGCATCGTTCGTAGCACGTTTCTGGGAGCAATTGCAAGAATCACTTGGGACCCATGTAATAAGAAGCTCAGCATACCATCCTCAAACAGATGGCCAGATAGAAAGGGTGAATCAGATTTTAGAAGACATGTTGAGGGCATGTGTGCTACACTATGGCAAGGATTGGGACAAGTGCCTTTCGTTGGCAGAATTCTCTTATAACAACAGTTACTAGTCCAGCCTAAAGATGGCACCTTCTGAGGCCTTGTATGGGAGAAGGTGTAGGACACCGCTAAATTAGTCACAAGCTGGAGGGAGGGAAATATTTGGACCTGACCTTGTACTCGAAGCCGAGGAGAAAGTCAGAGTCATTAAGAAGAACCTAGAAGCTGCTCAGGCCAGACAAAAGAGTTATCATGACAAGAGGAGGAAGCCTCTACAATTTGAAGTGGGAGATCATGTTTATCTTAAGGTGTCACCCACCAAAGGTGTTCAGAGATTTGGAATCAAGGGCAAGTTAGCTCCTCGCTACATTGGGCCCTATGAAATCAAAGAGACTTGTGGGCCTGTAGCATATCAATAAAAATTGCCACCGCATATGTCAGCAATTCATGATGTATTCCACGTATCTCAGCTACGGAAGTGTGTCCACTTTCCCACGGAAGTACTACCGGAACCAGAATTGGAGATAGAACCAGACTTGTCTTATCAAGAGCACCCCGTCAGGATATTGGACCAAAAGGAGAGATCAACTCGGGCAAGGTCGATCAGGATGTATAAAGTTCAGTGGAGCCACCATTCAGTAGAAGAGGCTACGTGCGAGATTGAGGATTTTCTACGTTCTCGCTTCCCCAACTTTCTGCCCAAAGGAGTCGGTACGTAACCCAAAACCGCCACCACCACCTGCCCTTTGAATCTAAATATAAGAAAAACTTCGATGTTAAGAGTAAAGTAAGCTTTGACAATAACTTTAAAAGGACTTCCTTCTGAAGTTGCAAAGAGAATGACATTCGAAGAGCAGTTAATCAGGGAAATTTGGTTAAAAGAAAAAGGCAACACCCAAGCACACCTTCTTGGTACCCCTCTAAGGGATCCCTACCCAAAACTCGGGACAAGATTCCTTTAAGAGGGAGGGCTGTAACACCCCAGGTGTTACCAAGGCCCTGACTCCCTACTTGCACTCATGGCATGTTATATCATGTGGTTAAGTGGAGGAGAAGGAGCACCTAAAACTTTGGGAATAATGTGTTAGCTAAGGAATGTTAATAACAAAAGCTTTACCCAAACATTTTGAGCAATTGTCACCTTGGGCAAAAGAGGTTAAACCCTAGACCCTTCTTGAGCCCTTAACTCCCAAAACCCTGGTTTAAGGGAAAGGTTAAGCAAATGTGCAAGTCATGAGTTAACCCTTACCCAAAAGTTTAAGTACACATTAAAATCTATAAAATGCAGAGGGGAAACATTACAAAAAGGCCCCTTAAAGATCCCAAATTAATTCACTAAGTGGAGAGCACACTAGAGCTCTCTAATCCTCTCTAAGTAAAAAATAAACCCTAATCTAAAGATCAGGCGTGTTCACTTAGTAAATGGCGCCAAAACCACTTGGTCTGAATACCAAAAAGGAGCCAAACTACCTAAGGAACCCACTCGAAAAATTTGAAACCGAGCCAAAACCATTGGACATGATTTGACATCACTTTTGTCTCGGGGTGAACAGTGAGACAACCCAGATTTGGCGTCCGCATATCTCCCTAGCCAGGGCATATCTCCCATTGGAACTCACATACAAGAGATAGCCCTAGGTGCCAGGAAGAGGTCTGCGCAGGATTTTTGCCAAGATTCGCACGTTTGCGATCTCAGCAAGCGTTTGAACAAGGGCAGAAACACACCTCCACGTGTTCGACGCGCCCTGACCTCGCTAGAGCACGCCCGGCGCCCGACCCCGCGCGCCCTGCCCCGCGCCAAGCCAAGCCCGTGCCACTGCCCGCGCCCGCGCCTATAAAGCCAGCCAAGGCTTCAACCGTATGCCCCCGCTCGCTCTCGACCTTGCCAGAGCGCAAGATCACCGGTGTTTGCCCTGCACACGGCGTGCCAGCGGCCGCCCGAGCACCCACCACCGTAGACCGGCCAACCGAGCCATTCCCAGCCCCATCCGACCCTCGAGAGAGACTCTACGTGCCTCGGTGAAACTCCCGGAGCAAGGAATCGTGCTCTGCCTCACCGGAGACACCGATTTAGGGTCACCGAACTTCACCCGATCGCCGGCGAGCATAGACCGAGCTCCACGGTGAGCCTTTCCTCAATTCCTTGCACGGGTAGACTCCTTAGCACCCCGTGAAGCTTCTTGTGCTCTTGGATTGAACTATATCGCCATGGATAGGCCGGAGCACTCGCCGCCGACGAGCTCGCCCGCCTGCGCATGTGGACCGGCCGATTGCGGCCATCACGGTCGTCAAGCTGTACCTCGTCATGACCGCCAGGACTTCCCGGAGCCAACCCCGCGCTTCGCCAGACCTCCCTCACCGCCGGTAAGCCGCGCCGCCTTATTTACTTCCGCGGGTACTTTTCAAAAGGGGGGAGGGACCTCGGGGAAGAAGGAAAAGAAATCAGGGGGGTTTTTGAATGGTCAGAGACTCGGATGAATAGTTGCGTAGGGGCATAAGTTAAAGAGTTGGTTTAGGAAAAACTCAAGGTCCTCGGTGTAAATTGGTTTTCCAGAAAACCTGTTAAACATTTCTCATTTAAATACAAACAGAGCTTGTAAAATTCATAACTTCAGTTTTATTCAACCAAATTTAGTCAAACCAATTTTGCCAGGTTCTAAATAATGTGAACTACTTAGAAAAAATACAAAACCTCCTAAGTGTTGCAGAAGACTTTAAAGTTTTGAATTAAATAGTGTTCTGGCCAAAAGCTAAATAAAAAAGGGAAAAATAGTTACACTATTAGACTGGGGTTAAGAAAAATCAGAGAAGTACTTAACAACTCCCTAATCTGTTTAAAAATAGTAAACCCCGCAGTACACCAAAGTAAGGAAGGGTTTACTATTTAAACCCTTTTTAGCTCATAGTTAAAGAAAAAAGAAAAGGTAGTTTAAAATAAGAACCAGGGGGCAACCACATTTTTGGTAGCTCACTTATTTAGTATAGTTCACTTGAAAATTTTGTTAGACCCACTGTTAATACAAAAGAAATGCATTACCTTTTATTTTATGAAAACAATGAAAACTTAGGAAAATCTTAGAAAACTAATCCTAAAGAGAAACCACCCCAAGCCTTGGGATAACTCATAATATGTTATTAAGAACCTAGGAAAAATATAAATTCTGTTGTTTGACATTTTTCAAAAAACAAGTTAGTCATAAGTACCTTTTTGGCATTAAACTTTAGAAATTCACAACTAAATATCCAGTAAGCCTTTTTCTGTGATTTTTTTACACAAAGACCTATTATTCCCTAGCAATCTTAGCAAAAATAAATGTTGAACCAGAAACCCCACAGAAACTAGAGCTATAGTGTAAAGTGCCCTTTTTCCCTTACTTTTGTTAATTTTGCACAAGTAGTATCTGAATTAATTTCAACTTCAAACTTCTAGAATAACCCCAATGGTAAATGTTTACCCACTGTAATTTTTATAACATTTTTGAAGAATGTTAACTGACCATGATAGTTCAAAAATGCTTAAATAGAAGCATAATAGGAAGAAAAAGGGAATTTTGGGAGAAATAGATAATGTACAACCAAAACCTTCCAAGGAACTCAAGGAACATAAAAATATAACTAAAGAGTGTAATTTCATTCAAAAATCTCAAAGATGAAAGTATAAAACCCTTAAGTATACCCAAAAGAAACCCTAGAGTCCCACTAAACTTAATACTATTTTTACCATGCATAACCTTTACAATTTATCATGTCATTAATAAGCATATATATTATTCATTGCATTCGTTAGACTATAATCTCGCTGACGGGGAGTACATCCTCGTGCCAGAGCAAGGAGTTGCTCAGGAGGTAGTCTAGGAGCCAGCACCAGAGTCTGCCATCGAGGATCTGCCTGCCCCAGCTTTGGAAGGCAAGCCCCGGTTTTATGCATAACCTACTTATTATGCTATTTTACTACACTTATTGTTTGTAGGTTTGAAATGTGCACTTAAGTGTAGGAGTTGTTTGGAACTTTAGTTGCATGACTCAGGATTCCCTTTTGAGATGGATACTAGTATGCTAGTTCGAGTAGCTGCTTTACTAATTAGGGATCTCGGTAGAAGTCGAGTGATTTTTCTAGCACTCGCGCAAGGTCAGGACTTGGTTGTATCCAGTTTTATATCGTAATGATGATGGTCTGTGGACAACGATCCATGGGAATGCGTTGCCTACAAGACGGAAATTGGAATAAGGATTAAGGTGTGGTACCGTGTGTCAAGCGTTTGAACGTACTAAGCACATGCCGAGAAATATGGTAAATCGGTAAGCCTAGTACCTGAGTGAACCTGGCAATAGACTTTACCCCTCACGCGACTTGAGACATGGTCTCTCATTCCGGTTATGGTGGGTACAAGTGCGGTCACTGCACGACAACAGTCGGGGTCAGTGAGGCATTGTACGCCAAGGCGGTGAGCCCTGATCTGTTGACAGGGAATCGATGGGGACGGTTGATGTGTGGGGGGATGGAGTGCCTCACCACGTCGTGTGTTTAGGTTTACCTTGCAAGGTTTAAAAACTCGATTCGAATCGTCTGCTTCTCGCAGCTAATGAGACTGCTTGATCCATGCAGCTACATTGAGTAACAAGTGGAAATGTGTTGACTTGGCAAAAGTTCTTGATTGCAAAATGCTTGATACCGTGTATGATTAGATAGGTACACATTTAGTCTTAAGAGAGTCACACTAAAACTTGAAAAGCTAAAACTTGATTTTAGACTCAGCTAGTGCCTTTGGCAAACCAAACCCATCAGCCAAACAGCTGCATGTCTAGAGGTAGAGGAGTAGACTCCTCACACCGGGTAAGTCTAGCTGAGTATTAGTATACTCAGCCTTGCTTGTGGCATAATTTTACAGGTTCTCTGGAGGACATGGTTGCTGGAGTGACTTGGCTGTCCATCTTGCCACAGGGTTGGACAGTCGAGTGGGACCGTACCTCGACAGAGGAGGAGCATGAGGATTGATGGGACAGGCTTCCTCATCTCTCCGTTTATTTTTCCGTTAGTTTTATTCCGCTGCATTCCAAATAATGATCACTGCTTTTGCTAAACTCCGATGATGTTGTAATAAATTTAATACTCCTTAATGTATGGTCTTATATTTTATTGTATTTGCTCTATGCCTCACCATCGAGTGAGTACGTGGTACTTGATCCTGTTAGTGGCCTCGTCGGACTAGATCCGAGGGACTGACATTTTATTCCCATTTAAGTATGGTCTAGCCTTTAATGTGGGACTTAGGCACTTAAGTTGGAATAATTCGGGCGGTTCTGCCATAGCTGGTATCGGAGCTTGTACCACCACAGAGGAATCAATAAACTGTAATTACCATCCTTTTTGGAAAAATAAAACATGTTAGAAACCCATGTTGGATAGATCGGTAAGGCGATAGGGATGAACATAGAGCGTGAAGCCTTAGGACAATAGAAGGGTAGCTAGGTGGCTAATTGAGTAAGCCCTATATGCTACTATAAGGGATGGGGACTTTTCCCTATTCCCTATAAGTTGAAATGAGGTCGTTTAGGACGAGCATGCATGCATCATTTATTTAAACTACTTGGTAATTGGTTGAGAACCTTAAAAGCTATGAGGCATGATAATAAAAGATTAAGTACACTTCAAGACCTCAACGTGACCTTAGAAAAGCCAAGCACTGATTTCCCTTTATTTTTGGTAATTCTTTTTCTTTTTCGCTTACGCTTACCCTTACACAGATGACTTATCATGATTCCTCGGAAGGAGGGAACGCACATTCCCACACGGACGGACTTGCACGAGAGGGCTTTCCCCGCATCTTGTGGGAAGTGTTGCAGGGAGCCGGTTATACGACGCCTCCCCAGTACGCGGTGCAGCTGTTCGAGGAGCACCGGGTACCCCGCTATAGGGTGAGGATGACCTTGGAGCCTCATCCCTTACAGCCAGGCTAGCGTTCGTTGGACTCGGAGTCTTTCGGATACAAGGCTGAAGACACTATCGAGGCAATTGCTCTCCACGGGCTGACGATCTTCTGTGGCTTTCACCCCTTGGAGCTGTCTACTCATCCCATTGGCTTGTTCCCCGATGAAAAAGAGGAAGACCCAATGTGGAAAGATCGAGTGGAGCATGCCAAGGATGTGTGGGCTCTCTACCCAGGGCAGACCGCTCACCTCACAGTGCGATGCATGAATGCCCTGTACCGCCTGCAAGCGGTGCGAGGAGAGGCAATGTCGCAGCTAATGGCCTTGGTGGAGGCTACCAAGATCACCCTAGATAACAGAGAGGATTTTGTGGTTTCGCCACAATGTCAACTCACACTTGGGTTTTTAAGACCAGAATGGGTTCTCGCCAACCGAGAGCACAGATACTCCACCGTCCAGCCTCTTGCCACGGAGGGTACACGCTACTCTTGCCATCTCTCCACTCCCATTATGTGGTAGCCTTTCTAGTATTGGTCCGACTGAGGCAAAGCTTACCTATGACGAGGCATGTGGCCAGTTAAAATGTCCTCGATCATCAAGCCTACATCGGCTCGGTCCTTAACCGACTTAGACGGAGACACTACACCGAGACTCCCCTCTCGTGCAAGTAACCCGCCCGGTCTCGTCTTTATTACTTAACCCCAAAGTTTGGTACCTGATAGAGGTACAATTTTCAGATGTTTAACCCATCACGGCCGTGATGGATCCACCATCATAAGTCTTTTCTTTGTAAAAATCCCCATCCAGTGTGAAGCATCACCTTTTTCAAAACAAAACCTTTTGTTTTCTAAAGCAAGACTAAGCCTTAGAAAACTTGTTTAAATAAAACAGGTAAACAAGGAATGGTAACCAATTTTCCAAGGAATAAATGCATCAGCTGTTTAACACACAATTCCTATCACCTAATGCATCATATAAGGTGATAAAGATTTTAAAACATCAAGGAAAAGGGATAATGCACCGGGGTTGCCTTGTGTTGTAGGAGTTTCTATTTCCACATTGCAGATGTCGAAATAAAAGTTGTTCTCCACTGGAGAATTCTCGGTCTGGGAGACAACTTCTTCCTCTACTATGGATTCTTCCTCGTATTCTATACATGATAATACATGTACATGAATGCTCATGCTATGTCATGAATATGCAATCATACATTAGAAATATAGTAAGTTGCATCTTGAATACAACTTTCCTTCACGGTACAAATTAATCATTAAGATCTCCTAGTTATGTGTTCCTTTAGGATTAGTATTAAATAATTAAGCCTATGAAGCTAGTTATTAGGTTTTCTGGACAAACAATGTTCAAACCATTTCAAACTTCACTTAGGGTCTCTGGCCATCATATTATGTCTACCCACAAAGTTTTATGATTTTTCGAATTACTAAATTATTTCTAAAATTCTGAAAGACTTTATTAAAGCACCTTTAAATGCTACATAATTCCAGAATTTAAATAAAAATCTTGGAATTATTTGTATTAAATACTACTTAGGAATATAACAAAATTGGTCTCGTGATTTTACCAATCTTCTACCATTTCTAATGAATTTCCTAAACTAATGGCAAAAAGAAAAGGAAAAACAATGAATAGGGTTGGGCTGAAACTGGTCCGGCCTGGCCCACAGACGGCGAAACGCGCCCGCGTGAGACCTTTTGCACAAACCCCAAGGTATTTGAATAACCGAAGACCAATCCAAGGCACTGTTTTCTGAGTCACTGACATTTACAAAGAAACCCTCCCTCTCTTTCTCCTTCGCACGACCGGGTCCCTGACCACGGACGGCGGTGCAACTGTAAGGTAGGATGGTGTTTACACCTTAATATGTTCCAAGTGGCTTTGTAAAGCAAACGTGTTGTCCTACATAACATCTTTAGAGGAACATAACTATATGGGTTAACTGCTAGTCACAGTTTATGAGATCCGGGTGGTCTCTAGATACCCATGAAAGGCTATGGAGTTTGACTTATATGCTCCAACCAGAGGGTATGCGCTCGGCAACCTAGTACTAATAAAGAGTTTAGATGAAACTTATTCCTCACAAAATTGACAATTCAAGGCCTAGTCCATTGTGTAGTTGTGGTCAAGTGTAGTCTAGATTCTAGGTGGATGTTCAACTTAACAGTCTCCATCGAAACACCAGTATATCAAACGTTTGAGATGATGAGAGCATTTTAGTGTGACATAGCATTTGGTGGGAATTGTTAAATTAATGTGGGCCTGGCCCATATTAATATTCAATAATAGTCAATGATATAGGCCTACTTTAATGCTACGGTGTACTATTACTTTAGTACCGTACCGGAATTTCAAGGGAAATTCACTCAACTTAAATAGGTGGACCGTTGGTGCATCTATTGAGAAGCTGAGAAAAGGGTGAATGTGTAACACCCAAAATACCTATTTTAGAATTTGAAAGATGTTCTCCAAAATATGTCATTGATAAATATCTTCATATCCATGAAAATACTTTCTTGGAACACATAAATGATAATATTAAATTGTTTATATATATATATATATATATGTTTGAATACTGAGACTGGAATTCTAATTAAAATAAATAAATAAATATATCTATATATCTATATATGGATTATGTTTGTTTGGAACACAATCATTCCTATTGAATTATATATTATGCTTCTAAACTTAAAGAGATAGAATAAATAAGTAATAATATCGAAAATAGTAGGATTTATATGACACACTAGGATTGGAATCTGTTTTAAATTTGAAACAGAAAGATGAATCAGAGTTGAATTCAAACTTGAAATTTCAAAATGAAAACCAAAATAGGAAAATAAAAGAAAAAGAAAAGAGAATGTACCTGTATTGGGCTCAAACCCTCAGCCGGCCCAAATTCCCTCAGCTCGCGCGGCCCACCAATTCCCTTTCACGCCTGCCCACTCTGCTCGCCCTTTTCTTTTCCTTGAAGTCACTGACACATGGGCCCCGCGTGTAAGAGTCATCAACCCCGGATCACAACAAACTCGACCGCGTCCCTCGCATGGCCATCGGGTGAGCTCTGAATCCCAGTCTTCGTTTTCCCCCTTTCTCAGGCCGTTCCAACCACTGGCCGTGATTCCCTCGTGCCAATAGATAAATGAAGACCATGCGCTCCCGCCATCAGTAATCAGGCCGATAGAAGTAGTATCCGTCCTGAAGCTATGTGCGCACTAAAACAATGAGATCCGCCGCCACCGTTATGTGCTCCGCGCAATCGCTCGGACTTCCACAGGAGTCCATAGATCATCGCCGGATCACCAGGAGGATGCTCGTGACCTCAATCAGCGAAATCAATGGCGGGGGAGCCCGGTATTGCTCGCCTTCTTTGGATTTGGCCACAGGGCCGCATTACGGCGTGGCCAAGCTCCTTCACAAATCCAAGGCAGGTGAAAACCCAACCATGTACTTTGCCTTACCTTTCTGCTTGGGTAGCACCCGTTCATTTGAAGCTCTCGCACCGGGTGCCGCTTGGGGCGTTGGTCGGCCATGGCGCGCCGCCGCGGGCCTCTGCTCCTCCGTGGCCGGCCGTCGTTGGGGGGGGACACCGGGGCCGCTGATGTGTTGATGGACGATCCAGATCAAAACTGGGCGCACAACTTCAGCTAAGCGCGTGGTGAGCCGATCGATCGCGGTTAGATGGCTACGATTAGACCCTTACGTACCCCTTCGCGCATTGTATTGTGACCATTGGATTCGATCTGAACGGCTCTGGTTGCCCGCGCATTATAACAGTCATGGTCTTTTTCTAAAAGAACCCTCGCCCTTTTGACTTATCAACTCATCATCCCTTTCCATGTTAAGTAGTTCGGTATAGGCCACTGGTTTTTATAAAGTGCACCTTGTGCTTTCCGGAAATTATGTCTGCAGCCCAGGTGTTGAATAAAAGGGATAAAATAATTCAGAAAATGATTTTTAGTTTAACAATAAATCAAGAAACTTGTTTAATTCATATTAAATCCATTTTAACCCCAAATTAATTCCTTTTAGTTGCATTAGACTTGTAATAATATTGTTTATCATCCAGTAACTTTATTTTGTTATGAAACCTAAACTGAAATTTTGTACTTAATTTCTTTTATACACCACTATTAAATCTTTAGAAATTCGTAACTCAATAACCATAACTCCTTTTTGATCCATTCTAGTTGCATTAGTCTCACAATAATATTTATAATCATCTGGCAACTTTGTTTTGTCATGTAATATAGGTTAAAATGTTGCACTTAGTCTATTCTATATTTAACCACGTGGATCTTCGAAAAACCATAACTTCTTAACCGTAACTACGAATTTAGCGATTCTTGTTCCCACGATCTCGTAGCAACGCGTAGATTATTATTACGCAGTTTGTTCTTATGTTTGGTGTGATGTTAATTTTGTCTATACCATGTTTGTTTGTATTGCTACGACTAGCGCGAGGTTACGAGTCACCTGAGGAGCAAGTTGGTGCCTGGAGTCCAAAGTCCCAGGCAAGTTGTGCCCTTGATCACTTCTTTTTACCTAGTCATGTTCTTATTAATCATAATGATCTGCATAAGTTAATTTTGATGGGACCCAATAGGTTACCCTAGTTTGACTATCTTTATACCTTGTTTACCACTGAATTTTTGGGTAGTACCTTCTATTGCTTTATGTGGTTTTGGGTATAAAGATACACATTATTCATTATCATACTTTATTAGTTTGTTATTTATTGTTCATGTTAAGATCATTATGTTAATTGGAACATGGAGCGACCACCCGGGAAAATAGTGCTACCATAAGGGTGGTATGGGACGCCCTTGGATGATTAATTAGGAAAGCTAGTGGAGGACTACCTTACCCGAAAGGGGCAAGGGCATTAGGGGAGTGGTCAGTGTAGGGAGGCCCTTGGGTTGATTTTGCTGTGATGGCGGTCAGGCGAGGGGTCTGTGCATTGGAGCTTCCTAGAAACTGTAGCGGGTTTTCTGAAGCTAGTGGAACTTTGTAAAGGCCTCGTAGTGTTACCCTGTCTCGCCTCCTCGGTAGAGGTATATGGGAGTCGTTATCCCTTGGCAGATGGGTAACATGACTTGTCGGTAAAGATGCGCAACCTTTGGAGAGTGTAAAACTGGTATATTAGTCGTGTTCACGGTCATGAGCAGCTCGAACCCTCACATGATTAATTTATGGAACTAAATTCAATTTGTCATATGCATTGCATTGAGGGTGTTGTTATTACTTTTGTTCTACTACTTAATTGGGTTGTTATTTACTTACAATTAGTAATTGCTAATAAAATTTTAAACAACTTTAAAAGCAATGCTCAGCTCAAACCATCCTCTTTGGTAAGCCTTACACTTCACATGAGCTCCCACCTTTGGCGAGTTCATGCACATTATTCCCCACAACTTGTTGAGCGATGAATGTATGTGAGCTCACTCTTGCTGTCTCACACCCCCCACAGGTCAAGAACAGGTACCGTAGGATGAGGCGCATGGAGGATGCTGTGACGAGTTCGTGAGAGGTCTAGGCCGTCGTATTCCAGTCAACTTTAGGTTGCTGGATCGTTGTCTCCTTATAATGTAATTATTTATTTATTTTATACAGAACTCCTATTATATAGTAAAGATGTGACATTCATTTCTGTACCACTATTCATCATATGTGTGAGACTTGGTCCCAGCACACCTGGTGATTATTTCGCGCCCGAGTTTTGGACCCCTAAAACCTAGGTGTGACAGAAGGACTGCCACACGCGCGTGCGCCGCCGGCCGGGTCGTGGCTTTGGTCATGGTAGATCGGACCTTGGTTTGAATATTCCTTGCTAACGGTTGCACATTTTGCCTAGAGTGATGATCGTCCATAACTGTCGTACGTTACTGGCCATTTCCTGTGTTATGGCTAGTAACGGATGAGCTGTAATGGCTATCAGCTAGTAACGGAGTCACTAATGGCGTCAGTTTCTGGCTACTGTAACGATAGCTCTGATGGTGACTGTTACTATCTGTCAGCCTCCCTCTGCGCGTGTATATATATACGAGGAGGGGAGGCTGCTTCAGGGTTGACAGCACAGTACGCTCGTACAGTCTCAGACGTGTTGCACACAGTCCATCCCAGTCCCACCTTTTGCGAGCACAGAGAGTGTGGGAGAGCAGGCCCCTGAAATCGTCGTCCGCAGAGAGACACTTGCACTGGTGTGCGGCCGATCAGGTTTTTGTGGAGAGTACTCGTGACTGCTCGCTTCATCCGCTCGACCAGCACTAATCAAGTTCCTCGTCACCGGTGCCGTTCGAGGGACTGCACTGCGTACATCTGCCTGCGTCGACTGCGTACGACGACATCGAACATACACACAAGATGTCTCGTGTGGACTGAACCGCTGATGCCTTGAGCATCGGTCCCTCCACAGGGTACACTTTGTTCTTAGTATTTGTGCATATTTTACTGTTGTTTACTGCTTATGTGAGTAGTGATACACACATGCACAAACATATCGTCACATACATCAGTGTGATTTTTTGATTAAATTAAAACTGAAAATGCCTATTTGTCCAATAACTACTCCAAGACATGCCCCAACGTGGAGCACGTCGTCTGGACGGAGATGGAGTGTGTGGTGTGTGAGGACACGCACAACGCCACCCTCATGCTCCGCCTCCGTTTCCACGACTGCTTTGTGCAGGTCAGCTATTTAGTTGTTCTTGCTCGGTGACTTGGTATCAGCCCAATGCAGGCATGCAGCAGATCAACCTTCATTTGAATTTGTGCAGCATAGCTGATGAAGATCTGAACCACATGCATTTCTGAACAACAACGTATGTACGATGATCGTCCTCTTTGCAGGGCTGCGACAGATCGGTGCTGCTCGACGACATGGCGACCATGGCCGTGGGGAGAAGCAGGCGGCGGAGCAGAACGTGAACTCGCTGAAAGGCTTCGATCTAAACAACAGTAAAATTACACATCTCCGATGGCTTCTTTTGAGGCCGACGGACGTAACGTTATGTCCAACGGCTATAGGCGGCTGTCGGACATAAGAGCATACATCTGATGGCTGTCAGACAAGCCGTTGGACATAAGGGATTTTAACTCGGCGCGCCAGGCCACGCTGTTTCATTTCTTTCGTGTTTCATCCACCACGCCGCCGCCCTGCCCTCCGCCGGTGCTACCCCACCCCCGTCGGCACCCACCCTCACCGCCGCCACGCCGGCGCCCTGCCCTACCGCCGCCGGCTCGGCTAAGTGACTATTTTAATTTTTTATAATTTTATAAATGTATATATTGTTTTCTAGTTGTCTTTTTTTCAGTATTAAAATTTATGTATATTCAATATTGTCTAGCTTGTTATGTCCAACGGCCGGAATTTGATTATGTAATTAATTTAGTTTTTTAGTTTACTTAGTGGTGCTTAGATAATTTAAACTTTTAATTTTTGAGGGTAATTATTATGCCCTCAGAAATAAGGTCATTTTATATGATTTTCACTCGTGACAATGTTATTTCATATATAATTTTGTATTGGTAGTTTATTAGTTGAACTATGTAATAATGTACGATGGTTCTAGTTATTCGTAGTGTATCGTAGTGTCAACAAACAAAACCTAGATGCCACCCGTTTCGGCCCACAACTATGGCAGCGATGGACATGTGCGCTTGACTAAGCGAATGGTATGTCATAGTACGTTGTAACTTCGAATTACATAGAAATGTGTCATTCTAACGTGTATGTACAGGAAGTCAAATCCGGTCGTACGCCCACAAATGTGGAGGTGTATATGCAAGGGCATAGGGGTTCTGATCCTCAGAATCCTGATGTTTTATGCACTCAAACAGACACCAACCGTCTAGTGAGTTTTTAGTACTCTATTATGTGTTTGTGCATCAACTTGGTGATGCACTTATATTTGGTATGTTTGCCTCCAGGCTTCGTATGGGCAGGAGATGGTTCAGCGCCATGGGCACGACTACGACTAGAGGAGCCAACCAATCTACCCTCAAGCAGCATATATGCTAGCGCAGGAGGACAAGCCCATGGACGGTGGGAGCATTTGATTTGGATTTCAAAATTATTCTCATATGCTTGCGATTGAACTTAGTCCATGGTTTTACTCTACTAAGTCCATGGTTTACTATACTAAGTCCATGGTTCACTCTTGTAGGTTGGCTATTTTTGATTCTACGATTGATTCTAGGGAGCTGAGACACCGTGGACGACAGTCCACATCCTCGTCTTTACAGTCGTCCCATTCTCGATAATCCACCCAATAGATAGAGATTGCAGTGTTGCGTCAGCAGACAGATTATCATCAATCAATTTTGAGGCAACAAATGGAGTAGCAGAGGCAGCAATCTGAGTACTAGAAGAAGAAGGACAAGAATTATTCAAACCTCCAGGCCCATAATCAAGCTCTACTCTCGGTAAGTTGAAGTAACATTTTGTTCGTAACAACTAAAAACACATGATGTGTACCTTATTTTCTCAACAATTGCTTGTATCTAATTTGTAGCAACTGACACAACAAGCGGGCGTCCCGATGCCAACATATGGGATGCCACCTCCGAACTTTGCACTACCACCGCCAATGATACCGCATACACCTCCGCCACAATTCCATGTGGTATGTACACATATGCGTGTGTGACATCTTCATAGATGTCTTATGTGTTAAAATGAAGAACTTAGTGGTTAATATTTCATGTGCGTGTGTTATATGGCTTTGTGTCACACCCGGATTTAAGGGATAAAGCCGGGTGCGTCCCATATGTGCGCCAAAGAAGAACATCACATATAATGACAAAGTGTATAGAGATAAATGTCACAAGTATCATTATTACATAGCGGAAGTCTTACAAAAATAAATGATAACAATAAAGCAGACTAAACATTAATCCATGGTGTCATTAAGTTGACTGGGAGACGCCACCTAGATGAGCTCATACTCCTCGTTGTAGGGCTCCTCCTAGACCACATGTTCTTCTCCTGTGGTGAGTTTATATATCGCAAGGGTGAGCTCACAAAAGATCATGGCTCAACAAGTTGTGGGGAATAATGTGCATGAACTCACCAAAGGTGGGAGCTCATGTGAAGTGTAAGGCTGATCAACAAATAAGGGTTAAAACTTAGCATTGCTTCTAATAAGTTGGTCAAGTTTTATTATCAGTTACTAAATATAAGTAGATACCAAACTAGAGTAATAATAGATCAAAATTAATAATAAACCACAATGCGATGCAAATGACAAATTGAATTTAATTCCATAAATTAATCATGCGAGAGTCTTGAGCTGCTCATGACCGCGAGCACGGCTAGTATACCAGTTTTACACTCTGCAGAGATTGTACCTTGTACCCACAAGTCATGTTACCCTTCTGCCATGGGGTTGTACGGACCCCATGCACCTCTACCAAGGAAGCGAGGCAGGGTAACACTACGAGGCCTTTACAAAGTTCCACTAGCTTCAGAAAATCCGCTACAGTTTCTAGGAAGCGCAATGCAGGAATCCCCCGTCTGACCGCCATCGCAGAAAAATCAACCCGAGAACCTCCCTACATGCCACTCCCCTACTGCCCTTGTTCCTTTCGGGTAAGGTAGTACTCCACTAGCTTTCATAATTAGTCAGCTAAGGGTGTCCCATTCCACCCTTGTGGTGGCACGTGTTTCTCAAGTTAAGCCCCATGTTCCAATTAACATAATAGTCTTGTCATGAATAGAAATTGAACAATAATAATAAAGAATAACCATGTGTAA
This sequence comes from Zea mays, assembly GCF_902167145.1. Lineage (NCBI taxonomy): Eukaryota > Viridiplantae > Streptophyta > Magnoliopsida > Poales > Poaceae > Zea > Zea mays. Next base: position 37,740,450 of record NC_050104.1, on the reverse strand, counting down.
TAGTTATCTCAACACCCAAAACCATATATAGCAATAGCAAAGACTACCCAAAAGTTCAGGGGTAACCAAGGTGTAAAGATAACCAAACTAGGGTGACCTATTGGGTCCCATCAAAATTAAGTCTATGCATGATAAAATGATTATAGAGAGCATTATTGGGTAAATAAAACTGGTCAAGGGCACAACTTGCCTTCAATGAGCTCCTGCTCAGCAACTTCTACCTGCTGAAACCTGGATCCTAAATCACTTGCACGTCTACTCGCCACAATACAAACAAACATGGTACAAAGGAAAATTAATCATCACACCAAATAGAAGAACATAATGCATGATAATATTCTACGCATCACAAGTTACGGATTTCAAATTATGATTTTTCGAAGGTTTTATGTGTTTGGTACAAAAATAATTAAGTGAGTAATTTTAACCTAGGTTTCCTGCTAAAACAGAGTTACAAAGTGATAAATAATTTTACAAAATTTTAGCAACTAGAATGGGTCAAAAAGGAGTTAAAATTAATTTTCTAGGAATTAAACAAGATTCTAGAATTATTTTAACAAAAGAAAATCATTTTCCAAATTAATTTTCTGATTTTCTTAGTTCTCTGTACTGCGCATGTTGGGGGCCTTCTCCTTCCGAAGGTCCTCAAAAACGTATTTAACCATTTGCTTTTAGCATAAGTGTCACACCCGGTTTTAGAAGGCAAACCGAATGCGAACCATGTACGTGCCAGGATCAGTTATTCACGTACACAGCAGTTACATAACATGGACATCATCACACAGTGCTCAAAATAGTATTAAAAGGGAATAATAGTTGATTACATCATACGTCTGAGACGTCCATATAGTTCTTACAATAAATCAAAGTGCGGAAAAGAAACGTAGATAACCGCGGCCTTCACAGGCAGCCGACTGGGGGTTGCCGCTAACCCACACCTAGAACTCGTCGTAATCTTGGAACTCCTGGAAGTCTCCTTCCACAGCTTCATCTTCTCCTGAGCAGTGGTTGCAATGCTGACAACCTGGGGGGGGGGTTTGGTGTGTAGAGCAAGGGTGAGTACACATCAACATACTCAGCAAGTATCCTGTTTGGCTGTAGTGGACTAGCTTTATGTGGGGATAAGTCAAGCAGTTGCTTTTAGTTGGTCAGATTATTATTTACTAGTAGAAAGCCAAGTTTTAGCATTAACCCAAGTTATTAACCCGATGTACCCTTTCCAAACGGAAAGAATACCACTTACCAGCACCATAGTCATAACCAAAACCATCAATCTCATAACCACCTGTACCACAATGTCTCTGATCAAGTACCACTAATCACTGGAGCTCCCTTGGCCGCTCATAACCGTGAGCACGGCTGATATATCAGTTTCATAACACTCTGCAGAGGTTGTGCACTTTACCCACAAGCCGTGATTCCCTCTTGCCTCGGGCCGATCAAACCCTTAAACACTACCAAGGTGAATAGGCAGGGTTTCACTACGTAGCCTTTACAAAGATTCCCCGGGGCTGTAGCCACCCGTTAGGTTTCCTAAATGCACCGCACTCCTCCCCAAGGGGCGAACCCAAACTTGGCAGAGCGAGCCGCATACACCGAGCCCCATTGACGGCACGACGGCTAAGTGAACTACATCCCGGGTCCTCTAATTATTCAGCTAAGGGCACCCCATTCCACCCTCATGGTTGCACTGTTTTCCCGGGCGGTCATCCATAGAACAGGTCCTTACGGAGAGGCACTCGAGAAACCGCTCGAGTCCCCTTGAAAACCACAAGTATAATCATAAAGAAGAACGGGAAAACAGCGTATCACAGATAATCACATCATGTTCATTGATTAGAGTTGAGCAATAGCATCAGACTAAGTAGTAATAATCCGACCCAAATAGGTAAACAAGGACATGGATAACAAAAGCTAGTCAATCCTTAGGTATAAATGTGTAATGCGGGAGGTGAATTAAAGAATGAATAGGACATAGATAGGTCAAAGGACACTTGCCTCCACCAAACGACTGCTGCTCAGGGGCTTCTCCTGCGGATTCCTCGGGCTCTTCGACCGGATCGTTCTCTATGCGAGCGCAAACATACATACATCCATCCACATATTTAATACAAAAGAACAGTACACCATACAAGATAACAAATAAAGCGAATATGCATCAAGTATGACATTCGATATCGCATTTGTTATGGTTAGAAAGAAACAGGAAAGGGTCTCGCAGGGGGTTAAATCTTATGCACTAATGACACAATTGGTTTTTAACAAAATAATTCTGTTATATATATTTATATATACTAATGGAAACCTAATCACTTTTAGTTGATCAACATTGCACAGGGTAAACAATTAACTACGTGAATCAATAACATAACGGAATTTTAAATTAAACTTCCTATTTTCCCATAGCATGAACAGTGATTAGCCTACTTAAAATACAGTAATTATGATCACAGAAAGTAAATAAAATAAAATAAAAAAAATAAAAAAAACAGAGGGGGGGGGGCGGTTGAACCGGCCCTAGGGGCGGTTGAACCGGCCCTAGGCGGGGCGCGGGCGCGGGCGCGGCCGGGGCTGGCCGGGCGGCTGAGCCGCTGAGCCGGCCGGTTGAACCGGCGGCCAGGCGGGCGCGGGGGGGGTCGGGCTGGGCGGCCGAGCGGGCGGCCACAGGCTGGCCGGGGGCCAGGCGCGCGGGCTGGGGGCGGCTGGGGGCGGCAGCGGCCGGCCGGGCTGGGCAGGGGGCGGCCGGGAGCCGGCTGGGCGCGGCCGAGGGCCGGCCAGCGGCCACGGCGGGGCGGGGGACGGCCGGCGCGGACAGGGGGCGGCCGGGCCTTGGCCGGGCAGGGAGGGGGAGGGGAGGGGAGAGAGGGAGGAGGGAGAGAGGGAGGAGGGGGGGGGCTCACCGGTGTCGGGGATCAACGGCGAGGGGCGGCCGGCGGCAGGGGGCGGCGCGGCGACCTAGGGCAGGGGGCGGGTAGGGGGTAGGGGCGGCGGCTTAGGTGGGGAGGGAGAAAATGAGGGGGAGAGGGAGAGGGTTAGGGAATAAGGGAAAGAGGGGGGGGGCGGCTGGGCCTTCCAGGCCCAAGAGGGGGGGCGCGCAGGGGCCTGGGCCGGCCGGGGTCGGCCCACGGCGCGGGAGAGAGAAAAAGAGAAGAGAAGAGAGAAAGAGAGAGAAAGAAAAAAGAAAAGATTACTTCCCTGTTTTCGAAATCCGATCTTCTAGATGAATGCGATTGCACTTTCAAAAAATGCAAGGGCGGCATGGTGCATCAAACAACATAAAGTATTTAGGGTTTTTATACGTACGGGAATTCCAAACCGAATCCCGCTAAACTTTGGAAAAGGTCGAGGTTTAGCGAGGGGGAAAAAGAAAAGGAAAAGGTAACGCCCGAATTTTTGGCGAGTAAAGAAAAGAAAAAATTCAACTGCAAAATTCGGGGCGTTACAAACCTATCCCCCTTAAAAGAATCTCGCCCTCGAGATTCAGGGCTGGCTAGCAAAGAGCTCCGGGTACTTGGCCATCAGATCATCTTCACGCTCCCAGGTTGCTTCTTCCTCAGAGTGGTGACTCCATCTGACTTTGCACATTCTGACGGTCTTCCTTCGGGTGACTCTATCTGCAACCTCAAGGATCTGAGCTGGCTTCTCAACATAGGTCAAGTCCTCCTGGACTTCCAGACCTTCCACTGGCAACTGCTCTTCCGGCACACGCAAGCACTTCTTCAATTGAGACACATGAAAGACATTATGCACAGCAGACAAATTCTCTGGCAAACTGAGCTGATAAGCCACTTCTCCTCGTCTTGCAAGAATCTGATACGGACCAATGTAGCGGGGTGCTAGCTTGCCTTTCACTCCGAACCTTCTGACTCCTCTGATCGGTGACACTTTCAGATAAACAAAGTCTCCGACTTCGAAACTCAGCTCTCTTCTTCTTGTGTCTGCATAGCTTCGCTGCCTTGATTGCGCTATCTTCAGATTCTCTCGGACCATCTTGATGTTCTCTTCGGCTTCAAGCAAAATATCTGGCCCAAACACCTGCTTCTCTCCAGGCTGATCCCACTGCAACGGAGTTCTGCAACTCCTTCCATACAGCGCTTGAAACGGTGACATCTTCAAACTGGCCTGGTAACTGTTGTTATAGGAAAACTCTGCATAAGGCAATCGCTTGTCCCATCCGGACTGATCTTGCAACGCACAGGCTCTCAACATATCTTCAAGAATTTGATTGGTTCTTTCAGTCTGACCATCTGTCTGCGGGTGATAAGCTGAACTGAAATTCAGATGTGTGCCCAAGGCTTCATGCAACTGCTGCCAGAAATGAGAGGTGAACTGCGTTCCTCTGTCTGACACTATCTTCTTTGGCACACCATGAAGACAAACGATCCGAGACATATACAATTCTGCCAATACTGCACTGTTGTAGTTGGTCTTGACAGGTATGAAGTGGGCTGACTTGGTCAAACGGTCCACTACTACCCAAATGGAATCGTAGCCGGCTCGAGTGCGAGGCAATCCGACTATGAAATCCATGCCAATTTCATCCCATTTCCACTGAGGGATCTGCAACGGTTGCAACAATCCAGCTGGTCTCTGGTGTTCTGCCTTAATTCTTCGACAACTATCACACATAGCCACATGCTCTGCGATTTCTCTTTTCATTCCGTACCACCAGAATTTCTTCTTCAGATCCTGATACATCTTCTCACTGCCAGGGTGAATCGAATAAGCTGTCTCATGAGCTTCCTTGAGAATCAACTCCCGAATAGACTGGACATTGGGAACACACAAGCGGTCTTTGAACCATACCACACCTTCTGCATCTTCTCGAAAGTCTTTGCCTCTGCCATCTAGAATCAATCGCCGAATCTCACTGATCTTCTCATCATTTTTCTGCGCTTCTTTGATTTCGCGCTCCAAGGTAGGTTCCAATTCAACTGTGACTCCTCGCGAATTGTTCAGAAATCCGAGACTCAACCTGTCAAACTCCTTGGCCAACTCATAAGGCATCGGACGAGCGACCATCAGATTGACTTGACTCTTTCTGCTCAAAGCATCTGCCACTACGTTCGCTTTTCCTGGATGGTAATGGATCTCCAACTCATAGTCTTTGATCAATTCTAACCATCTTCGTTGCCTCATGTTCAACTCTGACTGAGTGAATATGTACTTCAGACTCTTGTGGTCTGTGTAAACATCGCATTTCTGTCCATACAGATAGTGCCTCCACGTCTTCAGTGCGTGAACCACTGCTGCCAACTCTAGATCATGGATTGGGTAGTTCTTCTCATGAACCTTCAGCTGTCGGGACGAGTAAGCCACAACTCTTCCCTCTTGCATCAACACACATCCCAAACCTGTGTAACAAGCATCGCAATACACCGAGAAGGGCTTGTGCACATCAGGCAAGACTAGGACAGGCGCTGTAGTCAACTTCTCTTTCAGCGCTTCAAAGGCCTCTTGGCATTTCTGGGTCCACTTGAACTCAACTTTGTTGCCTAGCAACGCTGTCATTGGTTTCGCGATCTTCGAAAACCCTTCAATGAATCGCCGATAATATCCGGCCATTCCAATGAAGCTCTTGATTCCTCTAGCATCTGTTGGCGCTTTCCAGTTCAAAATGTCTGCCACTTTCTTCGGATCCACAGCCAATCCTTCCTTGTTGATTATGTGACCCAAAAACAGGACTTCACTGATCCAGAACTCACACTTACTCAACTTTGCATACAACTGGTGCTCTCGCAATCTCTGCAATACCATCCTCAAATGATCTGCGTGCTCTTCTTCGCTTTGAGAATAAACCAGAATGTCATCAATGAATACCACCACGAACTTATCAAGATAATCCATGAATACGCTGTTCATCAAGTTCATAAAGAACGCTGGTGCATTGGTCAAACCAAAAGACATCACTGTGAACTCATACAACCCATACTTAGAAATGAATGCCGTCTTCGGAATGTCCGAAGGTCGGATCCTGAGCTGATGATAACCTGACCTCAGATCGATCTTGGAGAACACACTGGCTCCTCTCAACTGGTCGAACAGATCTTCTATTCTGGGCAAAGGATACTTGTTCTTGATCGTGACTTCATTCAAAGCTCGATAATCGATACACATCCTCTTGGTGCCATCTTTCTTCTCCACAAACAAGACAGGGGCGGCCCAAGGCGAGGTGCTTGGCCGGATGTAACCTTTCTCTGACAGCTCATCAATTTGCTTCTTAAGTTCATCCAACTCTGGTCCAGATATTCTGTAAGCTCTCTTGAAGATAGGGGCGGTTCCAGGAAGAAGCTCTATAGCAAATTCAACTTTCCGCTCTGGTGGCATACCCGGTAAATCCTTTGGAAACACATCTGGGAATTCAGACACAACCTTGATACTCTCAATTGGGTCTGCTTCACTGCTATCGACAGCCATCTGATAACAACTTCCTTTCTTTGGCTCAGGCGGGACTAACTCGGTCACCACTTCCTCTCCTAGTGGGGACACCAACTTGATTGTCCTTTTATCACAACTGATAACTGCCTGATACTTATCTAGCCAATTCATCCCTAGGATGACATCTATTCCCTGAGTACCCATTACTATAAGGTTGGCGGGAAACGCTACCCCCCTTATTTCCACACTTATATTCAAACAAATGCTATCGGCTCGAATTCTACCACCGGCTGAGTCAATTTGAATGGGGGTTGACATGGTAGTAATTGGAAGATTATGTGCTTCTACCCATGATGCAGTAATAAAAGAATGCGTTGCTCCAGTATCAAATAACACTTCTGCAATACGAGAATCGACTGGGAACATACCTACTGTCATGCCGGGGGTCTCCTGAACTGCTTCAGCCTCCAAGTGGTTCAATCTTCCATGATTATAGCGCGGCTGAGAGCGATTGCCTGCTCCAGGCTGAGGCACATTCTGCTTTGCTGGGGCATTGGGGCCTGACTGCTGCTGGGCTGCCTTCTTCGGACATTGCATCACCCAGTGGCCTTGCTCTCCACAGTGGAAACATGCTTTGTTTCCAACCTGAGCTGGTGCTGCTTGACTGTTCTGCTGATTTGCTGGGGCAGGAAGGCGGGGTGCTTGCTGATTCTGCCTCGGAAACTGACCTCCTGACTGGTTGTTCTGACGGTTCTGATACTGATTCTGAGGATACTGTCTTTGAAACTGCTGATACTGCTGACGCTGCTGATGCTGCTGAGGTGGACGCTGGTTCTGCCTGAACTGCTGAGGTTGATTGCCTGAGAAACGGGGACGGCTGCTGCTTCCAGGCTGGGGTCCACTGATCTTGCGCTTACGATCTTCCATCTCCTTGCGCTTTCTCTCTGTCATGATTGCTCTATCAATCAGGTGCTGGAATGTCGGGAAGGTGTGATTCATCAGTTGGTACTGCAGAGGGTCAACCAAGCCTCTCAGGAAACGGTACTGTCGCTTGGCATCGGTGTTGACATCTTCAGGAGCATAGCGAGACAATTGCAGAAACTTGTCCCGGTACTCACTGACAGACAATGGCCCTTGCTTAAGGGCCAGGAACTCCTCCTTCTTCACTGTCATCAGACCTGCAGGCACATGGTACTGACGAAAGCTACCTCTGAACTCTTCCCAGGTGATGGTGTCGGGGTTGGCATGGGTGGCGAGGTAAGACTCCCACCATGACTGGGCTGCTCCTCTCAACAGACGGGGACCATACAGAACTTTCTCCCTGTCATCGCACTGAGCGGTATGCAACTCCCGCTCCACAGTGCGCAGCCAATCTTCAGCATCCATGGGGTCGGAAGAATGAGCGAACGTTGGTGGATGACCTCTCATGAATTCAGCACGCTTGTCTCTGGGCATCTGAGGCATCTGAGGCTGAGGTGGGGCCTGCTGCTGCTGCTGCTGCTGAATGGCGGCCAGAGTCTGACCGATGGCTTGAACTGCCTGAGTCTGCATCAGAAACATCTGCTCAATCGACATCGGGGGCGGGGGCGGCAGCTGCTGCTGCTGGGGCGCCTCATCTTGCTGACCGGCTCGCTCCTGCTGAGCACGCCTTCCTCCTCTGCGCCTGTTCTCTGACATCTGCAGAACGCAACCACACATCAGAACTGATCTGGCAAATCTTTCAGCATAAGAAAAGAGTATAGAATTCTCCAACAGCACTGAACAGATGAGCATCTTCACTGATCTCCAACACAGACCACACAGCTTCTCAGATAAAGAGGAAAGTAGAATAAAGGTTTTCCCAACTATATAACTAACTTTATTAACATAATATGTAAACCAAAGTGCAGGGGATACCCACACTCTGGTGACAGTCATTACAAAGATCCAAACCAAACATAGTTCATCATGACAAACATAGATGCACAGGATATAGCAAACTACCCTGTCTAACTAAGACTAACTAAGACTGAGACTAACGCTAAGACTGAAGCTTCTACGTATATATTTCGTATTAATTACAAGATCCAACTCTAACGATCTATGGTTCTAGAGTTATCTTGGTCTTGCAGGCGGGATTGCCATAAGACTGGTGTCCACGCTGAGGTGAGCGGTACGGGTGCTGAGTCCCGACGGGAGCGGGGGAACCACCATCCAGATAACGACGTTCCGCGCGCTCAGCCCGCAACTGGGCGATCTCAGCACGAGCCCTACTCAGCTCGTCTAATGCATGGTCCAGCTCCGTGTTTAGCACGGCGGCTAGGTTGACTGTGCTGCTCAACCTAGGATTGCCCTCACCGACAGGTGAGACAATCACGCCTCCTGTGCTGCCAGATGAACGGCGGGGGTAATACTTCAGGTCAAGACCGTCAGCTGCCCCACCGAAAACCGAGCAGTAGTGCGAAAGCGCACGCCGTGCAGCATCTTGCATGGCTGCCTCAGCTGAGTCCCGTTCAGAGATAGAATAGTGCTCTGAGCAGGCCTCCGCTCCCTGGAGACTGTTCTCCGGGCAGCGCACCAAACAGGTTGCCTCCCAGCGGTCCGGGTAGACCCCGCGACTATGCTGGTAGACCACACAGCGATACTCGACGGACCAAGTATGTCGGTCAAATGCCCGACGTAGCAGGGTGTCGAGCGCATCGTGGAAGTGACACCCGCGAGCAGCGTCGCGAGTGATGGGTCGAGCAACCCATCCTTCCGGCTCAGGATTAGCAGAGAAGTCGGTGTCGTGGCTCGAGCTGTCGTCGCCATCTCCGTCGTCTGGGTCTCCTCCAGCAGCTACTCCAGAAGCTGGGACGCCCAGTGGTGGTGCAGGGGGCGCCTCCAGGGGAAGCACAGGAGAGCAGCTCCTCACAGACTCTATCTCCTGGTGGAGCGAGAAGGAAGAGCTCTGCTGCTCCTGTCGTCGACGTTCCTGCTCCTCACGCAGGCGGTGGTGTAGTCTCTCCAAGTGGCTGGACTGTCCGGCCACTGGACGGCGAAGCGGACGCTCAGCAAGGCGGGAGGGTAAGAAGGGGATGACTGACTTTCGTGCAGTGTGTCTAAGTCGAGCCATCTACAAAAGACATCGCAAGCAAAAGGGTGAGAACAGAATTAATATGACCAGCAAGTAATGAATCATAAGTAAATGAAGGATTGGAATAAAACATAATTTTCAGCAAGGTATAATATATAGTAGAACATAGGTTTGGTCAGTAGGACCAACTTTTGAAGGGATACCAAAGTCAAGGCAGGGACAGAGGTCTATAGTCCTTAGAACGACCATTCTACTCTAGGTTAGCGGTCCTACAGTCAGCACGGCTCTGATACCACTTATGTCACACCCGGTTTTAGAAGGCAAACCGAATGCGAACCATGTACGTGCCAGGATCAGTTATTCACGTACACAGCAGTTACATAACATGGACATCATCACACAGTGCTCAAAATAGTATTAAAAGGGAATAATAGTTGATTACATCATACGTCTGAGACGTCCATATAGTTCTTACAATAAATCAAAGTGCGGAAAAGAAACGTAGATAACCGCGGCCTTCACAGGCAGCCGACTGGGGGTTGCCGCTAACCCACACCTAGAACTCGTCGTAATCTTGGAACTCCTGGAAGTCTCCTTCCACAGCTTCATCTTCTCCTGAGCAGTGGTTGCAATGCTGACAACCTGGGGGGGGGTTTGGTGTGTAGAGCAAGGGTGAGTACACATCAACATACTCAGCAAGTATCCTGTTTGGCTGTAGTGGACTAGCTTTATGTGGGGATAAGTCAAGCAGTTGCTTTTAGTTGGTCAGATTATTATTTACTAGTAGAAAGCCAAGTTTTAGCATTAACCCAAGTTATTAACCCGATGTACCCTTTCCAAACGGAAAGAATACCACTTACCAGCACCATAGTCATAACCAAAACCATCAATCTCATAACCACCTGTACCACAATGTCTCTGATCAAGTACCACTAATCACTGGAGCTCCCTTGGCCGCTCATAACCGTGAGCACGGCTGATATATCAGTTTCATAACACTCTGCAGAGGTTGTGCAC